>NW_026694618.1:835000-3235000 GCF_021218885.2 Marmota monax | reverse complement strand
TGTATCATGAATGTAAATTTTCATTCTAAGTAGTCTTGATATTTTTAAAAATTTGGGGCTGAGTTTTTTGGATCTTGTTGAGAGCCACAGTGGAAGGGGCCCCAGCAAACTTCCAGCTGCCAGCTGATGATTGGCTCACAGCGGCCCCCAGCAACTTCTAGCTGATTGGCTCCTCTGCGGTGATGCTCATTGGGCTGTTTCCCCGTCCTTTCAGACTACGGAGCTGCTCATTGGGGGACTTTTTTTTGGCTCTGCCCATGGGAGCCAGCCAATCGGCCTCAAGAGCAGGAGGAGGGGGGGAGGTTGAGAGGCTTGTGGGAAGCCGGTTGTGGCAGTTGGGCTCTGAGGGTTTTCCTGAGGAGCTGTTTTGTTTGGCGTGTGTAGTTCTAAAAATAAAGTTAGTTTCTTTTGACAAGTGGCTCCTGAATTGTGCCCAGCCAGACTGTGGCAGATCTGACTACATTGCCATTTTAAAATAGTACAGTATGTTTGTAGCAACTAATGAACCAATATTAAAACATCATTATGAGCTACAATTCATTTTTTATTTACATTTGCCTGGTTTTTACTTAGTGACCTTTTCCACTCCAGGATTCTGTCCAGGAAGCCACATTATATTTAGTCATCATGTCTCTTGAGCCTTCTCTAAACTGTGATAGTTTCTCACACATTCCTCATGTTTGATGACCTGGCAGTACTAATTAGGAATTTTGTAGTTTGTCCTTAAACTGGAGTTATGGATTTTTGAGAGGAAGACCACAGAGGGTATACTGTTGCCATCATTTTTACTTCATTAATTGTGGCTGATGAGCTTGCATTCATAGTTGGAGAAGTATCCATCATCTTATTGTCATCTTTTACTTGTGTTTGTATTAATCTTACTGTCTTCAGAAGATTCTTTAGAGACATCTTTTAAAGCATCTTGTCCATTTTATAGGTTTATTTAATTAGCTTAATTAAACTTGATAATATGAATTATAAATCCATTTAAATGGCATATCAAATTATGGCATATTCAAATAGCGTATGTCAATGGCAAATGCAATGGTGGTGAGGGGGTCCATTGGTGGCATTGGGAACACCTATTCTTCCCTTATATTGTTTATTGCTTGTATACTACATAGCTTAGACTGTATGTTGTAGTCATGAGGATGTTGGGGACAGTCTGTAATTTAGTGAATCTGGAGACTAATGGTCTAATAGAGTACTAAAATAATTTTAAAGATTATTTTACTAGCTTCCTAAATTAATTCTTTTCTATATTCTCCAGACTTCCTCAAATTTTTATTCCTTTGTATGATGTCCTCATTTTGAGAATTCTATTTTCTGACAAAAAAAGATGGGAGGGGGACTACTTCTGTTTTTTAAAGTTTTTTTATTTTAATTTGTTATATATGAGCAGAATGCATTACAATTCATATTACACAAATGGAGCACAATTTTTCATAACTCTGGTTGTATACAAAGTATATTCACATCATTCATGTCTTCATACATGTACTTTGGGTAAGGATGTCCATCTCATTCCACTGTCATTTCTAACCCTATGCCCCCTCCTTTTCCCTAGTTCTGGTTTTTATTGGCAATTTATTGCTTTTACAGATTTAGCATTTAGTATTATTTAATGTGTGGTCAAATTTCTGAATGCTAAAGTAAGTCCATAAATGCTGAAATAAGTAATGGTAACATAAAAATGGAATGTATCATAGCCTAAATGCATATAGTATTTGTTTTCCTTGAAAAGATCATAGGTAACCATCTGCCTCCAACAACAACAAAATCCTGGACCTGAATTCATATAAATAAATAATCATTACATATCTGAAGAGTTTATTGTTCAGAGTATATTGCTTTATAATTACATGCTGAACCTGGGAATCCTTATTGAAATCCAGTCATTGCTAGATTACCTGTCTTAAAAATTTTCTTTTGGGGGTAGGTTAATTGGGAGGGCACTTACAGGAGGCTGGCATTTATATTCTCTAGCAATACAGAATATGAATGCTTTCACCCTTTTGTCTTTTGTTTGTTTTTAAATCTTCATTTCTTCTCAACTCATAAACACCTTCCCAGTATCTCTAGTTTATGACAATTTCTTTGGAATGGGAACATACACAAGCTGTATCATTGGAAAAAATAATTTACAAATAATATAGTCTAGGGTCACTTTAAAAAAACCCAGAATACAAAACATAAACTTATGACTGTGATTAATTAGGACTAATTATTTCCAAAGAAATTAACTTTTACAAATTCATAAAATAAAATGGTTATAAAACCATAAAAGTTTTATAAAACCATAAAAGTTTTAAACTATTTGTAGTTTTACTTCAACTTGTAGAAATCTGATTCATAGAATCTTCTCAAAATTGTAAATTGAGGGAGATATCTCTAAGCATTTTGACAGATTACTAATATGAACTTGTTATAATTAATAGATCTTCTATAAAGCATGTTTGAACAGTATACTATTCAGATATGTAATGATTACAACATGAATTCACTGTAGGATTTTGTCATTGGCAATGGGTGTGTAGCTATGAACTTTTCAAGGAAAACATGTAATATATGCATTTAGACTATAATGCATTCCATTTTTTGTGTTACCTTTACTTATTTCAGCATTGCTGGGCTTATTTTAAAATTTGGAAATCTGAACATACATTAAATAATACTAAATTGCTAAGAACAGTAAATTGCAAATGTAGTAACTGGCATTTTGATGCTACCATGAGATGAATAAATATGATATTTTATAGCATGGCATGTGGCAACATGTTCAAGGAAGTTCATATTTTATGTTTGGCATATTGTGAGATGTTGCTTCCTGAATTCATATTTTTTGTGCTATATGTTTTAGCACATTTTGTGAAGCTATTGTTATTGTGATGTTTAAAATATATATTAAGAATGAATGCAGGCTCAAGGCTTTGATCTTTTCAGTTAAACTTTTTTTTAAAAAACACATATTTGTCTATTATTTTACCATTCTTTTGTTTTAAATGAATCTTTTTATTATTCAGGGCTGTTCTTTTGTCAGATATTCCTCATCTGAGGCATTATCCTTCAGAAGAATAACTGCATGGATCTGAATATAATTTGAATAGATTATCTTCATACATGTACTTTGTATTCATTTTTAGCTTAAAACTTGTCCATAATTATTCTTTCTATATTACTATTCCCAGGTGTTAATACTAAAACTCTTTGACTCAGGTGAAATTTATTTTTTAAAATGAATGTATTCTAGCAGACTTAAATTTGAATATATATGATTCACTTTCTAAGTGAAATTTAAGATTTGATGGAGGTTGGCCAGTATGTACTGCTCAAAATAATTTATTGAAAAATGTGTCTACCTACATAAAGTTCATTTTTGTGTTTTCTTCTTTTTAAATGTTTTTATTAGTAATTCAGTATAAAGATAATGTACTTGCTGAGAGATCCTAATTGAACATCATATAAAGAAACCACTCATTTTTCTTTAAACAAGTTCTTATTTTCTAGCAAAGTAGAATGCATGTAGGTTTCCTAGATTCTTGGTCTCTATTGTTCATGCAATTAATGCCAGTTTGTAACAAATAATCCCAAAATTTGGGTGTCTTAATATGATAAAAATTTGTTAAACTCTTAGGAAATACATTGTAGATGTTCTTGTTCAGGCTGCTGAACAGGAGCACTTCTTAGAGGCAATCTCCTCTAAAAAGTGACACTGGAATCTAAACTTCAACATTTTAGATGTGTGGATATGGGTGTGATCTTTGAGATTCCCAGAAATATGTGGGTGCTTTTCAAAGCCCTTACTCCCCAAAGCTTCTCATTCAGCTGCCTTTCATGCCAAGACATTTAGTTAGTCTGCCCCCACTTCAATCTTGTAGGTAGCAGGAACTAGTAGTACATTCAGTTCCTTTGCCTCTCTTTCATAAATGGCCCCCTGGTGCTTCTTTCAGCATTGGAAGAGTAAAGCAAGATAAAGGCAATTCCTTTGAGCCTGTCATCCAGGCAGTCACCAAACAAGTCACAAGAAACAACTCCAGTTCTTTGAGAGTAAGTTCCATTCTAGTTTTCCTGGTACTGGCTGGGTACCTGTGCCTGGAATGTGGGCTGATTTTTTTTTTTTTTTTTTTTTGAGAGAGAGAGAGAGAGAGAAATGAATTTCAATATTTATTTTTCAGTTTTCGGCAGACACAACATCTTTGTTTGTATGTGGTGCCTCATGAGGATCGAACTCGGGCTGCACGCATGCCAGGCGAGCGCGCTACTGCTTGAGCCACATCCCCAGCCCCTAGGGCTGATGTTTTAAAGGCCATTGCCTACCTGGGGAGCATAGAAAGGGATCAGAGTGAGTTAAAATGCCACAAAGGTGTCTTACCAAGATTCAGCTTTTTTTGTCTTGAGTAAATGCTTATGTGATTTCTGTAAGCTTTCCATTTTAGAGTTTGGAGAAAGTGTAGTCTGCCATTTTTTTGACAGTTTATTTGTTGCTTTGTGGAGGGATAGCTCACTGGAGATCCATACTCTGCCATTTTTGCTGACTTTTGTTTGAGAATTTGAGAATGGTTCTATCCTGATGACATTGGGAAAGGAAAGGTGATGACAAGGATGTGTTAAAAATAGGCTAATGGCAGCTGCAGTGGCACAAGCCTCTAATCCCGGAGGTTTGGAAGGCTGAGACAGGAGGATTGCAAGTTCAAAACTAGCCTCAGCAATTTAGTGAGGCCCTAATAAGCAACTTCATGAGAACTTATCTCAAAATGAAAAAAAAAAAAAAAAAAAGACGGGGATGTGGCTCAATGGTTAAGCACCCCTGGGTTCAATCCCTGGTGCCCAAAACAAACAAAAAAATACAAGAGCAGCAGCAAAACAAAGGCTATTGGAAAAAAATAGCAGTTGTAAATATGGGATTGTAGTGAACGGTACAGCTGTCCGAGTTTGATATTAGGCTTTTGAATTTGGCAATGCTGAACTTTGGAACTTGAAAATGAATTTGTGGAAAGAATAGCAAAAGGTGGTGTGCAAAGTGTGGAGACCAAATATGGTCAATGTATAGAAACCTGTAAAAACAGTGAAATAGGACTTTCTTTTTTCTAAGTGGGAAAGCTATATGTGGAATTTAGTATGCATTAACATTAATTTATACTTGCTACTACTTATTCTGGTTTCTTTGTTCTTTTTTTTTTGGCGGGGGGGGGGTGATATAGGGGTTGGAATGCTAGGCAATCATTCTACCACTGATCTGTATTCCTAGCTGGAATTTGTCATTTCTTTTTAAAAAAACCCAAAAAAAGGGTGTCATCTGTGAGACTTTACTTCACAGTTTGGATTGGTTGGGATTAAAGGGAAGAATAATTAAAACAGCAATGTTTCTCTGCTTAGACTTTATCAAAGAATCATTAACTTGTAATAAAAGAAATGAGAAAGACCGAAGTACATTCATGTAGCATATTACAACGTTTCGGTCAGCGAAGGACTACATACAATAATGATCCCATTAGATTATGTCACCTAGTGATGTTGTGCCATCTTAATTTGTGTGAGCATACTCTGTAGTCTTTGCGCTGGGCTCTTATTTAAATCTACTGAGAGTTGCCTGTGTATATGATTGACCATTATGTCCTCCACAGATAACAAATTTTGAGATATTTCTCATAATGTTCTATCACTGAATGATGCATGACTCTACTCAGTGTTGCCTTTATTTTTTGTTATGCTTTTCTTTCCCTTTGCCCAGTCCTACCCTTCTCCAAATTCAGGCAGCTTAGTTTCTAGTCACTATAAGAGCAGAGCTTTTTAATCTCTGTTGAATTGACTTGAACAACCATTTTAACAAGTATGTTCTACTATCTAATCTTCAAGTATATTCAAATTGATCTTATCCCATTCTCCATTTCTTCTTCTCCTTTCAGCCTTTGCTTTTTCATATTTAACACTGTATGTATCGGCCTACAGACATTCTAGGAAAAGCAATAAGATGAAATTAATAAAAAGTTACAATGTACCTCCACAGTGGAATTGTAGAGGCTTTAATTATTTGGTACTACAAAAAATACCACTAAATTTCAAAAGTGTGTTTTAAAATAGACGGAATCTCTATCCCCTGAGACTGTCAAAGTAACTTCTCTCTAGTGATCTGTAAATTATTCTTCTTTTAAAAAGTCAATCCATAATTAGACTGGAGAAGGAAGGATATGATCATGGTAGTTTTAATTGCTCCCTAAGTGTATTTTACCAAAGTAATACATTTTTTTTTAAATTGGAAAAGGAGGACAGTATGTTACAGACTATATTATTGAAAGTAGAGAAACCAAAAGCATTTCTTATGGCATATTGTTTTAAGTAATGTTAATAATTTGTCTACTAATGAAGTATAGAGATTTTAAGGAAATTCTATTTAGAGTTGAATACTTGATTTTTTTGAATATGTATCTTTAGAAATATTCTTCCTCTATTTTCTGAATATCAGTGTACCAGGGAGACTATGATGATGACTATTAGGAGGATAATACAAAAAGAATAAGTCAAGGACCCCATGAACCAAATAAATGAAAATCAGAGAAATCAAAGATGAGCTGAAAAAGGAATGTTTTGTTTTAATCAAAGTGCCCATTTGTCAATTTCTTGTGATTTGAGTTTCTACAGTACTAAATTTGTTTATCTGTGCAGCAGGAGGTGTTAGCTATTGCACACTTCCCCCTGTTGAGCCAACATACTGTTAAGGGCAGTCATGTTATCCAAAACACTTATCCAAAGCAAGTTTAGAGAAGTTTGTTGGACAGCTATGGATAGCCTTTGCAGTCAAGTCAGCTGTAGGAGTTAATGTTTGAGAAATTTTTAATAATAACCTCATTTACATTTGTGCCATGCCAGGAAAGGAGTATGGTATGCCAAGATGTATATTTAAAGGAATTTGTTCCTGCAGCCAATTTTCTGTTTATTCTGTAGGTCAGAAATAATAGGTGTAGACAAGTGTTCATGTTTCACTTGGTTATGGAGTGACAATGGTGGTGTTGTAAAATCCCTAATTCACACTGGGCTCTTATTTCAATCTGTTGAGAGTTGCCTGTGTATATGATTGACCATTATTATGTCCTCCACAGATAACAAATTTTGATGGGGGACAGCACCAGTTTCCTGTGAGTCACCTTATAGAGTAGGAGTCATAAGCAGAGAAGCAGTGGTAGAATTTCTTCAAGCTCTACTACTGCATTATTGCATGATTGAAAGGCTACTAACAGAACTAGAACTACTGAATTTTTTTTTTTTTTTGCTTTGGTTTTCTTATTCAGTTTCTAGCATAATTTAACTTGAAAACCTTTACTATATGTTTTGACTACTGGTGTTTTAAAGCAAGGAATCCAAATACTAAGATCTAAAAGCCTAATCCTTTAGAAAGAGTTAGATTATAATTTGAACAGTGGTTCATACCTTGAATGTCCATGAAATTGAAATTTGTTTATAGTGTCAAATAGAGGTTATAGATAAGATTATGTAGGGATTTAGGTTTAACATGATGTATCCAGTATTCATTTAAACTATCTGTTGAAGATATCAACTGTGAAAATCTGATTATAGCTTTTTCTTGTTGTGCATCCATAGAAGGTACAGGAAAGGAAGGACAGAGGTTTCATGACAAAAGAAATCTTGATTTATTACCTTGAGAAAGCTGCTTATGTCTAGCATGTCATCTGCTTCTGGGGAGAAACCTCCCTTGTGAATTTTACTTTGATGTCCCCTATGTTGTAGAGTCCCAAGAATCTTAAATCCACAGCTTCCAACTTAAGAAGGACCCCTTAAGTCTCAAGATGTGAAGTTTTGCTGCAGTGTAGGGAGTGAGAAGGGTGTGGTCCCTTCTAATAGGGCTCACAGGTAGCCTTTCTCTAGTTTTATTTCCAACAGACCCAAGTCTTTGGGTTCTAGATTGGTGAAAAGTCAGGTAGTCATTAGTTGGTGGATCATGGAAGGTTTATTTTATTTGGTGAGAATACTCTTTGGGATAATATGGTTAAAGCCTGTAATACTGAGTTACTTTAGAGTTTATATGAGCAAGAGATATGAGACTTTTATTAGTAGCATGGGTTACTCAGTTGCTATTTCATAAGAGGTTAATTTGTGTTATCCAGTAGGGGTGGATCTAATTGTCATCATAGCCAATGGCAATACCTTTGGCCAAGCAGTTTAGTTAATCCAGTTAACTTTGCCAATTTCACTTTTAAAATGCAATTCATCCTTTTAACATTCCTAGAAGATTGAGGATGATAGGGACAATGGTAGTGTCATTCTATTTGTAATACTTGGTTTCATTACTTATCTAGTGAAATGAGTACTTCTATTCCTGGAAGTTTCTTCAGGAATGCTCTATAAAGGAAACACATTTTCTAGTAACTTTTTAGCTACTGCAGCATTGACCTACCTGCATAAGAAAGCTTTTCAACTGGAGAACGTACAATTACAAGAGAATTTTGCTATCTATGGCAGATGGCAATGAAATCTGTAAGTGGTCCTGTGATCCAGCAGGTGATAGAAATGTACCCTAAGGTTTTTATTGTCCTCCTAGGGTTATAGGTTTGACAAATCAAGCATTAATTATAAAACCTTTTCTGAAGTTCTAAAAGTCATTATACTATTTTTTTCATAATTTATATAATTTTCTCTACTTCATGATAAGTTTTTAAAATGAAAACTACAAGGACCAAGTAGCCATCCATGAGTCTTTGCTTAAAATTAAATGTTTATTTTTTCAGATACCAATTTTGTTTTCCCAAATCAGGCATATAGCACTGTTTATTAAATAGGTTATTGTTGGTGATTAGACTTGGATCATAGGTATTTTTTTGAAACTATATATACTGACAGGTTTATTAGTAGCTGACTGAGCATGAAAATCTGTCTGAGGATTTCCTTTTTATATTTAAACACTTCTTGTTTTGCTTAAAGTTGGTTTAGCAGTGTTTTAGTCAGCTTTTTCACTGCTGTGACTAAAAGACCCGATCAGAACAACTGTAGAGGAGAAAAGTTTTATTTGAGGGCTCATGCTTTCAGAGGTCTTAGTCCATAGAAGGCCAGCTCCATTCCTTGGGGCTGAAGGTGAGGCTGAACTTCATGGTGGGAGAGTGTGACATGATCAGAAGGCAGAGAGAGAGACTCGCTCTCTAGAGGCTAAATATATATCCCATGGTCACGCCTCCAATAAACCACTTCTTCCAGCCACACTCCACCTATTTCCTGCTACTACTCAGTTAATTCCTTCAGAGATCAACTCGACGATTAGGTTAAGACTATAATCCAATCATTTCTCCTCCAAACCTTCTTGCATTGTCTCGTATGTGAGCTTTTGGGGGATACCACATCTAAACTGTAACAAGAAATTTTATGAACCAGTTTCTTTTTTCTTTTCTTTCTTTCTTTTTAACAGCTTGTAAACTTTCTTTATTATAGGTTCATCTAAGTCTCCTTCATATACACTGGACTAGTTGGTGACCTAGAGATGTTACGAAAGGGAAAAAATAAATCCTTCAGTAACTGGAAAAAACACAAGTCTAACCCATATCATTTAAAAAGATGAAATTAAGTATAAGTCTGTTTTAGAAAAATTAAAACCAATTTTAAAATTAATTTTAAATAATAATTTTTAAGAGTTACTCAAAATTCAGTAGGCAACTCCATTTCCTGAATTTCCAGTCAACCTAGAGTTGACTAGAGTTCTAGGAATTCTTACCAGTCCAATTGCATGAGCTTAATCTTATCAGGAACCTGTACCTATCAGAGTTATTTCCATGAATCCCTTTAAAGGTAAAATTCTTCCAGTTTATAGTTGCTCCCAATTCTTTTAGCATAGTGCCTGTTTACTAGAGTAGAGCAATTGTCTGCCATGACAAAACTTAAAATAGACTTTCTTAAAGATCTGAGGAGAAATAAATAGATCTTAATGTCTCTAAGCCATAATTGGGCACCTTTCTGTGGAACAAAGGAAGGAGCACTAGATTTGTAGAGACGAGAGAGTAACTGTATATCCCTGTGATTAGAAATGAATGAAGCAATAGACAGAGTTGAAAGGTCCAAAAGTCAAAAAGAAACTCAAATTTGAAAATGTTGATTGAAAAGTAATTATGCAACAAAAAATATTTTTTAAAACCTTAGGTCTATTTCTCTTGCTATTATGATATGCACTGCCCTATGTTTTCAAATTCTTTAAAATATTAATATAATAAAACAGTTTCCTTACTATCATTAATATCCATTATTAGAGCTCTTTATGAATACTTATAATGGATTTTGTGTGAGATTTTTCTGCCATACAATGTATGTGAGTAGGGCTGGGGCTGAAGCTCAGTGGGAGAGTACTTGCCTCGCACATGTGAGGCACTGGGTTCAAGCGTTGGCACCACATTAAAAAAAATGTGAGTGATTGACAGTCTTTCGGGGTATGCCGTCACAAGTGGAAATTGTAGTTATTTAAAGTGGTTTGTAAAATAATATAGCCATGATTATAAAGAATTTTTTTGGTGAAATTTCTTTTTTCCTTTTCTGTCTCATTTTGTTATTGATTTCTTTTTAAACGTATTTGTTCTTTCTAGATATACATGGCAGTAGAGTGTATTTTGACATATTATACATACATAAAATAGGTATAATTTGTTTCAATTAGGATCCCATTATTATGGTTGTGTGTGATGTGGAGTTACATTAGTTGTATATTCATATATAAGAATAGGAAAGATATGTCAGATTCATTCTACTGTCTTTCCTCTTCCCATCCTCCCTCTCTTCCCTTCATTTCCCTTTTTCTGCTAATCTTCTCCTCCCTTGTGGATTAGCATCCACATATCAGAGAGAACATTCTTCCTTTGGTTTTTGGGGACTGGCTTCTTTCACTTAGCATGATAGTCTCCAATTTCATCCATTTACTGGCAAATGCCATAATTTCATTCTTCTTTATGGATGAGTAATATTCCACTGTGTATATATACCACATTTTCTTTATCCATTCATCTGTTGAAGGGCACCTAGGTTGGTTCCATATCTTGGCTTTTGTGAATTGAACTGCTATAAATATTGATGTGGCTCCATCACTATAGTACGCTGATTTTAAGTCCTTTGGGTATGAACTGAGGAATTAGGATAGCTAGGTCAAATGGTGGTTCCATTCCAAGTTTTCTGGGGAATCTCCATACTGCTTTCCAGAGTGTTTGCACCAATATCCAGCCTCACCAGCAATATATAAATGAACCTTTCCCCCCACATCCTTGCCACATTGATTGTTACTTTATGTTTGATAATTGCCATTATGACTGGAGTGAGATGGAATCTCAGTGTAGTTTTGATTTGCATTTCTCTAATTTCCAGAGATGTTAAACATTTTTTCATATAATTTTGGCCATTCATATTTTTTTCTGTGTAGTGCCTGTTCAGTTTCTTAGCCCATTTATTGATTGGGTTTTTTGTTTTGTTTTGTTTTTGGTGTTAAAAAAAAAAAAAAACTTTTTTTTTTTTTTTTTCAAAATAACAACAGGCTGTCTTTTATTTTTTTATTTTTATTTTTTTCCTTTCTTCCTTTAGTTTTCTTTATTTTTTTTTTAATGTTTATTGTTGGTTATTCAAAACATTACATAGTTCTTGATATATCATATTTCACACTTTGATTCAAGTGGGTTATGAACTCCCATTTTTACCCCGTATACAGATTGCAGAATCACATCAGTTACATATCCATTGATTTACATATTGCCATACTAGTGTCTGTTGTATTCTGCTGCCTTTCCAATCCTCTACTATCCCCCCTCCCCTCCCCTCCCCTCCCCTCTTCTCTCTCTACCCCGTCTACTGTCATTCATTTCTCCCCCTTGTATTTTTTTCCCTTTCCCCTCACTTCCTCTTGTATGTACTTTTGTATAACCCTGAGGGTCTCCTTCCATTTCCCTGCAATTTCCCTTCTCTCTCCCTTTCCCCCCCACCTCTCATCCCTGTTTAATGTTAATCTTCTTCTCATGCTCTTCCTCCCTACTCTGTTCTTAGTTACTCTCCTTATATCAAAGAAGACATTTGGCATTTGTTTTTTAGGGATTGGCTAGCTTCACTTAGCATAATCTGCTCTAATGCCATCCATTTGCCTGCAAATTCTATGATTTTGTCATTTTTTAATGCAGAGTAATACTCCATTGTGTATAAATGCCACATGTTTTTTATCCATTCGTCTATTGAAGGGCATCTAGGTTGGTTCCACAGCCTTGCTATTGTGAATTGTGCTGCTATGAACATCGATGTAGCAGTGTCCCTGTAGCATGCTCTTTTTAGGTCTTTAGGAAATAGACCGAGAAGGGGAATAGCTGCGTCAAATGGTGGTTCCATTCCCAGCTTTCAAAGAAATCTCCATACTGCTTTCCAAATTGGCTGCACCAATTTGCAGTCCCACCAGCAATGTACAAGTGTACCCTTTTCCCCACATCCTCGCCAGCACTTGTTGTTGTTTGACTTCATAATGGCTGCCAATCTTACTGGAGTGAGATGGTATCTTAGGGTGGTTTTGATTTGCATTTCTCTGACAGCTAGAGATGGTGAGCATTTTTTCATGTACTTGTTGATTGATTGTATGTCATCCTCTGAGAAGTGTCTGTTCAGGTCCTTGGCCCATTTGTTGATTGGGTTATTTGTTATCTTATTGTCTAATTTTTTGAGTTCTTTGTATACTCTGGATATTAGGGCTCTATCTGAAGTGTGAGGAGTAAAGATTTGTTCCCAGGATGTAGGCTCCCTATTTACCTCTCTTATTGTTTCTTTTGCTGAGAAAAAACTTTTTAGTTTGAGTAAGTCCAATTTGTTGATTTTAATTATTAACTCTTGTGCTATGGGTGTCCTATTGAGGAATTTGGAGCCCAACCCCACAGTATGTTGATCGTAGCCAACTTTTTCTTCTATCAGACGCAGTGTCTCTGATTTGATATCTAGGTCCTTGATCCATTTTGAGTTAACTTTTGTGCATGGCGAGAGAAAGGGATTCAGTTTCATTTTGTTGCATATGGATTTCCAGTTTTCCCAGCACCATTTGTTGAAGATGCTATCCTTCCTCCATTGCATGCTTTTAGCCCCTTTATCAAATATAAGATAGTTGTAGTTTTGTGGATTGGTTTCTGTGTCCTCTATTCTGTACCATTGGTGCACCCGCCTGTTTTGGTACCAGTACCATGCTGTTTTTGTTACTATTGCTCTGTAGTATAGTTTGAAGTCTGGTATCGCTATACCGCCTGATTCACACTTCCTGCTTAGCATTGTTTTTGCTATTCTGGGTCTTTTATTTTTCCATATGAATTTCATGATTGCTTTCTCTATTTCTACAAGAAATGCTGTTGGGATTTTGATTGGCATTGCATTAAACCTATAGAGAACTTTTGGTAATATCGCCATTTTGATGATGTTAGTTCTGCCTATCCATGAACAGGGTATATTTTTCCATCTTCTAAGATCTTCTATTTCTCTCTTTAGGGTTCTGTAGTTTTCATTGTATAAGTCTTTCACCTCTTTTGTTAGGTTGATTCCCAAGTATTTTATTTTTTTTGAGGATATTGTGAATGGGGTGGTTGTCCTCATTTCCATTTCAGAGGATTTGTCGCTGATATACAGGAATGCCTTTGATTTATGCGTGTTGATTTTATATCCTGCCACTTTGCTGAATTCATTTATTAGCTCTAATAGTTTCTTTGTAGAGCCTTTTGGGTCTGCTAGGTATAGAATCATATCATCTGCAAATAGTGATAATTTAAGTTCTTCTTTTCCTATTTTGATGCCTTTAATTTCTTTCGTCTGTCTAATTGCTCTGGCCAGTGTTTCGAGAACTATGTTGAACAGAAGTGGAGAGAGAGGGCATCCCTGTCTTGTGCCAGATTTTAGAGGGAGTGCCTTCAGTTTTTCTCCATTCAGAATGATGCTAGCCTGAGGCTTAGCATAGATTGCTTTTACAATATTGAGGTATGTTCCTGTTATCCCTAGTTTTTCTAGAGTTTTGAACATAAAGGGATGCTGTACTTTGTCGAATGCTTTTTCCGCATCTATCGAGATGATCATATGGTTCTTATTTTTAAGTCTATTGATGTGGTGAATAACATTTATTGATTTCCGTATATTGAACCAGCCTTGCATCCCAGGGATGAATCCTACTTGATCATGGTGCACAATTTTTTTGATATGTTTTTGTATCCGATTCGCCAGAATTTTATTGAGGATTTTTGCATCTAGGTTCATTAGAGATATTGGTCTGTAGTTTTCTTTCTTTGAAGTGTCTTTGTCTGATTTAGGAATCAGGGTGATGTTGGCCTCGTAGAATGAATTTGGAAGTTCTCCCTCTTTTTCTATTTCCTGAAATAGCTTGAAAAGTATTGGTATTAGTTCCTCTTTAAAGGTTTTGTAAAACTCTGCTGTATACCCATCCGGTCCTGGTCTTTTCTTAATTGGTAGTCTTTTGATGGTTTCTTCTATTTCCTCAATTGATATTGGTCTGTTTAGGTTGTCTATAACCTCCTGACTCAATCTGGGCAGATCCTATGACTTAAGAAATTTATCGATGCCTTCACTATCTTCTATTTTATTGGAGTATAAGGATTCAAAATAATTTCTGATTATCTTCTGTATTTCTGAAGTGTCTGTTGTGATATTGCCTTTTTCATCCCATATGCTAGTAATTTGAGTTCTCTCTCTTCTCTTCGTTAGCATGGCTAAGGGTCTGTCGATTTTATTTATTTTTTCAAAGAACCAACTTTTAGTTTTGTCAATTTTTTCAATTGTTTCTTTTGTTTCGATTTCATTAATTTCAGCTCTGATTTTAATTATTTCTTGCCTTCTACTTCTTTTGCTGTTGTTTTGCTCTTCTTTTTCAAGAATTTTGAGATGAAGTATGAGATCATTTATTTGTTGGTTTTTTTCTTTTTTTAACGAATGAACTCCAAGCAATGAATTTTCCTCTTAGAACTGCTTTCAATGTGTCGCATAGATTCCGATATGTTGTGTCTGTGTTTTCATTTATCTCTAAGAATTTTTTAATTTCCTCCTTGATGTCTTCTATAACCCATTGATCATTCAGTAACCTATTGTTCATTCTCCAAGTGATGCATGATTTTTCCTTCCTTCTTTTATCGTTGATTTTCAGTTTCATTCCATTATGATCAGATAAGATGCATGGTATTATCTCTACTCCTTTATATTGTCTAAAAGTTGCCCTGTGACATAATATATGATGTATTTTTGAGAAGGATCCATGTGCTGCTGAGAAAAAAGTGTAACTGCTTGATGTTGGGTGGTATATTCTATATATGTCAATTAAGTCTAGGTTATTAATTATGTTATTGAGTTCTATAGTTTCCTTATTCAACTTTGTTTGGAAGATCTGTCCAGTGGCGAGAGAGGTGTGTTGAAGTCTCCCATGATTATTGTATGGTGGTCTATTAGACTCTTGAACTTGAGAAGAGTTTGCTTGATGAACATAGCTGCACCATTGTTTGGGGCATATATATTTATGATTGTTATGTCTTGTTGTTGTATGGTTCCCTTGAGCAGTATGTAATGTCCCTCTTTATCCCTTTTGATTAACTTTGGCTTGAAATCTATTTTATTTGATATGAGTATGGACACTCCTGCTTGCTTCCAAAGTCCATATGAGTGATATGATTTTTCCCAACCTTTCACCTTCAGTCTGTGTATGTCTTTTCTTATCAAATGCGTCTCCTGTAGGCAGCATATTGTTGGGTCTGGTTTTGTGATCCATTCTACTAGCCTGTGTGTCTTAATTGGTGAGTTTAAGCCATTAACATTTAGGGTTATTATTGATATATGGGTTGTTCTTCCAGCCATATTTGTTTATTTCTGTTACTAAACATGGTTTGTTTTCCTCTTTGATTATTTTTCCCCCTTTACTGTCGTACCTCCCACTGTTGGTTTTCATTGTTATTTTCCATTTCCTCTTCCTGTAATGTTTTGCCGAGGATGTTTTGAAGAGATGGTTTTCTGGCTGCAAATTCTTTTACCTTTTGTTTATCGTGGAAGGTTTTAATTTCCTCTTCCATCCTGAAGCTTAATTTCACTGGATACACAATTCTTGGTTGGAACCCAAGAATTGGGTTTTCTTTCAGTGTTTGAAATATGTTATTCCAGGATCTTCTAGCTTTCAGAGTCTGTGTTGAAAGATCAGCTGTTATCCTGATTGGCTTACCCTTAAATGTAATCTGCTTCCTTTCTCTTGTAGCTTTTAAAATTCTCTCCTTATTCTGTATGTTGGGCATCTTCATTATAATGTGTCTAGGTGTGGATCTCTTATGATTTTGCACGTTCGGCGTCCTGTAGGCTTCTAGGATTTGGGATTCTGTCTCATTCTTCAAGTCTGGGAAGTTTTCTCGTATTATTTCATTGAATAGATTGCTCATTCCTTTGTTTTGGACCTCTGTACCTTCCTGTATCCCAATGACTCTTAAGTTTGGTCTCTTTATGTTATCCCATATTTCTTGGATGTTCTGCTCATGGTTTCTTAAGAGTCTCACTGAGCTGTCTATTTTCTTTTCAAGTTGAAATACTTTGTCTTCATTGTCTGATGTTCTATCTTCTAAGTGTTCTACTCTGCTGGTAGTATTATCAATTGAGTTTTTAAGTTGGTTTATTGCTTCCTGCATTTCTAGGATTTCTATTTTTTTTGTTTGTTTTTTATAACCTCTATCTCCCTGTGTAGTTGATCTTTTGCTTCTTGGATTTGTTTATGTAATTCATTGTCGAAGTTATCTTTTATTGTCTGATTTTGCTGTCTAATGTCTTCCTTGATACTCCAGATCATCTGAAGCATGTATATCCTGAATTCTTTATCTGACATTCCATCTGCTGCAGCTATTACCTCTTCTAAAGTTGAGTTGACCTGCATTGCTTGTGGTCCTTTCTTTCCTTGTCTTTTCATACTGCTCGCGTTTCTTTCTGCTTGGTGAAACTGTTGTGTTATTGAAATTTTCCCCCTATATATTTATATTGCTCTTGTATAGTTGAAAAGTCTCCCTTGCAGGGGCGGGCAGCGGCTGTGCTCCTCCTCCAATTGGGGTGATCTGTCTACCACGCTGACGGGCCGCTGGGCCTTTTCTGCTGGTTGGCCGCAGGTCTGCCTACCTTGCAGGCGCGGGTGGTGGCTCTACTCTGCCCCTCCTCCAATTGGTGTGACGTGTCTACCACGCCTGCGGTGCGCTGGGCCTGTTCTTCCAGTCGGTCGCAGATCTGCCTACCTTGCAGGCACGGGCGACAGCTCTGCTCTGCCCCTACTCCAATTGGGGTGATGTGACTACCACGCCTGCAGGTCGCTGGGCCTGTTCTGGGTGTGGGCGGCGGCTCTGCTCTGCCCCTACTCCAATTGGGGTGACGTGTCTGCCACGCCGGCAGGCCGCTCGTGTTAAGTTTTTTGAATCTTTGTATATCCTGGAGATTAATGCTCTATCTGAGGTGCTAGTGGTAAAGATTTTCTGCCATTCTGTAGGCACTCTGTTCACATTCTTGATTGTTTCCTTTGCTGTGAAGAAGTTTTTTAGTTTGATACCACCCCATTTATTGATTTTTTAATTTTACGCCTTGAACTTAGGAGTCTTATTGAGGAAGTTGGTTCCTAAGCCAACATGATGGAGAATTGGGCCTACATGTTCTTCTAGTCAGCACAGGGTCTGTGGTCTAATGCCTAGGTCCTTGATCCACTTTGAGTTGAATTTTGCGCAGGGTGAGAGATAGACATTCAATTTCATTCTACCATATATGGATTTCTAGTTTTCCCAGCACCTGTTTGGAAGGAAGGAAGGAAGGAAGGAAATCAAAGTACCATAAAAAAAAGACAATGGAATAAAATGCCTTCAAAACTCACTTGAAGAGCCTATACGACCAACAAACTTTCACTGAGACAACTATAAAGGAACATGATTAACAAAGTATAGCACAAACCATAAAGGCAACACTGAGCTTAAGAAGGAATCATAGGCAGAGAAGGTTATAGACATTGGAAATCTAAACACATATTTACTCTAAAACAGTGTGAGCAATCATGTATAATTATTGGGGTTAAAACACAAAGAAGAAGCTGAAAACCCTAAACAACAATAGGAAATAAGATGGGCTGAGCACAATGATGAGAATTAAAAAAAAAAAAAAAAAGAACAAACTATAAGGAACAAGTGCAAATTTATTTAACATATATTCTGTAATTGCACTTTATTATGATAAGTCCTAGCAGCAATTACTATTAAATCTTTGAATTTAGTAGGAGAGCTTCTTGCTTGTCTCAGCAAATAAAGTAGCCAAGAATTCAAATTAATGATGATGAGATGCAGATTAAACATAAACAAATATGACTTTAACAACATCTAATAAATGCTTTTATACCCATATAGTAATTGGTATATTAATATTTGCTATTCATCTTCCCTTTCCTCATCACAAAGAATAATGACTTCATCAGAAGCACCCATACAAATGTTATTTTTTTTCAAAATTTCTGTATTGTTACAACAGGCTCTTAACTGATATCATTGCATTTGCCCTTGCTCCTTATTATGGTCAGAATGTTTATGCCTCCCACAAATTCATATCTTGAAACCCAATCCCCAAGGTGATTAATCCCCAAGGTAATTACCTTCGGAAGGTAATTAGGGCATGAGAACAGGGTCCCCTGAATGGTTTAGCTCCAGAGAGTTGCATTAACCCTTCTTCTAACATTGAAGGTGCAACCAGAAGATGCTATGTGAACCAGGAAGGCAACTCTCACCAGATAAAGAATTTGCCTACTCCTTGATCTTCCCAGCCTCTAGAACTATAAAAAATAAATTTCTATTTATAAACTTAAATTAAAAAGGCGTGAGGAGAGTTCATTATAATACAGTTGATATTGGAGTTTTATATCTGTGACATACAGAAATATTTCTGTATTTTAAGATAATGACCAACTATGAATAATAACATTATACCAGGATTATCAGATTTCTAGGAATTTCATTCCTCTTCTGAAACATATTAATACCACATTTATACAATATGACTTGAAGAATGTTCAGCATTACTCACTATTTGAAAATGCTTTCTATGCAATTTATCACATCAAATAACCCTAATTAGCTTAACATTTCTCTTTTTATAAGGATTAAAACAAATTCTTTTGAGATATTCCAGGGGCCCATCCAGGTCAAAAGGACTTATTTTAGAATTTGATTTTTGGAAGTTCTCAAAAGTATCAAAAGGTTAAAACAGTTGGTTAAATAGGATCACAGCTTTGGAGAATACTTGGTTATTTAACAAGAGTGATAATTAAAAGACTTCAGAGGCATGTGGGGAAAGTTACATGGCAAACTAGTACTCCTAAGAGAACCTTATTTTTAACAGAATTCTAGTTTTGCTACTTTGTTATATCCATTGAATTTTTGTCCTGTACTTTTCCTATTTTTCACTGTAGAAAAAACAGTAATTTTTACTTTAGAACAAAAATTACTCTGCATTTTAACAAAACATACTCATATTTCTTATAGTTTTGTCAAAAATCATCTTTATAATAAACTTGCATGTATTGCTGTTTCTCTTATAATTTCTAGTTATTTTTAGTGATAATATTAATTTGAATTTTTTTTACCCTGAGTAACCTTAATATCTAGAGAGAACTAGGATGTAAGCAATTGTGACTATTCTGTCACACTAGTGTTCTATAGATTGGTAAATCTATGAATCATGATTTATAGAATGTTTTCTCAAGAATGTTAAAATCATCTAGTATATAGTGAGACCATCTTTCACATGAAAATTTTATTTACCTATATTTGTTTAACTCATTTTTTAAAGAACAATTATTTTTGGATTGCTCACATGAGATACTAAACAGCTACCCATTATCCCAAGTAATTTTTTTTGCTGACAGATTTTGTAATATAGGGAGAACCTACACATATTTACTAATAAATGTAGGTAGGAAAAGTTGTGCTTCTATATTATATTTAATACTGACAATTCTGAATACATGCATATTGTAATAAAACCAGGGAACTTTAACTAGCTTATATTTACTGAAGATTTTTCTCCCAAATCACATGAACTTGAATAAAATGTACCGTTAGTTTCCACCTAAGAGTTTAAGGAATGTATACTTCATGTATAAGCACTAATTTTTCTTTAAGCCAATTAAATCATAAATTAGCTTTGTCAATATCATCTTGATGTAGAAAAGTATGTATGTAGATATGTATACACACGTAGAGATAGAAGTGAGTTATTTTTTAATGGTCAGGTTTAAAGTTATTTTAATTGTACATATTTATGGTGTATGATAATTTGATACATAAGTATAATGCATAATTATCAAATCAGGGTAGTTCCTTAAGTACCATGTCCTTAAACATTTTAAAAAACTTTTTGATTAATATGCAATAATTGTACATAATATGTGTGAAGTGTGTGTGTGTGTATGAAGTATATACTGACCAAATCAATGTCATTAACATTTCCATCTCCTTATAAGTTTGTATATGAAGTCTTTGAACTCCTTTATTTTACTTATTTGTAAAATACATAATAGACTGTTGTGAACTATAGATACTCACTATGCCCTAGAATATTAGGACTTATCCACTCTCTCTCAAGTTTCCTTTGCCTGTTCCCAACCTCTAAATAATCACTATTCTAAACTCAGATTGGCTTTTCTTAGCATCCGTATATGAGAAATGTGATATTTGTCTTTCTCTGTCTGACTTATTTGAGTTAACACAATGTTCTCCAGTTCTTCCATTTTTTTTGTGGCTAATTTTCATTCCACTGTATAGATATTACACATTTGCTTTATCCGTTCATCTGTTGATGGTCATCTCTGTTGATTCCATATCTTAGCTACTGTGAATAGTGAATAGTGTTGGAATAAACATAGGTGTAGGTATTTTTTTTTATATGGTATCATTTCCTTTATATGTATAACCAGAAGTGATATAGATAGATCATCTGATAGATCTTTTAGTTTTTAGCAGCCTATATACTATCCTTCATTGTGATTGTACCAATTTACATTCCTACCAACAATGTATAATAATTCCCTTCCTCTACATCCTTACCTACATTTACTTTTTTTGTCCTTTTGATAATAGCTGTTCTATTTGGGGTGAGTTATTTTCTCACTGTGGTTCTAATTTGCATTTCCCTGATGGTTGGTGGTGTTGGATATTTTTTCAAAAATATTTTGGCTATTTGAATTTAATATTTTGAGAAGTGTCTATTCATATCCTTTGCCCATGCTTTTAGTTATATTATTTTTGTTGGTGAATTTTTGAGAGTTCCTTTTTTTTTCCTGGATAGTAATCATTTATCTGATGAATAGTTTGCAGGTTTCCCCCCCCCCCCCTTTATTATGTAGGTTGTTTCTGTACTATTTGATTGTTTCCTTAACCTGTGCAGAACTTTTTAGTTTACTATAATACCATCTATTTTTTTTTTCCTAAGCTTTTGGGATCTTATTAAAAAAAATTGTTTCCTTTTCCAGTTTTTTCAACCCATTTTCTTCTAGTAGTTTCAGATCTTACACTTAGGTCTTTGATCCATTTTGTGTTAGGGTCTGTAAACACGTCAAGATGGTGCCTGGCATTTTGCCAGAGGGAGTGGTTTGTGAAGTAACCCCAGCGAGCCATTAAGTGTGGAGATTCCTTATTGGTTGACTGCTGTATCTAGTTTATGTTAATTAAGATAAGCTGTGTGTAATGTATATGTACCCCTCCTGTCCTACAATAAACGGCTCCCATTCCTGCTGTATCAATGTACACAAGGTCCTCGTCACCCCCCGGTTAGTTTGCTGCAGCCGACCGCGGCAATTTTGAATTGATTTTTTTTTAATAGGGAGAGAGATAGGAGTCAAGTTTCAGTCTTCTGCATCTCCTCAATATCTGATTTCCCCAGTACTATTTACTGAAGAAGCTATCTGCCTGTGATTGGCTGAAGTTTGGCTGTTTCTGATTGGCTGCCCTTGACTCTTACAAAATATATACTGTTTTGGTTAGGTAGAAAGTCAAAATGTGAAGAAAGCCTCAGGCTGAAAGCCTCCAGTTTATTTAGTTTAGCAGAATATATACTGGCAAGATAATTATTATCTCAGAAAAAAAAAAAACAAAGAAGTGTTGATTCATGGTACTGTCTTTCATATATCTATGACATTTTTTGCCACTAGTCACCTTGGTGAATTGTTGGTTAGTTCACAGTGAATAACTAGAAGTGACAATTTGAAATGAAATCATTCTACAAATTTGGGGGATAGTGGGAGAATAGGACAAACTAACATTTCTCATAATTTGCTAGGCATTAAAACAACATTATCATGTAATTACATAGTGTGTTGAAACTATAGGAAAGATGTATAAATATATTTGAGCACATAGTTTGAAACAATGTGTCATGGCTATAAGGAGACTAATGGAAAATAGTATAGCTTAGAGTTTTTTGATCATAACTCACTTATAAGATTAAATCATAGATACTTAGAAAACTGTTAAGCAATCTTTAGATTTATTATCATTTGAGAAAATTTTTATGTATATAAAATAGTTGCATTTTATACTTTTAATCAAAATAAAAGTTAAAGAAAATTGATGTGATTTACTCTAAAGATTATTGATTTTAGTAATATAGGTTTTACATTATATAGGAGAAAGAATAGAAGAAGGTATGGAAATTCTTAGAACTCCTTTTTAATTGAATTTTTTATTTGTGTGTTTTGGAGATTGGACCCAGGATTGCTTAACTACAGAGCCATATCCCCAGCCCTTTTATTTTTAATTTTGAGACAGGGTCTCCCTTAGTTGTTTAGGGCCTCATTAAATTGCTGAGGCTGGCTTTGTACTTTGGATCCTCCTGCCTCAGCCTCCTGAGCTGCTGGTATTACAGGCATGCACCACCAAACCTGGCTTTGATTTAGTTTTTTAAGAGACCAGATTGCACTTGTTTTAATGTAGAAAAATAAGTTTGACTTAAAATTAGGGTATCTGAAAGTGATTTTCCTTGTTTCATTTGTTGCTTATTTGGCTACCAGTTAGCATTCCGTTTAGTTCTCTTTAATCCCATTTTTGGAAGTCGACTTTCAAAGATGCGATTAAGAAGGACTTTGTTGCCTTTTTATATTATGTTTTTCTGATTAAAATATTAAAATGACTTTAGGGAAGATTTTGTACAACAGTATAAAGGAGAAGTAAATATCATCTCCAAATCATGTTTTAGTAGTCTTTACTATCTTCATTTACTAGGATGAATCAGGGTCTGAATTCTGGTAGATCTCAAATTCACTCATTGAAATGGTCAAGTTATCTGTTTTTGTAAAATTGAAGAGATTAATATACAGATTGCAGTCCTAAATTGATAGTTTCTTTTGTGAAACAATGTTAGGTGAACTGAAACATGGATCTTGATTGTTCACACATTTTATATATTTGATTCTCTTTCCTGATAACATGTTCACACCTGGTATTGCCAGACATTGAAGGCATTGTGAATGTCTTGGCATGATCTTTTGCTTTCAGAACTTTGTTTTTGAAGTCTAATGTAAGTAATTTCTACAATAAGAAGTATGCTTATAAAGAATATATGCACTGATTGCCAGAGTCCCATGAAACCCTATTATGGCAAAAGTGATGCTTGAGATAAGTCTTAAAGTCTGATTCTGTGAAGTAAATAAGTATATTCCAAATAGAAGGAATATATGTTGACTGATGCACAGACAAGCATGGAATATTTGGGAACTATTGGCGGTTTGTAATGAGGCTGTTGAAATAAGGAGCCAGATGGTGAAGGATCTTGTAGTAAAAATAATAATCACTCTGTTTTTGCAATTTGAAGAATCACATGCATATCTGGAAGTTATTAAACATAGCCAATGATATATAAGGAATTTTATGACTATGTACCTTTCTCCACTACAGTGTCTTATTTAAGGGGATCCAAATTCTCATTTGCCTGATTGCTCTCACTTGGAAATACTTAGTAACAGTTTATAACATTCAGTACTTTTTTTCTTGCCAAGGTGATTAAAGAGGGGTATACTGAGGAGGATATACCCGTTAGCTTTGTGCTTTTCTTGTATCCTTTTTTAAACCTTTTTAAAATGCCACTCAATAAACTAATTTTTTGTTCCCCGTGTTTCCCATTTGTTCTATTTTTAAATTATGAGTAAATGTCCAAAATTAGGTTAAAATATGTTTAATCATAGTCGTTAGTGAATGAGTTATTATTTTTTTTTAGCTTGATCATACTTATATGGTTTCTGGGTAATTTGAAATATGATTGTGATAATGCTAATGTGTCTCTTTTGGTTCATTAGATTAAAATCTGAATATAGAGAATAACTTTTAACAAATTTTGTTAAAATTTGTCTTTCAAAACAAAGTATCAGAATGTAATAATAATTTGCTTTGGATCATGGCATGTAATCCCAGATTGGAGGGTAACATGTCAACTTCATGTGTGATTTTTTTCCCCCTTTTTTTGTAATACTGGGAATTGAGTTTAGGCCCTCCTGCAGGATAGGCAGATGCTCTACCACTGAGCCATATCCCCAGCCTCTCACCAGTTCTTTTTATTTTGAGATAGGGTCTTTTGCCTGTGTTGGCCTCAAACTTGTGATCTTATTCCCTGAGCCTCCCAAGTAGCTGGGATTATACACATGTGCCACTGTACCCAGTGTCTGTGGGATTTTTAAAAGATACTTAGTTTTATGTAGTAACTCACTTGATCTTTTAATAGATTGCTTTAGAGAATGTCTGAGAATTATGTAGATTGCTGTGGATTTTTTTGATGACAGCCAGAATATAAATTAATAATTTGTTAGAAAATATACTGCTCATTTTATTTTCTTGATAATCCTTTGAAGATTTTCTAAACTCATTGTATCAAAGCATAATTTGAATGTATCTTTTTTGTTTTATATAATTTGTTTTTTCCTTTTTTAAAATTTGGAATTATCCTGCATTTAGATAAATGGGCAGAAAAACCTGCTTATCAGTGATTTTAGCTTTTTTAAAGGCAGTATTTGTAATCTGTATATATGGAGTATTTACTTTTTGCTATTTGTAGTAGCTATATTCTCCAGCATTGCTGTTTCTTTCCTTTTCCTTCTAGAATGACAACATTTTCTCCTTGTCTCTATCTGTCTACAACCTTTCTTAGAAAGTCTCACAAGCTCTGCTAAATAATAGTGGGCATGTTATTTCCTTCCTGGTCAGAGATAGTGGAATGTGGAACACATGCCTAGTATAAGCTTCAACTATGAGAATTTGGAAGTGGGAATGGAGGACCTGGCTTGTTAGCCCTAACTCTTTGACTTGTTAGGTGTTATAAATAGGGGTGGAGGTCAATAATTTGGAGACAGGTAAACAATGAGCAACTAAAGTAAACTCTAATACCAGAAGTAATCCCTATCTCACACTTAATCTTTCATTTTTTTTCATTGTAATTGCATTGAAACCCTTATTAAGAATTTAATCTCTATATATAGATATATAGTGTTTCTAACTCTTCATTCTATTGAATAGATTCTAAAATTTGTCAACATTTTCAATTTTTTTTCATGTAGTGCAATTAATTTTGGTACTAATTTTACTGAACAGCTCCCTTATTTTAACATTTTTAGTGAATCTTTAGGTTTTCTTGATTAATTTTATACAAATAATCATTATTCCTCTTTTCAATAGTTTGATCTCATTAATTTGATATCTTACTCATTTGCTTCATTGTTTCATGTTAACCACCTCTTTTCACACTTTGAAAGAAATCACATAAATAATGGTTTTGCTCTTAGAGTTTTTGTTCAATTCTTATAGAAGTTAGATGATTGGTGTTGAGAGTAAGCATTTGAAAATGCAGAGTCAATGAATTGACTCTTCAGTGATGTAAATTGAAATCTTCTAAAAGTGAAATTTCTAAAGTGTTTTCTCAATTGTATGCTTTGAAAAATTTCTTCATTAATGTCAAGGATGAAATATAGTATATAGTATTTTCCACACACACCTAAATAAAAAGGTTATATTTTCATAAGGAAGAACACTTATTGATATTAGAGCTCCCTAAAAAATACTTTGGAAAAGTTGTGTTCTAGAATTGCAACTGATATGCAAACCCAGCAGTGGATAAAACTGCTGATACCTGTGCCTAAGTTGAGGCTATGTGTTAGAGGTATAGTCAGTAGTAGAGTGCTTGTTACTTATCATACGTTAGACCCTGGGTTTGAGCTCCAGCCCCCAAAACAAACACAAAAAAACCCCAAAAGTACAATAAATGGACTGTAGCAGCAGTTATTGTATTCATCATTGCTTTGCACTTACAGTTTTAAAAAGGACAATATTGTTTAAGAGCATCCTTCATGAAGTAATACACATCAATTTTATTAAACATGGACCTTTGAGTATGTGTCTAAAATTCTATGAGAAGTGGGAAGTACTAAGAAAGTACTTCTGCCTTTTACCGATATGTGATGCTTATTTGAGTAAAAACACTCATGCAAATATTTAAGTAGCAAGCTAAATTAGACACTTTTTTTTTTCATTTTACACCCTTTTAACCTGAGAGAAAAAAACTGTCAATTGTTATTCAGATTTGGGTATTTGCAGACATTTTCTCTAAAATTAATGGAGTGATTCTGTCACTTCAAGTAAAACAACTATTTCTGGGCAGAGGTAAAATTTTCACTTGAAAGCTCAGATTAGAGCTTTGTAAAATTTCTATCTACCACTGTAAAATCTATTAAGTTGTGGATCCTTATAAAAATCTAGACGATTAACCATTTTACACGATAGCTTTCAGTTTAACATTATGCCTTTACCTCCTTAGGAGTGGTTTTTGGTAAATGTTTTGTAATATTAATTTATTAACCATTAGAATTATAATTACTGAGCACTGTCTTTGTTTCCAACTACTATGCTAGATAAAGGAAATTTGGTAATGAAGAAAATGTATGTTTAGTTTTTCATGGACTTTCTAGTGGGGAAACAAAATGATGTCTGATTAAAGTAAGTACTAGGCAGGAAATCTAAATACTGAGAAAGAGTAGTAGGACTAAATAGATGAATTAGGAAGGCCTCTCCAGGGAAGAGACATTTAAACTGAGACCTGAGAGGTAAACAGCAGCCAACCATGAGAAGAACATTCCAGGCAAGGGGAAGAGTATTCATAACGACATTATAAATGCAAGGAGAATTAGAACTCCATGGTATTATGGCATGGATTCAAGTACCTTTTAAAATTACCAACAGTTTATACTTTAATTCTAACCTTAACCCTAGGTAGGCAGTACAGAGCTCATTGTTGTACTGTAAATGTTTGGTAGTTTTAATAAAGATGTCCTGATAATTAGAATGCTGGATAACAGCTTTTATCATTTTTTAATACCTGTGTGAATGCATCATTGTATTATAGGCTTAATATTTATAGTATAACGAATTTTATGAAACTTACGCAAATCATATCTTTAGAGAAAAATTGAAGGTACTATATAAAGCATCAGTGTATGGTTCGTTTATCTCAATGGTTTTTGAAATGAGCAGGAAAATGTATTTTTTTTTAAATGTTTGCCACAATGCTGGCTAGAACAGTGGTTTTTTTTTTTTTTTTTTTTTTAAGAGAGAGAGAATTTTTTTTTAAATTTTTTTTTATTGGTTGTTCAAAACATTACAAAGCTCATGACATATCATCTTTCATACATTTGATTCAAGTGAGTTATGAACTCCCCTTTTTACCCCAAATACAGATTGCAGAATCACATCAGTTATACATTCACAATTTTTACATAATGCCATATTAGTGATTGTTGTATTCTGCTGCCTTTCCTATCCCCTACTATCCCCCCACCCCTCCCCTCCCATCTTCCCTCTCTACCTCATCTGCTGTTGTTCAATTCTCTCCCTTGTTCCCCCCCCCTTCCCCTCACAACCTCTTATATGTAATTTTGTGTTACATTGAGGGTCTCCTACCATTTCCATATGCTTTCCCTTCTCTCTCCCTTTCTCTCCCCCCACTCGTCTCTGTTTAATGTTAATATTTTCCTCATGCTCTTCCTCCCTGTTCTGTTCTTAGTTGCTCTCTTTATATCAAAGAAGACATTTGGCATTTGTTTTTTAAGGATTGGCTAGCTTCGCTTAGCATAATCTGTTCTAATGCCATCCATTTCCCTGCAAATTCTATGATTTTGTCATTTTTTAGTGCTGCGTAATACTCCATTGTGTATAGATGCCACATTTTTTTTTATCCATTCATCTATTGAAGGGCATCTGGGTTGATTCCACAGTCTAGCTATTGTGAATTGTGCTGCTATGAACATCTATGTGGCAGTATCCCTGTAGTATGCTCTTTTAAGGTCTTCAGGGAATAGTCCGAGAAGGGCAATAGCTGGGTCAAATGGTGGTTCCATTCCCAGCTTTCCCAGGAATCTCCATACTGCTTTCCAAATTGGCCTCACCAATTTGCAGTCCCACCAGCAGTGTACAAGTGTACCCTTTTCCCCACATCCTCTCCAACACTTATTGTTGTTTGACTTCATAATGGCTGCCACTCTTACTGGAGTGAGATGGTATCTTAGGGTGGTTTTAATTTGCATTTCTCTGACTGCTAGAGATGGTGAGCATTTTTTCATGTACTTATTGATTGATTGTATGTCCTCCTCTGTGAAGTGTCTGTTCAGGTCCTTGGCCCATTTGTTGATTGGGTTATTTGTTATCTTATTGTTTAATTTTTTGAGTTCTTTGTATAATCTGGATATTAGGGCTCTATCTGAAGTGTGAGGGGTAAAAATTTGTTCCCAGGATGTAGGCTCTCTATTTACCTCTCTTATTGTTTCTCTTGCTGAGGAAAAACTTTTAGTTTAAGTAAGTCCCATTTGTTTATTCTTGTATTTAACTCTTGGGCTATGGGCGTCCTATTAAGGAATTTGGAGCCCGACCCCACAGTATGTAGATCGTAGCCAACTTTTTCTTCTATCAGACGCAGTGTCTCTGATTTGATATCTAGGTCCTTGATCCATTTTGAGTTAACTTTTGTGCATGGCGAGAGAAAGGGATTCAGTTTCATTTTATTGCATATGGATTTCCAATTTTCCCAGCACCATTTGTTGAAGATGCTATCGTTCCTCCATTGTATGCTTTTAGCCCCTTTATCAAATATAAGAAAGTTGTACTTTTGTGGATTGGTTTCAGTGTCCTCTATTCTGTACCATTGGTCCACCTGCCTGTTTTGGTACCAGTACCATGCTGTTTTTGTTACTATTGCTTTGTAGTACAGTTTGAACTCTGGTATCGCTATACCTCCAGATTCACACTTCCTGCTTAGAATTGCTTTTGCTATTCTGGGTCTTTTGTTTTTCCATATGAATTTCATGATTGCTTTCTCTATTTCTACAAGAAATGCCGTTGGGATTTTGATTGGCATCACATTAAACCTGTAGAGAACTTTGGGTAATATCGCCATTTTGATGATGTTAGTTCTGCCTATCCATGAACAGGGTACATTTTTCCATCTTCTAAGATCTTCTTCTATCCGAGAGAGAGAATTTTAATATTTATTTATTAGTTTTCGGCAGACACAACATCTTTGTATGTGGTGCTGAGGATCGAACCTGGGTCGCATGCATGTCAGGCAAGCGCACTACCGCTTGAGCCACATCCCCAGCCCCAAGGAAAATGTATTTTTAAAATCACTTTTATGCCAGGCAGCAGTGGTACACTCTTGTAATCCCAGCAACTCAGGAGGCTGAGGCAGGAGCATTGCATATTCAAAGCCAGCCTCAACAACTTAGGGAGACCCTATAATAAAATAAAAAGGGCTGTGGATGTGACTCAGTGGTTAAGTTACTGTGGATTCAATTTCTGGTACCATAAAAATAAAATAAATTTACAATTATATATAATATTTATACATTATATATAATATGTAATATTAAGCTTCTAGGAATTTCTAGATGAATTTCATAAATAAGAATGTACTTATTTGCACTGACTTCTTATTTTTGACATTAAGGCATATTTCATTTGCTAGTGACAAAGACATACAGAAATCATAATAGACAAGGAAAGAATATTTGAGAGTCATTCTTCTCTAACATTTACTTACTCTGTTTCCTTAGCCAAGAGCTTTCCAAGTTCTTGGTTTTATTCTTTTTTTCCCCCCTTATGCTTTAAGTAGCTACTAGCACCTTTCTTGCTCAACGTTAGAGTCACAGATGAAGCCTGAGTTTGGTTTTACTGCAGTGGGCAGAGAAACCACGGGAACTTGACTACAGAGAAGCCCAGCTTCATGGTCACCCGAGAAATACACGTAATGGTAGCACCTGTATTATTTTCTATCCTGTTTGTATTTTATGGATCAATGTGATTTAAGTGTCTAGGGGTTGAGAAATAACATTTATTTTGCTATCTGTGCTGTAAAAATGGAGAATCTATCCTTACTGACTTGAAAATCATAAAACCTAGTCAAAAAAGAGCCAAGAAGTCAAATTTATTTCATCGCAACAATTCATTTTTTTCTAGAATATGAGTATTCTGTATTAATGACTTGAGAAGATGTATTTCAAATACCCAAAGTGTCTTTGACATTAGTTATTGTAATTTAGGTAACCTTTGGCTTTCTTGTGGAGGAGGGTGTTTTTGTTGTTTTAGCTCTGCAAGGAGGCCTGACATTTTAAATCAGTTCTCTAGGGAAAGTTTGATTAAATGCTGCAAATTTAAATTTATTGGTTCAGGGTTGCTAAGTAGAATCTTACAATAATTGAATAAAATTGGGAAAAAGGTATTTGTTTCTTTCTAGATCTAATAGTTGTCCTTCTGTTTGGGAGTTTACATTCAAGGGCTTCAAATAATTCATCAAATCTATGAAAACAATTACTACTATTATAGCTTTCTAGTGAATTGTGAGAAGGGCAACACATGCTTTAATCTTTTTTATTCTTTTAGGAAAATTGGCAATGAAATTATGTAATTTAAAAGAAAGATAGGTTTCTTTAGACAAATTCCGATTATATGTAGAAAATTTGGGGTAGCATTTTTAATGACCTAGTCCGAAATGTAACAAAATGTCAGGTTTTTAAATGGAACAGGTGGTACATAGAACTTGTCTTGAATTATATTCTCTACAGTTGATATTTTAAAAATGCCTTGTTTATAAAAGATTTAAAACCATTGGTTTTGTTGGGTTAGATACCTTTCCATGGTATTAGAAAATATCTGGAATAAATAACTTAAAGGAGGAAAGATTTATCTTGACTCATAGTTTCAGAGGTTTTTATCCTTGGTCAGCTGGCTTTATTGTTTGAGGGTCTGTGGTGAGGCAAAACACCATGGCACAAGGGCATGGCAGAGCAGAACAGCTCATATATGGCAGCTGGGTAACAGAGAGAGAGGAAGGATCTAGGGACAAGGTAAAGTTCCCAAGGGCATGCCCCCAGTGATCCATTTCCTTCAACTAGGTCCCCTTTCCTATAGTTTCTACTACCTTCTACAAGTCCATTCCAACTCTGAATCCATCAATGGACTAATCCATGGATGAGGTCAGAACCCTTATGATCTAGTCACTTCTCAAAAGCTCCACCTCTCAATATAAGCTACATTGGGAATCAGACATTCAACACATGTACCTTTGGGGGACATTCCAGATCCAAACCATAACAACTATTAAAAGGAGGTCTGTGAAAAAATGTTTTTCTAAATATGAATTTGTGTGTGAAGCAACTATCCAAAACTTTTATTTACCCAGTTTGTCAGTTCGTATGTTGTGATTTCACAATTAAAATGTTTATTTTGGGGTGATTGCATTGCAGTTCTGTTTTCAAGAAACCAAGAAAAGCAAATACGAGATGTGATTTAAAAAATTGAAACTTGAGTTTTGTTGTTTCTTATGGTTAAATTAATTAATTTTACTTAGACAAATTAATTTGATCTCTGTTATTAGGACAAATCATGAAAAACCAGAGCTTCAACTTATTCATTTCAAAGTTTCTCCTATAGTTTCTCTTCTTCCAGCTTTCTCTTCCATTTAATTATGTTAGTCTTTATTATTTAAAAATTTAGAATAGCACAAAGGTAAAGGTGTTCAGGACAAAATGTGAAAGATCACCCACCCAAATTTTGTAGACATTCTTACAGCCTACTTTCACATAAGTATGCTATTACATATATAAATTTGCACATATTTTAAAACCCAAAAACGCATTGTATTTATGTAATATCCTGTAAGTTGATTTTCTAATTTGTTTTGGGAGCTTCTATCAATATATTCTTGATTTTACTCTTTTTAACTGTCACATACTATTCCATAATATAGATGTAAAAAAAATTGATCAAATTAACTATGATACATCTTTCTATATGGATAACTTTAAGATATGAATGGAGCCAGTAGCTTTTCTTTCCTGATATTCCTTTTATTTATACCTGGAAGCTCAATTTTCTGAAATACATGAATTTATTTTCTATGACATTTTTGTTTTCTATATCTCTATCACTATCCCACATTCAAATCCTATTCTCTTTTTGCCATCTCTCTTCCTTATTGGCAACTGGAGAATTCATGGCACAGATTAGTTCTTTAAAAACAGTCTCAATTTTTGTGTGAAGTTGTATAAGGAATTTTATGCCTCTTTGATTCTAGCCTGTGAGGAAAATAGCACAAATCTAGCAACTTACATTATGAATACAAATGCTAATTTTATGGCACACAAACTGAACTAAATCGAGGTTCATTATGTTATAGAGTGATAATTCTGAAATCTTATTCTTTTACTGAGGAAATTCCCACAAAACCTATTTAAAATTATTTGGCTATGTCTTATATACATAAGGGAAAATGCTAGGGAATATAAGAAGAACTGCTGGTAAATTTCGACTTTATTAAAGAACCTTAATCTTAATATGTTTTCTAATGAACACTTTAAAAGTGGCAGAAGAAACAGTGAAATGGTTAATTGGAAATAGGAGAGAATGAAAATCAAAGAGGATTAATTAAGAACAAGATTAATTAAGAACCTGCTTATAGTGGAAAAAGCAGGTGATCATTATAACTTCATTATTCTATAATAGTTTTGAGATTACCTTTGCTCAGTCGTGATACTAACTGGTTTATTCTTTGAACCCTGATGAATCCACAAACACAAAATTTTTAGTTGTATTTTAGAAGTTGAGATTATAAAGAATAGAACATATTTGAATCTGAAGAAACAGTTTGCTTTTTTCCTTTGCTAATTCACAAGAATAAAATTTTACTTTGAAGATGCTTTGTATTCCTTACTGAAACAAATAATTAAAAATTGTGATTTTAAGGTTGATAAAGCAATATCATTAAAGAGTTACATGCATGTGGTTAGACAGGTGAAGGTTAGCTCTTCAGGACTTAGTAAGTTTTTTAGATGAGAAATTTCAAACCCACAGTTGGGATTTAGAAGTGATTGAAATAGTTTTAGATTAGTATTTATACATAGTTAATTCTATTGATTTTTTTATTTTTTATTTTAATGTTCAGGTGTGTGTGTGTGTGTGTATATATATATATATATATATATATATATATATATATATATATATATATATACTTTTAAAAAACTAATGGGAAAAATTTCAAACATATACACATGTTCAGTGAACACAATGAACCATGAACCATTCATACATCACTTGACTTCAGTATTTATCGGTTCATGGCCAGTCTTCTTGTATCTGTACCCCTGTACCTTTTCTCTAGATTATCTATCTATTCTAATCAGTTATACATGACAGCAGAATGCTCTTTGGTTCATTGTACACAAATGGAGTACAATTTTTCACTTCTCTGGTTGTACACAAAGTAGGGACACACCATTCATGCAATCATAAATGTACCTAGTGTAATGATGACCATCTCATTTCACCATCTTTCCTATCTCCATGTCCCGTTCCCTCCCTCCCCTTCCCTCTCCTTTGCTCTATCCAAAGTACCTCCACTTATATACCCCCTCCACCCCCCACAAATTATGGATTAACATCCACTTATCAAACATTTGGACTTTGGTTTTTTGGGATTGGCTTACTTTGCTTAGCATGATGGTCTTAATTCATCCATTTACCTGCAAATGCCATAATTTTATTCTCTTATTGCTGAGTAATATTCCATTGTGTATATATACCACTCCAGATTATTTTAAAGCAAATCAGAAACTTAATTTTATTTACAGATGCTTCAGTATCTATCCCTAACAAGAGACTCTTTTAAAAAGTTAACTATAATACCATTACAAGTCAAATATCCCTTATGTGAAATACTTGGGCCCAGAAGTGTTTTAATGTTTTTTTTCTCATGTTTGGTTTGCATAGACTTTGCTGGTTGAGCATCCCTAACTTGAATTTTAAAATGCTCTAAGACCTGAAACTTTTGAGCATTTTGGGTTTTCAGGTTGGGGATGCTTAGTATGTATTAGGACTTCAAAATTAATTTCTTTTGTTTTTGGCAGTACTGGGGATTGAACCCAGAATCTTGCCACCTCTAAGGCAAGTTCTCTTCCATTGAGCTGCAAACTTAGCCTAATAATAATTCTTAAAGTTTTTGATTGAATAAAAATTAAATTGATACATTGTAATTCATTGAACTCTCGAAATTAACATTGATACATTACTTTAAACTAGAAAATATATTTAGTTTCCACAGTTTTGCACTATGCTCTTTTGCTGTTCCAAGTTAATTCAATATCCCATATCATGTTTAGTAGTCAAATTGCCTGTTTGCTCTAAACTGAGAAAGTTACTTAAACCACAAAGGTGATACACCCTCTTCATTGCCTAATGATCAGGGGCTTATGATGGCAATAAAACTTACTAATGGTGATATTTACCTTGATCATCTGATTGAGGTGTATCCTTTAGGTTTTTTCATTGTAATATTGCTATTTTTCCTTTATTACTTATATAGTTTTAAAAATTTCCTTTGAAACTTAGTTTTCCATAATCTGAATTTTGCTGGTTGCACTCCCACAGTTGTGTATAGTACTTTAATAGGAAATACAGAAGGCAGAATAATTAACGGAGTAGATGCTCACTAGGTGCAGGTTTATTTTTGGTATAGGTAAAATATACTTCACTCAGGAGTCACATAATATCTGGTTGTTTCTCCTTTTATGTTATTCATTGAAACGGTTTAGTTTTATTAATTACAAGTGCTAAAAAAAACAACTTTTATTCTTAAAATCTATACAACAGAAATTAGTTTGCTAATGATTTTTCCAAATAAAATTTAAATTGATAATTTAAGTAATCATTTTCCTAAATAATTTAACTATTAAACTGACAGTTTTTGTCTTTTATGTACGTTAAATCACATTCTGATAGATTCAAGCAGTTTGACTCCATCTGGAGCATGCGTAGTTTAGGAGATAACCAGAAATTTTTGCAGAGTTTATTTGCAGAATTTAAGGCTCCCTTTAAGTAGCTTTCTTCCCTGGCACCCCCCCCCCCCTTTTATTGGTTCTTTTTAGTTATACAGGACAGTAGAATCCATTTTGATGTAATCATAAAAGCATGGAATATATCATATTCTAGTTCACACTCCAATACCTCTCCTTCACCTTCTCTTTCCCTACCTCCTGCTCCCTTTCCTCTATTGATCTTTCTGCCATTTACCCATAGTTGCATTTTCCGTTTTCATTTTCCAACTGCTGTGGGTATTCCAAACTGTCCTCTGATTGCTCCTTAGTGACACTGCAGGCCACTATCCAAGTTCTAGTCTCCTCTCAGCACCAAATGGGATCTTTCTTCAGACAAAAACACAAAAATGAGAATCTAACCTAATGTCCTCTGCTGTCCTTCAAAGAGTTGATTCCTTTCTAATTTCTGTTCAACTTGTGTCTTTGTATTATTGGTTTATTGGTTTTTTAATTATTGGTTTTGATTTGTGTTTCCTTGATTACAAATAATGTTGGATATCTGAAAAAATATTTATGGTAGTTCTTTGCCATTTGTAATTGGGTTATCTTGTTGATAAGTTTTATATTCAGAATACATAAACAATTGTAACTTAAGAAATATACAATTTGAAAATTACATTTTCATTCTTTGTTGTTTTACATTGATATCTTTGCACAAAATTTTTTAATTTTGATGACAAACACTTTATTTATTGTTATGTTGCTCAGACTTTGTCATTTGTTAGAATCAGTTGCCAAATCAAACATCACAAATATTTACCAGTACTATTTTTCCTAGAAGTTTTATAATTTTACCTCATATTTAAGCCTTTGATCCATTTTGACTTAATTTTTTATATGGGGGAAAGAATTCAACTTTATTCACCCTTTTGCATGAGGAAATGCAATTTTTCTGTTACCACTTGTTAAAGAGACTGCATTTCCCCTGTTAAGTAGCCTTGACACCCTTGTTAAAAATTAATGGAGCTATATATTTTATAGGTTTATTTCTGGATTCTTGGCTCAATTCTCTTGCTGTTTGTTGTATGTCTATCCTAATGCCCATTCCACACTGTTTTGAAATTTCGAAGTGGGACTCTTCCAATTTTGTTTTTGTTAAAGATTGTTTTGTCTAGCCCTTTTATATTTGTGAATTTGAGAATTGACCTTATTTCTATAAATGAATAACGTAAGTTTGCTTTTCTAAGATTCATCCATGTTGATATGAAGATATTTATTTCAGTTGCTGTTACTTCTTGGTAGTCCATTATTTGAGTAAACTTCAGGGTATGTGTCCTTTGTCCTCTTGAAGTATGGATAGATTATTAAAGCAAAATACTAAAAACAAACAATGCTCCATTGAACATTTTTATGCATGGCACTTGTTCACAAATTTGAAAACCGCTTTAGTATAGTTCTCAAATCAGGGGTGATTTTGCCTTCCAAGGAACATTGGCAATGTTTGGGGCCTTTCTCATGATAAAGATAAGGGGAGGGATGCTACTGTCATCTAGTGGTTAGAGAACAAGAGATCCTGTGAAATACAGTATGAAAGAAAAAGCTCCCACCCACTCCACAACAAAGAATATCCAAATTATCCAAAAATCTTAGTAGTGCCAAGATTAAGACATGCTGCTCTGAAGCATATACTTGGAAGAGGAAATGGTAAACCTTATGGTATATACAATATTGTTATTTTATGAAGTGGATTTCTGGAAAGCATGAAGAAATTATGACTTTCCATACAAGCAAAAGTTTGGAATTAGAATTAAAACTGCTTCAATGACACTAGCAATCTAGTGTTTGTAAACAATTTAGATGTCTTAAACCAGACTGGGTAGTAGCATTATTCAGAATAAACTCAGCATATGCATATAATCTTTAACCTAATGAAATACATGGGTACTTCCTGCTCGATTAAAAGGTTAATTTTGAGCGAGTGTCTGTTTCAAACGAGTTACTGAAAACAATGGTAGTTGGAATATTAGGTTGAATATGTTAAGACCAAAATGACAACATGAAAAATACAGATTTCTTTTCCTGACATAGATGATTGTTAAATATTGAAGGCTGAAAGGATAAAAAGTTTCTTTCTCTAACATTTTAAATCTTTAATTGAAGGTAGGTAAATAGACAATTTGGGGACCTACTTTTAAGCCTATAAGATTCATGGACCCTGTTTGAAATTCTCATGAAAGCTATGGTCCCAGAAGTATGTGCATACTTGTGTATCTACAGTTTACGGTTTTGGCTGGTACATGCATGCTTCTAATGCCCCTCCATGGGATCTCATCCAACACACACGCACCATTAATTTATAACTGAAGAATTTTTCTAAAAGCCTGTGCTGAAAATAAGCTATATTTGAAATTATCACTGAATAATAAAGCTATGACTATATTGTTTATATCTTCTTAGGCAAATGCAGAAAATTTAGTGATGGAGAAAAATAGGTAACTTGGAATTGGAATTCATTAAGTCCTCCATGATTAAATAAGTGAACATCAATCATTTTTCTTTTTCTTCTTCTTAGGTGTATGCATCAGTGTTATGGGAACAAGCTAATGAATACAGACAAAATTCAACTGAAAGAGCATATTTTGGCACCTCCCTCCCAGAAGAAAAACTTAATGACTTTCGTGATGAGCAAATTGGACAATTACAGGAACTGATGCGAGAAACTACTAAACCCAACAGGCAATTTAGTATCACGGAGTCTACAAAACCAAAATTTTAGTAAATACAGTAAAATTTGACAAAATATAAAATTTAGAACCTTTTAACTATCATTGGTTTTTTAAAGTTATTATTTCATCCTTACGTATTATTTTGTTTTTGGTTTTTATGAATGCAGTATGTGGACCAGGATCACCAGAAGACAACTGGAAAACTTTAGGACATTGTTGGAATAGCAGTATTTACTGAATGGAATTTGATTTTGTGCATTAAATAAGGAAGCCTCCAAAATGAAATATTGAGAATTTTTTGTATACAAGTTTGTTTTAAATGCTGATGTTCAAGCATTAGAGATTTTCTTTTGCTACATCAGTTAAGTATATCATAATGACAAATGTAGAATTTCAACAAGTTTATTAGATTGTCATTCTGAAAGTATCATTTCCACTTTAATAATTGCATACATGATTATTCTGCATGTCTCCTTCTGACTCATTGTTTATTCACAATGAAATGTTAAAGAGAAGCTTTAATATTCAGAATTATCGTTTGCATAGTAGATTGTACAAAGTATAATAATGTTTCTACAGTATTTATAACAAATGACCCTTCAAATAATTTTTAGTTACTTTGAGAGTCTCATTTATTGCCTAATGTTTGGGGAGTATAAAAACACAAATTTTTCTCATAGTTAGATTGATTTATAAATTTTTAAAAGGACACATTAAAATCTTGCATATGCCAAGATCATTTGATATACAGGGGATCAGTAGTTATCAAAGACAAAAAGTCTACTCCCATGCCATGGATTTGCTCAAAAGAATGGTGTGGTGATATTATGCAAATTTAGCTTCTAGGCCTCAGAGCCTGGCATAGCTCCACTGGAACTATTGGAAACCTGTCCAACTGCCATGTTAAGCCTGAGCTGACCCTCCAGAGTATCAGATTAGGTTTTGGGAAACATTGTAAACTACATTACCCAAAGCAATCCTGGATCAGCTGGCTTTCAGCCAACAGCAAACACATGAGTGAACCCAGATAAACTTAGGTTTATAAGGAATTTTAAAGGACATTGGAAATTTTCTAATATTGATAATTGAGAATATGTAGAAATTTTACAAAATGCTAGATTTCTTTTTTAGTAAGGTGGCAGACTACGTTCATCTGAGCAGTGCTAAAACTAAAAACTTTCAGGTAAAATAGAAAAAAGCATTTTTAGATGCATCTGGGAGTTGGCAGTGTTCTAAAAGATTAAGTAATCCCAAGGCTAGTATTACTAAATGAAACTGCTGCAACCCTTTTGCCCTGAGGTTGAATTTCAGATTTGGTTTTGATTGTCCTTAGGAAAACTGTGGGCAAAAAAACAGAACTTAGAGTCCAGTTGAAGTAGATTCATAAAATACATTTTTCCCACAAAGCCAGGACCCTAAGGAATACCATCAGAGAACGCCAAAAGCAAACCTGCTCTAGTACTTGTGCAGAGTTTCAGAGCATCCCAAATCAAGTCATCTGTGTACTCAAACAACAAGTTATGAATCCATATAAAATGGTCCCAGAATAAGTACCTGAAAGATTTAAACAAATTTTTGGAGGATACTGAGATCACAGTTTCCTCAAGTTTAAATAAACTCCACAAGGAAAATTAGCACAGCAACTAAGGCAATAGAGATAGGCCACCAGAAAACTCAGAAATTAGAACATGTTTTATAATTGTTACGGTTTAAATATTAGGTGTCCCTCAAAAGCTCTGTGAAATGATGCAAAAAAGCTTAGAGGTAAAATGATTGGGTTGTGAGAATCTTAACCTAATCTGTGCATTAATCCCCTGATAAGGATTAACTGGATGGTAACTGTAAACAGGTACGGTGTGGCTCAAGGAGGTGAGTCCCTAGGGGCGTATCTTTGAGTACATATTTTGTCTGTGGTGAGGAGAGTCTCTGTCTGCTTCCTGGTGATGTTCCCAGCTGCATTCCTCTACCATACCCTTCTTTCATGATGTTCTGCCTCACCTTACACCCCAAAGAATGGAGTCAGCTGTTAATGGACTAGGACTTCTGAAACCCTGAGCCCCCAAATAAACTTTCTTCCTCTAATTGTTCTTGTCCAGTCTTTTGGTCACAGCTGCAAAAAAAGCTGACTAAAACAATATTACACATGTGCTAAGAAGAAAGATTGTTTAGAAGGTCTCCAGGAAACAGGGCATTTACTATAAAAGATGACTATCATATTTGAGAAAAGAAAAAACAACTTTTCCAAGTGGAAAGTAGAATAAAAAAATAAACTTCAATGAACAGGTTTAACAGATTAAATGGAATTGAAAAGAGAATTAGTGACTGTAATGGACAGAAGAAATTGTGCAGGATGCTGAGTAGAAAAGCAGCTTGAAAATGTGAGAATACAGGAAAAAGAATAAAAATCAAATGTATAACTAATAGTCTCAAATAGGTAATGGGGACAGAAGCAATATTTGAAGAATTAATTGCTGAGAAACTTTCAAATAAAAAACACCAGTCCACAGATTTAGCCTCAGCAGAATAGATATGAAGTCCTCACTTACACACATCATAGTAAAAGATAGAATGCCAAAGACAAAAACTGGTTAAAGTAGCCAAAATAGAAGTCACAATTAACCTTCAAAGGAAATCACCTAGAGCAGGACAAGTCCCTAGTAGTCTTGGTGACCCAGCTCTTCCCAGCTTTCTTGTTGGTAGTTCCTTAGGGAAAAAAAATGTGCTCAGAATATGCTGGTAATGCAAGATCATGAGATAAAGAGGGAATGTCTAGAACACCGTGATTTGTGTTTCTATCCCTCTTAAACTGGCATGACCTTCAACACTATAACTCGGCATATGAGGTTACCACCAGGATGTAAAACCCAAGTGGAGTGCCTTCCAGGGACCCTCAGTTACAGTGTAGTTGGGGCATATGCAGATGAGACTCCTGGCCTGAACAGCTTTCCTGACCCTTGGAGGAAAGGCTTGTCATGAATCCTAGGCTATTGTTGTCCTTGCTGCCTATCTCTAAGTAACAGACATACTTCATGTGATGTGTGAATGTTCTGTCTCATCACTTTTAGAAATAGAAATTGTGGACTGGGGTTGTGGCTCAGTGGTAGAGTGCTTGCCTAGCACGTGCGGGGCCCTGGGTTCGATCCTCAGCACCACATACAATAAATAAAATAAAGGTATTGTGCCCGACTACAACTAAAAAATAAATATTGAAAAAAAAAAGAATAGAAATTGTAGTGCAAGATGCAGAGGGCTGAAGTGGTAACCAGTACACAATGAATCTTCCGTACAGTTAGATCTTTAACTGACTTCTAAGGATCAATAATGGAAACCAGAAACCAGTTGTATGACTAAGAGAAAAATAACTTCCAACTTAAAATTCTATACCTCAAAAATATATTTCAGGAATGATGGTTGAATAAAGTCGGTTTTGGACAACAAAATGAGCAAGTTTGCCACCTAAGTATTCTTAAATTCTAAAAGATATGCTTTATATAGTAGGAAGGTGATTGAAGATGGACTAAAAGACCGAAGGTTGTGAATAATGGATGAATCTTAAAAAAGCATTTGCTATATGAAACAATAATGCCGTTTCATGGAGTTCAAAATTATATTTAAAATACCTTTCAACTGAAATATATAAGTTGATAGGGTAGTGACTGGAATAAGTCCTCTAAATTTGTATGGTCTGAGAGAATAAAGGTATTGGTTAGCTTTAACATTAAGTATAAATATGATTTCTAGTATAACCACTTAAAATGATGGTTACACAGAAATTAGTATATCGTTTCTGAGGTAATAGAAGGTAAAAATAGGAAAATAATCATAAAATAGAAAAAGAAGCATAGAAGGGGCAGGAATAGGGGAAAAAAACAGGTGGTAGATAGTGGTTTGCCTCTTCTGAAACTGTTGGGACTTTCATCCCTGCTCTGAGTTATTAAGAGAGAGTGGAAAACAATCTGACTATAGTGTTTAAAGGAGAGGTCTTTGGGAGGTGACTTGGACTTTTCTGGCTTGAGACTGTTCTCACAAGGCCATCACTGTATGCAGCCCCATCCTTTGACCAGAATTGAGCCAAAGTAAACCTCTATAACTTAACCAATCTGTGATATATTATTATAGTAGTACTAAATAGTCTTAGGGATGTAACCCAGTAATTACAAGAAATGTAAATGGACTAAGTTATTTTGTTAAACACAAATTGTTACCTAGTTAAAACATGAAATCAATTATATGCCATTATAAAAGATGACACCTAAAGAACAATACATAGAAAGTTTTAAAGTAAAATGATGATTAAAGTTATACAAACCAAAAGAAAGTCAATATAGATAATATTAGCATCTGAAAAAATGTTAAAGCAGAAACATTGCTAGGGATAAAAAGAATCAGTTCATATAATGAAAGGTTCAATTTATTAGGAAGAGAATGCTAAATTGGCATTTACCTGTAAGTAAATGGTTAAGCAGCCCCATATTTGGAGAAATTAACATGATTCTAAATAACGCATAAATGAAAGAAGAAACTCTAGTGGACTCTGGAATATAAGTACAACTAGACAGTGATGAAAATGCATAATGAAATTATGGGTTGCATCGAAAAGAGCCCTTGAATGAAGTTGATAGACTTCAGTGAGTCTAGCAGAAGCAAAGAAAGGTTGAATATTACTGAGAAGAGCTATCTTAATAAAAGAATACCACAATATGTTCAAAGAAAATAGAAGGAAATAAAAATTAGAGCAGAAAAGTTTTAAAAATCAAAGTTTATTATTTGAAAAAGATTCAGAGACCTCCCAGCAAAGTTAATCAAGAAAAACCAGGCACACATAACGTCTAAAGAACAAAATAGGACAAAAATTTCTGTTGTATCATTAAATAGATATATGAACAACTTAAAGCCAATAAATGTATAACCTGTGGAAGAAATGGACAACTTTTTTTAATTTTTTTTTTTTTTTGGTACCAGGGATTGAACTTGGGGACACTCGACTACTGAGCCACATCCCTCACCCTATTTTGTATTGGGGTCTCACTGAGTTGCTTAGCTCCTCGGCATTGCTGAGGCTGGATGTGAACTCTCATCCTTCTATTACCTCGGTTCTCCTGCCTCAGCCTCCTAAATCACTGGGATTACAGGCGTGTACTACTGAGCCCGGCAAAATGGACAAATTTTTTGGAAGAGGAAGCTGACAAAAATAATCAAAAGAATGTTTCAGTAGCCATGAAATTATTGAATCAATGGTTTAAAATATTCCCAGAAAGAAAATTTCAAGCCTAAATAACACCTTTGATGAGTACTGCCAAATAGTATGAAGTACATAATTCCAAACTTAAGCCTTTCCGGATAGAAAAAGAGGGATACTCCCTAATCCATTTTTATGAGACCAACAAATACCTATAAAATGAAGTGGAAAAGGAAAATTACTGACCAATTTTACTTAGGAACATAGATATAAAATCCTAAACTTAATATTAGTAAGGCAAATCCAGCAAATGATGATTCATTGTGATCTGGTCATGTTTATGCCAGGAATCCAAAGTTCTTTTACTTTAGAAAATAAATTACTATCGTCTACCACATAATCAAATTAAAGGAGATTTAGTAGTGATCATCTCAAGAGGTGAAGAAAAAGTGTTTGCTAAACATTCAATATCTATTCATGATAAAAATGCTCTTGAACTAGGTATGAAGGGTACTTCAGTCTAATTAGAGGATTTCTACCAAACACGTGCAGCAAACATGAATTGTTGAAAGCTTTCTCTTTGAGACTGGGAAAAAGGAAAGGATGTCTGTCAGTACTTCTTTGAGTCAAAACTGATATTCTAAAATAATATTATTGTATATGTGGAAGATATAAAAGAGCCTACAAATTATGAGAATAAGAATTTAATAGTTTTCTAGATGCAAACATTGCTACACAAAATTAAAATCAGTTGTGCGCCTGCATAATGGTAACAGCATGAAAATCTTCAAAGATATTTTGTCAACAAATATTAAATACTTACAAACCAGTTTACTAAAAGATGTTCAAAATTCTCAGAAGGAAGTTGTAAAATTTTACTTTCAGAATGCTAAAGAAACTTAAAGGCACTTTATGTTCAAAGATTGAAAGACTTAATATTGTAAAGGTCTGTCATTGCAATACAATGTTCATCAAAATTCCAAATATTTTTTTTAATTGACAAGCATTTTTTAGTATGCAGTGCCAAGAGTCAAGAATAACCAAGGCATTTTTAAGAACAACATTTTGAAAGATCTTACCATACCAGACATCCAAATAGTATCGCTTTAGTTAGTAAAATAGTGTGGCATTTCATCACACAGGGACTTGATTTCTGGCAGTCATGTGTTACACTCCATGGAGCAAGGACTGCTTGTCAGTAAATGGTTCTGGTTCCTTGACAGTTGACTTTTTTTTAAGGGAAAAAAAAAGAAAGAAAACTTTGGTGTTTAGAATTGTTTGGTTTCTGTTTTTATTTTTAATTTTTTAGATGTTGATATGCCTTTATTTTATTCATTTATTTTTATGTGGTGCTGAGAATTGAACCCAGTGCCTCACACATGCTAGGCAAGCACTCTACCACTGAGCCACAACCCCAGACCCATAGAATTGTGGTTTCTTAAAGATAAAAATATGAAAGGCAAATTTTTTATATCATTATTTTATTTATTTGTTTTTTAGTTAGTGCTGAGGATCAAACCCAGGTCCTTGCACATTCAAGGCAAGCACTCTACCGCTGAGCCACAACCCCAGCCCCCCCGAAAGGCAAAATTATAACCCTTCAAGAAAATAAGATAAGGAATATCTTCAAAATATTGGAGTAGGAAGGGACTTTAGACAAAATAAAACTACATATATAGAAAAAAAAAGGTATGAATACAGTAACATGGTACTTCTTTCGTCAAAAGCAGTTAAGTTTGCAAAAGAATACAAACATAAGCCTCTGAGTATAAAGAGTTGCAATACATACAATGGCCCATGGGCATAGTATACAGAATGTCTGAGGAACTTCTATCTACCATTAAAATTCAATAGAAAATTAGCAAAAATCTTGAATAAAAAATTTGCAAATAAGGAAATTCATGTGGTCAGTAAATAGAAAAAGTATCTTTGGCCTCAATTGAAATAAACGTATGCAAATATAAATCATAACTTTTTTTGGAAAAGTTTGACATTCCTTAGTAAATTTAAAGATGCTTATACTGAATATTATTATGGTATTAATGCATTAATACTATTTCATTATTGTGTTTGAGTACAGATACTGCTGTCAAGTTCATGGATTTGAGTTCTGACCTTTCACGTGGGACTTGATATATAAAAAGTAAAGTTTTATCTTGGTTTTCCTCTCCCTCAAGAACCAGATTTTGCCCTTCTAGTGTTGGTAAGATTAATTAATTAATCCATGTGAAATATTCAGAACAGTACTTAGAACATAATAAATACTATAAAGCGTTCAGTATCATTGTTATTAATATTACTTTGCAACCCACAAAACCAGTCCTACACAATCTTGTGCAGGTGTGGAGAACATTCTGTACAAGAAGGTTCATATAAGAATTATTTTAGCAACTCTACACCATAAGCAATACTAATATTTCTCAACAGGAGATAAAGTTGTGGTATGGTCATATAGCAATGAGTCTTAATGAACTATTACTTTCATAAATACAATACTGACTGGAAGATGCTAAATATAAATACAGTAAATGAATTCATTTGTACCAAGTAGGACATCAGGCAATAAAAAAATTAAAAAACTTGTGAGAAATTCAGATATTAGTGGTAAAACTATAAAGAAAGGTAAATGACAGTCACAAAAATTAGAAGAGTGGTTAACTCCAGAGGGGTGAGCAAGGTTGTGACTGGAAATGGGTGCATGGAATCTTCTGGGGTCCTGGGTGGGAATGTTTTATATTTGGGTGATATTTATGTGTGTCATTCTTCAAATTATATGTGCAACTAACTCGTTTGACCTACATTTTAAGCTAGTAAAAATTTGTGGAGTGGGAAAGAATTTGTTTAAAATAAGGGCATGGACAGAGAGAGTGTAATCTCTAAATGGACTATGCACAGGGCTTTTGGGAGACCATCAGAATGGGTCTGATAGGGAACTACTGCTACCACCCAGTGTGAGGTACTCTGCAGTTTATTAAAGAGGAGTGGTCCAACATTGGATACATTAGATTTAAGTACCAGGCACCGAATCTTAAAGATTCTATATAGCCTAGGGCCTAGGCATTTTTAGTTTAAAAAAGCTTTCTAGGAAATTCTGAGGAGTTTTTAGGCTTGAATTCTACCGTTGTATTAAAAAATAAAACAAAACAAAAAAACACTAACCAAAACCTTGACTGAATAAAACTAATAAAGTAGAAATTATTTTATTTCAAGTAAGGAGAAACTACAAGATTTTTTTTTCATTTACCATAATTAATTATCTTCTTTAAAAACATAATCCAACACCCCAATTTTGAAATTATTCATAAGCTTGTTTAATATACAATTTGTAAAAATTTGTCTATTTTAAGAGGGAAAACAATTATGTTTACTTTTATTTTTAAAAATAAGATAAACAAGCACAAAACTATTTTCTAGCCTTTGGCACTGTTTTATGTTGTTGTGTTTCGAAAACCTTTCTTCAGTGAACAACTCTTAAGGATTGTTTGCATTTTCCCTTTGGTACCTAATTGATTCTTTTGGTGGAAGACCTGATAAAGGAAATACTCAAAGACCTTTTTCATATAATTAGATTCTCATAAAAGTATTGAATTAAAGAGGCTGATAAGTTCATCTAGGCTAACCACATTTTTCACCTACCCCCTCATCTGTCTCAAGATCGGTGAATTTGGAACACAGATTCACTTACTCCAACTGATTTTATGTTTGGACATCTCTAAAACTGACCTATAGAAACATGCAGAAATACTGAGACGAATTGGCAGTTATGGGCTTTAGGAAGTGTTTTAATTTTATATAAATTATAACATTAACTTGTGCTGTTTTAGCAAAGAAACAATAGCATTCAACCTGAAATAGTATACCCGTTTCAGGTTTTTCAATTAGTGCAAAAGCTGAAAGGGGCTGAATGTTGAATAATTGTTGCTAAGCAACTTTAAGAAAATAACTATCTGCAGAGTAATGGCATATCCAGTGGATGCTGACACTCAAATTACATAACTGGAAGGAGAATTAAGCACTAGGCCACAAGAATAGTAAAACTTTACAAGTTCATTATGATATACATTTTACATGTAAGATAAGCTCATGCAAAAGCAATTTGATTTAAAAAGTATGACTAAAAAGATTATGGGTAAAAATGTCTGAACTGGTTTTGAACTAATTGATATTTTATTTTTAATATATTTTTTGTTAGTTGTAGTTGGACACAATACCTTTATTTTATTTATATATTTTTATGTGTTGCTGAGGATCGAACCCAGCGCCTTGCATGTGCTAGGCAAGCACTCTACCGCTAAGCCATGACCCCAGCCCCAAATTAATTGATATTTTAAACCTACTTTTCTAGAACGGAAAAAAAAAATGTTTGATCGATCTCAAAAGCTTAGCCTTCTGACATGTGAGGGGGTACCTTCTGTCTTCTGTAGTCCAAAGAGACATCTCACATTATTTTAACTGCTTCCCAATCTCAGTTTTCTTATCAAAAATACATGTTCCATCAGGGCAGGAATTTTTGTTCACTATTGTTTCATCATTATTTGTAATAGTGTCAAGCACATCATAGGAACTCAATAAATATTTGAATAAAATAATGTCTGAAAACAGTGTATCAGGGTTCATTCTAGAGACAAAACTGATTAATTGGAATGAGAAAAGTTTAATATAAAAGTAGTACTTAATATGGGGAGTAACTATAAAGATGTAAAGAGATATTTTTTGGGCAGGGGGGGATTACTGGGGACTGAACCCAGAGGTGCTTTACCCTTTATATTTTTTGAGTCCCACCCATTGCTGAGGCTGGCCTTGAACTTGCGATTCCCTGCCTCAACCTCCCAAAGCCCTGAGGTTATAGATGTGTGCCACCATATCCAGATAAAGGATATACAAGGAGATAGTTCTGAGAGAGTACCCAAGGATGAACAAAGTTGGAAGGAAAGGTGCTTCTCAAGGCTGAGATTCAGAGCTCTGGAGGAGGTTGGTGTGGTAGCTGTAGCCTATTGGATAGCAGAGACATTTGTCCTGTTGTCCAGGCTGCTGCTCTTCTCCCTGCTGAGAAGGCAGGAAGCTGCTCTCTGGTAGATACAGTGATACTAGCAGATAGGCTTACAGAGGAAGTTGGGCTCTTGGTATCCTGCTTACTGGTAAGCAGACAAGTGTTTGCAGTGTGCACATCTGGAGTGCCTTAAGAAACAGTCTTGTGTAGTATAGCCAGGCTGAGACTGGTGGCAAAGTATTTGAACCGTGGTCTCTATAGTATTGAACCTCAGGAAATGAGTGGTTTCCGTATATGGTATCCATATCTGGAGGGACACAAGAAGTGTCTTGGGGGTGCAGACAAAGAAGTGAGCATTGGGACATGGGTAGGGTACTATGAAACTTGGGATGATCAGTGTCCATATCATGAGGGACATATGAGGTGGTCCTAGTTCAGGCCAGGCTACAAGCATATCAAGAGATTATATATCCTGGGCTGGGATGTGGCTCAGGTGGTAGCGCGTTCGCCTGGCATATGCGGGACACTGGGTTCAATCCTCGACACCACATAAAAATAAAATAAAGATATTGTGTCCACCTAAAACTAAAAATAAATAAATAAGATTTTAAAAATCCTAATTGTGTAACTAGGGCAGAGTATCACTGGATGTTCCCACACAGGTACTGCTGCCCACTGGGCAGCAAGAGCAAAGAATAAACCAAGATGGCAGTATACTGGAATCAGAGAAATACTTGTTTTTACAATGATCCTCCAGCACTTCATGGACAGAGCTTAATCTTGTGCTCACTGCAAAAGTGAAACATTGAAATCTCCATAATAATAGCTAGTGATGGAGAATGAGTGTAGAGAAGAGGCAACAAACTGATATCTAGCACATATAGCTAATAGAACACTTACATACACCAGGCACCAGGATTCCTATAGATTATTACAAAGATTATATATAATAGTTACCAATTCACTACATAGATTATTTTAAATAGGTATTTAAACTTCCCAGAGTTGGGTTGCTATTACTTCATCTTATAAATGAATGATATGAAGCTTAGAACAATGAAATAACTGGTTAGAGGTCCAGGAGTTAGGATTTCAACCCTTTTAGTTGGTGTGGCATTTATGGCTTCAACCCTGATACCATTATACTTTCTCTCAAAGGAAAATATAATAGAATTGGTAAAGATGATCTGCTGGATTAGCACCTATTGGCTGTGTTCTCATCAAGTGGCCCTTTAGATTTTTGCTTTCCAGTGGTCTTATCCACTCAGAGGTGCTGATGTTGTTCATGGCCTCCTCACCATTCCTTTCAGTACATCTGTACCAAATCTTCATAGGGTACCTCTTGCCTGCCACCTAGTAATGATCCAACAAATAGGGTAGTCTGCGCTAGAGTTCTTTGGGCAGGGAGACATGGCAGACTTGATAGTGAACATTAGGTAATGGCAAGTCTTCCTAAAGAAGATTATGAGGTTAATTTCCTAAGGTCCTGATATCACATAGGCTCTAAATCTGGAAAGAGATGATATCAGCATTCCATGTAGGAATGAAGAGAAATATATCTGTTTACTCAAGGAATTACACCAAATACCCCCACATTGTGTTCTTAGGATTTTGTTCATAGACCTCTTGTCACTCTATTCCCTTTCTGGGTACTCCATCAGCAACTTTGGCTCCCTGTACTATGTAGTTTGATGATCCCCAGGTCTCCTCCTTGTGAGCTCCATAACCTATGAAACTAACCATCCACTAGAACCCAAGACCACAGCTCAAACCTCAGTTCAATCGGTTGCCCTAAAACTGATCACCCTCCAGAGTATGTCTGCTCTTTATGAATTGAATCACCAAGCTATAATTACCAGAGACTGTCATCCTTGATATGTACCTCTTCCTCACTTCCACATGAAATAAGGCCTTTTCCCTCCTTCATTTAACATCACCGAATCCTTAAGAATAATTGCATTCCATTTTTAAATTTTTTTTTGCAGTACTGGAGATTGAACCCAGGGTGTTGTGCCACTAATCTATATCTCCAGCATCTCTGACTACTTTGTTTTTGTTTTTGTTTTTGAGACAGTGTCTCGCTTAGTTGTCTAGGCTGGCCTCAAGCTTACAGTCCTCCTGTCAGCTTCCTGAGTAGCTGTACTTGTAGCACATACCTGAGGAGACATGTGCTTGGGTATCTGTCTTCATTCAGTTTTTTTCTATCCATACTTTCATCTCTTTAGTTCAAGCCACTGTTTCATCTGGATTTCTACAAGACTTTATTAATTGCCTCTTTGTATTGACCCTGCTAGTCTATTCTCCAAAGGCAGTAAAGGTAACTTTCCCACAAATCCAAACCTGGTTATGTCACTTTCTTGCTTTAAAAATCCTTTAATCTTATCTTATTTGGGATAATTCCAAACTCCTTAATTGCTTACTTGCAGGCTTTATATCACCTTCTTATATCACCAGGAGTCTAGTCAGGAGATGGAACTATACCAATTATTTCATTGAGAGAATTTAAGATGAAAAATTGAAGAACAAATAATGCAAAAAAAGAACCCTGATATTATACAGGATCAGCAATTGCAGGAAGAAGCTTAGGAAATTAGGGGAAGAGGTTGCAATTTTTACACTTTAGAAGATTAAAGGTTGTTCCCTGTACAGCCGAAACTTGGACTTCTGACGAGGAGAGCAGTGGACAGTTTGCACTGGTCTCTAAGATGGAGCATGATGAGGCTGGGTGATTTTTGCAGGTATTGGAAATGGCAAGCTTGCTTCAACTGCTACCACTGAAATGGGCTGTTGTTTCTAGAATGAAGAAATGAGGCTGGGTGATGCTGAGGGAAAAAGGAATAAGGAGCAAACAAAGTGACAGGAAGGAGCAAGCTCTTCCTCCTCCAATGTAGAAGTTTTTCTCTAGCATCCCCTGTTAGCAGAGCAGAAATGTGATCTATAGAGTCCCACCCCCAGCATCAAAAAGAGGAGCATAGAAGTGTGGGTGAAGTTGAGAGAAAACTGGCAAAATTCGTCTCCTTTTGTTCCTTAGCGCACACACAGGCTTCTACATATAGTTGTCTTCAAAACAATGAAAACAATTCTGTATGCTCAACTAGAAACGCAACTGCCCTGGTACAAATAAGGATGTAGTTAGCTTTTTCTCAAAGTCCCGATCATAAATGCAGTTTATAAGTAGTCACACTGTTTTTCTCTGAGTATATTATTTCCCAAATTCCATACAGTTTTATCTCAATACTTAAACACCTAAACACCAAATTGCAAACCTCACTGATAACAAATTTGTATAATAAAGGAAAGGATGTGAGAGAAGAATTTATATTTACATACAAGAAATTCATATCCATTTACATAAGCAGAAAAGAAAATATATTTAGGTGCTGTGTCATCATTTTCATAACTATTTCCATAACTAGTCATGAGGTCAGTTTATAATTTCCTTCTTCCATAACTAATGATGTGTTCCCTTTGTTCCCAGCCATGGCTTAAGCAAGTCAAAGAATTATACCTGGTTGGACATTCTAAACCTTTGTTCATTAGGGGTCTGCGTTTTCAGTGGATCTGCCTTTTTTGGGCAGAGAAATTCCTGGGTTCTGAACCTCTACTCCTGAGTGAACTTTTTTTTCCTGTTTTCCAGAGTCCTCGTTGCCCTGAATTTGACAATAGTCCAATTTTCTCCTGATAATCAGGATCAGTTATCACAGCCATTTCCTCTATTCTTTGTTCAGCCCATTTTCCAGCAGTTTAGAGGGCCTTTTCCTCACCCTCATTTTTGAAATCCCTCCTCCTCCTCCCCCTCCCCCTCCCCCTCCTCCCCCTCCTCCCCCTCTTCTTCTTCTTCTTCTTCTTCTTCATTTTTGCAATGTTTCAATACATAGATATATGTGTTGGCCCACAAGCATACCTTGGCCAATTGTATGACTGAAACGTGAAGGCCAGGCCTTGCTCATATGATAAGTGATGGCCAGCAAGAGTCAAAGCAAAGCATTTTCACCTTGGTCAGGTGGAGAGGGACTGCTTCATTGCACTGGTTTCCCTGCCTTCTCTGTTGTGTGAACAAGGTGGGCTTTTGGTGAAACATTTTATACCAAAGATTCCTTATTTTGGGTTTTTGTTTTAATGTTAATGAGTCCAGAGAAGCCTCCCAAATTATTTAAAATTCAGGGTCATGGGGGCCTAAACAGAAGTTAACCATGGGTCTCAGTTTCATTTCCTTTTCAAGTGATTGTCTAACTCTCAGACTCAAAACCACAAGTGGGTGGTTAAGAAATCATAAACAAGTTGTAGGCACCTCTGCAGAACTTGTGATTTCAGGAAAAAACAAATCCTATGCTGTATAGCATGTGGGTGGGATGACTTTAATTCAGATCAGGGTTTCCATAGGCATTAAGACCAAGCTAAAGTAAATTGCTCAGAATAATCACTTCAAAGCAAAAGAGAAAAGCTCTAACTCTATTGATTAAAGTTCTTAATTGCAAAAGAATCTCCCCCTACATAAAACAAAGGCGTAAATAAAGGGGTTGATTGGCTCACAGAATGTACTTAGCCAGAAGCAAAGAGTTGGGATGCATCCCACCAGGCCTGTGTTGGTTATAATGGGAAAAATTTCCCTGCTGCTGTAGCTTGTATAAGCTACATCTATGATGCTAGAGGTTGGACACTAGAGTCTAGAGTTACCCCCAGAAAATCCAAAACACTTCTGCCAAGGATTCAATGACTTTGCCCATGAGCATGCAACCAGGTGCTCACTTCTGTCTCATGCAGGTGGATATATTGGTAAAGCTAGGTTGTAAGGTCACTAGAGTGGGCTTCCAGTTTGGATTATCAATCCAACTTTCAAAGCACAACAAGTTTACTCAGCACAATGTGGACCTAGCTTCTAAGAAAGGATAAAGAAGAGACAGCATCTATAATAACAGCATCACTGAGACCTTGGATGAAAGTTCTGATGTCCCCTATCATGTGCTGGGGTATATTTTGGTGCAAGAAATGACAGGAAGCTGAAGCAAGCATAGATCACTCAGCATAGGAAAGTCATAGGGTTTGGGATTTCTGGACTTAAACACTCTGCCAATCACTGAAAATACCAAAGGTGGGGTATCAAGTTCCCATTCTTCAGTAAAGCTATAACCATACGTTATATGTTACAATAAATGATCGTGACAACTAAGTACAACATACCTAGCAACATCTTTGAATTTTTCCTTTCACTAAAGTGGACATTTCAAGAAGTCTGACAAGCACCCCGGAGGCTGGAGTAAGACTGACAGTTTGGCAGCCAATTTTTTCCTTTCATATATAGAAACCTGGCTGAAAGGGAGCCTGGGAACTGCAGCAGTGAGCTTTTCTTGGCATCCATAATCCAGGAAACTAAAGAAGGTGATTAGAATGATGTTGTATGGGCCAGAATGGAGTATGTCTGGCTAGTTAAAAGCACAAATGAGTTAATCTTAAAAAATCCCTGGCCTAGGAATCTAGAGAAAGGCCTCTAATGCTATCTGCTATAGATTGTGACTTTGGACAAATTACATGTTCACTTTGGCTTTCAGCTTCCTCAGCTTCCGCAAGAGAGATCTGTATTGTGATAGCCGTTACTCTAGCTGTAACATTATATAATTCCATAATTTGGGGTGAATCTATTCCAAATCACTGAGCTTCAGCACCACAGGGGACACATGACTAGATAGGTTGAAAGTAACGGATGTCTTTGAATTAAAAACCCATCCTACGTCAAAACCTGAGCTCCTATACGTCTTTGTGCTATTTTCAGATTTAGGAAGTATTTTTCCTGCTCTTAGGATAATGTGACTTGTATAAAAGTCAGTTGGCTTTAACTCACAATCATAACATTTCATTTTAGAAGATTAAAATCACTAAGCATATTTTAAATTATTTTGGACACAATTTAATTTCCAAAATATATATTTTATCAAGAAAGTCGTACTACATAGATATAAAAAAAGATAGGCGTTTCATGAATTTTTGAGGCAAAAGTGAAACTACATTAGTTTGCCATAACGGAGTACCTGTTAACAGAGTAAAAGTTGTTTTCTAAAAACAACAAATTTATTTTCTTGGTTCTAGAAGCTAGAAGTTAAAAAAAAAAAAAAGGTTCTAAAGGCTAGAAGTTGCCAGCACCTTTATGTCATTTAACTTTAATTATGTATCCAAAGGTGAAGATACATCTCCACCTGGAAAGGATTCAAACAGCCACCTTGGGGATTAGGACTTGACATGAATTTTGGAAGGGGCACAATTCATTACTCAGCACTGCCTCAGTGGATATTAAAGTCCTGGTGAAGAGAAGAGTCAGTTATCAATCCCTGAGTCAAAAATCCCTAAAGAAACTTTGGTAATAATAAAATGATTGATTGAATGAATGATATATACATGTGACCATTTACTTGCTACTTTGAGATTTTTCTGTCTGACTTAGAAAACAAATTTGTGAGAAAGCTAAGTCCTCAAAATGGTAAAGGATTAATTTCATTACCTCTTTATAATGACAAAATCTTTAGAAAGACAACGAAGGGGTGAATACAGAAGGAGAATTGAGAAAGATGCTTTGATAAATTTAGAAATAAAAAAAAATTCTCTTACTGACAGGTACTATTCAACTCACTACAATAATTACCAAGTAACTCCAGTCAGTTAAGCACATTTTAACAAATTTAATGGACCAAAACTTAATTGTGACAAGTAATTTAGTCCTGGTTACAGGGATAACTAAGAGAAGATTAAAAATTTATATATTCAAAAGAATCTGCCAAGTATATTTATCAGGGGTAGTTTAGATTTTTTTGGGGGGGTGGGTTTAATATTCAAAAACAATCATGTCTGGCAAATATAGTAGACGATTAATCTGATAGAGTACATAGCTTATTATGTGAAATGCTAATGATGAATGCCTGACTTCCTGTGCAGTTGAAAACCAGTTCTATTGAAGACGACACTCAGTTGATAAAACTACCTTCTTCAAGTTTTGTGGCAGAGCACTTGCCTCTCATGTATGAGGCACAGGGTTTGATCCTCAGCACCACATAAAAAAATAAACAAAATAAAGATATTGTGTCCATCTACAACTAAAAAAGAAATTCTTAAAAAAAGTTTTGTGTTTGGAAAAGTTCTTTTCAAAGTTCTTCATGTGCCACATTAGTTACCCGCTCTGTTTTGAAACTAATAAACTAGTTATAGATCTTGAATTATTTTGTTCTCAAAGATGACCCTTAGCTTCTTTGGCTCTTTCCTCTTAATTTTGTGGAAGTGCTACAAACCAAAACATACTCTTACCTGAAAACATTTGAGAGCCTTTATTGACCGGGGAATGGAGAGAGTGTGGGGAGGTCAGAAGAACCAGGGCTCAGGAGAACAATTTGAAAGCTTACTGACTTCTGGGAAAATAATTATAAAATAAAGCTCTTTATTTGTTGACTTCAGTGACATGAAGACATATCACCAAGCCTTTCTGAGGTCCACAGGTCTGTTCCTTTTACACTTAGTACTCAAAGATCCAGTCAGGTGTGGTGGCACATGCCTGTAATTCCAGTGACTCAGGAGGCTAAGGCAGGAGATTTCAAGTTTGAGGCCAGTATGGCAATTTATTGAGACCCTCAGCAACTCAGCAAGACCCTGTCTCAAAATAAAAAAGGCTGGGGCTGTAGTTCAGTGGCAAAGTGCCCCTAGGTTCAACTCCTGGTACAAGGAAGGAAGGAAAAACTCAATGATCCACCACTGATGACTTCCTAAAGTCCAGGACTGAGCAAATATCTCACATTTTATGATTTTGGCTCAAAAATGTTTTAATGCAAAATGACTGCAGGTATAAAAGATGGCAGGTTTATAACTATGTAGCATCTTCTTCCTAAGGAAGTAAAGACTGAAAGAGGCAGTTTTGGGATTGGATAAAATAAAAACACTAGGATGAGCAACATAAAACTCAAATGACAAACTAAAAAAAGATGGGGAAAGACTTTAAGGTACAGACTAAAACCTCGAGATGGTACGTGGGAGAATGGTAGTATGAAGAAACCATGCATGGAAAGAATATACCTTTGCTAATTCATTTCTGTTTAAGAATTGTCCTGATATTTTTCTTGCTAAGGGAGAAAAACAGAGGAATGAAAACTAGTAGAGAGGTCTGTTATTGCTAATATGTCAGGAAAAAGTAATCAAAATTAACTCAAGATCATGGGCTCATTTGGAAGAACACTGAGCAGGTCCTAACAAAAGATGAAATAGTTTTGGGGGTGATATTTGAGCAGATAAGAAGATATCTTAGAGATGGAGTTTCCAGATCTAATAAAAAACAGTAAAAACTAAGACACTCAGTTAAATTTGAATTGTAGTTAAACAAAAAATTATGTGTGTATAGTAATTTTAGTATGTCCTATTGGAACCATTGGGATTTAAGTGAGTGCACACTTATATACACCCCCCAATAAATGTGCTAAATCCAGTGACCATATCTATTACTATATGGGTGACTTTGAGCAATTAGCTTTTTTCCATTTCATCTCTAAAATGGAATGGAAACAATATTACTTCCCTCATTTTGGTTATTTTGAAATTTAAATAAAATAATGCCTATAAAGCACTTAGCAGAATACCTAACACATAGTAAATGCTCATTATGGGGGATAAGGAAGAATTGGATCATGGGCAAATTTGCTTCAATTACAACAGTTCAGTTCATAAATATTTTACACATTATAATCGTATTATATTTCCCATGGAATATGAGCTTATCAAGCAGCTTTATTCATAATTCATAAATCTTGAAGAAAAAAAGATTTTCATCCACAGATGAATATGTAAACAAACTATGGTATGTTTATTTTTCTATGAGAAAAAGAGCTATCAAGCTATGTAAAGAAGTGCAGAAAATGTGCTTGTAGGTTGCAAGTAAAAGAAGTCAGTCTTTCAGGCTGTCTACTGTATAATTCTAACTATATGACATATTTTAAATGACAAGTTATAGAATCAAGAAAAAGAGTGGCTAGCAGGGATGCAGGGGATCCCTGGGAGTTGGGTGGGTAGAGGTAGGCAGTGAGACATGAAATGGCAGAGTAAAGAGGAATAGAAACTATTCTAAAATTTAAATCAAACAGGCAATTCTGCCATTAATCTTAAATCTTAGTATTTGAAAACTGGGATTCTTTTTCTCTTGCAAGAAGAGATCATTTTGCCAGTAAATAGCCTAGACTTTCTACTCAAAAGGACACCACTGCCTGGCATTAACTGGAGCCTGTTGGAGATGCAGACTCTCAGGCCCCCACTGAGGCATACTGAATCAACATTTGCATTTTAGCCAGACTTCAGGTGGTTCTCATGAACATCAAGTTTAAGGCACACTATTCTAATAGTCAGGAATGTGGATTTTGAAGTCAGATTTTTTTTTCAGTCCCATCATACTCCTTCTCCTAACTGTGCCATTGTAGGTAAAGTTACATTAATATCACTAAGTCACAATTTTCCTATTTGCAATACAACACAAGTGAGAATACCTACCTCAAAGAGTTATTAGGAGTACTTATTGAGATAAGGCTTGTAAAGTTGTTAGCCTGGGACTTGGCAAATAAAAAGTAGTCAATAAGTGTTACAGATTGATGTCCCTAACAATATCAATGATATCAGAGACCCAGGAATAATTTGAACTTCTTGTGTTAGAGTTTTATCTTTTTAACTTGCAAAATACTTCTCTCTAAGGAATGAGGGAAGGGAAAGAGGGAGGAACAAAGGTAGGGGAAAGAAATAGGCATGCTAAAGTTACTCCTGGATGGATTGTTCCTTTCTATTTGTGGAAATAATTGGTATTCTTTCTCGGAGCTCTGCATAAGAACCAAATGAATAAATCTGTTACAGATTGACACCACATAAATGAACTAATTTTGTTCTTATTTAGCCCAAATTACTGTTTCTAGTCAGAAACTCCTTCTGACAGAAAGAAATGTGAGGGTCCTCTTCCAGTTCTATTATTCATAAGAATGTCAGCGTGCCACAGCCCTGGAACTGGGTGCCTGGCACTGGTGTCTGTTTTGAATCTCTCTGTTTTCAGAAGATATTTAATGCTAAAATCACTCTTTAAGGTAAGGACTTTAGCAAATAGAATTGCATCTTATCTAAACTGGACTTGATCAGAAAGGCATTTTTGATGTAATTATCAATATATTGAGAATCTTTTAACTTAGTTGTCTTTAGATTTTTCCTTTATAGGATTAATTATTGATACCAAAATAAAATCACTTAATTTTAATTCAGGCTAACAACAAAAAAAGGGCATTTTTAAAGGTTTCTTTCATTTTACCACAGAGTTACCTATCCTGAGAAATCAAGCCAATGGATACTTCAGGGTGACTCCTGTAATAGCAGAAGTCCGAGTCTATATGGCTTGTTTTCACAATGCCAGTATAGAAAGTAATATCTGAGAATCTGCATGTAGATAATCATCCAACTGGCCATGCCAGCAAAATATTGTGGTCAGTTCCTTTCCTAATGCTATTCCCCTTGTCTTAATAGCCCTTGTCCCTTCTACTTCTACAGAATTCCTACTTGTCCTTAAGATCCATCTTAAATGTCACCTCTGTGAAGCTTTCTCAATTATCTAAAACATAGTTCATGTGTTTGCTCTTATAATGTTTGGTTCTTACCTAGGTTTTACATCAGGCATCTTTCTGGTTAGTGTTGGCTGTTGATGTGTCTGTCTCCTATTCCCCTTCCCTGGTGTTTTTAGTCAGCTCTTTTACTGCCATGACCAAAAGACCTGACAAGAACAATTTTACAGGAAGAAAAGTTTATTTGGGGGCTCACAGTTTCAGAAGTCTCAGTCCATAGGTGGCGGATTCCATTCTTTAGAGCCCAAGGTGAAACAGAATATCATGGTGGGAGGATGCAACAGAGGAAGGTGGCTCCAGAAATGGTATCAGGAATCAGAAAGAACTCTGTTCAACAGGACAAAATATATACCCCAAATGCACACCCTCAGGAACCTACCTCCACTAGTCAAATCCTGCCTGCCTGCAGTTACCACTCAATTAAACCCTATCAGGGGATTAATGCACTGGTTAGGTTAATTTCTCATAATCTAATCATTTCAACTCTAAACTTTCTTGCATTGTCTCATACATGAGCTTTTAGGGGTACCTAGCATCTAAACCATAGTATCTGGTAATGTGATTTCCTGGGAACAGTGGGACCATGGAATTCATTTCTGTGTTCCTAGTACTCAGCCTTAAGAGCCAGCAGTAGGTCATAATTTTGGGTGCACTCTACCTAATAAGTCTTGTTGACTACTTCAACCACTGAATTACTGGTAGAGTTCTTTCTTGGATTATGTATAGTTCCCTAGGGTTGCCATAACTGAGTACTATAAACTGAGTGGCTTAATCAATAGGAATATATATTCTCTTATAGTTCTAAAGGCCAGAAGTCTGAAATGCTATTAGGGCTGTGCTTCATCCAAAGTCTCTAGGGAAAGAGCCATCCTTTCCTTTTTCAACTTCCAGTAGTGCCAGGTGTTCTTGTGGCAGCAAAACTCTGATTTTTACCTCAGTCTTTACATAGCCCTCTTTGCTTTCTCTGTCCAAATTTTCCTCTTCACATATTGACACAAGTCATGTTGTTAAATGGCAAAGGTCTGTCAGGGAGCCAAAGCAGTCCTTTCTTACTGGTTCTTGTGATCACAATCATGCCAGAAAGATTTCAGACATGTCACTCAGAGTAGAAGACATGAGTTTATTAGAAAGGATAGGGAAAGGGAGAAGGGGACACTCAAGGGAGACAGTGGATCCTTCTCAGAGAGAAGGAGGATGGTATGTCCCTCATTACTCGTTTTAAAATTTTACTTGTTTTAAAAGAAAATTTTGTTAAGTATTTCATATGTGATTGAGCTGATAAATTTATGTGTCTTTGTGGAGGCTAAATATATATCAGAGATACATTAGGATTATTATAGAAATCATGTTTTTTGGTTGATAGCTATTATATGAACTGAATATGTTTTTGTTTTTGTTAATTCTCTTTTGTATTTTCCTTGCAGAATTTTATAACTGCTGTCTGTACTTTAGTGTTTTGCAAAGTTACTACTTCTAACAAAACAACCCAAATTAATTTAAAATAATGAGCCATCATCACTTATGGGACAGATAAGATAAATGTTGAATTTTAGTACCAATACTGACTCTAATTATGGAAAGGGTAACTGTAAAATTATAGGCATTAAGATAAAACCATTACTCCCACTTCAAGACTGGTGAAAATGTTCTGGTGGATGTTTAAAATTGAAACTTGGCAATCAAGGCTAAGGAAGTCAAAGGTCTAAGGAAAAAGCAGCCAATATTTTGGCCCTCTAAAGTCATCCAGGACCCAGGGGATGATGGAACCCCTCTAAGGCCCTGCAACTCCAGTGAGTGAGCAACCTCCCAATCCAGGTGATCATGAGGATCCTAGAGAACAGGAAACCAATCAGATATAATATGAAAAGAGAAGGATCCTTAAGAGGGAAATGCTTCCAAGGGAAGTCACATGTGACCAGCACAACCTTGACACATCCTGGTAGAGGAAAAGCTAAAGGAGCCAACAAGCTTCTCACAAGTTCTCAAAAGTGACTCCTGAGGAATCTTAGCTGATCCTAAGAGTAGATAGGAGCAAGGTCCATTTTGACCCACTTGGTCTTAAACACCTAATAGAAAAGTATAACCAAAGGCAGACATACTATTATTTGAATGGAACTTGAGATATACATGTGATCAGCTGTGCCAAAATTAAGTAAAGCCAAGAGGCTATAAAGGAAGAGCTCTTATATAGGAGTTCCTGATAATAACTATCAAGAAAGACTCTGATAGTGTTGCAAATTTGTCCCCAATAAACTTGAGCTTGATCTTACAGACCTACAAATCTTCCTAATCCCTATGTAGGCTGACTTGATCTGGGATGTGGGTGTTTTTTTTTTTTGGTTGTTGTTGTTTTTTTGGTGGTATGATTATATGAATTATACAATCCTGATATTTATCCCTCAAATTGGTCTAAAAGATATAATGTGGCACATGAAAGCCTTAACTAACCCTACAAAATAGAGCTCTAAATGACACAATAAAAGGGATTCCCTATCAGAGATACCACTATTGAAAAAGCTATTTTACAGAAATTAGATGACATTAGCTATCTTAACTATAGCTTAAAGGGGTGCCTGCATATATGTATGTAGACCATATATACATACATTTTTTATGACAACTCTACTAATGTTTCTAAAGCCTTAAATAGCCTCCACTCATAAATCAAATGCCATGTTGAACCCCACCTTAAGCTTTAATGAGTTACAATGTTCATGCTTTTCAAAGGCTACCTGATAATGCTTATTACTTTTGTGAGTTTATGAAAAATAATACTTTGCTGTCTTTTTTATTGTTATGCTAGCATGATCCTATGTATGCCTGCCTCATCTATCCACCACCAACTGCCATCAAGAACCTCTAAATTGCCTTTATGCTAAATTCCCTTAACTGTCCATGTCCCACTTATTAGAGAACCAGACTTTGGGTCACTCTCCCTAACTTTTTCCTCTCTCAACAGGAAACTGCCAGATAGAATCAACACCCAGATACCCTAAAAGAATTTAGGGACATAAAGTCCTTGAAGGGGGAAATGATAGGTAATAGATGGATGTAAGTGGTTGGGAACACGAGGTTAAGGGATTAATTCTATAAACTGGGCCCACTGTACTGACTCTCATATGCTTTCTTTTAAAAAGCAATTCACCTAAAGTCATACCAGGTTTAAGTCAATAGGATATGTTACATTCCTCAGCAAATGACCTGTTATCTGCAGGAGAAATGCAGGCCGGAAATGCCAAGAAGAAGAACCCTGAAGGGGATCTTTTGTGACCTTTACACAGACCAGGTTCCAGAACTCAGGGAGATGAGGACAATTCCCCCTTAATCATAAAGTTGGTAATAATGAGTTCCAATTAGAACTGATAGGCAAGGCCCAAAGTGACCTATAGTTGTCCTTAACTTTTACCATGCACAGTGAGGACTTAAAAGTGATGTTATCCTGCTGTCACTCAAAAGTTAAGAGGTGGACTTGAGCAGGACTCTCTGGAAATTTATCTATGAGTCCCCCCCAGTAAAACTAGAGGGCTGAAGAAGGGCACCATCCTCCTGCTCTTGGAGTAGATCCACTCTCTCCTTTGAGAGTGTCTTCTTTTCCAATTTCCTGTCCCTTCTAATAAACTCATGCCTAGTACTCTGACTGACATATCTGAAATATTTTTAAAAATATATATTTTAGTTGTTAATGAATCTTTAATTAATTAATTAATTAAATTAGTTAATTAATATGTGGTACTGAGAATCGAACCCAGTGCCTCACATATGCTAGGCAAGCTCTACCACTGAGCTGCCCCATGTCTGAAATTTTTAACTCCTGTTTGCAAAAAACATTGAGGAAGGGCTACCATGCCTGCCTCAATTCCCCAGCAGGCTCTTGCCCTATAACAATATTTGACTAAGGGCTCACTCTATTTTACAGTGACCCAATTCCCAAATTAGGTCCCATTTGAAATACTAGGGGTCAGGCCTTTAATATCTTTCTGGAGGGCACAATTCAAATCATGTCAGACAGTAAGAATCACAGGGGAAATATGATGGTGGGCATGGTCTCTATCTTTGTACAAATGAATCCAAATTTAGAAATTAAAATCACAGGCAGTTTTGATAAATAGCAGCCAGAACTGAACATTAAAGGTGAAATTATTGTAGCTGAAAATACATTAATCTGTTAAATTGTGTGAAACACTACTCACCTAGAGCTTGCTAATATTTAAGTGAATGAAAATTATTAAATAGAAGTCTTCGAAACTGTCAGTGGAATGAAATACTATTTATTCCTTATATAGGTCTAAACCTGATATTAGAATCATCAATATTTACCATTATTTCACATTACTCAAACTTTCTTTGATACATTACAAAACTATTGGCAACTTACATTTGAATAAACTTTAGTCATTAATAAGAGAAAAGCAAGTTAATTAACTCTTGAGGAAAGCCATGGGGATATATTGAAGAGGATGATGAGATGTTGAAAGCCTAAGATGTTAACAGCATGGGTGTTGGCATCAATGGCAGATGAGGCTGCTTGGGCAGACATCAGCCTCTTTGATGTTTGTCATTGGCAGCCTAGTCTTGTGTAGGAGAAATGGAGGCTCTTGCAGACCCTGGTAATACACCTGCCACTGGGCTTCCAGCAGTGGTAGAAAGCAACACTATTGTAAACTGGGACAGCAGAGAAAGAAATTGCAGATACCAACAGTTAGCAAAGAGGCTTTGCAATAGCACCAAATGGATTCAGGTTACAGAATCCATTTGGGAGGAATTAGATGAAAGAGGCATTCTGGAATTTTGCCAGAATACTGTGAGGCTGAGGTGGACTGTTAAGGGGTGGTGACATTCATGAAGACCTTATATTACCTCCAGACTTGAGTAGCTCCAAGTTCATGATTCTACAAAGAAAGCAAGTAACAAAGATCACCAGAAGCCTGAGGGAGGCAAAACTAATGAACAGTACAATGGCAAGAGGGAGAAGTCGAGGGAAGATGACAGAAGAAGCAAAGGAAAGAGAAGTTCTCAGGGAAATTGGGAAGACCAAATGACTAATCAGGGATGAGCTGAATAGCAGTTTAGACAGGGTGACCCTGAGAAGTGCGAGGGGAAGACATTTTAAGGCCGCCTGTCTAAAAAGCATGATAGAGAGATGGTGAAAATATACTTTTTGTCTAGAAAATGAGAAGGGGAATATCTAGTGTGGCTTTAAGAGGCTAGGGAGCTAGGAGAGGGCCTGGGGGACTAGGGTAGCTGGGTAGAGAAGGGAATGACCAGTGAAGCTTACAAAGATGTGGCAGGAGGACGGCTGGCACACTGACCCAAATGTCCATGTGGCCCAGAGGCAGAACATTACGTAGAAGGGGCTGCACTAGGACAGTTGGCTGAGCAGGTGCATTGGGGGATCTGGACCTAGTCTTTATGACTCACACTAAGCTTTGGACCCTGGCTCAAGATAGAGGCTTTTAAAAATCCACAAAGAACCACATGGGTTAGAATAGCCTTGGCCAAGAGCATTTCTTCTGATCTTTTTTTTTTTTTTTTGAACCTGAACCATTAACACTTTCTTCTTCACCTCTCATATTTGAAAATGGCTGTCTTCTCCCTTGCCCACTCTGTAAAATCTAGAGCCTATCTTTATTTTCACAAGCAGTTCTGATGGAGGTATATCACACAAACTTAGGAAATCTTTTATATTGTGTCTCTGTCTCAAGCTTATCAGTTACTTCCGGAAACTTTTCCTACCTAACACCCAGACCATGTCTTCTCCATTAACTAGAATCTTCACAGTGTAAACTCAGATGTGCATCGCTTGGTCCTTGTTCTCAGCAAGCCCTGCAGAACATTCCCCCACAGCTGGCTTCCATGATGCTTGAAATCCTTCTCTTTGCCTTAGGCTAAGGCTTTCTCTTTTGGGTCTTGGAGTATTTGTGAAGGTACAAATCTATTTCTCCACAAAAATGCACACAACTTTAAGTGTATGTTCAGTAGTTTCTAGGGTCTGTAAAACTTGTTCATAACCCTCAGAAGTTAAGTCCCAGCTCTAGAGACCATTGAAAGCAGCTATATACTCCTGTATATTGTAATTAATTTTCATTTTGTAGAACTCATGACCTCAAATGCAAACACACATGTGATGTAACCACATGTCTGATACCCAGCGTGCTTTTTGTCAGTGCTTTGAGAATCCTAATCTATGATTTCTATCTTCTGGTCACCACTACTCCCTGAATTCAGGACACAGTTGTTCTTATTTTGTAGCTGTTTATTGAACCTAGGGGCTAGTGCATGCTAAGTATGCCCTCTACCATTGAGTTACACCTCCAACTTGGCCTTAATTATTTTAATTTGTTTGTTACAAATGGCCTCTTCATTTTTTATCCTGATTCACATGTTCCACTCTGGGTTTCAGAATGATCTTGGTAAAATAAAATTAAAATGTCTTCCCTTTGCTCACAGCTATTCAAGGACTCCCTACTGCTTATAGTTGTTGAGAATATATACTTGTGACTACTAATTCTTAATAGGTCAATGTATTAGAACTTTGATCCACAGTAAAATATATTTTTGTTGTAATTAAGACTGGGTGATGGGGTCTACCAGAGAGAACATGGGGCTGAGTGGGTCATGGAATCAGGGTAATTTGGGACAATAACAATAAACTTGGACTAAAGCAAGATTGTATGTTTTCTGAACTGTAGAGCCATCATCTCTCTAGAGTGGAAGAACACTCTAGAGAGAAAGTGGCAAGTAATTCTACCCAAAGAGCAACACAGTACTGATGGATGACCATATTTATGCTCTGATAATTTTATAGGGTTCTTTTTTTTCCATATCTCTGAAAGTTTGGGATTCTTAAATCTTATAATCTATAATCTTAGAATATACGAAACAAAGAAATATTTATTTCATTGAACATAAAATGAGATGAAGATTTTTTTTCCTAACATTTCTAAAGAACCCAGAGTAGATTAACGTGCTAGATTTTGAGATAAGGATTTGGGCACAAGAACATATGTGGCAGGTGATCAGCAGAAGCATGGTGAGAGGATGGAGAATGGAGACAGGAAAGGAAGGAAAAGAGCAGCCAAAAGGTGTATTGATGAGAGTTTTGTGCCGCTGAACTCTCTTCTGGGACCTCCAAAAGAAGGTGAAGAGAAAATCCCTAGAATTGTCTTCTATAGGCTTAGGAAGCAGAAATGTTTTCTTACTTCTTCCCTTTGTTGTCTGAGGGGCACCTCCAGGTGCTGCTAGATATTTCTACCCTGTTCCTTATGCAGGCTGAAAAAATGTTTTTGCTACCAGAAGGTCCTCAGAGAAACAAAAAGAAGACATTGGGGGCATAAGGGAGCTGTCTAAAGGTAGCCTTCTGAATGGGTGGAGGCATAAGAGCCAACAGAGGCATACTCACTTTAAATTAAACTTATAATTGTGGATTTTGAGTAATTATAGTACTTCATTTTACTTCTACAAAATGCATACTTAAGTGCACAATGTTGTACATTATATATGTATTTTCTAGATTTATTGAGGTGTGGTTGGCAAATAAAAACATTACATACTTACAGAATGTAACTTGATATTTTGACATATGTATGTTATGAAATGGTTACAACAATCAAGATGACTATCACCACCTCAGGTACCCATCACTTTTTTTTTTGAGGGGATAAGAACATTTTAAGAATCTACTCTCTTAGCAATTATCAAGCATAAAATATAACATTAACTATAGCCATCCTGCTGTACCATAGATCTCCAGAACTTTCTAAATAAATATGCTTTCAAATATGATTCCTTTTCTACTTTTATGACTTCATCCTTCAAAGCCCTTCCTATTATGTCTTCTGTATAGTCTTCCTTAGATGTTTAATTCCCCAAATGTTTATTCCATACTTTGTCCCACCACTCAATCTTTTTTTGAATTATAAATATTAACTCATTAATTGCACAAATTAATAGGTTTCACTGTGACATTTCCATACATTCACATATCTTGCCTTAATTGCATCCACCCTCTCTACTCCCCTCTCTTGCTCTTCTCTCCTCCACCTCTCCATCTGGAATGTATTTTTGTTGCATGTATCTATTTTATAGCTATTGATATATATCTACCAACAAACTACATGATTGTCCTTGTTTTATCTAAGTTGATATCCCCATTATCTGCCAAAAGCCAGACAAGATAGGTATTTAGCAAATATTTTATTTGAATAGAACTATATTTCCTACATCTTTGTAACAAGTATACTGTTGCAGAGTTGAGTACGTAAATTAACCAGGTTTATAAAGTCAAAGTCAATAGAAATAAAACAAATATTAATAGATCTGAAGGGAAAGATAAAGTATAATACAAGATTAGGAGACTTCAGTACTTGACTCTCCATAATGGATGAATTATCCAGACAGAAAATTAATAAGGAAACCTTAGGCATCAACTATACTTTAGATCAAATGGACCTAATAGATGTATGCAGAACATTCTATGTAATAGTAACAATGCATATTCTCAAGTGCACTAAAACATTATCCAGGTTAGGTCATATATTACACAAAACAAGTCTTTTTGACAATGAGTCAAAAAAAAAAATCAAAAGAGAAATCAAAAGACACACTAAGATGAAAATGGAAACAACATATCAAAAACCTCCGAGATGTGGAAAAAGCAGTTTTGAGAGGAAAATTTATAGCAACAATTATATCAAAAAAGAAAAAAACTCAAACAACCAAATATTATACCTTAAAGAAATCAAAAAAGAGTAACTATCTAAGCTCAGAGTTATTAGAGGGGAAGAAATAAAGATCAGTAAGAAATAAATGAAATGGATTCTAGAAAAATGGGGGAGGGGAAATCAATGACTGCAAGAGTTGATTTGTTGGACAGATAAACAAAATTGAGAAACTTTAAAGCTAAACTTGCTAAGAAAAAAAGAGAGAAGACTCAGAATCTTAAATGAAAAAGGAGAAATTACAACTAACAACACAGAAATACAAAGGATCATAAGAAATTGCTATGAACAATTATGACAACAAATTGAATAACCTAGAATAAATGGAAAAATTCCTAGACACATATAACTTACCAACACTTAAAAAGAAAATCTGAAAAGACCAATAATGAATAAAGGTATTGAATCAGTAATAAAAAGAATTTCATCAAAGAAAGATCCAAGACTTGATTACTTCATTGCTGAATTCTACCAAACATTTAAAGATGAAATAATGTGAATCCTTTAAACTCTCCCAAAAAGTTGAAGAGGAAGGAACAATTTCCAGCATTACCTTGATATCAAAGCCAGCAAGGATAATACAAGAAAAGAAAATTATAGGCCAATATTCCTAATGAAACAAAAATGGAAATATCCTCAACAAAATACTAGCAAACTGAAATCAACAACACAAGAAGATAATTTATCATGATCAATGAAATTTATCCCAAGGCTACTTTAACATATATAAATTAGTAAAAATCTCTTATTCATATGTAAATGATATGTAAATTATACATTCATTCGAGGTGCTGGGGATTGAACCCAGAGCTATGCACACACAAAATCTAAATGTTCGCCTCATTAAATGCAAAAAGAATTACTTGACAGAATTCAACATCTTCATGATAAAAACACTTGATAAATCAGGAATGGGGGGATGTGTATCAACAAAATAAAGGCCATATATGACTAGCCCACAGCTAACATTATACTCAAACATGAAAAGTTGAATAGTTATGAATGAGTGTCCCTCATAGGTCTGTATGTAAAACTGTGGTCCTCCAGCTTGTGGGGTAGTTGGGAGATGCTGTGGACTTTTAAGAGATGGGGCAGACATTCTTCGTTTATTGGGAGTGTGCCCTCAAATGGGATTGTGGGACCTAGGACTTTCAGTTTTTCTATTTCCTGGCTCATAATGTGAACAATATGCTCTAATTCATGCCCCCCATCACTGTCATCTGGCATCCTCACCAGAGGCTCAAAGCAGTGGAGATGCCCGTCTTGGACTGAAAGTTCCAAAACCACCCGGTCATGAGCTAAACAAACCTTTTCATAAATTAATTGCTTTAGCTTTGCATTACTACAGCAAAATACCTAACTAAAACAATCATGCACAATATAAAAGATGCCCACTCTTCCCACTTCTGTTCAATAAGGGACTGGAAGTTCTTCCCAGATCAATTACCTAAGACAAAGAAATAAAAGTCATCCAAATAGGAAAGGAAGGGAGGGTTTCTTTCAATGGTGGAATAGAGAAGATCGCTTTCCTGGCTGCTCCATGGCACGAAACCAAAAGCAAATCGGCACCTTCTTAGCAAGGTGGATGAATAAAAGGTGGACTTTATTGGAATTTAATATGAATATTCAAAGAAGATTGGGGGCTCAGGAGGTTGGATATAATAAAATAAGGAAGAAATCCCCAGTGTCACAGCCACTGCTGCAGCTAGAGGCACCAGCCAGAGTAGTCCGTAGGAGGCTTGAGGAATATCTGGGTACCGAGAGTTTAGAGATCAAAGACCCTGCTAGACTAAAGTGGAAGGTGTGCTGCACAATATCCTTGTGCAGGAAAGAAGCTGCATCTCTCCCAGCCATGTGCAGAAGACCGAGGAAGAAATGATTTTGCAGCTGCAGCATTGGGGCTAGCAGCTAGGGGAGCTGATTCCTGGCAAACCTGAATTTGGCCCAAAATACAGGCCTGGCAAACCCACACTACATCAGAGTGTGCCTAAGTGACCAAGAGAAAAATCAAGTGTGGAAAGGGATCTACACAGGGGAATACTGGTCATGGAAACCTGTTGAGGGCCACAACCAAGTTAAGATGGCACCTGGCAGTATGACAGGAGGAGTGGTTTGTGAGCCAAAGCCAGCGAGCCATTAAGATGATGAGGATTCCTTAATGACTGACTGCTGTGTCTAGTTGATGTCAATTAAGTTAAGCTGTGTGTAATTAGTTGGGTATATGTACCTCTGCAGTCAGGCAGAGAAGCGGCTCCTACTACCTTGGGTGCCTGCTACTTTGAGTTCTCAGTTCCTGCTGAGTTCACTCGCAATAAAGTAGTTTCCTGCTTCAACCTTCAAGTTGCTTGTCACCTCTCGGTTATTTTGCCCAGCCGGACTTAGGCAGACCAGCCGGACTACTGCAGAAACCCACTTGGCTTTCCCCCTCCCCCTCCAACTTGGCTGCTTGCAGGACCAGCTGCGAGAGACTCATCTGGTCAAGAATTCAAAAGGGCAGGGGTAGGAGAGGTTGAGTTTGGAGACTGAACCTGAGTCCAGGAAACGTGGGGTCCACAGATGATGGAATGGACTAAGAATTGGCTTCTCCACCACATGAGTGGAACCAAGGAAAAGATCCCTGGGCTGCAGGTTTCCAGAGTGAACTGGCAATTGCTGGGCCCTGGAGGTGCACTGATTTAAAATCTCCAGACCAACTGGCATTCAGTGACTCCACCTCCAGGAATTCTGCCTATGGGATTACTTCTCATTCCATCAATTCCACCCTGAAGGTGGAGCAAGAGTCAACCTACCTCACCCTGGTGAGAAGAGAAGCTGAGAATCTTTTGAACTCTAATAGAAATAATTCTTTCACTTTTCATCAAGTCTTTTTTTCTTTTCTCTGTGACATTAATGATTCATGGGCATTTATACATATTTATATTCTCATTTCTAGTATTTTTGAAGCCATTTTTTTTCATAGATCAGTATATTGAGGACTAGGATGTTTTATTAGTATAGTTCAGATTTATTTTTATATTTTTTAAGTTTTACTATCCTCCCCCCTACTTATCTGTTTCCCTTGGTTCTTTTTCTCTTTTCATCTACTAACAGTCAATCCCTATTATTCTTTCACTCTTTACTTTTTTACTTCTACCTATCTTCTCTCATCCTCCCTCATAATCATCACATCTCACAAACTTTAAAGCTAAACTTGCTATTCTCTCCCTGTCCACTATGTGAAATTGTAAACACTTTTGAAAACTTATTGTTTTTGTTGTAGGCAATAACTGATCAGAACATTTCTGTTTATTGTGACAATTAACATTGTAGATGTCATAACAGGAACTATTTGGTTTAATGCTATATATTGTCTACATTGGTGGTTGTTATTATTTGTCTCACTCTAAATGGTGAGTGTTTTAGTCAGCTATTTCACTTCTGTGAATAAAATATGGTTAGAACAATTTTAGAAGAGGAAAAGTTTATTTGAGCATTCAGAGTTTCAGAGGTCTTTGTCCATAGAAAACTGGCCCCATTCCTCAGGGCTCAAGGTGAGGCTGAACATCATGACAGAAGAGTGTGCCAGAGGGAAGCAGCTCACATCATGATCAGAAAGCAGAGAGAGAGAGAGAGAGAGAGAGAGAGAGAGAGAGAGAGAGAGAAAGAGAGAGATATTAAGTTTCTAGATACAAATATATACCCTAAACCATGCCCCCAATGACCCACCTGCCTCCAGCCACATCCCACCGGCCTCCAGTTCTCACCCAGTTAATCCCATCAGGAATTAACTTGCTGATTAGGTTAAGGTTATAACCCAATAATTTCTCCTTCAAACCTTGTATTTCTCACATGTGAACTTTTGGGGGACACCTCACATTCAAACCATAACATTCTACCCCCAATCCCCAAAAGCTCACACTCATCTAACAATGTAAAATACATTTAGTCCATTCCCAAGAGTCCCCATAGTCTCAATAGTTCTGAGATTTCTCAAAGTTCAAGTCCAGAAACTATGAGCCCTCAAATAGGACTCAAGGCAATCTTACATTTGAGATCCTGTAAAATTAAAAGAAATTTCCAAGTATCAAATATATAAAGCTACAGAGCAAACATTTCCATTCACAAAATTAGGGATATAGAAAGAAGGGATAGTATCAAAACAAGACCAAATCCAGCTGGGCAAATAAGTCCTGTTGCTCCATGTTTGGCATCTGGGACACATGGCATTATGATGTTCTCTCCGAAGGATTTGTGTAGCTCTACCCCTGTGGCCTTCTTTATCGCAGCTCAAATGGCCTTTCTGTTGGCTTGTCTCTGCTCAATTCCTGAGGCTTTCCTGGAGCAATGTCCCACATTACTAGCATTTCTTAATCTCTGGGGTCTCCACTGTAGCTTCGGCTTCCTTCTCAAATCTCTGTATCTTGTGTTTTCAGGGAGTGCCCACAGGGACTCTGACCCTGCTGTACTTTGTCTGGCCTCCCTGGCTTTCCTTTAAAATCTTGGTGGAAGTATCCACTATGAACCCCTAACTCCAGCACCCTGATTCCTGCAGAACCAGCACCATGTCACTGAAGCCAAGGTCTGCCACCATCTTGAGCAGTGGTAACCCAACCTCCAAAGACCATGGCTGTAGCAGCCTCTAAGTGTCTGGGTGGCTGAGAATGTTGAAAAAACTGTCTAGGCTTCTTTGTGCAAGAAGGGTGCCCCACTGGTCTTTTCTCAAGAGAGGTTTCACTTTTACTTCCTTGAGATTGAGATGGATGTGGCCTTGCCAGCTCCTGAGATGCCTTCAAGCCATCTTTCTTATCATCTCTGGGCAAAGCCTTTAGCATTTCTGTAGTGGTGGTAATGTCTTTAACAACTACAACTTCCTTAGTGCTGGGAGCCATTAGCCAAGTAGGTATGACAATTTCCTTGCCAGCGTACCCCATGTTGCTGACATGTTGCAGTGACATTGAATGTAGGTGACCTTGCTCAAGGACCAAGGCAGATTAGGGTGTTCCCGGTTTTAAGATAATCATGTTTAGGGCGTTCCCAGTTTAGGTTCCAGGTTTAAGGTTTAAGATTATTCCTGCTGGGAATAGGGCGTATCCTGCTGCCTGAATTCCCCTTGAGTTCTCACGGGATTCAGACAGTATATTTTGGAGATAGAAGCCCAGTGGAGGTGAATTTGGGAGAGAACGTGGATTTGGGCAGAGAACGTGGATTTCCCCAGAACGTGTTTGTAGACGCTGGTGTGAGTTCGGGAATAAAGAGTTGCTGTTTGAATCTACAAGCTGTGTGGTGGCTCGTGATTGTGTGCCCAGCCAGACTGTGGCATTTGGTGGCCCGTACGGGGAACGTCTAAAGCTTGGAGGTAAGTGAAATTGCTCGCCCCTGAGGAAGAGCGAAAGAATGGGTGACCAATTCAAAAAACAATGTGTTATTGTTTTGATTTATCTTGTTTTTGTTTCAAGCTGCCTATCCCTAGAAATTTCTCAGGCAAACTGGAAAAAATGGTTGACTAAAGGTTTGAAGTTTGTCGGCCCTGAGGAAGAGAAAATTGATACAACGATTTTTTATTCCATTTTTGTTTCATTCAGTTTCGGCTTTGTTTTGTGCTATCTTATTGGGTTGCGTTATCTTTATAGTAGATTAGAAATTAGTAAAAAACAAACCGAAAAGATGTTAAGTAAATTGTTAGAGGTTCAGACCATGGAGAAAGACATTTTAGATCAAACAAAAGAGAAGGTCTCTCGAGCTAGTCAGACAGAGGAAGAAAATTTAAAGGAAAACGGGTTGTTAGGAAAAAGACCACAACAGGAGGCTGTTACTAACTCCGTTTTATCACAAGAGGGCGTAATTCAACCAACAGCCCCACCAATGGAGACAGCTGAGTGGCCCTCAAACCCCGTAGTTGATAAATGGGATCCTAAGACAGGACCTCAAAGATTAGCATGCTGGTGGGACTGCAGATTGGTGCAGCCAATTTGGAAAGCAGTATGGAGATTTCTTGGAAAGCTGGGAATGGAGCCACCATTTGACCCAGCTATTCCCCTTCTTGGTCTATTCCCTAAAGACCTAAAAAGAGCATGCTACAGGGACACTGCTACATCGATGTTCATAGCAGCACAGTTCACAATAGCAAGACTGTGGAACCAACCTAGATGCCCTTCAATAGACGAATGGATAAAAAAAATGTGGCATTTATACACAATGGAGTATTACTCTGCATTAAAAAATGACAAAATCATAGAATTTACAGGGAAATGGATGGCATTAGAGCAGATTATGCTAAGTGAAGCTAGCCAATCCCTAAAAAACAAATGCCAAATGTCTTCTTTGATATAAGGAAAGTAACTAAGAACAGAGTAGGGACGAAGAACAGGAGAAGAAGATTAACATTTAACAGGGATGAGAGGTGGGAGGGAAAGGGAGAGAGAAGGTAAATTGCACGGTAATGGAAGGAGACCCTCAGGGTTATACAGTGGAGGGGGTAGAGAGAGAGGAGGGGAGGGGAGGGGAGAGGTGGGGAGGGGGGAGGGTGGATGATGGGAAAGGCAGCGGAGCACAACAGACACTAGTATGGCAATTTGTAAATCAATGGATGTGTAACTGATGTGAATCTGCAATCTGTGTATGGGGTGAAGGTGGGAGTTCATAACCCACTAGAATCAAAGTGTGGAATATGATATGTCAAGAAATTTGTAATGTTTTGAACAACCCACAATAAAAAATTAAAAAAAAAAAAAAAAAAAAAAAAAAGATTAGCATGCCCTGTACTTGAACAGGCAGGAGGGCAGCGAATTCACCGTGCTTTAGATTTTAAAACAGTGAAGCAGTTAAAGGAGGCTGTAACAACCTATGGCCCCCAAGCTCCCTTCACAGTAAGCATGGTCGAGTCCATTACTAACTTGGACATGACGCCAGCAGATTGGGCTAGCATGTGTAAATCTGTACTAAATGGAGGACAATATTTGTTATGGAAGGTTGCCAATGAGGAATTTTGCACGGAGACAGCTAGGCGAAATGCAGCAGCCGGTTACTCTCAAAGAAATCTAGATATGTTGTTAGAAAAAGGACCTTATGAGGGTCAACGGCAACAAATTGAATATGATCCTGCTATATATGCACAAATTGCTGCAGACGCAGTTAGGGCATGGAAGACTTTACAAGGACACGGAGATTTACAAGGTCAGCTATCTAAGGTAATACAGAGAGCTAATGAACCTTACGCTGACTTTGTAGATAGGCTAATTCAAACGGCTGCCAAAATTTTTGGGGATACAGAACAAGCAATGCCATTAATAAAACAACTGGCTTATGACCAAGCAAATCGTTGCTGCAGAGAGGTTATTAGACCATGGAGACATGAAGATTTAAACACATATATTAAATTATGTAGAGATATTAATGAACAAGGGCAAGTCTTGGCAGCTGCAGTACAACAGGCTTTAGATGCCAGGCCAAAACATGCTATGATTGTGAACAAACAGGACATTTTAAAAGGAATTGCCCCATAGGAGGAGGGTTTAACAAAAGTAGGTATCAAAGGAATAGAATACCGGGTATTTGCCCACGATGCCGTAGAGGGAGACATTGGGCTAATAAATGCCGTTCTCAAACCACCATTGAGGGTACTCCTTTATCAAAAAATGGATAAAAACCAGGTATTTATCCACGATATCGTGGAGAAAGGCATCAGGCTCCATTGCCAAAAAACGGACAGGGGGGCCCAATGCTCCAGGGCCCACAACCACAAATATACGGGGCAGTGGAGGATCCCAGCAACACCATCAGGGTAGTGCCCAGGACACATTGTCCATTAAATCCCTCATCAGACAAACCCGAGGGAGCGCAGGGTTGGACATCTGTGCCTCTGCCAGAGCAGTATTAACTCCAGAGATGGGAGTTCAAATCATTCCCACAGGAGTAAAAGGACCTCTTCCCCAAGGAACAGTAGGCTTATTATTGGGACGTAGTTCATCTACATTAAAAGGACTTATGATAAGTCCTGGGGTAATTGATCCCGATTATGTAGGTGAAATAAAAATTATAGCTAGTTCTCCAAGAGGTATATCAGTAATTTCACCTGGAGATAGAATAGCACAGTTGTTAATAATACCCAGCCTACATAATAAATTTCCTAGTCATAGTGTAGAAAGAGGTTCCAGGGGATTAGGCTCCACAGGTGTAGATTGAGCTATGTTGTCTTTAAATTTAGATTCTCGCCCAATGCTAAAACTAAATATTCAAGGTCATGAGTTTAATGGGCTACTGGACACAGGAGCTGACCTTAGCATCATCTCTCGTCAAGAATGGCCAAAACATTGGCCATTACAACAAGCCACTCAAACGCTTCGAGGCCTAGGAGTGGCGACTAATCCCCATAGAAGTTCTATGATATTAGATTGGAAGGATCCTGAAGGAACTATACAGCCATATGTATTGGATCATCTTCCTATAAATTTATGGGGACGAGATGTCCTAGATCAATTAGGTTTGACGTTAACAAATAACATCAATCCTAATGCGCCCACTACTAGGGCTAGACAAGACTTTAGGAAAGAAAAAAGATTAGGAAAACAAGGGCAAGTTATAGCAGCACCAGTACAAATAGATCAAGGAACAGACAGACATGGGTTGGATTTTCAGAAAGGGCCACTGAGACAATCAAAATTACTTGGAAATCAGAAAGACCAGTGTGGGTTCCTCAGTGGCCCCTGACTAAAGAAAAGATACAAGTATCCCATGATCTGGTCAAACAACAATTAGCGGAAGAACATATACAACCTTCCATATCTCCCCACAATACTCCCATTTTTGTCATCAAAAAGAAATCTGGTAAATGGAGATTGTTGCAAGATTTAAGAGCCATTAATAATGAGATGGTTATTATGGGACCTGCTCAATCAGGGATTCCTCAATTGTCTGCTTTGCCAAAAACCTGGCATGTTTTAGCTATAGATATTAAAGATTGTTTTTTTTCAATTCCAATTCATCCCGAGGATAGTCCACGTTTTGCATTTACTATCCCTACATTAAATCATGAAGGTCCTGATCAGAGATATGAATGGAAAGTACTCCCTCAAGGGATGGCTAACAGTCCAACTATGTGTCAAATATATGTTAACAAAGCAATCCAGCCACTTAGAAATCAAAATCCTGAACTACAAATATTTCACTATATGGATGATGTATTATTGGCACATAAAGATAAAAACATATTGCTGGAATGTTATGCCACACTTACAAACTTATTAAAAAATTATAATCTAGAGATAGCAATAGATAAAGTACAATTAAATTTTCCAATTAATTATTTAGGAGTTCTATTATCCTCAACCATGGTCCGTCCACCAAAAAATCAAATACGAGTAGATCAACTCAAATCACTTAACGACTTTCAAAAGTTATTGGGAGACATAAATTGGATAAGGCCTTATCTAGGTATACCAACAGGAGAATTGGGACCTTTATTTGATATTCTAAAAGGTCCATCAGATCCAAATTCACCCCGCATGTTAACTCCTAAATCAAGAAAGGCATTAAAAATTATTGAAACATATATGGAAAATATGCATTTGGATAGAATTGACATAAGTTTGCCTTTATTATTTATTGTAATACCAACAAAAAATATTCCTACAGGAATATTTTGGCAAGAAGGTCCATTATTGTGGATACATTTATCTTATTCTCCTAACACTATTCTTACTAGGTATCCTGAGGCTGTAGGACAATTAATACTCAAAGGAATAAAAGCAGCGAAGGGAGTGTTTGGAATTTCTCCCAATAAAATTATTACTCCATATACTATGGATCAAATTGATGAGTTAGCTAATGAGTTAAATACTTGGGCAATAATCATGTGTAAATCTAATGTTTCATTTGATAATCATTTACCATCTAATCCTTTGTTGTCTTTTTGGTCTAAGCATCCTGTAGTTTTTCCTAAAATGACAAGAAAAACACCTATCATGAATGCTCCAAATATATTCACTGATGGGTCAAATAATGGTACAGCAGCAGTAGTTACCCCTGATCAAACTTTTACATTTTTAGTACCCAAACAATCAGCTCAAAAGGTAGAGCTTAATGCAGTTTTACAAGCTTTTTTGATGTTTAAAGATTCTGTATTTAATTTATTTTCTGATAGTCAGTATGTAGTTAATGCTATAGTATCTCTTAAAGATGCTGGTAGGATTTCCCCTTCTTCTACTGTTTTCTCTTTGCTTTCCACTATACAAAGTCTAATCTGGGACAGAAAAGATCCATTCTTTATAGGACATATCAGGGCACATACAGGATTGCCTGGAGCCCTTAGTTTGGGCAATGATTTAGCAGATAAAACTACACATGACATACATATTTTCTCTACATTTGAAGAAGCTACAAATTTTCATAAAAGGTTTCATGTTAACGCTAATACTTTACAAAAGCGTTTTAAAATAAGTAAGGAACAAGCCAGACATATAATAAAACAATGTCAAAATTGTGTGACATTTTTACCACAAGTTAATCTTGGAGTCAATCCTAGAGGACTGATACCTAACCATATTTGGCAGATGGACGTCACACACTTGCCAGAATTTGGAAAATTAAAATATTTACACGTTACAGTTGATACTTCTTCTGGATTTTTGATGGGCTCCCTTCATGCCGGAGAAAAAACTAAAGATGTTATAGCTCATTGCTTACAAAATTTTGCCACTGTGGGCGTTCCTAAACAGTTAAAAACCGATAATGGTCCTGGCTATACCTCTACCTCTTTTAAACAATTTTGCTCATCATTTGGTATTACTCATATAACAGGAATCCCATACAATCCACAGGGACAAGGCATAGTTGAAAGAGCTCATCAAACTATTAAAACATACTTATTAAAGCAAAAAGAGGGAATTGGAAGGGGGTATATATCCCCCAAAGATAAACTTAAAATAACGCTTTTTACTGTAAACTTTTTAAATTTGGATTCATCAGGACTTAGTGCTGTGGAAAGGCATATGTATCCAAAAAATGTACATAAGCCTAAAGTACTTTGGAAAGATATTCTAACAGGACAATGGAAAGGTCCTGACCCAGTGATTGTCTGGAGTCGGGGGTCTGTTTGTGTTTTTCCACAGGGAGAACAGCAGCCCATTTGGATTCCAGAGAGATTAACTAAAACAGTTTCTACAGATCGAAAAGAAGATGATTTGACTCAAATCCATAACAGCTGATATCCAGAACTCCAGCTTGGCCATTCTTACATCTGCGACAGTGATTAACCAGGATGCTTTTTACAATAGCTATTTTATTATTGCATTTTTCCACATCATAAGGTTCTATTTTTATTTTTTGAGCTCATACAAACCTAGGTTAATGTTTTTCTGATCAGTTTTATTTTTTGACTGTGGAGTTTTTAAACATTGCAATGGAGATTTCACCTAGGTAAAGCTACAAGGCCTTTACTATTTTCTTATGTGTTGTACGTTTGTGTACACTCTTGTGTTTTGTGTTGTATGTCTGTATGTGCGTATGTCCATATTTCTTATATGAGGAGCGCTCATGAAAAAATGGATCCGAATTATTATTATTTTTTTTTATTCACGTGATTTAAATGGTTTAATTTAAATTATGTAAACAGCTGTTAAGGATTGTTTTTAAAGTAGGTTAACAGATCTGTTTGTTTACTTTCACCTTTCCTTTTCATTATATTTAATAATTCTTTTCAGGATAATGTCTTTTTAGCATCATTGCCAGAATTCCTATCTCCATCCCAGTGCCGGTGAAGACAAAGATAAAACCAGACTACAGCTTCTATGATAGCTATCACAGTTAACTGTATAAACTGATGCATCAATGAATATAACTCAACAAGTAATGCTCAATCAAGGAGTTAACTTACTTTGGGAGGAAACGGATTTTGGGAGGAAATGGACATATTGATAGATTCCTCTGCTTTGAACTGCTTGCAGAACTTGCCTGGACTATGTAACTATCGTTTGGTGCAGCGAATTGTGGTAATGCTGGCATATCTTTGCTGATGGTGTCACCAGTGATGCAATTTTTTCCCAAGGAGCCGTCAATTGGCTTGGTGTCGTGGCATTTCTGTATCCTCCTCCCTTATGCTAGTGATGGTCTAAAATTTGGGGGCCAATGGCGTATGCTGGACCGGTAGTCAGTGACGGGTATGATTCAATTGCAGTGGTATCAACCTAAGACAGGAGGCTGACTCCTAAAGGTCAGTTTTCCGATGACGGGTAAGAACCATATGTTGAATTGGACAACCTACCAGGAACGGTCCTTAAGCCTCATTGCTTGTTGTTTAATTAATCAGAAGGGGGGAGATGCTGGGAGCCATTAGCCAAGTAGGTATGACAATTTCCTTGCCAGCGTACCCCATGTTGCTGACATGTTGCAGTGACATTGAATGTAGGTGACATTGCTCAAGGACCAAGGCAGATTAGGGTGTTCCCGGTTTAGGTTCCAGGTTTAAGGTTTAAGATTATTCCTGCTGGGAATAGGGCGTATCCTGCTGCCTGAGTTCCCCTTGAGTTCTCACGGGATTCAGACAGTATATTTTGGAGATAGAAGCCCAGTGGAGGTGAATTTGGGAGAGAACGTGGATTTGGGCAGAGAACGTGGATTTCCCCAGAACGTGTTTGTAGACGCTGGTGTGAGTTCGGGAATAAAGAGTTGCTGTTTGAATCTACAAGCTGTGTGGTGGCTCGTGATTGTGTGCCCAGCCAGACTGTGGCACCTTAGCCCTAGTTTTACTCTTGCCTTTCAAGCTCGTGGTTTCCAAATCTTTCTGCTCCTGATTATCATAATAAATCTGGCTAAAATCTGCCAACAATATCCATGCCACTGTCTGAATGCTATGCTGCCTAGAAATTGCTTCCACCAGATTAAGAAGTCTGTTGCTTTGCTTTTAAAAAATCAGCCTCACAGAAAGTCTCAGGACACAGACAAAATGCAGATAACTTCTCAGCCAGAACATGAATGGCCTCTAGTCCAATTATCAATTGTGTCTTTTTTCTCCTTTAAACCCTCTTGATTCCTGTTTTCACTGTCCATGATCTTATTGGCATTCTGGTCTTCTGAGCTCCCAGAAGGATCAGCCCTTAAGCCACACACAACAACCTTAAGTATTTCATGTTTGCACTGCTAAACATCTCAAAATTCCTCCCACCAATTCCAAAAAACTCAAAAAGCTTCTGAACCACATGGTCAGGTTAGTCACAGCAATGACCCCACTTCACAGTACTAATTTCTGTTTTAGTCAGATTTTTCACTGCTCTGACTAAAGGACGTGACCAGAACAATTTTAAAGGGGAAAAATTTATTTGAGGGCTCACAGTTTCAGACGTCATAGTCCATAGAAGGCTGGCTCCATTCCTCGGGGCTCATGGTAAAGCAAAACATCATGGCAGAAGAGTATGCCAGAGGGAAGCAGCTCACATCATGATCAGGAGAGAGAGAGAGAGAGAGAGAGAGAGAGAGAGAGAGGTGTTTTCACTTGCCAAATACAAATATATACCCCAAACCATGGCCCCAATGAACCACTTACTCCAGACACACCCCACTTGCATCCAGCTACCACTCAGTTAATCTCATCAGTGATTAATTCACTGATTAGGTTAAGGCTGTAACCCAATAATTTCTCCTCCAAACCTTCATGCATTGTCTCACAAGTGAGCTTTGGGAGGACACGTCACACCAAACCATAACAGTGAGGTACTGGAAACCTTCAGGGACACTATGATCCACAGGGTAGAAATTCCACTGCTTTAGATCCATGCTATTATATGGGTAGACACACAAACAACATGAAAAATCAACAACATGAAAAATCACCCCAAACAATCAAAGCTACTTTAATAACAGAATCCATTAATACCACAGTGGAAGAAATGTCAGGATTTTAGAAGATCCATAGTTAAACTAATCTATGAAGTAGAGGATGATGTAAGGAGTGAAATCAGAGAGAAAATACAGAGGTGAAAGATCACTTCAACAAAGAGAGATTCTGAAAAAAATCAAGCAGAAATCCTCAAAATGAAGGAATCACTAAACCAAATTAAAAATTCAATGGATAGCATCACCAACAGACTAGCCCTTGAAAGACAGAGTTTTGGTAATAAAGACAAAATATATAATATTGAAAATAAAGTTGACCATGGAGAACTGATGTTAAGACATTATGAACAGAATTTCCAAGAAATATGAAATAACATAAAAAGACAAAATATAAGATTTATCTGGATAGATGAAGGCTCATAGCTACAATGAAAGGAATGCACAATCTTCTCAATGAAATAATGTCAGAAAATTTCCCAAATGTAAAGAATGAAATTGAAAATAAAATACAGGAGGCTTACAGGACCACAAATATACAAAATTACAATAGACCCACAAGCACATTATTATGAAAATGCCTAATATATAAAATAAGAATAGAATTTTAAAGGCTGCCAGAAGAAAACAACAGGTCCCATTTAGAGGGAAACCAATCTGGATCTAAACAGATTTCTCAACCCAGACCCTCAAAGCCAGGAGATCGTGGAATAGTATATACCAAGCTCTAGAAGAAAATGGATGCCAGAGAAGAATACTATACTCAGCAAAATTAAGCTTCAGAATTGATGGTGAAATAAAAACTTTCCATGATAAACAAAAGTTAAAAGAATTTACATCTAGAAAACCTGCAATACAAAACATACTCAATAAAATATTTCATGAAGAAGAAATGAAAAATAAAAGTAAAAATCAGCAAAGGGAGGAACTACATTAGAAGAATAGTCAATCAAAAGGAAATTATTCAAATTAAAAATCAGAAATAAATCAAAATTTCAGGGAATAATGGTCATTTCTTAATAATAACATTGAATGACATAATGACATAAACAGTAAATGACATAAACTTGTCAAGCAAAAGATACAGACTGGCAGATTGGATTAAAAAAACAAGACCCAGTGATATGCTGTCTCCAAGAGATTCACATCATGGGCAAAGACATCCACACACTAAAGGTAAAAATACAGGAGAAAAAACATATCATTCACATGAATCTTGTAAACAAGCAGGGATTTCCATCAATAAGACATAACAGTTATAAATATTTATGCCTCTATGGAGCATATATGTGAATCAAACAAGCCCTTCTCAATTTCAAGAATCAATAGAACATAGCACATTAATACTGGGTGACTTTAACACACCTCTATCACCACTGGATAGCTTCTCCTAACAAAAAGTTAATAAAGAAGATCTAGAACTAAAATATACAATTAATAATTTAGATTTAACAGACGTATATAGAATATTTCATACATCAATGTCTTAATACACTTTCTTCTCAGCGGCATATGTATCCTTCTCTATAATAGATCATATCTTAGGCCACAAAGCAACTCTTAGCAAATACAAAATATGCAAATAATACCTTGCATACTATCAGTTCATAATAGAATGAATTAGAAATCAATGATAAAATGAAAAATAGAAGCTACTCCAACACTTGGAGACTAAATAATATGCTATTTAATGACCAATGGATAGCAGAAGAAATTAGGGATGAAATAAAAAAAAATACTTAGAGGTAAATCAGAACACTGATATAACTTTACAAAATCACTGGAACACTATAAATGTAGTTCTAAAAGGAAAGTTTATTGCATTGAGCTCATTCATTGAAAGGATAGAAAGTCACCAAACAAATAACCTAACACTACATCTCAAAGATCTAGAAAAGGAAGAACAAAACAACACAAAAGCATAAGACTGGAAATAATTAAAACCAGAGTTGAAGTCAATGAAATTGAAACAACAACAAAAAGAAACAATAAAAAATATTGATAAAACAAAAGTTGGTTCTTTGAAAAATAAATAAAATTGATAAACCCTTAGCCACGTTAACAAAGAGAAAGAGAAAGAAAACTCAAATGACTAAAATTTGTGATGAAAAAGGAAACACTATGATGGACACTAATGAAATACAGATGATAATCAGAAACTATTGTGAAAATTTATATTCTTATAAAACAGAAAACCTTGAAGACATTGACAAATAATTAAAGATGCTATCAAAAGCCTACCAACAAAGAAAAGTTCAGGACCAGACAGATTCTCAGCCAAGTTCTACCACACATTCAAAGAAGAACTAATAGGAATCCTCTTTAAATTATACCATGATATAGAAGAGGAGGAAGCCCTTCCAAATGTATTCTATGAAGCTAGTATCACCCTGATACCCAAACCAGACAAAGATATTGGACTAGACAAAGGGGAATGAAGGAAAGACAAAGGGTATGAGAATAAGAAAGACAGTAGAATGAACTGGACATAACTGTCCTACATTCATATATGAATATACGACCAGTGTAACTCCACGTTGTACCACCACAAGAATGGGAAGCTATGCTCCATGTATGCATGATATGTCAAAGTATACTCTACTGTCATGTGTATCTAAAAAGAACAAATTTATAAAAATAGGAAAGGAAGTAGTGAAATTGTTGCTGTTGCATCAGTCTTCAGTATTGATACATTATCCTTTGTTGTAATAGCTACTATTTAAGTTAATATATTTTAGGCCATTTGTGAGCATTATAATTGTTACAGCAATATTTTAAAGTAACTAGTATGACATTTTATAGACACACACGCACAAAAAAAGGGCTTAAAGAAGAAATGCCCCAAATCATGAAGACAGTAAGTTAGAGTCAGATTTCAGAGCCAGTTTGACCCAAAGCCTATCTTCTTTTTGTTACCCCACATGTACCCTGAAAGGCCACTGGTCTTACTTTGTGTTGGAAACATTTGTCCTAGACTCTGGAAAGACAAGCCTGATGACTGATGCTCGTTTGAATTACCCCTAATTATATGTGAACATATTTTTTTAGATCAGTCTAAACATTTGTATTAACCACACCATATGAATATTAGCTTCAAAGAAAAAAAATCTAACATGTTTAATACATGCTAATACAAATTGCATTAGTATTGCAAAGTTCTACCCTTGTAATTTTTCCTATACATTTTCTTAGCCTCATGTGAATGTCATTTTTTCCTTCCTTCCCAGATTTCAGTTAAGTGCTTACTATTAGTATTTGAAATGTCCTATGTTCCTATTTTGTCAATAGTTACAAAGGGTTTTCCACCCTCCTAGGAAAACCCATCAACTCTATGATATGCTTGTGTGGGATTTGAATAAATTCAGAGTTCATTTTAAATTTTCACTTTGCTTTAGATAAAGCAAAAGATTACCCCCCACCAACCCAGTCTCTTCCTGTTCTTCCCAGAGTCAGAAACATAAAGTAAGCCCTTCACTCAAAGGCATAGCAACCTATTTCTGGGGTGAGAAAGTAGACCTCCAGCAGAGGTATTCTGAGTATGAGGTGAGTTACAGTCATTAGTAAGTGCTAGGCATCAGGCACCATGTGGAGGTAATGGTGGGATGAGACCAGTACCACATCAGACAATGAGAACTGTACGTTCTCACATTTAAAACAGATTTAAATAAACCTAAGCAAGGAGGGCTAGCAGAGAAAAACTCGCTTTTGTGAATTTCTAAGGAGATATCTGTGGTGAGCCGTGTTTGTAGACCGTTGCCGCCATTAGAAGATGGCACCGGTCTCCGTTGTGGATCTTGGTAAACAACTCCTTATTAGGGAAAGTTGGCACGCTGTCCCTCAACACCCTATGAGAAAACCCCGCGTGGCAGCTTTGGATTGGACTTGAGTAAGCTTTATTAGGCTATGCTTGGGCGCTCGGTGGGGGGTCACTAGAAGATGATACATGAAACAAGGCCTGAATAAACTGCTGAAAGTTCTGGATCCTGGGTTCGAGGAATATAATTCCCCGTCCGGGCCACCAATTGTCGCGACCCCTCGCCGGCAAGGGAAAACACGACACAGGATTCTTCTTTCAGCAGATTATATTAACTCCCACCCACTGCATTTTAAGATGAGAAAACTGCAGTGTGATGATGTTAGGTAGCAATATTAATAACAGCAGCAACAACAGCTACCATTTATTAAGAGGTTTTTAGGTGGCAGGTATTGCATTAAACACAAGAATACTACATCATTTATTCCTCACATTAATCTTGAGATGGGAATAATTACAGATATCCTCTGTAAATTGAGGATTAAAGTTTGCAGAGATTAAGTAAGTTCACCAAGGGTATATAATTGCTAAATGATGGAACCAGGATTTGGTCAAGGAAGCCTTTAACCATGAGGTACTATTTCTGATCAGGTATGCTTAGCCAATTTTGGAACCATAAGAAGTCTAAATCTTTCCATTTTTACAACTTGAAGAAAACCAATATGCTCTTACATCTCATTGTTATTTATCCCATTATTACACTGGGGACAGCTATGTTGGGACAACTAGTAATCTTTGTAGAGTCTTATTACGGACCAGTGAAAAGAAAGTACTTTTTCCAGGCTCTTCAGACAAACTTTCCATCTTCTGCCATTTGTCTTCTGTCTATCTTGTGACCTCAGGAATATTAACAGATTTCTAGACTAAAAGATTGTCAGTTTTTCTATGCAAATAAATATTCTTGGACCGATTTCCCTTTCCCTCTCTCCCTTTCTTTCCTCTACTTCAAACCCTAGATGGATTCTGGTTCAGATTCAGCAGGTGTAACAAAGGAGTTAGGAGTATGAACCAAGGTGGTCAAGAGACTAATTTGCCACTAAAGATATCTTCCTCTCTAATCATATCCCCAAACTACCAAATTATAGACAAAAGAAAACATTCCTAGGCTGGAAATCTGAGAGGCCTACTCTAAAGACATTAAATGAATGACCTAAGAAATCTTAAGTTTATAGTTTATGTGTTCATATGTCACATAAAATAACTTTCTGCATAAAAGGCATTCTGGCCCTAGCAATGGGCTCCCCACATGAGTAGTTATAATACTATCAGAAAAAAGTAGCATCACCACTTCTATTCAGTGAAGTACTAGAAGTCCTAGCCAAACCTGTTAGACAATAAAGAGAAACAAGGCACACCAATCAAAAAGAAATTCAATTTTCTCTATTTACAGATGATGTGATCTTATTGATGGGAAACCCTAAAGACTCCCCCCAAAACCAAAAATAATTTTGTATTTTATCATGAAATTTTACTTTAACAAAAAGTAGTATTTTTCTATACTAACAACCTACCAAAAAAGAAATAAAAATCCATTTTATAATAGCTACAAAAATAAAACAAAATACTGAAGAATATACTTAATCAAGGAATTAAAATATCTGTATGCTGAAAAATATAAATCATCAATGAAGGGACTTTAAGAAGATACAAATAAAGAGAAATATACCCTTATTTGCAGACTGGAATTAATATGGTTAAAATAATTGTACTATCTAAAGCAATCGACAGAGTCAATGTAATCCCTGTCAAAATTCCAAGGATATTTCACAGAAATAGAAAAGGCAATCTGAAAATTGATATGAAACCAAAAATCCTTGAACAACCAAAGCAATCTTGATCAAAATGAGCAGACATAAGCATTCTACTACCTGATTCAAAACCTACTCTGAAGCTATAGTAATTAAAAGCCAGTTTGAACAACTTAGTGAGACCCTAAGCAACGTGGGTTCAGCATGTATTATGGTTTTGTCCCACAAAAGCTCCTGTTAATGCAGCAGTAGTCAGAGTTAAAGTGATTGGTTTGCAAGAGCTATAACCTAATCAGTTCATCCTAGTTTGAATGGACTGACTGGCTAGTAACTGTAGGCAGGTGCTGGAGGTGGTAGGTCATTGGGGATGTACCCTGCATCTTCCCTGTGGCCACTTCCCCTACCCTCTCTGCTTTCTGGCTGCCATGAGGGGAGCAGTTTTATTCCTCTAGCCCCACTCATATTCTGCCTCATCTTGGACCTAGAGGAGTGGAATCAGCAGTCTATGGACTGAGACCTCTGAAACTGTGAGCCCCAAATAAAGTATTCCTTCTCTAAGTTGTTCTTGTTGGGTGTTTTGGTCATAGCAGTGCAAACACTGAATAAAACAGCATGGGTCTATGCCACAATGAAAGCTATTATTCTGATTAATTAATATGTATTGGTTTAAAAAATATGGTACTAGCTAAAAACAGCCATATAGACCAATGAAACAGAAAGAGTCAAGGAACAAATTTACTCATTTACTGTCAATTGATCTTTCACTAAAGTAGTTAAGAACATAAAGTAGGAGAAGGATAGTCTCTTAATCAAAGTTGTTGGGAAAAGTGGATATCCACATGCATACGAATGGAATTAGACCCTCATCTCACATCATATAAAAATCACCCCCCCCCCAAAATTTAAGACTTAAACATAACACAACACTGTAAATCTGCTAGAAGAAAATATAAGGAAAAAGCTCTACGGCATTCATAAGAGGAGCAATTTTTTTCTTTTTCCTTTTGGTACCAGGGATTGAACCTAAGGGTGCTTAACCACTGAGATATATCCTTAAAACTTTTTATTTTATTTTGATACAGTACTTTACCAGGTTGCTTAGGGTCATGCTAAGTTGTTCAAGCTGGCTTTTTAAAAACATTTTTAAAAAAATTTTAATTTGTTATATATGAAAATAGAATGTATTACAGTTCACATTTACATATATAGAGCACATTTTTTCATATCTCTGGTTATACAGCAGGCTGGCTTTGAACTTGCAATCCTCCTGCCTCAGCTTCTCAAAATGCTGGGATTACAGGCATGCACCATCATGCCCAGCTGGGCAGTAATTTCTTTGGATATGGTCCCAAAAGCACAGGCAGCAAAAAGAAAAGTAGACAAATAGTATTACATAAAACTAAAAGCTTTTGTACAAAAAAGGAAACGATCAGCAGAGTGAAGAACAATTTATCAATCAGATAAAATGTTTGCAAACTACATATTTGATAATGGGTTAATGGTCAAAACATATAAGGAACTAAAACAACTCCAAAGGAAAACAAATAACTCCATGAAAAAAAAATAGAAAAAGAACTTTAATAGATATTTCTTTAGGTATAGAAATAGCCAACAGGTATGTGAAAAAACTCTTTCACATCACTAGTCAGTAAGGAAATGAAAATTAAGACCACAATTAGATATCATTTCACATCTATGAGATCAAATTCAGGGCCTCTTGCTCTCTAGACAGATGCTCTACCTCTGAACTGTTGAAATCAGTATCATAAGGAGACATCTACACAACCATGTTCATTGTAGCACTCTTCACAATAGCCAAGAAAAGGAAACAACCTAAGGGTCTGTCAATGGATAAAAAAGAAAGTGACATTATATATATATATATAAACAGAGTACTATTTAGCCTAAAAAAGAAAATCCTATCATTTATGATAACATTGATGAACCTGGAGGACAGAAGCAGAGAATAGAATGAAGGCAACCAAGGGTTTGGGGACAGGTACATTGGGAAAATGTTGTTCAAAGTATGCAAAATTTTAGTTACATAGAAAGAATATGTTCAAGAGATTTATTATACATCATGGTGAATATAGTTAATAATGTCTAATCGAAAATTGGTTAGAGTAGATTTTAAGTTTTCTCATGACAAAAAATAAGAATATGAGACAATGCATATGTGAATTAGCTCAATGTATCCATTCAAATGTATATATATGAAATTGTGTCATAACATATATGTAAAACTTTTGTCAATAAAAATAAACTTAAAAAGAAGTGACATTACAAGTACAGTTTATGAAGATGATTTAATAGTAAAATCATACATATCCAATGACAAAGCAGCTAATTTATAAAGAAACAACTATTAGATAAGTAAGAATAAGATGATGAAAAAGAATAGTAGAGATTTTATTTTTTTTTTCAGAATACAAAAGATCTACTGGACAATAATAAGCAGGAATATAGATAAATTTATATTTTAATATAGAATTTTTAATCCTACACATAGATCATGAAATTCTTTGTAATAAATTATGCATTTGATGAAAAGAAAGCTACCACTTTTTCATAAAGTCGAGATTTCTCTACACTATGTACTCTGACCCTTCTTTGGTGAAATTTGGTAAAATCAAAAAGAATGAACAATAAAAACAATTGCTTAAAATTAATGAACCCTCCAAATAATGTCTAGAAACTGAAGTGACAACGTATTTAGAAAAAAAAAAAGAAATGGAAAATACCTCATATGAAACCATTTCAGAGGAAAGTTTATAACTTTAAAAAAATTAGTTTTAAAGACAAAAGACAAGGAAAAATTGTATCCATATTTAAAAAACAAGAAACAGCAACAAAAATTATTGTCAAGAGTCTGATAGGAAAAATAACAGAGAACAAACTATACAAGGTTGTGAATAAGAAAATAGCCCAGAAATAAAAAGACTAAAATAATATTGCACTATCTACAACTATGTGACAGTATATTTGAAAACCTACAGGAAAAGGATAATTTACTAAAAACTTTAAATTAGCATAACTATTCCAAGAATGAGTTAAAAATGTGAGTGGAGTAATCATAGCAGAAAAAATTGGAGAGAATAAAGATTTCTGATTACAAAAGGAATGAGAATCAGATGCTTTCACAAACAGCCAGTTGTAATGCTGTTTAAGTTATTCCAGGCAGCTATGAAAATTTCAAGAGATAAACATTTAATAGTTATAGCTGATGAAAATAGTGTCAAAAACCTGTAGACTAATATTCATAAGTGAAAGATTCTATATAATATACTTGCAAATTAAATCTAGCATTGTAACAAAATCATAGCACAGTAATACCAATTAGGATTTGTTCTAACGATGCAAATATCATCTAAAATAAAAATATTTGTTAATAAATACAGGAGAAGAATTATATAATCATACTGACAGATGGCAAAAATAAATAAGATTTTGTGATTCCCACAAAAATAAGAAAATAATCTATCACCACGATAATTTAGGATTTTACTGGTTATGGAGAATACAATGAAAAAAATGAAATTATTGGCATAATTTTTGAAAAAGAGATAAAAATTGATGAATATCAAAAAGAGGTTATCTCTACAAAGTCCTATAGCTGTTGTGGTCACATATTTGTGTATGCACACACTACACAATATAACAGTATAATTTGGCCAATATCACTCCCCAGCACATTTCCCCTCCCTTCACACCTTCCATCCCCTGGTCTCTTTCTTCTACTGATCTCCCTTTGATTTTCATGAGATCTGCCCCCACCTTTCTTTTCCTTTTCCTGTTTAGCCTCCACATATGAGAGAAAACCTAAGACCCTTAACCTTCTGACTTTGATTTATTTTATTTGACATAATGGTCTCTAGTGAATGTGAAGAATATGGAAAATGACAACCCTCCAAAACTATCTGACCTAGAGGAAGAGAGAGGAGGAAGGCAATCATTAATCCTCTCCCAGTAAATCCTTTCCCAGTAACAAAAATGGGCCCCAAAGGAAAAGAGCAAACTTTCATCCCTTCTGGGGTTTATCCCCAGCATCTCCACCAAAATCTAACATCCATCCCTTCCCAACCACAATGGGTCCTGAAGGAAGGAGGCCGATACTGAAACACCGGGCCCAGGACTTTGACTCTTTCCCATTGCCTATGAGTTCTGGAAGGAGAAAAATCAAATAGTAAAGCTCCGGGTAACAGTGGGTCCCAGAGGAAGAAGATAAGCAGTGAACGCTGAGTTCTGAGCTTTTTCCAGTGACAATGCATTTTGAAATTTTTACAGCTTTTTTCCTGAATGCCCAAACCAACACATTCTGCCTCAGTCTCCAATAATTAATTCACCCTTATTGTAAACTATGAAACTCAAACCCCTTCTGTAACCAGTGGCCATTTTTCTCCCGGGAAAATAAGCTCACCCAGTGCCTGAATGATTGACTCCACTGTGGAAAGAGGAAAGCTTGTGGTGCCCAAACCATGTCGGTTATTTTTGCTTACAGAATGACATTTAAAATTTATTTATATATATAATATATATAATATATATATAATATATATAATATATATAATATATATAATATATATAATATATATATATAATATATATATAATATATATATATAATATATATATATATAGTTGTTGATAGAACTTTATTTTTATTCATTTATGTGTTGCTGAGAATCAAACCCAGTGCCTCACACATGCTAGGCAAGTGCTCCATTACTGAGCTACAGCCCCAGTCTCTTACAGGTTGACATTTTTATTATTAGAAAATACAAGACTCAACATTCTTTGGGAAGAAGGAGATATCTGATTGTTTGTATATGCGTGCTAGGGGAGGAAAATGGATCAGTTGCTGGTAGATAAGGATTTCAAAATAGTTTACAGCTCTTTATATTCTACGAAATATAGAATGGGTACCGGTTTCATGCTAATAAGAACTAATCTTTGAAAAGGAAGTATTATTCATTTGAAGACTAAGTTTATTTTCAAGACTAAGTCCCTTGCTTCTCTACTTATACTTGATAATTCACCTGTTTATTAAATTTATCCAGACATTTCCTATCAGAACTACTAACACTCATGTTGCCAACAAAAAGCGAGTTAAAACATTCATCATATTCCAAAATATTACTGCAGGGGCCCATGAGAAATCTCATGGCTACATTTATATAAAACCTTTTCCAGACTTCAAAGGGCTTGGTAGCTGTATTTCCACAGAGTTTCCAGAGCTTCCGAGTTAGCTTTCAGGCAATGTGAGATGGTTTTCAAATAAAGGGCAAAGGAAGAGAAGGGAATAATGCATCAAAAGAAATACAGTGAGCTAAAGTCCAGAGGCTGAGACCAATAGGAATCTCTACAAATAAAAGGGTCCTAGCAGGGAGTCATGAGGGGAAGTTCTTCAAAATCCAAGAGGATCTAGAGAAAGAATCTGTCACTGTTTCTAGGCTGCACTTATTTTTCTTTGCATAGCCCTGGGCTACTCCTGCCAACAAAAATGCTGAAGTTGGAGGGCTGACCTGTGGATTTGGAAAGTAGACAGAGGTGAAAAAGATAGCGAGAAGGGAGACACCCCCCTGGAAAGAATGATTTGGGGCAGGTGCCACCTTTCTAAGGGCCGTGAGTGGACAAACCTTTTAAAGCTCCTGAATATAACCTAGGATTTACAATTGACATGTCATGGTGGTGTCCTTTGGGAGGGTCTCTTTCCTGCAATAACTAACAAGAAAAAATAACTACTAGTAAAGTATTTAGCCATTCCACAGTGTGTGAATACATGCTCTCAATTTATACTCCATAAATATATAATTTTTTATTTGTCAACTAATAAATTGAGGGCTATATATGCAATAAAAACGAACAAATTACCAGCACATGCAGCAGCACAGACAAAATGACATGGATGAATTTCTAAAATGATATGGAAATTGTATCAGCAATTAATGGAAGCAGCCAGACACAAAGGATATGAAGTCCACTTTCTTTGTGTAAAGTGCAAAAACCTGGGAAGCCAAGCTGTAATATTTAATAGTTCATACCTGGGCAAATTTAGGGCATAGTTCTTTCATTTAATCACTTTTTTAGTGCATCTCTTTGAATAGCTGTTTTAGTGGCTAAAGACATAACATCAGTCTACTGATGTAATTATTTCATTAGTGCAATTATAGAAACTTTACCTCCTTTAAATGACTTCCTGCTCCCTATTGTAATTTTTTTTTTGTACTGTGAATTAAACCCAGGGAAAGTCTGTCACTGAGCTACACCCCCCAACCCTTTAAAATTTTTTTTGTTGTTGCTGTTTTAAGACAGGGCTTTACCAAGTTGTTGAGGTTGGCCTCAAACTTAATCCTCCCATCTCAGCCTCCTGAGTTCCTGGGATTACAGATGTATACCACCTTGCCCCACTAATGTAAGTATCTTAAATATTTCCTTTACATTCGTTTAGAACCACAGATAGTATTATGTTTTGATTCCAGTACCAAACTGATAGTCAAGCCAAAGTGACTCAATTTTGTTTAGTAACTCTATTTTGTAAAACAACCATGCCAAATAGAAAAGTCATGACTGAGGCAAGTTGTTCTTTTCCTTTTGCTATACAAACCCTTAAGAACATGGAACTACCTAATGGGGAATTGTTTCTGTAACTAGGGTAACTAGGTGTCGACGGTTGAGGAGAATCACTAGACCAGCTAGTGAGTGTCTCTGGGCTGCGCGAGAGGGTGAGTGTCGACCTGGCCTGCCACCCTGCCTGGCAAAAAATCACACTGAGTCGGGAGTTGAGTCAGCTGAGATGGCGCAGCAACTCAGTTTATTGTGGAGGGAGAGGACTTATATAGAGAGAGGAGAAGGAGGGGGGGACAAAGGCCGGGGCCAATCAGAGATCGGAGAGTCCCCCAGGTTGGGGTAGCTTAGGCACCCCAGTTACAGAAACAGTGCCCCGTTACCCCAGTTACTGAAACAATACTCCATTAGGTATGTGTGCCCCGTTGCTGGGGTGTTATTCTTTGTGTTTGCGGAAGCCATATATCTTGGGGCCATTCAGGCACGTATATGGAAGCCATTTCTCAAGCTCTAACTGATGTACATGGAGAATCACAAAACCAGAATCACAAGACTGGGGATTTCTTTTTCCCCAGCGATTGCACTTCCATGGTCAGCAGAGATCCCAACAACAAGGGTAACGGGACTAAACTTCCCACTGCCTGACTGTAATCTCCCGCTTCTGTAACTTGGCTTGCTTGCATTGGCTAAACCCCCAAACGTCCCTTTTGTGGTTTTCAGGCATAAAAGGGGTGCCCTTACAATTGTTCAGGGCTGATCAGGGGAACAGACTTTATGTTCCCAGTCAGTTGCCACCGGTGTGCTTCAATAAAGGCTTGATTCGAATATACGTGAGTGGTCTAGAAGTCAATTTATGACACTCCGGGACATTGCTTTAACTATAACAAAAGATAATTTAGAAAACAAGAGTTTTATATAACCAGGTTTGCTTACTTGTGCTTTCTTCCTTCCTGAGAGTTCCAAGCACAGTCCAATGACCTAAGAGTCCAGGAGAGCCAACGATATAGCAGGATAGAGACCTAGGAAGAACCAACATTTTAGTTTAAGCCCCAAGGTAGGAAAAGAACAATCACATGGAGAAATGCACAACATTCTGTTCAAGGGTAGGAGGAGGACCTCTCCAACAGATCAGCCTTTTTGTTCTATTAAAGCTTTCAAGCAATTGGGTGAGGTTCACCCACATTAAAGCGGGCAATGTGCTTTATTTCATCTATCGATTCCAATGTTAATCTCATTCTGGTCTGAAACACAGGAGATAGAAGGAAAACCTAGAGAACTCATCACTATGTTGTTCTTTGGGTCCATATTCCCTCGTTGTCTTTTGCCATTTAACTGGAGATTGAAGCTAGGGCTGCTCTACCACTGAGCTACATCCCATAAGCCCCCACCTTTATTTATTTATTTATTTATTTTGAGACAGGGTCTTGCTAAGCTGCCTAGGCTGGCCTCTCGAACTTGCAATTCTCCTGTCTCAATCTTTCAAGTTGCTGGTATTACAGATTTGCACCACCATATCAGACTTAAATATTTTCTTATATTTGCTTTTTTATAGTTTCCAAAGTCCTTAGTTGTATTTATTGGGAGAGTAGGAGAAAGCATGTATACTCCATTTTCCCAGAAATTATTTGTGTTTTGAAGTTGATCATTTTATCCCAGCTACGGAAGAAAAATAATAATAGTCACTGAATAGGAAGAGAGCAATATCATCCAAGGACACACTCAACCTGTCCCTGAAATTTCTCTATTGGTATCACTGCGGGGATTCTTAGTCTAGAACTCTCAAACCAATCTCAATCTACTTTTTCTATTTCCAAATCTGAGTCATGTTTCCCAGAAAACTTCAAATTTATGCTCTAAACCAAAAGTTCCTTGAATCCAAGAACTACTTTTTATGCTCTTTCTATAACTAGATTGAAAGACATTCAAAGACAAGAAAACCAGGTAGGAGCTAAATAAGGGTAGTGTGGCTAAGACTAAATGCCAAGTACTAGGTTAGATTGTTTTCACAGAGCAACCCATAGTCTCTCTATTTTTCACAAAATCATATAAATTAGATAACAATCTCCTTCTGTAGATATGGAATTTAAGATTCCGAGAGATTAAGTGATTTATCCAAAGAAACATAGCTTGGGAGTGGCAGGGTCAACCAACTGATTCCCCAGGTTCAAAGTTGATGCTCTTTCTTTTACATCCTGAAAACCTGAAGAATGGAAATGAAGGAAAGTGACTCAGCACAAAGAAAATGAAGGCAGAGGCATTGACAGAACTTGTTTCCTGATTGGATTTGGGGTATAATGAAAGGGGGGACTGACCCTGGCTTTGGGATTGGGGTTCTCTGCAGGAAATAACTAATGTCCTCAGTTAGTAAGCAGGAAGAGATTTAATAGCAAGAAGTGCTTAGAAAACCATGGGAGAGCCAGAGGAATGGAATCTAGCCCAGGTCTCCGAAGCCAATTTTCAGATCCCAGATATGACCTCCTACAGAGCCATCACTGGAATTATTGAGCTCAGAGACATCCCACCATATGAACCAAACTGCCAACACTATCCCTCAGCTGGGCTGTAGAAACAGGATCCTACTGTCTGTGACCATCACAATTCCTTCTTAATACCCAAGAAGTTGGAGAATGGATGTGGATTCATGCCTACAGAACCTCATGTCTCCATATTAAAAAAACAATATGACCAAAAAGCCTTTCCAAATAGGGTGAGTCCCTCCAGTGGGCAGAATCTAATGTGTGTTCTGAGCTATGGTTGCAAAAAAAAAAGTGTGAGAAATGTAGTTTTAATCTTTCAACTTTTGCAGTTAAATTTTAAGAATACTGGAGAAGGGTAAAAAGAGGATGAACAAACCAATATCTTATAATATCAAGATATCCCTATAATATCTTCTAGAGATCTCTAATCTAGAGGATGGGATAGATGAAGTTACCCTTTCCTGAAACTGGAAACAAAGGAAGAATATTAAAAGCATTGGTAATGAGTTCAATATGTGAATTTTCAGTGTGACATAAAGTGAAAATATCAATCAGAAGTTAGGAATTCAGGGACAGAAATTTACGCCTGGAGACATCAGCATAAGGATATAATCTACAGTCACTGGAATTTATTAGGTGTAAGACTCACTCTAGGCAAGAGGAAAGTAGTACTATTTGAGACTTTCAGGAAAAGTTAGTTCCTAGGAGGAATTGGTAATTGGTGCTTTACTTTCTTCACAGAAGCCAAAGTCAATTTCTTTAAAAAAGAAAACATGGTTTTCCCTAGAAAAATGGTGTGAAGAATGAATATAACTAAGGTTGGAAAAATACCCTGAGAGGTTCAGAGTGAAGCTTTTGTTAAGATAAAATATTGTGACACAGTGATCCTATTAAAAATAATGATAATGTCATACCTGTTGATTTCTATCTTAAATTTTTTAAAAAGTCAGTATAAGATATGTATATAGTGTCAAGTTACATGGTGAAAGATCTGAGATGAAAAATCATAGCCTGTCTCCTCATTTCTCTCCTAGACCCACTGTGTTTCATGTATGAATTCAAATGACAGTGGCTTAGGGCAGCAAGGACATTTAATTATTATAGAGAGCAAGCTGTGCTCTGCTCCAAGTTACTCCATGATGTATAGAACAACATTTTCAGGCTGTGCCTAAACCTTTGCTTCTCCATTTTGTAAAGCAATAGTTTGCCATATGCTCCTCCATTTTTGACTCCATACCTTGTTTATACAAGTAAACAACCACCATCTGCCTGGCACAACTGGAAGGCATAAATGAATAAGTAAGTTAATTGGGCTAACAAGGATGACTACCTGTGAACTTATCAAATTAATCAGAAGCACATGGATGTGGGTGTATCAGACTCCTAAAGGAAAAACCAGGCCCACCAGATGAAGCAACCCCTCATTAGAGGCTCATAAAAGGCGAAGCATCTGAGATGACATGCTGACACTCTGACCCCATCCATCACCTGGTTGCTCATCAGAAACTTTGCCCAGGTAAATTGCCACAGTAATGAACCTCTGAATCTCTGTTCTCAGTCTTTGGCAGAATGTGGTTTCTCCTGCCTGTGACAGTCATGAAAGTCCCACTCCAAGCTGGTGTCTCAAGCTGACACTGTGAAATTGCTGTCCATCTGGATCTTGGCCTAGAATAAGTTCCTGCTTTGACAGCTCTGTGCCCTGTACAAGTTCTTCAGCTGGTTCTAGGTTAGTCATCTTATGTGACCACCTACAGTGACTTTTTGCATTCATATCTGCTCTCCACTTTGGCTTTCGGTTCAGCCATCTGAATCCCTGTGGCTACCTTAGCACTTTCTTAACTTTCCTATAAAGCCTATATATAATTATGTAAAATGTGTTCTGTGACTTGAGTGTTATAGATACTAGAAATTATGATTGAAATAAAAGAACCTGTAATTGCCCAGCTTATAACTACCAGGTGAACCACAAGTATTCACTGAACTGCCTCTGATGACAGTGGTGGAGCCTGTGAAATTTATTGTTATTCAATAAATTCTGACATTATGGAAAGACACAAATGTATTGGTCTATATTAATGACATGGCATGTTCATGACAATTATCTACAAGTCATCTGGAGATGATAAGCACAGAGTTTGTTCAGAGATCCCATGTCACTATCCCAAGTGATCCATGACCCAAGAAAAATTTTGCAACTTCATGAACACGTGGAATTATTTCTTCTACATTTTATCAATTGCTGTGGTCCCCCTTCCCCTGAAACCTCCCCACTGGAGGAACCTCCTGCTTCTCTCTAGACCTGCTGTACACTGTCTTCCCGGGCTTCCACCTTCGGGGGCTATTTCGGGCTGGAGCTACCACATTTTCCTTCAACGAGGCTTTCATCCTTCCCTCCCCTACTTTTGGTAGAGTTATATCCTTAAATGACTTGAGGAAAGGCCAGCTTTTCTGAGTCCCTGCTTGTCTGAAAATGTTTGTCCTGACTGGTATAAAGTTATTTTGTCCTCTCAGAATATATTGCTCTGTAACTTCTAAGAGTTGGCATGGGGTTTTAGCCAGAAAGCTAGTGTAGATTAATTTCTCAAAAGTGCCAAAGGCTGATTGACACGCCATGGTTTGTTTATGGTTATAGGTGGTGAAGGAGTCACAACTGTTTCCTATTACATATGTCTTATTAAGAGCAAATTGGACTTAATGACAGCAAAAGTTACTGGCATAATTTTCATATCTGTTTTTTTTTTTCCTGAAGTTTGTCTTGAGATCTCTCTCTTGAGAGTGGCCATAAGCTGGATGCATCTCACTTCCTAGGAGAAGCCAGATGAGGGGAAAGTTAGGTTGGGGCTGTTAGTCTGGTGAGACCCAAAGAGGAAGTGGAACTAAAATGCATAAAATAGAAGAAATTTATTACTTACAAGTCCCAGAGAGATTAAGGAAGCTGTTGGAAGTTCGGAGATCACAGGGAGCTCTACTTGAGGTGAGACACCAGAGAGAGACAGGCAGAAGGTCCAAGGGACTGGTCTTTTATTAAGGCTCATGGGCGTGATCCTTTGGGCTTTCCCTCAGAGCATGTGGATTGATTAAAGACAACACATGTGAAATGAGGGACTTATTTACAAGACTGGTGTTGGCTCTTAGGTTTATCATGGTCAACAGTTGTAGAATGTATTGGGTTCAGTGAGATGAAGAACAAATGGGTTATAATTTAAACAACCACAAGGGGATAGTGAAGGGTGGGGGCGTTTAACCAGGCCAAAGGTGAAGAGGTATTATCAGGTTTCAAGTAGCTTAAGTAAGATTGAAAAATGAATGCTGAGGCAGCAAATAGTTATGACAATCCATCCCTTGGTATTTTTAGTAGTAAGAGCAATTGACTACAAGAATAATATCATTTAACCAAAAAACTAAGTATATTTGTAGACGACTGGTGTTGTGTGTAACACAGGGGAGGAGATCATGGTGGAAAGCTAGAGTGGGTAAGGGGAAACAGTGGGAGTAGGTGGTTCTCTCCCAGGGTATCAAAGAGCTGACACACAATGCAGGTGTCTCCTGGGTAAAGCAATATTCTTCATTAGTTTCAGTAACCTCGCTCAGATTTTCTTCAGGTGTGGAAATGTAGGTGTGTTCAGATCAACAGGACAGTGTTCGGCTATATCTCACTGGGGTTCTGTTTTGATTTTTGGTGATAGTTTAAGTGGATCCCATAGAAAATGTGTAGCTGCCTACCTTGTTGAAAAAAATCTATCATTAATGAGTCCCAACGGAGTATGAGCCCTCCATCTGAGCTCCAGCCGACATGGGATGGGGCAAGATTAAAAACTTGTGAAGGTAGGCTGAGTCTGGGCAAAAGAGGAACTTGTTTAGGGTAAATTTATTGGACTGGCTTGGAGTTGTTTGAAGAAATTATATGACTCTCAATTAAACCAGATTTTTGGGACCACCAGGGACATGAAAGTTCTTCAAGAACCTAGCATTTTGTATTTAAAGTAGTTAAATGAATGTTTTGGTTACTACTAGTTGTTGAGAGCCACAGCCCAAGGCGCCCCAGCAAACTTTCAGACTGCCAGCTGATGATTGGCTCACAGCGGCCCCAGCAACATCTAGCTGATTGGCTCCTCTGCGGTGATGCTCATTGGGCTGTTTCCCTGCCTTTTCAGACTATGGAGCTGCTCATTGGGGGACTTTTTTGGCTCCGCCCATGCGACCCAGCCAATCGGCCTCAAGAGCAGGAGGAGTGGGGGAGGTTGAGAGGCTTGTGGGAAGCCGGTGGTGGCAGTTGGGCTCTGAGGGATTTTCCTGAGGAGCTGTTTTGTTTGGCGCGTGTGGTCCTAAAAATAAAGTTCGTTTTTTTTGACAAGTGGTTCCTGAATTGTGCCCAGCCAGACTGTGGCAACTAGTAACATTTGTAACTACAAAGACCTTGCATTGATAGCCTCAGAATAGGTGGAGGCCTGTGTGACTTTGATTTATATTCTGGGTATGGTGAGGGAAGGGATTCTAGGAGTTGATTATTTTGAAAGAAAGGAATTTTTATTTTTTTTTGGTAATGGCCCAATATTTTATAATAAATGTAGAAAAGAGACGAGACCAAGTTATCCAGTCCCTTATTTATTAAAGCATCTGGTACTAACACAAATGCCTAAAGTTTGACTAAGTGTTGTTTTTGGGGTCCCATCCTTTATTAGGGACCTCCTGGGTAGGGGATGGAAAGCCTCAAAATCTCACTAAGCTCCATCGCGTATGATGATTAAGAGTGTCATTTATGTAGTCTATGAACTTTCACTATTATTCACTCAATTAATCCCAAGGTATTTTTACAAGCAGTCAAGGGGCGTGGAGGAGGAGTGTCCTCCAGCAAGAGACTGAGGACAAGGAAGCCACCCTCTTCTGCAGGTGGAGTACACTAGAGGCCCCAGGTGTTGTTCCAGCCTGTCTTAAGGAGCCTCAGTAGCCAAGCTGAGTTTGTGAAGTACTATTTCCAAAACCCAAAGCATCATTAGTATGTGGATATGAAAGGGCTCAGGCTCAAGTTTCCAGGAGATCTGGAGGGTGGCCAGTCATTTGTTGTTCTAATAATATATAATATGAGGCTGAGAGGGGCAGTTTTTGCTTCAGAAGCCCTGGGACAACTTAAGTGATTTAGAGACTCCAGGAAGCCTGAGAATAGATCATACAAGCCTCTGTAGTGCCTACTTGATTGCCTACTGATTTAATTTGTAAATTTTTTATGTTTTGTTTTTATTTATTTTGTTTTGTTTTGGGTGCCAGGGATTGAACCCAGGGGTGCTCAACCACTGAAACACATCCCCATCCCCAATCCTTTTTATTTATTTATTTTTATTTTGAGGCAGGGTCTCATTAAGTTGCTGAGGCTGGTTTTGAACCTGCGATCCTCCTGCCTCAGCCTCCTGAGATGCTAGGATTACAGGCATGCACCACCATGCCCAGTTGCAGTCTTAAAATGTCTTAAAGTTCATTTAATTTAATTAAACATGTATTTATTGAGCTCCTACTATGGGCTAAGCAAGTACTGTGATAAATAGCTGAGTAAGATAGATTAATATCTGCTTGAGGAAGATATATTCTAGTGGGAGGCAGACAAACAGAAAATTGCAGTAGGATGTAATAAGTATAATAATAATAGCATAAGAGAAGCTAGGGAACCCCTATATGAGCTCCTTCTTACACCATCTTTGGGGGTTCAGGGAAGGCTTCTTCAAGGAGATGGCACATATACTCTTTTTAAAAATTAACATTATATTGTATGTGATAAATAGATACAGATTTTATTTGGTATTCAAAATTAATTAATTTTTAATTTGTAAAATTTGTAAATGAGAAATATGTTGTCATCAGAATGTCAAAAGTACTCTTAGACACTAGATTTTTAAAGTGTGTCAAATGCATCTCCTTGGAGGGTGTGATTCCTATAATATACCTGTCCTCCTTAGGTGATAGAAATACAGTGTTAGGGTTGTAGAAATCCACCATCATCACACTGTTGTTTTTTTTTTTTTGGGGGGGGGGTGTACTGGGGATTGAACTCAGGGGCACTCAGCTGCTGAGCCCCATCCTCAGCCCCATTTTGTATTTTATTTAGAGACAGAGTCTTACTTAGTGGCTTAGGGCCTTGCTAAGTTGCTGAGGCTGGCTTTGAACTGACAACACTCCTGCTTCAGCCTCCTGAGATGCTGGGATAACAGGCTAGTGCCACCAAGCCCTGCTATGGCACTGTATTTTAAGACACCAAGGATGATGTGATTCTGTTGTTGATTTTTTTCTTCTCTTTGGAAACTTCTACTTTCTTCTCTTTGTCTTTAGCAGTCTTACATTTCATGAGGATATATGTAGGTTTTAAGAAATATATTATTTACTGTATTTGGTACTCTATGCTTCTCTGTGACCTGGAGATTTTCTTCTATTATTGTTACAGTCACTTCTTCCACTCTGTTCTTTCCATTCACTTTTCCTGGGGTCGTTATTAGTTATGTGGTAGACTTCTGATTTCACCGTTTAAGGGTCTTTTTCAAATGTTTGTAAATTCTATATCTTTTTACTTTGTGTTTGGATCTATTCACCCCCTGTTCCCCAATTAATTCTCTTTATTTATTTTTTAGTTATAGGTAGACACAATATCATTTATTTATTTATTTGATGCTTAGGATCTACCCCAGTACCTCACATGTGCTAGGTGAGCACTCTACCACTCTCCTACAACTCCAACCCCCCAATTAATTCTTATTGATTTTTTAAACTAGAGCAATTACTACAGCCTTTTACAGTTCTTCCTTGTTCTGTAATTGGCTCTTTTTCTTAACATCTTGTTCTTGTTTTATAGATGAAATATCTTCTTTAGTTTCTCTGACTTCTTAAGGGTCCCCCCCCCCCCAACACACTTACACTCTCTTTTCTTCCTATAATTGTGACATACAAAGTTAGTAGTTTGGACATTTTTTTTCTATCATGCAGTGGCATTTTACTACATGTCTGGTATTTTTTGGCTGCTTATTAATGTTTAAAAATGAAGAACTGGATAGTTTAATGCCGCAGCCCGGCTGACTGGGCAAAATAGTCGGGGGGTGAGTGACGAGCAACTTGTGAATCTTGATACAGCGGGAGCCGCTTTATTGTAGGAGAGTAGAGGTATATATACACTTAACTAATTATACACAGCTTGTTTCAATCAACATCATCCAGATACAGCAATCCTCATCATCTTAACAATTATACACAGCTTAACTCAATTAACATAAATGAGATACAGCAGTCAGTCATTAAGGAATCCTTATCATCTTAACTTGGTTGTGGCCCTCATCAGTTTAAGTCTGACTTGAGCTGTGTATGTGTGTGATATGTGTGGGTAGGGCAGTTGTCAGGCAGTGAGCTTAGCTTCCAGGAAAGGGCCAGAGAGTTCTCCTCATTTGGGTTTGGAGGTAAATTACACTTCCTTTTCTTTGCTTATAGGGTGGGTCCAGTTTGAATCCTGGCTCTGTTTCATAGTAACTTGTGGCTTTGGTCAAAGTCATGATCTTTCCCACAGGGGAAGACTGTTTTACAGAACTAAGACTTCATCTCTGTTCTTAGATCTGTCTAAATTTACTTGAATCAGGACAAGACATATAGTAGGGTTCATTACTCTTATCTTTGAATTCCCAGTGCGATCCCTACAGACCAAAAAGAAGATGATTTGGCTCAAATCCATAACAACTGATATCCAAAACTCCAGTTTGGCTATTCTTACATCTGCAACAGAACCAGGATGCTTTTTTCAATATCTATTTTATTATTGCCCTTTGCCATATCATGAAGTTCTATTTTGTTTTTTGAGCTCATACAGACCTAGGTTAATGTTTTGCTGATCAGTTCTATTTTTTGACTATAGAGTTTTTAAGCATTGCAATGGAGATTTCACCTGTAAAAAGTTATAAGGCCTTTACTATAATGTTATATGTTGTATGTATTATATTATGTGTGCACACTTGTGTTTTGTGTTATATGTTTGAATGTACGTATGTCCATATATCATATATGATGAGCGCTCATGATAAAATGGATCCAAATATTTTTTTTCACGTGATTTATATGGTTTAATTTAAATTGGGCAAACAACTGTTGAGGATTGTTTTAATATGTAAACAAAAAAGAAGGTTAACAGATCTGTTTGTTTACTTTTACCTTTCCTTTTCATTATATTTAATAATTCTCTTAAAGATAATGTAAATTGTTAAGAAAATTGTTTTCTTTTAGTGCCTTCTGTAGTGTTACATAATTTTTTCTTTAGCCATTATTGCCAGAATTCCTATCTTCATCCCAGTGCCGGTGAAGACAATGTAAATTGTTAAGAAAATTGTTTTCTTTTAGTGCCTTCTGGAATGTTACATAATTTTTTCTTTAGCCATTATTGCCAGAATTCCTATCTTCATCCCAGTGCTGGTGAAGTCAAAGATAAAACCAATCTACAGCTTCTACAATAGCCATCACTGAACTGCTTGCAGAACTTGCCTGGACACATTGTGAGCTCACCTGTATGCATTGTGAACTATCTGTTGGTGCAGCGACTTGTGGTAGTGTTGGGGTATTTTTGCTGATGATGTCACCAGTGGTACAATTTTTCAAAGGAGCCCTCAATTGGCTTAATGTCATGGCATTTTGCATCCTCCTCTACTAGTGATGGTCTAAAATTTGGGGGCCAACAGAGGTGAGGCAAAGAACCTCACCCCCCCACTGGTGCAAAGGCCTATCCACAAGTATGGCTGTATGCTGGACCGGTAGTCAGTGACGGGTATGATCCAATTGCAGTGGTACCAACCTAAGACAGGAGGCTGACGCCTAGAGGTCAGTTCATCCGATGACGGGTAAGGACCATATGTTGAATTGGACTGCCTAACAGGCACGGTCCCTAAGCCACATGCTTGTTGTTTAAACAGAGAGGGGGAGATGTTGAGAGCCACAGCCTAAGGGGCCCCAGCAAACTTCCAGCTGCCAGCAAACTTCCAGCTGCCGGCTGATGATTGGCTCACAGCAGCCCCAGCAACATCTAGCTGATTGGCTCCTCTGCAGTGATGCTCATTGGACTGTTTCCCTGCCCTTTCAGACCACGGAGCTGCTCATTGGGGGACTTTTTTGGCTCCGCCCACGTGACCCAGCCAATCGGCCTCAAGAGCAGGAGGATTGTGGGAGGGGGAGAGAAGCTTGTGTGGGAGAGAGAGGCTTGTGGAAAGCCGGTGGTGGCAGTTGAGGCTCTGAGGGTTTTTCCTGAGAGGCTATTTTGTTTGGCGTGTGTGGTTCTAAAAATAAAGTTAGTTTCTTTTGACAAGTGGCTCCTGATTGTGCCCAGCCAGACTGCGGCAGTAAAATTTACGTATACATTTCCATCTCTGTCTATGCAGCTCATAAAGCCTTTCAGGGCAGGAATTCAGTCTTATTGGTCTCTGTATCTTGTCAACCAATATAACACTTGCCCCTGAGGAGCTCAACAAATGTTTGTTGAATTAATGAACCTTAATAAATACTGTTGAGTTAATCAAACTTAATAAATACTTAATAACTTTCAAAGACCTGAAATTATGAAACTTGAAGAAACTCAAACTTAAAATCCTTTTAAGTTCCTTCTTAGAACTCCAACTACTGTTCAGGTGTTATGTCATATTACTTCTACGGAAATGACTAATGGTGTAATCTTTAATCAGTAGTGATTAATAGTAACCATGGAATAATGAGGTTAAAAATTTGTTAATGTTTTATTCATGCTGAGACAGTCTTGAAAACTTTTCCTAGATTGGTCAAAATAGGGACTCCAGTGCAGTAGAGAAATATAATTTATTTTAATTACATTATTTTTCTGGGGTAAATCTCATTACCCCACTATGTTTATCTCATTAGTAAAATGTATTTTTCGTCCTTTTTGCTTCTGCAATTATGATTTACTTTCATTACAACTGCTGGCCATCCATCCATCATCAGTAATTAAGCTAGGCAAGAATTAATCACTGAGAAATCATGTATGAAATGAGAACCAATGTAGGCAAAATTAGTCATAAAAGCATTTCCTCAGGCTTCATCAATGGGCTGAATTGTCACACTTTTCATAAAGCTATATGTCACTTTTTTTTTTTTTTTTCGGAGTGATTTTTCACCCTAGCACAATTCTGTCCCAATGACTCAAAGTTTCCTAGACCTCTGAGGGTAATATTGCTATTTTATCAACTGGAAATGATCTAGTCAAATTCTTCTTCCTCTATTTTAATTTATTTCGAACCAGATATTTTCCCTGTGTTTCATTCATGTTTAATTCAATATTTCCATATAAGAAAAGTAAATATGGCATAGTGTGATTTTTATCATGAGTATATATATAATGTAGAAATTGAGGTTAAGTTTATTTGAGATCTATTAATTAAAAATCTCAGTTTATCTTCTTTGCATTTTTATTCCCAAATTGTGGGTCAATTTTTATTGCATTGTTTGGGTTATCACAATAACATCTTCACCAGATGTTCTACCAGACTTAGTTTTACTTGACTTTACTTATTTCTGCACACTGTGATTGTAAGGGTACTTCCTGATTGTTTTCCTAGTTTTTTTCTTTATGGACCTATGCCATTTTTTTCCATCTTTTTTTTTTAATTGCAACAGAAGCAAAGAAAGGGGAATATGAGCTAAATGCTAAGACTTTCCATCTTCCTTGGAGAAAAGCTCAAAAAAATCTACTAGGAAACTCAATATGGGCCTTAAGGTATCAAACAGAAAATCATCCTACTTAATGAAAGACAGGAAAGAAAGAAGATATAAAGAAAGAAAGAAGAAGGAAAGAAAGACAGTTAGCCAGCTGAGTATGGTGGCACACATCTCTAATCCTAGCAACTTGGGAGACTGAAGCAGGAGGCATGAAAGTTTGAGGCCAGTCTCAGCAACTTAGTGAGACCATGTCTCAAAAAAAAAAAAATAAAAAGGGCTGTAGCTCAGTGGTTAAGCACCCTGGGTTTAATCCTTGGTACGAAAAAAAAAAAAAAAAGGAAAAAGGAAGTATAGAAATAAAAAGTAAGAAAACAGAAATAAAGAAAGAAGAGTTAATGTGAATTAATATAATGTATTTCAAATACCAATGAAAGATACTCTGAAGTTGGAAAATTAAAAGATTATTGCTATGCTGTCTACAAAAAATTTGGACCTAAAGAATGCATCATGATAAATAAATAAAAAAAAAAAGCATAGCACACAGAAATGAACCAAATAATGTGTTGGTAACTGCTCAACATTAGGCAAAAATAAGACCAAAAGAAATTGTAAGACAAAGACACAATATGCTGATTTTAGAAAAGAATAGACCAGGAGGTTTTAATAATGAACATATATGTACACAATAATTTATCTTCAAGGCAACACCTACTGGGTTCCCTTATTCCATGTAGGAGCTCTGTCTCATTTCTTCTCGCTTGACTAAATCCTACTCTTTCACTCTCAAAAAAAAAATAAAAGATTAGCTTCAGATATATAAAGCAATAATAAATGGACTTATGTGGAGAAAAAATAAATCAATGTTGTGATTAGAGAATTATGGGAGGGTGAATCACATGGAAACATTGAAAAAAAATTAAATTTCATGCTTACTTGACAAGAAATATTTAACATTCACATATATAATACAATATTCTTAATATGCTATTTACTATTTGTTAATGACAATTGATTGTCACCAATTTAAAAAGTATTTAAGAGTAGTCAGTCACTGAAATGTCCTGAAATCTTACATTAAAAAAGTCTTGATAGAAGTAGTTTGAAATTTGGCAATATCTTTAACCAAGAATGAGATATGAAACTCAAATTTTTTTAAATTATCAATAATAAAAAGCAAGTTTTAATCCACTTTGAAAAAAGACAGTTATTTTTATAGTAATTCTATAAAAATATCACACAAGTCCCAAGCCCACTGCATTTCCCTTTCTACTCCCTCAGTTTACCTATATTCACAAAGTAGTCCAGGAAGAGTTGAGCGTGGTTGGCTCCAAAATAGTACAGGGCTAACACTAAGAATTTCCAAGCCTTCCTCTTGCTCTATGGTAAAATCATTTCTGTTATCCTGAAGTAGAGGTTGGTAGTGGGTACAGGGGGCTCTCCCAAGCCCAGAGTTTCATCTTAAGGTCGGGGGGCCAGGCAGGGCACTTCCTAGCCATGGCTTCCCTGGCCCTTGGCTGGCTTGCAGGGCCTCAGTTACCACCAGCAGTGTGGTATTTCATCAGCCCCAAGACCTGGGTAAAGAACTGGCAGTCCTACCTGACCCCATGGCTGTCACACTTTCTTTCTTTGTCAAAGAATCATAAATACTTGAGACTCCTGTACTGCATGGTGAAGAAGAAAAAATGTATCTAATGTTCTCCCCAAGAATGTACTTCATAAAGTGTTACTTAAAAGAAGAAAAATATTATACATTGATGTTCCTATGTATGTTGTTATAGGAATATGTTTTTAATGAATGTGTGGTAAAATAAAGTAAGAAAGTATATAGAAACAAGTTGTGCTGTTCATAAAATAACAAAATAATTATGTTGTCTTTCAGGATTGTTCATGTCTTTGATATTATAAAGTTTTAAAAATTTATAACTTATTCTTATTTTTTTTCTCATTCTAAATTAATTCACCTTTGTGCCTAAATTTGTATTTGTAATATCAGATTGATTTTATAGAAGACAGCTCTCCAAGTGAAACACATGTTCAGGCTTTATAAAACCTAAATTTGCTCTTAGTGCACAAGCTGTGTGTGAAGATAAAATTTAAAACTATTGAAATACACAGGGAATCTGAATAAATGAAGGATATGTTGACAGATTGTCAATTTAATATTGTTTCAAAATAAATTCTCTGCAGATTAATCTGTACATTTAAAGCAATTGAAATACAATATCACAGAATATTTCTTTTTGAACTTGGAAAATTCTGAACTTTACATGTGTATCACTCAGGGTTTGTTCAGAAATTAAAAACCATAGCAGTTATTTTAATACTGAGAATGTAATTTTTTTTAAAGAGAGAGAGAGAGAATTTTTTTTAATATTTATTTTTTAGTTATCAGCGGACACAACATCTTTGTTTGTATGTGGTGCTGAGGATCGAACCCGGGCCACACGCATGCCAGGCGAGCACGCTACCGCTTGAGCCACGTCCCCAGCCCCAAGAATGTAATTTTTAACTGGGTATTAAAGAAGGAAGAGGAAAACTGAGAGCAATAATATTCTCTAGGGAAGGGGAGAGGTGTGAGGGGTTAGCGGTTTGGAGGAAGGGTCTTGCGGAGCTGGTAGGATCTTTAGGAGTCTACATGTCTATTTTGGTTCCAATACCATGCCATTTTTGTTACTATTGCTGTGTAGTTTAAGGTCTGGTATTGTGAAACCTCCTGCTTCACTCTTCTTGCTGAGGATTCTGTTGAAACTATTCTGGATCTCTTATTTTTCCAAATGAATTTAATGATTGCTTTTTCTAGTTCTATGAGGACACAGAGACAAACCCACATAAATACGGCTATATCATACTAGACAAAGGTGACAAAAACACACATAGGAGAAAAGATAGCCTATTCAACAAATGGTGCTGGGAAAACTGGAAATCCATAGGTAGCAAAATAAAATAAAATAAAATAAAACCTCTATCTCTGACCCTGCACAAAAATCAACTCAAAGTGGATCAAAGACTTAGACTCTGGAACAGAGACCCTGTGCCTAATAGAAGAAAAAGTAGACTCAAATCTTCATCATGTCAGCTTAGACTTCCTTAACAAGACTCCTAAAGCACAAGAAGTAAAATCAAGAATCACTAAATGGGATGATTTCAAACTAAAAAGCTTCTTCTCAGCAAAAGAAACAATCAATAACATGATGAGAGAGTAAGAGAACCTATGGAATGGGAAAAAAACCTTTACCACATGCACCTCAGAGCACTAATCTCAAGGATATATAAAGATTAGTGCTTTATATTCTCCAGGATGTATAAAGCACTTATATATATATATATATATATATATATATATATATATATATATATATATATATATATATATAACTTAATATAATATAAAAAAACAAATAACCCAATCAATAAATGGGCTAAATAACTGAACAGACACTTCACAGAAGAAGAAATACAATCCATCAACAAACATATGAAAAAATGTTCATCCAATTAGAAAATGCAAATCAAAACTAAGATTTGATCTCACTCTAGTCAGAATGGCAATTATCAAGAATACAAGCAATAAGAACTGTTGTTGAGGATGTGGGGGAAAAGTTACGCTCATACATTGCTGGTGGGACTGCAAATGGGTGTAATCACTATGGAAAACATTATGCAGATACCTCAGAAAAGTTGGAATGGAAATACCTTTTGACCCAGCTATCACACTCCTTGGTTTATACCCCAAAGACTTAAAATCAGTACACTACAGTGACACAGCCACATCAATGTTTATAGCAGCTCAACTCACAATAGCTAAACTATGGAACCAACCTAGATGCCCTTTAACAGATGAATGGATAAAGAAAATGTGGTACATATACACAATAAAATATTACTCAACCTTAAAGAAGAATAAAATTATGGCATTTGCAGGTAAATGGATGAAACTAAAGAATATTGTGCTAAATGAAATAAGCCAATTCCCCAAAAACCAAAGCCAAATGTTTTCTCTGATAAGCAGATGCTGATCCATAATGGGGCTGGTGGTGGTGGGGTGGGAAAGAATGAAGGAACTTTGGTTTGTGTAGAGGGAAGTAAGAAGGCTGGGGTGTGGGGATGGGAAGGATGGTAGAATGGGACAGACATAATTACCCTATATACATGTATGATTATTCTATTGGAGTGAATCTGCACCATGTACAGCCAGAGAAATGAGAAGTCATGCTCCATTTATGTACAATATGTCAAAATGCATTCTACTGTCATGTATAACTAATTAGAACAACACTAAAAAAAGATCTTTGGGAATGGGCAGTGCTTGGCTGATACTGGTGCCTCAGAGTTTGATGGGTGACTCACCAGCTGATCCTGGCATGTTTGAGGCACTGTGATAAGGCTGATTTGGGGAGAATAGGAAACACTGCAAAATTGAGTCTATTAAGGTTGGGGGAAGAAGTTTGACTGGGCAATGCTAACAGGAAAAATGAGCAGGCAGAAAGGAATAAGTCCCCTGGCCTCCTCCTCAGTCATCCTTTAGTGCCCTTTATGATGGAACTTAACAGGAAGACACTTGAAAAAGAAGAAGCATGATTTGCGGAGTCCTAGTATCACAAAAAGAGCACAGAGGTTTGTTTAGAGGTTGAGAGACAATAGCTTAATTATCAATAGAGCATGGAAGAACATAGGTTTATCAGTAGAATTTTAAAAATGAAGAGTAAAAGGTAAGGGATGTGTCCCCTCACAGTTTGGAACAAAACTTTAAAAAGTTACAAAAAAAGTTTTGAACTATCAGCACAGTAGAAAAATAGATAAAGAGGACAATGTAGAGTACCCAGAGATAATCCTTTATAAAAGGAAACTCAATATTATAATACGGGTGGCCTTACATACACAATAATCAGAAAAAGATTATTATGTTGGAGAAAACCAGAGTATTTTATGGAAAGAATAGACTTGGAACCTAGGGAAAATACTAATTATAAAAGGTAACATCATAAAACATGAAAGAAAATGAGGGGAATATCTTCAACATAGTTATGGGTAAGAAGTGCTTAAATCATCCTTTAGAGCGTCAAACATGGCTGAAACGGTGTTCTGTTTAGTGTAGTTTGCGATAGACATAAGTGAGAATGAGAGGCATATTGGGAGAAGATATTAATGACATCCATAAAAACAAGAGATGAAAATTATTCTAGGTTAAGCAACAAACTCCATTGAACAAGGAGGTAAAAAAGAAAGTCCAATTAAATATGGGTAAGATACATGAACAGGTCTTTCATAGAAGGGGATACTGAAATGGAAAAATATATTGGTGATATCATTTAAAACATGTTGGTGGTAACAGAATATATTTCATGAACTACTGTATAAAAAAGGAAAAACAAAACAAAAATGTAGATAAACAAAAAATGATTTTCCCTGATTTTTGAAAATTCTTTTTTAAATTTATTTTTATTCTACTTCATTATATATGACAGCAGATGCATTGCCATTTTTATTACACATATAAAGCACAATTTTTCATATCTATGGTTGTATACAAAGTATATTCACACCATTCATGTCTTCATACTTGTACTTAGGGTAATGATGTCTATCTCAATCCACCATCTTTTCTACCCCCATGCCTCCTCCTTTCCCCTCCCACCCCTCTTCCCTATCTAGAGTTCTTCTAATTCTCTCATGCTCTCCCTCCCAACCCCACTATGAATCAGCCCCCTTATATCAGAAAAAACATTCGGTATTTGTTTTTTTGGGATTGGCTAAATTCACTTAACATTATATTCTCCAACTCTATCCATTTACCTGGAAATGCCATGATTCTATTCTCTTTTATTGCTGAGTAATTTTACATTGTGTATATATACCACATTTAAAAAAATTCTTTTAGGCTTAAAATTTAAAGATTACATTGCAGGTATTAAAACACAGTGCAATTTTGATGTGATTGTTTTTACACCAAATAAGGCAAAAATTAGTCAAATTTAGTCTTATGAGCATCTTGCTTCAGTTGACTTAATCAGCCACCCAAAGCTCTTTGTAAAAAAACACTCCTATCATAATAAGGTCTTTCAAAGCATATAATCTATTCAGAGTTTTTGCATGTCCAAAGTACTTTGTTTTGGTTATTCTTAACAGTATTTTAATTCTACATTTTCTCCCAAGAAAAATAAATGTGTATTAACCGTGTGTTGATACTTAATATCCATCAGTTTAACAAAAGTTATAAAACTGGTGGCAGACACCTTTGATCCAAGTGGCTCAGGAGGCTAAGGGAGGAGGATTGTTAGTTCAAAGCCAGCCTCAGCAATTTAGTGAGCCCCCCAGAAACTCAGTGAGACCCTGTCTCTAAATAAAAGACAAAAACGAATGGGGAATGTGGCTCAGTGATTGTGCCCCTGGGTTTAATCCTCAGTATCCTCCCCCCAAAAAGTTATAAAACTGGATGATGTGGAATGTGAGTTCATGCATTGCTGATAGATGTTTAAAACTGGCACAGGATTTCTAGAGGTTTGTAAAATTGAATATGCATTAACTGAGCTCCCAAATTCCAGTCCAGAGTATATGGGAATCTTTATTATGGCACTGCTTATAATAGCAGGAAGTGGGAGGCAATGTAGTTGTCCATCACTAGGGAGATAGCTTAGTAAACACTGCAGGGTGCAACTGGGAGTGCCTGCATCAGTCACAAGTAGTAAACTAGATGTGCATTGAGCCATGAAATTGACTGCATTGAGACAGAAAGTAGGAAAGAGGATGACCTCTATGATGCAAAGGATAATGTAGATTGAGAAAGAGAACAATCTCCCCAGCACAAAATAAAAATGTTTCTGGTGTATTTCTGTAATTTTCAATTACACATATTGAACAAGGATATATACATTTCCCAAGAAATTAAAATCATAACCACATTGGAAATATGGTCAATGTGGGGGAAGGAAATGTAAATGGGTATGGAGGACATTAGCGAAAATAAAAGGATGAAATAAGAACAGACTAAAAGAAGGAGAGAGAGAAACAAAGGAATAAAAAGATGTTACCCTCCTGCTCAAAAATCTTTGGTTCCATATGACAAATTGAATAAAGTTTGCCCATTTTAGTCAGGTATAAAGCCTTCTACCACCTGTTCCAAACTTAATTTCCTATCGTCTCTCTCCCTATATTTCTCTGAATTCTAGTAAAATGCAATGCTCGCGGCTCTCTGCGTGTTACCTGGCTTTTCTCAGAGAATACTGCTCCCAGTGACTATCATGTTTTGAATACCAATTCTGTGCCTAGCATTTGACCAAGAGTTTTAATAGGCAGATGTTATTGATTCCCTCAACATTCCCTGTATTTTGGGGGTTGCCAAGTTTAATTGCTTTGGAATCTGGACATGTGACATTTCAGGCATTAAGCCTTAGCCTCTGAAAGCAGGGTGTGTGATTTCCCCAGACAGCAAACTGTAAAGCTGGGTAGGCAGGCTTGGGTATCCTTCTGAATGTCCTACATAGTGATGATAAATGTAGGTGTCCTGAAGGAAAGGTGGCTTCCAAAGAGGAGGAGGAGGAAGATGCTGAGCCAAATGTTCCCATTCATTCTTCCAAAGTAGCCAGACACCCCATTCTCCTTTTTCTAGGATGCATGAAGCAGTGCAGAGAGGCAAGGAGACTTTCTTCCACATGGACATGCAAATAGCCGGGGAAGGAAATATTTACACCCAACCTCATACCCAACAGTGATCATCAGTTAAACAAGAGTCTGTGATTTTAACAGAGATAAAATTGAAAAATAAAGATACACTACACAGAACACCTTCTTGAAGAAGTGTGCTACTAACACAATTTATTGCCTCTCACATCCAATTTTACCCTTCATTTTCTGCTCCATAACAGTGGAACTGGACCCTAGAAATGTTCCTCCTTTCTCAGCCGGCCTGATCTCAAGCTTTGTCAGGAGGAGTATCCGAGGGATGCTGGAGGAGAAAGGAAATTTCTCCTCCTGGGAGCAGTGTGCTCTAGGCAGGCCCCTGTGGTGGGTGCTTTTTCTGCAACACCAGGCTCCATGAGCTTCCAGTGACCAACAGCACATTTAATTGCTTTATGGGCTGCTTCCCCTAGAATCTCTAACTCAGTGCCAGCCTAGAAGCCCTTGGGAATAACTTTCACTAACATAGCCTCAGCACACAAAGCCTCAGTGAGATTCTCTGCCATCTGGTAAACCATGTTGTACAGTCTCCCATGAGGTCTGGCTCCTGGAGAGGACCTTATCCAGATCTATGCCTGCCTTGGGCACTGTATTTCAGCCCCTGGGGCAGTGACTGTTCTTATAGCTGCTATTCCTGTATTATTTCGCATTCTCTTTATTCCTTCCTAGCTAATCTTCTATTTTTTTTCAGTCATAGCTAATACTTTCGTATATTAGACTTTAAATTAAACCTTGCCTGCTCAAATTACTCTGTGGCTTCTGTATTCTGATTGGACCCTGCCTAATAGAGCCCTTAATAGGAATTTTAACACTATGTCCCAGAGCATGATAATTAGGAAGAAAACGTCACCTTTTAATATTTAATAAGCAGGTTATTTTTTCATAATTGTTTCTGAACACTAAGAAAGAGAACTAAAAACAATAGTGTACATATACAGTTTACATTAAGCCATCTAATTCTATAAAAAATAAAGCATTTTTCTGGGTGAAATGGTGCATGCTTATAATCCCAGCAACTCAGAAAGTTGAAGCAGGAAGATCACAAGTTTGAGGACAGCCTCAGTAAATTAGTGAGACCCTCAGCAACTTAGAATCTGCCTCAAAATAAAAAATAAATAAAGGATTGGGGATGTACCTCAGTGAATTCAACCCCACTACTCCCTCCAATAAAACATTTTATCTAAATTCTCAAAAGGTTTTGAGTATGAGACGGAAATATGATTTAATAGTATCTTTAATTTTCAAATGCTACAGTAAAAGAGTTTCCAAAAAGCACTAAACACCTATCTATGTCATTAAAAACAGTGACAGGAATTCCTTTTCAATCTATCTGAAAAATAGCCTTAACAACTAAAAATAGCTTATCTTAAACTGTCACTATTACCTTGGGGAGCTCTGTCTACTTGTGGCTAAAATCCTCAGCAGAAGCAGCATTCAGCACCAATGGCAACTGAGACCCTCCAGAACACCCAAATGTGATTGGGATAAATACTCTGAGAGGTGTCTGTGTAACTTGCTTGGTGACTGGTAGGCTCTGAAATGAAGTTTCATTGTCAGTAAATTTGGTTCTAAGAAATCTTAGAATGATTATCGGTAGCTCTCTGGATTTCATGGATATGCGCTAATTCTTATGAATGATAAGTGTGACCTTTGCTTGGTTAATTTGAACCTCTCCAGGCTTCATATAAATAGGAGGGACTGATTTATCCAATTTCCACTACTGTTGAAGTTCTATGGCTCTGAAGAAAGGAGCTTTCTTTAGGTTCTTCACATACCTCCAATTTAGAGCCAATTCTTTCTGTTCACATTTTGCTCTCCCACAGCTTGAAGGTCACAAATGGATTTTGACTCACAGCATGTGATCTGACCATCTTTCTCTAGGTCATACTGATCTCTCCCTCAGCCTATAGTCACTTCACAAGCATGTCAGATTGTCCATAAACCTTTCTCTCTGCAGACATATAATTTCTGCTTTATATCATCACTTTTCATATGTAGTCTTGTTTTCCCAGATCCAAGTCTAACAGATATTTTCTCTTGGTGATTCAGAGCAGAATGCTAGTCACATAACATGTACATTATAAATATGTTTGACTGTTACATACTCTTCTACTAAAGATGGATGAAAATAATGAAATGGTGAAAACCAAATCTTTTATCTGTCTGAGATGCTTTGCCCAAGGAAAGACAGAATAAGCAAAAAAGATTGGCAATAGTCTGTCTCCCAATAATTTATATTTTAATTATAAAAAGTTGAAAAATATAGAAGTGAACAAACTAGAAAATGATTCTGTAATATTCTCCATCCTGTTCCTTGGGATATTAATGATCCACTCTCAGAATCTGATAGGTAGATATCCCTAGTGCTTCCTGCCACGTGGAGAAGTACTCAGTCTCAGGAAGAAAGGCAATGCTCTCACTTGCCAGAAACAAATGATGTAGAACACAGGAGGAGCAAAGTCGTTCTTCATTGCCCTTAGCCCATTCAGAGTCTGCCACAATGGACTTTGAAGCCCTTCTCACTCCAGTTTTCTTCCTTCTCCCTCACCCCTCCAGATGTCCTCTGTCTGTCCACGCTATGGAGCCCTCACTCCCTCCTGGAAAGTTCTCAAGGCTCAGACCAGTGCCTGGCTCCCTCCTGGAAGTTCCCCCAGAGGTCCTTCCTGGGAATGAGGCAGAGATCTTCTCATTTCTATCCTACATTCTGCTCTTTCTCTCTCTCACTCTCCCTCTCTCCTTTTATTTATTTATTTTTGTACCAGAGATTAGACCTAGGGATGCTTAACCACTGAGTCACATCCCCACATCCCCAGTTTTTAATATATATATATTTTTATTTTGAGATAAAATCTGGCTAAGTTTCTCAGGGCCTTGCCAAGTTGATGAGGCTGGCTTTGAACTTGCATTCCTCCTGCCTCAGTCTTCAAAGCCTCTGGGATTACAGGTGTGCTCCATCATGCCCAGCTCCACATCCTTCTCTTGCTGACATTTACCATTCGTTCTTCACCATTCAAATTCTTTTTTCTTTACCCTGCCTTACCAAAGACTTTATCTTCATCAAGAACTGGGGGAAGAAAGAAATAGGTGGAGTGGAAGAATCATCTCTATCTAGCAATTATAAGAAAATATGATTCTCTAATCATTCACTATTATGTAATGTAGATAGACACACACATATATAATTATACATATATTCATATATGTATAAATGAATTATTATAGTTGGGGATTATTGTAAACATTATTAAACGTATTGGTCTACAACTTGCTTTTTCACTTAATAAATATCCCCAAATACTTATTATAGATATTTTTCATAGCAATATATACAAAGCTACTTAATTCTTTTAAAAAGGTGTATCTTTTCCAATCAATCTCCTAATTATGTGTGGTTAGCTTATTTTGCACATTTGCTCTTACACATAATGCTACCAGTAATTATCTGAAATAGATATATATCATTAGTCATTAGCTACTTATATGTAAATTTTGGGGAATAAACATCTAAAAGTAGAATTATTTGGTTATATATGCACACTTAAACTTTTGATTCTGCCCACTTGCCTTGCAAACATGGTTGTACTAATTCATGTTCTTATCAATAGTATAAGGTGTTTATACCACTTGAAGCCAACAATTTATTTTTATTTTATTTATTTATTTATTTTTATTGGTTGTTCAAAACATTACAAAGCTCTTGACATATCATATTTCATACATTTGATTCAAGTGGGTTTTGAACTCCTAATTTTACCCCAAATACAGATTGCAGAATCACGTTGGTTACACATCCACATTTTTACATAATGCCCTATTAGTAACTGTTGTATTCTGCTACCTTTCCTATCCTCTACTATCTCCCCTCCCCTCCCCTCCCATCTTCTCTCTCTACCCTGAAGCCAACAATTTAATTACAACTATTTGTTTTGTACATTATGCAGGTTAGAAATACAGATATACTTTCATTAACATTAGGAAGAAAAAATACTATGTCATCACTTTACTCAAAGTTCCATTTGTTTTCATTTTTCCAGAGAGCTATTTTCAATATTTTGAGTGCCAAATGAGATAATTATTTATTAAATTAATAATTAATAGTATTGCAATGCTTGCCATTTTAATAACTCAGACATGGAAACACAAATAGTTCTTAAAATTTGTTGTTTGTGAAATATAGGTGGGAGCATAGCATAGGTTGTCTAGTCTAAGTAATTACTACATTACTTATTTTATTAATGTTTTCTGTATTATTAGTTTTTGAATAGCATTTGGTCTGGAATATGGGGATTTTTAAGCAAAATTCTTTTCTCTTTTATTCTACATTATTTAATTTATCTCATCCATTATGGCATGAATCCTCTCCTAACCCAAATTCATATACTGAAATCTTTCTTTTTTTCTTTTTTTGTGGTGCTGGGGATTGAACCCAGGTCCTTGTGCATGCTAAGCCTGCACTCTACCACCGAGCTGTGTTCCACATCATCACATGTTGACTCTTCTCCTATGAGGTGATGGTATTAGATAAGACCTTATCTAGTAAGTAAATTATAGAGACAGAATCCTCATGGCTACGATTAGTACTCTTATAAAAGAAGCCCCAGTGGGCTGGGATTGCGGCTCAGCGGTAGAGTGCTCGCCTAGCACATGGGAGGCCCTGGGTTCGATCCTCAGCACCACATAAAGATATATAAATAAAATTTAAAAAGCATTGTGTCCAACTACACCTAAAAATAATAAATAAATATGTAAAAAAAATACAATAAAAGAAGCTGGCCAGAGACCCTTCATCCCTTCCATAGGAAGGTTAGAGAGACAAGGTCTAAGAAGTAGGCCCTTGCCACACACTGAATTTGCTTGTGTCTTGATCTTAGACATCCTGGTCTCTGGGACTGAGAGAAATTAGTATCCATTGTTTATAAGTCACCCAGTTTTTTTTTTTGTTTGTTTTTTGTTTTGCAAATGGGGGGTTACTGGGGATTGAATTCAGGGGCATTCAATCACTGAGCCACATCCTCAGCCCTATTTTATATCGTGTTTAGAGACAAGGTCTCATTGAGTTGCTTAATGCTTCACTTTTGCTATGTGACTTTGAACTCTCCATCCTCCTGCCTCAGCCTCCTGAGCTGCTAGGATCATAGGCATGCACCACTATGCCCAGCTAGTCACCCAGTTTTTTATATTTTGTTACAGCAGCCTGAAATTAAACATTATGAAATCTTTTGGGCTATAATTTTAAAATTCTGATAATTACTCAAGCAAATCTAAGGATAGGAGCAGCAAAACAAGAGCAAAATGAAATGGGAAGAGTTTTCCGGAACAATAATATGTGGTAACAGAATGAAAGAAACAGAAAGCTACTATTTTGGGTGGAAAAAATCCCTATTCTGTGACATACATAAAAGCGTTATTTTAACTGAAATTAACGGCATAAAAACCGAATATCCTTAATATTTCATCAGACAAGTAAACTGAGTATTATGGCGATATTAAGAAATATTAAGATTTTAAACTTTGGAACTGGACATCTTTGGGTTTGAGTCTCATTTTTAACATTGACAGGATGTTGTTAACTTGGGCAAGTTAAATTTGCTAAGCCTCATATGTAAAATTCTCATACCACTGTTGAGAAGGTAAAAACATGAGCACGATAGTCATAACATAGTCCTTGGAAAACTGAAAGAAAAGTCCTGGAAACCCAATCTCCAGGACCAATCAGCAGTTAATTAATCCTGAAGCTGTTAGAAGAAAGTGAAAGACATAGTAAAGAGCACAGGGAGAAGCAGCTGAGAAGAAGACTTACAAAGCGGTCTGTGAGTAGATGAGATTTGAAGATATATTAGAAATTTTCACAAACCAGTGCAGCTGATTCCTCTAAAACTACAAATAACCATTTTTACTCTTTGGGGGTGGTGGTGGGGGGAAAAAAGCTGTTCTTTGAAATGTTTTTGTTTTATAGTCTCTGTTACTATCCTTTGTTGTCATCACCGTAGTATTTTTTGCATATTTACTGAGGTATAATTAACAAATAAAAATGATATATTGAAGGTGTACAATGTGATATTTTGATAAATGTATATTCATTGTGAAATTGTCACCCCAATCAAGCTAAATGACATGTCCATATCTTTTTCATTTTTGTTTTCATTGGCTGTGTCTGTAATGTTCAAATTATTTCGATCCCCTGGTTCTCCCTTTGTGTACCACACAACACAAACATTCAGCAGAGAAGACAGACTATAATTACATTGTTCTATCTTTTCAACTTCCCAATACTGCTTTTTTTCTTCTTGCTGTTTGTGTAAATGGACAATTATTAGATTGCTGTGGCAGAAAACATGTCGGCAGTGCTGGTTATCATTGCTTTCTTAATGTGTCTGCAGTTGCTATGAAAATCCCATTTTGGGGAAAGAAATTTTATTTCTCTCAAAATTTTTTTTTTTTGGTACCAGGGATTGAATCCATGGGAATTTAACCAAGCCACATGCCCAGCTCATTTTAAAAAATTTATTTATTTATTTATTTACTTATTTATTTTAAATTTTGAGGTAGGGTCTTCCTATGTTGCTGAGACTGGCTTTGAATTTACAATCCTCATGCCTCAGCCTTCTGAGCTGCTGAGATTACAAATCTGCACCACCATTCCCAGCTTCTTTCAAAATTTGAACACAAAAGATTTACATATAAGAGTTATTGAAATAAAGAAGCTTATAATTGATTTTTTAATAGCTGTTAAGATAACTACAGTTTCTGAATCCAGGAGAGTTAAAAAAATATTGTTAAGTCATTCAATAGGACTGAGAGAGAGGGAGAGGGAGATTTATTCCCCTCAAACTTTGCTTTCCCCTTAATACTAATATATTTGAAAAGACTAAAATGATTCAGAAACTTAAGGTATAGACACTAAATGTGTCCCATGATCTAATTTCTCTAGAATTTTGCAGACTGTTCTCCACTTTCAGTTTCCCTTTCCCCCTCTTGTTAAGAGGTCTAAGGCCACTCTGATTTCTGATCCTTTGTGAATACTGAGGATGAGGAGGATGTTTAAAAGCAGTGACACAGATTCTGAAGATGATTTACAGAGAACAGTTTCATGCATACATTGAACAATGGGAGCATTATGGAGCTCAGTGTGTTTTAGTCAGTCCTTTGAAAGAGAAGACACTCATTAGATGGATCAACCATGATTCCCCCTAGAGCTTCAGTGGCCTTAGTTCTATACCTGATATCTTGAGTTGTTGTGGCAGGAAAATGTGAGGAGAGAACTTCTGTGCCTTTCACCACAAGTTGGAAAAGTTCCAAATTAGTGAAATAAGACCCACAAGTTGATCTCAGATTTTTACAAATATGCTTTCTTTAGCATCTCTTGCATGTATCATTATATTTTTCAAGCCCTGGTCAAATGCCACTTATTTGTTTCTTCAGGGAACATCCATTAAAAGTCAGGGCATCTTCCTGTGCACAAAATAGGATATAAGTAATCTCTCTTCACAGAGTCTATTTTTCTATAGCTGTTTTCCAGATAATGCTTTACGTTTTTGTCACTTAAGAACATTTCATTCTCCTGCTAGATTGGGGTCTGATGCCAGCGCCATTTTATCATTTTTCAGGGTTTTCCTGTGGGACTTACCTTAGTGTTTCCATCTACAGACGGTGAATCAATGTGTGCTAAATCACGCACAACATGGCTTGTTGGAGTAGTCCAACATAGATTCTCTTCTACTAAATTGGCAGAAGGAAACTTGATTATTATGTCTTAGAGTCATGTTGGCACCAAAAAAACGATTAAAATGAAACAATAATACAAAAATCAGCTTAAACATTTTTTCCTTGGAATGATAGAGTACATTCTGTGGCCTACTATTAGTGAATCATGTTTGTGTGAAAAGGTTATGAATGCAGAATAATATATTTATTCAAAAGTTTTACTATTCAGTTAAAAGAACCCATTATCATGTACCAGTAAATAATATAATTTTATATTATTGCTGTGGAAAAGTTAAAAAAATTCCCTAAATGTATCTTTATGATAATGTCTAGATAAGGAGAAACTTCTAAATTATCTCTTTGATCTGTTATATAAAGTATTCTTTATTTTTCTGTGCAAATAAATTACAGGAGTAAATATTTTGAAGGATTAAAAATTAAAATGTCAAACTTAGGGCACTAAGGAAAAGTATGGAAAATGAAGATTGTTTTCTTCTCAGGCACATTATTTTGTGAGGAGTTATCAGTTTGAAATGGTTCATTGTTCTTTTTTAGCTCTTTCCCTCTAATGTCTTATCCCAATAACTGTATTTTTGTTTTCTATTTGAACCAAAACTATATTATTTTGTGTAAATTATTTCAGTTAAAGTATCTTGAGTATGATCTTTAAAATAAATTTATAGTCACTCAATAGGCCCATTTAAATGGTTTCTTAGAGTGAGCATTTAATTAACTCTGAATTTTGCCAAATGGTATTCAGTTTCTAGGGGATGGGATTAGGAGAAGGGTATTATTGCATTTTTTTTTAAATTTTCTAAAGTTTAAGGGCAGTATCAGTCTTTTACCTATAAACCAGACAGCTTCTCACATATTCAAGTACTTCACTCTTCTTTCTGGAATTGGAGTGTTTATGTTAGAACATGACAATTATCAGGTCATGGACAGCACTTAGCTGTCAGTTTGCCAGACTGTTATGCCCAGGGAAAGCTGAGGCTGATAGAGCTAAAATAGTCTGTATCTTGAATCAGATGTTTCCACTGTGAAGTGTGTGAAATATGGAATTATATAAAAAGTTTCCCTATGGTTTTAGAATGATGTCTGTATCGTATTCACTTTTTAGCCAGATACCCCTTTAGTGCTGGTAAGGTGAGGCACAGAGGACCAGATGGCATTTACATCTGTTACAGGAGAGGAACCTTGGGTTAGGGAGCCTAAACATTTAATAATACCTAATAAGCATGCTTGCCCTTTGCTCCAGAGGCAGATACTACCTCTATTTTCCAAGGCTATTTGTTATAGAAAAACCCTTCAATAGCCTCAAACAAAGAACAGTAAGTACCTTACTGATAATTTGTGCAGAAACACGAGGAGCTCATAGACAACTGTCCTTCCCAATAACTGTATTTTTGTTTTCTATTTGAGCCCAAACTATATTATTTTGTGTAAATTATTTCAGTTAAAGTATCTTGAGTATTATCTTTAAAATAAATTTATAGTCACTCAATAGGCCCATTTAAATGGTTTCTTTCAGTGGATGCAGAATGGGATGAATGTTTCATTTTAAAAAATTAACAGGTTCTTACTTTGTGGACTCAAAATCTGTCTGCAGATAAGAGATTTTCTTCTTCTCCATGAATATTTTTTATTTCCTCTATGTTGACTTATTTTAACTTATTATTATGCATTATTTGTGGTCTATCTCTTCCAAATTGTTAAGATGCCTGATAATCTTTTCTGTCTGCTCATTCCTAAGAATAGGAGACTAAATAGCTTATCGGAAGCTCCAAATACCTAGGTAGGTAGAGATTACTGGTTATCATCTTTACTTTTGGGTGATCTCATTGATCCTAATGAAAGGAACACTTGATGTTGATATGTTTAGGTCTTTCCTCTTGCCCAATGAGTTTCCCTACATAATCTCCCCCTGCCCCACAATATTCTGCTTGAATGGGAAAAACTTGGACTCAGGGATCTGGAAACACAGTGGTGAAAGCATCACAGGATTCTTAGTATTAAGGCATATGTTTTGTAGTCTATGCTTAAATAAAGTACTCCCCACTTGCATTTGTCTAGTTACAAATAAAGTGAAGAATATTTTCCTGTGTGTTTTCTTTTTTGTAAACTGCTCAGGTGTTGTGCCCTGAACCCAAAACCTTAAGAAAACTTTTTATGTAATTCTATATTTCACACACTTCACAGTGGAAATATCTGATTCAAGATACAGACTATTTTAGCTCTATCAGCCTCAGCTTTCCCTGGGCATAACAGTCTGGCAAACTGACAGCTAAGTGCTGTCCATGACCTGGTAATTGTTTTGTTCTTACATAAACACTCCAATTCCAGAAAGAAGAGTGAAGTACTTGAATATGTGAGATGCTATCTGGTTTGTATTTTTTTTTTCTAAAGAGAGAGAGAGAGAGAGAGAGAGAGAGAGAGAGAGAATTTTTTAATATTTATTTTTCAGTTTTCGGTGGACACAACAGCTTTATTTTATTTTTATGTGGTGCTGAGGATTGAACCCAGTGCCCCGCGCATGCTAGGTGAGCGTGCTACCGCTTGAGCCACATACCCAGCCCTGATTTATATTTTTATATTTTTTTTTGTCTTTTTTCTTTTTTAGGGATTATTTCTGTATTCCTGAACATAATCCTGCATCAATCATATATGTGGTGAATTTCTTCCTGTAAATTGTAGTTTTTTTTGGTCCTGTTGGCTTCTGCTGAGAATTATCCTTAAAGTATATATGCTTTACTGATACCTGGATCTTTGTCATGTGGTATATTTGGTCCAATGCTTCACCAATGTGTGTTTTGGGTCTAGTTCCCAGCACCACCCTATCCCCACTGCTCTTCCTAAGCCTTGTGCTCCTAGAGGTCAACATGGTTAAAGATGCTTACAGAAATCATTGTTCTTCTGCCTGGTTTCTACATTCAGAGGCTTGCTTTCTCACTGTCTTCCAAGTTCTTCATTTGATTTAAAATAACACATAGTCCATTTTCTTGCATTTTTGGTGTTTGGAGGCAGAGGACATAATGATCTCTAGACACTTTGTTGTCAGAAGTCTATATTGAATTTATTTGGGTTTGTTTTTCTAAATGTTCTACATTTTCTGACTGGGATTTTATAGGAATTATCTCTTTTAACCAGGAGCTTGAAATGTAAAATTGAGTTTATGCACTGGGTTTTAAAGAATTTCTTTTTCATTTGTAGAAAGAGGACTGTGTTAGTTATGTGCCTAATTTGTAGGGAATTTATACCTCACATTTGCATTGTTGAGTCAGCTACAACTAGATCCCCAATGTCTTATTTAATGGATAATTTTGACAAAGATAGTGGGTAAATTTAATTTTAAGTGAAATCATTTTTTACAATAATATTTTAATGAATATTTCCTTTGATACATGCTCTTAGCCTCAAGATGATAAGTTGGTAGTCTTTGGAAATAGTAAGACAGAACTTTCATTATTGCAGAGAAGCACATTGTCTTTCTAAATAGAGTCTAAGACAGAAAACTCATATTTTATTTAATGTTTTATGGAAATCAGTATGTAAATATTTCTAACATTTCCTTTATCTAAAACAATAACTGCTTAATGCTTCTTTTGAAAATTTTATCTGTCAAATTTCCCATTCTTTTGTTTCCCCCATTAAATTTCTTGAAATGTAGTTATATTTTATAGTCAAGTTTGAGCTTGAGAACATTAGGCTTACAGTTGTCTGTTTCCATAGGAAAAATAGATAAATTAAAATATTGTTTAGAGAAGCTTCTTCCTGGAGGGAAAACAAAACAAGACAAATTTACACATGTTATAGCAGCAAGAGGTGAAAATTCTAAGGTATCAATAGCCCTGACTGGTAGAGACTGAGAAATTATAAGATCAAGATACTTGTTTAAGTAAATTTCACCTCCATTTTTTTTCCAGAAATATATCTCAGTGAATTAATAGAACCAAAGGAGAATGTTGTCATAATTCTAAAATCTTATTACCTTAGATATACTTGGTTGACATTTTCTATTCTCTTTAAAATCTATTCTCTTTAAAAATGGAAAAATTTGCCTTCAACAAGTAAGATTGTACTGTTTCTTTCTTTCTTTTTTTTTTGTGTACCCAGTATTGAACACAGGGGTGCTTAATCACTGAGTCACATTCCTAGCCATTTTCAAAATATTTTATTTAGAGACCAGGTCTCACTAAGTTGCTTAGGGCCTTGCTAAGATGCTGAAGCTGGCTTTGAACTTGTGATCCTCCTGCCTCAGCCACCCAGGCCACTAGGATTACAGGCCTGTGCCATAGCACCTGGCTGCCACAAGTCGTACATGTGTATGTATGTGTGTGTCTTCCTAGGACTGTCTACTGAGCACTGTACTAAGTGCTGGTGGTGGTGAGGGGATTAAAATAGACTGTTGCAGGGCTGAGAGCTACAAAATATTGCCTTTTCTGTGATTCACAAATCTGTATTCTTTTGGGGTAACAACATAAACAAATGAAACAGAATAGACTAGTGGGTAGTTCTTAATCACTAATGTGCATATAAATCATCTACTATGTATATAAAATGCAGAATCCTAGACTTTCTTCAGAGATTAAGGTTCAATAGGTGTAAGACCTGGGAATGAGCATTTTTGCATATACTCCAGATAATTCTTTGTGTGTGTGTGTGTGTGTGTGTGTGTGGTGTGGAGGATCAAACCCAGGGCCCTGTACATGCAAGGCAAGCACTCTTAAAGAGCAAGTTGCTATATCCCCAGTCCCAGATATTTCATTTTGAGTGACACTACAATTGGAGCTTATAAGCAAGTACACAAAAATGGCTATTTTAGGTCAAAGATCTGTTAGGGAAGATTTAAGGAAGAAGTGAGAGGGGTCTTAAGCCATGGCTTGGATTTTTATATCTGGAAAGAAAAGAAATGGAAAAATATCATGAACTGGAGTCTAGAGATTGGAATGAGCCCTATGAGAAGGTGCGATGAGGAAAGGTTATCGTAAGGCACAGAGGTCATGGTAGGATGCACTGAGAAGTTGGAAAGATCAATGTCTGATAAATGTTTGTTGGATAGAACTGCTGGCTTCTGAGTAAAGTTTCTAGGCAGCATAGAGAGGCAAAATTTGAAGTTGGAAAGCAATTTTTCCCGAATAACTTTAATCCTGGGATCCCATCATCTGAAAATTTGGAGCATTAAGTAAAAATTTTCTTTGTTATTCCATTCTCTATTAAATGCCACACACTCTCTCCATATATTTATGCCTCTTTTATGGAGGTATGTACTCTCTATCATGTGGTAATCCATGAGTTCATCATGTCTTTTTTATTAGACTTCAAACTTTTGAGGGCTATTCCTTAACTTACTCATCTTTCTGTTTTTTAACAGTCCATCATGTAACACTATGCACAAAGATAAAGCTCAAAGCATTGATTTAGAGTATTAGCTGATGACATTATTATATCATCAATGAGTTATGTCAGGTGCCAGACAATATGCTAGGTATTTTGTGTATAACATCACATTCAGATTATGTGAATCTACTACAAGTTAGGTGTGTGTTGCAGGAGAGGAAACTGAGGATCGGAAATGTTAAGAGTATATCTATTGTCACACAGCTACTAAAAAGCAGAGTCAGAAGCAGATATAGGACTGGAATGCCATCTGAATTTCTTTCCACTGCTGGTTGGAATGAAAGAATGAGTGAACAGAAAGTATAAAGGTAAGCAGTTCATCTAAAGTGAGTGAGAATGAGATTTAATCATGTTTGAATCTCAACCTGCTTATTCTAGAGGTGAAAGAAAGGCAGGCTGAGAGGGCTCATTTGTTTAGTTGTGAACTCTCTGGAAGAAGGTTTGGTCTGCTGGCAGGGGTTGTCAGAGCATAGAATACGCACTTAGGAGGAGTCTGAAACACAAGCCAGGGTTTGCTGTATACCCCATACCTGAGTGGCTGGGGAGAGAGAACTAACTGTTGATACAATGGCATTGTGTGATGATGTGGAAAAGGAAGAAAGTGAGAGTTTTGATGGAATTAGTCTTAGGCAAACAATCAGATTGACAAAAAGTACCAATGCTCAGGTCCCATCTCCAGAGATTTTGATTCTGATGATCTTGGGTAAGTCCCAGACATTTTAAAGAATAATGCAAAGCCAGCATTGAGAATTCACTTTAATTCACTGATTTAATTTTATTTCTTAAACACTGGGATTTGTTATCACGGATATCACCATCTTTTCCTTCACAAGTGTTCTCCATGGGAATAAGCTACCAAAGGTTGCCAGTCTCTTGATATTGAATAAAACAGTGATGATTTCTAGGGAACTGTTTGTTTTCACCAGATGGTGGCCATCTTTTTCTGAGCAGGTCCTACAATCCAATTGATTTGCTTCTGAGACCAGGTTATACAGCCATTGGCATCCTACTGGCTTAATTACATTAACGAAAACATAATTAAGCACATTTCCGTCAGCTGTGCCATTTGAAGGGCTCTTATAAAATTCTCATAATTAAGTAGTAACAAATTAAGAAAATGATTGTTTGAATTGCAAGTTAGGCTTTTCAGTTAAACTCAAATTATACCTTATACCTTAATGAAGGTATAACTCATACCTTAATGAAGTGGATTCTTAGTGATAATTTCAAATTATAGAGCAAGACTTAAAGGATAAAGCATGGGCTTTGAAGTTGGGGCACCTAGCTCTAAGACCTGACTTCATAGTGAAAGGTAAATAACTTTGGAGAGGGCACATAACTTGTTTGAGCTGGAATTTCTTATTCATGAAATGAGGTTAATCATATTTACATGCAATGGTATGTTAAAAATGCATAAATACCAGCTTTCTATAGGGGGAGGGTCATGACATTTGCCAATTTCTGAGGTGTAAATATTCTGATCATGACAGAGTTCAATTTTCCAATCGAACTGGCTCATTAAATTCCTGAGAATTTAATGAAGGGTTCTGATGAGTACCACTGCTTACTGTGGTATTATAGTGATAAAATGAGGTCATGTAGTCAATGTCTAATTTGGTGTTTGATGCAGATGTGTTCAATATACATAGTGATTCCTAACCCTGTGGTTTTTAATAACTTTGAGTGCTACTGTATCAAAGATATAACTGTTAATCATTTGAAAAACAAGATGTTTTGAATGGCGGGAGGAAGAGCAATACTATTTTGTTAATTAGATCCTGAAATGGATTCATGCTTTTTAAAGCTGGATTAGTCCTAAATTCAGTGTTTTCCATTATGAGTTCTTGAAAATTGACAATTACATATAGAGAATTATCTATGTGAAGATCTGAGTATTTATGAAGTGCATTTTGAGTCTTCAGAAGTGTGACATACACTGTGTATTACGTTGGTAGCTTCCTAGAAAGGCAAGATTATCTGTGTGAAAGTCTTATATTGTCTTTAGCACTTTTTATTTATTTTATTTTTTAAAAAATTTATTTATTTATTTTTCATTACAATCATTATCACACATATAGAGCACTATTTTTTCGTATCTCTGTACATACAGTATGTTCACTTTTTAACTTCCTTCTTAATGACCTTATCCCTGACTCTTGACATCCAGTGCACTTCTCCTTGCCTCTTCTCTGATCTCCAAATGGTCACTTCTTCCAGGGTTTTTGTTTTCCTGCTAAGAGACATCACTAGAAAGATAATGGTGAATCTAAGAAAACCAAATGAAGCTTTGTGGGAAGCAAGGTATTTATTTGGCAGTGTCCCAGGCTGGATCAAAACTGTATATCATCCTGACTTAACAAGGTTTGTTGCCAACAGATTGTATCAGTAAAGTCCCGTTAAAACTCTTCCTTGTCAAATCGTTCAAGGTATGCCTTATTTCCTGAGAAATAAATTCAAGGGAGGCAGAATTAGCTGTCTTCATATCTGTCCTCTTGTGTAGGCCTCTTGACCTGGGCTCATTCCCAGTTTTTTTTTCCATATGCCCTAAATAAATTCCAGAAGTGTTACCAAGGCACAGCTCTGCAGGATCCAACACCTTCTCACTCCTCCAATGACAACACCAAGTTGCAATTAAGGAGTACTCACTGTGAGCCAGAGGTTGCCCTATGTCCTCAAATAATTATCAAAACAAAACTTTACAGTTTTAATTCTGTTTTGAAGATGAGAAAATGAGGTCCTGCTTTAAATTCCTTGTCTGAGGTCACATTTGTTCACTGTGAAAGTAGTGAGATTTAAACATAGGCAGTATGTCCTTTAAACAAAGGACATGCTGTGAGGAGAATCAGAGTTCTGAGCATGGCCAAACTTGACGTGTAGCCCTACCCCCAGAGGAAGCGGGTCAGAGAAGGAGAGGTGGAAAAACAATATTGCAAACAAATGATACAGGAAATGGCAAGGGAAGAGACTATGAAGATGGACATCATAGTGATGGGATATGTGTTCCAACTGTGACCAAACCATGGGTCTTACCAATGTGTCTTATCATTGCTACCCATTTTAAAATTAACTTTCACAGGAGACCAAAATATGTCCCACCCACGTGAAGAACTGAGCTGAATGCGATTAAGAAGAAATAGAAACAGGAAATCTCCTTGCCCTCCCTTTATGTGTCTACAAGCAAGATATAGATTTACAAAAACAAAAGGGATCCTGGCCTACTTTCTACCAAGGAGAAAAGAGACAAGCCACTGCAGACAACTTTGGACCCTTACTGGTCTGGAGATGAGACTAGAGGAATCTATACTGATAAGCTTTGCTAGCTAGACTCGATCTGCCAGTCATTTACCTTTCTCAGTATTGTCACCCCTTAGGGACTCCTTTTGTCTTGTCACTCCTTTTGTTCATCTTTGTTTTGAAGATGATATATAAACCAGAATTTAGAACCACCTCATTGATAACTATTCATTCTTTAGGTATCTCCAATGTATATATGAAACACATGCTAATAATATCCGTTTTTCCTCTTGTAATTCTGCCTTTTGTTATGGGGGCTTATTGTAATTAAGAATTTATGAGAGTTGAAGAAAAAATTACTATTCTTCCCTTGCACTTTCTAATTGAGATTGAGATATCCATAAAGAAAACACCTTGAGGCATCAGTGTACAGCTTGATGCACTTTCATGAGGGGAAGAGACTCACATAACCAGCACTCAGAAGCCTTCTTATTAATACCCTTCTTAGTTTACCCTGTCATTCCTCAAAGATAAACACCTTCCTAACTTCTCTCATTATAGATTGGTGTTTCCTGTTTTTGAGCTTCATATATACATAATCATACATATTTGCTTATTTGTGGTCTGACTTCTTTTGCTCAGCCTTTTGATTCTGCTACTTAGCCACATTGTTGCATATAACAATAATTCATTTGTTCCCATTGTTTACACATTCCTTGGTTTATTTGTTTATTCTATTGCTGATAGACATTGGGTTGTTTCTAGTTTTTGATTGCTATGTATTTTGCTACTGTGAACATCCCTGTACATGTTTTTTGGTGCCTAGGCATATGCATTTTGTGGGGTACATACAGTGGGGTGGAGTTGCTGGGCCTAGGCTAAGCATATGCTCAGCTTCAGTTGATAATGACAACTTTCAAAAGTGGTTCTATTAAGTTATGCTCCTATGAGCAGTGTATGAAAGTTCCAGTTGGTGCATAATGGTGTTTTCATTCTTTGTTTTAATTTTGCTCTTTGTCTAACTTAATGGGAAAACAAAACAAAACAAAACACCACAGCCATGTTTGGAAAAAAAAAAGTACAATCTAAGATTCTTTGTCATTCTGGTGGTATGTTTTGGTATTTCATAGCAATTTTAATTTGCAGTTTCCTCATAAAGAATGATATTGGCTGCCATTGTTTACTAACCATTGGCTATCCATTTTTATGAAGTGACTGTTGAAGCCTTTTGCTCATTTTAATTGTGTTATCTGTCTTTTTCCTATTGATCCGTAGCTGTTTTGCAAATGCATATCATTAGTTCATTTTGAAAGGATTGTTGAATCTATCTATATATAATTAGAAACATAGTTTCTTTATATCCAAAGCTAGGAATAGTATTTAATACCTTGTTAATTGTTGAAAAAGGAGCAACTATTTTTTAAATTGTTGTGTTTTCAGCATTTAATTTCAGACTTTCCCCTTTTATAAATGTGGCATTTCTGTAGTCAGTGATGACCCCTCAATTATTCTAGAAAAAAGCTTGATTGCTTCCCTCCTTCCCTCTCTCCTTTCCTTTCTTTTGTCCTCCCTCCCTTCCTCCTTCCTTCCTTCCTTCCCTCCTTCCTTCCTTCCTCCTTCCTTCCTTCCTTCCCTCCCTCCTTCCTTCCTTCCTTCCTTCCTCCCTTCCTCTTTCTCTCTTTCTTTCTCTCTTTCTTTTTTTATTTCTTTTTTCTACAACAGTTAACATTTATGTACAAACTTTATACTGGGTGTCTTTTACAGAATTTGTTCTCAGTCCATGGTCACCAGTCTTTTTTCCTGAGAAATCTGCATAAACAGCGTGACTCAAGTTTATGTCAATAATCCTATCAGAACTACCTTAAGCTATTACTTTTGATCACTATCTTTCATAGAATCATTTAAAACTATTTTTAAAACTTGTTTGGGGGCAAGGAGAGAGAAAGGGACTCCCAAATACGTGCTTATTATAGAATTTCAAATGAACCATGTAATACGAGAAGAACATTAATAAAATAAAGAATAACAAACAATGCTATCCTTCCTACACGGGCATGCTTGCTAAAGCACACCTGATACATGATCATTTGGAAATAAACAAAAAGATAAATGCTTTTCATTACAGAAGCATTCTCCCGATTGCAAAGGGAATCACAATGAGTCACACAATGCTCTCTCCTGTGCCTCTATGTTCAGTTTCATCCATCTATTTATATAGCAAACCCTCCTTCTATGCTTAAAACACAATTTTATTACAAGAATGATTTATATATAAACTTTGTAGCAAAATATTGTATCAAATATACTCTCTATAAAAAAAATCTCAGCCATCAGGATGAAGAAACTTCTTTCAAATACTTTCTTTCAGTGTGGCAATGGATTTCCATTGATGGAGCCACATGTCCAACTCTGGTGTCCAGCAATGTTGGAAAAATGACAAAGAGTCAACAGAATTCTTCCAAGGCTAAATTCATACCATCTCGATGCTAAGTTTTAAGTTAATGGAGGGGGAAAAAACCAAACCAGCCATGTTTGAAGTAAAAAGTGTGATCTAAGATTGAATCTGCAAAAAGAAAAGGCCTGGGGTAAAAGGTGCTGAAGAAGTCTGCATAATTTAAACCTCATATTCTGATATAGAAGTCAGAAGTCAGAGCTGCTTGAAATACTGAATGCCAGTGAGATAAGGATATGCAATTCATTTGACAAGCTCTAAAGGGGAATAGAGAAATGGGAGGCAGATATAGAGTCCAGAAATGATTGCTTTATGATAGAAGGCATAGAGTATATCTGGGTGTTGAGGGGATCTCATGCAGAAGCATACACTGAGGGCCCCAGATGGAGGAGAGAATTGTTAATGGGCGTCTGAGTGGTGAGGGGACTTGGGATCCAGCATGCAAGAGAGGGGCAAGGCTTAAAAGGGACACCGAGTACAGGCTCAAAACATGCCAAAGAAGTCGGGACTTCTTTTCACTTTGATTTTTAACATTATATAGGACCTCATTATAGCATAGTGATTGAAATTAGAGACTTCAGAATCTAAATCTTTGAGTACTGCTTTTGTGACATAATATTAGTACACCTCTTACAGGCTTGCTGGTGCTGTTAAATGTGAGAAAGCATGGGAATTCCCCAGCAAAGTCACAAGCAAGGGACCCAGAAGGGGAAACTTCTATCATTAACTTTGTCATGGAGGAGTAGCCCTGGGTCTTCGGAGCTGGGAGTCTTGGTGAATGTCACATGAAGTCCACTTGCTTCCTCCTCTTTCTTTGGTACCCCATGCTGTAATTCTGCAGGACATAGCATTTTTTTTATTTCCATGTTCCAGCCTCAGATAATTCTGCACGAGGAATAAAGGAGAATAATTTTCTCTCCCTTGGGGCATTTATTAGACGTGAATAGATTGTAAGATTAAGGTGAATTTCCAGAGAGAAGCAATGATAAAATGGATAGGAGGGAACATTATTTACTTCTCCACAGAGGTAACCAAGATTGTTTTCAGCAGATACTCAATGATTTTGGTGAATTGACAGGCTATCGTCCCTTCCCAACAAGACTAAAGCCCAAGCAGGGGATGATACAAAATTTTAAAATAACAATGTTAATAAAGATGGGTCAGCTTTTAGTTTCTTAATATAGTTGAATAAATCTTTACAATTTTCATAAATATATCCCTCAACCTGTCAATCAAGATTTCTTGTTAGACTTTATTTTGATAGACTACACAATTAGCATCCAAGACATTGATTTAGCTGTGACTAATATTTCGTGGCTGATCATTTAGGTTGCAATATTCTGGAAAAACAAGTTATGACAATTCTCAATCCATGTCAAACACCTTTAATATTCAGTGAAACTTCTGAAGAAATATGGATGAAAGAAAGAAATCCAGGGGTAGAGTAAGTAGAGGAAAGGAAACTTATGGGTTATCTTTCTTGACTAAAAGTTAGCATATGCAGGAGTCCTTGAGAATAGAATGACTTTATAAAATTCCCGTAACAACATCCCCAAGGCTAAAGTCCAGTGATATAATTACTTACAAGTATGCAACACTTATATTGTCAGCTGTAATTATAACAAATTCATCATTTCTCATTTTTGTTTTGACTCTGGTGCTTGCCAGTCAATGTCAATGTCCCTCAATTCAAAACTTTTATTCCTTGTACATTATAGATGCTCAGCAATTTAGGTTTGTTAAATTTCATGTCTTAAATTTACCAGTGAGAGCTCATTTTCAATCAATATATTCATACAGTTACCATCATAATCAAATCATAGGACCTGTCTTAAATTAAAATTCTCTGTATTTGACTCATTTCCTCCTCATTAAATTTTTGTTACTTTTTTGTGGGTCTGGCCTTTAGCTATGCTATAATTGTCTTAATTTTTAAAAACCTTATACATCATAATGACATGGAAAGATAATGTCTAGAGATAGTTTTCAAGGCTGAGGCTCATTATAAAGTTTTACATTTTGGTACTTGCCAAAGTATCAGAGTTTAGTCAATTCTTGAAGAGTCAAAGAAATAGCCACAAGCTGGGAGTGTGACATCCCTGATAGGCTTCTAATCCCCCTAAATCTAGTTCCTGAATTGCCTTCAATAAGGTAACAAGGGATACCAGATTACATGATGTGTGTCTGTTTTCCCCTCAGAGTCCATGAACAGACATATACTAACTGCAGAATAAGGGGCTTTTATGTATATAGTTAATCCTGTCAACCACCCTATAAGGTTGCTATAACTATTTCTATTTTAATGAGATAACAAATGGGGAAATGGGCTCAGAAAACTAACAGTGTTTTGCCCACATGGTAGGTAAAATTGGGACACAAACCACTATTTTCTCATTCCATATCCAGTGTTTTATATACTACCAATTTAATGTCTGGTTACCTCAAGTAAGAGAGGACCCAGGACCCCTTTCCCCTTTAGAAGATAAGTGTGTTTATTGCATGAGGTCATGTGTGTTCTCCTTGGAACAAGAAGCAAAGGTTTTGTTGTTTCATTTACAGAGAGTTTCTAATTTCATCTCATACGTCACTGTCAGAGAGGAGTCAGGGGTATTATCCAGGGCAGGAGTGAGGAAAAGAGTGGTCTCTAAGAGGGAAAAGAGAGTGCCAAGGCCCTGAGAATGAAGCAAAGAGACTTATACACTTTGGAAATGATTGTAGACTTTCTTCTTTTTGCAGGTGGCATAGGGAATCCAGCTAAGAGGTTATTAGAGGCGGGAACAGAAACAGCCTCACTGATAGTGACTATCAACAGGCCTATCACTATTAGAAGGTATAATCAAAAGGACTTGTGATTGATTGGATGTAGATTATGTGGGAGAAGGAGAAGCTAAGGATGACTCCTCAAGATTTATGATTTAAAAATCTAGGTAGAGGATGGGCTCATTCATTGATATGTGGAAGAATGAAGGAAGGAATAATTTGGGGGGCTTGGTGCTGCTGTTTTGTATTGGATCAATTCAGCTAAGTTAGAACTACATTTTTCAGAATCTATTTCCCAAAACAGTTCCAAATTAATAGAGGTCACAAGAGCCACTTTGCACATGATTTGGAAAGGGGAAATCAAAACAGCAGCTATATTCTTTTCATGCCAGAAGACTGGTTGGAAGGTACCAGTGGGTCTCTGAACTCACACATCGTATTGCTTATTTATAGCCTTCCTGGTTGTTGGGGGAGCAGCAGCTAGGTTTGCAGCTTTTTCAGCTCCACCCAATCTTCCTTCTGATTCTTGGCTCCTGGGCAAGATGCACATGTAACTCCAGGCAACTTTTCTGGCAGGTCACTTACATCATGCAAATAAGAGACTTGGATGCCGTGACTAGCAGGGCCAATCTAGCAGGTTCTGGCGAGGGGTGATGGGGGATTAGAAGATAAAGATTCACAGATGCAGATTTTGAAGATAATTTATTTAGCTGGGATTAAGTGGAATGCTGCTCTCTGATGGAGAAGCAATCTAAAGAGTGATGCCAGCAATTTTTATTTATATATGTCTCATTATGCAGTTAAAGACTATGCAAGCATTATTCTTTGAATTCAGAAAGTTACAAGGCTAAAAACATGTATGTAGCTTTTCCACAGTTGCAGTTTACAGTTGCAACGTGCAATGTTAGGAGCTTTGTGTAGCTCTCACTCCAGTCAGAATGGCAGCTATTATGAAGACAAACAACAATAAGTGTTGGTGAGGATGTGGGGAAAAAGGCACACTCATACATTGCTAGTGGGACTGAAAATTGGTGCAGCCAATATATGGAAAGCAGTATGGAGACTCCTTGGAAAACTTGGAATAGAACCACTATTTGACCCAGCTATCCCTCTCCTTGGTCTATACCCAAAGGACTTAAAAACAGCATACCACAGGGACACAGCCACATCAGTGTTTATAGCAGCACAATTCACAATAGCTAAACCGTGGAACCAACCTAGATATCCATCAGTAGATGAATGGATTAAAAAATGTGGCATATATACCCAATGGAATATTACTCAGCAATAAAAGAGAATAAAATCATGGAATTTGGAGGTAAATGGATACAGTTGGAGAAGATAATGCTAAGTGAAGTTAGCCAATCCCCTCAAAACAAATGGAGAATGTTTTCTCTGATATAAGGTGAGACTGACTCATAGTGGAGTAGGGAGAGAGAGCATGGGAGGGATAGATGAACTGTAGATAGGACAGAGGGTGGGAAGGAAAGGGAGGGGGTATGGGGTTAGTAATGATGGTGGAATGTGATGGACATCATTATCCAAAGTACATGTGTGAAGACATGAATTGGTGTGAACATACTTTATATACAGAGATATGAAAAATTGTGTTTTATGTGTGTAATAAGAATTGTGATGTATTCCGCTGTCATGTATTTAAAAAATAAAAGCAATTAAAAAATAAATAAGTAAAAAAAAATTTTTAAAAAAATAAATAAAGTTACTGTTAAGCAGGCAGCTTCAGAAGTAGTGGAGCTGGTGAAACATGTGGTTGTCTAGCAGGAGAGTTCCTTTATTCCCAGGAACTATGTACCTAAGATCAAGGCTGAGGCTGATAAAACTCATCCACAGAGACTTCTCATGCAGGGCATTGCCACAGCAGCTAGGCATCCTGTACCCTTGCAAAGGAACATTCCCAGGCACTAGGCTTGCCACAGCCATGAGGTCATCAGAGAATCCAATCTCAGACACTGCTCTCCCATTCTCTGTCACCACTCTTCATACTTGGAGGCAGCAGGAAGCCAACATGGGTTCCATTCCATTCCCATGGCTTCCAGCCTGTCTGCAAGTGTTTCCATTTTCTTGGTTTTTCATATCATCCCTACTTTACGTTCTTCTTTCCTCCTCTGCTGACTTCAGACTCCAGCACCAGATGCAAAGACAACAACCTCATATAGATGGTCTAATCAGTTCCCACATTCCCACAAATTCATTGAGTGAAGTCCTTATTACAAATCCCTTATTAGCTGTCATATTTGATGTTTCTGTTTCTATGATTGAACTTTGCTGATAAACTATGTTAGAAGAAGATCAATTTAGTTTGGACTATACTTAATTGGAAGGGCCTATGAGATAGCCATATAAAGAGGCCAAACAGGGAAATGGATGTACATGGATGAAAGGATGGATGGATTAAAGATCATATAAACTCGGGAGATAATATAATGTTAATAATGGAGGCTGTAGTACAATCAAGAATATACCTGTTCTTTGTCCAGGTTATTTGTTTTGGCACAGAGTTTCAAGAAAAACCCTTGGAATTTTTTGAATTATAGAATTTCTTTGTTATGCTAATTTTTCTGGTGGCTCATAATAGGCCTATGAACAGCTTCAGAATGGGGGCTAGTCACCAGAAAGGCCAACCACTAACACAATCAGAAGTTGACCCTTTGTGCCAGACAGACCTCTAGGGAGGGGAGGGCGCTGGAGATTGAGTTCAATCTCATGGTTATGATTTAATCAATTTTACCTATGTGATGAAACATCAGTGCCATTTCTGGAGACTGGGTAGAGTTTCCTGGTTGGTGAATACACTGATGTGCTGGGAAGGTGATGCCTTTGTTACGTAGGTTAGTAAGGTAGAGACAGGTGGGTAGAGAAAAGGATAATGAAGGGCAGTAATCTATGGGGAAAATGTCAGACATATGCTTTCAGAAAATCCATGAGTCACAAAACTCAAGGATTTTTATCAGGCAGGCAAGCATCTGGACAATGGAAGTTAGAATGTCCAACCTTTTCCAAGTCTAGATAATTAAAATCCCTTAAGGAAACTATTCGTTAAAATCATGGGGAACCTAATTGAAGTAGACAAATGGGGTCTGATATGTCAGAACCTGTCCCAGCCATAGTTAATTATAATCCCTTAAGGGAACTACTCTTTCTATACCATGCCATCATTGTCTCTTGTTACCAGGTTGCCACGACCCTCCCTTATCTCCAAAATTATGTCATAACTGCTCAGCCCTCTCACCTTGTGAGCAGGAAATCAAGACCCACACAGACAGAATTTGCTGAGGGCTATTCAAAGGGTAGTAAATTCATTAATTAAGGGGGTATGAGAAATTGAGGCAAGAATAAGGGAACTCAAATCCTTAAATAACCCTGACACATTGATCTCTCTGAGGTGACCCATTCAGGCTGTCCTGAACATCTGTACCCTTACTTAATCTTTTCTCTTTGAGAGCATACTGGGGATTTAACCCATGGGTGCTTTACCACTAAGCCACATCCTTATCCCTTTTTATTTTTTAATTTGAGACAGAGTCTCACTAAGTTGCTTAGGACCTCTCTAAGTTGCTGAGGTGGCCTTAAACTTGCAATCCTCCTGCTTCAGCCTCCTGAGTTGTCAGGATTATAGGCATGCACTACAGTGTCCAGCTTACCCTTAATCTTTTCTGATAAACTCCTGCTGTTACTCTGTATAACTTGAAATTCTCCCTGCAAGATTGCAATATCCAGTGACTGAAAACTCCCTGTGGCTGCTTTCAGCTTTATGGGTGCATCTCTTCCTCTGCAACACAATGACTCATGGGAAGAAAGCATGGAAATGCTGGATCTAGGACCTTTCCAGAACTTGTCATATATATATATATATATATATCTCCTTGTAATTAAATAGTAAGTGTAATGCTCTTCTGAGTCCTGAGAGTTGTTCCAGGGAATTGTCAGACCTAAAGGAGAGGGTAATGGGATCTCTTGAATGTATAGCCAAGTCAGTCAGAAATGCAGGTAGCCTGAAGACATTGGAATTTTCAGCTGGTATGTAAAGCAGGGACAGTCTTGTAAGAAGGACTTAGAGGCTTCCTTTGCTAAAAAAAATACTGACTTTTTCTTGGGCCTGCAAATGTCCAATGGCTAAGTAGAAGCAGAATTAAAACAAAAACAAAAACAACTTGATATCTATTCCTCCATTTTGCATCTGTCTACTTTGCTCTGAGTCACTTTGGGTTCCAGGGATGACAGGTCCAATTAATAAGCATCTTGTGAATTGGAACAACCCTCCAGGGGACAGCAACTTTCTCATCACTGCAGATAAGGCCCTGCTTGACCAATCCTGAGATAATAATCAACCAGACCACAGTTTAACCAAGACTACTTGACTATGCATACTTCTGGTCCCCCTTGTTTATATAATATGGAAGCTCATGCCAGTATCCCCAAAGATAGGTCTCTTTTGTTCTTACAGCATTCAGTTTGGTCCTGACACAAACAGCCTGCTCTGTGCATCTGGCTGGAGGAATGGTGGTGGGAGGTTAGGGTTAGGGTTAGCAGTTAGTAGGGGCCATGAATTATACTGCTGAACCTCTGCTTCACAAAATAATTTTGATGAGCAAATGTAAGATGCATTTGCTCAGATAGTTAATTAAGACAAATGCATAAGCTGGCTTCTCTCCCATTTCCACCACAGATGGGTTTACTACAATTCCATTCTGACACTAACTACTTAAAATTGGTATCAGACACAACAGATCCAAGGGCAAAAGTCCTCCCAAGACCATTAAGGGAGCCATAAGTCAGAGGCAAATCAGGTCTTACCACTCCAAAAACAAAACAGAAAAAGGAATAGTGAAAAGCAGGAAAGGGATTTTAATTAGTTTGGCCATACCAGAAAGATAAAGGGCACCAGTGTTTGCTGACTTGGATGCTCATTAGCAGGAGGCTGGGGTGGTAGGAGGAGAAGGTGTCATGGGGAGGGTTGGACTTCCTCTTTTGATGGACTCCTCCCAGGCTACCCATCGTCTGTGTTCTAATACAAACACTGAACTCCATTTGGTCTCGTCCACTCAGGTGTTTCACATCTGTGTTGTGAAGATGCATCAGCTGCAGGTTATTTACTTTTTGTTTTGCTTTTCCAGCATTCAGTTTGGTCCTGACACAAATAGCCTGTCCTGTGTATCTGGGCTGGAGGAATGGTGGTAGGAGGTGGCAGGTGACAGAGCAGTTAGCAGGGGCCAAGAATTATATTACTTGCTGAACTTCAGCCTTGCAAACTAATTTTGATGAGCAAACGTAAAATGCATTTGCTCAGATAGTTAATTAAACCAAATGCACAGAGAACAACTTGTGGGCTTTCCTGGAGTCACCTGGGGTTTGCACTCAGCCTTTGAATCTGGGCAAGTTATCTATGAATAATTTAGTAACTTGGAATGTTACCTGAGAACTAAGACTCTGGGCTACTAATTAGGACTCAGAGCCAAGAAGCTCTTCTTGCTATTTTCATGAAAACATAATCATGCAGGATAATTTTCAAGAATAAATACCTTTAGCAATGTTTTCTGATATTCCACATTGGTTTTTGTACTCAAAAAGCTTGGAGGCAAGGTATATTTAGATGTGGAATTGACTACAAAATGGAAAGTTTAGAGAAGGAATATTATGCATTTCGAAAGGTTTTGCAGATAGAAGAAAAACTAATCCTTAGGTTAAAGGACAGTCACTTGGGGCCACACAAGTCACTGAGAGATCTGAGGAGTGTGTCTGTATCCTCTCAGCTCTAACCAGTGGGTGCCCTCTGTGTCTGTCTTCCTGCTTTCCTTGCCTGGTCATTTTGTGGCACTGAGGGATGCAAATATTGAGAGTCAATGGAGCATTGAGACTAAATATTAACTGGCAGCACATGGAGGTGAGTCCCTGCTCCTCAACAGCTCTGTATCCATAAAAGATACAGATAATTCAGATAATTTTTCACTCATGTTCTCTGAAACTGCCCTCCCACCAACCACTTTCAGTGTTCCTCCAGCTTAGTGATGAGTCTGGGAAATAAAGATGTGGCCCAGAGACAGCCAGATTCCAACCCTGGCTTTTTACTCCCTAGCTGTGTGACCGTCAGCTCACACAGCTTCTACAAGCCATGCTCTCTCTTCTATAAAAGAAAATAAAAATGGTCTCATCGGCTTGTTGTGAGGATTCATTAGAGTAATGCACATACATCTCTTAGCACAGGGCCTGGTACACACTAAGTGCTAGTAAAACAGTGGCTAACCGTCTTATTATTTATTTCATGTTTATGAATGGACCATTAGTATACAACTTTACTCAGAAGCCCATGTGGTTCACTAAAGAGATCATTTATAGAGTACAGTTCAATTTCTCACAGTACTTACGAGGACAATAAACTTGGGTTGCTTAGTTTTGTGCCATGATGACTGTAGACTTATTTTTCTGTCCAAAGAAAGCACTGTGTAAGGACTAATGTTGGAGAGTAGGCCCATCTCCTTCTCAGCAAAAGCATTCTCAATACACAGTTCATTGGATATAGAGAGCAATTTTGAAGACAAGTCATTTTTTTTAAAGCATCTTACCATCCTAGATTGGGAGTAGGTCTTAGTTGTCTTTTATCAGTGTAAAAGCACTTTTTAGTTGCAAAGAGCAAACTCATTCAGCTTTCCATAAGCCAAATTTCTAAGGCAGATGAATCTGGAGGCAAGGACTGGCCCTGGGGCTGGTCAGGACCTACACCACTGTTCATGCTCCTGCCCCTCCTCCATGAATGTAACTTCACTCACTTCTCTTTTCTTCTGCTATTTCTGCAGCTGCCAATTGTTCTGATTTTCACAATTCTAATTTCCACAGAGAAAATTCAGTAGATTCAATGACTGTCACGAGTTTCACAAGTGTTTCTCACAGCTGGACATAGCATAAACATGGAACTAAAAACTAAGCTCCAGATAAATTTTTGAGTCAGCCTTTGGTAGAGTTGGTAACAGAGATGACAAACCTTAATCCCCTACTGAATAAAGATATTTTAAAGAAGAGACTCTAAGACCTAGTGTTCTGATGCTCTAAGAGCTAGCTTTTGCATCTCCTTCAAAGTCAAGGAAGAAGTTTGGGATCTTTTCTGAATCAGCTACCTTAAAAATACCCAGAATACAGACATTTGTCTGATGGAAAAAGAGGAGACTTTTCTTTTCAGAGTTTATCTTTTCTATATCTTATCATAAAATGAATGTTGGCTAGTTAATTTGCAAGAAATTTCCTGAGAGACTCTATTTTAACTACTAGGTTTTATTGTTATATAGCCCTTAACCTTGACTCTATGATGCTTGTTTACTTACTGGAAATGGGAAATCACCATTATTCCTTGTGTGTTTGTTATGGGAAATCATTTAAATTTACTCATGATAGTTAACCCTTTCACTGTTGCTTCACTGATCATGCTATATTTAATTCAATCAGAAAACAAGCTTATTCAGATTCTCTCAGAGTTGGGGAAGGGGTAGGGACAAACATCTGATTTCTCCCTAGATAATCAAAATTTTAAAAAGATGGTATTTTTAGTTAAATAGTTTTAAGACTTCTTATCACTTCCATAGCTGCTATCTTGGCTCAGGCCAATATTATGTGTGGTCTGATTTTTTGCAAGAAACCTTATATTTGATCTCTGTGCTTCTCCCCCATCTCCCTGTAGTCAATGCTCATCACAACCAACAAGAGTCATGCTTTCAAAATAAGTCTGCTCTGATTCTTTCAATGGCTCCTTGAATCCAAAAACATAAATCTCAAGGTGGTAATATGGTCCCTGCCCTTTTACCTCCCTGATGTCCCCTTTGACCTCCCTCCTCTTGCTCATTCTATTCTAGCCACCACCTGCCTCTTTGTCATTCTTCAGACACAACAAGTAGCCCTGCCTCAGGACTCTTGTATTTGTGTTCTCTCTGCTTAGATTGCCCTCTGTCCAGGTAGCTGCAGGTGTTCCTTAGGTCTTTACTTGAAGGCTACCTTTTCAGTGTGGCTTTCTCCCCCTTCAAGACATAAATCTTTCTTTTTTTCTCCTTTATTTTTTATATCAATTATCTCCAACTAATGTATGCATATTTATTGACTTATTTTGTTACCATATGCTTCCCATCATTGGATAGAACTTCCATTAGACCAGGGATATTTTTTATCACCAGCCCCTGCTTTGTACTGCTAATTTCTTAACACCTATAAGAATTCTTGACACGTCATAGGTAATCAATCAATATTTGTTTAATGAATGAACAAATAAATGAGAAATACAAATCCCAATTTTCTACTTAACACCAGCTGCTGGATATCCTACTGATTGATTGATCTTATGTCGGGTGCCACGCAAGGTCTGTGACAGGGCAGTTTGTCTTACAGAGAAGGATATATTGTCAGGATTGATCTATGTTGTCCAACTTCTATGGTTAAATATATGATTTACATTGTATCTAAATCAAAGTTATAGAAAAACTGTACTTAGAGTGATAATGTTGAAATATCCTTGGAAAATTTAGAAGCATCCCAGGGTCCCTCAAGGAGAGAAAATTAAGAACAAGTGGTGCCCTTAATCCTCAGGGAATGTTTTCTTAAACCCTCCGTGGATGCTTGAAATCTTGGATAGTACTGAATCCTACATACACCAGTATTGTCTTGTACATACATATGTACCTATGATAATTTAATTTGTAAATTAGACATAGTAAGAGATTAATAGTAATAGCTATTAATGAAATAGAACATTTATAACAATATGCTGTAGTTAAAGTTATGTTATTATAGGCTCTCTTGAAAGAATCAAGATAGATTGGAACATTTGTTGTTGTACAGGGCATCTGGTAGATAATCTGTGAACAATGTTTTATAAAAATATCTATCCTTCACTCCTAGCTTTTAGGAGGGCTGCAGAAACTAATCACTAAGTGCTTAGTAAGCAAAAGAAGATAGTTGGAGACCAAAATCAGGAAGAGAATTTTACTTTGGGACAAATGTTTAAATCTTAAGCCCTAGATCAGAACCAATAACAAACAAAGGCACATGCACTTTGTCATTCCTGGTTTGAGTGTGTGGTGGCATAAAGTAGACCCTGTATATGGGAGTGTTTCACCTTACATAATAACTGTTTACTTCCTAGAGACACATAGAAACCCCAGGAGCTCCTGTGTTTTGTTTTTATTTTTTTAATCCTCACCCCTACCCCAAGACACATATTTTTGTCTCTGAACTGCTCCCTGTGGGATCTAAAGACACATTGCTGGAAATTGGCCCTGGGGGATCAATGAGGCCAGTTATGTTAACAAGTTCTTTGGTGGGGGGGGGGGCTGTGCACTGGGGTGAGCTGTCTCTCTCCCACCTACAGATAGAAAGGGGCAGGGAAAGGGGTAATGTTAGCAGATAGATAGAGAATCCTCTTCAGGATGCTGGATTTTGTCTAAAGAGAAAAAATTGTTTTGTAACTAAACTCTTGTACCTCAACCAAGAGCCACCCTATTTCTGAGTCAAATGTGAGATTCAAAAACAATCATTTTTTAAGATTACTGAAATTTGAGTAGGCTGCAGAAAAACTTTTTTTCCTTTGTTTTAAAACAATTTTAACCTTTATAATTACTTTAAAAGACACATGTATTCATGCTTAGAAATTTGGAGAATGCAGCAAAGTATAAAAAAATCAAAATCACTCACAATCTCATCATGTTATATTTCAATGTTTATCATTTCAATCTTTTTTCTATTATTATGCATACTTTAATGATAATGTACATATACTTTTGTGGTTTTGTTTCTTTCACTGAATTTATTGTATACTGCATATTGCCCATACATTGTTTTTCTAAATAATTTTAAGAAGCTAAATAATATTTTAATATATGAAGGTATCAATATGTAACTATTCCCCTATTGCTGGACAATTAGATTTTCTTTCTACTGAAATGTGAACTTCCTCTTTAATTTAAAGTAGGAATAAACATGCATTAATTTAATTTATTTAAATTAATTAAAATTTAAAATTTAATTTATTCTTCCTAAGACTTTAAACATTGAAATGTTCTCTTGGCTGTTGTCTGAAGGCAGAAACCCTTGGCTGTTTTGCACACCTGGCTACATGGTTTCCAGGAGGGAGAAGTGGGGGCAGGGAATGAGGGTTGTTCTTGTTTGTAGTTTGTCATAGAATTAAATATTAATTCTTGAAGTATTTAGAAGGCAAATTTATGAATACATGAAGTCCAAGGTATGATGTGTGTGTGTGTGTGAGTGTGTGTGCTGAGCAGGTGGGATTGGTTAGTTGGTAGTAAATATGATTTATTCAGAACAGAATTAACATACTGAGTTTGAAGGTGGGTTAGATAAACCCTATTCCTAATTGAAGAATACTCCTCAGGCAGAAGTATTCTTGCTGTATTCCTTGACTTGCGATGGGGTTAGCCCCTCCACTCCCCCCATAAAACCACTGTGAATGAAAAATATCGTAAATCAAAAATTGGTCTGATACATCTAGCCTACTAACACCCCAGCTTAGCAACACAGCATGCTGTTGAGTGGGGTTGTTTTCACTCCCCTGGCTTCCTGGGAGCTGCTGCTCAGCATACTGTCTAGCCTCAGAAGGGAGTCTCTTGCTTCCCTGGAAAGGTGAACGTTCAAAACTGGAAGTATGGCTTCTATGAATGGGTATGGATTTCACATTGTTATAAAGTAGAACAATTATAAGTTAAACCTTTGTGAGTCAGGGACCGTCTGTATTTGGCTTTTACTTAGCTTTCTTCTCCTCTGTCCACTTCCTTTGACCCACCCCCTAAACCTTCACCGCAAGCTGGCACTGAGAATTAGGACTCTCCAGCAGAAGAGAGATTGAAGCAACTTCTCTGTCAAGGCCAAGGTCAATTTTTCACACAGAGCCAAGGTTTCCTTGTCTCTGGATTGAGGATCTCGAATCTTCCTCTTTGCTGAAGTGTTAGAGCTTACTACTTTAGATACCTCCTTTGCTAAACTTACCCAGGTCTCCCACTCAGATTAATTATTCTTTCAGTGGCATACCCAGCTACCTTCAATTACAATCTTGCATGGGGACCCATTCTGAAAAATGTATTGTTAGGTAATCACTTAACCCATGTTCGAACATCTCGGTGTAATTACACAAAAACAGCTACAATGTCACTAGGTGATATCTTATGAGACTACTGTCACATATGCAGCCTGTCATTGACTGAAACTGTGTTATGTAGAACATGACTGCATTTAGAATTTATTTTTTCCCCTCTTATTATAAAAGGTGATTTGTTTGTGTCCCACAGTGGTTGAGGGCATGGTCTTTCTTATTCATTGTTGTGTTTCTTAGGCCTGGCACATAGCCTGACTTTGGTGCTGAGCAAATATTTGCCAAAACAGCAAACGATAAATAAAAGCCCAGGAGATAAGATAAAGCACTTGTACTACATACGCTTCCTTCACTTTTAATTTCCTTCTGTTCTCTCTTTCTTGCTCACCTGTTTGTTGTTTGCATTCTCTTTATTAGTTACTCAGGGAGTCGGATATTTAATTGAAAGTTTATTTATGCACAGTCTTTGCACTCCAGAGAGGAAAGAAGCTACAAGAACAAAACTCAATTACATGTGTAACATCAGTAGATGTATCATGTTAAACATCAACTACAACTAATAATAAAATAACACGACATAAATATCCCTTGGTTGAGGACTCAGCAGATCAAAGGCTGACCATATCCTCTGGCTTATTCTTTTTTCTGGACACGGACACATCCCACATGTCTAGGTTCACTAAATTGAAGGGAGATCTGATATGTATGGGTTAATTCCTATGAGTTGAAAAAGATTTCCTAGTGGGTATGAATCTGGGTTTCTTTTTTCGTCTACAGAGAATTTTGCTAGTGGATTTAATTAAATTTGTTATTTTGTATACTACTTGAAGCCCAAAGGATATTTTACTTGCTTAAGAAATCAGAGAAATAGAATTTTATGTAAATCCCAAGTGACTTGATAAACACAGACGTAACACAATATCTAGTTCTTATCCTTAATTCAATTCAATAAATCATTATGGGGCATTTATTATATGTGAGGTACTCTTCAAGAGAGTGGGGGGCAGGATGGCTCCCATCCTTAAGAAGCTAACAATTTAGTACACTTCTATATGCAAACTGATATCTAAAATACATATTTTGATGAAATAGGAGTAGGCAGTGTTTTCCTGCCCCAAATAAACACTTCCTTAATAGGGAACATGAAGCTCTGAGAGATGTCATGAAGTGAGCTGAGGGTGAATGAGAAAGGCAGGCACCCCAAGGTGGGATGACCTGACTGCCTTGGTGGCACACCCTCTCTATGCACAGCCAACCTTCCTGTCAAGGTTTTTCCCAGATTCCATCACTCCTTCCACAAATAGAAGGCATAGAATGGAGGTACAACTTTCTTAAAGTTACAGCAATCCATTTGGGAACGTAGAAAGGAAAAAGGGACACAGTTTTAAACCTTTCTGGGATTATAGGTACCTCTGAGATTCTAATCTAAACTCTTGGAACCTTTCCTCAGAGAAATGTAATATGGTTATACAGAAACACTACCAGCAATTTCCAGACTCCCTGAGACAAGTCCAGGATAAGAACTGGATTGATCTCTTTCCTAGCACTGATTAGCTCTTATCAATTCTGTGCTAACCAGACAAATGAACTAGATAGCTTCAGAAAACAGGTAAAGGTCCTTGGGAAATATGAATCTGAATGGCAGTGCTCAACCAGTCAGAAAGGAAACTAAATGGAAAGTAATTTTTCTCTATCTCTGCCTTGATGTAGAAATAGCTGGTCCCATTATTTTGTAGAGAAAGTTGAAAATTTTAATTATTGTAACATTTAAAAATTTAAAATAGTAGCAAAATCTCTGAGAATAATGTCATATAAAATCTATTTCAATGCTGACAGGAGATATTTGTTTGAAATATAATGATTTTCAAATGGTAGACAGATCCAGGAATTTGTAGGGAATAATGGAAAGCAGTGAGAATAATGTGTGCTTTGAAAAGAGTCATATTTGTGATAAAGGAACAGAAACTTGGTTCTTCCATTATCCTTAAGTTTTTCCTTTTTGACTTTCCCAATCATACTTGATTTTTCTTTTCCACATTTGAACTCAGGTTATTGATGGAGGAAAGATTAAAGATTTATTAAGCTACCAAAAAGAAATAACTTTTTCAAATGCCAAGCAAAATTGATAGGGGGAAAGAATCCTCCAAGCTAAACTGTCTTTTGGAAATGTGATCTTTTAGAAAATATCAAAGACCTGTAAGAAAATGAATTGATTGTTTTTGTTCAGATCTGATTTGCTGTTAAATGTATATAGCACAAATCAAATTTATCCATTGTCTAAGTAAATGTTCTTCCATAGGCTAAGTCAAGCAAGTAGAAATAGTCTTCATCCAAAATGCTTTAATGAAGACTTTTCTTTTTCTTTTTTTTCTGTATATTTTATTAGTGCATTTAAATTGCACATAATGATGGAATTGTTGTTATATATTCATATATGCACACAATATAACAATATAATTTTGCCAGTATTTTGTTTTGCTTTTTAAAGAATGAATTTTGAATTTTGACCTTGCATTAATTTTCTGATTTTCATCTCCTTAGTTCTTCTAAACCAACATTCTGATCACAGAGGATCACAGAGAGACAAGTTTGAAGATCTACATCCCAGACTCTATGAAGACATAGCTCTATAGATAATCATTAGAGACATAATCCACTACACTGAATTGTTTTATCTGGTAGAATTGTATTCCTTTGAAGTATTACTACATGATCTTCAATCTCTAACTAATAAGTCAAAGAGAAAGATGCAATCACATAGGAAGCCTCACTTATTCTGAAATCAGGAAACTTGTAAGAGGAATCCTGTATTGAGGCTGGGTCTGTAACCTGAGTATATATGGAGTTTACACGTGCTGTGCTTGAGTCTCTTGGAGTAATTACAAAGGAGGTACTGGACCCACAGGGACTTCCGAGAACAAAGTAAGGTTGAGAATGACAATCATCAGCCTAACTCATGAAGCAACATGGATGTGACAGATTGCTAATTTCCTACTTAAAAATGGAAGCTACTCATTTTTTAGTCAGATATTCAAACACCTATGTAGAGACCATATTTCCTAAGTTTCCCTGCACTATCTGGAAACCACAAGACATAAATTAAAGTATGGTATGTATTGTTAATCCAACATGCTAAATTTATACATATAGTTCAAAATATCTAAAAGATCTAATTAAATTCATTTTTAATTGGGACCAATTATTAGTCAAAAACCTTTAGTAATATTTTTTAACCTTGCCTTATTTATAACCTTATAAGGAACTCAAAGTCTTAAGAAATAAGTAGGGGTTTAGGTTTCAAATACATTTATTATTGAAGAATAAATTTAGTGTTAAATTACTGATTGAAAATGTAATTTGTATTAAGGGCTGCAGGGCTGTTTTGGGTTTCCAACACTGTTAACATTTCAGATTTTCAAACGAGGCATGAAAAATGAGATGTGACCTTCCAATAGGTCTGAATCACTGGCTAATTCACTGATGCCCACACTTTCATATACTCTATTCATCAAATCCCCAGGCAGATGACAGCTATCAGAGACAAGAGATAATAACAAATTGTTCTCCACAAAAACAATTCAGGCTGTATACAGTGTCAATGGACTCATCTTCTCTTTGTTCCTGGAGAATAAGTGGGGGCTTTTCAGTTCAGAGATCGAAGCCACACATCTCTGAGGTGTTTAAAATTTCAGACTGATCATGGATACTGCATTCTTTGATTAACTCTAACCTTTAACAAAGAGAGAGCAAATGAACGAAAGTGAATATTCTTGGCAGTTAAATGAGGTGCCTCAGGCATTGCTTTTCTCATATACGTGAGACAAAATATTGATCAAAACACACCAATTAAGTCCTGAAGGAATAGAAGAATTTCTTAGTGCCATGCTGTCTTTTGGGGACATAAACCAGTAGCTATGCTCATCCTAACTTAATATCTGACTATATTTGAGGGATCTTCAATTTTCCTTAACCCCTCACCCCTCACCATTTAGGTAGTGTTTCACCAGGTTTTCAGAATACTGAATAAATACGGAGGCTGATGTGGTGACTGGCTGAGGAGTCAGGAGAAGAGGATATTAGATCTTCTACTTATTAGCTGGGACACTTTAGTCAAATCAACAAATCCAGTATGAGTTTCCTCATGTGGAAGAACTTTTTGTTCAAGTTGGATGATGTCACATATAGGAGAGAGTTTTGCTAACTGAAGAGTACCATCTAATTATAAGGGACTTCAGGTGGTGGTAGTGTATTGATTAAAGTCCAGAATCAATATAATCCACAGTGGAAATTTTCTTAATGGGTGGCAGTAGATTGATTTAGATGTTACCATCATATTTCTAAGGTGGACTTATAATAGGGCAAAAAGAAACTGTAGTTGCATTAAAAAGAAAAGAAAAAAATAAAGGAGTTAAAATTAGAGATCGATCTTAGACATGGAAAAGTTCTGAAATTTCCAACTCCTACTTATGTAGACAGAGGACATTTTGAAACTTTGTAATACATGTCACCAAGATAAGTAGCTACTTGCTAATGCCTATTTATTTTCAAGCTAAACTTTAATTAAGCTCATATTGTTTTTTCAGCTCCTTCTGGTTTTTTAAAAAATTATTTGCTTTATTCCTAACATGGCTTACTAGGTCCTTCTATTGACTAATTAAAGGAATGCTAAATTTGCTGGATATTATTTTTCTAATATTCCTGCCAACAGCATGCATGTTCCAGTTATTTATAGGTGTGGTGTGTGTGTGTGTGTGTGTGTGTAAAGAGGAGTCCTCTTTGATGTTTATTTATGTTGGACATTAGCCAGTATTTCATGCTCAAAGAATACAAAATCTCAAGAAAACTTCCTTCTGTGTTCTTCACAAATTACCACACACAATTTCCATCAACTGTCAAGGAAAGAAGAATTACAAGATTTAAGATTTGTTATACAGCACCTGAAAGTTCCAAAGATAAGATAAATTTTGATGCAAACAGCTGTCTTCCATATTGTATATCCTGGCTCCCAGAGGAGAGCCAACCCTAGACCTTAAGAGGAAGTTTGTAAAAGTATTGATATAATTCCAGTCTGACTTCTACTGAATAGCCAGCTTCGATTAAAATGACCTTGAAAATCAGCCAACAAATATTTATTAAACATTTATAGGAAAGTACAGTGCAAACAACTCTGTTAACTGGAAATCTTACACACACCACAGAAGGTTCTTCCCAGTCATCTTGACTTCAGTGGGGTAGAGAATCACCTCATTACAACAGTATACACCTTGCCAGAACATCCAAGAAAGCACTTATGTCTCCTGGGGACACAAAAATGGCCCTGTGATTTTATCCTAAAGAACCCCAGAATTCTCTGGCCAGTTACCTGGTCTAATGTGTCTAAGGAACGGAAGAAGCCTCTGCACTTCTTGACTCTACAGCATGTTATCTTCACCTCTTCTGCCTAGTCTGCATTCCAGAATCAACACTCAGCAGGGCCCGTCAGGGGCACAATAGCTAAGCAGTCAGAGATCATCTTAAATGTTGTCCCCTAGTTCTTCACCAACATCCTGCCAGGCCTGTACCTCCTGTTACTTGCTTTACATCCTGTTCCCTCTCTGTAGGGAACTAACAAAGTCTCTCCATAAGGAATCAACCATCTGTGCTAGTTAAGAACATTTTGATTATGAACATCCATGGAAAGGCTTGGTAAGATTTCTCATATCATTTTTGGAAGTATGAAATAATAAGAGAGACAGAGAGAGAGAGAGAGAGAGAGAGAGAGAGAGAGAGAGAGAGAGAGAGAGAGAGACTCCAACTTGGAGTCAGAAAAACCTGAGTTCAGGTTCCATTCTTATATTTTGTATTTGAGTGATTTTAGGCAAGAAGCCTAACCTCTTTTTTATTTGTTTTATTCCTACAAAATGGAAAAAATAGTATCAATCCACCTCAGTTAAGACAAGTTATACAAGAGTGTTTTAACTCTTCATTTTCAGATTATTATAGATTTACATGCAGGTGAGTAATATAATACAGAGGGATTCCATATAGTTTTCATTCAATTTTCCCTAAATGGTAATATATTGAATAACTATAGAGTTATATTACACCCAGAAAATTTATAGTGACATAATAGACTAATTTTATTCAGATTTCAGCAATTTTTCATACATTCATTTGATTGTGTGTATGTGTTCATTCTATGCAGTTTTTTCACATATGTAGATTTTTATGGTTACCACCACAATTAAGATACAAAGGACACAGGAGTTTCTATTAGTCAGCTTTGCATTATTATGACCAAAATACCTGAGAAGAACAATTTAGAGGAGGGAACATTTGACTCATGGTTTTAGAGATTTAGTCCATAGTTGGCTGAGTCCATTGCTCAGAGTTCAAGGTAAGGCAGAACATTATGGAGGAAAGGTGTGGTAGAGTGAAGTTTCTCAATTCCTGGTAGTCAGGAAGCAAACAGAGAGAGGGAGGAAGGAGCCACAGGAAAGATGCACCCTTCTAGGACACACTCCTAGTGACACTCCTCCAACCATACCCACATCTGCCTACAGTTACCATCCAGTTAATCCATCTACACTAAGATGGACTGATTAGGTTACAGCTCTCACAGAAAAAAACAATATGTGGTCTGAAGACACAAAGTGTAAGGTATTGTGATAGTATTTTAACCAGCTCTAAACAGTGTTTATTGAGTGGCTACCATGATTTAGCCAATTTCTAGACTTGGAGAAACAAAAATAAATAAGACTTGTCCCTGCTCTCAAGAAGCTCAAGATCAAGCCAAGAACCTGGTAGTAGAGCAGCAGGAAAACTCATACATATGGCACTTAACCATAAAGTGACAGTTTTTACAAATTCAATAAACACTTATGGAGTACCACATCCTAGACATTCTATCTGGGAATGGAAAGATGAACTGTATTTAGGTCCTGCTCCATGAAGTTTGTTTTCAATGGAAGAGCCATAAGAAATATCCATGACACAAGAACACAATACAGTGACAATAGAAAAAGCAAAAAGAATTTGAAGTCAGAAAAATTTCAGTTTTGACATTTATTAGGTGTGTAAACTTGGGCAAGCTACTTAATGTTTGTGAAAAATTTAAATCTTACAAAGTGGAGATAATACAAAATGTGAAGTTGTTATGTGTGTTAATCTAAAAGATACACAGAGAATCTTTCCTCTACATAAAGTCAACAGGATTTCCTGATTGATGTGTGGCATGGTGGGAAAAATGAAGTGCAGGTTCATTCCCAGGCTTCTGACCTCTGACCATACAAATGATATGCTGTCACCTTGTACATTGTCCATGGATTTATCCTAGGTTTTCTTAGTGTGCATGGTTCTGCTGACAGTCAGCATGTACATTCTAGAGAACAACTCTGGTTCTTTTGTTTGGAAGCATGAGCACATCCCGCCAGGGGTAGAGGGAGATTAGAAGAAGGCATCGAAGAAGATGGAGCTATTGGTGCCCTGTCATCTACCAGTGGGGAAGGTACCGAGCCACCTACATTAAAGGAGAAAGAACTGAAAGTTAATGCGAGTGCAGCAGCACCGTCTTGTGCTAAGAATCGGGAAGTGGCAGCCCTTGGCTTTCTTAGAGGGGTGGCAAAGGCAGCTTCATTAAGCTTACCCACTAGGACCCAGATAGAAAGGAATCTGAGGCTCTGTGAAGTCCAGGGTGGGATTACCCCAATGTTGCCTAGCCAGTTTGAGAACAAAGCAAGGGCTCTCTTTAGGGACATAAGGGTCTTGAGGGGTCTGTGAGCAAAATACTAGCATAGATAAAAGCATAGATTTGGAAACCTGGCAAATTTATTAGCCTGCATAAAGCTTTTTCTCACTGAACAAAATTTAATTTTGCCTCATCCTACCTTTTAAGCAATGTTTATTCCTTATTTGAAGATAAACACAACCCATTTTTTATTTCTTAGACTTTGTTTTCATCATTGCTATGGACTATTTACTCCTTTGGATTAACAGGACAGACAGGATTGTCACAGTTTGTTCCCGAGGATGGAAGCTACTCTTCTTTCAATGGCATTACTCCTCATGTCAGTATTAAGACAAATATTCTTCTCCCTTTTAAAAATATTTTATTTTATTCTGAATAAATGATGAAATTTGGGTTTTAGGTACTTTGTGTCTCAAAAAGATTGTGATATAGAAATTCTAACATAAAAATGAAACAGCTTATATGCCAATGTTCTGGAGTAAAGAGAAGCCATCCTAAGATTTAAATTCTGCTGCAAATAAAGCTCCAGGGATATTGCCTTCTTGAAATCAAATTCTGACAGAAGACAGGAGTATTTGATAAGTAGGTACCCAGCAAGCATTCCTGTATGAATATTTCCTAGCTTTCCTCCTTTGTGAATATTTCTCTGTGTAGAAGTGACCTGTAAACCTGTCATTTATTTATGCCCCCCCTTTACTTTTAAATATCTTTCTTTCTATTTATCTTTGATGCTTTGCAGTTTTGCTACAATGTATCTAAGTATGACTTTGGCTTTATTTATCATATTCAGGGCTCTTACATCTTAATTCTTCTAATATTCTTAGTTTGTTTAATTTTGTGTCTTCTGTAATCCTGGAATATAGCTCTATATGAATATTGCGCATGCTCTTCCTATTTCTTGTGCTCTTTCCTATTCCTATAAAGATCTAAAAAATATATCAGATCTCTTTGAGTTGTAAGTATCAGAAAACCAACTTGAACTTGTTTAGATATAAAAGAGTGTTAATTGAGATGAGGTGGTAGAAATAAGACTGGTTTTAGGAATTGCAGAAACTGAACACTTGAAAGCAAATAGGACTTGTCTGTCTAATTTGGAGAAATGGCCTCCAGCAACCTTCGAACTTGCTTCTTCACAGCTTCTCCAACAAAGAAGATGGAGTTCTTCAGTCTTTCTCCCTTCTTCCTCTTTTTTTTTCTGTTCTCCTTCCCCATCCTTCTATTCCCTCATTCCCCCCTTCCCTTCTCCATTTATACCCTGACGTCTGCAATGGCATTGGATAATTTAAATCATAGGTGGATGTATAATTCTAGGTTGATGGTTATTTTCTCTCATCTTTCTGAAGATTTTGTTCTGTAATCTTTGTGCTTTTGTTGTGGCTGTGCTGAAATGACCTATAAACCTGTTTTTTAAAAAACAGCATTTAAGTTTGTTTATTTTTTCTCTCTTCTACTTTAAAAGATTCTCTCTCTTTCTCTCATGTTTTTCAGTTTTTCTACAATAAATCTAGCTTTGAATTTGGTTTTATTTACCATATCATTGGGTCATACTTCTTAATTTTTACATTTTATATCTTTTTTAGTTCTGGAAATTCTCAACCATTCTCCCTTCAAATACTTCTATTTGCACATTCTCTTTCTTCTTTTTGGACTCTGGGTTAGTCAGCTTTGAGTCACTGTGATCAAAATATCCAACAAGAACAACTTAGAAAAGGAAAAGTTTTGGGGGATTCACAGTTTCAGAGCTCTTAGTCCATAAATAGTCAACTGCATTATATAACATAACATATTATATTATGTATTACCTTGGGGTGAGGGAAAACGTCACAGGGGAAGGGTATGGTGAAGGGAGCTATTCCCCGCATGGTCATCAGAGACAGAAAGAGAAAAGGGGAAGAGGCCACAAGAAAAATGTACCCTGGAAGTTACCACTCAGTTCATTCAAACTAGGATGGATTGATTAGATTACAGGTTGCACCTTTCACCTCCAAATATTTTGTATTAACGCAGGAGTTTTGGGGGAACATCTTGTATTCAAACTACAACTGATATATTCCCTTTTAAGTTATTCTTACTTTATCCTCCATGTCTCCTAAATTCTCTTTCATTTTTCTGTCTTTCTATCCCACTACATTTTTTCTTAAAAAAAAAAACAGCATTTAAGTTTGTTTATTTATTTACTTTTGATGATGATATTACCTTTTACTCTCACCTGGGATTAGCAAACTGTGGCCTGTGGACCAAATCCATCTTGCAGCTTGTTTTTGTATGGCCATTAAATTAAGAACCACTTTTACATTTTTGAAGGATTGTAAGATATAAAGCAACATATACCAAAAAAGAGAATATATTGCAAAGATTGTCTGTAGTCTACAATTGATCTTTAAAGAAAAAACCAACCAACCCTTATCTTACATTATTTCTGGATTTATGAAAAATAAAGACAACAAAGACAAATTCTAAATTCAGTAGAATGAAACCATGCATTGCATGTAAAGTTCATTACAAATAAAACGATAAATGAATCCTCTGTGTCAAAGTTGATCATAATTCCATATTTTAAGATAGGAACTCATGAATACAGTTTGTCTAACTTACTGATATTAGAATGTGAATAAATTATTCATTTATGGAAAAAACACCTGAGGATTTTTCTTTTACATGATAGACTTCATTCAAGTTTTTTTTTTTTTTTTGAGTGGGGGGTACTGAGAATTTAATTCAGGGGCACTTTACACTGAGGTTCATCTCACTAAATTGCTGAGGGCCTCACTAAATTGTTATATTGGACTGAGACTTGCCATTCTCTTGCCTCAGCTTCCCATATCACTGGAATTACAGGTGTTCAACATTGTGCCGGCTTCAATTTGTTTTTATTAATCAGATCAGTGAAATTATTTATCTTGGCTTACACAGTGTAAAATACCCAATTGGATATATGAAGTTGAAGTTCTCTTTAAAAAGTAGGATAAAAATTGCCTTGTTTTTAACAGTGATTTTCAAATATGGCTTACTCCTTATGTACAATTTCTTTTCAAGTATTTTCTTACTAGTTTATTTGTCTATGTGCAGATTAGAACCTAGTAAAGTTTCCTTCCCCTTTTCTTTAGATCATACAATCATGTTGTACATTATAAACTCACCCATTACATTCTTCTAGGTTTCTTTTTATGCCTATGAAGGACATGTCACTATTTTTCTCTCCATTTCTATCTAATCTTTGTTGTAATGAATGCATGAGTTAATGGCTTTATTTTTCATTTCTTCAAAAAATTTGTTCTGTGCCAGGTTTTGTTCTCGACCAAAACACTCAGGTGTTACTCCAGGGGAAATGGGCTAACTGGGCTGCGAGAAATAACCACATAAGAGACAGAAATACTTTTTTCTTTGGGATTGCTGTGATGGCTCCTCTGACCTTAAGGTGGGGGGGGGAGAGAGGGGAGAGAGAGAGAGAGAGAGAGAGAGAGAGAGGGAGAGAGAGAGAGAGAGGGCATGCTGACCCCTTTTATTGAGGAGAAGCTATTCGTATGAGGCAAGAGGTCAGGTTTCAAGGGGCTGAATCTAGCTTCATGATGTCTGCTGTCAGCAGGTTGACTGACATCTAGGTAGGCCACACCCAAGGGCAGAGTAAGAGAAGGGGACACATAAAAGGTGTTTTCATGGAAATTCTATCCCGAACAGGGCAAGGGGTAATATTACAAAGAAACAAGTGAGCATAGCTTCACCCATGGAGCTGACCTTCCCTCAAACCCAAGAAGGGCAGGGCAGTCTGGCACAGCTGCAATCACCCAGCCTGGGAGTGACTCAGTCAAGTGCAAGCTTGGTCTCCCACAGTTCTGTTTTAAATCTGTTATTTTTTCAAGGTCCTAGTCTTTTTATGATGTTCTTTATTTTACATCTTTAATCATTTTAAGCCTACTTGATAATTCTTTTGTCCTTTCCCATTTTTCCCCCAATTTTGAATTGTAGAAACACTGCATGACCTAGGTCAAAAGATAATTTCTTCAAATTGCATTTGCTTTTGTGATGTGCCTCAATGATTATATCGTGTGCTTTACTTAGTGTGAGGTTTTGGATGATGTTTTTGACTTGAGGATTTCCAAATCATATTAATGTACATTTGAAAACCAACATTTGAATAAAGGGAAAACCAAAGTTTTTTAGAGAAGAGACCTCCAATCCTGACAAGATTTCATGTGATTTTCATGGTTTAAATAGTGAAATTTTTTATAGTCTGGATTTTCAGTGAGTAGATAGTCTTGTCATTGTTGTAAAAAGACTTTATGTGAGCATCTCAGTTCTAATTTCTGTTTCCATGACTGTAAGATCTTGTTTCTCTTCTAATGACAAAACCCAAGAGGCACGAAGCTTTCACTAACCAATTTGAAATTATAGCCAAACAATAATTAATCTTTTTTTTTTTAATTTGAAAAATGCTCTTGCTACCTCTGTATGGATCTGGATTGTAGGTGAAGAAGGTTTGTCCCTGCTGATTTACCCTCTGAATATGATATGGTGCTGCCAATTTAGGGTAGGGATAAGCATCCTGAGATGCCATGGGGGATAGGTACCTGACCCAGAGTATCCCAGCAGTCAAACCCATAAGGCAGGCAGGGCTGAGCCCTATGCACCAGGGGATGGGGGAGTAGGTGGCTGACATCTCTTCCCAGGGAGACAACAGGAAGTGAGCCTCCAAGTCTCTGGTATGTTCCCTATTTTCCCATTGGTCTTCACTTACAAATTCAGAGATAAAATTTTGATATGGTGACTTCAGAGTATTAAATACCATGTCCTGGGCTGTGTTAGCTTTTCAGGTATTTCACAGGTATGTACTGTGACTAAAATAGCAAACAAGAATAATGTAGAGGAAGACAAGTTTATTTTGGCTCATATTGCAGCTAATGGAAATCAAATGGATTAATTCACTGACTAGGTATAGCTCTCGTAATCTAATAATTTACCTCTGAACATTCCTGCATTAACACATGAACTTTTGGGGGGATACTTCATAACTAAAAAATGATTTGGGCTCTTCTGAGTTGGAGAGTATTGGATAGTATGGGTGGGGGGAAAGCCTTGCTTTGAGAGGTAGGGAGCCTATCCTCCTGCTTCATTCTGATACTAATGACCATGGTGGTCATAGGGAAGCCTCTTCAATTGCTTTCTTACCAATGAAGTGAGCATTTGGACCAGATCAACTTTTGTCACTATCCATTGAGAGCCTCCATTAGAAATACTTAGATGTTTTATCCTTAGGATGTAGATTTCCTGTCATTTTTAAATGACAGTTTCTAATTTCTTCATCAAATTGCATACTTAAAAAAATCTTTAGTGTTTGGGTTCATCGGCTGTGTTAAACTTAAGCACACAACTAATTGTAAAGTTTTAAATTCTAAGAAATTCCTAAATTAAACATTTCACATTCAGATAATTCATCACTAACTTTGAAGTTCATTCAGATATTTCCACATTCAATACAATAATTAACCAACTATATTTATCAGATTTGAGCTAATCTTCGATGTTTAACCCTTCCTTCTCAGAAACTTAAACATGTCCCAAGAGTGAATAACAAATATAAACTTAAAAAATGCAATCAATGTATTTAAATGTTAATATATTTTGGGCTTCTGTAATCCTATTTTTGTAGTAATTTGCTAGATTTTAACAGCCTACAGCAAGCCTCAAACAACAGAATGTCAAAAAAATTAAATTTACATTTACTCTTAATCCCTTTCCCACATCTGCCCCTTCTGACCTACACAGCTTTATTTGTACAGGAGCCTGGAAAGAGCTCCATCAGCAGATGGAGGCCAATTAAGTCTCTGTAAGCATCCTCTGTGGAGACTCTAGGTTTTTCCAAACTAGGACTCTACTGTGATAAGGTAGGTTTTGTTGTGACACACAAGAGACAAAGTTTAAAATATGAGCTGGTGATGAAAGGGGAGAAGATAGGAAAAAAGACAATTAAAGTAAAAGGAATCTCTATGTCAAGTTCTTCACGTTGAAAATATAAGCAGTGGGGTGAGTTAGATGGAATAAAAAGGTTGTACAGGAAGTAGTATTGGGAACTTGAAATAGAATATGCTAGGATATTCATTATCACATTTCTCACTAGGTGTCCTTCATGGAAACCTATTATATTCAAGCTCTCAGTTCAGTTTTGATTTGCCATAGAGACTAACAGGTAACTTCCACAGATTTCATCACAATAAAATCAAAGGAAAAACATTCTTAAAATAAATATGCAAACAAATGGAAAATAGAGAAATGTGTAATATAACATAGTTAAGAGCACAGATTCTGCCCATTTCTTCTTATTTGTTGAATGTGGTATTTACATGCTCTGAGATTATTTCACCTCTAAATTGGAGGTCATATTAACACCTATAAGTTAGTTCTTATGATATTTAATCAGAGGTGCTTAGGTTTCTCTGTACCAAGCACATAGCATGTGTGTTTAATAAATATTATCATGTCCATATATTCAGCCATTCTAGCAGAAACTTATTTTCTTCCACAATTCTGTTACCTTTTTTTCTTTTCTTTTCTTCCTTCCTTCCTTTCTTTTTTTTTTTTTTTAATGAATTCCAATTCTGTATAATGCTTATATCTCTGGGAGCATGACCCTGACCCTAGCTCAGGGGTAGCTCTTGATAAATCTAAGATAGGTAATCTCATTGCCTCACACCAGTGATTGTGTTAGTCAAGGGAAGGTGACATGATTCTGGCCAATGAGACATGAGAGAAGTCTGTCAAAGGGGGTTTCTGTTGTTGAAAGTTTTCACGGTTTTTAAGAGAGACACGTGGGACAAAATAACCTCATATATTCCCAATTGAGTCCATTGAATAAGTTTAGGATTGTAGTAGCTTCTTGTGATCAAAAAGGGAGCTACTTCTAAAGACAAAAACTAACATGCTAGGAATGTTAGGAGCAGAAAAACAGGAGGAACCCATGTTCCTGATGAGGCCATTGAACCCTCAAAAATAGCCAGCTGTGGAAGAACCATCTTACCTCTGGATTTCCTGAAATGAAGGAAAGGTAATTTTCTTGTTGCTTACTTCAGTTGCTCTTCTGTCTCTCAATGGTTTTTGATTTCTCTCTCTTGAAGCACAGGGAAAGACTTTTTCTGAAGTTCCCTTATCTGATAAAGGGAAGTTCTTTTCCCAGAAGAAATGCAATGAATGCTATGAAATCTAGTTAACCATCAGAGAAGAAGAGCCTGAAAATCAAATGCTGCACTTAAGAGTCTTACAGAACCATGTTCTAGGTCAGTATCTGTTCTCTTGGCCCATTTGTTTCTCCAAAAAATAATTTACTAAAATTGCCTTACCATCCCCACTGGCCCAAACCATTTTTATCTCATGACCTTTCTTTGAGTTTCATATTTTTTATAGCTCTCATGTGCATTAAATAAATTTGTATGCTTGTTTACTTGTTAGTATGTCTGTTGTCAGTTTATTCAGCAAACTTAATAATTTAAACCTTAAAAAGTGGGAAGGGAGGAATTTCCTTTTCCCGTATATGTCCTAATGGATAAAACCAAAATACAAAACAATTGGAAATCAGGAGAGAATGTATTTCCTCGTATCAAAGTTGCTTTTGGTTATCTCTAAAGCCAGCAAAGTTACCTACCTATGTCATGAGAACTTTCCAAGGTCCCCTGCAACCCCCTGGATAAAGACCATTAAAGATCAATTCCTATTATCGACACAGTAAAAGAATCAAAGGAGGTCTCTTTAACTCCCAGTATGGGTCTCTCACTCTATTTTCTACTCATGCAAAATCACCACCCACCTGACTTCTGACCAGCCTTTGGACCATAATGAGACAGCAATATACATGGATATATGTTAAATGGAAGAAAATGTTTATCAGAGACAGAAGCCAGGAGGGGATTACAAGGCTTTGCTTTGTATGGAGGGGTTGGAGCATCAAGTTTAATTCATACAGGGGAAGTCAACAAAACCCATAAATAGTTAAAACAATGGAAGAAAACAACCAAGAAAAGGTTTGTGGTCATTTGTTAGGATAGATAAATAAATAAATAAATAAAAATTTAAAAGAAGGAATTTGACCAATTAGATTAAAATTCTTGGTATAAACAATAATCTGCATAATCTATTCTGCATGGCTCCAGCAGTTGGGCTGCTGCCAATGAATGGTAATGACATTCCAGTTAGATCACATAAAAATGTGGTGAGTGGTAGTAGGATGTGGGAGTGGCTACAGATTCTAGTTAGGTTTACTTGGTAGATGGTCTGGGACAGGGTTTGGCAAGGGTTTGTGTGATACACACACACACACACACACACACACAAAATGTCAGAGGGCAAGGATAAAATGATTCTAACAGGGTTATTTAAGCCCCAGCACTGCCTGTGTTAGTGAGTTCTGGGCTCAGCTGATTTGTTCCCCAGTTGGCTGGAGTCAGCGTTAGGGGTAGGTCAGACATTTGGTGGTTGCATGTTTGTCTTAAGCACTTGCCTAACTGCCATCTCTGTTTCATAAATACATAGATGTCAGGAAACAACCAGGATCAGGGAAAATTTACTGATTATCCTGGGGTCCCAGGTAATGGTTCTGAACATTCTAGGTGGGGTGTGTGTGTTTTGAATCTTTTTATTTCCTTCCCTCATTTCCTTTGAGAAAGCTGATTATAGGAAATTTTATTGACTTAAAAGTGCACATTTTTTCATTCTTTTGTCTTTTATTTTTCATTTGGTCTGCAATGTGAGTTTCAGAAATCTCTATTTATCACAAAGTGGCCTTTGAAGACATATGGATGGAATATTCTATCCAGGGTAGAAAAAAACAGGGCTCATGAGGTTTGTGGAGCACTTATCTCTGTTTGAGACCCTCTCACTTTCCTTCTCCCTCTTCCCGTCACCCTCCTCCTCGTCACCTTCCTCCTCCTTGTCCTTCTTCTTAGGTACTGGGGATTGAACCCAGGAGCATTTTACCACTGAGTTACATCCTCAGCCCTTTTTAGTTTTTCAGACAGGGCCTTACTAAGTTGCTGAGGTTAGCCTTGACCTTGAGATCCTCCTGGCTCAGCTTCTCAGTCCCTGGGATTATAGGCATGTGACACTGCACCTGGCCTTATGGTTCTTTAATGTATTTCTTAAATATTGATCTCACTGTCATTTCAGGTTTCCTGGGATATGAAACCAAACTTAATCTTTGTATAGAATGTGTCTTCTTGTTTCTTTTTTTGTGTTTTTCTTGAGTTGAAATTTATTGTTATTTTAATTGTGGAGCATTCCATTTTCTTTTGCTCAAATGATTTTGAAGTTACCTACTCTATTTCTGTTATGGTTTGGATGTGAGGTCTCCCCAAAAGCTCATGTGTGAGACAATGCAAGATGGTTTAGAGGAGAATTGATTGGGTTATGAGAGCCTTAAGCCAATCAGTGAATTAATCCCCTGACAGGATTAACTGAGGGGTAACTGGAAGTGAGTAGGGTGTGGCTAGAGGAAGTGGGTCACTGGGGGTGTGCCTTTGAGGTCTATATTTTGTATCTGGCAGGTGGAGTCTCTCTACTTCCTTATCATCATACAAGATGCTTCCCTCTTCTACATTCCTCTACCATGATGTTCTGCCTCACCTCAAGCCCTAAGTAATGGAGCCAGCTCTCTATGGACTGGAACCTCTAAAACCATGAGCCCCTAAATAAACTTTTCCTCCTCTAAAATTGTTCGTCATCAGGCCTTTCAGTCCCACCAGTGAAAAAGCTAAAACAATCTCTATTAGGCCTTTACTATTAATATTTTGAGACATGTGTTGAATCTGTTTTTAATCTTGTTCTTCAGGATGAATTCTTACTTTTATCCTTTCACTGAACAGTTTAGGAGTCTAAAGATGTACTAACATCCTGCTTAACCCACTTCCATACATTTATATCATTTAGCATTTTAATTTTTAAATGTTATTAAATATTAAGACTCTCCCAATATTTTCATGAAGTTTTATTTTTAAGTGTTTATTTTATGATATTTTAACAGATATATGACAGGAGAGTTAAGACATATGCTCAGTTTACTTTCTTTTTTTAAATTTATTTTTTAGTTGTAGTTGGACGCAATACCTTTATTCATTTATTTTTATGTGGTGCTGAGAATAGAACTCAGGGCCTCTCACGTGCTAGGTGAGCACTCCACCACTGAGCCACAACTCCAACCCCTTAGTTTACTTTCTTAATCCCATCAACACAGAAAGTATGCAATAAACAAAAATAATTCCACTAAAAATGTATCAAGTGAGGACAGGAGGAGTTAAGAGCACATCATAAAGAAAGGTTTCCCTGGTTCTTTTTCATCCATCTTGTGAGGATTTCTTCAGCACTTGTACAAATGTACCCATTCTCTGTACTCTTTCCCTATCTTCTTGTCTGAAAACTTTTTTCTTTGGAACTCCCTCACCCTGCTCCTCTCTGATCTTTTCTTTTATGTGTATACTCCTCTCTCCATTTTCTACTTTCTTATCTCGACTCTTGAACCTACTCACCATCACAGATGCCCCATGGCCAAGACATGCACATGAAGGAGATTTCTACTTCAGAAAATGTGGAAGGACTTACTGAGAGTGCCTAAGATTTAATGGGTAGTTTTATACTACACACATATAAGAGAAACTGCTACTTAATCAAATGCCATTATTAATTCTCCTGAAAAATGAAGAATTACACCTTAATTTACATTTTTGTTGGTGTAATTCTCTGTGAGACTCGTGTTTTCTTTAAATATGCTCACGCCAAAAAAATTGTTAAAACATAAAATGTTTTTGTATGAAGGAACTCTACAACTTGCACTTAAAAATATAAATGAAATAGTTCAGAATAAGAGCAAGTCAAGCATATATTTGCTTACCTATCACACCCAGTTCATACTAACAAAGCCCAATTGGTGTGAACATTCAAGGTAATATGGCATACAATTCACAAATAAACACTGCTCCTTTAAATCAATAGTTTATGTACATGATGTGGAAATCACTCTGAAGTTTTAAGATAAACTACCAGAGGAAAGAAATCAATTAAACATAGTTATAAAAGTAGACTACAGTAGTCTCCCTTTTTGAGGTTTTACTTTCTATGGTTTCAGTTACTTGTAGTCAATGGTAGCCAGAAAATACTGTGTTAAATAGAAAATTCAAGGAGTAAACAATTCAAACATTTTAAATTGTTCACTGTTTTGGATAGTATGGTGAAACCTTGTACCGTCCTAGCCCAGATGTGAATCCTCCCTTTGTTCAGTGTATCCATGCTGTATATGCTACCTGCCTTTTAATCACTTAGTAGCCATGTTGGTTATCAGATTTATCATCACAGTATCACTGTGCTTGTTTTCAAGTAACCCTTCACAGAAGCCTCATGCTGTGTCACAGTACCTATGTCATTCACCTCACTTCATCTTATCACATAGGTTTTGTAGCATCTCACATTCTTACAAGAAGAAAGTTGAGTACTCTATAATATTTTAGGAGAAAGAGTGAGAGATTACATTCACATAACTTTTATTATAGTACATTGTTATATTGTTCTTTTTATTATTAATTATTTTTGTTAATCTCTCACTATGCTCAGTAGGTATAAGAGAAAAGACACAGTATGATGGGGTTCAGTACTATCTGAGGTTTCAGGCACCCTTGGAATGTCTCTCCTTCAAATAAAGAGGAACTACAATAAGTGTGATCTTCAAAAGAGAAAGTTGCTAATATTCTAGGAAATAGTTTTCCAATTATAAAATAGAACTAAAGGCTCTAACAGAAAACATTTTGGAGTATAAATATTTAAAGAATGGCTCTTTGAAATGTAAGAATCAGTATCAGCTCATTCCATGGTACTTGAAATGAAGACACCAGGGATGGACTGTTTGTGAGTAACCAGCACCAACAGAGATGAGTGAAGAGGCCGCTAGGAAGCCATTAGCCTGGGGGCTAAAGTGCCAGATACACATGGTTTTGTATAAATAATTAGACACAATTTGCTCTTGTATTTAATCAGTGCCAATCATGTGCCAGAGACAGGGCTCCAAACATAGATTGACATGTGTTAATAAACTGTGAACATTTTGAGGGCAGAAGTTATGCTTTATTCTATCTGCACACAGTAAATGTCAAATACTTGCTATTCAAGAAAACATTTAGCTCAACAAGCAGATTGCTTCATGATTTACTTGGGGTCGATCTAATACAACTACTTTCCTAAATTAGCTAATAATGTTAGCCTTCCCTAAGAAAAAATTGTTCATATTGCATCTAATTATGGAGGTAGAGGACAGCAGGTTGAATGTTTGCATTTATAATTTGTTCTAGGGATTGTGGTGTGACAGGAAGGTACAGACATTTCCTTGCTTTTGCGTGTGTATGTTTTTCATGTGTGCACACTGTCTCAAAGTCAGTTCAAAACGAGGATTTTTCTGGACATTTGACTTTATCTCTAAAGGATTTCCTGCAAAAATTAATGGGAGCTGTGCTTGCTGCATGAAGAGACCCCCCAATGAGTAAAGAGAGGAAGGAAAATACTTTCCTTATTCATGGCAGGTCTGTGCTTGAAATCATCTTCCTTGTGCTAGCTTTTCTTCATTTTAAAAGTAAAAGATCATGAGATAGTAAGACTAATGGGGAAAATAAGCTGCAAGATAAAGATAAAATTCTAGAGTAACTTGAGTGTGTAACTGTAAAAATAAATTGCTATGGCAATATTCAATAATGTAACAACCCAGAATAGAAATGAATCCACAAACTGAAGGGGAAGATGAGATAGTTCTCTGAATCGCAATGACTGAAAAGCAGTCTATAAGTCCCTAGTGCAAAGAATAATGACAAGGTAGAGAACTCTTCTGAACAAGCTTAGAAGCAAAAGTCCCCAGAAACTGAGTTTCCTCTATTAGTTCTCTAGAAAAAATGAAACAAGTAGTGTGTGTGTGTGTGTGTGTGTGTGTGCGCATGCGCTCACACACACATACACACAAGTACACACATGCATAATTACTGTGAGGAATTGCTCATGTGATTATGGAAGCTGAAAGCCCCACATTTTGTCTTGTGCAACTGGATACCCTGGAAAGCCAGCCATATAAATCCACCTCAAGAACAAAGGCCCGAGATCAGGCAAGATGATGGTGTCCATACCAAGTCCAAGAAGTAGACCAATATTCCAGCTCAAGTGTGCATGCAGGAAGAAAGGGATGAATTGCTTCTTCCTTCACCTTTTTGTTCTCTTCAGGCCCTCAGCAGATTGAATGATTCCAACCTTCATTGGGGAGTGCAACATAGGCATAACACAAATATAATACACTCATTAAAGGAATACAATGTAAGACCTGCAAGGTCATCAACTACCCTTCCGGGGTGGGGGAAATCCTGCTACCACCAAAGCCTCTCTAGTCCCATCAGTGCTACTGTGAGTGTCTGATTAGTTTCAGGCTTTCACCAAAGTTGATACAACTGGGTTTGGTCATCTATAATTCCAGGGGCAGGTTTGGGAATTTGTATTCATCTTATGCATAGGAGCTGTTCCAGGTTGGGTTCCCAGGGAGTGAATGCTGAGTGGGAGTTTAGGATGCAGGATGTTCATGAGGGAGTGTTCATTGGGGTCAACACCTGTGGAGATGGGGGAGGAAGCAGGTGTGGGTCAAGGGAGAAGTGGAGCTGAGGCTGGCCCGAGGACTGCTGCTGACGTCCTGGCTTGAGCTGGAGCTAAGATTGTCCTTCACAGTTGACCTGCATTGGGATGAACTGGTTGTATTCCTAGACCTCTTGCCTCCAGGAATCATTGGCTTTGAGCTACCCCAGGAAGCACTTGACTTTGACCAGATGACCCCCTGTAAAGTAGGGTAGATTGGATATGGGAGATGAGGGAAAGAGAAGACTTAAAGGACATGCCACATTTTTGCCTGAGCAATTGGATGAATGGGGGTGCTGTTAATTAGGCAGGAGATGACAGGAGCAAAGCAATGCTGCAAATAGAAATCATGAGTTTTCCTTTTGAGCATGTTAATTAGAGAGGCCTCTTGGTTGATTTCCTCAAGTAAGCAGTTGGATATAAGAATCTCAGTGAGGAGAAAGTTTAGGACTGACTAAGGATCATGAGTGGCTGGAAGGCATTCAAAACCGTGGTACCAGGGGAGGTCACCTAGGGACCTAGTATTCAGATAAATATCATATCAGAAAACAATGATATACAAATTCATCTCTGTAGATGCCAGAGAGACTTGGAGTCTCCAAACTTTTGTGATTGTTCAGACAAAAGGAAAAATCCCAAAGTATACATTTCCAATTTATATTCTCTGGCTTGTTTATAAATTACATGCAAGGAGTATCAAATCTAATGTATTAGGTACATTATAAAGCAGGTAAAATAGACTTAAAGATGAATTAAGTAATATTTTTGAAGCAATATTTTTTTCATTAATGGTACAAAGTATTTACCTCTCACTAGAATATTGTTAATGACAATAAATCAATACAATGTGCTTCATTCTTGCTGAAAATCTTAGTTTAATGCATTTTAAAATCACATTTTGAAGGTCTTATTTAAGTTTAGTTTATTTTGATGTTTGGTTTTAGAGATGTCAATGCTGAAAACATCTCATAAATACCTGATTGGAACCAAACCTCCATTAACCACAGTGCCTCAGAATGACAGTGGCCTTTCATTTACTGCAATTTATAGTTGTGAAATGAATTTATCAATCCCATACTCTAATTGTGCTTAGTGTTTTCTTGTTATGTGACTAATACATTTTCATTTTTATTTTATAAGTCAACTATTCTTGTGAATGAATCACAAAGAATTGTATTTTATATAAGTAACAAGTTTTAAGACAGCATGTTTTTAAACATTGCTGAAAAAATGTAGAAATTCTATTTATTTTTATCTTCAGGATATTTGTTTTTAAATTTCTTGGTAATAGAAATAGCTTCATACTAGTTTATACTAGTAGTTCCCTGAGTGAAAGTGATGTCAATCCATATGTATTTTGAATAGTCTTCTTTTCATTTTGAATTGGGGGGCATGTGCTAATTTTTTTTTTTTTGTAACATCTGCCTCTTCAGAATAACCTCAGACTGATAAAAATTCTGCACTAAGACCAAAACCTCTACATAGAGATCCTTCCCCCAACAAGGAAAATCTTGCCACTTTGTTGTTAGCATTGTCCTCAAAATATACTTTTCAGTAATATTTTTAATTCACTTGACTATTTTTGTGAAAATTAAACTAGTTAAAATGAAATAATTCCTACATCCATTTTACCAGAAATACAGAGGTGTTTTAATGACCCAGAATGAGATCTGGCACAGAAGAAACTAAGAGAATATACTTTGTGAAGTTGAACCAATACATGAGGATACTGTGTACCTGTGACATTATGGAAAACCTCAGCATACCTTGTGACAAATGACCATGGAACATGGTCATAGTGAGAACTCTAGTACATCAATGTGTTGAGGTTAATTTCATATATATATATATACACACACACACACACACACACATATATATATATATATATATATATATATATAATTACATATGTATTTTAGATTTAAAGAAAATACAGAAGCAAATTCTCATATTTTCATGCTATCTCCCAATGGATTATCTTGTATACCCTTCTTGGATTTCAGTGATTTTTAATTCCAGGGCAGAAAATCATAATTTGATGAATTAATTCCATTTTTCTCAATTTTTTCCCAAGTTTTTGTTTCCAGGAAATGTTGACTTAGTTTATATCTCTATTAAGAGGTGAAAATTGTGTGAAATCCATTTTATTTATTAATGATCCTAATGACTTTAATGAAGGCAGAGCATCTCATTAAACAAGACTGAATGATTATCTCTGACAACAGAGTTGAACATAGACCATTAATCAGTCAATAAATTAATTACTTGTCCCTGCTGATATTCCAAGAGAAAAACAGAATCTCTATTTACGCTAGAAATACTTGCAGGCCTGTAGGCAGGCGGGTGGCATACCTAGCCTCTGAGATACTGATTAATGACCACTGCCAGAGGGTAGCTGTTGGATTTTCTCCCATGTTCTCTCAGCTGCTGCTGTTTTTATTTGGCTGGGACAGACAATAAAGGCCCTTCTAGGACCTATGACAGTCTCAGGCTCAATTATAACTCAGGCATCATCTGCAGCAGGCAAAGACAATGTGAATGTGAGGTTCCATGAGCTCAGTATGCATTTCAACACAAGCTTTCTAAAGAGATCTTTCCTTCAAGGAAAATTAACAGAGCTTCATCTTCGATGCTGCCATTAATAAATGTAAATTCTATTTTTTTCTCTTTGCTAAATCATGTACATTCAATTTGATATTCAAGAGATTCAGTTCTGAGAAAAGAGGTGGCCTATTTGCATCAGCCCATCATTTCTGGATCTCTCTCTCTACACACACAGTGCAAAGGCTTCCTAATGCAGTGGCTAGCACAAAGAACAGAAGGCTTGGTTTCTCATGTAGAAACTTTCCTCCTAGCCTGCAGTCTGAGATAAGAGTGATTTGGAGCATTATATGTTTCCTCATTTGCTAAGTCATTAAAACTATGTTAGATGACCTGGAGAACTGATCTTTGCTGCAATTGAGAAAAAAATCTCACCAAAGTAAACTGTGGCAACATTTGTTTATGTTCTGCCAATATTTAAAAAAAAATTTATTTGTTCTTTTTATACATGACAGTAGAGTGTATTTTGACATATCCTACATACATGGAGTATAACTTAGGATCCCATTTTTATCATTGTATGTGATGCATGTATTCATATATGAGAATAGGAAAGTTATGCCCAATTCATTCTACTGTCTTTCATATTCTACCCCCATTCCCTTCCCTTCATTCTACCTTTTCTAATCCAATGAACTTCTATTCCCACATCCCTTATTGTGTGTTTGCATGCACACATCCGAGAGAACATTTGGCCTTTGGTTTTTTGGGATTGGCTTATTTCACTTAGCATGATAGTCTCCAGTTCCATTCATTTACCAGCAAATGCCATGGTTTCATTCTTCTTTATGGCTGAACAATATTCCATTATGTATAGATACACATTTTCTATGTCAATATTTTAAAAGAGAAACAAAAAGTATAAGATACCTAGATGTAGCATTTAACATTTAACATTTGCCTTATACTTTCCCAAATTGTTTCAGGCATATGATAACATTTGATTTTCACAAAGGTTATGTGAGTTAAGGGAAGTAGAGACTATAAACAACACTTTATAAATAGACATCTTAGCTCAGAGAAGTTCAACCCAATTATACTCAACTAGTTAAGGTAGACCCAGAATATGTGCTAGGTAGATCCTTCTGCTAGTTGTATATTTCCTTACAAATTATTTGCTATCTTAGACCAGATTACTTTAGCCTAAACTTCAGAACCACATTTGGCAGTTCTAAACCACAAGAACCAAGAAACACATTTTTCTCTGTCAGCTACAAGAATATTGCAAAGCTAATGTTCCCCTGTATAAGCCTTGAAAAATGCCTCTAAGATTAAAAAAAAAGTGGTAAATTTAAACCATTATATAATAACACACTGCTTCATTGGCTCATAGGAAGGATTTGGTGGGTAGAGGGTTAAGGCAATGCATAGTGACCATGTGAACAGTGGGGACAGCTAAATGAACATCTAGTCATAAGTATTTGTGACAATTGCACTGCCTTGATTTAGGATAATTCATTTTATATAGCTATTTCATGTATAATGTAGCAGGCATATAAGGTATATTATTATCACATCAGCCTTTCTCTGATAGAATTTTAGACCTTAAAAATTAAATAAACACTCAATCTAAATATAGAGTGAAGAATTGATTAACATCCTGTAATGTAGGTTTGCTGGTATTTAAGTGAGTCCTTATGCATGTCTGGAACAGTGCCAAGGTCTTTATTACGTATGTTGCCTGGTTAATCTGTCATGAACCCACTTTATAGGTGAGAAAACTAAAGCACAGAGATTTAAGTACTTTGTTCTAGTTCACATAGTTCATGAGTGGCAAAGTTGGGATTCAGACTCTGATCTAGTCCCATCAGAGACTTGGATGTTTCTTACCTATTTGTTTGTACTAAGACCCTCAGGAATTATGCCTGAGACTAAGTATACAAGGAAGAATAGGGATGAGTCCAACTTCTGGGTACAAACTCATTTTGGCACTTGATCATTCATTCATCCCGTATGTATTAAACAACTGCTGTGTGCAGATGCTTTTGCAGATGCTGGAGGGACAATGATGAACTACAGATAGGTGGTCCCTTAAGAAACCTAACGAATGCAGAAAAGGCAGGCAAGAGAATGAGCAGAAACACAAAGTGTGATATGTGCTGCTCTTGAGGTCTACGGGATCCTGTGGGATGGAGGGAGAAAGTTTGGTTGGAGAATGTTTATGACATTTCTGAAGAGACTGACAAGTGAAGGTGGGATTTTAATTTCTAAAGGCTCACTTCTCAGACATTTCACTGTGTTTCCTTAAGATCAGTCTGTCCCTTCTCTTTCCTATTTATGCTCTCTTAGCACAGCCAGAGGCCACGGGAACAGAACCTTGATCAGCCATTGAGTTACTGTGCAACCAAGTATAGCGGTGTGATTAATGGCAGCAACTGGTCACCTATGATGGGCAAAAGAAGACTTCTGTCAGTCAACCTGGGCCTGATTCAGACACAAAGCTCCACAGTCCCAAGGAAAAGAGAAAATGGAAGCCTTTGGAGCATTTTGCTATGAATTTCCTAATAACTGGGTTTCTTTCATGGTTCTCCATTGCCTTATAGTTTTTCTTCTTTTCTTTGGCATCCATCTCAGATAGCATGCTGGACACGTGGGTCTTCTTAGATGGACACTCATTTTTAAGTGTCACATTCCACAAACCAGTGGAAGTTTTAGCATTACCCTGGCTGCTTATTCCTGTGCATTGCAGTACGTTTGAAATAAATGAAAGAAAATTTCTTATCTCAGAGGTGTAATTCTGAAGTTTGGCCTTTGACTGAATGAGATTATAATGTGTTTTCTGCAGTAAAAGTAAACTCTGTTGTCATCTTTGGCAGCAGGGAAAAAAATCATGTTGAGTGTTACAGCAGAATGTATAATTTTTTCTCCTAATGGATACATTCTGCAAATGAGTGAAATATTTTAAGTGTCTGATAGAATTGATAAACGATGGCTCAGTTTATTTTGTGAATAATTTTATGGTCTAGGTTATGTTTTAGGAAAAGAATAAAAAAAATCACCTCGGTGCCATTATGCTGTGGTAAAAACACTATTTGTTTCTCAGAAACTAGATAAAGTTGCATGTTTATGCTTTTCTCATTATCCACTCTTAAGGTTTTTATATATTTAGGACAATTGTATTTTGAAGAAAGGTTAAAAATTATTCATCCCCTTATCTAAGAAATGTATCTCCACCAAGACTGGGGAAGATGAATGCAAATATCTTTAAAATTTAAAAATTCAATAATTCACAAAGTTACCCTGTGGTTTTGGGTGTGTTGCTCCTCTGAAAAAAAGAAAAATGTGATTTTGCCTATGCTGAAAGAGCTTGCAGCAAGAACTAGAAATTCAACTTTGACAGATTAACTCTGACATCTCTGGGCTTTGTGGCTTTCCCATGCATAGTACCACACCTTATAAAATGCCAACATAATTTACAATGAGCTTGCAGAGACAACTGGTAGTACCCTCTGGACATATACAATTAAGCACTGCTATAATGGAAAACATCAACTATTTATCCAAAGCCAAATATCTGGAACAAAACTATAACATTTACTAGGCAGGTGTCCAGGCCAGCTATGCCACAGTTTACACCAAACTACTTCATGCTGTAGAAACGATACTCTGGGCTTTATCTCCCATTGGACTGGGAGTCATTTGGCCTTTTTCCTTTCTTCGATGAAAAACTTTTTATTTATTCCAAAATAGTCCCTCTGTGAAAAGAGCCCGTATTAAATACCTAATAGTCTATCTTTGTGTTTTCCACAAAGTTTCTAACTATAAAATAGATTTAGAGCTCTCACTTTAAAATCTTGGGATACATGGGAGGAAGGAAAAGGCAAATTGTGTAGAAAGAGCAGCAGAAGAGATTTCTCTTTAGTTCTTTGTATGCTCCTGTCCACATTCTTATCAGAATCTTACAAATGTGGCCCTTCCAGATGACCAGATTCACTTTTTGCAAAGACTATATTTTGGGCTTTCTGACAAGGACAACAGTGAGAAAAATGTCTTTGGGTTTACTGTGCTCAACTTAAATGTCCCTTCCCCTCCCTCTGGAGAAAACCAGTCCTCTTGGTCCTCTTACCTAGGCTCAACTTTCCCTGGGTAAGGTCAAACTTTCTCTAATTAGAAGCTGAAGAATGCAGTCACCTCTGGTTATTGTATTTTGGGCTATGTAAATGTAAAATTGTTACTACTTGAAAACTTTGGCAAATTGTTTTGAAGCAAGTCTTTGAAGCAAGACTGCTGTGTGGTTAATGTCCTAATTTCTGCCCAGTTTGAAATGATGGAGTTCACAATTGGTCAGGAGGAGAAAAGCCACACAGCTGAGGCCACATTATTTTCCTGTACTGTCCCTCCTTTACTGAGAAAGAGGTGAGAACAAGGGCTCTGGGGTTGGGGTAGGTATTGTATTTACCTGATTCAAAAAAGCATCTTTTGCAAAGGTCTGAGTTAAGAGAACCATTCTTCTTTCCTAACAATTTGTCCTGGAATCTGGGGTACACGTGCCCCTTTTCACATGAGCTGAGAGGCAAATTTTAAAAGTTTTCTGGCATGTCCAAGACCTGAGAATTACATATTTTAGATTTATCATGTGCCTATAATTACTGCAAGGTAGATTTGTCTACAAGATCCCTGCATACCTGGTAGGAACTGGCTCAGCTCTGGCTACCCGTGAACATCTTACCGTGAGTATTTTTTTTTGTCATCTGTTTTATGTTTATAAATTATAATACTCTTATTTTAAAAGAAATATAAATGAATTTTAATTTTATCCTGAAAATCAATATGTTTTCCTATGTTTTACTTTGATTCTTTGACAAATTGTATAGTACTACAAACCAACAGTTTCCCCAATTTCTCTTCCTCCACTTAGATAATTTACATATCACAGAGAATATAGGATAGAAGTGTAGCTCCTCCCTTCCCAGCTCCCCCACCTTTCTGTGATAAAGGCACCAACAGGAAGAGAAGTAAAACCTGCCAGAAGCTGTGTAGAGCTTTGGGTAGTATGGCCATTTTGACAATATTAATTCTGCCTATCCAAGAGCCTGGGAGATCTTTCCATCTTCTAAAGTCTTCTTCTATTTCTTTCTTTCATGTTCTGTAGTTTTCATTGTAGAGGTCTTTCACCTCTTTTGTTGAATTGCTTTCCAAATATTTTATCTATTTATTTTATTAAATAAATAAAATAAGTTATTTTATTTATTTGAGGCTATTGTGAATGGAGTAATTTTCCTAATTTCCCTTTCAGAGGATTCATCACTGATGTATAGAAATGCATTTGATTTATGAGTATTGATTTTATATCCTGCTACTTTGATAAATTCATTTATTAATTCTTGAAGTTTACTGGTGGAGATTTTTGGATCCTCTAAGTATAGAATCATGTCATTGGCAAATAACGATAGTTTGGGTTCTTCTTTTCCTATTTATTTCTTTTATCTGTCTAATTGCTCTGACTATAGTTTCATGGACTATGTTGAATAGAAGTGCTGAAAGAGGGCATCCCTGTCTTGTTACAGTTTTTAAAGGGCATTCTTCCATTTTTTATCCATTTAGAATGATGTTGGCCTTGGGTTTAGCATAGATAGCTTTTGTGTTGTTGAGGTAGGTTCCTACTATTCCTACTTTTTCTAGTGTTTTGAACATGAAAGGGTGATGTATTTTGTCAAATGAATTCTGCTGTCTTATATACCTAATTTTAGAAATAAATAAATTAATTTTAAAAACCTGGCTGAGCTTTAAGAGTCTTAGTTTACTAGACTTTCCTGGGGGTTATTACTGAAGTTTTCTTCTTTTTTTTTTTTTTTTTTTTTTTTTTTAATTTTTTATTGTGGGTTGTTCAAAACATTACAAATTTCTTGACATATCATATTCCACACTTTGATTCTAGTGGGTTATGAACTCCCACCTTCACCCCATACACAGATTGCAGATTCACATCAGTTACACATCCATTGATTTACAAATTGCCATACTAGTGTCTGTTGTGCTCCGCTGCCTTTCCCATCATCCACCCTCCCCCCTCCCCACCTCTCCCCTCCCCTCCCCTCCTCTCTCTCTACCCCCTCCACTGTATAACCCTGAGGGTCTCCTTCCATTTCCATGCAATTTCCCTTCTCTCTCCCTTTCCCTCCCACCTCTCATCCCTGTTAAATGTTAATCTTCTTCTCCTGTTCTTCGTCCCTACTCTGTTCTTAGTTACTTTCCTTATATCAAAGAAGACATTTGGCATTTGTTTTTTAGGGATTGGCTAGCTTCAGTTAGCATAATCTGCTCTAATGCCATCCATTTCCCTGTAAATTCTATGATTTTGTCATTTTTTAATGCAGAGTAATACTCCATTGTGTATAAATGCCACATTTTTTTTATCCATTCGTCTATTGAAGGGCATCTAGGTTGGTTCCACAGTCTTGCTATTGTGAATTGTGCTGCTATGAACATCGATGTAGCAGTGTCCCTGTAGCATGCTCTTTTTAGGTCTTTAGGGAATAGACCAAGAAGGGGAATAGCTGGGTCAAATGGTGGCTCCATTCCCAGCTTTCCAAGAAATCTCCATACTGCTTTCCAAATTGGCTGCACCAATCTGCAGTCCCACCAGCAATGTACAAGTGTACCCTTTTCCCCACATCCTCGCCAGCACTTGTTGTTGTTTGACTTCCTAATGGCTGCCAATCTTACTGGAGTGAGATGGTATCTTAGGGTGGTTTTGATTTGCATTTCTCTGACAGCTAGAGATGTTGAGCATTTTTTCATGTACTTGTTGATTGACTGTATGTCCTCCTCTGTGAAGTGTCTGTTCAGGTCCTTGGCCCATTTGTTGATTGGGTTGTTTGTTCTCTTATTGTCTAATTTTTTGAGTTCTTTGTATACTCTGGATATTAGGGCTCTATCTGAAGTGTGAGGAGTAAAGATTTGTTCCCAGGATGTAGGCTCCCTATTTACCTCTCTTATTGTTTCTTTTGCTGAGAAAAAACTTCTTAGTTTGAGTAAGTCCCATTTGTTGATCCTAGTTATTAACTTTTGTGCTATGGGTGTCCTATTGAGGAATTTGGAGCCCGACCCCACCGACTGTAGATCGTAGCCAACTTTTTCTTCTATCAGACGGCGCGTCTCTGATTTGATATCAAGTTCCTTGATCCATTTTGAATTCACTTTTGTGCATGGCGAGAGAAAGGGATTCAGTTTCATTTTGTTGCATATGGATTTCCAGTTTTCCCAGCACCATTTGTTGAAGATGCTATCCTTCCTCCATTGCATGCTTTTAGCCCCTTTATCAAATATAAGATAGTTGTAGTTTTGTGGATTGGTTTCTGTGTCCTCTATTCTGTACCATTGGTCCACACGCCTGTTTTGGTACCAGTACCATGCTGTTTTTGTTACTATTGCTCTGTAGTATAGTTTGAAGTCTGGTATCGCTATACCGCCTGATTCACACTTCTTGCTTAGCATTGTTTTTGCTATTCTGGGTCTTTTATTTTTCCATATGAATTTCATGATTGCTTTCTCTATTTCTACAAGAAATGCCATTGGGATTTTGATTGGCATTGCATTAAACCTATAGAGAACTTTTGGTAATATCGCCATTTTGATGATGTTAGTTCTGCCTATCCATGAACAGGGTATATTTTTCCATCTTCTAAGATCTTCTTCTATTTCTCTCTTTAGGGTTCTGTAGTTTTCATTGTATAAGTCTTTCACCTCTTTTGTTAGGTTGATTCCCAAGTATTTTATTTTTTTTGAAGATATTTTGAATGGAGTGGTTGTCCTCATTTCCATTTCAGAGGATTTGTCGCTGATATACAGGAATGCCTTTGATTTATGCGTGTTGATTTTAAATCCTGCCACTTTGCTGAATTCATTTATTAGCTCTAATAGTTTCTTTGTAGAGCCTTTTGGGTCTGCTAGATATAGAATCATATCATCTGCAAATAGTGATAATTTAATTTCTTCTTTTCCTATTTTTATGCCTTTAATTTCTTTCGTCTGTCTAATTGCTCTGGCCAGTGTTTCGAGAACTATGTTGAAGAGAAGTGGAGAGAGAGGGCATCCCTGTCTTGTTCCAGATTTTAGAGGGAATGCCTTCAGTTTTTCTCCATTCAGAATAATGCTAGCCTGAGGCTTAGCATAGATTGCTTTTACAATATTGAGGTATGTTCCTGTTATCCCTAGTTTTTCTAGAGTTTTGAACATAAAGGGATGCTGTACTTTGTCAAATGCTTTTTCCGCATCTATCGAGATGATCATATGGTTCTTATTTTTAAGTCTATTGATGTGGTGAATAACATTTATTGATTTCCGTATATTGAACCAGCCTTGCATCCCAGGGATGAATCCTACTTGATCACGGTGTACAATTTTTTTTATATGTTTTTGTATCCGATTCGCCAGAATTTTATTGAGGATTTTTGCATCTAGGTTCATTAGAGATATTGGTCTGTAGTTTTCTTTCTTTGAAGTGTCTTTGTCTGGTTTAGGTATCAGGGTGATGTTGGCCTCATAGAATGAATTTGGAAGTTCTCCCTCTTTTTCTATTTCCTGAAGTAGCTTGAAAAGTATTGGTATTAGTTCTTCTTTAAAGGTTTTGTAAAATTCTGCTGTATACCCATCGGGACCTGGGCTTTTCTTAGTTGGTAGTCTTTTGATGGTTTCTTCTATCTCCTCAATTGATATTGGTCTGTTTAGGTTTTCTATATCCTCCTGACTCAATCTGGGCAGATCATATGACTTAAGAAATTTACCTATGCCTTCACTATCTTCTAATTTATTGGAGTATAAGGATTCAAAATAGTTTTTGATTATCTTCTGTATTTCTGAAGTGTCTGTTGTGATATTGCCTTTTTCATCCCGTATGCTAGTAATTTGAGTTCTCTCTCTTCTTCTCTTCACTAGCATCGCTAAGGGTCTGTCGATTTTGTTTATTTTTTCAAAGAACCAACTTTTAGTTTTGTCAATTTTTTCAATTGTTTCTTTTGTTTCGATTTCATTAATTTCAGCTCTGATTTTAATTATTTCTTGCCTTCTACTTCTTTTGCTGTTGTTTTGCTCTTCTTTTTCAAGGATTTTGAGATGAAGTATGAGATCATTTATTTGTTGGTTTTTTCTTTTTTTAAGGAATGAACTCCAAGCAATGAATTTTCCTCTTAGAACTGCTTTCAATGTGTCCCATAGATTCCGATATGTTGTGTCTGTGTTTTCATTTATCTCTAGGAATTTTTTAATTTCCTCCTTGATGTCTTCTATAACCCATTGATCATTCAGTAACCTATTGTTCATTCTCCAATTGATGTATGCTTTTTCCTTCCTTCTTTTATCGTTGATTTTCAGTTTCATTCCATTATGATCAGATAAGATGCATGGTAATATCTCTACTCCTTTATATTGTCTAAGAGTTGCCCTGTGACATAATATATGATCTATTTTTGAGAAGGATCCATGTGCTGCTGAGAAAAAAGTGTAACTGCTTGATGTTGGGTGGTATACTCTATATATGTCAATTAGGTCTAGGTTATTAATAGTGTTATTGAGTTCTATAGTTTCCTTATTCAACTTTTGTTTGGAAGATCTGTCCAGTGGCGAGAGAGGTGTGTTGAAGTCTCCCATGATTATGGTGTGGTGGTCTATTAGACTCTTGAACTTGAGAAGAGTTTGTTTGACGAACATAGCTGCACCATTGTTTGGGGCATAAATATTTATGATTGTTATGTCTTGTTGGTGTATGGTTCCCTTAAGCAGTATGTAGTGTCCCTCTTTATCTCTTTTGATTAACTTTGGCTTGAAATCTATTTTATTTGATATGAGTATGGACACGCCTGCTTGTTTCCGAAGTCCATATGAGTGATATGATTTTTCCCAACCTTTCACCTTCAGCCTATGTATGTCTTTTCCTATCAAATGCGTCTCCTGTAGGCAGCATATTGTTGGGTCTTGTTTTGTGATCCATTCTACTAGCCTGTGTCTCTTAATTGGTGAGTTTAAGCCATTAACATTTAGGGTTATTATTGAGATATGGGTTGTTCTTCCAGCCATATTTGTTTATTTCTGTTACTAAACATTGTTTGTTTTCCTCTTTGATTGTTCCCCCCCCCCCCTTTACTGTCCTACCTCCCACTGTTGGTTTTCATTGTTATTTTCCATTTCCTCTTCCTGTAATACTTTGGCTAGGATGTTTTGAAGAGATGGTTTTCTGGCTGCGAATTCTTTAAACTTTTGTTTATCGTGGAAGGTTTTAATTTCATTCTCCATCCTGAAGCTTAATTTCGCTGGATACACAATTCTTGGTTGGAACCCATTATCTTTCAGTGTTTGAAATATGTTATTCCAGGATCTTCTAGCTTTCAGAGTCTGTGTTGAAAGATCAGCTGTTATCCTGATTGGCTTGCCCCTAAATGTAATCTGCTTCCTTTCTCTTGTAGCTTTTAAAATTCTCTCCTTATTCTGTATGTTGGGCATCTTCATTATAATGTGTCTAGGTGTGGATCTCTTATGATTTTGCACATTCGGCGTCCTGTAGGCTTCTAGGATTTGGGATTCTGTCTCATTCTTCAAGTCTGGGAAGTTTTCTTGTATTATTTCATGGAATAGACTGCTCATTCCTTTGGTTTGGAGCTCTGTACCTTCCTGTATCCCAATGACTCTTAAGTTTGGTCTCTTAATGTTATCCCATATTTCTTGGATGTTCTGCTCATGGTTTCTTAACAGTCTTGCTGAGCTGTCTATGTTCTTTTCCAGTTGAAATACTTTGTCTTCATTGTCTGATGTTCTATCTTCTAAGTGTTCTACTCTGTTGGTAGTATTCTCCATTGAGTTTTTAAGTTGGTTTATTGCTTCCTGCATTTCTAGGATTTCTGATTGCTTGTTTTTTATAACCTCTATCTCCCTGTATAGTTGATCCTTTGCTTCCTGGATTTGTTTGCGTAATTCGTTGTCGAAGTGATCTTTCATTGTCTGATTTTGCTGTTTAATGTCTTCCTTGATACTCCAGATCATCTGAAGCATGTATATCCTGAATTCTTTATCTGACATTCCATCTGCTGCAGCTGTTACCTCTTCTAAAGTTGCGTTGACCTGCATTGCTTGTGGTCCTTTCTTTCCTTGTCTTTTCATACTGCTTGCGTATCTTTCCTGCAGGTGCGGGCGGCGGCTCTGCTCTCTCCTTATTCCAATTGGGGTGTCGTGGCTACCACGCCGGCAGGTCACTGGGCCTGTTCTGGGAGCTGGTGGCGGCTCTGTTCTGCCCCTCCTCCAATTGGGGTGACGTGTCTGTCGTACCAGCAGGCCACTGGGCCTGTCCTGCTGGTCGGTCGCAGATCTGCCCACCTTTCGGGCACGAGTGGAGGCTCTGCTTTGCCCCTACTCCAATTGGGGTGTCGTGACTACCCCGCCTGCAGGATGCTGGGTCTGTTCCTGGCAAGGGAGGCGACTCTGCTCTGTCACTACTCCAATTAGGGTGGTGTTTGTACCCCGCCGGCAGGCTCCTGGGCCTGATCCGCCGGTCTGTTGTAGGTCTGCCTACCTTGAAGGCGCGGGCGGCGGATCTGCCCTGCCCCTCCTACCACGCCTGCGGACCCCTGGGCCTGATCTGCAGGTTGATCACTGGTCTGCTCACCCTGCGGGCACGGGTGGCGGTTCCGCTCCACCCCCACTCCAATTGGGGTCACGTGACCACCACACCGGCAGGGCCTGATCCGGGCGTGGGATAAGGATCTGCTCTGCCCCTACTCGAGTTGGGGTGACGTGTGTACCACACTGGCAGGCCACTGGGCCTGACCCGCCAGGCTGTCACAGGTCTGTTTACCTTGCAAGCGCGAAGGGCGGCTCTGCCCTGCCCCTCCTACCACGCCCATGTACTACTGGGTCGTGGGTCTACCCACCTGGCGGGTGTGGGTGGCGGCTCCGCTCCGCCCCCTCTCCAATTGGGGTCACGCGGTCACCACGCTGGCGAGCCGCTGGGCCTGCTCTGGGGGCTGGCGGCGGCCCGGCTCCTTCCCTCCGGCTCGAGGACAAATTGAGGAGACTCGGGTGACTGAGCCTCACCCCCCTTACCAGGAGACCAACTGCTTATGTCACCGCTGGTATTGATGAAGATCTCTCCTCCACCGCTTTCTGCTGACATCAGATCTCTGCCATGTTGGTATCCTATGCGAATGGCAGCATTTCGTTCCCCTTGCCAGGCAACCCAAGCAATGGGTGAGTCCTGACCTGCCCTCAGCAGGACCCGGACCGAGACACAGTTTCCGCGGGCTCCTAGCCCCGGTCCAGGGAAGTTCCGGGAGCCGGAACTCGGCCGCTCCGTGCTCGGTGTAAGCTCCTATAAGTGTAGGCTCCAAGAAGCAGCCCCCGCGGGCTCAGTTCCGGGAGCCGGAATTCGGCCGCTTAGTGTTTGGTGTATGCTCTGATAGTAGCAGGGTCCAAGAAGCAGCCTCCGCGGGCTCCGCAGCCCTGAGCCTGAAGTTTTCTTCTGAGGTAACGATGTTTTAGTTAATGACAGAACTTATGCTAAATTGAAATTCAGTACATGTTCATGAAATCTGACTTAAGCTAAAAGCAAGGTTTAATGAGAAAGTCTTGGAACTCTGACTTTAAAAATTATAACTGGAATATACTCCTTCCTTAACAAGTGCTTAACAGTTCCTTAACATTTGCTTAATCTCATAAATTTTGTTTTGATCTCTGAATTTGTTATTCCATCACTTGTATTTATTTTTCTTAGAATATGAAAATTTCAGGTTGCTGAAACTCTATACTATAATCAATCCAATGTCCATAATTTACTGATGTGGCAGATGAACTTTAAAATTGCTGTGAATGTGATTCTTTGTGAAGTCAAAAAAGACTGAAAATTTTTAAGGAAACATCTTACATTTCCTTAGTTGAAGAAAGTATAAAGAGAAATATAAAATATAAACATGAAACTTAGTGTGGTGGCTGTTAGGTGCAGGACAGACTGAACTAAGTTGTTTGCAGGGCACACTAAACAAAGTTAGCTGCAGGGTGACCTGGCCACTCAAACTCCCTCTGTCTGGTTCTTTACCACCTGTTTGCTTCAAGTCCAAATGCTCAAGCCCCTGCTCAAGGCTGAACACTCCCCCCCTCAACAAAGACCCTGTTAGATTTAGGCAGCACAGCAGAAGGGCTATAAAAGCCTTCCCCTGCAGGGCTCGTTTCTCTCTCTCTCTCTCTCTCTCTCTCTCTCTCTCTCTCTCTCTCTCTTCTCCTCTTTTGCACTGCTGCAATAAAGATCTCTTGGTCGCTCTGGGTGTTGTGGTCACTTTCCTTTCAGTGGCACATGCCTGTAATCCTAGCAACTTGGGAGGCTGAGGGGGGCGTTCAAGGTCAGCCTGGGCAAGTTGGTGAGATCATATCTCAGATTAAAATTATAAAGGACTATGTATGTATCTTAGTGGTACAGTACTCCTGGGTTCAACTCCTAATACCACAAGAGGGAGAAAAAAAAAGGTGTATATGTGTGTGTATATATATATATATATACACACACACATATATATTAATTGTACTAAAGATTTTCATATTTATAAGGAAGAGACAGCTATAAATATAAATCAGTGAAGGAAAAGAAATTAAAACAGAGACATAACAATAGGTAGGGAAATTGACAGTGTCATCAAAGGTCAGGGAGGCAGGTGGCATAGTCTAGGTGTGTCTGGGATGATCATAGCAAACAGAGGCTGGGCTGCTCCTGTAACTCCCAGGGGTTGCCCCAATTGAATACAGGTCTGCTGACAGTAACAAGCCAATTGCTCACCAGGAGCAGGAAGAGGAAGGAACAGAAAGAGAGGGACTGTCACATACTGTTCCAGCATTAGGGAGCTGTTATAGTCTAATTGTATCCCAGATCCAGCTTCCATATTGAAAATTGGTTAAATTCCTTTGGGAAACTCATCATTGAGGCTCAGTTTCCAAAACCGAATGTTGGTTTTGCTAAACAACCTAGGACCATGATAGTAGAGGGAAGAAAAGGAGAATAGCTGAAAGCACAGTATCTTGTAACTTTACTTAATAAACTTGGTAGTAATCACTCAGGTCAAGAGTGCATGTTTTGTCAATCAGTTTTGATTTTTTTTCAACTCAATTTTGTTCATACTTCTATATTTTTATTCTCTACAGAGTAAGCAGAGAGGAATGATAGGAGGGGACCCAGAAGAAAAAGGAATTGAGAAACTGGGGAGGGGCCAGACTCACTCTTTTTATAACAGCAACCTACCCTCTTGGGAATTAATCTGCTCCTTCCACACCTGATGCACTCCTGTGAGACAGCACTAATCTATGCACCTGGGGTGGGGTGGGGGACAGGGCCCAAGGACCTAATTGTCTTCCACCTGGCCCTTCCTCTTAAAGTCTCCACCACTCCATCAACTCTGATACACTGGGAACCCGACTTCCAGCACATGAGACTCTGGGGGACAAACATATCCAAGACACAGCAGTATCTTTTCTGAGTCTTGAAACTTTCTGCACCAATCCAGGATCAGACCAAAGAATTTATCAAGATGTAGAAGAGAAAAACAGACCTGTGACAGACTGGCGGGTCAGGCCCAGTGGCCTGCCAGCGTGGTACACACGTCACCCCAACTGGAGTAGGGGCAGAGCAGATCCTTCGCCCACGCCCGGATCAGGCCCTGCCAGTGTGGTGGTCACGTGAACCCAATTGGAGTGGGGGCGGAACGGAACCGTCACCCGTGCCCGCAGGGTGAGCAGACCTGTGACCAACCTGCAGATCAGGCCCAGGGGTCCGCAGGCGTGGTAGGAGGGGCAGGGCAGATCCGCCGCCTGCGCCTGCAAGGTAGGCAGACCTGCGACAGACCGGCGGATCCGGCCCAGGAGCCTGCCGGCGTGGTACACACACCACCCTAATTGGAGTAGGGGCAGAGCAGAGTCGCCGCCCGTGCCAGGAACAGGCCCAGCGGCCTGCAGGCGGGGTAGTCACAACAACCCAATTGGAGTAGGGGCAGAGCAGAGCCACCACCCGTTCCCGAAAGGTGGGCAGATCTGCGACCGACCAGCGGGACAGGCCCAGTGGCCTGCCGGTACGACAGACATGTCACCCCATTTGGAGTAGGGGCAGAGTAGAGCCGCCACCCGCGCCTGCAGGGTAGGCAAACCTGCAACCAACCGGCGGATCAGGCCCGGTGGCCTGCCGGCGTGGTACACTCGTCACCCCAATTGGAGTAGGGGCAGAACAGAGCCGCCGCCAGCACCCAGAACAGGCCCAGTGACCTGCTGGCGTGGTAGTCACGACACCCCAATTGGAATAAGGAGAGAGCAGAGCCGCTGCCCGCGCCTGCAGGAAAGATACGTAAGCAGTATGAAAAGACAAGGAAAGAAAGGACCACAAGGAATGCAGGTCAACGCAACTTTAGAAGAGGTAACAGCTGCAGCAGATGGAATGTCAGATAAAGAATTCAGGATATACATGCTTCAGATGATCTGGAGTATCAAGGAAGACATTAGACAGCAAAATCAGACAATGAAAGATCACCTCGACAATGAATTATGCAAACAAATCCAGGAAGCAAAGGATCAACTATACAGGGAGATAGAGGTTATAAAAAACAAACAAACAGAAATCCTAGAAATGCAGGAAGCAATAAACCAACTTAAAAACTCAATGGAGAATACTACCAGCAGAGTAGAACACTTAGAAGATAGAACATCAGACAATGAAGACAAAGTATTTCAACTTGAAAAGAACATAGACAGCTCAGCAAGACTGTTAAGAAACCATGAGCAGAACATCCAAGAAATATGGGATAACATTAAGAGACCAAACTTAAGAGTCATTGGGATACAGGAAGGTACAGAGCTCCAAACCAAAGGAAAGAGCAGTCTATTCAATGAAATAATACAAGAAAACTTCCCAGACTTGAAGAATGAGACAGAATCCCAAATCCTAGAAGCCTACAGGACGCCGAATGTGCAAAATCATAAGAGATCCACACCTAGACACATTATAATGAAGATGCCCAACATACAGAATAAGGAGAGAATTTTAAAAGCTACAAGAGAAAGGAAGCAGATTACATTTAGGGGTAAGCCAATCAGGATAACAGCTGATCTTTCAACACAGACTCTGAAAGCTAGAAGATCCTGGAATAACATATTTCAAACACTGAAAGAAAATGGGTTCCAACCAAGAATTGTGTATCCAGCGATATTAAGCCTCAGGATGGAAGATGAAATTAAAACCTTCCATGATAAAGAAAAGTTTAAAGAATTCGCAGCTAGAAAATCATCTCTTCAAAACATCCTCAGCAAAACATTACAGGAAGAGGAAATGGAAAATAACAATGAAAACCAACAGTGGGAGGTAGGACAGTAAAGGGGGGGAAAATAATCAAAGAGGAAAACAAACCATGTTTAGTAACATAAATAAACAAATATGGCTGGAACAACAACCCATATCTCAATAATAACCCTAAATGTTAATGGCTTAAACTCACCAATTAAGAGACACAGGCTAGTAGAATGGATCACAAAACAAGACCCAACAATATGCTGCCTACAAGAGACACATTTGATAGGAAAAGACATACATAGGCTGAAGGTGAAAGGTTGGGAAAAATCATATCACTCATATGGACTTCGGAAACAAGCAGGAGTGTCCATACTCATATCAAATAAAATAGATTTCAAGCCCAAGTTAATCAAAAGGGATAAAGAGGGACACTACATACTGCTTAAGGGAACCATACACCAACAAGACATAACAATCATAAATATTTATGCCCCAAACAATGGTGCAGCTATGTGCGTCAAACAAACTCTTCTCAAGTTCAAGAGTCTAATAGACCACCATACAATAATCATGGGAGACTTCAACACACCTCTCTCGCCACTGGACAGATCTTCCAAACAAAAGTTGAATAAGGAAACTATAGAACTCAATAACACAATTAATAACCTAGACCTAATTGACATATATAGAGTATACCACCCAACATCAAGCAGTTACACTTTTTTCTCAGCAGCACATGGATCCTTCTCAAAAATAGATCATATATTATGTCACAGGGCAACTCTTAGACAATATAAAGGAGTAGAGATAATACCATGCATCCTATCTGATCATAATGGAATGGAACTGAAAATCAACGATAAAAGAAGGAAGGAAAAAGAATACATCACTTGGAGAATGAACAATAGGTTACTGAATGATCAATGGGTTATAGAAGACATCAAGGAGGAAATTAAAAAATTCTTAGAGATTAATGAAAACACAGACACAACATATCGGAATCTATGGGACACATTGAAAGCAGTTCTAAGAGGAAAATTCATTGCTTGGAGTTCATTCCTTAATAAAAGAAAAAACCAACAAATAAATGATCTCATACTTCATCTCAAAATCCTAGAAAAAGGAGAGCAAAACAACAGCAAAAGAAGTAGAAGGCAAGAAATAATTAAAATCAGAGCTGAAATTAATGAAATCGAAACAAAAGAAACAATTGAAAAAATTGACAAAACTAAAAGTTGGTTCTTTGAAAAAGTAAACAAAATCGACAGACCCTTAGCCATCCTAGCGAAGAGAAGAAGAGAGAGAACTCAAATTACTAGCATACGGGATGAAAAAGGCAATATCACAACAGACACTTCAGAAATACAGAAGATAATCAAAAACTATTTTGAATCCTTATACTCCAATAAATTAGAAGATAGTGAAGGCATCGATAAATTTCTTAAGTCATATGATCTGCCCAGATTGAGTCAGGAGGATATAGACAACCTAAACAGACCAATATCAATTGAGGAAATAGAAGAAACCATCAAAAGACTACCAATTAAGAAAAGCCCAGGACCGGATGGGTATACAGCAGAGTTTTACAAAACCTTTAAAGAAGAACTAATACCAATACTTTTCAAGCTACTTCAGGAAATAGAAAAAGAGGGAGAACTTCCAAATTCATTCTATGAGGCCAACATCACCCTGATACCTAAACCAGACAAAGACACTTCAAAGAAAGAAAACTACAGACCAATATCTCTAATGAACCTAGATGCAAAAATCCTCAATAAAATTCTGGCGAATCGGATACAAAAACATATCAAAAAAATTGTGCACCATGATCAAGTAGGATTCATCCCTGGGATGCAAGGCTGGTTCAATATACGGAAATCAATAAATGTTATTCACCACATCAATAGACTTAAAAATAAGAACCATATGATCATCTCGATAGATGCGGAAAAAGCATTCGACAAAGTACAGCATCCCTTTATGTTCAAAACTCTAGAAAAACTAGGGATAACAGGAACATACCTCAATATTGTAAAAGCAATCTATGCTAAGCCTCAGGCTAGCATCATTCTGAATGGAGAAAAACTGAAGGCATTCCCTCTAAAATCTGGCACAAGACAGGGATGCCCTCTCTCTCCACTTCTGTTCAACATAGTTCTCGAAACACTGGCCAGAGCAATTAGACAGATGAAAGAAATTAAAGGCATAAAAATAGGAAAAGAAGAACTTAAATTATCACTATTTGCAGATGATATGATTCTATACCTAGCAGACCCAAAAGGCTCTACAAAGAAACTATTAGAGCTAATAAATGAATTCAGCAAAGTGGCAGGATATAAAATCAACACGCATAAATCAAAGGCATTCCTGTATATCAGTGACAAATCCTCTGAAATGGAAATGAGGACAACCACTCCATTCACAATATCTTCAAAAAAAAATAAAATACTTGGGAATCAACCTAACAAAAGAGGTGAAAGACTTATACAATGAAAACTACAGAACCCTAAAGAGAGAAATAGAAGAAGATCTTAGAAGATGGAAAAATATACCCTGTTCATGGATAGGCAGAACTAACATCATCAAAATGGCGATATTACCAAAAGTTCTCTATAGGTTTAATGCAATGCCAATCAAAATCCCAACAGCATTTCTTGTAGAAATAGAGAAAGCAATCATGAAATTCATATGGAAAAATAAAAGACCCAGAATAGCAAAAACAATGCTAAGCAGGAAGTGTGAATCAGGCGGTATAGCGATACCAGACTTCAAACTATACTACAGAGCATAGTAACAAAAACAGCATGGTACTGGTACCAAAACAGGCAGGTGGACCAATGGTACAGAATAGAGGACACAGAAACCAATCCACAAAACTACAACTATCTTATATTTGATAAAGGGGCTAAAAGCATGCAATGGAGGAAGGATAGCATCTTCAACAAATGGTGCTGGGAAAACTGGAAATCCATATGCAACAAAATGAAACTGAATCCCTTTCTCTCGCCATGCACAAAAGTGAATTCAAAATGGATCAAGGAGCTTGATATCAAATCAGAGACACCCCGTCTGATAGAAGAAAAAGTTGGCTACGATCTACAGTCGGTGGGGTCGGGCTCCAAATTCCTCAATAGGACACCCATAGCACAAAAGTTAATAACTAGAATCAACAAATGGGACTTACTCAAACTAAGAAGTTTTTTCTCAGCAAAAGAAACAATAAGAGAGGTAAATAGGGAGCCTACACCCTGGGAACAAATCTTTACTCCTCACACTTCAGATAGAGCCCTAATATCCAGAGTATACAAAGAACTCAAAAAATTAGACAATAAGAGAACAAACAACCCAATCAACAAATGGGCCAAGGACCTGAACAGACACTTCTCAGAGGAGGACATACAGTCAATCAACAAGTACATGAAAAAATGCTCACCATCTCTAGCAGTCAGAGAAATGCAAATCAAAACCACCCTAAGATACCATCTCACTCCAGTAAGATTGGCAGCCATTATGAAGTCAAACAACAACAAGTGCTGGCAAGGATGTGGGGAAAAGGGTACACTTGTACATTGCTGGTGGGATTGCAGATTGTTGCAGCCAATTTGGAAAGCAGTATGGAGATTTCTTGGAAAGCTGGGAATGGAGCCACCATTTGACCCAGCTATTCCCCTTCTTGGTCTATTCCCTAAAGACCTAAAAAGAGCAGGCTACAGGGACACTGCTACATCGATGTTCATAGCAGCACAGTTCACAATAGCAAGACTGTGGAACCAACCTAGATGCCCTTCAATAGATGAATGGATTAAAAAAATGTGGCATTTATACACAATGGAGTATTACTCTGCATTAAAAAATGACAAAATCATAGAATTTGCAGGGAAATGGATGGCATTAGAGCAGATTATGCTAAGTGAAGCTAGCCAATCCCTAAAAAACAAATGCCAAATGTCTTCTTTGATATAAGGAGAGTGACTAAGAACAGAGTAGGGTTGAAGAGCATGAGAAGAAGATTAACATTTAACAGGGATGAGAGGTGGGAGGGAAAGGGAGAGAGAAGGGAAATTGCATGGAAATGGAAGGAGACCCTCAGGGTTATACAGTGGAGGGGGTAGAGAGAGAGGAGGGGAGGGGAGGGGAGAGGTGGGGAGGGGGGATGGTGGAGGATGGGAAAGGCAGCGGAGCACAACAGACACTAGTATGGCAATATGTAAATCAATGGATGTGTAACTGATGTGATTCTGCAATCTGTATATGGGGTGAAGGTGGGAGTTCATAACCCACTTGAATCAAAGTGTGGAATACGATATGTCAAGAAATTTGTAATGTTTTGAACAACCAACAATAAAAAATTAAAAAAAAAAAGATGTAGAAGAATGGTTCTAAATTGAGAGCATTTTTGTCCCCTCAAGGACACTTTCCCATATCTGGGGATAGTTTCAGCCGTCACGGCTGCAGAGCAGGAGGCTATGGCTGTCTAGTGGAAGGAGACTAGGGATGCTACTCTCCTTCCACTAGACTAGGGATGCTGGAAAATATCCACACCTCCTGATGTACAGGGCAGCACCCCACAAGAGAAAATTATCAAGCCCAAATGTCAGCAGGGCAGAGACTGAAAAGCCTTGATGTAGGTCAAATGGAGGAGGGAAAGAAGACAACAGAATATTATATCACCTAAATTAAGGGATCGTAAAATTAAGGCAAAATCCAATAGTTTAGTGGTACACAGTGGGCTCCTTTCAGCCATATGGGTGTGACTCCCTGCAAGGATGTTGGGCATTTAGGATGTTTCTGTAACATCTCCTTTTAATAGTCTCATATTTCATAGGAAAACATTTCAACCATGGTACAACTTTGAGAGTACATTAGTATCTTTATTGTAAATAGCATCAGTATCTACACCATACAAAGGAATTTTGATGGGAGCATTTTTTAAAAAGCAGTTGTTGGTTTATGAGAATCTGCAAAACAAAATAATGTCTCATTTTTCTGCAATGTCTTGACAATTCTTTTTTTTTCAGCTCTAAGGCTAAATATCTCCTCTAAAACATTCATTTCTGCTATCATTAAGGTTCAACTTTTTTTTTTTCAAAGAGAGAGAGAAAATCTTTTTTTTTTTTTGTAGAGGGACACAACACAATGCTTTTATTTTTATGTGGTTCTGAGAATGGAACCTGGGTCCCGCCTGTGCTAAGCGAGTGCTCTACCGCTGAGCCACAATCCCAGCCCAAGGTTCAACTTTTGAAATAAGTTGCCTTCTTTTAAAGTTTTTTTTTTGAATTGCTCTTCACATCAAATTAAACTAAGTTGCTCACTGATTATCTATAAGCTAATGCTATTTATTTAAAAATAAAGTTTTAATTATTTTTGTACCCATGTGGGCATATATCCAAGGGAATTTTTGAGCTTTAATTTCTGTAGGAAAGTGTTTATTATAAAAACTTCATATATTTATATATATATTTATTATATATGTGGCATAAAAATAGAAAATCATCCCTAAACTCATGCTCTGTCTCATATTGAGCTACATAACCAGATTTGGTAGGTTTATATATTTTTTTAACTTTCACTAAATTTAATCAAAATTTTTAACTTTAAAAAATAGCTTCTGAATAAGAAATATATGTATCTAGTTCAAAATTCCAAAGGTAACATAGAGTTTATAGGAAAAATTGAGTCTCCTCTATTTGCTGTTCCCAGCAATTCAGTTGTTCCCTCTTTGGAAGCAAATCTTGTCAACAGTTTGTATATTCGTAGTTTGTATTTTTTTTCATAATATTCCATTTATTTGTTAATGTCTGCATGTTTATAGTGTTAAGCTACTATTTGTTTATTGTATGTCTAAAATGAAAAAATAACTTCATATACCTTATATCATTTAATCCTCATATTAACTCTGAAGACTGGAAAATATCCACATTAAATCAAATATTTAAGAATCATATGAAATTATGAAACATGAAATTCTGTGCTTCAAAATAGTCAAATGTCCACAAGTCACAGGATGGACCCTTTAGCTAAGGGGAAGATTTCCATTTCCTGCAGCAAGGGGTAGAAAGCCTGAGATTCTCAAAAATGTATAAAACACCTGAATTGAGCTGAGCTTGAAGTAAGGAATCCCCAGAAGGTCATAAAAATGGGGAAATAAAACCAACCAGAATCCCCTGAAGAAGGTGAGAGGAATACTTTTCATAAATGACCAGGAGATAAGACCCTGGGCTCCTAGTGGCAGGAAAAGGAATCCAAACCCTTACAAAAGGCAGGGAACTTTAAATACCTACACCCCAGTGATAGGGAAATCTAGCAAATAATATCTGCCCTTCAGCACTGATAGGCAACAAAGACACTTGTCTTTTTCTTTTTTTATTAGAGCATTATAATTGTACTTAATAGTTGTTTTTCATTTTGACAAAATCACACATGCATGGAATTTGATTTTCTCCATTTTAGCCCCTGGTGCTCCAACCTCTCCCTCCCTCTTCCCTTACCCCATTTTCCTACTCTGCTCTGCTGATCTTCCTTACACTCATTTGTTTGTTTTTTATTGTTTCTTCATACACATACATAAAGGTGAGATTCACCGTGGTGTATTTATATATGCAGATAGCATGCTTTTGTTAAATTCATTCCACATTTCCTCTCCTTTCCTGTCCCTCCTCCCTTTCTCCCAATTATCTTCTTCTGCTCCACTGATCTTCCCTGTATCTTTATGAAATCAACCCCCCTCCCTTTCCCCCTTATTTTGCTCTAGCTTCTGCATATGAAAGAAAACATTCAACCCATGATTTTCTGAGTTTGACTTATTTCATTTAATATAACCTTCTCCAGTTCCATCCATTTACTGGCAAATGCCATCATTTCGTTCTTCTTTATGGCTGGATAAAACTCCATTGTGTATATATACCACATTTTATTTATCCATTCATCTATTGATGGGCATCTGGGCTGGTTCCATTAATTTATCTATTGAGGTTTGTGCTGTGATAAACATTTATATGGCTACTCACTATAATATGCTGATTTTAGTTCTTTTGGATATATAACAAGGAGTGGGATAGCTGGGCCATGTGATGGCTCCATTCCTCATTTTTTGAGGAATCTCCATAGTGCTTTCCAGGGTGATTGTATTAATTTTCTGTCCCACTAACAATGTGTAATGTATAAATGCTTTTTTTGGTAGCATTTGTTATTATTTGTGTTCTTGATAATTGCCATTCTGAGTGGTGGGAGATGAAATCTTAGTGTAATTTTTATCTGCATTTCCCTGATAACTAGAGATGTTGAACATTTTTTTTTTATATTTGTTGGCCAGTTGTGTTACATCTTTTGAGGAATTTCTGCTTAGTTCTTTTGCCCATTTATTGATTGGGTCATTTGTTTTGGGTCATGTGTGTGTGTGTGTTAAGAATTTTTTAGTTCTTTATATATTCTGGGTATTAATCCCTTGTTAGAGGATAGCTGTCAAAGATTTTCTACCATTCTGTAGGCTCTCTCTTCATGCTCTTTATCTTTTCCATTGCTGGGCAGAAACTTTTTAATTTGATGGCATCCCACTTATTGATTGTTGATTTTATTTCTTAGTTTAGGGTCTGGTTAAGGAAGTTGGTGCCTGTACCTATATGGTACAGTGTGGACACTATGAGAAACTTGTCTTTCTTGCCCTTAGCTCCAGATGGAAAACACAAAAAGAGCTGCCCTCAGAATTCATTACCCTGGGAGCATTCTTTCTAGACTTTAGGATCAAATCTATATGACCCACACAAAGGGGGAAATTCCAACTAAGAAAACAGTGTAAACAGGGTTTGAACACAGCAAGATGCCTGCTTCAATGGTCAAAAGCAAACACAAAACCCACATTAGAGACAAATTTTTTTTTCAACCAAGCCAGAAAATATTCCCACAGATAAAACCCCATTTATTGCAAAATAAATAAAAACATAAAAAATTTATGACAAGACAGTGTAAAGGAAAAGATTTAAAATAACCAATAAAACTTCCAGACTTGAAACATATGACCATTGCAATTAAAGTCTCAATGGAAAAGTCAAACAGCAGGTTGAGATCAAAATTAGAAAATTATTGAAATGATAGAATAATGCAAAGATAAATCTAGGGAAATGTAAAAGAGAGCTTAATGGACATGGAGAATATAAAGAGAAAGTTCAATATGCATCTAAAATAAATTCTAGATGAAAAAAAATAGTCAATATATAAAGAGATAATGGCTGAGAACTGGTGAAAAGAAAAAATCTTCAGCTCAGAAAGTACAGTCCTAAGCAAGACAGAAACCTACATAAATAAGAGAGAATCGCTGAAGGTCAAAGACAAAAATCTTAAAAATAGCCACAGAAATTAAAGAGCAGTTTTGCAACCTGATTGAGATTAAATCCAGAGATAGGGTTTGAACAAACATCTTGCACAATTTGAAACCCATGCAGTTTACAGAGGCTCTAGGCTGCTCCCTGGGGTACTTCGTTTCTGTTTTTTTCATCTCTTGCTGAGTTATTTTTAGCCTACATGAAAGGACTTTTATAAATATTTATTCTAAACCACTTTTAATTATTATTCTCTGATTTTTTTAACCATAGACATGCCATTCATCCAGTCAACAAATATGTGTTGAGCAACTACTATATATAAGGCATTGTTCTAGAATAAAAACAAAACAAAACAAAAACAGAAAACCTAAAATCTCTATAAAACAAAATATTAGGTAACACCAATCTTGGTATTAGGATGAGGATGTACCTATACAGCCTAAGGGTCAATAAGCTTCCTGATTGATTGGTCAGGCTTTGAACTGACTGTTAAACATGTGTACTGTCTTGGATATTAAAGCAAATCCATTAGTTTCTTATAAAAGTCAACCAAGTACTTAATATAAAAGCAAATTAAATTGCTTAAATTAAATTTTATGAACCATTTCATTATGAGTATATCACACGTAGTAAAAGCATGGTAGTGAAGGGTGGCAGAATATACAATTCCAAAATATGTTACTTAGACATAAAGATTATTTTGGCTAAAGTCCCTTGAAAAACAGCAAGTGTCAGAGGAGTGTTCTGACTTCTCCCTTTCTTTTTAAGTGAGGCCAACATTGAGACCAAATCTCCTATATGACTCTCTCTTTAACTTCACCTTGTATTCCATAGTAACCAGGTAAAGTGTTTTCTTTCATTCCCCTTAGCTTGGTGATCAGCATGAAGTCCCTGGAGCACCTGACCCGTCCGGCCTGTCCTTTGGGTAGTATGTCAGGAACTGCATGCGGGCTAACTAATCAGTGACAGGAAAAGCCAAGAAATAATTTTTGTTCTTGAGATTTGCAGAACTGCAAGGCATGTCTTGATTAAGCAATTATGATCAGATATGCCGCACTTGGCCACAAACTCTGCCTATGAAAAGGGACCCACCAGTGTGTGATCACACAGTTCTGTATAAACCACACTAAATCAGACTTCCAGCAAGATAGATTTAGGATGAGTCCTCCATCTTCTTGGTCAGTCCGATTTTTGAATAAAGTTAATCTTCCTTGTAACAGCTCATCCCTCAACTTAATTGGCCTGTCCTGTACCCAATAACAAAAACAGGCTATAAAAGTCCCAAGTGAAGATGTTCACCAGAGATGAGGAATTGAGGCCAAGAGAGTTCTAAACAAACAGACCATGTTATAATAACTCTGACTTTTTTTTTTGTCTCCTCATATTTTAGTTACTTTTCCTGTAGTTGCCCCTCCTCTTTTGTCAACCCAGAATATATAAGCATTTAGGTTTTGCCATATTTGGGGGTTTTCATTTTCCTATAGATGCACCCATGTATGTGCAAAAAACTTCATTCTTTTATTTTGTTAATTATCAATTTAATTTTAAAATCTAGTCAGAAACCCAAAGGGGGTAAAATCTTGCTCCATCATAACACATACAGTAACAAAAAGTCAAAGAAATAATCTAGTGCTCATCAGCCTTCTTAAGAAATAGAAAATTACCATTCTCTCTCTCTCTCTCTCTCTCTCTCTCTCTCTCTCTCGTATTAGGGATTGAACCCAGGGGTTCTTAACCACTGAGCCACATCCCCAGCCCTTTTAAACATCTTATTTAGAGACAGGGCCTCACTGAGTTGCTTAAGTTCCCACTAAGTTCCGGAGGCTGGCTTTGAATTCAAAATCCTCCTGCCTTAGCCTCCTAAACTGTCAGGATTACAGGTGTGCACCACACAGCCTGGCCAATTACCAGTATTTCTGATGTCTCTTATATGTCCCTCCATGAAAGTATATCCTTCTCTCCTTTTCAGAGCCAATCACCACCCTGAATGTGTGACAATGTCTCCATTACTTTTCTTTATATTTTAATCACATGCATGCATCCCCGAAGAATTTATTATTTAGATTTATCTTTATTTGGAACTTTATATGACTGGAACTTTACCTCTGCATTCTTCTTCAATTTGTCTTCTGTACTCAAAATTATTTTTTTTCGGAGGTTTATTCATGTTAATGCATATAGGTGTAATTCACTAATTTTCACCATTGTACAGCACTGCATATTGTATATTGTATTACAATTCATTTATTTATTCCACTTTAGAGAAAGAGATTCCTAGTATTTGTTGCTGCTATGAACAATGCCACTCTGAACATTATCATACATGTTTCCTGGTGGATATGTGCAAAGATCTCTTGAGGGCATATATCCTGGAACAGACTGACAAGGATTATGGGCATGTTCAACTGTTCTCCAACATACTTGTACCTGCTCTGAGGAATTCTACTATTCTATGTCGTTTCCTTCACTCAGTTCTGTCAAACTTTAATTTTTTTCACTGTTTAGTTGTTGTAAAGTGTTACATCATTGAGATTTAAATGTTCACTGATAGAAACAAGAGGGAGAAAAATTTGATTTTTATTGGCTATTCATGTTACCCAAAAGATATGACAAATTTAAAAATTAATCATTTGTATTTGTCTATTGATACATAAGATTTTATACCATACAGACACTGGTCCTTTTTATGGTCCAGTTATGTGAATCACAACTGCATTTTCTCAGTCTATGGCTTTTTTAACATTTCTTATTTTTTTAAATGAATAGTTATTAATTGTAAATTAAATTTCTTAATATTTTAATTATAATTTACATGATTTTTGTTAGTTGGAAAAATCCCTAAGGAGATAGAGGTCAGCTACTTATGTTTTCTTCTAAAAATTTAATGTTTTATCTTTCATATTTAATATATCAGAAATCTGCTTTTTGTGTAAGGTATAAAATAAGGATCTGTTTTTAATTTTTTATTTATAGATAAGTAGTTCCATTATATATAAAATAGTATACTTCTATAAATTTGTTAAATAATCTATCCTTTCCTGATAATTCTGAACCCAGTTGTGCCTTATTTCAAGTTTTCATGTGTGACAGGTTATTTTCTTGTTTTCTGTTTCATTGTTCTTTTTATTGATATCTGTACCAATCACACAGTTTTAAAAGTTACTGCATATTATTCTGGTAAAAATATTCTCTCTACATCATTTTTAAGATTGACTTAATTCTTTAGTCATTCATATAAATTTTTAAATCTAGGTTTTTAAATTGGTTTGTTTAAATCTATAATTGTCATGAATATATAGCTTAATTTGAGAAAACACATTTTATAATATTATGTATTTTGATACATAAATATAACATATATGTCCATTTATTTAATGTTCTTTAATGTCTTTGGATCCATTTTTATTATTCTCTGTATAGAAGGGCTTACATATCCTTTTATATAAGTATCATATATTTTCAGTTGCTTTTGTAAATAGTACAATTCTTTTAAAAAAATATGAACTTTCCTGCTGCTGGTATACAGAAATGCAATTAGCTGTTGTATATTAACCTCATACTTTACTACTTTGATTAACTCCTATAATTATTCCTATAATTTTCATATAGCTTTGTATTGTCTACATAGCTGGAAATTTCAGCCATTGATATCAGTTTTACTCTTTCTTTCCTATTCTTATACCATTTTCTCCTTGCCAAATTATTTTAAGACCTCCAACGCAATGCTGAATACTAAAAATGATACTCAATATGCTCGTACTGTTCCTGACTTAGAGAATACTTTTGGCATTTTGTTCCTGAATATGTATCATCTTTTTTTTGTTTTTTATTTCATCATGTTTGTACCATCTTTTCATATAGAGTAAAGATTTTATTTATTTGGGTTGGCCTATGCCTTGTATTTTTCCCCTGTGGTTTTGATATTAAATTATACTAATAAAATGGAAGCAGATTATTTATTGTTTTATATTAGAATATTTTAAGAAATTTATATAAAATTTCAATGATCTTTTCCTTGAATTGGTAGAACTGCACTATTAAACTGTCTAAGCCTCTCACGTCTGACTTGTGAGAAAAAATTTGACTACCAGTTTAGTTTCTTTAATGGCTGTAGACAATTTAGATTTCCCATATATTCTTTGTTTTCACTAATTAATTTATTTTAATTAGGTATATATCCCATATATTCTTGACTCTATTATTTTATTTTTTAAAAATATTTATTTTTTAGTTGTAGTTGGACACAATACCTTTGTTTTATTTATTTATTTTTCTGTGGTGCTGAGGATCAAACCCAGGGCATTGCACACGCTAGGTAAGCACTATACCACTGAGCGACAACCCCAGCCCCTGAGTCTATTATTTTAATGACTTGATTATTTACATATTTATAAAGTTTTTGGCATACCATTTTTCATAACGTCCTGGATTAATTTCTGCAACATCTGTAGTCAAGAACTCTTTTTATCCTTCCACCTCAGGCTATTTATTTATACCTTTTTTTCTTTTTTAAGTTTTCTTCTCAGTAGGTCAATTTTCTTAGTCTTTCAGAAGAAGTATATTTTACTTTAGCTTAGTCTAAATGTTTATTTTATATTTAACTAATTTTTACATCTATTAATTCTGTTCATCCAATTTCTTTGTATTTAACCTGAATTTCTTTTTCTAATTCCTTTTTTGATAAAAGTGATTAAGGCTAGCATATTATTTTCTCTTGTCCCCAAATCCTGTTCTCTACTTTGCTTTGTAATCCTGAGACTGACACGCCTCACACATTTTAAAATGTTTTTGTTTTAAAATGACACATAATAATTGTCCATATTTACTGAGTGAAGTTAGATGTTTAATACATGTTCACACTGTATAATGATCAAATCAAAAAAGCATACTTATCAACCTCAAGTATTTATCATCTCTTTGTGGTGAGAACATAGGAACTCTTCTAGGTATTTTTTTTTTAAGAGAGAGAGAGAATTTTTTAATATTTATTTTTTAGTTTTCGGTGGACACAACATCTTTATTTTATTTTTATGTGGTGCTGAGGATTGAACCCTTTTGAGGACCACAGACAAGTCAAGATGGTGCCTGGCACTTTGCCAGGAGGAGTGGTTTGAGAAGTAATGCCAGCGAGCCATTAAGATGATGTAGATTCCTTAATGACTGACTGCTGTATCTAGATGATGTTAATTAAGTTAAGCTGTGTGTAATTATTAAGATGATGAGGATTCCTTAATGACTAATTGATGTATCTAGATGATGTTAATTGAAACAAGCTGTGTATAATGAGTTAGGTATAAATACCTCTGCTGTCCTACAATAAAGCGGCTCTTGCTGTTTCAATCTTCACAAGTTGCTTGTCACCCCCCAGTTATTTTGCCCAGCCAGACTTCGGCAGAACCCAGCGCCCCTCACATACCAGACGAGTGCGCTACTGCTTGAGCCACATCCCCAGCCCTCTTCTAGGTATTTTGAAGTTACGATATAATATTGTTAACTATACCCTATTATGCAATAGAAAGCCAGAACTTATTCCTCCTAGCCAATTAATTCTGTTCCCATTGGCTGATCTCTCCCCACACCCATTACAACCTCATATTTTCTTTTCATTTGGTTTCTTGTTAGTTTCTCTGAATTGCTGGTAATCGGAGACACAAAGACTTCAGAATGAAGAAAACTGCTCCTGGTTTTGCTTCTCATTTCTGTTTATGTGTTGTTCAAATCTCTCTCATCCTTTGTGTTTTCCACAATTTTTAAAATCAGTTACTGAAATCAGCCTGATATAATCTCTCATTTTCTGGTGTGCATTTATTTTATTCTCATAATTTTGCGAAATTTTGCTCTCTATATTTTGAAGCTATGTATGTTATTGGCTATGGACAAGTTTAGAATGATGACATCTTCTTTGTGAATTGAAAATTTTATATACCTGTGGCTGTGTTTGTTTTAAATGTTACATTTGACTTAAAATCTATTTCATTTGATATCACTTTAGCTATCCCAACTTTCTTTAGTTGGTATTTTCCTAGTGAATGTTTTCCTACCTTTTTAAATGTCTTATTTTTTCATGTGTGCTACTACATAGTATATAGTTAATTTTTAAATAATTTAAAGATCTTTATCTTTTAACTGGAGCCCTAGACTATTTATATTGATTGTGATTTTTATATATTTGTGTTAATTTATTTGTCTTATTTTGGAATATTGTTCAGCTTCTGTTTCTCTTTTTCTTGCCTTCTCTTAGACTGAAGAATTTGTTTTCCTCATCAAATATTTTCTACCTTTAGTTTGGAAGTTTTGGTCTACTTCTGTTCTTTTTAAGAGTTACTGTAGATATTTAAGTATCTAAGTTTTAATCCATATAGTTACCATTTTCCTGAACAAGTCTAGGCTCCTAAATGTTAGTTTTTGTCAAGGCTCTGGAACTATATTTTATCAGAGTTTTCAATCCATGCTTGTTGTATGAATTTGTGTATCAGATCCTCATAAAAGTAGACTTGTAGTTAGAAATACTTAGGGGACATTTTCCATGCACCCACAGCTACTGCACATGTGTTAGTTAACATCTTGTTTCAGGCAGGCTGTGTCCCTGTGTGTGTATGTCCCTCTAGTTCACTGAAAGAAGGTTCCTTTCAGAGACCCTGGATTTGGGGGAGTAAGGGGACTCTCATCTAAACTCCCCACCCAACTTGGGCCCTGGCTGTGCCTCTCACAATTTGCAATGGTGTGTATGGCTATACGTTTTCACAGTTTTAAGCTTCTAAAACTATCACTGAATTTTGCCTATTCACTAAAAGAAAAAAACAAATTCAAACATTTTATCTAGTTTTGGGAGAACTATTTGGAGGACTTTTGAAACATCTGCCTCAGAGCCTCATCTCATTTATGACTCACACTAAATCTCTAAAGTTAGTAAGTAGGAGAAAATAGAGGAAGAAGTACAGAGGACTCAGAATGAGTACCCAAGGCCATCCGGCCCATCAAATAAGCTCTGAGCCTCTTTCGGGTGCTCTGTTTGTCCATCCCATTCTCAGGCCTGATGTTGGCTTGCCTAGGTCTGGATCTCAAGAAGAACCAGCAGTGAAAGAAACCAATGAAAACCTGGGGCATTGTGGACAGATATGGCTACTGCTGCCTACACAGATGCTGCTTTACCAACTGTCAATATGACAGAAGTTATTTCCCCATCGAGGTCTGGCTCAATTAAGTGGAGTTGGTAATCCTGGAAGGTCTGTTTCAGTTGTTTTTCAAATTAACACACCCACCAATTATTAACGCATGATCTCTGTGCGAATTTGTGACATAAAACCTCTAAAATGTTAAAACAGGCTGTCCAGAGTTTTGTTTATATTTGGTAAATACAAATGTCTAATATAATAACATAACAACATACTAAGGTTTGGAGTACTTTAGGTTATGACATAAAAGGTCTAATATTTTCCTTTGAAGAAAATTCAAAGAGAAAGAAAGTAACTAGGAACAAGTCAAAAATGGTTTAATAATCCTAATAGCTACTTCTCCTCCCATTTGCATGTATTACAAGTTCTAATAAGGGACAGTAAGAGATTTGCCATTTTTATATTATTCTCTTTTTCTCTTTTTTGCAAATGAATATTTTGAATGAATTTTTAATCTCAATTCATCAGATAGATACAGTTTAAGAATATTTTGTTAACTGGATTTTTACTTTCTTTAATAATGTAGTATGAGTTATAAATGCAGACTGAATTAGGAAAATCTCCAGAATCAAAGTCCCTTGTACTTTTGCCTTATATTTTTTGAGTTATGAGAAAAAAATATTTGTATATTTAAAAGATATAGTGACTTTATATATACCTGAAGTTTTTCCAAAATAGAATAAATAAGACAAGTACATATGTGGAAAGAGCTGTGATTAGGATTATGTCTCAGGGAAAAAAAAATGGGAAATCAGAATGTCTGCCCATTTCCCTCCAGGACAGACACCTTCACAAGAGATTTAATGAGCTTGTGCTACAGCCTTCTGATGACTTCCCTTGTCAGGTGTGTTCCCTGATTTCTTACACTTGTGATCTCTACATTCTTCAAGACTAGAATAAAACTTCAGCATTCCTCGCTGGGGTACACACATCATGGAACTGATTTAAGCTTGGAGAACTGAAAAGATGTATAGCAAATACTGACCTTTCCAGTATTCTCTCTTTTTCGTAAGGGTCAAAGGAAAACAATTTAAGGCAACAGCATTTGTGTTGTGTTTATTTTAGGGCAGTTAGCAAGTTTTATTTGTTTTTCCACTTTTTTATTGGTACATCATAGTTGGACATAATGGTGGGATTTGTTGTTACATATTTGTACATGTTACACAATAGAACAACACACTTTGGACAATATAATTTCCCTTTTCACTTCCTTTCTCCCTCCCCCTGGTCCCTTTACTCTACTGGTCCCCCTTTCATTCATGAGACATCCCCAACCTTCCTTTTTGTTTCTTGCACATATGAGAGAAAACAGGACACTTGACTTTTTGAGTTTGAACTTATTTTGCATAACACAATGTTCTCAAGTTGCATTGATTTTCCTGAAAATGGCATAATTTCATTCTCCTTTAGGTTGAATAAAACTCCATTGTATGTGTGTGTGTGTGTGTGTGTATGTGTGTTTTAACCATTCATTCATTGCCAGACATGTACGCTAGTTCCATAGTTTGGCTTTTGTGAATTGTGCTACTATAAACATAGCTGTGCACATGTCACTGTAGTATGATTACTTTAATTCTTTAGGATAAATACCAAGGAGTGTTATAGTTGAGTCATATGGTGGTTCCATTCCTAGTCTTTTGAGGAAACTCCATACTGACATGTTGATTTCTATAGTGGTTGTACCAATTTACAATCTCACCAGCAGTATAAGGTGTTTCTTTTTCTCTACATCCTCTCCAGCATTTATTATTTTTTGTATTCTTGATGGCTGCTATTTAGACTGGAGTGGATATGTAGTTTTGATTTGCATGTCCCTGATGGCAGGGATGTTGGACATTTTTTCATGTATTTGTTGGTTATTTGTATTTCTTCCTTTGAGAAGAACTGTTAGGTTCACTTCCTCATTTATTAATCAGGTTATTGTCTTGTTTCTTTTTTGTGTTTTTTCCTTTGGGGGTGTTGTATATAATTTTTTGTTTCTTTATATATTCTGTCAAAATAGTAGATAGAAAATTTTCTCTTCCACTCTGGAGTTTCTCTCTTCATGTTCTTAATTGTTTCTTTGCTCTTCAGAAGATTTTATATTTGATGAAACCCAATTATTCACTCTTGGCATTATTTCCTGAATTTTACTGATTCTGAAAATGTTGTTGCTTATGACTATATGTTGAAGTGTTGACCCTATGTTTTCTTCTAGGAGTTGCAAAGTTTCTGGTCTAATTCCTAGGTCTTTGATCAATTTTGAGTTGACACTTTTGCAGGGTAAGAGATAAAGGTCTAGTTTAATTCTTCTACATATGGATAACCAGATTCTTCAGCACCACTGTTATAAAAGTTGTCTCTTCTCCAATGTATGGTTTTGGCAGCTCTGTCAAGGATCAGATAACTCTATCTGTGGAGGTTTGTCTCTGAGACTTATATTCATTCCATTGATTTTATGCCAGTACCATGCAGTTTTTGTGACTATAGCTCTGTAGTGAAATTTAAAGTCAGTTATTTTGATGCCTCCAGAATTGATTTTTGTTTTAGCTTAAAATTGCTTTGGTTACTCTGGGTCTCATTCTTCCAAATCAATTTTAAGACTTTCTTATACTTCTGTGAAGAATGCATTGGTGTTCTGATGATAATTGCATTGAATCTGTGTATTGCTTTTGTTAGTATGGCAATTTAAACAATATTATTTCTGCCTATCCATGATCATGGGCAATCTTTACATCTACTTGTATCTTCTTTAAATTCTTTCTGCAGTGTTCTATAGTTTTCATTGTAGAGGTCTTTCACCTTCTTGGTTAGATTTATTCCAAGGCTTTTTTCTTTTTCTTTTTTTTTAAAGGTTATTTTGGATGGAATTATTTTCCTAATTTCTTAGTCAGCAGATTCATTGTTGGTATATAAGAAAGCTATTGGTTTATGTATGTTGATTTTGTAACCTCCTACTTTGCCAAATTTGTTTACTAGCTCCAGCAGTCTCCTAGCAGAACTTTTTTAGATCTTCTAAGTATAGGATAATATCTGAAAACTGATAGTTTTGACTTCCTCCATTTCTATTTTCATTTCTTTTATTTCCTTCTCTTGCCTAATTCCTCTGGCTAGACTTTATAATGCTATATTGAACAGAAGTGGTGAGAGTACATATCCTTGTCTTATTCCTGATTTTAGAGGAAATTCTTTTAGATTTTCTCTATTCACTCTGATTGACTTTGTGTTTGTCATATGTAGCCTTTATGATGTTGAGGTCTGTTTCTTCTATCCCTAGTTTCTTTAGTATTTTTTATCATGAATGAGTAATGAATTTTGTCATAGGTCTTCTTAGAATCTGTTGAGATGACTAAGGATTTTCGTCCTCAGTTCTATTTATATTATAAATTACATTTGTTGATTTGCATATTATAAACCATCCTTGTATCCCTGAGATAAAACCAACTTGGTTGTGACATACAATCTTCTTAATATGTTCTTGAATATGATTTGCTCATTTTATTAAGTATTTTTGCATCTAAATTGAAAATTGGTCTGTAGTTTTCTTTCCTTTGTGTGTCCTTACCTGATTTTGGTCTGTGTTTGATACTGGATTCACAGAATGAATGTGTATGTGTTCCATCCCTTTCTATTTCATGGTATAAATTGAGGAGCTTTGGCAATAGTTCTTCTTTAAAGGTCTGTTAGAATTCAGCTGAGAATTCATCTGGTTCTGGACTTTTCTTTGTTGAAAGGCTTTTTATTACTGCTTCTATGTCATTGCTAGTTATTGGTCTGTTAGTTTTCTTTGTCCTCTTAATTTTGGCAGGTCAGATGTATCTAGAAATATGTCCATTTCTTCTAGGTTTTCCAACTTATTGAAGTACATTTTTTCAAAATAGTCCCTAGTAACCCTCTAGATTTCTATTATGTCTGGGGTGAATTGTTCATTTTAATTTCTAATTTTATTAACTTGGGTCTTCTCTCTTTTGCTTTTGGTTACTTTGGCTAAGGGTTCATCAATTTTGTTTTATCTCTTCAACAATCAACTCTTCATCTTATTGATCCTTTGTATTTTCTTTATTCTCAATTTAATTGATTTCAGTTCTGATCTTATTTTCTTCCTTCTACTGGTTTCAGAATGGGTTTGTTCTTTTTTTTAAGGGCCTTAAGATGCACCATTAAGTTGTTTGTTTGGAATCTTTCTGGTTTTCTCATGTAGGCACTCCCAGCTATAAACTTCCCTTTTAGAACTGCCTTCATAGAGTTCTAGAGGTTCTGGTAGGTTGTATCACGATTCTCATTCAATTCTAAAAATTTCTAAGTTTCTCCCCTGATTTCTTGTATCTCCCATTCATTATTCAAAAATGTATTGTTCAGTCTCCATGTGTTTTGATAGTTTTTGGTGTTGATTTCTAATTTCTTTCATTATGATCTAATGAAATGTAAGGAATTATATCAACTTTTTTGTATTTGCTGAGAGTTGCTTTGTGTTCTGAAATATGGTCTATTTTGGAGAAGGTTCCATGAGCTACTGAGAAGAAAGTAACTTTGGTAGTTGTTGGAGGAAATATTCTATAGATATCTGTTGAGTCTATTTGATTAATAATATTTTTAGATCCAAAGAGTCTTTACTGAGTTTATGTCTGAATGATCCATCAATTGGTGAGAGAGTTGTGTTAAAACCACCCAGTATTACTGCACTGTGGTCTATATTAGTGCAGTAGTATCTTTTTTGAGTAGTACCTTTTTTATGCAATTAGGTACAACAAAATTTAGGGCATGAATATTTACTATCATTGTATTTTCTTGTTGGATTTTTCCCTTTACCAGTGTGAACTAACTTTCTTTTTCTCTTCTGATTAATTTTGGTTTAATGTCTGCTTTTTCAGATATGAAGCTAGCTATTCCTGCTTGATTTGGACCTCCATTTTCATGGTATATAAACTTCTATACTTTTACTTTCAGCCTGTGACTATCTGTAAGGTGGATCTCTAACAAACAACACATAGGATTTGAGATTAACCCTTTTCTCTCTAGTTTGCTCACTGAGCTGCTGGTTAGAATAGACTAAACCTGAAGCTGGTTGAAATAACCCTTAGATTCCCTTTTTACCAGTAGAAGTTAGGATAAAATAGGAATTAGTGACTATTGCAGTTTTGCTAGTTAACAGATTTAAAAAATTCAAAATGGGATACATTTCTGGATGTATGTGTGCGTGCGTGCGCGCGGGCGCACACACACACACATACACACACACACCCCTACAAATGCACAAAGAGCATCACAGCCTGGCTATATCTTCATTATAGATATCAAAATTCACAAATATGATTTGGGGAAAAGGAAACAGGGGAAGGAACTCTCAGATCTTTCAGACCTACAGATCTTTCTTGAACCATGTTGCCAATTAATTATGAAGGAGTTTATTTTGTATTTTTAAAATAGAATGCTTGAAGACAAGGAAGGAAATCTTAGTTTATACCTACAGGAAAATAATGCTTCAAAGACATACAAACTACCAGAGGAGGTAGATCATTGCTTCTTGAAGGAAAGCTGAACAGATTCATGCAACACACTAACCCTAGGCAAAAAACTTCCTACCGTAATCACATTATAAAAAACTATCAAACATTTTAGCATATTAAAAACCACTGCTTCCTGAAATAAGCACAAATAAAATCCATCATATTTCTTTTTTTTTAAATTTTTATCCTTGATTTTGTTAGGATTAGATATCGTAAAACACACATGTGGTGCTTGAATTTAATTTCAGTACTGCCCTTTCCCAAGCCTTAGGATTCTTCTCTAACATCATATTTCTTAAATGCACAGATTTCCAAACACTTCAACTAACTCACAATAGCCTGGCCACAACTTATGCTATTAGTAAAATTCCAGTGGTTTTAAACTCAGATTTTTCTAGGATATTTTATCAGAGGCTCAGCATAAAAAATATATTAAATATATTTATTTAAATAGTTACCTATTTGAAATATATGTGCATATATAGTTCTTAAAATATTTAATGGTTTTAAAAAGTAAAAAATGGCTACTTGGAGGCTAAGGCAGGACTATTGCAAGTTTGAGGCCAACCTGGGCAACTTAGCAAGACCCTGTCTGAAAAAAAAATTATTTTTTAAAAGAGTTGGGGTTGAAGCTCTGTGGTTTAGCATGTGCCTAGCATACACGAGGCCCTGAGTTCAATCTCTATTACTGAAAAAAATGTTTTGTTTATTATTCCATATATTTAAACCTTTGTATCTCATGGGGTTTTTTGTTTGTTTGTTTGTTTATTATGAGTCCCTAGATTCACATGCAATACATTTAAAAGCTGTAATCTGTGGGCTTGACTTTACGTGCTTCAAGAATTTACATTTTCATTCTATTAAAACTTGCATGTTGGTATTAACAGATGACTTTAGGAGAAACCTATCAATTCTTTGATCTCTGTAGTTTCTAGAACTTTGTGCCTCTCTGACTATTTTAAAAAGATCCAAATTGCTTATGGAAAAGAAAGTCAACAATGATTTTGTCGAATGCCTGAAATAGAGGTGTTTACTTTTTCCCCAAACTCTTTAAAGTAAACCTTTACATTTCCACAGGGTTTCTCAGAGTATTTAGAGAGAAAGAGAGCCAGGGGTGATGGATATAGCAATGTTTCTAATTCACTCACTTGCACAGTGAAAACTTCTGTGTGTGTTGTTGAGATAGAGATTTAGGATAAAGAGAGATATATACTGAATCTCAAAGGAAATATCCATGAGCCATTTAGATGCAGAAAGCACCACTGTGAATCTTGAGTAACATATCCTTGTCCCAGGTCCTTGTAAAATGAGGGAAAAGCTCAAGTGCAGGAAAAGTTGGCCCAAAATTGTGTGGCTCCACCCTGGCTCCGTCTCCAGTCTGGCCCATAACTACAGTCTCTCTATTTGGATCTCCAACACAAGGATGGGCTTCTCACTCTCAAGATAGCCCATATTCTCATTCGAATGTGTATCTACTTCCTAAATAAACCTCTACCTATACCTGTGCCTGGTGCATGTTGAGATTCTTTTCCATCAAGTATGCCAAGAACCCCCGCTTGTTGTGAACTAAATTTCCCCTCCCCTTGGGAACTCTTAAGGCCCTTTTCAGGGACATCTCCTCTCCCCTGAGAGTATCATCTTGAATCTAAAGATCAAGAAAGGAGAACTCATTTCCCTGATGTGATAGGAAGACCACTTCCCATCAAGAGCAATGGAGAAACTGGGAGGGATTTATTAATTTCCAACTGACTAGCTTAAGACTTTTGTTAATTTTCAAAGCAAACCAACTGCTTTGGAGAGTCCACTACTCATGTGAGTGTCAGAACCCTGCCAGTAGATTGCAAAGAATGCAGATTTACTTAATTTGTAATCACAGAGTAAACAAGAATAAATACCAAGCAGGATCTTTCTGCTGCAAATTATATTAAAAAGAAATAATTCGACTATAAAGAAAAGTTGTCCTTCAATCCACATCAGGTTATAGGAAGAATGAAAAAAATTTATTGAGATGAGCAATAGATGTAATTATACATTCTTTTTTTGGGGGGGAGGGGGTGCTGGGGATTGAAGCCAGGCAAGCACTCTACTAACTGAGCTATAACCTCAGCAATAGATGTAATCAACAGATGTAAAAAAAAAAATACATCATAAGGAGGGGAAAGGGCCCAGTTGCTATTGAAACACTGCCAATCATGAAGCTTGTAGAGAATACCCTCTCTGCTTACCCTGGACAAATAGAAATTCATGCCAATACATTTCACCTAATTTTACCTATTTATTTTCAGTGGAAACAAGGGATTACTAGAAATAATTATCTACACAGTACTTAAAAGACTAAAAAAATCTGGAAAAGAGATCAATAAGGAGAAGGAAAAGAAAAAAAATTCACGGAGAAGTATCTGATGGTATTTGCTATCACTAAAATAGATATATAATTATGACACTTAAGCAATGGAACACACCTTGAAATAGCACATTGTCGGAGGGATAATGCATTAAGTGGATGATAGGAGAGGCCTGATTTTAGACACAATGAAATTTTGCCTGAAATTTCAACTCAGCCACTGAGCTTGTGTTTTATTTTTGAAGTGCCGAGGCCTGGGCGACCCTAGTCAAGATAGCAGGTCCAAACTTCACTCTGGTCCCATCCCCTCCATGGTCCATCACTGAATCTTGGTTGAGAAATACAGTTCACAATTGATCAAATGTCAGAATCTCCCCCACAATCCCAGAATTCTTCAGAGTCACTCCCTGGACTCCTTCCACTGTGGAAGTCACTAGGAGACTAGCCTAGGACTGACTACTGGCCTCATGCTTGAGCCACTGGATGGGGCAGGTGGCTACCTCAAGATCGTATTCTCTCTAGAGGGGATGCTTCAATATTTAGTCCTAGTTTCTATATTTTTCTCAGGCTGATCTGGGTCCAGTGCTAATTTCACCTTTTCCACAAAGCCATCTCTCCACAGGGCTGATCTCGAAAGCATCTGCATCTCCAGAAGATATTTGCACCCTACAATGTCTTCTCTCTAATTTTTCACATCACAGAGACCCACACCCATACTTTAGTTTGAGACCCACTGAAGACAGGTCTTTTTTTTTTTTCTTAAACCTCCTATCGTCTTACTATCTAGTAAATCTTTTAAACATAAAACTACTTAATAAATGTTAGTAAATACTCAAGGATTTTAGTCGACAAAATGGACACTTCAAAAAGAAATGTAGATTTCATTTCAAATATACCACAAATGCTAGCTTTTTTTTTGTGAGATCCTATATTGACTTTTTGTATTATAAAAAGAATTATCTTCTAATGGTTTCCTTTGGAAGTTCATATTTTTGTACAGAGGGTTTCAAGGCAAATTCACACCAGATCTGGAACCCTCTTCAAGACACTCAGATGCTACAGTAACAATTCATGCTGTAGCAAAAATTTTGACAAAGAACACATTTTCCTGCAGGTATAATAGACTGTTCATTTTCTGTTTAGAAACAGAAATCAATATTCACCAACCTATATGCCTATCTAAACCATTCAGTTGATTCTATATTTAATTATAGATAATAATTCAAGAGTTTTGAGGTTTTCTTTAATCAAATTCCTTAGTTTATAATGACCCAAATATCTTTGGTCATTAATCTTTCTAAAGGCTAAATTAGAGCAGTTTCTCAAGACACAATCAACATTTTAGACCAGATAATTCTTTGTTTAAGGAAGGGGACTGACCTGTACATTGTAGAATGTTCAAGACTCTACAATGGCCTCTACACATGAGGTGCTAGTAGTGCCCCCTCTGGGTTGGGATAACCCAAAACATCTCCAGACATTCCTCAAATGTCCTTGGGAGAAAATTCTATTTCCTTGTAATCCCTGTACCAGCAGCAATAGCTTAATTTATGAGCTCATTAAAAATGCAAATATTTGAGCCCATCCTGACCTAAAAAAATCAGAATCTCTGGAATGGTTCCCAGGAAACCTGTTATTTAGGTGATTTTGATCTTCAGGTGATTTTGATGTACATTAAAGTTTGAGATACACAGAGTCCCAGGTCTGGTGAAATAGAAAGAATATATTTTCAAAATACGAAAGTCCAGGTCACACCTTAAATCAGTTAAATTATAGCCACCGGGGGAATTAGTTGTCTAGTTTGAAGTCTGAGTACTCACTACCTATTGACATTACCTGGGGATCTTTCGAAAACATTTTTGACTGGGGCCAACTTTCCATCAATTAAGTCAGAATCCTAAATGTAGAATCCAAGCATCACATTTTTTCCTCTCAAGAACAATTCCCAGGTGATTCTAATGTGTATTTAAGAACAAAAAAATGTTTCTCTAAGATGGCATAAATATTGAGGCAGAATGGTGTAGTGGTTAGGTATGTAAACAGTGGATTCAAACTGCCTGGGTTTAAATCCATTATTAACTATTTACTTTTTGATCTTGAGCAAATTCTTTAACCATGCTAAACCTCCATGACCTCATCTGTCAAATGGGGAGTAATATAATCATATACACTTATACAGGTGTTGTGAGGATTAAATGAAATAATATGTAGAAAGCACTTGACAAGAAAAACCCTTCCACATAATAAGCGCTCAGCAAAACAGTAAGTTTTTTCAAAGCAAAAGTTTATGAGATTAAACATTAGGAAATAAATTTCCTCAAAATATTTGCACTAGCATGCACTACCATTTTATCATTATTCACAATAGACAAGATATGGATGCAACCTGTCAACAGATGACTGAAATAAAGAAAATGTGGTATACATACAGTGAAATACTGGGAAGTCTTAAGAAGAATGAAATCCTATCATTTGTGACAACCTGGATGAACCTGGAGGACATTATGCTAAGTGAATGAAACCAGGCTCAGAAAATCAGATATTGTTTGATCTCATGTATGTGGAATCTACTAAATTCGATCTTACAGAAACAGAATAAAAAAGTGGTTACTAGAGGCTCAGGTGGCAGAGGGGTGGGGAAATGGTAGACTGGAGAAAGAAGTTACAGTGATCTGTTGCACTGCATGGTGATCACAGTTAATAAATAATGTACATTTCAAAATTGCTAAAATGCATTTTTAACATTCTAAATTCAAGAAAATGATAAATTGGCAGGGCAATGAATAAGTTATTTAGCTTTGGCTCTTTGTATAATGTGTGCATAGATCAAAACATCATGTAGCCCATAAAGAAGGTTTTTCAATGATAAATATTTATAGGCAAATCTTGAATTCGTATTCCAAGCAAGACAAATCTTTTGGTACCCAGAGCTATGTTTCTAGTAAATGAAGCTTGTCTTCAAATTCGTACAGTTGTTGGTTTGAACTAAGCTATTTCACATTGCCAGTCACTCAGGTGTCCTTGTATAGAATGCATGAGTTGAAAACATCTTTGCATTGCTGTGTTCTTATTGGATTAACTGAAGTGTGCAGAGAATTTGAGTGATTGCTCCTCCTTGAATCTCTCTGAGGCCACAGAGCCTGCTTCACCCTATGTACTAGGTTGACTGACCTACAATGCACACCTCTGGTTCCCTCTGTCTCACCTTCAGGTGTTTCCTTACCTTGCCCATTTTTGTGCAATTTTGGACACAGAGGATTAAGTCTGAAATTTTGGCAGAGAATCATGACATATACAAAAATGTCTCTCCATGGTAAATATAGCTCAGCAGGGAAAAGAACTAGCATGTCTGTAAAGATGTTTCTATAGAAATAGATGCTTTCTGCTTGTTTACAAAACCTATTTATCCAAATAGCAAACTGAAAATCAGAATTGATTTATGACATTTCCATGAGAATAAATATGTTGATGTATTTGTATAAATCCTAAAAATCTCAAAGTACTTCAAATAAAATAAATACGAGTTATGATAAGGAGTCCAAAAGAATCTGAGGCACTCTGAGGGCCTGTTTTGGCTTATTTTCAAGGGATTCTCTTGGAGAACGGTGAGTCCATGCATTAGCAAGGCAGGTAGAGCCTAATTATAACTCCTGATCCAGCAGGTACTTGTTATGTGTCCTTGGAGATTTAACCTCTTTGAGCCTTAGCTGCTTTACCATTTGCTAACAGTTATTGTAGATATTAAATTAGATAAGTAGAGGTCACTCACATGTCATTGTCCCTCATTCTCCAACTTCTGTTGGCAAGAAATCTCTCTCTGTTGTTTTTTTTTAAATATGAAAACAACAGCAGGTTGAAGAAACTATCATATTTCAAATTCTGGAGACTGTTTTCCACATTTAATTTAAGCAGGGGAGAGGATAGAGAAGAGATCTTGGTGATTTGAAAGAATCACCAAAAGATATAAAATAACAACCCATATTGAGAAATACTCTTTTCTGGAAAGATCTTGGATTATTTTGTTCTTATAGTTGTAAAAAAACAAAATCAATTCTCATTTGCCACCACTCTTGGATTCTGAAAACTCCTATGCCCTCTTTAGGATATGAGAGGATCTAATGTCCCTGGTGGGAACAAATGCTTGTGGACACCTCTTGGCTTCAGAAGAGTTCTGGATTGGAATGACCATTGGAGTCATTTTCATGGTGTCATGTTGTCATGGCACTTTCATAAATGTATTTTCTGACAATGAAGGGCCAGGTTTTTGTGTTTATCTTTAGGATCTACTTGGTGGGCTTGATGCTTGATATGATGCCTTACATATTTAGGATTGAAGATGTCACTTTTAAGAAGCCATTCAAAACTTAAGCCTACACTAAGGACATGTGATTCACAGGAAAGCAAAAGTCACCTTGGCTACATACCCTAAAGCTACAGTTTCCAACAAGTACATGGTCTTCAGGAATGAAGAATCAGCAGCACCTGGGGATTTTTTTAGAAAATCATGTTCTCAGGGCTCAGACTCACAAAGTAGAACCTCCAGGAGTGAGGCCCAGCCATCTGTGTTTTAATAAGCTCTCAAGATCATTCCGATGTCTGTAAAATTGAGCATCACCACTTGAGTGCTTCTCAAACCTGAGTGTTCATTAGAATCTCCTGGGCAGCTTATATTAAAAAAAAGAAAAACAAAAACTAAATCAAAAGATGATCTCATGTCACTTCTCCAGATTTTGATTCAGTTGGTTTGGGATCAGGAAATTTACCTTTTAAAAGGAATGTTACTATGTTGTATGCAGGTACAGGTATATAATAATGAATTGCACTATTATGTATAATTATAATGCACTAATAAAAGAAAAAATGAATAAATAAACAGTTCGTGTAATCCTCTAAGTAAATAAATAAATTGATCAAGGTAGATTCTACTGGTTGGGTTTGGCCACCACTTTACAAATTATCAGGTTCTAGAAGCTCACATTGTGGTAGAAGGAGAGAAAAAGGAAGGGGGGAAGAATAAAAGGTAAGAAAGGAGAAAAAGGAAGATGAAAGGAAAAAGAGAAGAGGATGAAATATCTGAATTACATTTTAAAAAGAGGAAGCGAGACCCACCTAGCTGACCTGTGCAGGAGCTTGAACCCAGGGTAGGCCTGAGTCTATCTCCACCCACCAGAAGACACCCACTGGAGCTCAGACCTGGCCCAGATCCAACTCAACCACCTGCATGAGAGCCAGGGCCCAGAGTAAGCTTGGGTCCACCCCTCCCCCTCACCTGGGATCTCAAGTCTAACTCACTTCCATCTTGAGACACTGCAGCCATCCCCATAGCTTTCCCCATGCAGAAGCCTCTACCTTGGGATAATAGACAGGGCCTAGAAGCAGCTGCAATTTGGAGCAGGCATCCCAAAGCCAGTGTAAGGCCCACCCTTTCAGCCCCTTCTCTGAAAGACATTGCATCCATCTTGGGGCATCTCCACTGCTATCTTGAGTTACCTCCCACTATTGCCCCCATAACCTATGGTTGCAATAGCATCTATCCTGGTATATCGGCAGGGTCTGGAAGCCCAATACCAAGGTGAAATACAGATAATCTGCACAGATACTACAAGACTATAGGGTAGAAACTGTAATACATCAGATCCACACTGAAAGAAAGGAAATTACATATATAACATAAAAAAAACAAGAGAGGAAAGTGCCCCAAACAAACCAGGATGCTATAATAACAGAACCCATGGACAGTGCAGTTAATGAAATGTCAGAGAAGTAGTTCAGAATGTTCATAATTAAAATTATCTGTAAACTAAAGAATGACCTAAATGAGCAAATACAGGCATCCATTGATCACACCAACAAAGAGATAAGGGAGAAAATACAGGTAGCAAAATATTACTTCAAGAAAGAAAGAGATTCTGAAAAAAAAAGCAATCTATGCTAAGCCTCAGGCCAACATCATTCAAAATGGAGAAAAATTGAAGGAATTTCCTCTAAAAACTGGAACAAGACAGGGATGCTCTCTTTCACCACTTCTATTTATCATAGCTCATTAAACACTGGCCAGAGCAATTAGACATATGAAAGAAATTAAAGGGATACAGATAGGAAAAGAAGAACTTAAATTAGCACTATTTGCTGATGATATGATTCCATACTTATAAGACCCAAAAAATTCATGAGAAAACTAGAACTAATAAATGAATTCAGCAAAGTAACAGGATACAAAATCAACAACTATAAATCAAAGGCATTTCTGCATATCAGTGACAAATCCTCTTAAAGAGAAAGGAGGAAAACTACCCCATTTACAATAGCCTCAAAAAAAAAAAAAGTACTTGGGAATCAATTTAAAAGAGGTGAATGACCTCTACAATGAAAACTACAGAATGCTAAAGAAAAAAATTTAAAAAGACCTTAGAAGATGGAAAGATCTCCCTTGTTCTTGGATAGGCAAAATTAATTTTGTCAAAATGACCATACTATCAAAAGCATTATACAGATTTAATTCACTTCCAATCAAAATCCCAATGGCATTCCTCATAGAAATAGAAAAAGCAGTCATAAAATTTTTCTGGAAATATAAGAGACCCAGAATAGTTAAAGAAATCATTAGTAAGAAGAGTCAAGCAGGTGGCATAACTATACTAGACCTTAAACTATTCAGAGCAATAGTAACCAAACAGCATAGTATTGGCACCAAAATAGACATGTTGACTAATGGTACAGAAGAGAGGACATAGAGACAAACCCGAATAATTACAGTTATGTTATATTAGACAAAGATGATAAAATGTACATTGGAGAAAAGATAGCCACTTTGACAAACGGTGCTGGGAAAACTGAAAATCCATATGCAACAAAGTAATATTAAACCCCTATCCCTCACCATGCACAAAACTAAACTCAACATAGATCAAGGCCCTAGGAATAAAACCAGAGACACTTTGTCTATTAGAAGAAAAAATAGAGCCAACTCTCCATCTTGTCGGATTAGCCCCCAATTTCCTTAATAAGATTCCTATACCACAAGAATCAAAATCAAGATGGGACGGATTCAAACTAAAAAGCTTCTTTTCAGCAAAAGAAACAATCAGTGAGGTGAATAGAGAGCCTACAATGTGGGAACAATTTTTGACCACTTCCACATCAGATAGAGCACTAATCTCTAGGATAAAAATAACTCAAAAATCTTAACATATGGGCTGTGGATATAGCTCAGTTGGTAGAGTGCTTGCCTTGCATGCACAAAGCCCCGGGTTCAATCCCTAGCCCCACACAAAAAAAAAAAAAAAAAAAGAAAAAGAAAGAAAAGAAATGTCACACACACACACACACACACACACACAAAACAAAACAAAACCAAATAACCCAATCAATAAATGGGCCAAGGATCTGAACAGAAACTTCTCAGAAGAAGATATACAATCAGTCAATAAATATATGAAAAAATCAAAACTACTCTATGATTTCATCTCACTCCAGTCAGAATGGCAGCTATGAAGAATACAAACAACAATAATTGTTGGTGAGGATGTGGGGGAAAAGGCACATTCATACATTGCTGGTGGGACTGCACATTGGTGTAGCCAATATGGGAAGCACTATGGAGAATCCTTGGAAAACTGGAATGGAACCACAATTTGACCCAGCTATCCCACTCTTTGGTTTATACCCAAAGGACTTAAAAACAGCATACTACAGGGACACACCACATCCATGTTTATAGCACCACAATTCACAATAGCTAAATTGTGGAACCAACCTAGATGCCTTCAGTACATGAATGGATAAAGAAACTGTGGTATATATACACACAATGGAATATTATTCAGCATTAAAAGAGAATAAAATCATGACATTTGTAGGTAAATGGATGGAGTTGGAGAATATAATGCTAAGTGAAGTAAGCCAATCCCAAAAAACCAAATGCCAAATGTTTTCTCTGATTTAAGGATGCTGATTCCTAATGGGGTTGGGGGTGGGTGGCATGGGATGATTAGATGAACTCTAGATAGGGCAAAGGGTAAAAGGGGAAGGGAGGGAGCAGGGGAGTAGGAAAGATGGTGGAATGAGATGAACATCATTACCCTAAGTACAGGTATGAAGACACGGAATGGTGTGACTCTACTTTGTGTATAACCAGAGATATGAAAAATTTGTGCTCTCTAGGTGTAATATGAATTGCAATGCATTCTGCTGTCATATATAACAAATTAAAATTTAAAAATCCCCCCTCAAAAAAAATAGATGAAATGAGGGTGAAGGGGAGAGTTTGAATCAGTCTTGAAAACAGTCGTAATTTCAAACATCTATAATCACATGAGAAATAAGATCAAGAAAAACATGAAAAAAGAGGCGGAACTGTGACCACCGACAGAAAAGTGGCCAGCGGCGGGACAGAGCTTCCAATCACTCCTGCAAGGTAGGCGGGCCTGCAACCCACTGGCAGAACAGGAGCACCGGCCTGCTGAGAGGCAGAGCCACCCCCCACCCCCCGTGCCTGCCAGGTAGGCGGAACTGTGACCACCAACAGAAAAGGCCCAGTGGCCCGCGGCGGGACAGAGCTTCCAATCATTCCTGCAAGGCAGGCGGGCCTGCGACCCACCGGCAGAAGAGGAGCAGCGGCCTGCTGAGAGGCAGAGCTGCCCCCTCCCCCTGTGCCGGCAAGGTAGACGGAACTGTGACCACCCACAGAACAGGCTCAGTGGCCTGCTGAGGGGCAGAGCCGCCCCCCACCCCCCGCGCCTGCCAGGTAGGCGGAACTGTGACCACCGACAGAAAAGGCCCAGTGGCCCGCGGAGGGGCAGAGCTTCCAATCACTCCTGCAAGGTAGGCGGGCCTGCAACCCACCGGCAGAAGAGGAGCAGCGGCCTGCTGAGAGGCAGAGCCGCCCCCTCCCCCCGCGCCTGCAAGGTAGACGGAACTGTGACCACCATCAGAACAGGCCAGACCTGCAACCGACAGACAGAACAGGCCCAGTGGCCTGAGGAAGGGTAGAGCCACCCTGCCCCCCATGCCTGCAAGGTAGGCGGACCTGCGACCCACTGGCAGAACAGCCCCAGAGGCCTGCAGAGGGGCAGTGCCACTGCCTGCGCCTGCAAAGTAGGCAGAACTGCGACCACTGACAGAGCAAGCCTAGAGGCCCGCAGAGGGACAGAGCCACCGCCCGCGCCTGCAAGGTAGGCGGACCTGCTACCGACCGGCAGAGCAGGCCCAGTGGCCTGCCGGCGTGGTAGGCACATTGCCCCAATTGGAGGAGGGGTAGAGCCACCTCCCACGCCTGCGAGGGAGACTTTGCAACTATACAAGACCAATATAAATATATAGGGGGAAAATTCAATAGCACAACAGTTTCACCAAGTAGAAAGGAACGTGAACAGTATGAAGAGACAAGGAAAGAAAGGACCACAAGCAATGCAGGTCAACTCAACGTTAGAAGAGGTAATAGCTGCAGGAGATGGGATGTCAGATAAAGAATTCAGGATATACATGCTTCAGATGATCTGGAGTCTCAAGGAAGACATCAGACAGCAAAATCAGACAATGAAAGATCACTTCAACAATGAATTACATAAACAAATCCAAGAAGCAAAAGATCAACTATACAGGGAGATAGAGGTTATAAAAAACAAACAAACAGAAATACTAGAAATGCAGGAAGCAATAAACCAACTTAAAAACTCAATTGAGAATACTACCAGCAGAGTAGAACACTTAGAAGATAGAACATCAGACAATGAAGATAAAGTATTTCAACTTGAAAAGAACATAGACAGCTCAGCAAGACTGTTAAGAAACCATGAGCAGAACATCCAAGAAATATGGGATAACATCAAGAGACCAAATTTAAGAGTCATTGGGATACAGGAAGGGACAGAGTTTCAAACCAAAGGAATGAGCAATCTATTCAATGAAATAATACAAGAAAACTTCCCAGACTTGAAGAATGAGACAGAATCCCAAATCCTAGAAGCCTACAGGACGCCGAATGTGCAAAACCATAAGAGACCCACACCTAGACACATTACAATGAAGATGCCCAACATACAGAATAAGGAGAGAATTTTAAAAGCTACAAGAGAAAGGAAGCAGATTACATTTAGGGGTAAGCCAATCAGGATAACAGCTGATCTTTCAACACAGACTCTGAAAGCTAGAAGATGCTGGAATAACATATTTCAAACACTGAAAGAAAATGGGTTCCAACCAAGAATTGTGTTTCCAGCGAAATTAAGCTTCAGGATGGAAGATGAAATTAAAACCTTCCACGATAAACAAAAGTTAAAAGAATTTGCAGCTAGAAAACCATCTCTTCCAAACATCCTTGGCAAAACATTACAGGAAGAGGAAATGGAAAATAACAATGAAAACCAACAGTGGGAGGTACGACAGTAAAGGGGGGAAAATAATCAAAGAGGAAAACAAACCATGTTTAGTAACATAAATAAACAAATATGGCTGGAACAACAACCCATATCTAAATAATAACCCTAAATGTTAATGGCTTAAACTCACCAATTAAGAGACACAGGCTAGTAGAATGGATCACAAAACAAGACCCAACAATATGCTGCCTACAGGAGACGCATTTGATAGGAAAAGACATACATAGGCTGAAGGTGAAAGGTTGGGAAAAATCATATCACTCATATGGACTTCAGAAACAAGCAGGAGTGTCCATACTCATATCAAATAAAATAGATTTCAAGCCCAAGTTAATCAAAAGGGATAAAGAGGGACACTACATACTGCTTAAGGGAACCATACACCAACAAGACATAACAATCATAAATATATATGCCCCAAACAATGGTGCAGCTATGTTCATCAAGCAAACTCTTCTCAAGTTCAAGAGTCTAATAGACCACCATACAATAATCATGGGAGACTTCAACACACCTCTCTCGCCACTGGACAGATCTTCCAAACAAAAGTTGAATAAGGAAACTATAGAACTCAATAACACAATTAATAACTTAGACTTAATTGACATATATAGAATATACCACCCAACATCAAGCAGTTACACTTTTTTCTCAGCAGCACATGGATCCTTCTCAAAAATAGATCATATATTATGTCACAGGGCAACTCTTAGACAATATAAAGGAGTAGAGATAATACCATGCATCCTATCTGATCATAATGGAATGGAACTGAAAATCAACGATAAAAGAAGGAAGGAAAAAGAATACACCACTTGGAGAATGAACAATAGGTTACTGAATGATCAATGGGTTATAGAAGACATCAAGCAGGAAATTAAAAAATTCTTAGAGATTAATGAAAACACTGACACAACATATCGGAATCTATGGGACAGACTGAAAGCAGTTCTAAGAGGAAAATTCATTGCTTGGAGTTCATTCCTTAAAAAAAGAAAGAACCAACAAATAAATGATCTCATACTTCATCTCAAAATTCTTGAAAAAGAAGAGCAAAACAACAGCAAAAGAAGTAGAAGGCAAGAAATAATGAAAATCAGAGCTGAAATTAATGAAATCGAAACAAAAGAAACAATTGAAAAAATTGACAAAACTAAAAGTTGGTTCTTTGAAAAAATAAACAAAATCGACAGACCCTTAGCCATGCTAGCGAAGATAAGAAGAGAGAGAACTCAAATTACTAGCATACTGGATGAAAAAGGCAATATCACAACAGACACTTCAGAAATACAGAAGATAATCAAAAACTCTTTTGAATCCTTATACTCCAATAAATTAGAAGACAGTGAAGGCATCGATAAATTTCTTAAGTCATATGATCTGCCCAGATTGAGTCAGGAGGATATAGACAACCTAAACAGACCAATATCAATTGAGGAAATAGAAGAAACCATCAAAAGACTACCAACTAAGAAAAGCCCAGGACCGGATGGGTATACAGCAGAGTTTTACAAAACCTTTAAAGAGGAACTAATACCAATACTTTTCAAGCTACTTCAGGAAATAGAAAAAGAGGGAGAACTTCCAAATTCATTCTACAAGGCCAACATCACCCTGATACCTAAACCAGACAAAGACACTTCAAAGAAAGAAAACTACAGACCAATATCTCTAATGAACCTACATGCAAAAATCCTCAATAAAATTCTGGCGAATCGGATACAAAAACATATCAAAAAAATTGTGCACCATGATCAAGTAGGATTCATCCCTGGGATGCAAGGCTGGTTTAATATACGGAAATCTATAAATGTTATTCACCACATCAATAGACTTAAAAATAAGAACCATATGATCATCTCGATAGATGCGGAAAAAGCATTCGACAAAGTACAGCATCCCTTTATGTTCAAAACTCTAGAAAAACTAGGGATAACAGGAACATACCTCAATATTGTAAAAGCAATCTATGCTAAGCCTCAGGCTAGCATCATTCTGAATGGAGAAAAATTGAAGGCATTCCCTCTAAAATCTGGAACAAGACAGGGATGCCCTCTCTCACCACTTCTGTTCAACATAGTTCTCGAAACACTGGCCAGAGCAATTAGACAGACGAAAGAAATTAAAGGCATCAAAATAGGAAAAGAAGAACTTAAATTATCACTATTTGCAGATGACATGATTCTATACCTAGCAGACCCAAAAGGGTCTACAAAGAAACTATTAGAGCTAATAAATGAATTCAGCAAAGTGGCAGGATATAAAATCAACACGCATAAATCAAAGGCATTCCTGTATATCAGTGACAAATCCTCTGAAATGGAAATGAGGACAACAACTCCATTCACAATATCTTCAAAAAAAATAAAATACTTGGGAATCAACCTAACAAAAGAGGTGAAAGACTTATACAATGAAAACTACAGAACCCCAAAGAGAGAAATAGAAGAAGATCTTAGAAGATGGAAAAATATACCCTGTTCATGGATAGGCAGAACTAACATCATCAAAATGGCGATATTACCAAAAGTTCTCTATAGGTTTAATGCAATGCCAATCAAAATCCCAACGGCATTTCTTGTAGAAATAGAGAAAGCAATCATGAAATTCATATGGAAAAACAAACGACCCAGAATAGCAAAAACAACTCTAAGCAGGAAGTGTGAATCAGGCGGTATAGCGATACCAGACTTCAAACTATACTACAGAGCAATAGAAACAAAAACAGCATGGTACTGGTACCAAAACAGGCGGGTGGACCAATGGTACAGAATAGAGGACACAGAAACCAATCCACAAAACTACAACTACCTTATATTTGATAAAGGGGCTAAAAGAATGCAATGGAGGAAGGATAGCATCTTCAACAAATGGTGCTGGGAAAACTGGAAATCCATATGCAACAAAATGAAACTGAATCCCTTTCTCTCGCCATGCACAAAAGTTAATTCAAAATGGATCAAGGAGCTTGATATCAAATCAGAGACACGCCATCTGATAGAAGAAAAAGTTGGCTACGATCTACATTCGGTGGGGTCGGGCTCCAAATTCCTCAATAGGACACCCATAGCACAAAAGTTAATAACTAGAATCAACAAATGGGACTTACTCAAACTAAAAAGTTTTTTCTCAGCAAAAGAAACAATAAGAGAGGTAAATAGAGAGCCTACATCCTGGGAACAAATCTTTACTCCTCACACTTCAGATAGAGCCCTAATATCCAGAGTATACAAAGAACTCAAAAAATTAGACAATAAGAGAACAAACAACCCAATCAACAAATGGGCCAAGGACCTGAACAGACACTTCTCAGAGGAGGACATACAATCAATCAACAAGTACATGAAAAAATGCTCACCATCTCTAGCAGTCAGAGAAATGCAAATCAAAACCACCCTAAGATACCATCTCACTCCAGTTAGATTGGCAGCCATTATGAAGTCAAACAACAACAAGTGCTGGCGAGGATGTGGGGAAAAGGGCACACTTGTACATTGCTGGTGGGACTGCAAATTGGTGGGGCCAATTTGGAAAGCAGTATGGAGATTTCTTGGAAATCTGGGAATGGAGCCACCATTTGACCCAGTTATTCCCCTTCTCGGTCTATTCCCTAAAGACCTAAAAAGAGCATGCTACAGGGACACTGCTACATCGATGTTCATAGCAGCACAATTCACAATAGCAAGACTGTGGAACCAACCTAGATGTCCTTCAATAGATGAATGGATAAAAAAAATGTGGCATTTATACACAATGGAGTATTACTCTGCATTAAAAAATGACAAAATCATAGAATTTGCAGGGAAATGGTTGGCATTAGAGCAGATTATGCTAAGTGAAGCTAGCCAATCCCTAAAAAACAAATGCCAAATGTCTTCTTTGATATAAGGAGAGTAACTAAAAACAGCGTAGGGTCGAAGAGCATGAGAAGAAGATTAACATTAAAGAGGGATGAGAGGTGGGAGGGAAAGAGAGAGAGAAGGGATATTGCATGGAAATGGAAGGAGACCCTCAGAGTTATACAAAAGTACATACAAGAGGAAGTGAGGGGAAAGGGAAAAATAATACAAGGGGGACAAATGAATGTCAGTAGAGGGGGCAGAGAGAGAAGAGGGGAGGGGAGGGGAGGGGAGGGGGGATAGTAGATGATAGGAAAGGCAGCAGAACACAACAGACACTAGTATGGCAATATGTAAATCAATGGATGTGTAACTGATGTGATTCTGCAATCTGTATATGGGGTAAAAATGGGAGCTCATAACCCACTTGAATCAAAGTGTGAAATATGACTTATCAAGAACTATGTAATGTTTTGAACAGCCAACAATAAAAAAAAAAACCAACCAAAAAATAAATAAAAAAAAAAAAAGAAAAACATGAAAAACTAACAGCAAACCTTCCCAAGACGGTAGCAAAGCAAAACCTGAATCAAGCGCACATTTTTTTTTCCTAAAAAATTCTGCTGCCTATGACCAACATTTTATTCCTTTCAGAAAAGAAAGCTATGGAAATTGAGCAAAGAAATACAGATTTAACTTTTTAGATTTCTAATTATACGACCATAGATTTCAGGTTAATTCATAAATATCTCTGTATATTTCATTTATATTTTTCAACTTATATTATTGATATTTTTAAATAGTTCACAAGTACATAGAAATTCCAATTCTTTTTATTTTTTTGTGGTATTGGGGAGTGAATCCAGCGGCACTTAACTAGTGAGCCACATCCCCAGCCCTTTTTTGTATTTTATTTACAGACAGGGTCTCACTGAATTACTTAGGGCCTTGCTAAATTGCTGAGGCTGAATTTGAACTCGATATCCTCCTGCCTCAGCCTCCTGAGCCGCAGGTATTACAGGCATGCTCCACCACACCTGCCAAGAAATGCCAGTACTTTTGCATATAAAATTGCTAAAGACTGTTCAAATTTTATAAACAGAATTGCATTTTTCTTGCTGTATTTTCTTTATAAATGCCCAGTATTTTATTAAGGTGATAGATATTCTCTGCTACCATCTAAAATTATATGCCACAATTCCAAGAATTAGACAAGATAAAATTACTAATTAGGAATGTCAATAAAATTTTATTTAACAGGATTTCTTTGAATATAGGCATAAAGTTATTGATCTTATTTTTAATGGCAGGGAAACACCCAAATGTAAAAACATGATAGAAAGTTGTACTGGGCTCTAGATTAAGCAAATAGCATGCAAAATGTCCACATTTGTGGATTTTGGAAATGATAAATACTTCATGATCTGCATAGCAAATAACTGTTAACTGTAGGTATATGATAAGAATGAAAAATGCTACACCTCAAAAAACAAAGTAAAACCCCCAAACTATTAAAATTCACCAAGTGCTTAATGTGCAAGTGTTATGGTTTAGATATAAGGTGTCCCCCAAAAGCTCACATGTGAAACAATGCAAGAATGTTCAGAGATGATATGATTAGACTTTGAGATTGGTACCCTGATGGGTGGATTAATCCACTGATATGAATTAATTAAGTGGTGACTGTAGGCAGGTAGGGTGTGGCTGGAGGAGGAAGGTCACTAGGGGCATGCGTGCCTTTGGGTTTATATTTTGTCCCTGGTGACAGAAGTTCTCTCTGCTTCCTAGTGTCATTTCCTGAGTTGCCTTCCTCAGGCTCAGAGCTATGGAGTCAGCCATCCATGGACTGAGATCTCTGAAACCTGAGTCAAAATAAACTTCTTCTTTTTAAAATTCTTCTTGTCAGGTCCTTTGGTTACAGCAACAAAAAGCTTTCTGGCACTGTGCTATCTTACACATTTTATCTTTTAAAATTATTCATCTAATGCCTCTATTTTTCAAATACTTGACACTTTTGATCTAATGTTACATCAAACTTGATCTCTGAGGAAACCAGAACCGGTTAAACAGGTAGGAAGTGCCAGACAAAATGTAGCAGTGCCTCAGGCTAGCTGTTTATCCTCAGAGATCCCAGTGGTGTTCTATGAGAAGACAGTCCCCAGAGAAGCCCGCCATGCTTCTAATGTCTAGGTTCTCACCGCAAAGTCTAATAGCATTGTAGAAACTTTGGCAAACATTTTTCTGGGTTCTATGCATTGTTCCCTTCTGAGGATGATGACATAGTTAGTCAACACTATGGAGATACAGAAATATTGATTTGTAGATTCTCAGGGAACACTAAGATGCTAAGAAGAAGAAATTACAAATTTCCATGAACTGTTTTGTACTTTTTGCTCTGTCCCCTTAAACACCCCCACACAGAGGTTCCAACTTTAAAGCAATGAAAAATATTAAATTCTAAATTAAGACATCAACAGTCACTAAAGCTGTCTTCAGAATCAAGTTGAGAAGACTTTGCATTTGTTTTGCTTATTGGAGAATGAGAACCCAAGAGAAGTGAACTGTAACAATCCCTATATTTATCTATAGCTTAAAAAAATTAAGCTTTGGGCTGGGGTTGTGGCTCAGTGGTAGAGTGCTTGCCTGGCACATGTAAGGCACTGGGTTCAATCCTCAGCACCACATAATAATAAATAAATAGATAAATAATTAAAATTAAGCATAATTTTTGCTATATTCTATGGTGATTAATATAAAGTACAATCTTACGTCAATTTTTATATTTAGAGGCATTGAATCTAAAGGATTTTTAGACTAATTTTGTGCATGTTTGCATAGTTTCTGGGAATTTACCGAAATAATTAAATAACTACACTCAAAAACCTTGTTAAATATCCTTAAGCATAAGTTTCCAAATGGTGACATTCCTTGATTAAACTAAAGCCTAAGGGGAGAACAAATAAGCATTAGAAGTCTTTGATTTTTTTCTATTATCCATAAATTATAATCTCAAGCAGTCTTCTTTTAACTATTTTTATTTTAAAATATATGAGCAATTATGCCATTGCTAAAATGTCATATATTCATGATGGAGATTTTGAATAAAAAAACTTGTAAATGAACTTTATGCTTTGTGGTCTTGAGAATTAAATAACTGGTATTCAAAGTAAGTTGAGAGTCAATACTAATTAGTCTTTCTCAGTAAAGCAGAGATCCAACAGAGTAAAAACTGCAATATACAGAACTGTTATCCTGGGGAGACAAAACAAATCTATTAAACCAAGGCAATTTAAAAGAATTTAAACCATAAAAACTGAAAATATATTTTAAATATGTTAAAAATATTTGTGTTTGTGAAATTTGCATTTTTAAATTTTTTTATACCTATCCCATTTGAAGGCATTTCACGTTTTTATATAGCCTCATTAAACACGGAGCGTGTACAGCTTTGATGTACAATGTGAGCGCTGGAAGTAGGTCAGAAGTTACACCCTTTGGATATAAACTTTCAGTAAAGGTAAAAGGCTTTGCCCAGGTCACAGGGCTGGAAATGTTGCAGCCATTGTAAGAAACAAATTAACTCAATCATTCTAACCCTAACACTTCTCTTTTGTATAGTAATAAGAGCATTGGACTCTCTTAAAAGTCTCTTCTAAAGCTAAAATTTTATAATGCTGCACCTCAGTTTCTTCATTTCTACAGTGGAGCAAACACTACTTGCTTGACTAGGTATTGCACCTAATAATCCACTCGTAGCTTAGGGAGCCAGAGTCCCAAGTGTAAAGTGAGGGTGGCTCCAGGTCTACTGGCCTTTAGCTTATATAAGAGCAGGAGATTTAGGAACCAGGGCTGGTGAGGAATTGTCAGGACTAGATAATGAAGACACTGGGGAAAACAATGGCATCCTTATCTCTCAAAGTTTAGAAAACAGCAACACATATATGTATATATCAGGGAATATAAGGACTTGCAATAGAATCTAGGTGTGTAGAAAATAATATTCTAAAGGGGTTTCGTATGAAGTTAGGGGCTCAGGATAGAAATGAAAAAGGTCATACTAAAACACCTAGTCTGATTAAAGTTATAATATGTGATACATTATAACCTTATCATATTTCCTAGAACAGTCTAATAACCTATAGTTTGGGTTTACACGTGTGTGTGTGTGTGTAATAAATATGTGTATTTAAATGCACATAAATATATTTACATATATATTTATATATGTACATATATAAAATATGTGTATACTTTATATATACACATATATAATCTAATCTATGTGTGTAACTATATAATATAGGGGATTCCCTTTACATATCCTTGGTCAGGACTGTGTAGCACAGCCATGCCGTCTTTCAAAGCAGGCCAGGTACTACAGATCTTCCACAGCAGAGGCAGCCAAGAAGGGCCGGGGATGGAGGTTGTGCTCTGTTAGCTACATTACAGGGCCTGCCACTTGCTCCAAGATGACAGTGCAAGAACATCATGGATTGAAATGACTTTTTAAGAGAAATCACGATCTTTGAACAGGAAGGCAAATATTTGTGTGATTGAGATTTTAGTAATTTCACAAATGAGAGGGCTGCAAGACATGAAATACTTTGAGATGACCACAGCAGTGACAGGATTTAGTTTTCCTACTTCTCAGACAGATGTGGCCTGGAGAGACAGGGAGCAACACATATATGTATGGAATGAAATTATAAAGCAATGAAAGAGACTTTCAAAGCACAAAAGAAACCAGCCCCTAATTTTCTATCCAATGTTGCCAAACTGGTAGTAATGCAAAGGAACCTGTTCTTTTCTCTTTTGGCTCTTCACTGCATTAGCCTTACATTTTACAAATGTATCAAAGAGGACTTTTTCTGACAAGACCCTAAAAACTTTTGTAGACAATATGCCATAAAAAGTTAATTTTTCAAAAGTGGTTTTAATATTAACTCTTAAAATATGAACTTTGCTCTCATATGCATGCTGATAGCACTGAACTTTAAAATTACTTACCTTAAGCTTTGGACAAAATAGCTCTCACTTCAAATGGATCACATTGTTAACAACAAAAATCAGTTCTCACTCTATTTTATGCTTAGAAGAAAACCAATTGAGCTGAAACTGTTCACCAAGGTGGTAGCTCTACTTCATGACATAATTTTCTAGGAACTAAATACTTCATAATCATGAAAGAAAATCAAATTATCTTCTAGTTATGCTCCTCTTGGATATAAAAATTGTTACACAAAAACTAGAAATAAGAAATCAACCTTGCCTGTAATATATTTTCTCTTCACTATACTGTTTATTATTTCTTGATGGAATGAAGTAAAACTCTAGCCATTATCAGGCCACTTTTTGTAAAACCAGGATATTCTGTCAGTTTGAGAGATGGGTAATTCAGATCTCTGGCTTCTTTTTATTAATTTTCCAAAAAGAGCAAACAGAATTTTAAATCAAATTGTGTTGCTTTTCACTCTATTGAAATATTTCTAGTTAATCTTTTATTGTTTTTAACCTAGTAGATTAGAATATGTTTATAGGCTCACTGTCTATCTATCCAGCACCTTTCTTCAAAAGTTCAGCACTGATGAAAAACTATTGATAATAGTCTGGCAGCATCCAGACAGGATTGTCCTGGGGCATTAGATCTGTGAAGGCAGGTAACAGCTTTCTTCCAGGTAGAAACAATAGAACACTTTGAAATGAAGATGCAGACATCCCCCAGTGAAACAAGGCTGCAAAGCAGCAAGAGAAGAAGCACACTTGCTATGGACATATTTTTTTTCTTCAAGGACTTTTGGTTTATTATTTTATAATTTTTTTGCTATGGAAAAGTGAACTTCTGAGCAACTTTCTTTTTTGTTTTTTTTAAATTTATTTTAATTAGGTATATATGACAGCAAAATGCATTTTGATTCATTGTACACAATTGCAGCACAACTTTTCATTTCTCTTGTTGTATATGATGTAGCGTCACACCATATGTGCAGTCTTACATGTGTCTAGGTAATGATGTCCATCTTTCTCCACCATCTTTCCTGACCTCCTGCACCCTCCCTACCTTCCCTCCCCTTTGCCCAATCACAGTTTCTCTATTTTTCCCATGCCCCATTTTGGATCAGCATCCACTTATCAGAGAGAACATTTGGCCTTTGTTTTTTGGGGATTGGCTTACTTCAGATTGCTCCCACAGTTTAGCTATTGTGAATTGTGCTGCATTACTATAGTATGCTGTTTTTAAGTTCTTTGGGTATAGACCTAGCAGTGGGATAGCTGGGTCAAATGGTGGTTCCATTCCAAATTTTCTAAGGAATCTCCATAATACTTTCCAGAGTGGTTGCATCAATTTGCAGTCCCACCAGCAATGTATGAGTGTGCCTTTTCCCCCACATCCTCACCAACATTTATTGTTGTCTGTGTTCTTGATAACTGCCATTCTGACTGGAGTGAGATGAAATCTTAGAGTAGTTTTGATTTGCATTTCTCTAACTACTAGAGATGTTGAACATTTTTTCATATATTTGTTGATTGAATGTATATCTTCTGGAGATTAGTGCTCTATTTGACATGTTTGTGGCAAAAATTGCTCCCTAAATGTAGGCTTTCTGTTCACCTCATTGAATGTTTCTTTTGCTGAGAAGAAGATCTTTAGTTTGAGTCTATCCCATTTATTAATTCTTGATTCTATTTCTTGCACTTTAGGAGTCTTGTTAAGGAAGTTGGGGCCTTATCTGACGTGATGGAGACTTGGGCCTACTTTTTCCCATATTAGGCTCAAGGTCTCTGGACTAATTCTTAGGTCTTTGATCCACTTTGAGTTGAGTTTTGTGCATGGTGAGAGATAGGGGTTTAGTTTCATTTTGCTGAATATGTATTTCAAGTTCATCTTTTCTCCAATGTATGTTTTTGATGCCTTTGTCTAGTATAAGATAACTGTATTTATGTGGGTTTGTCTCTGTGTTTTCTATTCTGTACCATTGGTCTATATGTCTATTTTGGTGCCAATACCATGCAATTTTTGTTACTATAGATTTTTTCTCCAGGATTTATAAAGAACTCAAAAACTTAACGCCAAAAAACCAAACAATCTAATCAATAAATCAATAAATCCAATCTTGCTTCTTTGGGGAGCAAGAAACAGGAAGATTTTGGAGTTGGAGACATGGAGACATTTATTCACTTGGATTTTATGCTTTATGCAAAATAAGGGATATATTTGACATGGATTATCAATTCCATATTTTTCTGGCTCTTCTAAACTCCTAATTTTGTACACAATCAGAATTCAAGGTAAGTCAAGATGTTACCTAATCTCTTTTCTATTGGATGTTGGAGCTCTTTGTTTTTCTGGTTCCTATGGAAGCTCTGTGCTTAAAAAGGAAGTAAGAATCAAATGTCAGGCACAAGGTGATTGTGTAGTGGTATCTTGGCAAGTTTAGGAGACATTTTGGATGGTGGTAGCATGTCTTGTATAACTTTCCTCTGGCACGTGAGAATGAAAGTTCCTGTTCTAAGAGCCATCAAATATTTGGCAGCTTAATCTGCCCTAATGAGTTACTTTCTCCTGCACTCTTGTTTTTCTGAGCTCTCCTTTTCCTTCTTGTGGTGTATCTCTTCTTCCACCAGATACTCCTTGTGCTAAATCCATAGAGTGCTTACTGCTGCTACCTCCCAGGGTGCTTCCATATTTGCTTAGAGTATAGGGTCATGTACTAGCCAAGGGGATGCCTTTGTGACTAGTAAGAAAAGGCATCTCTCCTCTGGGTGGGAAAAATAAAAAGGCACCATTTGGGGCTGCTGTACTCCTTGAATGAATGTTGGCAAATGAATCTATTCTTAGCAAATCAAAAGGCTCCCCTTTCCCCAGGTACACACATATATGTGCCAGGGTGCAGGGTGTGGTGAGATACATGCGGGCTGGGTTTTGCCTGCTCGTGGGACACTCTGCATCTGGCACATGCTGTTAACTCCCTGGGGAGGCCCTGCCAGAACCTTTGGTTGGTACACGCTTTCTCTCTGCTGATGCGATGTGTACTTAATACTGTCTGCCTCACATTAGTGTCATGTAAGCCAGGGCCCCTGGACCACTGGGAACTCGAGACAAGCATTTCATTAGAACTGTCCTTCACTCTTCTCTTCATGGGAGAAGCAACTGAAAGTAAAAGATGGGCTTCTGACTGTGAACACCCTCTCAGGAGTTAGAACCTTAACATGCATTTTCTCTAGGTATTGAGAAATGCCTAAAAAGGAAATTTTGTTTCATAATTGGGGAAACTAATAAAGTCTTCCCTGCTTAAAGGTTGGGAATACAGAGGTAATCTGACTTGGATCATTTCTCTTACCATTGCTCTCCAAGAAGCTATACTATTACTCCCCTCCTCACAGGGTGGAAATTTTCTTTCTAAAATAAACAAATATCCTTGTCCCAGAAAGGATTTGTTTACATTAGAAAAATAAGATTTCTTTGTCTTGGAGGAAAATTTCTTTAAGAATAAACTTCTTAGCCAAACTCAGTGTTGCATGTCTGTAATCTCAGAAATTTGAGAGGCAAAGGTAGGAGGATCGAAAGTTCAAGGTCAGCCTCCACAGTTTAGTAAGCCTCTATCTCAAAACAAAACACAAAATAAAATAAAATAAAATAGGACTGGGGTTAGAGCTCAGTGGTAAAGTGTCCCTGGGGATCAACCCTCAATAACCAATCCCCCCCGACCAAAAAAAAAAAAAAACAAAAAAAAAACTTTCTTAGTTTTTGCACAGCAAAGGAACAATTGACAGATGGAAGAGAAAACTTACAAAATGGGAGGAAATATTTGCAAACTACAAACCTGATTAGGAGTTAATATTCAGAACATATAAGAAACTCAAATTAAAAGCAAAAAACAATCTGATTTTTAAAATGGGTGAAAAATCTGAATAGACATTTCTCAAAGGAAGATATATAAATGACCAATAGGTATGGAAGAATAATCATCACTAATCTCCAGGGAAATGCAAATAAAAAATGCAGTGAGAAATCACTTTACTTCAGCTAGAATGGCTGTTAACAAAAGACAAAAGATACCAAGTGCTGATGAGGATGTGGAGAAAAGGGAACCCTTACACACTGCAGGTGGGAATGTATTACAGCTATTACAGAAACAGTATGGAAGCTCCTCAAAAAATTAGAAATAGAACTACCATATGACTCAACAATCCTACCAGTGGATGTATACCCAAAGGAAATTAAATCAGTATGTCAAAGAGATTCCTGCACACCCATATTCATTCACAATTGCCACCAAATGGAATCAACCTACATGTCCATCAACGGTTAATAAAGGAAATATGGTACATATACAATGGAATACTATTCATCCATAAAAAGAAAAAATTCTGTTATTTTCAATAATATGAATAAATCTAGAGGACATTATGTTAAGTGAAATAAACCAGGCACAGGAAGACAAGTACCATATGATCTCACTCATAATTCAAATTTTAAAAAGTCAATCTCAATTTTTTTTTATTCATTAATTTATGGTGCTGGTAATTGTACCCAAGGTCCAAGTGCTCTACCACTGAGCTACAACCCCAGCTCCCAGTTTGTTTTGTTTACATAATTCCAGAATGTTATATTTAATTATCCTATTTTTGAAAATGTGCTTTTTCTCAACTTCATTTTTTTCCCCTTTTTTTTTCACTCTTATTTTTCCTTCTTGGTACCGGGGATTAAACCCCAGGGCACTTTACTACTTAAGCCACATCCCTAGCTCTTTATTTTTTTTTCTTTAATTTTTATTGTTGGTTGTTCAAAACATTACATAGTTCTTGACAAATCATATTTCACACTTTGATTCAAGTGGGTTATGAACTCCCATTTTTACCCCGTATACAGATTGCAGCATCACATCGGTTACACATCCACTGTTTTACATATTGCTATACTAGTGTCTGTTGTATTCTGCTACCTTTCCTATCCTCTACTATCCCCCATCCCCTCCCCTCCCATCTTCTCTCTCTACCCCATCTACTGTAATTCATTTCTCCCTCTTGTTTTTTTTCCCCTTTCCCCTCACTTCCTCTTGTATGTAATTAAAAAACATGTACACCCATGCCTCACAGTATAAGTCACAATAGCCAATATGGAATCAGCCTAGGTGTACATCAGCAGATGAATGGACAAAGAAACTATGCACCATATACAAACAAAGATGTTGTGTCCGCCAAAAAACTAAAAAAATATAAATAAATATTAAAAATTCTCTCTCTCTCTCTCTCTTAAAAAAAAAGAAACTATGGTATATATGTATATATGAACAATGAAGTTTTGTTCTCCCATAAAGAAAGAATGAAATTATGCCATTAGCAGGAAAACGGACGGATCCGGAGAGCATCACTTTAAGCCAAATAAACCAGATTCAGAAAGAAAAAAAAAGTCAATCTCATAGAAGTGGAGAGTAGCAGGATGATAACCAGAGGCTAGAAAGGTTAGGGGCGAGGTAGGGATGGGGAGAGGTGGGTCAATAGGTATAAAGTTACAGTTGGATGGGAGGAATAAGTTCTGGAGTTCCACTGCTCATCAGAGTGACTACAGTCAATAATGTATTGTGGCCTTCAAAATAGCCAGAAGAGAGGATTTTTGATGTGTTACCACAAAGAAGCAATAAATGTTTAAGATGACAAATATATTTGTTACTTTGATATAATGCTTACATAATATACACATGCATGGAAACAATACATTGTATCCCATAAATTTGTACAATTATATATCAATTAAATCTAAGAACTAAAAAAATAAACTTTCTTTATCATGGTTTGAGAGGGTCATATATCACTGTAACCCATTCTCTTGGTCAAAACTCAGTCACAAGATCATACCTAACTGCAGGACAGCCTGGAAATTAGTCTTTCCATGTTCCCAAGAAGAAAATGACATCATATGGAAACTCTCCTGTTATGGGCAGCTCAAAGTAGGAAGAGCGGTGCTTAGAATAACTCAGAATTCCATTAAGCTCCAAACTGGTGTGCAGTTACCAGGTGCTATATTTACTAGAAAGGAATATTTAATAGAGGGGAGGCAGGGTGGACACCCAGCTCCTATAGAAGCTACGAGTTTCAGAATTTTGGAGTTCCTCTCCTGTGATAACAACCCCAACATTTTTTTTCTTTCTTTCTCATCTCTCAAGTCTGCTTGCCCTCATCATAGGAATCTCCAAGGGGAAAAGTGGGACAACTCAGATATTGCCATAAGCAATTAAAGTCTGAGCTCTGACCCAGAAACTTTGTGTTTGCTTTTAGGAAAAATAAATATATATAGGCATTTAACACCACACTTGAGATTCATTTATATGCTTATGCTTCCTTGTCTTCTGTTAGATGCAGTGTTCAGAAGAAGAGTCTCAGGTCTTTGGGAAAATCAGAGTCACTAGATAGAAGGCACCTGTGTTTCTACATGTTGGTATGCAGAAGACAGCCCTGTTGTCTATACTGGAATGATGTGAGCAAGAAATTTTCCTTTGACATTTTAAGTCCCTGGGATTTTTCTGGTCATTTATAGCAGCTGTACTTTAATATAGTAGGATATTGGTTCTTATGATTACTTAAACTCTAAATTAATAGAAGACTAGATTCTATAAATCTCTCAGATCAATGAATATGATAATTTTTATCCTTAGGATTATTTCCCAATATTATGTTAAAAATTGAAATAATTTTTTAAAAAATTATTCAAAATACTTAGCATAATGTCTATAAACAGTACACGACATGTTATATAATAATAATACTCATGTAGAACATTTGATATAATAGGTATATTCAGACTTGATTTAAATTTAAATATGTAAATGTCCCTTTTGAAGGAGTTTAGTGTATTATATTGTAATGACATTCAGCCTCACTTTAAAATGTAGCTAATTTAGATCATTTCAGAGAAAATGACAACTGTTCCCTTGTTACAAAGAGCATAAATTGGATGATTTATAATTTTTACTGACTAAAGTTAATCACTGATGTTAATAATACTTTATACTTACATAACACTTTGCTTCAGTATATTTAATGTCTATTTTCACAAATGCTCAAAACATCTCTAAAAGCCAGGGAGGAGACAGCATTTAGTGAATGAGTGTGTGTGTGTGTGTGTGTGTATGTGTGTGTCCCTGGCTGTCCAACAGTCATAACAGATGAGAGACAAGTCCTTCTATGCCAGGTGTTTCCCCATAAACTCCATGGAAACTGTGATGCTGGTGTGGAAATAAAATAAACATGTGAGGACAGAGATTATTTGTATGAGTTTGGCAAGTTGAGAATCTGTTGGTAAGTGTAGGTGTCTGGGGGCAGCAGAGTCCAGGACATGACCACAAATGTCCATGGGGGTGGTACCAGGTCAGTATTCCAAGTAGACTGGTCTTGTCGGGTCATCTTGACTGTGATTTGCTTCTTTTGGTTCCTACTTTTCTTCGGTATTTCTCAAATCTCCTCGTTATGTTTGAGTAGATAGCTAGAAAGATATGAGGAAGGGAAGTGGGGAAGAGAAATTCTGGCTCCTCTTCTGGAAGGCATCCAACTGGCCCTCACACCACCCAGGGCCACCCAGAGATCCCTTTCTTATACAGACAGCTGCTTGTCAAGTTGGAGAAAATGGATAGTCAATTCTGGGACATTTTCAACATGGTGAAATTGGCACAGATGTACTAACTTAAGTGAAAACATCTACATCCACTCCAAATAAAGAATTCATGATGGGAGGATCCAAAGCAGGCCATAAAAGCCCACAATGTGGGAGACGCCAGGCCACCTGCCTCTCTTGGGATGGGCTGCTCCACACTCTCTGGAGTGTACTTTCCTGTACTTTTTCTTTGCTCCGTAAATGTGTCTGCTTGTTTATCTGCTCTATGTCTCCTTCTTTCAGGAAGAGAATGGAGGAAACTTTGCCTGGACCAATTGATTCTGTGAGCTAACCAATATTCTAAGGCATACTCTGTTTTCTTTAAGTTGGCCTTAGTTGGTTTTTATTTTTAGCAACCCAAACCTTGACTGCCACATAGTTTGTGAGATTATTATCTTTTGGTGTCATTTTTTTTGTTGTTGTTGTTGAAAGAAGTTGGTGCCAGAAGGAGAAAGAATTTCTAAAGTCTGCTCAGGGAACCAGAGTAGCTGCCTGAGTGAGACCCACTTGCCTCTGAGGTCGTTAGCCCTGTAGTCGATATTCGGCCTCCCTGCCAGGACTCCTGAAGCTCTGATGTCCTCAAAAACACAAAGTGTCTAATTCTAATTGCTATTTCAACCTCAGTTGAACTTTCATTTCCTCTAGGAAGTTTCCAAGAGCTTCTCTTCCTTCTTAGCTACCAACTATGCTCCCATAAAATGTCCTGCACACCTCACTGTGCTTACCACACTGAGCTCTAGTGGGCAGGGTCTCCCACTAGACCAAGAGAAACCTGGAGGGGAAGCTTGTGCTATTTGTCCCTGTATCCCAGGCCTAATATACAGTAGGTGCTCAATGAATGCTTGTTGAGCAATCATGAAAACTAAGGCCCTTAATGTGCTCAAAGGAAGTATTTGCACTTCTATTTTCTCACATTCCTAAGCTGGAAAGCTACATGCTTTGACAGTTTCATGCTGTTTCTCTCAGCCTGGCTGGGCAGTAAGTTCTTTCACGTGCATGATCTCTTTGGATGTTAGTGACATCAAAAGGTCATGGACTAAATGTAGGATTTCAGAGTTATAAGAGCCCTTTGAGGATTACATGTCACAAACTCAGAATTTTTAGAACAAGAAAACTGAATTTAGCAATTTTTATCCCCATGCTGACTACCATAGATCATTAGAAGCCACATCTATGGTCATTAATCTGTTCTTCTAATTTCCAGCCCAGTGCCCATACCACTGTACTACTGTGTCCTTTCCTAATGAAGCTGTGTGGGTAGTTCCCAGTAGAATATCTGGCATGTCCCCAGGGAGGGAAGCGTAGTGACTAATGTTTGCTGCTCTCCTGCAACACAGACATCATGCCGCACTCTCTGTTTTCCATGTTGTTAGTTTTTCAGTAATACAAGTAGGTGTTATTATCTATATTTTAGAAGAAAGGGATCTGTAGCTCTGTGAGGCAAGGACACAAGCTGAGACCCAAACTTGAAACTGTATGACTCAAAAGCTGTGGAACAATTAAATGAGTATACAGAAAGTATCCTCCCGGACACAGAGGAAGTTTGTACAAGTGACTTATTGCAGAAAGCTCCATCTGGGCCTTTTGGTCTTCCACTTACCAAGTTCTGCATTTCCTTAGTCTAGTCCTGGTTTGTTATTAAAAGTCTCCTTTTAGGTCATGGACTAAATGTAGGATTTCAGAGTTATAAGAGCACTTTGAGGATTGCATGTCACAAACTCAGAATTTTTAGAACAATTTTCCTTTTCTCCTAAAACTGAAAAGATACCATGCAAGCCTTGGGAACAGTAAAGGCATTATTCCGGTAAGAGGAAGAAATCCAATATTTCACTATATGGAGTGAAGGAACCATACAGCCATATGTGTTGGATCATCTTCCTATAAATTTATGGGGACAACATGTCCTAGATCATTTAGGTTTGACATTAACAAATAACATCAATCCAAATGCGCCCACTATTAGGGCTAGACAAGGTTTTAGGAAAGAAAAAAGATTAGGAGAACAAGAACAAGGTATTGCAGCACCAATACAAATAGATCAAGAAATAGATAGATATGGATTGGGTTTTCAGAAGGGGTCACTGAGACAATAAAAATTACTTGGAAATCAGAAAGACCAGTATGGGTTCCTCAGTGGCCCCTGACTAAAGAAAAGATACAAGCAGCCCATGACCTGGTCAAACAACAATTAGCGGAGGGACATATACAAACTTCCATATCTCCCCATAATACTCCCATTTTTGTCATCAAAAGAAATCTGGTAAATGGATATTATTGCAAGATTTAAGAGCCATTAATAATGAGATGGTTATTATGGGACCTGCTCAATCGGGGATTCCTCAATTGTCTGCTTTGCCAAAAACCTGGTATGTTTTAGCTATAGATATTAAAGATTTTTTTTTCAATTCTAATTCATCCTGAGGATAGTCCACGTTTTGCATTTACTATCCCTGCACTGAATCATGAAGGTCCTGATCAGAGATATGAATGGAAAGTACTCCCTCAAGGGATGGCTAACAGCCCAACTATGTGTCAAATTTATGTTAACAAAGCAATCCAGCCACTTAGAAATCAAAATCCTGAACTACAAATATTTCACTATATGGATGATGTATTATTAGCACACAAAGATAAAAACACATTGCTAGAATGTTATGCCACACTTACAAACTTATTAAAAAAATTATAATCTAGAGATAGCAATAGATAAAGTACAATTACATTTTCCAATTAATTATTTAGGAGTTCTATTATCCTCAACCATGGTCCATCCACCAAAAATTCAAATATGAGTAGATCAACTCAAATCACTTAATGACTTTCAAAAGTTATTAGGAGACATAAATTGGATAAGGCCTTATTGACCAGGTGTTTACCCATGATATCATGGAGAAAAGCATAGGGCTCCATTGCCAAAAAACAAACAGGGAGGCCCAATGCTCTGGGGCTCATGACCACAAATATACAGGGCACTGGAGGAACCCAGCGACACCATCAGGGTAGTGCCCAGGACACATTGTCCATTAGATCTTTCATCAGACAAACTAGAGGACGTACAGGATTGGACATCTGCGTCTCTGCCAGAGCAGTACTAACTCCAGAGATGGGAGTTCAAATCATTCCCACAGGGGTAAAAGGGCCTCTTCCCCAAGGAACAGGGACGCACTTCTTCTACTCTAAAAGGACTTATGATAAGTCCTGGGGTAATTGATCCCGATTATGAAGGTGAAATAAAAATTATAGCTAGTTCTCCAAGAGGTATATCAGTAATTTCACCAGGAGATAGAATAGCACAGTTATTAATAATACCCAGCCTACATGATAAATTTTCCAGTAGTACTATAGAAAGAGATTCCAAGGGATTAGGCTCCACACGTGTAGATTGGGCTATGCTGTCTTTAAATTTAGATTCTCGCCCAATGCTAAAACTAAATATTCAAGGATATGAATTTAATGGGCTACTGGATACAGGTGCAGACCTTAGCATCATCTCTGGTCAAGAATGGCCGAAACATTGGCCATTACAATGAGCCACTCAAGCAGGAATAAACTTTATTTCCAAACTCCACCAGCACACTCCCTGGGAACTCTCCTGAACGTCGCGGCTCCTCCAGGAACACACCACACACCAACGGGAACTCCCACCACCAGAACTTCACAACCAACTCTTCAGGAATCCCCGTGAGAGCTCAACCAGAACTCAACGGGAACTCAGGGAGAACTCAAAAGTCATTATCTTAATGGCTCGCTGGCGTCACCTCTCAACCACTCGGTTCTGGCAAAAATGCCATGCGTCATCCCGACTCGGCTGTGGCCCTCAAAATCCCACACTAAAAGCTATTTAATTTAGGGTTCGTGAAGTTTGGGGGTGGTTGACTTAGTTACAGGAGTCTTTCCTTATTTGTCATGACAAGGATGTCCTTGATTTGCTATTTTCTTCTTTTTTCTTCCTCAGCAACATACTCCCATCTCTAGCCCATTCCAGCAGGGTCCTCATCAAACTGGCTTAGAGCTCTCCTCCTCCTGGAAGTCTTCCCATTCCACCATTCAGGCTTTTACTACCTCCCTCTGCATTCCATACATGTTCGAGGGAGGATTAAGAAGCCAGATAATCTGTCTTCAAACCATCAAGCAATGCTCCACACAAAGCATCTCAGAAATACCATTTCTCCTAAAAAATCTGGAGCTAAATGACCTTTATTTTAATTAGAAGTAATTTAGAAATCCCAGTCTACCCTGGTCTTGTACAGATGAGGGACAGATCTGGAGAGGCTAGGATGACCTATGCAGGGTTGAATCTAAATTTAATAAGTGGCTAAACTGATATAGTTTTGCTTCCTCCAATGTTCAGTGAAAAGTGAGAGAAAAACAAACAAACAAACAAACAAAAAAAGAAATTTCCAGTCACAAGACTGAGGGCAAGTCAAGTCTCCTTTTAGCCCATTCTCATTTAGAAGAAATAGTTTTTGCCTCTCTCTTGCTGTCTTTCCCTCTCTGCTTCCCATCTCCTCCTCTTGTTCCTAGTCTTGCTTTTTCCCCTGAACAATGTTAGGCAGCTGCTGAATGGCAGCTGCTTCTCCAGATTTTCTTCCAAACACATACTTGCTCAGCAGGTGTCCTTTGCCCATTGGCATTAGGGACAAAAGCCTTCATAAAAATAGTTCAGAGTTCCTACAGTCAGTCTTGCAGGACCATAACAGGGGGCTAGTTAAATGTTCATTTGCTTCCAAATCTCTAGGCGCTTGTGGCCTTTCAAATTCTCCTTGGATAGTCTTGGAGCTCTTTCTAGGGTCTCAGAAGGTGTGCTCTAAGGTTCCTATACCATTGTTCTAGGCATGGACACAAACTATTTGAACTCTCACTAGAGTGTTAACACAAAATCAGATGAAGGATGCTTTTATGGTTTCTAAAAGTCACAGCTGTGAGTTCCTAATCACTTTCCATATTCTGAATAATTTGGAGGGGCAGATTCCCTATGGAGTATTCCCATCCAAAAGTGGTACCTAGTAAATTTCTCCAATGTTAAGGCCCCTGGGGGACTAACAATTGATGATATAAAAGACAAAAATAGTTCGGTCTATGAAGTTGATGTTATCTTCACTTTAAGATATAAGAAGTAAAGTTTGTTAAGTTTAGTAACTTGTCCAAGGTCATCTAGCTGGGACTGGGAGCTGCGATCTGAAACTAGGTGCAGTTCATTCCTACACCCAGGCTCTGTCTCACACCACACTCTGCCTCTGCAGTTGAACTTACTAGATCACAGGGGCTTCCAGGGTTTAGTGAGTTCCCAGATGGAAGCTGTATCTATCTGGCACACACATGCTTAATGACCCTCCTTTTCCTTTCCTCCTAAAAATGAAAAGATACCATGCAAGCCTTGGGAACAGTAAAGGCATTACCCTGAGCTCTGGTAAAAGGAAGAAATCTCACATTAAAATCTATTTAATTTAGGGCTCGTAAAGTTTGGGGTGGTTGATTTAGTTAGAGGAGTCTTTCCTTATCTGTCATGAAAAGGATGTCCTTGATTTGGTCTTTTCTTCTTTCTAGAAGTTTTTAAGGTTCTGAAATAGAATAAACTAACTAACTCTCTCTCTCTCTCTCTCTCTCTCTCTCTCTCTCTCTCTCTCTCTCCATACACACACATACACAACATGTATATCCATATATAATATACATAATGCACAATATATGGTGATATGAGGCAGGGAAACTATTTTCTTTTTCTAATTTTTTTATTCATCTTTAATCCTAAGAAAAGTTGCCTTTGGGTACAGTCTTGCTTAAAATAAGGCCACCTGAGGGTCTTCCCTGGTAGAAAATGGCTGCTCCTTTTGACCAAGTCATTTCTATGAAATGGTAAAGAGAAAAAAAAGAAGATTTTTGCAAAGCTTTTACAATTGCTTAAACAAGAACTTTATAAATGGAAGTTGTGACAAGTGACCTTAGATCTCTGCATGGGCAAATCAGTAGCAGAAGCCTTCATAGCCTGGGCCAACATGAAAGAATTGGACAAGTACATTTGAAACAGATTTCACCTGTCTTAAAGAGAAATACACATTACTCTCAGAGTCTAGATAATGAGGTCTATATGGGTAGAGAGATTTCTTCATTAATTCCCAACCTGCATATCTAAAATTCAATTAAAAATTAAAATCTTATGAGAGTACTCTATATAGAATCATGAGTAAGAATACATAGAAAATTCAATAAAAATAATTTACTAATCTGAATGAAGCTTTTCTTTAAATCTTACCCAGTCCTTATAAAAAATTCTTCTGAGCTTTAATCTAAGATTTAAAATTCCTTACAACTATTGCTATTCCTTTTTAGTATACTTCTAACTCATCTTGCTGTAGATTCATGCATTATTCAGTGTATACATGCTTTGAGTCAGGCTGTGCTCATTGTGAGGAATACCAATAGCAGTTATGTTTCTGAGAAAATAAAACAAGGAAAAGTTGGTAAAGTTTAAAAAAAAAGTAAAATTGCTTCTTTAAATTCTGTTGTTGAACTGTCAGTGATTCTGGAATCCTGCATAAGACAACTCTATTTTGGTTTAAGTGCACAAGGATTTAGCACTGACAGGAAATGCTTGTGTTTGAAAAGTATGCTTTTTTTCAACTTTTTAAAGAATTCTGGACAAATCACAGAGGCTACCACAGTCTTGAGGTGGGGGTAGCAATATATTCCTGGTTTCCCCCTCCCAGGAAATTACCAGGAATCCACTAACTCAAGACTTCACAGCTATCAGCCCTCCCACCCCACAAGCTCCTGCATACACAGCCAACTGGGACAAAGTGCTCCTTAATGGTGTCGGCCAGTAGTAGAGAGGACAAGCATTCCAGGCTTTGTAAGGGTCCCATGAAGCTGTTTACATATAAACTGCAACACTCAGAGTAGGCAGTTTCTCACCTGTTGCTTTCTGATTCCTCGAAGATTTAATATGAAACTTCCTCTATTAAGAAAGATTGGTGGCATAACCGTAATAAGATAGGAAGATAGCTGAAATATGGGGACAAATGTTCTAACAAAGGGTGACACCAGCATGTCTCAGTATTATATTTGTGTAATCTCCTAATTGAAGTACTTCTTTCCTACTACAATGGAAATGTCTTCAAGAATTCAAACAGGAAACTAAAGACACAGAAATATACAGCCCCGCCAATATCCTCAAAGCCCAGGCAGGCCCAGGACAGCCCCCGTGACACCTGCAGAACTCGTGCTGGGTCCAAGCTGCATCTTTGGACACATGGCCCAATACCACCTCCTCCACCCCACCAGCCTGAGACTCACTCCATTGCTGAAAGCAGCCGCCTCCCTCTTGGGATACTTTTGTGGCCATCTTTAGTTGTGGCAACTCCCAGCTTGGAACACCTGCTGGGCAAGTATCCATAGTCCCCAAATCCCTCCTCTCCCCACAGCCACTAACCCTGCACAGTGACTGCCCAATACGAAACAGCTCTCCAAAATAGGTGTGCAGTCCCCAGAGCGCAACCCAGGAGACCTCCTGAGAGAAAGGTCCCTGATTAGGAAGAAGAAAGGGAGAGGGTGAGTGAGATACAGTTCAGAGACTGAATTAGAGACCAGGAACTGTGAGGTCTATGGGCCATATAAGGAGATAGGACCAGGCATCCACATCACACAAGCAGGCTCCAAAGGAGATCCTTGGGGTGCAGTCTTATGGGGGATCAGCTGGTGCCATACCCCACTTCCAGGTGCCCAGCATCCAAGACCACCCCTCCCACTCTGCTAACCTTCAACATCCTGAGGGTGGAGATACCAGCAAATAACAGCAAACACCACCTAGTGGATGAGAAGGGAAGCAGGAAAGATACTGAACTCCACCCCCCCCCCCAAAAAAAAAATCCTTGTTTCTTCCTTCAAGAATTTCTTTCTCCCTCTCTATTCTCCCACCTTCACATCCCCAACATTTGTGAAACCAAGAACTTTGCATGAATTAGGATACTGAGGCCTGGGATGTCTGAATAGTATATAACAGTTGTGTTTTATATTCTTTTATCTCCTATTTTTACATTTTTTAAATTTTTCTTAATATTTACGTATGCTTGTTTTATACATTATATTGTCTTCCCACTTACGTGTCTCCCCCAAATCACTTCCTTTCTCTTCCCCTGCTACTAACCATCTTCTTTAGATTTTTTTTTTTTCACATTAACTAAGATCTAACAACTCTATATCCTCATCTCTTACCCCCTCAACATCTCATCTTACACCTCACCCCTGGTTCTTTGTCCACCATCAGAAAGTGTAAACCCCTTTGCAAACCTACTGTTTATATTGTAGAAATTAATTGAGTTCACCATTTCTGTGTATTGTGACAAAACTGTAAACGCCTTAATAACAATCATTTGGTTTAAAGTTGTACATTGGTTGTATTGGGATCTATTAAGATTGTTTTTCCCTTCAAACAAGAGGTATTGGTACCCTGTAGCAGCATTATAAGCCTAAAGGGTAAAAAAAACAGTAAAGCCATAGATCTGCAGTGCTAGAAGAAAAGACACATGAACACATAAAAAAAGGGGAAAAAGTGCCTCAAACAAGTCAAGATACTACATTATTAGAATCCATGGCTAGCACAACAGAAGAAATGACAGATAAGGAGTTCAAGATGTACATAATTACAATCTTCTATGAATTAAAGGATGATATAAGAGAACAAATACAGACAGCAAAAGATTATTTTGAAAAAGAGCTACATAAGCAAATACAGGAAGCAAAAGATTACTTCAATAAGGAGATGGTGGTTCTGAAAAAAAATAGAAATCCTTGAACTGAAAGAAACAATAAACCAGATTAAAAGCTCAATAGAAAGCATCACCAACTGATTAGACTAGTTGGAAGACAGGACCTAAGACAATGAAGACAAAATATTTAATCTCATAAAGAATGTAGATCACCATTTAGGTTATGTGCAGATTTTTCAATCCAGACTCTGAAAGCTAGAAGATCCTGGAACAACATATATCAAGCTCTGAAAAAAAATGGATAACTGAGAATCTTATATCCATCAAAATTAAGCTTCATATTTGATGACAAAATAAAAACCTTTCATGATAAACAAAAGTTAAAAGAATTTACAACTAGAAAGCCTGTACTATAGAACATCCTCCACAAAATATTCCAGGAAAGAGAGCAACTACACTAAAGGAAAGGCCAATCAAAGGAGAACCAACTTAAGTTAAAAACCAAAAATAAATCCAAATATCTGGGAATACAAATCTTGTCTCAATAATAACACTGAATGTTAATGGTCTAAACTCATCAACTAAAAGACATTGACCGAAAGATTAGATAAAAAAAAATACCCAACAATATGCTGTCTTCAAGAGACTCATCTCATAGGAAAAGACATCCACAGACTGAAGGTGAAAGGTTGGGAAAACATCATACCACTCATATGGACTATGGAAACAAGCAGGGGTCTCCATCCTCATATCAAATCAAGCAGACTTCTTTGTCTACCATCAAAAGCCAAAGTTAATTAAAAGAGATAAAGAAGGACATTTCATACTGCTTAAGGGAACCATTCATCAACAAGACATAATAATTATAAATATACACTCCCCCCAAAATGGAACATCTATGTTCATAAAACAAACTCTTCTCAAGTTCAAGAGTCAAATAGACCACAACACAATAATTCTAGGTGACTTTAACATACCTCTTTCACTACTGAATAGATCTTCCAAATAAAAGCTGAACAAAGAAACTATAGAACTCAATAATACAATCAATAACTTTGAGTTAACTCACATATATAGAATATTTCATCCTTCAACAAGTGAATACAATTTCTTCTCAGAAGCACATGGATATTTCTCTAAAATAGACCTTATATTATTCCACAAAGCAACTCTTAGCAAATACAAAAAAGTAGAGATACTACCCTATACTTTATCAGATTATAATGGAATGAAATTAGAAATCAATGATAAAATAAAAAATAAAAGCTACTCCAACACCTAGAGACTAAATAATATGCTACTGAATGAACAATGGCTTGTAAAAGTCATCAAGGAGGAGATTAAAAAATTCTTAGAGGTAAATTAGAACACTGATACAACATATCAAAATTCTTAGAGGTAAATTAGAACACTGATACAACATATCAAAATTCTTAGAGGTAAATTAGAACACTGATACAACGTATCAAAATTTCTGGGACACTATGAAGGCAGTACTAAGAGAAAAGTTCATTGCATGGAGTTCATTCTTTAAAAGAAGAAAATATCAATAAATGACTTAACACTACAACAAAATTTGCAGACAATATGGAAAGCAGTATGGAGAATCCTTAGAAAACTTGGAATAGAACCACCATTTGACCCAGCTATCCCACTCCTCAGTCTATACCCAAAAGACTTAAAAACAGCATACTACATGGATGCAGCCACATCCATGTTTATAGCAGCACAATTCACATTAGCTAAACTGTGGAAGCAACCTAAATGCCATTCAGTAGATGAATGGATAAAGAAAATGTGGTATATATACACAATGGATTACTATTCAGCATTAAAAAAGAATAAAATCATGACATTTTCAGGTAAATGGATAGAGTTGGACAATAAAATGGTAAGTGAATTTAGCCAATCCCCAAAAGAAAATGCTGAATGTTTTCTCTGATCTAAGGATGGGGTTGGGAGGTGGGGAGCATGGGAGGATTAGAGGAGCTCTAGATAGAGCAAAGGGGAGGGAGGGAAAGGGAGGGGGCATGGAGATAGAAAAGATGGTGGAATGAATGGACATCATTACCATACGTACATGTATGAAGACACAAATGGTGTGACTCTGATTTGTGTACAACCAGAGATATGAATTGTGCTCTCTTTGTATAATATGAATTGAATTGCATTCTGCTGTCATATATAACAAATTAGAATAATCAAAAAAGATACAGAAATGACAGTGACATGGTCTCTGCCATTAGGGAAGACTATCTGGGGAGAGGGGCACATTATGACTGATTTAAATGTCACAATCAGGGTATGTCTAAAGCTCCTTTTCGTAATTTTTAATTTTTTTGTGTGGTACTGTGGATTGAACCTGGGGTGCTCTACTACCAAGCTACATCCCAAGTATTTTTTTTTTTCTTTTTTGAGACAAGGTCTTGCTAAACTACCAGGCTGCCCTTGAATTTACTATCCTCCTGCCCTAGCCTCCTGAGTAAATGGAATTTCAGGTGTGCACCACCACACCCCACTAAACTTTCTTTATTTTGATTTAAAGTTTAAAATCAATGTCATTTGAATGCCACAGATGAATGTGTAGGAAGTAATTAAAATTGTTGATATTTTTAACTTAAGAAACTGATTTCTTTCTCATTAAGGTCAAAGATTTATAAGTCATCCCTGTTGTAGAAGTAAATATGTGCTAGTGAAATGGAATAACAAGGTAAAACTCCTAAGGTCATTTAATAGTGGCATCAAAACATATTCAAAAAGAAGGAAAATAATGGTACCCAGTTGAATTTGGTCCGAGAAGCTGTCGGGTTTTGCTGTGGTCTGCTTTCAGTGCTACACTGGTTACATCACAGATACTGAGAGCCATATAAGCGATCAAAGGAAAAGAAAATATTTTGTTCCTGTTTGATTAATGTTGTTTTCTCAGCCATAAAAATTAAACAAGAACCACTGTGTACAAATGGGCTTTGAATTCCACACTCCCTCCTAATTTCATGCATTAATTTGTGCTATTTACTTTTCTGGAGAATATATTATTACATTACATTACAAGGTCCTGACTTATTATTACATTACAAGGTCCTGACTTCTCAAGTTCAGAAACATTCTATCTCCAGACAGAGATTGTCATAATCAAAGTGTTTATAGAAACCTAAAGTTTCAATTTCAGAATATGTGTACTATAATCTGTATTTTGGTGTATCTGCAGTTTTAAATAATTACACAATTATAATGAAGTTGGACTTGAATTTTATTATCTTTTTGAGTTAAATACACACAAATTTTAAAGAAGGGGAACACTTCTTCATATTTGGGGATTTTAAGTCATTTGGGTCATTATTTTCCTCTTTGGGAAGTGAGCTCAGAATTTTAATGTCATAATTAGACATGATTTAGTGCACAAACAGAACATTTAAGATGATATCAATAGAGAAAGATGATCTCTAGCACATAGAATGGAATCAACTTATGTTCTCCTCATCAACCACTGACCAGCAAAAATATTACAATTAACAAGGTTCTGGGAAATAAATGTGAAAACAATATAAGGAATTAGTCAATTTTGCACAAGGCCACAAACCCCCACAGCTACTCTTATGATTTTTCAAATTCCACTCAATAGTCATGTATTTTTATTTCTTGAAATGCAAAATTACTAAGTAGTCCTCTAATCATGGAAGCATACACAATAGATTGCCTGGAACTTGGCAGGGAGGACCTAGGATTTTTTAAATCTCTGTCTTAAATGCTCAGAGGAGGAGATAATTTAAAAAGGCAGAAGAAATGCAGTTCAGTCCTGTCTCCTCACATGCTTCTCAAGAACCAAAATGTTGTGATACCTTGAGGACTAATGGGTCCCTGGATGAGGTAAAAGATATGTAGCGGGAAATGAGGGTCAGGACTCTGAGATCTGGAAGCAACACTTTATTAGTGGCACCACAGCCCAGAGGGATAATTGCCAAAGCCTGAGCCCTGAGCACAGCAGGGCCTTTACTTTTATACATAAGCAAGTTTTGGATACATCAAGGCAAGGGAGTTGTGAAATTCTATTGGAGGGTGCATTTTATATTCCTTATCTGGGTTCTACCTTAGGGATTCTTAGCTCATACAGCTCAGAGACTTTTACTGTACTAAGCCTAAAGGGGATTGTTATGTCCCTGTTGCTTTATTTCCTGCTTCTGCTACTGCGGTTATCTGTTATATGTACCTATTAGCTGCAGCAAGCCTCTATGTTTAAATCTCAGTAAGCAGAGCTGCTGTGTGTCAGTGTGTAAACCACAATCTGTCAGTTCTTAAACTGCTAAAGTTCCCATTTTACCCTACCACCGATAAGCTAGTCTTAAGTATTAAGAGATCCTAAACATACAGTTTTAGATATCCTATGTTTCTCCTGATAATAATAACAAAAACCTTATTTTATTTGAATTCTTACTTGTCAAAATCAAAGTACTATAGATACCTAAAGTTTTAATTTCAGAGAAATATTATTTTATCTGAATTTGAAAATTTGCAAATAATTTTCAGATTAGTAGTTGACCATTCTCTAGGATCAATGAATGCCAACAATGAATTTGGAGCCACTTTGAACTCCAGAGTATTTTTAGGCCTCAAATATTCTTATTTGCTGGATGCTGCCAATTTTTATCTGTTTTCTGACAGCAGGTATCTGCAGATTCCACATCTGTTTCTCTAGTATGCCTATTAGAAATGTTGTAACTTCCTTCAGCTAAAGTGAGACTTTAATGAACATCACAGGGACAGATCACATGCCTAATGACAGTGCCGCTTCTCTCAGGTAAGCTGGCAACACAACTTTTAATGAGCATAATCAGAAATGAGATGCAGTTCCTGCCTTCAGAGATGCAGATAACCAGGAAATGATGATTATTACCCAATCATTTCCCTAACAAAGTGACAGGGAGGCCACCTGTACTGGGAGATACCTTGAAGAGAAGCAGCTAATTGCCACCCACCATTCACTGAGGACATATGACTAACAACGAGACAGTTGGTGAGGAGGAAGGTTCCAGAGACAACTTGCCCACCAGAGACTGATTGGGGCAAAAGGCATCGAGAAAGAAGCAAAACAAGCATGTGCAGGTGACTTAGAGGACTTCTTTAAACTATAAAGTTTTGGGGTTAAAAAAAAAGTCTTGCATCTTAGTTGAATACACAAGAAATCCATTACCTCTGTATACTTCTGGAAATTGAAACTTTAATTTTTTTCCCCTTTAGGCTAGGATTCTATAAAAACACACAAACAAACTGAGTGAAATGTCAAGTACTTGAGTTCATTTTATAGCTTATGAAGGTATTTTATTTTAATCTACTTCTTCCCTTCTCCGTCCTCCACAGTGTATGTATACATGTCTAATTTTGCAGAATTTATTCCTGAATGTCTAGAAGATCATAGAAGAATATTTGTTGAAATTTTCATTGAATTACTTGTTGACCTGGATGAAGGTCATTCTGCTTCCTTATCTGTAAGGAATCCTTGGCAATCATTGAATGACACCATCTTTGAGACTGTAGCTATCCTGATCATTCAATGATCCCTGGTGAGAAAGGCCTCCAAGTGCTGGCTCTTCTTCCTCTGCCTGGGGCCTCAAGGCCATGGAAGAGGCAGGAGGAGCTAAAAACATGAACTCTATGGAGAAGGAGTCAGTGGGGTGTTCTTCACCCTTCACTAGACTCAGATGACATAAAGCAGAGTGGGTAACCCTGTAGGTCAGTGTCTTTCTCACCATTCCCACGGATAGCAGGCTTACCTTATATTTCTACAAAAGTAATTTAGGCATGGAGTCAGTGCTACAAAGAAGTAAAATGTCTCATAAATGTTTTTTTTTTAATTTATGGGTAAAAGCCCCCAGAGACAGCAGTTGCTCTTTTATATGTTTTTATTGTTAGTCACCATAATTTCACTAATAACTTTGGCTCAACATTGTTTTGCCAAGATCATTATGAAATTATCTCACATTCCTCAAGGTTCTGGCATCTGTAAAACTTTTGTGTCTATAAGTTGTTTTCCAATGTTCTAGTCATTGAAATAACCATTGAGATTGTTTTTGTCCAGCCCCTTGGCAGACAGAATTAAATGCTACCCTGTTTGGCAGGAGTAGCTGCTATCTTGGCAAACACCAGTTTGTTCTGCAAATTGGTACAGTGACATCATGGCTGGATAGGTCATAAATCTTGTAGTCTCTAAGAACTTGTCAAATGCCTACTATACCATAACCTCACTTCTTTTAATAAAATTGCTTTCACTTAAAGCATTTGATCTGATAATATCCCTCTCTTTTCAAACTTTTGCAAAGATTCTACACTGTATACTGAAAAACTTTTATATCCACATTCAGATGGTCAAGACTCTTCCTGACTTTCTCTTCTCTTTATGTTCCTTAGGTTCTATTCAAAATAGGCTTTTGTGTTCTCCAACTGTTGTAGATTCTTTCATTTTTCTAACATTTCTCATATTTTTTCCATTCCTTAGAATATCTTTCTCAACCCCTCCCCTTTTTGACAAATGCTATCTAAGGCATTGCTCCTCTCTTAGAATGCCTGTTCTGCCTTCCATACTCTGAATTCATTAACCAGTCTGAACTCTCTTATGGGATTGATAATTTCCTATTTCTTTTACAGCAGTTTTCTGTAATTGTTAACATCCTTTATAGACTATAAGGAAGTCGGGGGCAAGGACCCTCTTTGGGATTGTCTGCATCTCTCAGACAACATATTTACCAAATTAATTCCATTGGATGGTCAGAGTCAATTTCCTGTATAGCCAGGAAGGCATTAATCTTAACTTTAGCAGAAGAGGAAACTAAAGTTTGGAGAGGGTAAAAGAAATGTATCCTAAGCTCTGTGGGCTGGTGAGGTAGATTAAACATGATGTTGAGATTCCTTATCTACCTGTCTTTCTGCTCTGGGATATAGCACTCATCATTGCTCTATATTGTGATAAGAGAGAAGAAGCAACCAAAGAAATATAAGGACTGATCCCTAAGTTATCTCTTACCATCTTGGGAACAAAGTTCTACTAAGACACACAAGATAGTGCTTGGAAGGGCTGACCTCACTGTATCACAGCAAACCATGACTGAGGATTAAAACAGAATTGGACAAAGTCAACACAACATCACTACCTCTACCCTCTGCACTTGTCCTTTACAGTGATTTTTAAATAAAGTTTATTTAGGTCTTCATTTATTTTTGTCTTGCTGCCTGAAACAGGAAGACATTTGAGGACAATGGCTGGTTTTTACACACATCACATCCAAATCTTTGTAATAAATAGACTATGTGCATTCTAGTCACTCCCTTTGTGCAATTATGTGTATTTATAGGAAAGAATAGTCTCTAATAAGAAAATAAAGTTCTGTAAAAGTAAATTCAGGTCACTCTACTGAGACAGGAAAAAAAATATCCCAACTGGTCATAATAAGGAAGGAAGGGAAGCACACATTAAAATAATTACCAAAGAGATACTAAACATAACTTATAAGTGAGAAAACACATTTAATATTCTGTTGAATGGGAAAATTTGCTCATTCACTAATGCAGCACAAACTAAGAATTAGGAAGAGAATATAAAATATGATACTTCTGGCCTCTCCCCAGGGTTTCTCTTTGTCTCCTTACTCCGTGAGCACGTGACCCGTGGAGTCACACAGAGCTCTTTGCATAGCGGGGTCTCATGCTTGGTTTAATGCTCTGCTTTTCCCACCTTGTAATTCTTAATAGTTTTTGAATAAGGGACTCACATTTCAATTTGTTCTGAGTCTTAAAAATTACATAGCCAGTTCTGCTTACCACCCTTCCAAGCCTGTTGATACTTTGCATCTCATTTCCTTCCAAACCAACAGGCCTTACTCTCTAGGCTCAAATTCAGGAAACACTTTAATAAAGAAATATTAAGAATAAAGGGCCATGAAATCATACAGAGGCCCACAACCTCTCTGGAAATTGATGTCTGGGGAATCTAGAAAGAACCTTATGAGTAGGAGTACTGGAAACCACAAATCCAAACTTCCTGTAACAGTTTAAAAAGCATTCATGAAAGAATACAGTAAAAGATTAGTGCTTAAATGATGTGGGAAACGTCTCATTATATCCTCATTGACCAGAATTCTTGTTAGAGTGATGTGTTTGACTTTGGCTCTTTATCTTAAAAAATGAGAAGTCTTAAATGAAAGAAACAGAAATCATTTAAAGATTGGAAAATGGAATCCATTAAAGTGTTAAAGACCTTGGATTCAATTGTCAAGAAAAGTTTAAAGTTCATAGCTTCTACCATGTATATGAGGAACTAGCGTTTGAGCAATAATTTTTTAGGTTTGGAAAGAAGATTTTTCTTGAATGGGATGGGCCTTTGATTATGGGAACTTTCAGGGCACTACTGGTAAGACACAAGATCTCCTTCACCAAAGTAGAGGAAAAGCAATCAGAAAGAAATCCCATTGATTGAAAAGGGATGAGCCTTATGCCATGATTGAACAATAGAAAGAGGTCCGGATGCCCGTGTAGAAGGTACATTTCAAAATTATTATAATTAGGAATTGAGAAGAAATCCAGTAGGATCAGCAAGGTTAACCAGGGGGGGAAAAGTGATTAACACGAGAAGCAAGGACAGAAAGAGAAGTCATGGAAATTAGCTACTAACATTACATCGATTACCACTTGAAAATATCTTGAAATCTCCTGAGACAGGGACAGGAGGCTGGTTAAGTGCTGGAGAAATGGGAAATCCTTCCCTTTTCTCTTCTGCATGCCTTCCTAATTCACAGCTCTCTTTCATTTCCCTGGGTACCTTTCTCCACACACTTCCCCTGAACTCTTTTAGGGAGGTTGGTGGGTAATCTAGTGATAGATTTGTGATTTCCAAGACAAATCCAGGGTTACAAAAGTAAAGCACATCTTCTCCACCTCTCCAAGGAGAAAGCAGACTCAGTCCTTCCTGTGGCATCTGTTTGTGTAAACTGAAGAGACTTGGAAAACTACCTTAGGGATTTAATTTTCTTCATTAAATTTTCTTAGAATTTTAAGTGTTTGCATTTGGAAGGGGGTAGTGAGGAAGGGATGAGGGGAATGAAGAAGTGAGGAGAGATGGAGGAAGGAGGAGAGAGAAGGAAGAGGAGAGTGCAGAAACAGTCCATAATAGATAAAAGCTAATTTAATTCTATAATTCAATTTATAACTACATGAGTATTGTTCTTAAGAGGAAATGAAGAGCCATTATTATTTGTCTCTTTGCTTTCCTTCTCTAAGCTGTGTTAACTTCCCCCTTTCCTTTAGGAAAATGCAGCAGTCTAGAATGCCAATAAATGCATTTGACTAAAACATCCTTTTGAACATTGTACTTCTTTACTATGTGGGGATCACTAAGATAAAAAAGGAATAACCTATGAGGCTAACAACAGACATGATATAGATGGATAAGGAAGGAATGAAAGCCTAAAACTGAAAGAATGCTTAAGATGAAAAATGCAACATGCAGAGAATAAAAACAATAATTGCAATAATACAATTAAGGAGGAAAATGAAGATTAATTGCAACAGAACACTAGAAAACAAATAAGAAAGAGATATATTCTTTGGCTTGTATAATTTACTTAGAAAAGATAGATGTTTTGCTGAACATATAAATATCAAATAGAAGTTTTAAAGCATGGGCCGCCTCATGGATCTTAAAATAGATAAATGCTTTCCTAAATTTGATTTGAACAACCAAATATAAGTCACACCAACTCTTAGTTTTGTGTTCCAAACCCAGGAGGAGTAAAAAAAATGCTAGTAATGCAATCCTTACTGGATATTTACGTGCAGTTTGTGCACATAATTTGAATCCCAGCTGCAGCTAAGAGTAGAAATAAAATAAGTAGATGCAAGTCAAGGTGCACAGCTTTATTCTATGCTGTTTAATGTGTTTAGAAATGTACCAGTGGTGACAATAAAGCTGGAAGGTAAGATTAGATAGGAAGCACAGATTTTTAAAAATTCAACTCTCAATTACTTATTTATATGATGTGATTTTTACAGTCTTTTTTTTCCCCTGAAAAAATGTCACTGTCCATGATAAATAAGTGTTCAAAGAGATTTACTATGGACTATTACATAAAATATCGAATTGCCTTATTCAGACAGTTCCCTTCGTTCCTGTGTGTTGACCGTCTTTCACTGACTACATTAACTATAAACCACAACAGCTAACCAAAGCAACTACTTTTTTAAAATTTATTTATTTTTTTTTAATTTTTATTGTTGGTTGTTCAAAACATTACATAGTTCTTGATATATCATATTTCACACTTTGATTCAAGTGGGTTATGAACTCCCATTTTTACCCCGTATACAGATTGCAGAATCACATCAGTTACACATCCATTGATTTACATATTGAGGACTAACCCCTCTTCCATTCCCACATAGATAGAATCACTGAGAGCATGAGAGAGAAAAGTCCTGGCTCAGTTGTCTTCAAATCATTTCCTCTCTTGCCTTTTCTATGGTTCAGAATTTGCCGCTATTTTCTACTTTGGCTAGCTGAGGTTGGGCTTCTACCCCTTGAAATCTAGAGATCTAACACAGCCCTAAATCAATCCTTGCACAATGTACATGGACCCCAACCCAAAGACAACTTGTGTATGTGTGTGTGTGTGTGTGTTTCAGATGGAGGGGTCTATCCTTTCAAAATTCATTTCTCTTCTTGCTGATTAGAAACAGAGACTATACTACTTTCTGTGCTATTATTCCTTGAACCCTAGCACAATGCTCTAGTGCTTCATACCCTGTCACAGAGGCATAATTGGGCACATTTCCTAATACCACATTCTTATTATGTAATGATAATGTATAGATAAATTTATCACAAAAAAACCCAAGAAAATTATTTTACTTCTCAGTATTTGCTTTGGTTTTAGTATAGTTCCCTACTTAAAACACTGGTTTACATTGTTTTCTCCAAATCTTCCAAGGCCCATCATTGGTCTCTTCATTATTCTCAGCAACTACTAATACTTACCTAACGTATTCTAAGCTCATTAAATCACAGAACAAATGGCAGATGCTTTCATCATCTGTCTCTCCCATCTGTTGTGCCACATCTTTCAAAGATCTCCAAATATTAGCAGAGACTTGAATCACTCATAACTTTAGTTGCTTTGTTGTTATGTCCTTAAAATTAGCCCTTCCATCTCTCATGTAATAGGAGTATAATTTAAGATACTGACTAGGTGAGGACTTGACAGAAAAAGAGTTACTTGAAAACATTTCACTCTGCCTGCCCTGGGATGAAGAACAGCAGTTTTCAAACCTGCCAACCTCTCAAGCCGTTAAGTATTTAAAAGCCACATCTGCTTTTAAATGATACATAATGGATGCCCAAGCATTCTGTTTCTAATGGTCATGTTTATTGGGTCCACACACATGTGCATAAAGCCTTTCTAGATTCACAGACTAACCAGGAGGGTTTACCTCTTGCACCTCTGCTACAAGAGGTGCTTTGGCAAAGACTTAGTGTCAGTGCCTCTGTAGTGTCAGTTCTGAACACACCTGTCAACGCTCTTGCAGGCAACTACTTTCCCTGACCACTGAAGGAAAAAAGGAAAAAAAATAAAAGCCTGGCATAGCAAACCAGAAGTAGATAAATGTTCTTTCTTATAGTTAGAAGACTGTTCAAACATTGTTTTTTTAAAAAAAAAAATCAACACATTGCATTGTTTGCTAATCAAAGTGGTGTTGGTATATTGCCCAGCACTGTTCAAATTATTTTTTTATTATAGATTTGAACTTTGAAAAATTACTTAGAATACCTAATTTGATGTAAATGCTATGTATGTAGGTGTTATACTATATTGTTTAGGGAATAGTGACAAGAAAAAAATGTCTATATGTTCAGTATAATGTGTTTTTTTTTTCCTGAATTGTTTGTTGAATATATGGATAGGGAACTCAAGGATATGGAGATCCAATTGTATCATGTAAAAGAGAGAACGGACTCATACAAAATTACAAGCTTTGTAGGTCAAATTATTTAATGTTAATACTTTTATAAAGTTCAAACTGTTAAGTTTAACAATAAAAAAAATTTAAATAACAGCTGTTTTTTGCATTTTTGAGGAATGACTGTTTAATTTGTTTTTGCATTCAGGGCTATTTTATCATGGTAATGAGACATACAGATAATATTTGGTCTCTGCCCCAGGTTCCTGGCACAGAGCTTCTAAAACCATGGAATTTCCTATGGGATGGGGTGATTGGCGCATATTTTTTAACCCTACCAGAGTTTATGCTGATGATATGACTCCTGGAAGATGGGGGTTGGCTGCCAGGAGAACCAGCTAGCTTGGTGATTGAAGGGTTGGAGCTTTTGTCCCACTCCTCCACCTTGGGGGAGGTGAGAGGGGCTGGAGGTTGAGTTAAATGCCAATGGTCAATGATTTAATCAGTCATGGCTATATAATGGAGCCCATGTAAAAAAAAAAATGCTAAGTGACAGGGCCTAAAGAGCTATTGGGGGTGCTGGGAGGGTGATGTGTCCTGAGAGAATATGGAAACTCCATGAGTTCCACCTTCTGTGCCTTGCTGCATGAATTTCTCCAACCTAACTGTTCCTGAGTTATATCTTTTATAATAACCCAGTAGATGTAAGTGAAGTGCTTCCCTGAGTTCTGTGGGTGATAGAGCAAATTTTCCAACCTGAGGGTGTAGTGATGGGAACAACTGATTTGCAAATTTGGTCAGAAGTATGGGAGGCCTGGAATTTGTGGTTAGCCTCTGAAGTGGAGGCGGATTTATGGAACTCAGCCCTTAATTTCTGGAGTCTGATGCAAAGTCCAGATAGATAGCATCAAAACTGAAATGAACTGAAGGACACCACTTGATATCCAGAGAGTTAGAGAGCTACTTGTTTGTGTATATGGGGAGGAATTCCCCACATATTTGTGTCAGAAATATTGTAAGGTATAATCTACTTTTTAGATGATTTTCATGTAGTCTTCTTTTACAGTCATTGAATGGTAAATATTTCTTTTTTTAAGAGAGAGAGAGAAGAGAGAGAAAGAAAGAGAGAGAGAGAATTTTAATATTTATTTTTTAGTTATTGGCAGACACAACATCTTTGTTTGTATGTGGTGCTGAGGATCGAACCCCGGCCACACGCATGCCAGTAAATATTTCTTAAAATACTGCTATCTGTTAAGCACCATTCTAGACTCTGAAGTGAAAGAAAGAACTAAAAATTTCATTAGGGTTCTACAGAAAAACAAAATGAAGAGAGATGTAGATAGAAACAGAAATTTAATATGTGTATATATATATATATATATATATATATATATATATAAACACATATGTAAAATATAATTTCATGCATAGGTAAATATATATGACTATATGTTTATTTTATCCCCACATATTTATATTTTTTCTTATATTAACTTGTGATTATGGATGCTGACAACTCCAACAGTGTGCTGTATGCAAGTTGGATTCTCAGGAAAGCCAATGGTGTTGGTATATTGCCCAGCACTGTTCAAATTATTTTTTTATTATAGATTCTGGTTCTCAAAGATCTGAGAACCAGAGAAATGATGGCATAGATTCTAACCTGATATCACTGAAGAAGGTAACCTTTAGTGAAGGCCTAAAGGAGGCTCCTTCCCCCCTTAAGGAAACATCCAAAGAGCAGGTATTATGTAGTCATGGAAGATCCATAGAACTCAGTTCAAGACTGAGATTATATAGCAGGATGGCTTTGATATAGTTGCTTTACACACTTCCATAATTTTTAACAATGAGAATGCAATGATTTTTACCTAAAACCCTTATTAAGTGCAAACAGGAGAATTTTGAGGTTTGTACTATGCAAATTATTAAGTAGTTAAGTAGTTTGGCTGTTAAGTTGGAATGAACCTACAATTAAGATTTGCCACTATAAATTTATCAGTCAATCATGATATATCTTTTGCACATAGTATGAATGCACCATAGAGTTTAATTTGGAAAACCATGAGTAATTTTAGAGATGATTATAGGTTGCTACACTTTATAAGCTGTCACTTGCCATTGTTAAAGGGGTAGGTTTCTGATTCAACATTTTGAGAGTTCTAGGGTAAAATGTACTTTTAAAGTGCTTATTAAAATATTAAAGTTGGATATCACTGGACTGAGACTGTGTAATTTCACATTAATTTACAAAAATGCTTTGTTTAATGCATATTTAATAAAGACCCCTTCAAGCTCTTATATCAAGTTATCTGGAATATATCCTTCCCTTTGTTTTGAAACTTAGAACATTAGTAGAAACTGTTGAACAGTGAGACAAACACCAAAATTGTGCTACAAAACTCTGAGTTTGGACTCTGAATTCTGATCATTTTTCAAGGTAACTCATTTTTCTTATATAAGATTGCATATCTATAAAATAGTAGTTGGTAAGGTGGTTATTAAGAAGGTTTTCTAAAAATTTCTTCTGGGCTCAAAATTTAATAGTTTTGTAAGCCATGGAATGATATTATACAACATTATAAAGATAAGCTGAGCAAGAACCAAAAGACAAGAAGACTATATACCTTTTTATCAATCAGAACTTTCAGTTGCAAACAATGGGATTTATACTGGCTAGCTTAAGCCTGATGGAATTTATCAAAGAATATGAGGCAACTCCAAGAATCTATCTACAAATAAATGTAACCGAAGAGTTGAAAGACAATGGAAACTATAGAACATGGAAGAAAAAAAACTGAAGAAGTCACAAGAAGATTTAAAGATTTCCCATATTCATGGATAGGCAGAAATAATATTGTGAAAATGTTCATATAATCAAAAGCAAGATACAGATTTAAAGCAATCCTTTTCAAAATGCCAGCAACATTCTTCGTAGAACTAGAAAAAAATCTTAGAATTAATTTGGAAGAATAAAAGACACAGAATAGCCCAAGCAACTTTAAGCCAAAAAAACAAAAGAAAAAGAAAGAAAGTAATGCTGGAGGCATCATAATACCCGACTTCAAATTGTAGTACAGAGCTGTAGTAACAAAAACTGCATGGTACTGGTATAAAGCAGACACATAGACCAGTGGAACAGAATAGAAGACTCAGAAACAAACTCACATAGATGCAGTCACTTGATTCTTGTCAAAAGTACCAAAACCACACATTGGAGAAAAGAGTCCCTTTAACAAAAACTGGTTATCCTTATGTAGAAGAATAAGACTAGATCCTTATTTCTCATCCTGCACAGAAGTCACTTCCTACTATATCAAAGGTCTAGGAATTAGACTAGAAACTATATAACTCCTATAAGAATACACAGGGCCAAGATTTCAACATAGAGGTTCAAGCAACAATTTTCTCAATAGCTCAGGAAATAATGCCAAGAATTAATAAATGGTATGGCATCAAATTAAAACCCTTCTGCATACCAAAGGAAATAATTAAGAATGTGAAGAAAGAGCCTCCAGATTAGGAGAAAAATTTTGCCACCTACTCTTCTGACAGAATACATAAAGAATATAGAAAGAACTGAAAATACCAAATTACCTGATTAATAAGTGGGCAAGTGAACTAAACACATGCTCCTCAAAAGAAGAAATACAAATGGCCAAAAAATACATGAAAAAATGTCCAACATCCCTGGCAATCAGGGAAATGCAAATCAAAACTACACTGAGATTTTGTCTCACTCCAGTTAGAATGGCAGCCATTAAGAATACAAACAATAATAAATGATAGAGGATGTGGAGAAAAAGACACACCCTTAAACTGTTGGTGGGATTGTAAATTAGTACAACCACTATGGAAATCAGTAAGAGTTTCTTCAAAAGATGACCTGGCTTCTTGGTATTTATACTAAAGAATTAAAATCCGCATACTATTGTGATAACATGCATACCCATGTGTATAGCAGCACAATTCACAATAGCCAAACTATGGAACTAGCCTAGGTATTTGTCAATGGATGAATGGCTAAAGAAAATGTAAGTCAAACTCAAGAAAAAGTGAAGGGTTGTATGCTTTCTCTCATATGTGGAAGCTAAAGAGGAACAAGGCAAAGAAAGGTGGTAATGGAGGGATCTCTTAAAAATTGAAGGGAGATCAGTAGAATAAAGGGATCAGGAGAGGGAGGAGAGGAGAGAAAGGGAAAAAAACTGGGGAATGACATTGGCCAAATTAAATTGTTTTATCACGTGTGTGAACAAATATGGAACAACGGATCCCACCATTATGAATAATTATAATGCAATATGGAAGAAAAGAATCTATCTCTAAAAGAGTCTGAAAGTCAGATGTGGATACTACTCAGCAAGGAATAAAAGATCCAGAAAAGCACCCAATTCTATACACTGCAGACAGTTACAGCAAAAACACTATGTTCACCATGAGGTGCTGACTACACTTGACCCAGGACATCATTAGCCCCATCAGGATAAGTCTGAAGCAGATGCTTCCAGACTTGACAAATAATAGGTCTCTCAGGCTCAGCCACCTATTCATGCACCCCTCCACTGCACCTGAACCTCAAGTAGGTACATTAAATTATTGGAACCTAGGTTACATACTCACAACTCTCATTGTGAGAGATCCTGTGGAAAATGTGTTGTTTTTAACTTTATTTTCGGAAGGCAGACTCATAATGTGAATAACAAATTTAACATAGCCGATAGCAAAAAATGGTTCCAGCACAGGTTAGGTATCCATTATCTGAAATGCTTGGGGATAAAAGTATTTCTGGTTTTGGACTTTCTTTTAGATTTGGAAATATTTATGTGTATGTGTGTGTGTGTGTGTGTGTGTGTGTGTACATGCATAGTTTGAAGGTAATTTCACAGTATTTTTAAAACTTTTATTCATGATGCAAAGTCTGTGTACACTGAACCACAAGAAAGTGCAGGGATCACTATGTCAGTCACTCAGATGGACAGTCTGTGGTTGTTTGGGACCACCATCATTCCCAACTGAATTTAAGTAACCATTTTCTATACTTACTCATCATAAGTGCTTAATAGCAAAAAAATATGACATGCCATTAATACTATGAAAAAATGTGTTCGGGGCAACTAAGCAACATGGCGGCATCACTGGAAGCTTTGCATTAGCTGTTGAACAGCAGCAACAACAAACAACATCCTTCAGTCTCCATTATGATGTTGTTTTCAAAGGTGATGCCACAGAGTATTTTATTTTATTTTTCTTAGGTGAGAAGAAATATCAGAAACAGTTGACAGACCAGGACGTGGGTCCTTTAGGGATGAGGAGACATTCTGCTGGATGTGTTTAAAAATGTTTTCTCCAGGGTCCTCTGTCTCATTAGCAACAGTTTTTGTTTCAGAAGATTCTCTTTGATGTTGTAAACTGACATTATTTCCTGTTCTGTGTGAATGCCCATTGCTCCAGTCCTTCATGCATTTTCACTGTATCATATGTTGGCACTTTTTCTGCAGTACTAATATCATCTTCATCGTCCAAATTATCAGTATTACCTTGATTTAGAACCATTTCAGTTATTTCACCCATGGTCAATAAATGAGCTACTGGAGTCTCTTGGTCAATGTCAAAAATTTCTTCACTATCCACTTCCAGCTTATTGATGAACTTTGAACTTTTATATTTATTTGAGTACATAAGGAGATTAGACATCATTTTCCTCTCACTTGGCAGATGGAATCCTTTCAAGTCACCACCTCATTCATTCATCACTGCATCTGAAGATATCCACTGGCCAGAGGTTGTGTCAGGCTTGCACAATTGTCTATATTCACTGTGTTTCAAGCATGGGAAAAAGTATATATGGCATTCTTCACACTAAGCTCTTTTTGAAAACCGTCCACACCCACTTTGTTCACTCCTGCTAGCAAGCTCTTTAAGAAAATATTTTTACATTTACTCCTCTTTGATCTAAGGATATCCTGGTCACATTACTGAATTAATGAAGTTACATTTGGGGGAAAGCACGTGGCATAAGCATTATTTTTGACAAAAATTTTATCTGAAGGGTGAGCAGAACTATTGTCAAGGAATAACAAAGTCTTATAATAATAATCCAGCAAAGAATAAGCAAAGAAAACAGTGAGTTATGCACACAAGTCTTGGCCCCCTGTAGGATCTAACAGGGCACCCACTGTTGACACATTTGGCCTACATATGGACCATTTAAGTACCCTTTGTGGGCATGCTAGCTAGGTGGGTTCTGAGCATGTAAAGAGAGATATATTATAGCTGAAGAAGGCTAGGAGGGTCATTTTTTTTCTCCCCATGGGAACACTGAGTATATTGAGTCTTGTGCAGAGAAGGAAGAACCAAGATCTGAAGCCAAATTTTCTATCTCAAAGTACAGCCGTCTTTCAACTCTTCACACTTAGACTGTGGTACAGTGCATACAAGTGTCTCTTCACACACCCCCTAATTGTTCATTTGCATGTGGCGTATTTTATCTGTCTTAGACTCTAGATCATGAAGCAGGAAATACGTAGATTCTTAAATGTGTGCTCATTAGTTGTTTTATTTGCAGATACTAAAATTGGCAACCTTTCTGCTGTAATAGAACATAATAGGACCATAATTGCATAGCAAAATCGCAATGAATCTATTCCCATTTATGGTCAGGGATATGCCTATGACACTCAGCCTGCTTCTGAAATAATGAGAAGTTCAGATTGGGGTGGCTCAGGACCAAAATTTATTTTTCCTAGGAGTGAAGCTTAATAGTAGAAATAATTCACCTATTGTTCCTTATTAAAAATTTAATCATGGTATATTATTTTGTGAGTCTATTTAATAAATGGGATTTCTATTTTAGATATCAGGAAGCAATGAACAGCTGCTAAACACTTGATATTTATATTTTAATAATGAGCAGTGAAAGAAGAACTCACAGATTTGCAAACTGAGTTATGTAACAGTGAAGGAAATAACAATTAAAAAATGAAACTGACTAAGGCTAAAGATGTTTTGCAACTCTTTCAGAAAAAAAATACAAATGTTAGAGAATTCTTTTAAATACTCTTGAAGGTAGAATTTTCTTCAAAAAAAAATTGAAGGCATGCAAAAGCACTCATAGCTGCTACTCAGGGCAAATAATGGCTGGGAGATGTGATTTCAAACACCTTTCCAGATATTTTTCACTGTGGTTCTGCTGTTGAGAAAGAGTTGCAAGGAGCATCATCCTCTGAATTATAGCTTTCTTTCCAGCAAACCAGGGATGATACCACTTATCTTGGGGTATATCACACATTCTTACAAGGATCAAGGTATATAATATGTCTCAAAGTAACATATAACAAATAAATATGAGGTAGATTTCTGTTCAACAAAGAATAAATGCAGAAATGATGTATGCATCCCCAGTAAGAGCAAAAACAAAAAATGTGAGAAAAGAATTAAATCAAATCATATGTCCAAACATTAAATTAAAACAAAGGGTGACCACATAGGAGAAATTTTATGAGTTAAAATAATTTAATATGCATCTATGATTCATCAAGTATGTCATATTCTTAATCTTAAAATGTTTAGTATAAATAATGTGGCCTTTTCTAATCCATATATTGCCTTTGAAGTTTTCATTTTTTTAAAAGTTTTACTTATTTATTTATTTATTGGTGTGTGCTGGGGATTGAACCCAGGGCCTTGTGCATGTGAGGCAAGTACTCTACCAACTGAGCTATATCCCCAGCCCCATGAATTTTTCATTTTTAATACAAAGTCATATTTAAGCAGTATTTTATCATTCTTCCAGTGTTTTCTCTTACATTATTTAATCTGCACTAACACCAGGTGAGGTAAACAGTATTCTTCCCCCTTCTTCTAGTAAACTTGGCTTCCCTATTGTCTTGGAGGAAACAGAGAAACTCCATTGTGGAATCTTCACCTCAAGACACCTACATGCATCATTTGAGAATATACGATGGCTCAAGATCTGGGTAAGTAAATACATTTTTTTCTGAAGTTCTTAAAGATAGGTAGCACCTCTCCCTCTTTTCAGTATATTTTCTAATTTCTGCCTTTATTACCATAACAGCCCCCAAACAATTGGAACATTCTTAAGAGAGGTAGTAAAAAACAGAGCTTTGGGGTTTTTTTTCCCATGGTCCCACCCAGTACTATTACCTGTTTGTGGTCCCTCCCAACAACTGTCCTGGATGTAAGCACTATGATGTCCCCAGACATTTCTGGATGCTTCTGGGACCTCTGAGGACTTCTCCTTCTCAAATTCTCTTGTGAAGCATCTTAAATCATAATGAAAGGAACACATGGGGTGCATATATCCCATACAGCACCTGTCTGTGACTATACTCTAATCACATGAAAGATCATAAAAGCCCTGAGGCAAAATGTAAAGGACAGTGCCTTGGATCCCCAGAGTTTGGGATGGAAAAACAAATGGCATCAGATTAGTTTATTTATCGTGAAGATTCTTACTGGAGGAATAAAATTCGAAGAGTGAAGAATGAACACCATGGGTCCCTTGAAATGTGTTCTCAGAATATCTCACTTCAATTATGTATTCTCCATCCAACATTGTCCCTACTTTGTAAAGAAAGATGATGAAATGATGAGGGTTTATGTCAAGATTATACAGTTATTAAGTGGCAGAGCCAAGGCTTATATCTGGTGACTCTCAATTTCGTGTTTTCAAGTGATGTTGCACAGCTGGAAAGTGAGATAGATCCCTTATATCTATGACAACAGATGTACCATACCTTAAGATACAAATTGCAATGGAAGAGGCAAGAGACCCAAGTGTTCCTACACATGAAAAAGTGGTCCTAAGCTTCCTCACCATAACTAAATAACTAATAAGGGCTTGTGGAACTAACTAGCCCTGGCTCCTTCCTCTCTCTTGATAGATCTCCAGTCCTAGGTTGACTGGTTCTAATTGCAATCAGCTCACATCCTGAAGAGTTTGAGAAAAGGGTGAAAAGTAGGTTTGCTAATAATTCCACCTTCCTTTCTTTTGTGGGTGGTCTCCTGAAAGGAATGTGTGTGTGCTAATTTTGTCATTTCTACCCAGTCATCTAACCTCTCTGAAATTCTCTTTTCTTATCCTAAAATGAGAGGAGGAGAGGAGATGACTTCCAGGAACCCTTCAACATTTGATTCTAAGGGATTTTGAGTTGTCTCATTCACACATAACCTCAGCAAGGTGCATCCAGTGCTGTATCACTCGTATTTGGGGTTCCATAAAAACAAGCATCTTCATGATCTTACTTCCCCATTCATGAATGCTTGTTATCTCTTATTTTTGATTATCTGAATTCTGATAAAAGCTAAATTTTATTGAGTATTCACTATGTTTCAGTTACATAATCTTTACCACCCGTAGCAATATATACAATGTAAACTGTAACAACTTTATAGGATTTGCACTTATCATCGTCTCTAACAGAAGCAGAGGTGAGAAGCTAAACAACCTGCCTAAGGCCATACAAGGAATAAGTGGTAGAGCCATATTAGAAACCAGGAAGTTTAGTTCCAGAGCTATGCTCTGAAACTGCTCTCCATTCTGCAGAGGTTCCAATTATTAGATGCCTCTTTTAAGTTTCAAAGTTAAAAATATGGGCACACTCTAGGATAATCTCAAATAAGACATCATGTTGAATGAGGTGAGATTCATGTTTTAAATTTTCCTCCCAGAAAGACTTTCATATAGACACATTCCCCAAAATGATATGTTAAATCATGGGTACTGGTGGAGAACTCACCCTTGAAAAGGGATATGCAGGAAAGAACTATACCAGGCTGAATGGCACACCGAACAGCAGTGAACAGTCAAAATTCTCTTTCACATCAGAGCCTATCTTCCTCCCAAAGAAGAAAGTGAGTGCAGCATTTAACCATCAGCCTTTCTGAGAAACATGCACACTGAGCTCAGCATGGTTCTTAATTCTGTCTTTTCAGACAAATGTGTCACTTGTCTAGAGAGTAAGATACTACCAACCAGGGATCTTCCAACTTCTGCAGTAATTAGCAAGCTTCAGAACTAAGACATGAAACTATATGCAGAAAGAATATCATTTCCTTTTTCTTTTTCCAGAGAGACTCGAGGAATGCTTGGGCTGAAAGGATTATTTGTGTTTTCCACATGCAAACAATCTCAGCTATAAACTCTGTTTGAGATGTCATTAAAAGTCTGGAAATAGTCATGGATTAGCTGAAGGTTTCACAGTTTTCTCCCTAGTAAATACTCCACATGTTGTGGGAAAAAAAAGTTTCAGCATTAGATGCTTCAAATATGTGTGATGAACACAAAGAGCTAAGTGTACCATAGTTTACTAAAGAATTGAAAAGCTGCATCTCTGAGTCTTGTGGTCTCATTTGATACTTTGATGTATCAAAGATTAGCTTTCTCTGTGAGCAGGACATTATGTAAGTAGACAGTTTGGTCACATAACTTGTAATACCCAAAGCATTAAGTCTGAATTACAATATCATAAGGTGCCTCTCTACCTATAAGATCAACAGCAGCAGAAAATCATTCATAGAGCTGTATCTGAACTGAAATAAAACAGGTGCTTGCTCTTCCCCCTTGCATCCTGTTTGAAATCATATTGCCAGTGAGTCATGTTTCTTCTTTGATTACGTACTATTCTGATCAGATTGAGAAGTGCAGGAAGGAAGTCTTCCAGAAACAAGTCACAATGGATCAGTGTCAAATTGATCTTGCCAGTGGATTCCTCCCCACCCCAACACACACACATACCAAATTGTGGTTTCCTTTGGCAATGTTTATCAACTTACTAACTAAACAATGATAAAAATACAAAAGCATACATTTTATTTTTCTTAGATAAAGCTAGTATTCCATAAACAGAAAAAAAAGTTCATAGAAATAGATAAGTGAAAGGTAATGAAAATGAAAATGTTTCAAATGGTGGGGATGAAGGTAGGCTAAATTGACAGGAAACAACACTCAATAATTGTAACTATGTATCAAAAAGCAAGAAAAGAGTGTCAGGTCATATAAAGAATTAGTGGTGGTAGCTGCAGGAGCAATAATAACCACCTGGGAGGCTCCTTAATGATGCAGATGCCCAGGCCCACCTTGGTGTTGCTGAGTGTCTGGGCTGGAGTCTAGATTCGGATTCACCTTTCTATTACACAACTACTGCTGTAAGATTTCTGCAGTATAATTCTTCTTAGTTTGAAAGACAGCAAAAAGTAATCATTATGGATTAAATGTTTGTGTCCCTCCCCTCAAATTCATATGTAGGACTCCTAATTACTCTTGTGATAGCATTAGGAGATGGAGCATTTGGCATGAAATTAGGTCATGAGGATGGACCCTTCATGCATAGTAGCATCAGTGCCCTTAAAAAAAAAGTCCAAAACAGTTCTCATGTACCCTTCCACCATATGAGAACACGGTGAGAAGACATCACCCACGAACAAGGAAGAAAACCTTCACCAGACACTAAATCTGCTGCAGATTCAATCTCATGCTTCGAGGCTCTAAAATGGTGAGAAAGAAATTTATGTTGTTTATAAGCCAGCCAATCTGTGGCATTTTGTTATAGCATTCCAGAGGGACTAAGAAGTGATGATCTCTAGTCCACCCTCTCAAAGACCCTGAGTGGAAGCCCAAAGAAAGATCAGTGCCACGTGTTGAGACAGGCCTTTGTGAAGACTTGCTCCTTGGTTTCATATAAAGCACTGTGGTTACATTTCTTTGAAATTTCTTGTCATCTAAGGAGCTGGAATATATTAAATGTCTCTAAGACTGCCTTCTCCTTATGTTACCTATATTAATGAGTAGCCTCACCTTTCTGACACTCAAGTCTTCTTGGATTCAACTCCATTTTTCTTCTAATCTTGTGGCTTCTACCTTCCTAACAGCTGCCAATGCTGTCTCCTTTTATCTGGTCCCATTACCTGTGTTTTACCTCAGTTCTCATGGCTTCCATCTGGGGTGTACAGTCATTCCCTTAATTAATTTCCCTACTTGCTATTTTATGTCCCACTTTGTCCATTCTCCATAAATCTGATAGTTTCACTTTCCCCAATTAAAATGCCTTCACAACTCCCCATTGCCTTCAGAATAAAATCCAAGTGTAGTAGGGATCCTCCACAGTCTTAAGAGTTTAATTAAAACCCAGTAACATAATGAGGGGTGCATGCTGGGTGGGAATGATGTGGATTTGGGCTCACTGGATTGAACGTGCTCTTTGTAAAGGGAGAGGCTGTGAGCAGCTCCCATCTCTCATGGCCATATCAATGCTATTATAGCATCCATTTTTCAATAGAATTTGAATTTATGTGCTTTCTTCAAATTAAACATTTAAAAAATGCTACCCACTTTAAATGTGGACTGTGGACTGGACCCTGGGGTGGCCACTTGCTATCCTTCTTTTAAACCTGAATGTGAACAGAGAGTCTACAGAATGGAAGAAAATATGACTCCATCTGAATCTGTCTGATGTCCAGGGATTTCACAGCTGGTTAAACTATATATACAATGAATACACATTGCCAAGACCTAAACCAAGAGAAATGAGCAAGTCATATGTTTAACCTCCTACCTTCATGTTCAAAACCCACCTTCTATTATATGATAAAATTAATCTTTAAATTTTAGCACAAAATCATTTTCTTTGATAAAGCTCTTCTTTGCTTTCTTGTTCATCACATCTCTATCATTTATTTTTTATTTTTTTAAATCATGAACCTCTTTGAAAATCTGAGGAAATCTCTTAGATGCTCTTCCAAGAAGAATTCAGGCTGCCATCACAATAAAAACAAATGAGAAAAAAATGTCCACCAAAGACTTAAGACAGCAGGGTCAGGTGACCATTTGGGAAGGAAGCTGGAAGACTGACCTCACAAAAGTGAGTCTGAGATGGAATCTCAGTGTAGTTTTAATTTGTATTTCTCTAATTGCTAGAGATGTTGAACATTTTTTCATGTATTCATTGACCATTCATATTTCTTCTTCTGTGAAGTGCCTGTTCAGTTCCTTTGCCCAATTATTGATTTGTTTTTGTTAAGTTTTTTTGAGTTCTTTGTATAGTCTGGAGATTAATGCTCTATCTGAGGTACAGGTGGCAAAGATGTTCTCCCATTCTGTATGCTCTCTGTTCACATTCTTGATTGTTTCCTTTACTGTGAAGAAGTTTTTTAGTTTGATACCATCCCATTTATCGATTCTTGATTTTACTTCTCGTGCTTTAAAAGTCTTGTTGAGGAAGCCTACATGATATAGAGAGTTGGGCCTACATTTTCTTCTAGTAGGTGAATGGCAATTATCAAGAATATAAGTAACAATAAATGTTGGCAAGGATGTCAGGGAAAAGGTTCACTCATACATTGCTGGTGGAACTGCAAATTGGTGCAACCACTCTGGAAAGTAATATGGAAATTCCTCAGAAAACCTGGAATGGAGCCACCATTTGACTCAGTTATCCCACACCTTAGACTTAAAATCAGCATACTATAGCAACACAGCTCAATTCATAATAGCTAAGCTATGGAACAAACTAAGGTACCCTTCAATAGATGAATGGTTAAAGAAAATGTGGTATATATTCACAATGGGATATTAGTCATAAAGAAAAATGAAATTATAGCATTTATCAGTAAATGGATAGAACTGGAGACTCATGCTAAGTGAATTAAACCAATCCCCAAAAATCAAAAGCCAAACATTCTCACTGATATATAGGTGCTGGCAACACAATAAGGGAGTGGGGAGAGAAGAATAGAAGTTCAGTGGATTAGACAATGGGAAGGGGGAGGGGAAGAAATAGAAAAGACAGTAGAAGTAATTGGACATAACTTTTCTATGTACATATATGAACACATGACAAGTGAAACTCCACATCATGTACAACCACAAAAATGGATTCCTAATTAGAATAAGCTGAACTCCATGTATGTACAATATGTCAAAATATAATCTACTGTCATGTGTATCTAAAAAGAATACTTTTTTTTTAACAAGCAAGTCTGAGGCCACTTACTAAATCCCAGTACAAAATACCCTACAAGACAAGTTCACCTCTTCATGCCAAACTTTTCAAACAAGCTGTAATTCTATTCTTATTGACACACTGATTTCCTCCACATTATCTAGGGCTACTAGGGCCACCAGGATCACCACCTTTTTGTTATTCATACCACATTTTACAAATGATAAATCTGAGATGAGAACAACTGCAATTTTTATGTTCTTACTTTTTTTTTTAAATCATGGACCTCTGAAAATCGGAGGAAATCTCTGGGTGCTCTTTCTAGGAAAATATACATGCACTCAAAATTTTGTGAAATCCGAATGTTTGTTAAATCTATAGCATCAACTCCCTAAACAACTGTACTTAAAGAAGCTCACCTGTAGAATGCTTGGTTTACTTCGAAACAATACTTCTTTATGAGAAACACACACAGTAAATTTTACAAATTTACAAAGGTAAATATTATTATGAATCTCCCTTACTCATCCTACCACCCATATGGGTCAAACACCACTGACTTTCAGAGCTTGCATATCTTCTTCACAGAAGTTTCCAGAAGTAAGGACCTCTTGTTTGTGGACTCTTAGTCAAAGTTTCTGGTTTAAGAAAAGTCATACTAATATCTAATTTGATGCTTCTAGGGATGTCTCTAGGCAGGCAGGAAACATGGTATCTTACATCAGATGGCTCCTAAAGTGAACACAAGTCATTCTTTCAGTGAAGAGATCTTTAAAAAGGAAGGATAGTTGACATTCTTGGAGAACACGCTTGGCTTGAGAGCATTTTGTTGTGGAATCCATGGTTCAGAGTCTGGTCCTCAGTAGTAAAGGTCCAGAAATTGCTTTTATTAGATCACCCAAGGATAGGAAGCCCTGAGAAATTCACATTCCACAAAGGCAGACTAATACACCATAGAATTCTGGAAATAGACCCATAAGTGGATTAGACTCCTATGTCTTCTTCCAAGATAACCATTCAAGAAAACAAATGAAGACTAGACAGTTGAATGGGACACACTTAGAAAGTGAGGGAGCTGAATGTCTGGTGGGCAGGACAGGAATCCTTGCCCGCCTGGGCTCTCTCCTGCCATGGTAATGTGGCTGCCTTGGAAGGCATGTCAGGAAAACTTATAGATGTAGGTTTTTAAAATTTTCCTACTGTAAAATGCAATCATATAAAAGAACACTCCTGATGACACAGCCATAACCTCTTCACTTTACCATGACAGTGCTAACATTATATCACATGTATTGCTAATCTTTTTTTTCTCTATGTGTACTATATCCTAGATATCTGTTATTTGCATCCTCCTCTCTGAACTTCTTTATTTGTGACCAAGCCTCTGGTTCTAACTCACAGTTTGCATGAATACAGAGATAGAGAAATATGTTCAGTACCAGGAAGGGAACAAGCCAAATCCAGTATGTGAAATATCCCATAAGATAGATGTCTCAGTTTCTACAACAAACATATGGCAAATTTAAAAAGAAAATAAAATGTGGGGATATAAATGAAAAGAGATTTAAGAAGTGTATCCACTAAATACAATGCATGAATCTTATTTCAAATGCATTTTAAAAGTTTAGATCTTACAAACTTCATGTTCAACCAAACACAAAGTACATACTACATGAGTTTATTTATATAAAATTCAAATATCAGATAGATGCCTTTGGATGGGATAGTCATGGGGCCCAGGGGTACTTCTGGTATAATGTGACATTCTGCCTCTTTTGCAGGGTCCTAGTTATATTGATATATATCCATACCACTAATGCATTCATTTGTGAAAATTCATAAAAATGTTATGATTTATGTACTTCTCTTTAGGCTATGAAATAAAATATTTTCTTATATTTATAAGAGAATATGAATATTGATATCTGTTGCTACTAAGGAACTTCTGGGTTTTTAATTTTTGTTGCTGCTGTTGAAAATGCTGCTTGTTTTTTTTTTTTTTTTTTTTAAGCCTTACTAGCAGTATATACTGAAATACATATGGGTGAAATGTGATGGGTTGAGATTTGCACCACAAAGTGAGGGGGGCAGTGTGAAAGGAACTTGGATGTCAGACTGGCAATCTATTGATAATTTTTGAAGACAGGTGATGTCTTTATAGGTTTTATCCTCTCATATGTAGTTGAAAATTTTCCTTACAAAAAAGTAATTGTAAAATTCCCTTTAGACACTCTCCTTAACCAGTTTCCTCTCTGCACTTTCCTGGGACTCTCCCCTCTCTCCCTTCCCCACCATGACCTCCCTCTTACTGGAGCAGGTCCTCTTCATTAGACCACAGCAGTGCAGCTCAGCTGGGGTCTCTTAATCTGAGAGCCAGCTCATCCTACTGATCCTGAGCACTCAGCCTCCATCTGAAGTAATTTTATAAATACAATCCAAAAAAATGTGTAGGTTTTTTTTTTCCAGAAAAAGGGATGTATCATTCTAGCTTCCAGGAAAAACAGTTTTTCATATTCTGCCCCCACTTCTGTGGGTCTCTCTGTTTTGCCACCCCTGCAAACATGCATGGATAAGTAGGATTTATCTGTCATTAAACTTGAGAAGTACTGTGAATTGCACTGCAAGCATAGTTGGTCACTTCTCCCCAGGAGGGCTGCTTCTACAGACCACTAATCCATTTTGTGAAGATCCTCATAAGTTTTGAGGTCAGAAGGAGATCTCTGAAATTACTCCAGTTCTGAGACTTCATCTCTCTGGAGCCATGCATGTTCTTTTCAATGGCAGTAGTTATTGAATTTTCTTTAACAAAGAAATTTTGGACTTGTGGGATGAGGCCAGGAGAGAAATAATTTAAGAATTATCTATCAATTGAGTGGAAATACTTACCAAGGGTTGGTGAGAATGCCAACAAACGGGTTTAAGACTATGTAAAATGGAGGCAAAATATTCATTTAAATGAGTTCATTATTTTTTTTTCCAGAAATGAGGATGGTATGGAATAATTTACTTGAATTGGTCTCGAAACATACATTTTCAGCCTAGAAACAAAGCACACAAATCTACGCTTGATTTAGGAATTAATAAACATATGTGATTTGGGGAAAATTAAAACATTTTATCAACCTCTGTGAAACTCAAGACTCTGTGATGCTAAGCTATGAGGCACTATATCACATCTTCCCAGCTTACAGGCTTCTGCCCCAGTGTCACACAGGCTAGCAGCCACTCCCTCAGGGCTATCACAGCCACTGGAAGCACTGCCTGCCTCTGCCATTTGCACTTCTGCTGTTTCTCCCACCCTGCAGATCCCCTTCATTTATGAAGGCTCACATCTACACAGCCATCTGCTCCCATTGCCTGGGGCCTGCCCTGCTGACTGTATCACAGGTAAAAAACAACAACAACAACAACAACAACAAAAGCATCTTCCTACTTGTCAAGCAGGGCACCAAATTAGGTGACTGCAGAACTCTTAGGATGAATTCAAAGTATCTTAAATGCGCAGAGCATTTGTTCATTTGACAATCCAGGCAATGCAGACAGAAATAATTGTGAGTCAGGTAAATGCTCCTGAGAATTTGAAACAGGGACTGGAAACCCTGTGTGGTGACACATGGCTGTAATCCCAGTGGTTTGGGAGGTAGAGGTAGGAGGATTGTGAGTTCAAAGCCAGCATCAGCAACTTAGTGAGGCCCTAAGTAATTCAGTGAGAACTTGTCTCTAAATAAAGTACAAAAAAAAAAAAAAAAAAGAGCTGGGGATATTGCTCAGGAGTTGAGCACCCCTAAATTCAATCCCTGATACCAAAAAAAAAAAAGGCAGGAACTGGAAGACTAGAGGGGCATTCTCCAGACGCAGCAAAAGTTTTTGAAGAACATCTGATCACACATGCATGCCACTTTGAATCAATAGGCAAAGAGACTCCCTCTTGAATGTGAGGCAGTTCTAATCTGGTGGTCATTAGCTACTGTGCTTTGAGGTAATCTGAGCTCCACATGCAAGAGAGAAGGGGACAGGTTCAGAGAAACACTTCCAATGGCCCTTGAAAGAAGGCAAAGATTGAGCCTGCAGTCCCACAGTGGGTGGGATCAGCCCAGGTTCTGTGCAGCTCTCATTGAGGCAGATGCACACACTATTGCTTAATGTAAGAGGCAGCAGGATATTGTTCGAGCCTGTGCTCTAGGTCAGAATCTGCCAAATCTTCTCTTAGTTTTAAAACAGAGGGAGAGATAATAATAGAATCTCTGGCACTGGCTTTTATGAGGATTATATTATTTAATATGCATAAGCCCCTTAGAACAGGTCCTCCTGCCCTACAGTCAGCACTCAGTAAATGTCAGGATTTTGGAATGAGGATGCTGAGTAAATATCCAAGAAGACTGATGTCTTAATATGGTGATTAAAAGATATCTAAAGGAAGATCCCAAGGACGTATGGCAGAGTCATGCCTTCAACACCACGTCTCAAATGATACGAGAACAATTACATGGCATAATAGGAAAAACACTGGACTTGTGGGAAAGAGGTCTTGGTTTAGGTCCTGGTTGTCACCAGTTCTGTGACCTGGGATCAAGGAACTCATTGCTTTGTGTTTATAAAGGAGAGTCCATCTCTATGAGCTGCTTCTTGCTTAACACTATGATTTGATGCCAAGTAGTTTTTATGTCACTGTTTCTTTGATTAGATTCATATTAAGATTTTTTTAAAGTGTCACTCTGGGCCTGTGGGTCCCCATTCTTTAAAATCATCCAGAGTAATTTAACCATATTTATATTATATGCTAGTATACTAGCAGATTATAAACCAGGAAGTCCAAGAATAAAAAAAAAATAAAGTACAATCTAACACAAAGATAAAATATAACAAATATTGCTCTTAAGATATGAGATCTTGGGCTGGGGTTGTAGCTCGGTGGAAGTGTACTTATCTAGCTTACGTGAGGTACTGGGTTCGATTCTCAGCACCACATACAAATAAAAAAATAAAGATCCAACAACAACTATATATATATATATATATATATATATATATATATATATATAGTTGATATATATATATATATATAAAATTAAAAAAAGATATAAGATCTTTGTTTCCATCTTTTTTAATAATGTTCCTAGTGACAAATATGTCCCAAGTGGGGTCCTGCCAGCCATACCACTGACCAGTTTTCCTTTCTCTTGACTGCCCACATTTCCAGAAAGCTGATCAGGGTTATGGTTGCTGTGATAGTCATGAAACAGAAGCATGCTGGCCTCTGTGTGCTAGGAAACAGACAGATGTGAGTAGTGGGAACACAATGTCAAGAGAATAATTCTATAAAATGGGCACACTGTGCTGACTCCCACATGCTTTCTTTTCCAAGAAGCAATTTACCTGCAGCTCTGCCTGGGCTAAGTGGATAGACCATGTCACATTCCTCAGCAAACTGCCTACAAAAGAAATGCAGGCAGGCCTGAGATAATGTTGATGGGAGGGACCCAAGAAGGGTGAAGGGAGAGACTTTTGTAACCCTTTTTATAAACCAGATCCTAAAACTCAGGAAGATAAGGATAATTCCTTTGTACCATAAAATCTTTAAGAATTTATGGTTAAGAATCTAATGAGAACGGGTCAGCATGGGCCAAAGTGACCTAGAATTGTCATGACAATGGGGTCTTAAAAGTCTAATGTCATCCTGCTGTCAGCCAAAAGTTAAGAGGCAGACCTGGCAGGACTCTTTGGAAAGTTCTCTGGGATCTCAAATAAAATTGGAGTATAGGATAGGTACACTGTCCCTCTCCTCTCTGAAAGGACTCACTCTCTCCCTTGGAAGTGTCCCCCCTTCCTTTTTAACTCATTCCTGTTTCTCTGAGCACTCTTTCTGACTTGATTGCAAGAATCGGGGTTTGAATGAGGGGTCTTCATGCTGCCCCAGCTCTATAACATATGGATTGAAGCCTCTAGTCCTGAGCAGACTGCCACCTGCTAACTCAACACCCAACAATTAAGTCACTTAACAACAGCAGACCTATGAAAAGATTTAAACCGATGAGCTAAATTTCACACAAAATATGCCTTCACAAATAACCTCTAAAGAGCATTTATAACTATCTTTCTTGGAAATCATAAAAAAAGGAACTCTGACATACATTGATATTTTCTCCAACTAATTCCCTTGAAGAGGCAGTGTTCATTACCAATTCAGAATTGAGACTGATGCACTCACCAGGAAGGATAAGTGAAATTCCGTAGACATTATCATGCAAATTCTGTCTTAAAGCTCTTCAGTTGTAAAAAAAAAAAAAAAAAAATGTTCAATTGTATATAATCACCTTGGCATTTCCATGTAAGAAACAGATTTATGAGAGAAAAGGACTGACTTACGGAAAATCAAGCAAAGCTAACATATTTCTTAAAATGCCATAAATACAGATTGAAATTTATGAAAGCTGACACAATATTCAAAAGACAAAACCTGAGGCATTTACTCCTCAGATTTACAAACATACTATTTCAGTAAAATGGCTTAGGAAACTCCAAGTTATTCACAAAGGGTTTCATGTTCTTGGTAAGGGAAATTCAAGCCAATTCAACAGAATCTAGTATCATTAGCCAATATGGGGCTTCTCTAACAAAATACCTGACATTGGGTAATGCAAAATGAAAATAGTTCTATTTAGTTCATAGTTCTGAAGGCTTAAATTTCCAGATGGGGCAGCCTTGTCTGCTCAGTATCTAGTTAGGGCCTCTGTCTACAGCACAACATGGCAGCTGGCATTCCATGGCAGACTTGTGTGCAAGAGACAGCTATCTCGTGATGAGATAGGAAGCAAGAAACCAGAGAGAAGCCAGGTCTGCTCTTTCAGAATAACCCCCTCTCATAAGAACAAACCAAGTGCCACAAGATCTGATCCACTCTAGAGAGACAGCATTAAACCATTCATGAAGGTGGAGCAACCATGATCAGATTCTCTCCCTCTAGGCCCCACCTCCTAAAGGTTTCTCACCTGAACACCACCATACTTGGAACAAAGCTTCTGGCACATTAACATCTGGGGGCAACCCATATCCAAATCATAGTATCTAGGTAGACTCTATGGCACTTTCTATTGTAAAGACATCAAAGATTGAAAAAAAAAAAAAAGCAAAGATTCTGCCATTGCCACAGTGAGGATAGGTAATGGAAAATAGGTAATGGAAATATGAAGTGGTCTGTGTAAATATCATAAGAGGTACCCACAAAATGTTTGGAGGTTGCTGTATTTGAAAAGATAAAGAGATTAGGTGTGGGGAAATGAGAAAAGACTTCGAATGAAGAAAGGTGTTATTTCAGCTCAATTTTGAAGAATTGAGAGGGTTAGGATAGCAAATAAGAGAATGGGAACAGGCCATTTCAGGAAAATGGCATAAGCTACAGCCTGGAGGTGTCAGAGGATTCTGTCATTTAGCTTGAGGGTGGGAACATCCTGGACACCTCAGTGTGATGATTAAGTATCTGGATTGGAGAAACTCACCTTGTACAGGCCCTAAGAGACATGCTGCCATTACTCTTTATTCTGAAGGCACTGTTCCCCCAGCAATGTTTATGTCACTTATAAGGAATTGAATCATCTTTAATTAAAGCAACCTAAGTTGAACACTGAAAGAAGGATGACTAGTGAAGATACTGAAGATGTAAGGAGGAGCAGGAATCGATGGGGACAGTAATTCAGGCATCAGAAGCAAGTGGTCCTTGCTCTAGATGGGGGTTCCTGTGAGAAGAGCTAGTGCTTTCCTTTGAGAAGGGGTTGTTACATTTCTGTCAGGGGCCATATGATGAACATTTCAGAATTCAGAGGCCCTATGTTTTGCGTTCCAACTATTCAAGTCTATATCGTGTTGTGAAAACAGATGTAAACGATCCATAAATGAATGAACACAAGAGTGTTCCAATTAAAAAAAACCTCACTTATCAAAAGGCCAGGTTTGATTAATGGACCACAGTTTGTTAACCCTTTAGAGAATCCACAGGAAGAACAAGTATACTACAATGTTATTTGAAAGAAACAAGAAATTAAAGGCTTGACCTTTTCAGTAAAGTAGGAAAATAGGTTATTTGCTAAGAAATCCAGGTGGAGGGCAGAAGGAAATAAAGACATCTTGGAACAGTCATCACAGGGTCATCCAGGGATAAAAACACACAGAGTAGCAGTTTGAATTAAAGGGCCAAGCAGAAAGTCTTAAACCAGAAGGGAGAAAGTCCACAAAAGCATCACCAATTTAAGACATGGCTTACACACACACACACACACACACACACACATACACACACATGCATTTGTTGTATAACCTAACTACAAAGAAGATCAAGTCCTTATATGCTGATGAAACTTTGCCATTGTAAAGCCCCTACAGAAGGGTTTCTTCTTGCTTCTAGTGATAACTCTCATTGCATAATTCACTTTAGTCTAATCAGCACAGAAATCCAAGCACTATATTCATGAGACAAGCAATCAAGCATTGGCTAGGACCCAAAGGGGAAATAGGGAGATAATGAATAAACGAAGGAATGTGTCTCAGCCATCAAGTTACTCATAGTAAGAGCCAAGGTTGCTGTAAAGAACTTTGATTCCCCGTGTTTTGTTTCTGCAGTCCCAGATGCAGACATCCAGGCAGAGAAAACCTAGGATGCTATGTCCCCAACAGTAACTCAAAAATTTCAGAAGCTAATCTAATGCCAAGGATTCCAGAAACATAAGGAAATTGAGAAGAGTGAATGAGTAGCAGACTCTCTTATTTAGAAAAATGGCTTCTTTTAAAAATGATTGGTGCCCTTCAGATTTTTTTATAAGATGTGAGGCTAGTTCTGAGCTTCCCACATGCTGTGAAGCTGAGTGTCACATGCCAGTCAAACATAGCATTTGGTGGGAAAGATTGGCAGGCACCAGTGAACAGACTTCCATTTCCTTTTAATGATCCTCGGGAGGAATGGACATGGCTTTCAGGCATTTTGATCAGGCAAGCAGTCAGAAGTTTCACACTGAGCCTGAGAAGCACCACAACTGGAAAGACAGGTATAGTTGCCATCTATGTGAACTTGCTCATTTGCCTAAAACTGACAGGGCAATACTTAACAAAGAGAATTATTTAGCACTGTCAGTCTCTCCTTAAGAGGATTGCTGTCACATGGCCTTTGGTCTCTGTTGATTAAGAGCATTGTTCTTTTACATTTGTCACCTGAAATCATTTCTTTGTTTCACTGAGTAACAATGTACATCTTCACTCCCCTGTTACAGTGGGGTTAGAGCTCTCTATGGAAACGACAGCCGTAGGCATTAGCCAAGATTTCAGAGTTGCCTCTGCATGAAAGACACTGAGAATCCCTGTTCTGAATCTCAGAACCACTCAACACCGCATCACGGCACCACAAGCTGTGTCTTCCTGCTGTCTTCAAAGGGGTACTACAAGCTGAAGGGTCAGAAATGCCCATCTCCACGAGGGACAGGGAACATACTAGACAGCCAGCCCAGGAGAGTAAGGAGTCTGAAGTTGAAGCTGATGCTCTCAATATATTTTCTGATTAACTGATCAAGGCGTGTAGCAAGCAATTCTTCCTGCCGGAGTCTGATCTTATTCCAGGTCTCACATCTCAAAATTTCCTTGTTGTTGCCACATATATAACGCTGTTAATCATTCAATATTATGACTATGAATGAAACACTTATGAGGTGTTGGTGACTGTCTCTCAAGAACCCTAAAGGAACAATTGTCCCAAATTTCCAGATGAGAACTCCACAACCTTGAGAAGTTGAGAAATCTGACCAAGAATACACAGCACAGCAAGTTGGAATTCAAGGCCAAGTGCATCTGGCCTGAAAGCCTGTGCTCTGAGGATTCTCTGCTCAGTACTCTGGGATTTTCCTCCTGGAGACTGGGAAGACTTAACATGGTTTTACCTACAGAGACCCTGTGGGACATCCTGGCAGCTGTGGAGGAAATAAAGGGTCAGAATGAATACTCAGGACATAACCTACTGTGGGCTAGCCAGCTCTTCATGAAAAGAGAATGAAGTTTGCATCTGTACAACTTATGCTGATGAAAACAGTTGTAGTTCACAAATTGTTTTCACAAGCAAAGTTTCATTTGATCTGCATAGCAACTGTGGGAGGGTAGCAGGACAAGCATGCTTTCCATTTATCAGATGCAAGTCCATAAAGCTTCTAAAAGGTTAGGAAATATTAAGATTACATGATTAATAAATGGAAAAGTTAGGATTAGATACCTTTTTTTCTCTGGTTCCTTTACCAAAATTGTCCTTTAATATTAAGAAGCTTCTGTTCTCTGTGTTGGTCACTTTATAAGCCTGAAAAGAAATTTCTTCACGCTTTCCTGTTTCCATCTCATTTCTGAAAGATGGCATTCACCCATGCCACACTCCTACTTCCAGGGCAGCTTAGCACTACCTTTAAAAATGAGTAAAGTCAATTATACTATGCTATTATAAAAAAAAAAATAGGTAGCATGAGAATTTTTAAAAGAAGAAGAAGAGGTGTGGGACAGGGAAGAGAGCTTAGCCAGAGACTCTGGACAGCAGTATAATGTTACATTTGTATTAACTAGTGTTATAGAGAAAAACCCCTGGAGAATCACAAAGCGGAAAAATAAGGGCAGTTGACAAGTACAACTGTGCATGAAATAAAAAGGACCTTGGAAAACAAAAAGAATCAAAGATAGACACAAAACGAAAATGAAATCTGAATCATGAATCACAGCAACAATGCACAAGAGAAGAAAATAAGTCACTAAATTCATACCATTATATTATCTTTCTATTCTCCTGGCTTAGGGATATGGCACGAAAGAGGAAAAGAAGTAAAACAGAGAGGAGAGGGACCACAGGAATAGAAAGAGGAGGCTCAAATTCCGGAAGCTCAGGAAAAGACAGAAAGTACTGAGTAGGAAAGAGCAACTCTCCTGAAAGATGGGTCATATTTCTCCATTGCTTTCTGGATTATTATTATTAAATAAGCTTGAGTATGAAGGGCTGGGGGAGGACTTTTGACAATCCTAGCTGTCAGTCCCTCTGCCGACAGGTGCTATTTTTTTCCTATTGCTATTTCATTCCTTCCCAGCATCTCCCTTTATCTTGTAGGTGAATGAGCTGAGCGGTTCCGCCCCCACAGTGCGGGCTGCTCCCTCCTTACACCTGAGCTGCTGCTCTTGGAGAAGCAATCACTGCAGTCCTATGGGAGAAAACCGCACATCCTGCTGCAAGAGAGACCGGGGTCCTCAGGATCTACTGGCATGAGCAAAAGCGGAAGGCTGGAGTCCAAAGTAACATGGCATTTGAATACAGATCGTTATGGCAGAAACTGGCCACCAACCCCAAATCAAACATGGGATGGGAGTTCTCTGTTACCCTGGGTTATAAGAGCAAAGATTAGCACCTGCCTTGTGGGCTCAAACTTTTTACATGATTTTATAGAAGTTCTATATCAGTGTAATACAGTGATATACTAGTTTCTACCCTGTAATTACTAAAGTCACTAAATTTCAAAACATTTTAGTAAAGATGTAAAACAGAATAACACCTTGCACACAAAAGAACTTAATCTGTCAAAGGTTTGCAATGATCTGTCTTCTCTAAACCCACCTTATTTTGAAATGCCATAAACCCAGAGTGGTGTTTTTTCTTTTTTCCTTTTTTTTTAAATCCAACTGGACACATTCCCTTTTAAAACTATCTTCCTACAGCTGAACCATCCACTTAAAGAAATGATACTGTCGTTGTTGTTCCCAGCTAAGTTTTCAAGTAATTTTTGAAGATGCTTCAAATTAGGACATCCATAGCTCCCTGGTGTACTCTCTCTCAGGGTACTCACCCCAGCCTCCTCACAGCACAATCACTAACAAGACAAATCCAGGTCTCTGCTGTGAACCCTCTGACATTTGTCAAACTGATAAGCCCTCCCACACTTTTCTTTCTTAATTTATCTTGACAGACAAAAACTGCAGGCAATAACATCCAAACATGGTCTTCCTCTCATCATTTTAGTTGAAGGGCATGCAATCTTCAGGTGAGAGGCAAATTCTACATCCACTCTAGGATTTTAATTACATTCTTGCAAATGTCCAGGTATACTTCCACTTCATTTGGAAGTTCCAACTTATCTCTTGTAAAGAGCTTTTCCAAAACCCAAAGTAGATATTATCAACAGCATTTACTCACTGTGAAAAATCTATATTTGGCCAAAAAAAATTAAAAATTAACTAGAATCATAATAAAGTTATTATATATCAGCCATTGTGGTATCAACTCTTGGCTGCCATAGGGGAAAATACATTCAAATAAAGCCAGTTTACCATTTTTGCTCATAGAGATGGATGAGTAAAGGCTTGCATTTGGATTCCAAGGCTTAATATACACTGCAGTGGTTTTGGTCAGTAGACTAGCAACTCAGCATCAACTGGGAACTTGTGAGAAATGCAAATGCTCAAGCCACACCCCTGGCCAACAGAATTAGGACTCTGGGGTTGGGGGTGGAACAATCTAGTTAATAAATGATTGGAAGTGACTGTAATAAATGCTCAAGCTCGAGAATCCCTGGTTTAACATCAATGGGTTACAACCAAAGTACCACTTAGAAATTTTACGATTCCTTGACTTTCAAAAGAGTATCAGATTTTTATTTTTTTTTACAGCAATGAGTTATAACTAAAGTAATATCTGTCACTTGGAAATTTTATGATTCCATGACTTTCAAAAGGGTGTCAGATTTTTTAAACCATCTTTTATTTTAAAATAGTTTCAGATTTACTGAAATACAATACAGAGAATTCCGGTATATACATACACCTCCCACTACCCAGTTTCCACTAGTGTTAACATCTTGCATAGTGTAGTACATTTGACATAATTAATGACCCCATGTTGACATATTATTATTAATTAGAACCTATACTTGATTCAGATGTTCTTAGATTTGTCTAATGTTCTTTTCCTGTTCTAGGATCTTATCTTGAATATCACATTACATTTAATATCAGTATCTCTTTAGGCTCCTCCTTGTTGGCTGTGACAATTTCTGTCTTTCCTTGTTTTGGGTGACTGTCTTAAAGAGTAGTGGTAGTGTATTTATAAGAATATCCCTCAGTTGGGATTCATCTGATGCTTTTTCTCATTAGATTAGACTGTGGTTGTGGATGTTCTCACCATAGCATACCAAGGGCATACACTAGCAATATAACTTATCAGTGATGAAGTTAACCTTGATCACCTGACTGAGGTAAAGTTTGTTAGAATTATCCACCATTAAGTTATTTGTCTTTTCCACCTTTCCATGCCATATTCTTTGGAAGCTACCATGGGGAGCCTACACTTAAGGACTGGAGAGTTATGCTCTATTTTTTTGGCAGAATTCTTTGCAGAGTTTTGCACCTGAAAAATGAATAAAACCAATTTTTATATTTGAGATGTTTCTAAAAAGAAGCTCAAAATGAGTTAATCAATGTAAGGAAAAATAAATAAAAGCGTAATGACAAGAGAAATGTGGCTCCCAAAGGAGGTAATATGTGTCTGCACAAAGGCACACTGGTGCGAGCAAATTGCCATATGGACCACCACATCTGGCACTAAGAGTGGTGACTACAAATTGTCAACATGTGTAACTACCATTCTTTTACAGACATACACTCCTGACCTCTTTCCAAAATAAGATATTCCTTCCCTCTTCCCCAGCCTTGCCTGCACACTGACATTACCTCAGGAGCTTTGAGAGTGAGGCTCTGCGATTGCAATTGGTGTTTATAAAGTTCCCCAGGTGATTGGAATGTGCAATCAAGTGTTCAGAAAACCTCTGTTCTCAGTGCTATCATCATCCTCAAGTGATAATTTCAGCTCATGAACAGCTAGTAGAGAACCAAGGGATATGAAAACAGGCCAGATTATAAATTTTCATGGCACTTGAATCTTTTAAGATGGCATACTGTGAATTGACTCCCCCAGACTAGAAAATTCTCAGGGAAGAGTTCATATTAAAGAGGAGAAATAAGAGGAATAAGAGAAAGCAACTGATATTTAAAGACGCATAAAATATGACCCTACCCTCAAAATCTTGACCAATAGAATTGAACAGAAGAAATGGAATAGAAGAGCTAAAGGTGGTAGTAATCATGGTAGAGCATAGTAGTGATAATCACAGCTCATGTTTATCAAATTCTTACTTTGGACCAACCTAAAGATTTTCCATGAATTTTCCTCTCAAATTCCTATTGCAAACAACTGAAATAGATACTATTATTATTTCCATTCTATAAATGAAGAAATTTACCCAAAGTCACATAGCCAAGAGGTGAACAAAGATAGATTTCAAAGTCCCATGATCTTAATATCAGAGATCTTGTTCTGTATCACTTTTTCTTTTTTCTCTAAGAATATCTCAGAGTTGTGTGTAGCAGGGAAACAGAAGAGGGAGAAGTACTTTAATCTAGGAGATTAAGGAAGGCTCTCAGGGATAGGTTATAGAAACTGAGTTGAAGGGAGAAGTTTAATCTGGAGTTGTTGTTAGTTGGGGACAGATGAGACAAGGACCACTTAATTCAGATGTCTATTGCCAAAGTCAAGATCCGAGAAGTTGATCCATCCAAACTCAGAAATGCAAAAGTGGAAGGAAATAAAAAAAAAAAACACTTTATTTGAGGTCAGAGAACTGCAAGTCAGACAACACAGATTCAAATATTTTCAAAACAGTGTTCTAGCAAAAGGAAGGAAACTGGAAGCTGATATTAAACAGACATTGGTGACAAGGACACAAAAAAATCTCTTTTGGGGAACCTTAACTGAACAGGTGCTGTGTGACGAGGGCTATGTGACTAATGAAAGTTTTAAGAAATATAAACTATTAATGAAAACGTTCATAAAACAGGAGCCTGATTATTTCTTGATAGCATCTCAAGTCTCTGGGCACATTGTGGCTATCCTGTTCTGGAAGCTTTCAGACAGCAAGTAACCAAAGTCCACACTTTTGCACAGCAGCTTCTAACAGACATGAGTTCTTTTCCTTTGATGGCCTCATGATAATTTTTGAAAAGTTTTTTTCAATGTTATTTCATCATAAGTTGTGTTTCATTTTCACAGAGGTAGGAGGGTTAGAAGAGGATAGGGACAGTGGCTGAGCGTGTTTGCAAAATTTAATAATGGCAAATCTGATGAAAGAAAGGATCAGTCTCTTGCACCATGTATTGGGTATCTCTCATCATCTTCTCCCTTGTACTTTCTGCCCCACTCTTTGCATTAGGAAAACTGTCTAGCCAACGTGGAATACATCAACAGATTTCCCTTCACCACTGGTTTCCAAAGTGTTCAGTCAACTGGAGGGCTTGAGTGACAGATCAGAGCAAGAGAAGACTGGATTCAGGGCACTCCTCTCTTGGCTACCTTGGTCTGGCTTTTTCCTCAGATGAAGGTAACTGCTTCTCTCAAGACAGCCTTCTCTATATGGCTCTTGCCTTACAGCTCCTTTCATTTTGTGCCTCACAGATCCTTCAAGCTCAGGATTGGTGATAATAACTCCTCAGTCTCTAGCCCAAAGTTTCCTGTTCACAACTTGAAAATAGTTCATTGTTGAGAGCCACAGCCAAAGGGGCCCCAGCAAACTTCCAGCTGCTGCATTTCGCCTAGCCATCTCCTTGCAAAATTCCTCATTGGCAACCTTCCATAACAGGTATTGACCTCCATTTAGCATAGCTTTACACATATTAGCCCAATCTGCTGGCGTCATGTTCAAGTTGTTAATGGATTCGACCATGCTTACAGTGAAGGGTACTTGAGGACCATAGGTTGTTACAGCCTCTTTTAGCTGCTTCACTGTTTTGAAATTTAAAGCATGGTGAATTTGCTGCCCTCCTGCCTCAAATACAGGGCATGTTAATATTTGAGATCCTGTCTCAGGATCCCAACTATCAACTGCAGGGGTTGGGGACCTCCCAGCATATGGAGGTGGTGCTGTTGGTTGGACATTTATGCCCTCTGGTGATAGAAAGGTGTTAGTAGCAGTCTCCTGTTGTAATTTTTCCCCTGATGGCTTTTTCTGCTCTAAGCTTTCTTCCTCTATCTGACTAGCTCGAAAGACCTTCTCTTTTACTTGAATCTTTTCCTCTTTCTGACTAACTTGAGAGACCTTCTCTTTTACTTGAATCAATATGTCTTCTCCTTCCTCTACCTTTGTCTGAACTGAAGGCTTTGGACTAAGCAAACCAGATACCAACGCCCACAATGTCAATGTGCCAACTGGCAGAGTTCCCGGGCTTTTCTTTTCTATTCTTTTAAAATCTTCACCATGATGTTGAGAGCCACAGCCAAAGGGGCCCCAGCAAACTTCCAGCTTCCAGCAAACTTCCAGCTGCCAGCAAACTTCCAGCTGCCAGCTGATGATTGGCTCATAGCGGCCCCAGCAACTTCTAGCTGCCAACTGATTGGCTCCTCTGTGGTGATGCTCATTGGGCTGTTTCCCTGCCCTTTCAGACCACGGAGCTGCTCATTGGGGGACTTTTTTTTTCATGTTTTTTTGTTTATTTCTGTTTAATTCTCAAATAGTCCTCAGTGTTTGAGATTAGAAAACAAGCACCAAATAGGCTACAAATATTTCAGTAACCATGACAATACTTCTAAAGGAAAAAAAAATGAATGAATAAAGAAGGCATTTAAAACTGTCAAACAAGCAAAGGGCGAAAGATCAATGGGAGGATGCAGGGATGTGAGGCGAGTCAGGAGAGGTGGGGTGCCGCAGTCTGGCTGGGCACAATTCAGGAGCCACTTGTCAAAAGAAACAAACTTTATTTTTAGAACCACACATGCCAAACAAAACAGCTCCCCAGGAAAACCTTCAGAGCCCAACTGCCACCACCGGCTTCCCACAAGCCTTTCCACCTCCCACAATCCTCCTGCTCTTGAGGCTGATTGGCTGGGTCATGTGGGTGGAGCAAAAAAAAGTCCCCCAATGAGCAGCTCCATGGTCTGAAAGGGCAGGGAAACAGCCCAATGAGCATCACCGCAGAGGAGCCAATCAGTTGGCAGCTAGAAGTTGCTGGGGCCACTGTGAGCCAATCATCAGCTGGCAGCTGGAAGTTTGCTGGCAGCTGGAGGTTTGCTGGGGCCCCTTTGGCTGTGGCTCTCAACAGTTCATTTGTAAATTAGCTCTCCTCTGATCTTCCTAATATAATGGTGCCATCTACTTCCTATTGAGATTCTGACACACAGCACAGGTACACATTCTCTTCCTTTCTGCCTGTCCCACTTGTCAGAAATATTGCCTAGAGGTGCTCTTCCATAAACCATTCAGAAACATATTTAGTAACAGTCCAGGGATGACAAGTGCTGCTAATGGCTTTGGAGGAGAGATTAGGAATTTGTATCCAGAGAAGAACTTGGCTTTAAATCTCTAGGAAGCTAAGAATACAATACGAATGAACTCAGATTGAAAATAAATATTCTACCTATTTACAGATTTATGGTTTTGAATATGAAAAGTCCTAATAATTTAATTTGGGCTGTGACATAAATATAATAGCTTTTGCCCTGGAATGCAGGAAATCCTGCCAATATCTTACAAATTTCACATCATCCAGTTAACAGTTCACTTGATTCTTTGTCTCAAGACAGAGAGAAAGAGAAGTAGCTTTAACAAATATGATACGTAATGTTTTCCAGAGCTAGCCGCGTGGATTTAGATGAAAGCCTCTTTGATTACAGATACAAACCCATATAAACAAGCTTGTAGGTAGGAAAATGAGGTATGGTCCTAATTTCCCTGTATTTACAAGAAAATATCTGGCAACATTTAACATTTCCTGTTCTGTGATACATGATACCCCTTAGAAGTTTCAATTTCAGGCTGTTAATTAGAATGTGCCACATATCACTACTTAATGGATTTAAATCTTGGACAAAGGTCACTTCACTAATCATTATTTTCCTTTCCTGCTTCTAAAGCTGTTGAATTCTCCCTATTAAGCCAAATTCCCTTTGCATTTAAATAATTAGAGAAAAATTCTTAATGAAGTCACATGGATACCCACACATGAATACCTGCATAAGACCCCATGTTTATAAAATATGCACTGAGTGATATAAATTGATATATTCTTTCATTAGTGGTTGTCTTAATCAAATTTTGTTCTTAACACGTTAATACAATTCTAAATGCAATTGTCTGGCTGTAGGATTAATATCTTTTTGTTCCTAGAACATGAGAATTGTAGAACAGGGCTCTACCCAGCCTACCCACCACTGCATCTCCAGAGCTTGGCACAGAACTTGACACAGAATAGGCAGTCAATAACTATTTGTTGAGTGTGTGACTAGGACCTGACAAGAAGGTCACATGCAATGAAGAGTAACAACATTTAAATATCACAGCAATATCAACTAATACTTCATAATGAAAAGCCGCTCTGAGGGAAATGTTCGGTGGCTTCTGGGCATTCGTCATCTACCTGCTCCTACTTGTCCCTCCCCTTTCTCCTTCCCTTCTCTCCACAGAACGTAAGTGAGACTAGTGTTGGGTCTTGCCAGGGAAAGAGGGAGAGAATTCCCACAATTTGGTTGTTTAAATCGTGAAATTTAAGTGAACACAGTAACTTTTCCTAGGAAGAGGCTAGTGGCCCATGTCTTCCAACAAGTAATAACAAATAAGAAAGAAAGTGGTATCATAAGAATACCAATATCTTCATACTGGCCAGTGCTGAGGGCACTTGTTTAAATTCATCATCAGATTTCTTGTACATAATATTACTAGAGCATAGTAAACATACTTCAAATGTAATTACATTGAGAATAGTGCACAATAAAACAATAAATATAAATTTGGTGGATGTAATGAATTCTGACATCTATATATCAGTTTTAGACAAATAGCTTAGAGATTTCAGACAGCAAATGCCTTATACGGGATTTCCCTTCACTTGAGCTCCTTACCCAACCAACACAAAACAAAATACAATAAACCAAAAAACCTACAACTTAAAAGTTGGTTTCCCTTAGTATTTCATCTTAAATAATTTCCAGGAAGTGTGAGATGCTGAACTTTGACTTGAAATATTTCCAATGAATATGACATTATGGAAAATTGGGAAGCAATGAAACATTTTGGATGATGATTCATACCCTTAAGACTTATGCTAATATACCATCTTTTATTACCTTCCATAAGTGACAGGTGTAATATTATTTCCTGTTAAAAAAACCTCAGAGAGCTGTTATTTACTAGGCTAGTTACAAAGATTATACCAATTGTTTATGAGAGACTAAGGGTAAAATTGAGTTATCCATTGTTTTTCTAGTCCCAAACCACCAACTGTTGGGCTTTAGGCACAAAATAAAGCACAACCAAATAAAAACAGAGTCTGTTTTTTGCTGCTCTGGGGAGAAACTTCTGCTTGCTTTTAAAATGTAATTCTGAATGCATAGTAGAATAATAACAAGTTGCACATAAGGTTCTAGCTGAATGGAACTTTAGAGATGAGCCAGTTCAACTCCATTGTCTTACAAATAAGGAAAACTGAGGCTTTGAGAAATTTGACTTGTTCAGGATCACACAAATTAATTAATTTAAAAGTGAAAGAAAAAAAATTTATGAAACATTTAAATCCTAGAAAAATGGATTTATTTTCTTTATTTTACTGATGCATTTTAATTTTAATACAACACAACATTTATACATCATTAAAATAAAATTGTATCTGTATAAGTTGGCACAAAAGACAGAATACTAGCCCCTGAATATATTTACATCTTAATACTGGAACCTGTGAAATGTCATCTTACGTGGCAAAGGGATTTTGCAAATGTAGCTGAGTTGAACATCTTGAGATGGGGAGGGTATCCTGAGTTACCATGACCTGGATGGGTCCAGGGTAATCACGAGAGTCTTCAGACAAGAGAGAGGGAAAAGTGTGGAAGTCTGAGGAGATTTAACAATAGAAAAGATAGAGGAAAGAAGAGAGGGGGGCACAGAGAAATGTTAGCTTCTAGTTTTGAAGATGGAGGAAAGAGCTATAAAGGAATGCATTGGCTTCTAGGAGCAGGCAAAAGCAAAGAAACCAATTCTCCTCTGAGAAATTGCATACCAGAAAAAATGGAGCTCTGCCAATCCATTTTTGAGTTTTATGTCAAACTTCATTGACACAGAGAGCTCTAGGACCTAGTGGGTACATTTATCTTTTCCTCATCTGAGGCCCTGCTGCTGATCACAGCACCAGGAAAGACAAAGATGCTAGTGGTTTATTTTGGGAATGTCTACAACTCCTATTCCAGTTCCCTTTACAGTCTCAAAGGAAGTTGTTCAGTGGGACCCCTTTTTTTCTTCTCCCAACCTTTGGAAACTAAGAGCACAATCTTCAGCAAGCTCTTGATCTATCCATCTCCTTTACCTGCATATTTTGAAGAGAAAAAAAACGTGATATTAACCAGCCCAGGAGAAATTTAACTTTGAGCAATTTTTTATCCATATCCAATTAATGCATTCAATGTTAATTTCTTATAGCAATTGGGTTTGTCGTTGAGCCAGGAATTGGGGGTATAGGCTCTCTCTTATAGGCATCCCCTACTTTACTTCCCAGCTGCCATTAACCTTGTTCCAGCCACCCATAGTGCAGTCATTTAAACTTTAAACTTTAAAGCCTCTTTAGGAGCTTCTCTATTTAGGTCATGTTTCCAATCTATCCACCAATATGGCCAAGTTGGATCTTTCAAAAACGGTCCTATACATTACGTAGCTACCAGATACATGTGGCTATGAAAACATACACTTAATTAAATGAAGAACACGTTTGTTTAGTCCCATTAGTCACATTTCAAGCACTTACTAGCCACATGTGGTTGGTGGCCACCATGTTGGACAGTGCAAATAGAGAACATTTCCATCATTGCAGAATCTTCTATTGGGCAACCCTGTTATTAAATAGAAATATGCTCCTACATTACTCCTGTTTGCTTAAAAGAAAACCTACACACTTTTCTAAGTAGGATAAATCATTTAGGTGCTGGCCCTTACCACTAGCTTAGTATCACCCTCTCTCAAACACATTGTTCATTTCTGAAGATATGCTCTGTCTGCCCCTGCCCTCTATTTATCATTAAAGTCTTAGCTCATATTTTATTTTCTGTGAAGCCGTTACCATGACTAAATTTAATGTTTATCTGTCTCCTTTCACTGGGAGTTCCATCAATTGACTTTAAGTTAAGTTTTGACTTTAAGTGTTTTATACATTTATCTTTCAGGAGCTTGGGAGCTCCTTGATGGGAGGATATGTTTCTCTCTCTCTCTCTCTCTCTCTCTCTCTCTCTCTCTCTCTCTCTCTCTCTCTCCCTCATACACACACACACACACACACAGTATATATAGATATTTTTAAATTTGATAAATAAATTGACTCATCAAACCATAAGGTATTGAGAAATATTCTATATCTCTTCTTTTAGAATTCTTTAAACATAAATTGCTCTATCCTTGGAATTGATAAGGTACAATTCTTCCAATGGGTCACCCTAGTCACTTATGGAATATTAACCTTAAATTATGGAGACAGGTGGAAGAGTACACACACACACACACACACACATATACACTGAAGAAAGTGGATAAGTTGGTGTTGACTTTCTTGATATCAAGGAATTTAACTTGAACGTACCTAGAATTCAGAAGTAAGCACTTGAATAAACCTCACCAAATATCACATTTAATATTGGATTTACTCTTTATCTTAATTTGAATTGTATAAAAGGAATAAAATAATAGCTGCTTTCATTGAAGTTCTTTCATGTGTCTGATACTCTTCCAGATGCTTCCTTTACACTTCTTACTTAATTTCCACAATCCATTTTCAAGATAGGTACTATGGTAGAAATGAGGGTCAGAAAAAGGAGAGTAACTTATGCAAGATCACATTGCTCAAAAATGACAGAGCTAGGATTCTAAGACAAAGTTCATCATCTACTTTATATTTTCCTGTAAAACAGTAACTCATCTATTCTATCATATCCTCTGAAGCTTAGGTAAACTTAGAAATTAGTATATAAGAATTTTGGAGATAATAAACCACTAGATGACAGAGGAGAATATAAGGCACCTGTTCACAAATACTACATTCTGCACTTCACTGGAGATTTGCCTTCTTTCCTTCTTTCCTCGTTGTTTCATGACATAGTGCAAACTTCAGGGGAACTGAAAGCAGAACATACAGATTTGAGTTCTTTCTCCTCTTTGTGCTCCTATGTGACTTCTTGAAGTCTTGAAATTTACATGGAAGGACCTAAAAATATTCCATTACAACAGGCCATACCAAAGATATTAAAATATCCACTCTCTATGTATGGGACAAAGCAGGAGGGTTAAAAACCAAAATGCAAATAGTTATGAGGAGTTTAATTTTTATGCTTTTAATCTCTATAACAAAAAGAAGTGTTTTGACATAGTAAAGTTTATTTCTTAAGTTGAATCAGGGATGCAAATTAAAGAATGCATTTGGGTAACCTGAAAATTAAACCTCATTTAATTTATTTCTGGGGGAAAAGAAAGGGGTAAATGATTCCTATCTCATTCCTATGACATGATTTCCATTTCCAAACTATCACTCAGACTGCTTTATGGTGACTAGATTATAGTGAGCAAAAGTAGAAGCAGGGAGACATGTGTCACTTGTATAGTTCAGGCCAGAGGTAACAGAACCCGGTCTAGGCAGGGGAGGAGGGCTACAGAGAAGCAGCGGTGATCAAACACTTGTACCATTGGTTAAGATGCAAGAACCTTGGGGAGATGTTGAATTTGTTGTGGAGGTAGAATTGATAGGCTTAATAACAAGTTAGCTAGGGAGTATGAATGAGAGAATAATCAAGAGTGACTCCTTACCATCTAACTTGAACAACTTAATGGATGGGGTGCCATTTGCTAATGGAGAGGATATGGGAGACATGTGTCTTTGGTGAAAAAAACTAATCTACACAATAACCTTGTAAGATAGGTAGCATTATTTTCTCCACAGTATGGATGAGAAAATAGAGCCTTAGAAAAGTTGTTGAAAATATCACAGATAGCTACAGAGCAGCACCTTGATATTAAACCCTGAGAGATGGGCTCCGTGGCCTGGCCTCCCAAACACTTCTCCACCAATTCACTGTTACCTTCATGTTTTACTCATGTGGACAGAATCTGATGCATAGCAGCAAAACCCAATAGCTTGGTACTTGAGAGAATTACATCAATCCCAGAGAGTAGAGAGAACCTGCGATTCTAGCAAAGGGAATACAATGAATCCTTTTCTTGTAAATGTTTTTCCAGCTGTGCCGGGGCTACAGCCCTGTTGGTACCAACATGAGGTGCCTCCCAGTCACCTCTTCTATCCACGAAAGACAACACTGGCCAAAGGCACTGAGTTTCATGATTCTTTACCAAAGCATTCCAGGAAAATATAACTAAAAGGGAATGAAAAACACAGAACATTTGGCTTGTGCTTAGGTTTAAGTGCTGCTTTTTCTTTAGGACAATCTTCAATTCCATGGAAGTGGAAAATTTTTTCCTACATCATTCTTGGCAGGGACTTCCTGTTACAGGATATTAAACATGACAATCACGTCTGTCCTTCTGCAATAACAGTAGCAGACGAGAAGCTCAATCAATCACAAGTTCCTAGAACTGTCCTCAGAAATGGAAGCATTATTGACAAATTGTTCTGAATATGGCAGATGTTCACCTTGGGCAGAACGAGATGGTTGATCCTGGAACCAAGTGTCTGGGCTTGCAACTCAGAAGGGATTCTGTGTGACCTCACAAACTGCCACTAACAGTTACTTTTACTTGGCTGTGGGGGTGGCACTTGACATAAGAACACTTTGTAGAACAAGAGAACGTTAGCAGTACAATTAATAAATCGCATCACCTTTTAAAAATAGGGTCTATTTTTACATTTATTTCTGAGTTGTGAAAAGTTCCTTCTTTGTGATGTTGCTGTTTTTACTGATAAAAGACTAAAATTAAATTGCCTATTTCTCCAGGGGACACTTCTTGTGTTCCCCTTTGCAATTTAATCTTCATTTCTGAGATTTTACTAGTCAGGGTCTCTGTAAGAAACCATGCTTACATGAGCTTGGAGTGAAGTAAACTCTGGGGATTAGAGGAATTAGTGGCATTTAGCCCACTGAATAGTCTCATTTTTAGTAAATCCTGAAAATGCTGAACTTCAGTTCATTTTGCAGTTTGCAAAGCTTTGTTCTAAAAGTGTTTAGCAGAGATGTTCTGTAAATGAGCTTTGCACCTGATCTGTATCACCAACATTTCCAGGTCTACTTTCACTTTGTTCAGACTGGTGAATCTCAATCTTTTTGCAAAGAAAATAATATGTAGGGGAGTGTTCTGGCTCAGGGGAAGTGGTTTTGCCACCCTGTCCTGGCACCAAAAAATGCTGAAATAGAATTTGATTAGGTGTTTGTTTTAGATGCTGATCATTTTTAGTTGGGATAAGTTCTTTAATTTCCTTTCTTTATTTTCTCTAATTTTTAGAGAACCTATGGCCAAAGATAGATACATAACTTTATTTCTTTAACTTTAAATTCATATTGAAGCTTTCAAAGAGATGTCCCTAACATGGGTTGCCAGCTGTGCCAACTGTGAAGCCCTGTGCTAGTCAGTCTGTTCTGCCCCACTGAGACACAACAGAGGAAAATCCGTGTGGAGCTCCCTTTGCTACAGCTTGCCACAACGAGAGAAGCAACAAATTTGAGCTGGCTGTGTTGCTATGGCTTCTCTCAAGAGGCAACAAGGTTCAGCAACAGATTGCAGAGAGGAAAAAAAAAATACAAGTGATTCAGATGAGACATGCATCAGGGTGATAAGGAGAATTCACACTGAAGACTGAAGACAACTTTTTGACGGTGGCAAGCTGGGACATGAGAGTGGAGCATCAGAATCTTGTGAATGGACCATCTGTCCTGGAAATCCTTTCAACATGGTTGAGAGGATGGTATTTTGAACACAAGATATTTCCCCATAGTCTTACCTATATTCCCTCAGATACACTGACAGAAATATCATCCAAGGGGCTAAGCTGCAGCCATTTTCAACAGAGTTCCAGGGAGGGTGGAAGAAGAGGCGGAGAGGCTTCTGGTTAAAGGAAAGAACTCCCTGGTTCATGCCAGCAACATGGAAGCCATGGCCCTGTGTGAGGCCAGAGGATGGAGGGTAATAATTGGAGTTGGTTTTATACCCAGCATAAGTACAGAACTTCCAGCATTAAAGAGAGAGAGAAAGGGAGTGGGGGGTTGAAAATAAAAGCTTTAATTTGAAAAATAATTGGTTTGGAATAACAGCTTTAAGAATTCTACAGTCTGGAAGGCAACAGGTGGTCTCAGCCCAAGGATGCAAATAGAGAGAAATCTCCATGATCAATGGACCAACTGGAGTCACTTCTGTAAAAGTCTTTAAGACCCTCTTTCAAGACCCAAGAGCATTGACTAAGCTGAAAATACCTAGATTCCTACAATTTTGCTGAGATGTGAGTTTAGGATAAATAAATCCTGACTGTAGACTTTTTGTACTGACATTTTAGGGATACCAATTGGCAGATCTTTCCTGGTGACCACATTGACAGCACTTCATAGAAAAAGCATATGCAAAGTATGTAAAGGCTCAATGTATCCTTAAGTAGTGAGACACAAATGTCTGTCCTAAAATGGGCTTATTATGCTTTTTTCCCTCATCTGTTGATCCAAATACTCAAGCAATTATTTCAAATGCATGGAGCAGTTCCCAGAACAACAGGAAGGGTGAAACACTCAAAAAGGATGGCTCCAACCTCTGGGGACCCATCTGGTTCTGGACTTGGGCATGTGGGATACCCTGTTTCATCCTGAATTCAGTTATCAGATCATCTCAGCAAATCTGATCTCTTGGAAGATTTGTCATCCAATCAGAACCTGTTATATGCTCATGAAGGAGTGATCAGCATGAAGTAAATAGTAATGAACATTCATCCATTCACATGTATTTATTTATGTGACAGGCACTGAGTTTACCTCTGGGGATTCAGTGGTGATCCTGACTTAGTTCCTGCTCTCAAGGAATCACAGGTTATTGCAGGAGACACAATAAATGGGGTATGACAATCATTCAATCTAGTTCCTACAACTATTTTGTTTCCCCAAAGCCTGAGAAATTTAACTTACTCTTGTGTTTTAGAATGTGTGCAGGGTTAATGGTGGGAGACAGAAAGGATGAGCAGAGGACCATCTGACAGCAGAGATGGTACCTAGCACTGTCTTAGATGGACAGAAAAAGTGCTTAGGGGAAGAGATGACTAAACAGGGACTTAAAGGAGCTAGTCAGAATTGGTAATCCCAGGTATCTCTGAAAAAAGTCATGACTTTTTTTTCTCTAATGAGAGTGAACAGAGGGGGTCTTTGGACCTGGCAACACAAATCATAATACATAGTGAGAATATTACAGATGAAAAGAAGATTTTTGTGAAGGGTTCTACACTAAATATTGAGACTTTTAGCCTTCTTCCCTGGCTTAGGTCCTAGAATCTGGCCACCAATCATATCACCTCCAAGCAGATCAGAAAATTGTTCAAGGACCCTGGTCAGTCCACCAAAAATGCTTAAAGATGCTGAGATGTGGGTCCCCCAAGGCAAGAGCTCATGCAGATCACCCTGCAGTGAGGACCATGCACAACACAACATACCCATTTGCACAGAACTTCTGGAGCCACGAGGCTCAGCAGAAAACAGGCAGCGCATGCTAAAAGGATTCACTGGAGAGGCTGCAATGAAGGGATTACCTACAGAGCAGCAGAAATATTGAAGGGAATCAAAAAGAATGGTGGCCATCTCAGGGATAAGTACAAATGAGTAGACCTGCAAGGGCAAGAGGACAGAAGGGCATCAGCAGAGTCCATTCAGAGCTGGAGCTTCAGAAAAGGGGCTGTTCCAGTCACAGGAAAAGAAGAGCAGCTTTCAACCAGGGGTAATTTCCCCCACAGGGGACATTGGTAGTGTCTGGAAACATTGGAATTGAGGAATTTTAAAGCTGGTGTTTTAGCAGTTTTGCTAGCTGGGGATGGACCCAGGAATTTGGGGTTTGATCACTATTACTCAAGGGCAAGCCCAGACTAAGAAGGCCAGGGAAAATGTAGGTGGTGTACATTGATTTTAATTTAGTTAGTTTTAATTTTTATTTGTGAATAACATGTATTAATTGCACATATTAATGGAGTTCAATACGATATTTCATTATATGCATATTGTGCAAGCCTCCCTTTATCCCCCACCTCCAACCTCTAGTAATCACTATTCTACTCTCAGGTATTTTTTTCCTTTATTTATGCTTTTACAAAAGACATTAATATGTAAAAAAACTGAGGTTTTAATTTTCTAGTGTTAAGTTGATTTAAGGTGACTTTTACTGAGTGTACATCTTCATGTCTTAACATTAGTCCTTCTTTTTTTCCCCCAAGAGCACCATGATAATAACTGTATGCGGGAAGTTATTTAACCTGCTTTCAAAGAGCATTTATAATTTGGTTTTGAAGTGTGGAACAATGCACTTTGTTTAAAACATTCAGGACATTATGTAGCTCTAAAAAAGAAAAAAATATTTTTTTTAAAGTGAAGGTGCCAAGTACAGCAATTTACTTCCAATGACATTACATACTGCCTATTCAGATTGTTTTCCAAGAAACACATACATTCAGGGCTATGTGTTAACCAAACCCATGTTCAATAGGAAAATGATTAGGGCATAAACATTTCATAATAGGAAATTATGATAGAGGACTGAGAATGATATCTCCTAACTTGCTCTATGGAACAGATAATCAAGTTGTCTTTCAAAGACTGAACCTGCAGTGAATGTTTTACTTGAGAAATAAATGAAATTGATTATATATTCTAGGCAAAAAAAGAGAAAACACTGTAATTACTTTCAATCTCCTTGTAAAATGTTTTTCCACTAGTAGAGATTTTCAAAATTGTTAGAAAATACAAGAAGATGTGAACGAGAGCTCATTGATTTAGGAATTGGATGTGGAACAGACCTTTGGGTTGGTGCATCTCTTTTCTCATTCTGCTCAGTCCAATAGAAAGGGAAAGCGATGAGCTCTATCACTTTTCCCAAGATAACCTTGCACTGATTTATTTACTAAGTTTCAGAAGAGAGTGGGGGGGGGGGCTTTCAGCAAGATTTGCAAATAATTTTCTAAAATTACTAGTCTTCAAAAAAATCTCTTTGGCCAGAAAATAATTTTGACCTAATTCATTTTATAAGAATCTACTTTCTTCCATTGCCTTCCCAGTCACTAGGCCAAAATGCAAGTACTTCCTTCTGTTGAGCATTGCCCATGGAATGAGGCAAACCCAGCAGTGCTATGGCAAAACCCAAGTCCTGTAGACTCTGTGGCTGCTCCTCCCTGTTCACCACGAGAGTGCTTTCCCTGCTTTTAAAAGATGGTCTATACAACAGGCCAGCTAGGCCACCAGGCTTCTCTTTGTCTCTCAGCCTATCAATGCTCTGCTGGTCTCCTGGAACTTGCCATTCTGCATCTCATCACTAAGCTACTTCCAAACCTTCCCACTGATGTGCTTTGGAAAAATATTCTTGGGTTCCCTCAAAGCTGCCTATAAAGTTTCCTTTCTTCTTAACCTGATTGTTTCCCAATCTTTGTTCATTTGTATTCCATTTCCATGTTCTTTGCATGTTACCTTCATATGCCATGTATATGAGTTAAAATGGGACTACTCTGCCTTGTCTTCATATGAAAAACTGACAGTCACATTTAGACAAATAGAATAAAGCAGAATGCAGAGTACTTATCTCCAAATAAGGTGCCACCTAAGACATGATAGGATATTTTGAAACTAGTCCATGCATTCTTAGGCTTCATTCTCTTCAAGGATATAAGTGGTGTTATGGTTTAGTTGTTAGGACTATAAGGGATGCCCCAAAATCTCATGTGTGAAACAATGCAAGAAAGTTTAGAGGTGAAATTAACAGGTTATGAGAGCCTTAACTTAATCAGTACATTAATCCACTTACATGGATTAACTGGGTGGTGACTGTAGGCAGGTAGGGTGGGGCTGGAGGAGGTGGGTTATTGTCTTTGGGGTTTATAATTGTCCATAGTGAGAGGATCTCTCTACTTCCTGGTGCCATGTCCCAAGCTGCTTTCCTCTGCCACACTCTTCACCGTGACATTCTGCCTCACCTCATGCCCAGAGGGTGGAGTAGGCCATCTATGGACAGAGACCTTGGAAACTGTGAGCCCTAAATAAACTCTTCCTCCTTTAAAATTGCTCTGTCAAAAATAAACTTGTTAACTTGTTCTTTTCTTTCTTATTTCTTAAGCCTTCCTCAAAATACAATAGCATCCTCAATCTGTAAGTCTACCTCTGCAAGAATAACTAAGTTACTTAAAGCATTTAGATAAAGAGACTGTGGGATATTTCTTTTTCTTATCATTTCTGTGATATTAGATTACAGACAGTATGTGTTTAATAGTCCATGATGATGTAATAAAAACTTTGATGCTGAAATAAAAAAATAATAAAAAAAACCTACCCTTGAGTTTGTACCGTTTTTTTTTTTCCCATTACTTTACTAGTCATTATTTCACTTATTTCTGCTTTGATCACTTTCTTTTCTTTTCCTATGTTCTTTGGCTTTAATTTGTTTTTCTTTCTGTAGTACCATCAGTTATATTATGAAGTTGTTTATGTCAGGTCCTCTGTCTTTCTTGGTGTAAGCAAAAATGGCTATATACTTTCCTCTTTTACTGCAATCCATGAATTTTGATATGGTGTTTCTAAATATGTTCCACTCGTGTTTTATTTTTATAATTTTTTGACCTCTTTTGATCCATTGGCTGTTTAGCAGTGTGCTGTTTATTTTCCACATAGTAATGAATTTTCTGAAATTCCTCTTGTTATTGATTTATAGTTTAATGTCAGTGTGCTCAGGTATGATACCCAATATGATTTCAATAAACTTAAGTGTCTACAAAAATTGCTCTCATCAGGTCTTTTGGGCACAACAGAGAAAAACTGACTAAAACGAGTGGATGGAGCCAAATTGGGCAAGAGGTCACTTTTTCTTCTCCTTATCCTCCGTGGAAGGAGTGGGGAGAATGAGAAGGAAGATATGCCACTAGAAGCATAAACTGTGGTTCAGCCCTGGGAAGAGTAAAGGAAGATCCTGTCTTTCTAAAGAAGCTGCAGTCAAATCTTCTTTTTAGAGAGCATTTGGGAAATGCATGAAAACACCTCTCACTATGAATCTACCAGACCACAGAGAACTAAGTCCAATTTCATTTGTGCCAGTTGGATACAACCTTCCTTTTCTTCTTCTCCATTCTCTATATCCTTTCCCCCTATATCTGAGAGGAGTCAAAGGCAGCCTGGTGTGGGAAAGGAAGAGAAGAGAAGTGCTACAAGTTGAAAAGAGGATAGGAAGGCCTGATTGACCCTCTCCCTGGATGCAGACTTTCTAGTCTGAATCAGCACCAAGATGGCAGAGAGAGAAGCCCTCTCTCTTGAAGTTTTGGTGATTAAGCCATACTGGTGTTTTAAATTATTGATACTGCCTTTTGGACCATAAGGGACAGATGATCTTTGTATTATATAACAGTGTCCTGAAAAGATTATGAATTGGCCCAAGGAGAGGAGGTTTGCAAATCTGGTACAAAAGAATTATGTCGAGGGTGGAAAAGAAAAATAGTCATTTTCTTCTTTCATTCTACAACATCACACTTTTTCCATATATTGCATAATTCACATTTGTGAGGGTTCTTCAGAGACCTTTTAAGACTTGGTGTAGAGGGCTGCACATGCACATGGGGCTTGTCAAATCCTTGGTAGAGAAATAAGACCAAAATTCTCCAAGGTCAAAACCACTCAGGCACCTGGCATGGTGGTCCATGCCTACAATCCCAGTGACTTTGGAGGCTGAGGCAAGAGAATTGAAAATTTGAAGCCAGCTTCAGCAAGTTAACAAGGACCTAAGCAACTTAGGAGAGTCTGCCTCAAAAAATATTCTCTGTACCAGTTGTAGTAGTTACTTTTTAAAGTAGTTATTTTTAAAGGGGCAGAGATGTAGTTCAGTGGTAAAGTGCTCCTGGGTTCAATTCCTGGTACCAAACAACCAGTAAACAAACACCACTCAAGAGGCAGAAGACTATTGGTCATATTCAAAGATCCAGAGCTCTGGGTAGAATCTTACCCATGAACATGAACTTAAAGTTTTATTTATTTATTTTTGTATTTCCCCAATACTTTTGTTGTTGTTGTTGTTGTTCTTTTAAGATATACATGACAGTAGAATGTAGTTTGACTTATTATATATACTTGGAGTATAATTTATTTTAATTAGGATGTGGAGTTACACTGGTCATGTATTCATATATGAACACAGGAATGTTATGTTTTTTTAAATGATTTAAATTTTAATGAGTTTTTTTAGGTATAGATTATACACAGCAAATTCTCCCCTTTTTAGGAATATAGAGCTATGTATTTGAAAATGTGAACAATCCTGTAACTACTTCAACTAGTACAGAGAATATTTCTATTATCCCCAATACTTTATTCAAGTCCCTTTACAGTCAACCCCTAACTATTCCTTACCACCAACTTCTGGCAATCACTAATCCAGTTTCCTTCCAAATGTCTTTGCCTTTCTATAATGTCATATGAATTGAACCACACTGTATGTAGTATTTCTTCCTGTATTCTCCTACCTAATACAAAGCTTCAACACTCATCCATATTGCGTATCAATAGCTCTTCTTTTTTACAGTTGTATTTCATTGGTTTGGTACACCACAGTTCCTTTACCCATTCATCAGTAAACAGATATTTTGATTATTTCAGTTGTTAGAGATCATAAATAAAGCAATTTATCTTAAAAAGTTTAAAATTTCTTTAACCGTATCCTGAACAGATACGAGGTATTAATTACATGTATATTACATTATATACCTACATAGAGCTATACAACTACTAATTTGAAACTATTTGTCTGTGAATCCTTTGAAGACATTCATCTCAACATGACCAAGGCTAGTCCTCTCTGCCTCAGGAAGCAATGATCAGCTGCTTCTTTTTTTTTTTTAATCCATTCTAATTAGTTATACATGATAGCAGAAAGCATTTCAATTAATTGTATACAAACACAGCACAACTTTTCATTTCTTTGGTTGTACACAATATAGAGTTAGTTGCACCACATATGCAGTCATACATACACCTAGGGTAACAATGTTCATCTCCTTCCACCATCTTTCCTACCCCCATACCCCCTCCCTTTCCCTACCTCCCCTTTGCCCAAAGTTCTTCCATTCTCCCCATGCCCCCTCCCCTGCCCATTATGGGTCTTCATCCACTTATCAGAGAGAACATTCTGTTCTCTATTCTGTTCTCTTTGGTTTTTTTGGGATTGGCTTACTTTGCTTAGCATGATATTCTCCAACTCCATCCTTCTACCTGCAAATTGTTCAGCTGAATTCTTGCTTCCTCCTCTCCACTTTGCTCCCTAGCCTTCACTACAGGCTTCTCTAAGGTTCCTTTTCCCACATACCACCAGACAGGAGGCCTTTCCAGGTCTTTTTTTTTTTTTTTTTTTTTTTTTTTTAGTGGGTGCATATTCATTATACAGAATGGTAGGTTTCCTTGTGGCATATCTGCACATACATAAAAACATAATTTGACCAATTTCACTCTCCAATATCTCCCCACTGCCTCTTCCTCTACTCTAATGTTCTTCCTTCTGCTGTCATGGAGTCCCTGTTTTTCCTGTTTGTTTGTTTTTTCCCCAACTGGCTTCCACATAGGAGAGAATACACAGGACACTGTTCTGAGTCTGGCTCTCCTACCTCAGCACTACTTCCAAAGAGCTTCTCTCTATTCCCTGCAATAAACCTACTGGCTTGAAAACTGATTATTTCATACCACAGACACTGAGATAAAGAAAATTGCATTCTCACTGGAAAAGATGGGCATCTATCAGTGAAAATAAAGTCTGATATATTTGCTTTAAAAACATTTTTTAAAAACAGAGAGAACATGTATTTGAAATGCTAATGTAGCAATATTACCTCAAATATAAATAATTTAAAAATTTCTTCACAATTTATTTTTATCATCTTTAGTTTTCTTCTATAAATGTCTTAATTTTGAATCAATTCTAGTAATTATTGCCAGGTATCAAAGACTATGGTGGAAGTAGTCTGTGAATAAAAAACTATTTCTATAGAATTTAAGTGACCAAAATCTCAAGTACATACTATTTGAATTCAATTTCCAAATTATTAGGCGTTTGTTCCCTTGTCATCAGAATGAAAGAAATTATCATTCCATTTGAGGGAAATTTTTATTATTTGTTGAGAATCAGTACTCACCTTTCAGATGAAAAGCATAGATTTTTTTTTTAGTTTTGCTTTACTGAGAAGATATTAAATATTCTGAGCTATCTTTTATTGCATCACCAGTAACATCTCTTATTGTATCTTTCTTGAAAAATGCAAGATTAAGCCAAGTTTTTTAGATTAAGTCTTTCTTGCAAATCAAGGCTTTGATACATATGAGAATAATTCATGATTTTATTGCTTTTTCACTTTGAATTTCACTTTGTCCTAGCTGCTAGATCCTCTTATAACTATTTTCTCTGTGGCATAAGTCCTATGTGCTGAGAGCCACGGCCGAGTCTGTATGGCCCCCGGCATTTTGCCAACAGTATTGATTGACAGGCGAGGCATTACTATCCGCCTCTGCCGCAACTTTTGAGTTCTCGCACTATTTTGGAGTTCTCGTGGGGATTTCCGGGGATTCCCCGAGAGTTTCCATTGGTTGGGGAAGTGCAGGAGGAGGGATTTCCGGGAGAGATTTTTCCGGCTGGGGGTTCCTGGACAAGCCTCGTGGCGTTCGGGAGGATTCCCCAGGAGCTGTGTGAAGTGTTTTCCTGCAGTTTAAAAATAAAGTTTGTTCCTGTTTCAGTGGCTCGTGATTTGTGCCCAGCCAGACTGCGGCACTATGTGGAGAAATAATCCTGTTTTTATTTGTTTAGTCATCAGTGATTTATGATTTATTATTCAAGATTACTATCTGTGTCCTCCAAAATGTCTATTCAGACTATGTAATGATATCTATTACTAGTCTATTTAAATAACACAAGTGTTAAGGGATAAATAACTTTAAATCTGACCATTCTCCTGTGATATAAACACACATACTTCTGTACCTACATTAATACACATGAAATAAACACATCCCCATATTATGTCCTATTGCTCCATCGGATTTCTTGTCAAGAATTTCCTGTAGCATGTATTAAACTTATTTTATATTAGCAATATTTATGCTTTATCATTTCTCTCTTTAATAAATTGTCATGCTTCTTTTTGAATCAAACATTTCAGAAACTTAAAAGGCAAACTAAAGTTATTTGTGTTTGTTGCCTTAGGGACACAGAGTTCAGTACCTTGAAAAGGCAATGAATAAAACAAAACAGTCACATAATCACTCTCGACTCCATTCCATCTCTGTTGGTAGCTGGTTTACTGAATGAGAAGGCTGATTAGAAGGGCTTACTGGCCCAACACTCCTTAAACAGACAAAGTTCCTTTAAAAAGTTATATTAAATTTAATTATAGCACTAAATTTTAATTATACAGCATGAATTTGGTCCTCTTCAAAACTTTTCATATAAAAATAGCTCATAGATCCCCACTCCACTCTCGGACAGCTTGAACAGGTGTTGAGACCTCATTCTAAAAAGGAGGATTTTTGAGAGAAGTGATGCACCTTGAGAAATGAGTCAAATTCTGGGCAATGTTTTGAGGAAAAGCATACGGACATACTTTTAGAAATGACTAGGTAGTGAGCAGAACTTCAAGGCCTTGGTAGATAGAAGGGAAAGAATGAGGCATCAGAATCAAGAGGGTTGGAGCTGCCAAGAAGTTAAGCAGAAGAGACACAAAACCAGGGAAAGACTGAGAAGCATAGCTGTCCAGATAAACCTGGCTCCCATTGTGGACCCCAAATGAAAAGCCAGAGATGGGCAAGTGTACAGAGGCTACCGTCAAAGCAGGGTTACTCAGAAGATGGAGCATAAACGCGGGGTCAGAGCACATATGTAGACCTGAGGCCCAGTAAGAAAGAATCCTCTTGGTCTTTCCCTGTGTTTAGAGGATCTATTGAGATTCCCTGGATATGTGTGATGAATCAGCTTACCTTTATTCCTCATTAGCTCCTTGCAAATCATTTTACTTTTTTTTTTTTTTAAGTCACTGTTATGGGATGAATTGTGTTCCCCTAAAATTTTCTTTTTCAAGCCTTGATCCGCAGTTCCTCAGAAAGTCACTGTATTTGGCGATAAAAACTTTGATGAAGTGATCAAGCTACAATTAGGCTTTTCAAGTGGGCCCAAATTCAATCTGACTGGTGTCTTATTGGGAGAAGAAATTTGTACACCCAGAGGCACTAGGGACATGTGAGAACAGAGGAAAGACCATGTTAAGACACAAGAGGACAGCCACCTGCAAGCCAAAGAGAAGCCTCAGAAGAAACCAACTCCTGCAGCTACCTGTATATTTGACCTTTAGCTCCTGGAACCATGAGAAAAATTATTTTTAAGCTAACTAGTTTATTGGGATGGCAGCCCTAGCAAACTAAGACAGTCACTATGTCAATTCTTATATTATAAAAAATCAGAAGAGATTCACAGAAATCAGTCTGTGGAAGGAATTCTATTGATTTAGATTATCCCCGTACCTCTTTTAAGAAGAAATCACTCAAGATGCTGAAGGATGCCACTGAACACTTAAGAAGAAATCTGTGTACAGACAACCTAACATGCTGAACACTGCCAAGTGTGTGTTCTGTTATGTACAGAAACACTGCCCACACCCACCTAAGTTAACAGTCATTACTCACTGCATCTAATTTATGTGGAATAGATTGACAAGTCTACGATCTTTCAATAAGTCTCTGAAGTTATCACATCCGCAGCTCAGTTGTACCAGGGCAGTGGAATAAGTTGCAGAGAGGCCAAAGAGAGTGCCTAGAGACCCCATGCCAGACAAGATTTACTGGGGAAATTTTACAAGAGATCAGTGACTGCGTGTCAGGCCTTTTGGTCACAGTAATGCAAAGCTGACTAACATCCTTCTGTTATCTACATCCTTAGGCCTGAGCCCCTCCTTCAGAAGAGAGAAAAAAGTAGAAATGAGCAGCAGTCCACTTTGTTGGTATTGAAGAGGCAGACGTGATGTATACTAGACTTCAGTCATGTGAAAACGATGGATTTTAGCAAAGGCAGAGGAATTGAATAAGGAAAAATATTCTTATTTCTGAACTCTGAAACCTCATTGAGCTTTACAATGCATTCATCATTACAAACCCCTGATCAACTTATGGAAAGTGAAAGAATAATATCCAGAAAAACAGGTGTCAAGGTAAAAGTGGTAACAGAGGACAAGGGGGGCTTCATAATTATCAATTGAAAACAATGTATGACTTATGAAAACCAGCACACTCTAAATTCCAGATGATTGATTTATACCTGAAATCTTGGAGCACAGCTTATATTTAAACTGGGGAATGCCTATTTTTCCAAGAAAATTATTTGCTTTATTTATCTCCTTTTCTTCACCTTTTCTCTCTTCTTATTCACCCACATACCAAATACCATGCTTCCTCCATGTAGTTTAGAGATTTATGAAGTACAGTATAATTCTGAAAAAAGAGAGGATGTTATTAAATATGTATTTGACTTGTTAATAAATGTACATCTCCAAAGGTAGATAAACAATAGAGGGAACAATTTATATGAACACAGATAAAGAAAAAAATCTGTGAAATTAATGGAAACTTGGAGAAGAAGTAAGAATGGCAAGTTACCATCGAGTTTGTGAGAGGAAAGGAAGAGAATACAGGATAGAATCAAACTTCAGAGTTTAAAGTGCCCTAAGAAACAAAGCTCTAAGGAATGAAATTTTAACTACACAGTAATGAACAACCCCAACAAGATAACAAACAGCAAACAAAAAGCATTTTTTTTTTTATATGTGGTGCTGAGAAACCCAGTGCCTCACACATGCCAGGCAAGTAAAACCCTGACAAAATGCACATAATGGGAAACTTTAACATGTGACTCTCAGGCACTCATAAATCAAATAGACAACAAACTTTAAGCATATTCAAGGATTGAATAACACAAGCTTCATTTATAAATATATGTGTTGTACTCTAAAGAGCGCTGAATCTACATGCTTTTCAATGTGTAACACTTATACAAATCAATCTCACAAAGGATGTCTTAACCCATTTCAAAAATTAATATTCAAAATACCTTCTCTGACCTTAATGCAGTAAAATTAGAGAGGAAATATCTTTTAAAATGCTCTTATTAAGACAAAAAATCAGAGCAAACAAACATGAAAACAAAAAAAAAAAGAGGAGGAAGCTCTTTATGAAAAGATTTCATATGGCTTCATTGAAGGAGTAAGAATACCTCAGCAGTCAGAGAGGCACTGATTCTTCTCATACCTGCAATAGGCACAAGTGGCACGAGTCTAGAATCCAGACTATACAAAGAGATCCCATTAACAACAAAGGCAGCCCAACAGAAAGCTAAGCAGAAAGTGTGAGTAGACAAGTCAGAGGAGACAAAATGCAATGGGCCATAAACATACACAAGGAAATTAGAAGTAATATAAAAAATTTAAATGAGAACACTAAAAATATTTTATATTCATTTTTTATCCTTCCAAACAAACAAACAAAAAAGTTAAAACATCTGAAAAACTGAAAGTTTGACAAACTGTAAAGGTTATGAGGAAATTTATTTTTCAGCTGTTCCCAGGAACAATTTGACAGTTTTTAAAAATTTTATTTATTTGAATTATGTATATATGACAGCAGAATGCATTTTGATTCATTGTACCCAACTGCAGCACAACTTTTCATTTCGGTGGTTGTACATGATGGAGGGCATACCATAAGTGCAATAAAACCTGGATTTATTCTTCATTAGCCCAACGTAGCAACAAGAGCAACCACAGCTCACAGGCGAGGGCACTTACTAGGTAAGGTATGAGTCCAAGTCTTTCCCTAGGCCATTCATCTGATTCCCATAATGACCTTAGATACTGGAATTATTGTTATTCTCATTTTATGGATGGGTAAACTGAGGTGCAGAAAGATGAAAGCCTTGGCCAAGGTCAGCTGGCAGCACCAGTACATGCTGGGTGGCAGGCTGGCTCCCAAACTCTTGTGTCCATTCACTTACTGTGCTGCCACTCTACAGTAACACCAGCTCATGGACACAAAGTCCTGTGGACCAAAATCTTTTACAGTGGTGTTTAGAATAAGAAAGACTAGAAGCAAAATAAATGTTCACCCAATAGCTGTTGGATAAATAAAGTAGTACAGAATATTATGTTGACTGTAAGGATGAATTAGTATAACAATACAGATCTAAAAAAAAGTCATGTTAAGAAAAAAACAAGTTTCAGAATTATATGTAAAGCATGATGCCATTTACATGTAAAATTTGATAATAAAAATAAAATTTTCAATGAACTAATACATATTTTAATCTATCAATAAAGAACCCAAAAGATTAAAACCAAATAGTGTTAGAATTGAAGTTAAGAGGAAAAATATTTTTATCATATTTCTATTTTGGGGAAAAAAAAGCAAAGAAAATTTATATATTATACGTAACTTAAAAACTATTAACATTAAAGGTAAGAATCAGATAGTTTAAATGTTTATAATAATTTATTCTGTGTGGTTGGATTTTAGGTAATGTTATATTACTTTTTATTTTATTTTGTGATTTTCAAATTTCCAACTGTAAAAATACATATAAACCAAATAAGAACAAAGAAGAGAATGAAGAAATAAAAGAAAGAACTCAAGCAAAAGGCAGCACAAAATATGGAGAGGTCTCTGATGATAATTTCCAAGCTCATTTATATCAAGTTTTAGAATCTGGCATGAAATAAGTGTTCTAGTGTTAAGAAAATTGGTACCAATGGTAAATCTAGCATGAAATTAACCACATATGTTTAAGGCAACAAAATTAATTTGGTTGCTTTGTTTTCTTTTTAAATTGTATATGTGTGTTTTCCTATTTTGGAGAAAGAAGAGCAAAGTAGGAATGCATTCAGTCAGTGCATAGCATATGAAACAATATTCACAGAAGATAAAAATAAAGTGCAGAATTTGGTACATAAAAATTGTATCAGAAGATAAATCTGGTTATTAATTATTAATGTATTGTATGTAGGATAAAAATTTACAATGATCTTGACAAGATGGAAACCAGCAAGATACAGTTCATCAAGGATAATTCACTTATTTTGTTGAGTGTGGGTGGAAGAAGACACAGCTATGTACCCTGTGGAAGACACCCAGGCAGATAAGTAGCAGTCACTGTTTAATATTTTTAGCCACCAGTATGGTACTCTCACCCAATCCTCAGAAAAGAGATAAAAAGCAACCACAACTCCCATTCCAGCCCATGGATCCCACCTTTATGAAGCTGAATGAAACAGGAAGAATAAGAAAAATGCAGTAACAGGTGCAAGCGAGACAGCCAGGTGTCATGGACACTGGTATAGGCTGGAAGATCATATGTGCACATGTGTGCAGGGGGGCATGTAAGCAACTGAGGAGATGAACCTCAACGGATGAGTAAAATATCAAGAGATGAAGATTCCAGAGAGAAAGAGAGAGAGAGACAGAGAGAGAGAGAGAGAGAGAGAGAGAGAGAGAGAGAGAGAGGGAGGATGCCCTGGGAAAAGGTGTAAAGGCAAGAAATCATGAGAATCTCTCCTAGACAATCTCTAGGCCACCTGACAAGCAAGTGTGTTGGAATGTAATTCTTTAGATAATAGTGAACCATTGAAGTCTTCCTGATAAAAAGAACAACTTATCTGGAACCATCAGGGAAATCAAAACATTCCATCCTGAGCTCTTTTCCTTATCTTCTCCTGTGGCAGGCAGAATAATGTTCTGTGAAGATGTCCACGGCTAATGCTCAGATCCTGTGTCTATGTCACCTTAGATGGAAAAAGGAAATTGCAGATGTGGGTTAAGTTATTGAGCTTCAGATGGGGAGATAACCCTGGATCATCTGGGTGGGCCCAGTTCAATCCCATGCATCTTTAGAAGCAGAGAATCTTTGCCAACTTTCAGTGGGAGATATGAGTTGAGAATACCCCAGTGCTGTTGCTAGCACTGAAAAGAGAGGAAGAGGGTAATGAGCCCATGGATGAAGTTGTTCAGAATTAGGAATAGCCTTAGTGAGCAATAAAAATGGAAAGGGTGATCTCAGAAAGGAAACAAATTTTTCCAATAACCTAAAAGATCAGGGAACAGGTTCTCCCCTATAGCTTCCAGCAAGGAATGCAGCCCTAGGCAACCCTAAAGAAACTTGTACCAGACTTCCAGCCTGCAGATCTGTAATATAATAAATTTGTGTTTTAGCTGCAAAGCTATGGTAATTTATTATAACAGCAATAGAAAACTAATGCATGTGTCTGTTAGGCACATCAGTTTCAGTTTTTCCAACAAGTCATTCACCCACTCGTGTCAGGGTCTTTGCACGGCTCTTGCATCTAAGTGGTCTACCTTGGCAAGGAAGGCTCCTTTAGCTTCTTACTTTCAAATATCGGTTTCTCAAAAAGGCTTCCACCCAATCTAAATTAATTCTCACCATGTCTGTGTTTTCTATTGCATCCAAAGTCTCAAAGAGTACCTTGCTCAGTGCAGATGTTCAGTTAAAAACAAATTCAAGAAAGTAGAATTTCTCAGCAATGGGACAATGCTAAGCATTAATTTGAATGCACAAGGTAGTGTTCACCAGATGTCTTCTTATAAAAGAAATTTTATTTTAAATGTTTTCTTTACATTTTTCAATTAATAAGTATGCTGTGTGGCCACAGTTTTAGACCTTGTGAATGTCCTCCTCCTGGACAAACTTTGACTCAAGTTGTTTTGAGAGTTATTAATGATCCTTGCTATATCATTTGATTTTTGGATGCAATATTATATTATAATCCTGACCCTTTTTTTCTATTAAGAGTTTTCCCTCCTAAGTCTTTGCTTTATTTTAGTATTATTATGGACTCTGATACATATGATTTTTGGTTCCTAGGTGTGATATTCATTATTGTCATTATTCTTTCTGAATCTTAGTTGTCTCAAATCTGACCAGAGCTTTCCCCTCTAAGCTGGCTGCTGTGTCCTCTCACAGGGAGAGCTGGTTAAAAAGCCCCATCCTCAAGGCTCTACCCACCAGGGTGTCTGATTCTATTCATCTGGGAATTTGCACTTCTAACACATTTCTAAATCTTTAGGATTTACTTCTCTGAATGGAATTCATTGACATATAGCTAATTAAAATAGTCACTCTGATCTTCTTACCTATAAACTGCTCTGGATAATTATGTGTGTGTGTGTGTGTGTGTGTGTGTGTGTGTGTGAGCAGGGAAATGTGGGGGGCTGGTGACCTGGGGCCAGAAGCTGAAATTTGTTCATCTGCCAACCATCAGAGGGAGTGCTGGTCAAGTTTTATCATGGAGCCATCTGAGAGGTGTGTGTTAGCTCTTTCTAGAACTCTGAGTTTTTTCTTCTCAGTCTACACCATTAACTAAATGGTTGGGTTATAAAAGCCCTTATCTTAAAAGTATCTTTTCTGATCCCACATCCACTCCATTTCTCCATTCTCTTTTATGCCAAGATAGCAGGAAACATTTGGTTCTTCCTGACTTCACTTCTGTAATTCCCCTCCCGACTCCTTTTTTCCCCTGGTACTAGGTTGCATTGCCACATCTGTGGTCTATTCTTGGCTCTCATCTTATTCCACCTCCCAGCAGCATTTGACATTAGTGATTTTCATACTTTTGTCCATTTTTTCCACCTTTGTGTGCTCTCTTTCCCATCTCACTTCTCCTTTATTGCTTCCTCCCTTCCAGAGTTCCAAAGCAGCCCAGGTTAGATCTGGGGTCTTCCTTTGTTCCATGTACACGATCTTCCAGGTGATAACATCTGGCTTTGACTATCATTGCCATAGCATACCAGGCAAAACATTTGATGATAGCTTCCCCATCCCACCCACACTCTGTTCAAAGTGCCTGATGTACCATTTGTAATCTCATGTGCCTAGCTCCTCTGAAGAATGCACCTTGATTCTTATCCAAATTTCTACAATGGGTATGAAAACTCTTGTATTTCTGTCTCTCGACTTCTCTTCAAAACTCAGTAACAAAAAAATCTTATGTCTCCTAATTTCCTTCCTTCACAAGTGGCCCTATGACTGACTACTTTAATTTATCCACATGCCTAAACACATTTTTCTATAATTATTCCCAGACTGCCATTGCTTAGTCTCTGATCTCTTTGAGATGGGCTGTATATAATCAAATGCATAATTTTGCATGGAGTGAAGATAATTATGAAATATGAAGCAAAGAATAATAAAATGATATTTTCAGCAATAAAGGGAATAACTATGTGTATCATTGATATGTATATTTTCATGAAAATATATTGAATATATTTGTACATATTTGGAAGCCAGAATACTCAATGCAGTCTTCATTCAGAAAAATTTTTATCCTGAAATTTGAGAGTCCATGTTTAATCATTCAAAACACAATTCAATACATCTTTTAAAAAAGATTCATCTTTTTTCATGAAACTAAAATTGTATGTATGTGTATGAAAGATGGATTAATATCCAAGTTTGTTTAAAATGTTCACCAGTGTAAGAGCTATTTCAGATTGTAATCATAGAATGTTTTCAGTCTTTCAATTCTACTGAGGAGCTAGATAAGTTATTTTAATAAAATTCAAGTTTGCAGTTACCTTAGTCTTGTTTTTGTTAATATAACAAAATACTTGATGCTAATTACTTTATAAATAAGAGAGGTGTTTTTTTTTTTTTTTTTACTTTATAGTTCTGGAGATCCAAGAACATGGTGCTAAAATCTACTCAGCTCTGATGAAGATCTCATGGAAAGAGTCTCAGTGGCAAGAAATATATACAAGAAAGATTGCATAATGAGACAAAAGCCAAAGGGATTACACTTTTTTTAATAATCCACTCTTGCAAGAACTAATGAGGATCCCATGAAAATTACATTCATCTCTCCCAAGGGTGACACCCCCAGTGACCCAATTACCTTCCACAAGTCCCCACTTCTTAAGGGGTCCACAACCTCCATTGCAATATTGCACATGAGCTTTTTGTGTTCACACTCAAACCTTATGTAAACCACAGCAGTAGTGTTGACTCACAAACTGGCCTACAGTAACACTAGTCAAATCTATTTTGGATTCCACTACTTTCTTCCAAATGTCCTATGTGAAAGTAGTCAAGAAGTATTTGGGCTGGGGATGTGGCTCAAGCAGTAGCTCGCTCAACTGGCATGCGTGCGGCCCTGGTTCGATCCTCATCACCACATACAAACAAAGATGTTGTGTCCGCCAAAAACTAAAAAATAAATATTAAAATTCTCTCTCTCTCTCTGTAAAAAAATTTTCTACCGACAAGGCACTGTGCTAGGTACTGTAATCCTACCATTAAGTTGGTAGGTGTTTCTTCCACTGTAAATCATAGGGGATTTAATATAAAGCTGTTTCATGTAGTTACCCTCTTTTCCCCTGTCAGCATTCCCAGGAATGTCACCTCTTAGATTCCCAGAGCCATAGTTCTCTTACCAGGGTGTTGTATTTGGAGGGGGATGAGGAATCAGCTCAAAGAGCTAGCCAGCTCTCCAGCATTCTTCAGAGGTGAGTCCAGGATACATTCTTATCACAGTTTGGAGGTTTATTAATCTCTTTAAAAAAAAAAATCAATCTCTAGTAGTGTTGAGGTTGTACCTACATGTTAAGTTAAATGGACTGTTCTTTAAAAATAAACAACTAGGCTATTAACAACTAGTTTATTAACTATCAGATTGATTGAACTATTTTTAATTTTCAGTCTTAACACATTTTTTAAAATGTATTAAAGTAATACATTGTTAGTAGTAGGGTTATATACTCCTTGACTGAGAATTCCAAGTACTGTGTTTCTACTGCTTAGTGGAAAACTCTGGAAGTTAAAATATTGAATGAGAAAAGGCTTTTTACAGTGGGCATCATTGTATGGAAAGTGATCCATGCAAATCCAAATATTTCATAGTTGCAGAGATTTGGGTTGTATTTGGTGCTTGGATCAAAATGGGAAGATTATTTGCATGAGCCTGATAAAAAGCATAGTAATAAATGCAAGGCCAGCTGGTGGAGAAGTGAGGCAGAATGGAGCTTGTTTATAGATTTTCTGATAACAATTATAAGAAATGTGCTTTATAGATTAAGATTTATTGAAGTATAAATATGTAGTAATGATATAATGTATTTTAAGTTATACAAGAAAATGTAGGGACTTTTGTTGGGGTCTTTTTTTCCTTGTGACTGAGAGGAAACAAGTCAATGTCCAATAAAGCTATAAACTCCTCTGCTCTGAGATAAAGAAAAAAAAAAGAAAATGCTATGGTCAGCCTGCAACTGCAGTGATCAAGGGTCTCATTTTTTTTTTTTTTTTTTTTTTTTTTTTACTTTGGACACTGTGGCCAATTCCTGGTCTCTGAAAAATGAGGCCAAGTGAATCCAGATGTATGTCCTGGTGGGCTCCCAAAAATGACAAGGAGAAAACAGGAGGCAAGAGAAATAACACAGGGGTTTTAGATAGAAAGGACCCAGTTACATATGTACTATCTGAGTAGTAATAGCTACCCCAAACTTTCCTCAGTAATGCTTTCCTATCAAGTCATCATTGATCCATAATTTCTTATTTACTTCATTTCCAAGCAAAAGCATATAAAATTTCTTTATGCTGTAGATTAGAAAACAAAGCTAAATTCATCCAGTGTATCTCTTTTGGTTGAAATGTCTTACTCCGTATATTTTGCTATAATGCCCCTAATGCATACTAATTGTGCAAGCTAATAAGGTACTGAGAACTAGATTAGCAACGGAAAAATTTCAAAGTTCACTGGCACATGAGATTATATCTGTATCAATGTGTACATTTCAATATACTCCAATCGTTCCTAATACACAGTAAGTCCAGACACCTGTGGAATTTCCCTCCCTCAAGTTCTTTGGGGTATTCTCAGAGTGATGGCCTCTCTCATGTACTTAGAAACCATTTCAGTACTGCCGTTGTCTTCAGACTCTAAGCCAATGCATCTATCCAGCTGCCATGGCTTTCCTATTAATAACCTCTGCTTGTGACCTGTGGGACTGATGGGAAGAAGTGCAAGAAGAAAAGGGGCTCTCCAGACCTTTTGTGCTCTGTCCATATTATACTGCTTCCCCCACACACACCCCCACCCTTTTCCTTAGTGAAACAGGATCTGATGCAAATCACTTCAGGTCATTTGTTACTCAAATAAATAAATTAATTAAAAATGACAATGCAATTAAAGTTGGAAGAATGCCCCCCAAACCTCAGGAAACAGTGAAGAAGAGATTGCCACAGGAAAGGAAAAGTCATCACCGGATGCATCATTGAAAGGGCCAACTGAGACTCAATTCCATTGGAGACTTATTAAGGAAGCAAGTGGAAACACCATTGAATTGTCCCTCTGAAGGACAGGTTGGGACATCTGTCTGCTGATTTTTGTCCCCCATTGGTTAAGGGTTTGCTCTTCAGGGTAACTCTCTGACAGTTCCAGGTCACTGTACTGAAGCTCAGTGGCTTCTTTAGATGTGGAGAAAGTTCTGTAGCAAAAAAGTAGAGCAAAGCAGCTGCAGAATGCAGACAGCAGGAACTCAGGAACCATCCACCACAACTGCAGCTGAAAGCAGAAGAGGGCTTGAGAGATGTGATGCAGGGTGCTCAATGCACCTGTGACAACCAGTGTCTATGACATTCAGCCCAATGGTTCTGCCTGTAACTCCCACAGGGTAAATAAGAACAGATCATCTGGATGAAAAATATTAACAGTCTCTACAGAAACAAATACTTATTCAGATGCTGGGGAAAAAAAGAGAAAAAAGGTAGTTTAGTATGATTTACAGATCATGAACTTCACAGAGAGATTTGAGTCTTAAGTCCTATGCCACCATTCATGGCTGTGTACTCTTGGAGAATCAGGGAAAAATTGAGTAACTTACAAGAGCACAACTAAAAACTAATATTAATAGCTGGGATTCTGATGGGAAGTAAACAACCAATATAAGTACTTAGTCCAATATCTACAACACAGTAGTCATTCAATGAACACTAGTTCCTTTCTGCTACTTTATGAAACAGAACGATTTTTCCTCATAGAGCCAATCAGATAAAAGAGTACTCGTTTCATCCAGAGCGTTAGAGCTTGAACATCATTTAAGTCATTTCCTTAGATTCCCAGAAACTTTTAGTTTATTCTGTTAATTACAACTTAACAGTATATTACTAATTGTATCCAAGTTTGAAAGATACAAAACTGCCCTAAATTGATCCAGAGACATTCTTGTGTAAAATCTAACACAGTGAAAAGTCTGTTCAGCAATTCCCAGCCATTAGCTTGGGTGTCTCAAGATTTTAAAAACAATCAGCTCTTAGCAGTGGAGGGAGAAAACTGGATAAATAAGGAACCTCATTTCCATGCGTTTCACTCAATATTTCCACGAGAGGTGGGGCTCAGAGCTCTAGATTTTGTACAAATTATTCTAAGTCACTGCCAAGACTGAAAATTTTGACTCAACAAGCTACTGAATAATCTCAAAATCACTAATAATCTTAAAATTCAAATGTTTGGGCTCAGCTCTGTTTGGATTTCTTTTTTCCTTTAGGTCCCTTAACTAAGAAGTTGTTCCTGTCTTCCTATCCCCCACCAGGATCCAAGGACTAAAAGAAAACAAACAAGTTTCATGTACAACCTTAACTCCATAGTACTGCCAATGTTCTTTTTAATATTTACTCTTGTGAACAATCTTGTGGGTTATAGATAGGGAAGCTGAGTCTCAGAAGAGTCAGATAATAGACAAACTTCCACATTTATGGCAGAGCCAGAAACTCAAAACTAGGTCTTCAGCGATCTTTCATTCCATTTTTTTCTGAATCATGAAGATTCCACTTACTTTTTAAGTTTTCAATGTTTTTTCTCCTCCTAGTCTACACTCAGAAAACTCATCAAACACTTTGGCATAACATTGAACTTTTGGGAGCAAAATACTGACACGGAGACAAGATAAAGTGATTTGAACCAATTTATTCATGCAAAAATTATAAAATACACTTATTAAATAAATCATCATTTTGCCAACATATTTAATTTAGAAGGAAAATATTTGCTTTGCTGACTGGCTGATTAATCACCTCAAATAATTACAACATTAAAATAATAATTGTCCAAAAAATGGTGACAGCCCTCAAACAGAAATAATATTCATATAATTCTGCATTGAGAGAGCAGCTAAAATTTGATTTTTATATTAACTTATGTTTATGTGAGCTTGTCATTATTTAGCATGAATTCTTACTAATTTTATTTCAAATCCTGTATATTGCAGCCTCCTTACTTATGACTATCCAATGAAGTTAGTCTTTCTTTTTGTGCAAACAAAATACCTTGGCGTGGGCCCTTGTGGGGTTCAGGAACCCTCATTCCTAACTTGTTGGCATGAATTATTCTCCTTTAATTGTGATTTCTTCATCCACTGATTTCTAGAAGTTTCTGGATTAAGGTGATTTTTTTTTTATTGTATATGGGCTCATTGTTACCATTAACTCAACTTCATTCTTCGAAAGAATAATGAGTGCTTATTTGAAGCATTAGTTTTCACATGAGTTTCCAAGAATAACCAATGGACACTCCCTTATGTCTGCATGACCAGAGGGTTTAGCAATAAGGGTTTTCTTTTTTTTTCTTTTTTTAAAAGAGAGAGTGGGAGAGGGAAAGAGAGAGAGAGAGAGAGAGAGAGAGAGAGAGAGAGAGAGAGAGAGAGAGAGAGTTTTTTAATATTTATTTTTTAGTTCTTGGCGGACACAACATCTTTGTTTGTATGTGGTGCTGAGGATAGAACCCGGGCCGCACGCATGCCAGGCGAGCGCGCTACCGCTTGAGCCACATCCCCAGCCCAGCAATAAGGGTTTTCTACAAGGATAAATGCCAATATCTGCTCCAGAATATTTAAACCGCCTGTGTTCCTGTATCCCCTTAGGTTCTCCATCTTCATATCTCTTAAGATATAATCTTCATTTTCAGTAGATACTTCATTGTTACTATATGTGGTTTCCCAATTTTATCCTTAGACTTGGATATGGTTTTGAATATGTTATCCAAGTGTTTGTATATTGAAATTTAATCTCCACTGTGAGGTATCAGGAGAGTGGAAACATTATGACTATGATAGTTAGAGACGGGGCCTTTGGAAGGTGATTAGGATCAGATAAGGTTATCAGAGTGGAGCCTTCATGATTCAATACCAGTGGCTTTATAAGACCCAGAAAATACATGTGCAAATACTCCCTGTCTCTTGCCATGTGATGCCCTGTGCTACCTGGGACTCTTCTAGCAAGGTCATGATCATATGTGGGCCCTCAACCTTTGAACTACAGATCCATAAGCTAAAATCAACCTCTTTTCTTTATAAAGTTATCCCAGCCTTGGCTATTGTCTTATTGTCATGAAAAATGGACTAATACATGCTATTAACAAAAGAAAATAGCATAGGACCATATATATCAGCTTTTTAAGGAAAAATATCTACTTTTTTTAGGTTAAGGAAAGAGATCATAAACTTTATCATATATAAATAAATAGATTCAGGTATATATTGTGTTCAAAAAAGAGAGGGCTATGAAAAACAAAGTAAAAGTAAGGAGAGAGAAAAAGACAGTGATATTAATAAAGACTAAGTAACAATACAGGAAAAAATACACCAATAAGTGCACATATAGTTACACATTAAAACACAGTACACATCTAAGACTGCCATATAAGTAAAATGAAATATAGAAGACAGATTGAAAAATACACAGAAGATTATGGGAAATATGATGGGTGTATGTCCACTAGAAACTGAAAACTGGGTCCCCTTATTTGTTTTTTAGGTTAGGCACAAACAAGGACAGTAAGTTGTGTGAATTTAAATCATAAACAGTGTGTTTCTAGAACCCCAAATGAATCCTCATTCTAATTTGAAAATTTTTCTTTAAAATAAAAGTTGCATTTTTAAATCCATATTTTAGATAGCTACCTGCTTCAGTGAGATATTAATAAGTTTTTATAATATCCTATAAGGAAAATTATTCTTTCTCCAGAGAGATAATCTACTTATTTTGGGAAACCAAATTAGGTGTTCTATAGCCATTAAACATTTTTAGCACAGAACCCTATAGCTGAACATTCTCTAAACTTGAAGTTGCTCTCCTAAGTAGTTCAGTACTTAAATCACTCAAACAAAACAGGCTTTAGATCTGAGAAATCCAGATCTAAAATCGGATTTTGTCATTTACACTAGCTGTAGGAACTTAAGATTGTTTTGTGTGTTTTGACTCTTGTTTTATAAAAGGTTACAGTGTGAAAACTGAGATGATGTATATAAAATACCTAGCCTAACACTGGCATACCTCCTTACCAAGGTCCTTTCTTTCCTGCCAGCTGTGTCACATGCCTGCTAGTGTGTCAGGTGCTTTGATAAGCATGCTTTAATTGACTGATAAGGGAAGGACTCCTCCATTACAGTACTGGTAACTGACACTTGCTTTTCTGTGTGCCAAGTGCTATTTTAAGTGTTGTTCCTATATATCTTATCTGATTCTATCATCACACTACAAGGCAGACATTATTAAAATTCTCATTTTGCAAATGAGGAAACAGGATGAGAAAGGTTAAACAACTTCCCAAGTTCTAGTAAGCTGGTCACTGGGGAAACTGGAATTCCAACTCAGTGGTCTGACTGCAAAATCTGTACTCTGATTTTACCAGCAGAGCATACAAGATCTAGTCCAAGGATCTTAACACCCACTGCTGATATTAATACATTCTTTAAAAATCAAACAAGAAAAACTTTAGAATTTATTTTCCAAAAATTTCTCAATTCAACCCAAGACATTATTTGGCTTTTGCTTTTAACTGGGGACATATTTAAAGAAATGGAGTTTTAACTATAGGAAGCCTGATATTTCACATGGCTTATCTTCATCCTTCCTGTCTTTCTTTGTATAAATGTAGGAAGTTCTTCAGTGAGATAATATGATATGTTTTTTTTAAAGAGTCCTTATAGGCTTCTGTGCCTATGAGTTTGATTAAAAGTTACATGAAAGTAGCCTAAGAAGCTAATCAGAACTGAAACTAAAAACCACCAAGAGAACCTGCATCTTCATTCCTTCACTTGTTCACATTTTCCCATACCTCATTTATTTATCCAACAAATCAGTATAGGTGGCCTGTGCTAGGGCTAGAATACTGACTTAGAAGAGGAGGTAACAAATCTGACTGAAGTCACATCTCTGTTCCAAGAGGCAGACAAGAACAAAGGATAGAATGCTGTCCATTTTGAAGTTTCAAGTTTTCCTTTTCCCTCTCCTGTGTTTTCTCTCAGAGTATCAAGAATGCTGAATAATAATTTTCTTCTTTCTGGTCATGCCAAAGCAAAAACCAGATCGGAAGAAACCCCTGACCTTCCTAACAGTTGAAGATTCTTAGTTTTCCCTCCCAAAAAAACAGTTATGTCTGCTCTTGGTGGGGTGGAAATGGGAAGGCGCAGCGGCTACTCAATTTAGAGAGGGTGGAGAAGACCTCACAAAGGGGAGGGGGATTGGGGAAGACTTTGCCATGAAATCCATACAGAAGCATGAAAAGAAAATGATAGAGGACATGTGAGTACTTGTAACATCCTCAGAGGACACCTATGTATGGCCCTACATGCCTGGACATAATCATTAGCTATTATGACCATTATCCTTTATTGTTTTCCTATTTTAACCATGGCCATTCTTTAGCACCTGGGATCTGTGTCAGAGACTTCTCCAAGGCTGGATCTAGACATCCAGTTGCATCCCTTGTCTTGCTCTGCCTGTCTGCTACTTGTTTTCTGTTGCTCATTCCTCCTGCCAGGTCTTAGCTGGTTTATCTCCTCTCAGGTTTAGTAAGGCTTCCCTGATTCCTTTTGTGCTCCTATGTAGAATTCTGATTTCTTCTTACCATATGGATGATCTATGTTCACTTCTATATAAAAACAGAGAGTGCATCTTGGGAATAAGAAGACTTTGGGTTAATGTTGTATCTACAGGAATCTAAAGCTACACAATCGGTTCAACTTATAGTAAGCACAGAAGTGACCACAAGAGTGAGGATTGTTTAATTTATAGATCTGAACTGGATAAGTACAACCTGAAATATGAACTGCATTGTAAGCATTGCATTTATCCTTGGTGGCAGGGTTCTGTGTTGAGTTCTTTGCTAGATAGTGTAGGGAGGGTCACGCAATGGGTCTGACATGTAATAACAGGACCCATTGTAAAGACGTGGGCATAAAGGAGTTTTTGGAAAAGTCACTCAGAAAAAGATTTCTGAGAGGTTGTGAAGATTAAGTCAGACATGAAAGTGATCAAAACATTGTTGTTCACTTATTGGTTACTCAATGATAAATAATAATTTAATGTCAACTATACAGTATCCAAGCCATAGATAACATTGTTCACTTAGGGCTTATGATTGTAACTATTTGTAACTATATGCTTGAAATCAGTTCACTGCATTCTATGATAGTTGTGAAGTTAAAAACAATTTCTCTAAGACTTACAAAGGAAAAAATATTTAAAGTTGGAAAAATGTGTAATATATCGAAGATGGCTATAGTTTTGAGTCATTGAAAGGACAGATGTACATCTCTTTTTATTATGCTGGAAATTCTTCCAAATTATAATAGTTCTCAATATGAACCACTGCATAGCTAATGCACAGTCTGGTGCACCATTCAATCACATAGCACTCCACCACGAGCCAATCAATGGGCTCACCCTTACCATTTAACTTTTGTCACAGTCTACAATAGGTCATATGCTATGTGCAAACCAATTATTAAGATTTCTATTTAAACCCCAGCTTAATTTATATAAAAGTTGAGGAAACTATTTAAAGTGTAATGGCTCTTTGGATTTAAACTTAATATACTTTGGGTTTGGAAAGAGTACACGTCAGGAAATCATTACTGTGCTGAGGTTTGACTCACACATCTATTTCTGTACTAATCTCCCATCAAGGAACAAAATAGTCTTATCCTTTCAGTGCCAATCAGCTTAACCCCCAAACCCATCACTCAGGTATCATTTTCCACTTACATCTTTATATGGGATTTCCTGTCACCGCTATGTGATGGAACCCCAAATTACTGCCTATGAGTGCATGTCTATATATCATTACTTCTCATCAATTTGATCATTGATGGCAAAATTCACCTTTAAGGAAAAAAAATAACCATCTAAAAAATAAAACCTATCCTATTTACACATTAAAAGATATAATTTTAAAAAATAAGTTTTGTGTCTTACCTTCTCAGTTTATCCTAAGCCTGAAAAAAAGAAAACTTAAATAATACCCTTACTTAAGCAAATTGGTAACAGGAAGACAAGAAATATAAGACAAGAGATATTCTTGGTCCTTCCAAGTTCTAAATCACTGAAATGATGATCACTTAAACATCTGCAATCTTGCATACATAAATGACTGTGAACTTAAGGAATCTTCTCAGAGCCCTTGAATTTGTTAGGAAAGCAGTCACTGAGTAGCAGAGGTGAAATAGAGCACTTAACTGGAGGTTTGTTAAAAGTAGCTCTCCCTTCTTGATGCCAATACAAAGTAAAAATGTAACATGACAGGTGGACTCATTTAAGAGATGGCCAACAGAATACTCATTGACTCCAAAGGTTGAAATACACAGCTTTCTGGAAGGACACAATAGAGGGAACTTTGATCAGCTCATTAAGTTATTCTTTCGAAAGTACAAGGAACCCATTATTCATGTATCAGCTGAGTTGCATGAGTGTGCCCGATGTGCTGGGTTTACAGAGGGGTGGCAAGCAACTCAAAGGAGCAGTTTGGACAAGCCAGTGGACATATCTCCGAAGACTGAGCAACCATCCTGAAGCCCTAGACTCCTGCTCACTGTGTGTGCCAGACACAGGGAGCAACAGTGGTGTCCATTCCCACCTCTGAATCCTGCCTCAAGATGCTGAGACTATGCATCAGGACACAGAGCACAAGCGTACAGACACAGCAAATGCACATCCCTACTTACAGGCAAGGGAAATATCTGTGGATACGAAACCGTTCATTTTCACTCTTCTTTTGAGAAGAATGTCCACTTGAAGATTTAAACTTCTAAAATGTTTGGCCCCAGGGAAAGAGACATAGGAGGAAGAAGAAGAGGAAAGGGGGAAAGGAAGAATTTGCTATTCCTTTATAAACTCTTCTAATACATCAAGGTTTAGGATCCAGCTCACAGAGTTTCCCCAGGGTATAGAGAGCATATCATAAAACTTTCTTCTTTTTATTTGAAGGATATATATCAGAGTGAGAGAAATCCTGTGGGTTTTTGTCTTGTTTTGTTTTCTTTTTTCTATTCCTGAGAGTTTGAGGAAACTTAGAAAAAGACGATATGAGACAAGATAATAAAAAGAGGAAATGACTAGTCACACGTCCTCAGAAGTGTCCTAGCTCAGGGCAGTGAGAAGCTCTTGTCCTGGCTCTCTCTATGGGATCTCAGGGTGTGACCGCGAGAATCACTTCACATCAAAGTAAACCCAATGGTACAAGCATAGTTTGGCAGACTGCAAGGGGGCCCTGGGACTTTTCTTTCCTGCCTCATTCATGGTTTGTGTGTCCTCACAGGGACAGGACCCAGAAGTTGACCTTGCAGTGAGAAGGAGAAGTGGAAGCAGGAGAGCTGAGTTGAGGGCTACGGGCCTGTTGTGGGCACCAGGAGAAGGATGCAGCCGAACATGATGGGGTCTACAGCAGCAGTGAGACAGGAAGTAAGGCTGAGTTCAAGAGGGAGGGCCACACTAAAGTCCTGCCACACACAGGCCTCAGCTATGAATGGGAGCGGGGCACCCCCTGCCAGGTGGGCGGAGGAAGATGTGCCAGAGTCTCAAGAGGCCAAAGAAAACCATCTCTGAAGACCCAAACTCCTTTCCTCCACCATGAGCTTGCATTATCACAAACTCTCATATTTACCCAGGAGCTACTTGGAGAGAAGATGGAGAAAGGATGTAGAGGAAATAAAAATCAGATCTATTTGTTTTTTGGTAGTGAATCTGAGCATATCCTAAATTAATGAATAATTTAAACTTAAATGATGTTGCTAGTCTTCTCAGGCTGTGCTATGGCTTAGATCTTGAATGGCTTCCCAGAGGCCTATGTGTTCAAGGCTTGGTTCCCAGGGTGGTGCTGTTGGGGAGATTGTGGGTCTTATGTCATCAGGAGCATTCCCCAAAGGACACTATGGGAACTCAGCCTCTTCTTCCTTTCTCCTTTCTCTCTCTTTCTGTTTCTTGACCTTGTGATAAGTGCTGTGCTCTGCCATGCACTCCCACCATGATGCACTGCTTCACTACAGGCTCAGAACAGCAGGGCCAACCACTCATGGGCTGGAACTCTAGAACTAAGAGTAAAAAGGACCCTTTTCTCTTTAACATTTGATTATCTCAGGTATTTTGTTATAGGGACAGAAAGCTAAGGATGGCTGCCTTAACAAAATTGCATAAAGAGGGGGATTTAAACAATAAAAAATGATTTTTTTTCACAGTTCTAGAGGCTGAGAACTCCAAGAACAAGGTGCTGGCCAATTCATTCCCTGGTAAGGGCTGTCTTCCTAGTTTTCAGAGGACTGCCCTCTCACTGTTCCTCACAGGGTAGATAGAGAGAATTCTGGTTTTCTCTCTCTCTTCATAAGGGCACCAATCCTACCACCTTAGGGCCCCACCCTGATAACCTTATTTAACCTTTACCACCTCCTCTCAGGCCTCATCTTCAAATACAATCATTTTGAAGGTCAGGCTTCAATATATGAATGGGGGATGGGTACATTTCATGGGGGCACCCAATGTTTTCATTTCTCTACCTAGTGGGCTGAAGTTTTAGGGCAAACAAAATTAATTATAGACTGCTACGGTTTGCATGTTTGTCCCTTCCAAAACTCATACTGAAATTTAATTCCAATGCAGTGGTATTGGAAGGTAGGGCCATTAAGAGGTAATTAAGCCTTGAGAGCTCTGCCCTCTTGAGCAAGTTGAAATGCCTCTAAAACTTGGTTTCTCCCTTTTTTTTCTGCCACCTGAGGAACACCATCCAGAGGATGCAGCAATCAAGGCTTCATCCTGAAAGTGGAGACTGGACCTCGAACCTGCTAGCAACTGGATCCTGAACCTTCCAGCTTACAAAACAGTAATAAACACATTTTAGATTTTATAAATCACCCATTCTCAGATATTCTGTTATGGCAGCACAAAACAGACTAAGATATAAACAAAGAAGCCATCTCTTCTCTGTATATCTGGGTGTATGGGGAGTTGGAGACCTGAGCATACGCTGTCTCTTTTTGAGCGTCCATAAGTGAACATGACAATCAAGTGACGAGCTGGGCCTTACAGATGGCCCAGGTCCTGGGTCTGGGGATAACCTTAGACCAACAAACTGAAAATGGTAAACTGGGCTTACTGTAGCCCATTTTTTAAAACTTGCCCATGATTTCAAAATAGTGATCCTATCCCTTCTATTCCCACTCCTCCCCACCACTTTCTCTCTCTCTCTCTCTTTTCTTTCTTTCTTTTTTTTTTTGCATTATGTGTTTCTTGGTGGATCTAACTGACTAGAGCACTCTATCAAGTGAGTTGCTACTTTAAGGAAGTGTTTTTCCATCTGAAGAAATTAATGACTCAGGCATTTTCTGAGTTCAAGTTTAAAGAAAAAAAATCTGATATTATTGCATGAGGCAAGGGGGAAAAGAGGCAAGGGGGAAAAATGCAGGGGGAAAAAATCACCTTTTTGGGCTAAATATATGTAGCTTACAAACAAATCCCAACTCTCATGTTCCCTTTTAAAGAAAACCTATCTTCCCCCCAAATTTTTTGACAAAGCTGGTCTATGAATAAATCATTGCTGTCTGTAATGGAGAAAAATAAAACCAAGGGTGTCCTCTGCATGTTGTTTCTTCCACATGACACTCAGGGAAGTGAAAGGAAATACGTTTGAGAATCATGAAAAGGAAAAATCAGGAATCAGAAATCAGATTTATTGTGATCAATCCAAAGAGAAAATTGGGGGATTCTGTTGAAAATACATTCTCTATTATTTTCTGCATCAGTAGACCTTGGAATTTGAATGCTCTATCTCTACAAGTTTAAAAATATTAAGAGTATTTTTCTTCAAAATCATCCCAGGCATCTATATATGCTTCTCAATAGAAATATCCAAGACCTTGAAAAAGGTTCCATGTCAGAGTGGGAATCAAGACCTGTGTTCAAAGCCATCTTTCCACTACTTACTTTGCTAAGCCTCTGCTATAGTTTGGAAGTGGTTGAGCGGTTCCTTGTGGTTTATGTGCTGGAAGTCTGGTCCCTAGTGTGGCAATGTTGAGGTGGTAGGACCTTTAAGAAGTGGCGCTTAGTGGGAAGTCCTTAGATCATGGGGGTGATAAAGGGATTACTGTAGTCCTTGTGGGACTCAGGTTGGTTCCATGAGGGTGAACTGTTATACAAAGAACAAGCCTGGCCCCTAAATCTCTCTGGCATCCCACCTTACCATGTCATCTTTTCTGCACACACTCCTGCTATTGAAATGCCATCTGTCATGAAGCCCTCACCAGAGTCCCAATCTAAACCTGTAATCTTAGTAAACCTCTTCTCTTTATAAAGTACCAAGACTTAGGTATTTTGTTTTAGTAACAGAAAACAAACTAAAATGGCCTCCTTAGTTATAAAATATCCCATCTGTTGCAATAGGAAATGAGAAAAGTCAGATGCAAATACAGATTCCAAGCAGAGCATCTTGTTTGTAGCAGGTTTTAAAAAATATATTTTAAGGGGCCGGGGGCTGTGGCTCAGCTGTAGTTCACTTGCTTGGCATGTGTAAGGTACTGGATTTGATTCTCAGCACCACATATAAATAAATGAAATAAAGAATAAACAATCAATTGGAATGAACATAATTAAGTTTTTATCCATATGTACATTAGCAAACTCCAGAAAAGACGATTCTTTTCAGTAATCCCTGAATGTGCATGCTGAAGCATAGAATCAGGCATTTCCAGGATGTGAAAAAATGTGAGCAGATGCAGTTAGCTTGGAAATAAAAGAGAAGAAAAGAAATTATCCACTGAGAAGCAGTACACCTTTTAGGCTGCGTGCTTATTCCTGACATAGTCTCTAAAGCACTCTCAGAAGCTTAACTGGAGTTAACAGTCTGATGCAGTTGAGTTTTATTTGGTTTGGCCAGATTGCCGTTTTGGTAGGCTTATTGTTCAACAGCTGCTCATCTAATCAAGAAGAAAGGCAAAACTCAATGAAGAGCCATTTTCTCGAGTCTTTTCATCCCTGTGTTAGCAAGAATTGAATTACATTTTCAAAATATGTCATAGGCATTAAAATTTAGAGTGTTCAATAAAGCCAGCTGCAGAAGACTGAAAGTCAGCTCAAAGTCATATCAAGACAACAGATTTTTCTTTTTGGCTTGGAATGGTCACCTATAGCAACAGCATTTATTGAAAGTAAATGTGACATACTGGGTGAAGTCACAGAATTTTTTCTAGCTTTAATAACACCTGTAATACCGTCCCTCCACTTATTTACATATGCTCAAAGTGGCCTCTTTCTACAAGCATAGTGGACATAACAGCCCAGTAAGAATAGAATTTTGCTTACTTGACATGCCAATGATCACAGTAGAGAATAAGATACACAGGATCACCTAAACTGGAATCCCTAAGGTAGAAAGGATTCCGGGTACTGGGAATTGCACAACTCTAGGGCCACTGGTCACAGGGAATATTATGCTATTTGTGTAGTGGTCTCATGGTTATATATTTTTCTAAGAAGTAGGGCCAGAGCTCCCATCAGACTTTTAAAAATATTCTTCTTTCCCCAAAGTTAAAAATGTCCATTAGTTTTTAAGACACAAGAAAGGAAGCCTCTTACCTTTATGGTCTGATTTTTATTTTTTTTTCTCTGTTATACAAAACAGCCAATCCTACTAAGTACCTTCCTTATAGTTAGGGTAAAAGTTCGATTTATAGTCACTTATTTTACTCATAAGATAATAAATTCCTGTCCTGTATTTTTGAGTTTTTCTGGCCATTATACTTCTGGCTATCTTCACGGATTAATTACAAGTTTGCATATCTGATCAAACAGAGGAGACAAATGAGGTTAATTTATTACTTAGGAATTCTCCTGAAAAGCTTGATCAAGTGGATATATTAATGTAATCTACAGAGCTTTCAATGCGAAACTATTGTGACGTATTCAGAATTTTTTTGTAAATGGCATGTCCTTTACCAGGGATAACTGGAAGGCAACCTTACCTGAAAGAGAGCTATTTATAATGCCGTACATAGCACATGCATTTTCTCCTGCCAGCAATGTGCTCTTTCAAAAAATTTTCGAAAAATACATTAGCTATCAAATGCAATGACAAAACATTAAACAAACAGATGTTAAAACAAACAGGTGTGTGTGTGTGTGTGTGTGTGTGTGTGTGTGTTTGGAGTGGGGGATGCAAAAGACATCAAGAATTCATTGAAGAAGTGAAGTGACCAATAACTATTCCACAGTAACCTGTCTTCTCCGAAGAGCCCTGAGTAGCTGCTTCTCCAATTTTGATACTGAAGAAATAGATAACTTGCTCACTCAACACCAAATAAATTAAGAATTCATTAGTTGTGATAGTGGCTGTTGCAGCAATATAAAAGAGAAACTAGCTGCTCAGGCAAAAGGCATTCAATCACCTGGTAGAGAAAATGAAACAAGTTTCCTACTTTTAATCAGATATTGATTGGTTACCATAATATTCTCCTGTAGCAATAGCTGCAGGCATGAGAAATAGAAAAAAGAATGGAAGAGATTTTCAAGAGGATATGAAATAAACCAGTGTGTGAGACTTGGAAACACTGCAAAATAGCAATTGATACTTTAAGAGCTTGGTGTACACTTGCACCCTATAATAAAGCCTGCTCTTATTGTTGGGTTACTAACAGAGCATGGTTGTATTTGTGGACAGTCCTCCACTGTTAATAATTATCCTTGTTTACTGGATTTCCTTCCAGGACCTTAATCTGCTAGTACTATAAGTGGATCAAGCCATAAAGATCTCAAATTTCAAGTTTCATTTTACATTATATTCCATCTGTGTAATTGCCATATTATTGTATTGATGGACTTTAGATGGAGTCTCTGTTTCTTGCTTTGTAGATCACAGGGTACAACATGCGAAGACTTTTAATAGTTACTTTTAATGAATAAGATGAGGAACGTTTTTCATGTCTTAGAATGCTGAGCCTTTGCTGGCTAAGTAAGGCTTCTCTGTGTGTCCGATTTAGAACAAGGGAGTCAGCACAGCTATGTCCATAATATGAGAATAATTCTGTTTTACAAACATTTAAAGATCTCCCATCCTCTGCATAGCACTTTTCAAGATGTTAAGGGATTGATAGACACACTACTGTTCTCAAAATAGACAGAGCCAAGAAGAAAAAAAAAATTTTTTTTTTAAAAATGAAATATCAATTGAACAAATACACACAAAAACGTGAATCAAATAATGGATTTTGAATTTGTGTGGCCGGCCTAGTGCAAAGGAGAGGATGATGGATGGGCTAGAATTTGTAGCCTTACAAGAGAGACTGTTACACCAGTCACAAGGGTGTAAGCAAGCAACCTCTATTTATAATGTGTTTAAATTAAAGTCATAAAGTACTGCAATAACTACAGTCCAGGGTATTTCTCTCACCACCCAGTGTCTTCAAGGCTATAGTCTAAACACAAGATGGAAGGCAAAAATGGAATACAAAATTATGATACATTATTGGGCTCACAAGATTTTCCCAGACTGCCCAAGATCATAACTCTGAAATAGCTAGATGCTAACATTATTTCCAAGCCTGAAGGTTTTCCTTCTTAACTCTATCTCTGGAATGCCTTTAATTTGTTACTGATAAGCTATACATCATGAGGACTTTTAAAAATTACTTGGAATTAGGCAGAGGGGAGTAAAGGAAAGGGAGGGAGTTTGGGGGTAAGAAGTAAAATGCATCAAACATTATTACCGTATGTGCACATATGACTATATGACCAGTGTGAATCTACATCATATGCAACCAGAAAAGGGAGAAGTCATACTCCATTTATGTATGATGTGTTAAAATGCATTATACTGTCATGTATAACTAATGAGAACAAATTAAATAAAAGAAAACCTAAATTTTAAAAGGTGTTATTGAAATTGCTGTTCATCAGAAAAATGTAAATCAAAATTGCAATTAGGGTTCTCACCCCAGTTAAAATGGCCATTAACAAAAAGACTGAAAATAAGGAAATTCTGGTGAGGTTGAGGAGAAAGAGCTGTTACATTGTTAGTAGGAATGTATATCAGTACAGTTATATAGCATTATGGAATACAGTATAAAAATTTCTCAAAAAATGAAAACTAGAAGTACTATGTGATTCAGCAACTCTACTACTGGGTATATATTCAGAGGAATTGAAATAATTTTATTAAAGAGATATCTGCATTCCCATGTTTATTGAAACACTACTTCACAATAACGAAGAAATGGAAGTTTAAAAAGGGGTGTCCATCAGCAAATAAATGGATAAAGAAAATGTGGTATGCATTTACAATGGAATATTACTCAGCCATAAAAAAGAATGAAATCCTGTTATTTGTGGCAGTGTGAATAAAACAGGAGGACATTATGTTAAGTGAAATGACTCAGGCACAGAAAGACAAAGAACATGTGTTATCACTCATTTGTGGAGGCTAAAAACACTTGATCTTATAAAAGAAGAGAGCAGAGTAATAGTCACTGAAGACTAGGTCTGGCAGAGCTGAGGAGAGATAGAGAGGTTAGATAACAGGTACCAAAATACAGTAAGATAGAAGGAATTCATTCTAGTCTTTTTATTTTAGTAAGTAACTATAGTCTACAGCAATTTGTTATAAATTTAAAAATAAGTAGAAAAGTATACCTAAACTTTCCCAACACATAGAAATGATGAATGTTTGAGGAGATGAAATTGGTAATAAAGCTGATTTGATAATCGCACATTGAAAATATATATCAAATTATTGTACTGTACTTCAGAAGTATATGCAAATAATGTATCAATTAAGTTTTTAATTAAAATATAGTATATATGTACATAATGGAATGTTATCTGGTCATAAAAATGAATACATGATTTGGCATGGTGGCACATGCCTGTAATTCCAGCTGAAGTAGGAGGATTGCAAGTTTGAGGCCAGCCTGGGTGACTTCACACGATCCCATCTTCAAGTAAAAAAAAATAAATAAAAGACCTGGGGTATAGATAGAGCACCCCTGGGTTCAATCCCAGTATCAAAGAAGAAAAATGCATAAAGTTCTGATATGATATAACAACAAAACAGACATTAGTAGGAGGAACACTAAAGTTTCAGATCCACAGATATAATTCCCCAGAAGGAATTCTACTACTGGGTATATATTCAAAGAAATTCCTTCCTGCAAATATTTTAGAATCTGGATATCAACATAAGATGACCCATAAACTGTTGTTATAGACTATGAAGATGAGGGTCGACTCAGTTTTATAAGATGTGCCCTGCATAGTGTGTCTTGAGGGCTTGGGGACACCACCCTGTCCTGAATGCCTCCCTACTACTATCACATCGTTAGTCACCAGCATTAGTCATTCATTCCCTTCAGGGAATCCCTTTAAAAAAATTAGGACACACATTTTGACAAGCAGTAAGACTAGGAAAGGATATCGTAAGACGGCATAATAGGAAAACCCAGCTTTTCTTCCCCTCAGTAGACACAATGATTCAAAAACAATACATAGACCGATTCCCATTCTGATAAATACAGAAACCAACTAAAGGCTCCTGAACTAAAAGCAAGAACAATATCAACCACCTTTCAGCTAGTAGAAAAGTTGTGGGCATCTCTTCATCATAACCACTCTCCCCAGAAAAATACCATGAAAATCAGAAGAAAAATATCAGCTCCTGGATTTTCTCTGTGTTATAGTTTAGAACTTTTTTTTGCAAGTTCTTTTCTTTTTTTTAAATTATTATTAGTTGTTCAAAACATTAAAAAGCTCTTGACATATCATATTTCATACATAGATCTTTAATGTACCCCCATCCCCCACAAATCTCATGTGTTAAGCAGTACAGGAGTGTTCAGAGGTGAAATAATTAAATTATAAGCTGTAACCTCATAATGGATTAATGCATTTGATGAATGAAAAATTTGAATGGACTAGTGGGTGACAACTATAGGTAGATGGGAAATGGCTAGAGGAAGCAGGTAACTGAGGATGTGGCCTGGCATATATCTGTCCATGCCCCCCACCCTGTGTGTGTGTGTGTGTGTGTTTCCCACCTGCCCTAAGCTAAACAGCCTTACTCCACCATGCCCTTCTGCCATGATGTTTCTGCCTTAAATCCAGCCAGTTGTGGACTAGACTTTGAAACTGTGATCCCCCCCAAAAACTTTCCCCCTTTGAACTTGTTCTTGGCAGGTATTTTCATCACAGCTACAAAAAGCTGGGTAATATACCTTGGGGGCAGAGAGAGAGAGAGAGACAAGAGTAAAGAATTCAGAAGGCACCACCATTCTGAATTTTAGGGAAGGGAGAGGGCTCCCTGAGAGGAACATCTGTCTCAACTGTCTTGGAGCATGGGTGGAACCTGGAAGACTTTTTAATCTGTGGGAACTGGAGACGAAAAAAAGGACCAGGCATAGTGCTGCTTCTCCAGATGACCCACTACATAGAGCACAGAGAAAGCAAGAGATTATAAAATTCTAAAAAAATGAAACAAGTTTGGTAGGCTCCCAGGAGCTATACTGACTGGTGAAAGCCTTTCCTTTTGCATGTGGCCTAGTCTATAAAGACTAAGAGGAGTGACTTTTTTTTTTCAAACACACAGATAATAACAGAACTTTTAAAAAATATACAAAGTTACAGGAAAACATGACTCAACCAGAAGACCAAGATAAACCTCCAGAAACCAATCCTAAAAACACAGAGGCATAGGAATTACCTGAGAGAGAATTCAGAATTAACTGCAAATGCTCAATAAGTTCAGAAAAATTTTGTACACAAACAAAAATAGAATTTTAAGAAAGAGTTAGAAAATATCAAAAAGAACCAAAAAAAAAAGGGGGGGGGACATTGGAGCTGAACAATACAAAAACTACACTGAAACTACGCATACTTGTTAGGATGGCTATTATGGGAGAAAAATATACAGGAAGTAAAAAGCATTGATGAGGATGTAGAGAAGTTGGAGCCATTGTCCACTGCTGGAGGGAATGTAAAATGGTGCAGCTTCTATGGAAAACAGTATGAAGTTTAGTTTTTCAAATGATTAGAAATTAAATGACTATATGATCTCACAATCTTAATTCAAAAATATTGAAGTCAAAATCTTAAAAAGATATCTGAATTTCTACGTTCACTGCATCAATATTTACAATAGTCAAGATATGAAATTAACCTAAGTGTCTGTGTACAGATGTGATATGTCTTAGTCCACTTATTATTGCTGCAATAAAATACCTGAGACAAGGCAATGTATAAGGAACAGAAGTTTACTTGACTCATGGTTTTAGAGTTTAGAAAGTCCAACAGCATGAAGCTGGTATCTTCTTGGCCTCTGGTGAGGACATTTTTCCTGCATCATGCCTTTGTGGAGGGCATCACATGGGGAGACAGAGAAAGCAGGCAAACTACGGTCTCCCTTCTGTTCTTATAAAGCCACAAATGCCATCATGGGGGGCTCACCCTCATGACCACATCTAATCCTAATTATGGCCCCAAAATTCTACCTCCAAATACAATTAGTATTTGACTTTGGTGATTAAGTTTCCAACACATGAACTTTGGGTAGACACATTGAAATCATAGCACGGTACATACCCCCAATGGAATACCATGAAGGCTTTAAAATAAAACACTGTCCTGTGCTGCAGAATGGAAGAAATCTAAGGACATTGTGCTAAGTGAAATAAGGTAGTCACAAAAATACAAATGACTCCAGTTGTATGGGATATCTAAAGCAGTCATAAAAGCAAAAAGCAGAATGGTGGTTGCTAGGGGTTAGGAGGAATTTGACTTCAAACTAAACACCTCGAGATTAAAGAACAGAACAGGGTAATTTGATTTCCGGAAAGAGAAAGGAGAGGGAGGGAGGGGGAGAGAGAGAGAGAGAGAGAGAGAGTGAGTGAGTTAGTTAGTTTAGTGCAAGGAGCTTCAAAGAAAAGCAGTTACCTTCCTTCTTATCAAGTGTCTTCTAAAATTTATCAATGCCCAGTGAGTCCCAGGCAACCGCAGACTTGTAAAATTGAAGCTTCAGCCTTCTCCATATTGGTCCTCTGATAAGACTAGACTTTGCTGTTTTGCTTTCGAATTTCACCACTAGACCTTCTAGGGGTGAATGCAGAGAAGGAAGATTAGGGAATTTGGCATCAGTTAGAGGCAATTCAGGTCTTGACTCTGGCATTTTCCAGCTACATGGACTTGGTAAATCATTTCACTTCTCTGAGACACCAGAACCCATCTATGAAATGGGTTAGTAACAATCGTGCACAAAGCTGCATGTGAACAATGTGAGAGAAATTAAACCACATGCCCAAGTTTTAGATGGGAAATATCTCAAGAATCATCTCACCCAATGGTGTTCAAATCTTTTTTTGCTTACTATTTATTCCCTGAAAGAATTTTTAAGATAAAATTTTACTACTTCAATCAAATGAAGTTGCCATCAAACATTTTTTCCAGTTTAACTAAATTCCCAAGTTAAATGGTTGTGAAGATATTAAACTACTTTTTCTCATAGTATAAATACTAACACTTAAAAACAAACTCATTAAGCCACACTTCTATATATTTCCAAAGGAATTTAAATAGCATATCATTCTATTATCTATCACCATCCATTTAAAAGACATATGAATACTTGAAAATAAAACCAAATAAAAAGTTGTGGTATAAAAATTCTAAAGTGAGATACTAAAGAAACAGAATAAGGTAAATACAGTACACTGGATGCTGCATTAAAATAGGTGAAAAGTCCACTGCTATAAAAGAAACTAGGGATATTTGAATATGGGTTTTTAAATAGAGAATATCTTGTAAAATTGTTAATTTTGTAATTTGCTTAGTTATGACAGTGATATGGTCCACGTTGAAGTATTTAAAAATAAAGTGTCTGCAACTTCTTTTTAAGTAATACAGATACAGAAATGTGCACATATAAATATATACACATAAAAAGGGAAAGCAAAAAGAAGTGTGGCAACATTTTTTTTTTTGTACCAGGGATCAAATCCAGGGTTACTTAACCCCTGAGCTATATTCAATGTTATTCAATTAAGTGAATTCCTTTGACTTAAAGGCCAGTCTTTTTTACTTTTTATTTTGAGACAGGGTTTTACTAAGTTGCTTAGGATCCCACTAAATTGATGAAGTAGCAAAAATATGCTAAGTGTGGCAAAAATTTAACAATTGGTCTATTTATATTAGGGGCATCTGGAAATATTTAAAAGATTTGAAGCTTTCACAATTTAAAAATTTAAAAAGTGAGAGGAAATATGAAAAATACATGAACAAGTTTTTCAATAAGTTGGAAAACTGGGTAGTATTCTTCATTTCCTCCTGAATTTGTGATTCCATTTCATTTCCCTGCAGAAATTATTTTTATAATTGAAAATATTTGATTAATTTACTTGTTACATTTTTCCCCAAAATGTGTTTGTCTGCTGAAATAACTATTTTCTGTGACCAAAATAAAATATATTAAATTCAGTAGTTTAATAACTATTTTAAACCCAGTTATCACTAATATTATTAGAATATAAGTAATCAAAACAAGTAAAAATTTCCACAAGTGATTTTTTTAATAAGATAAATAAGCATAATTTTTTCCACTGAGCACATAAACTCACGGATGAATATCACATATTACTAGAACAATACGTAGTTCAACCCAACTAGTTCTATTGGTTTTTGTAAATAAGTCAAGAGATTTTTTTCCACATTTTTTAAAAGAGAATAAAAAATTCTTGTTACAGCAATGTTATTCAATTAAGTGAATTCCTTTTGACTTAAATGCTAAAAAAAAAAAAAATCACAAATTTTTCTACCCTCCAAAAACAATGTAATCTCATCCTCCTTCAGTTTTACTGAAAGAATTCTTAGCCACCTTATATTCAAAAGAATCCTGTTAGTCATTTAAATCTTTCATTTTCTCACTTTCTGCGAAATTACCAAAGAGACTTTTCTAAGATTTATGAAATGATCATTTAGAGGCAATTTAGAGGCAAGCCAGGCTTCATGTTCAAGGCAGCTAGCCAAATCAGACTCGTGTTCCTGTAGAAAAATTCTGACTTTAATATATGCTTCAAGGAATATTGTAAAATGTACTAAGAAATAAATGTTAAGAGATATTTGTTTTGATAATTTATCACCGCATATCAAACCATATCAAAGCATTAATGGCTTAAAACAGAATAATTTATAATTTTTCATGATTCTATATATTGATCAGCTAGTTCTTTTTTTTCTCCTGTGAGACTCAGGAAGAACAGTTCTATATATTTCCAAATATACAGAGATGTTCAAAATGGTCTCACTCTCATTATTGGTGGTTGGTACTGATGGCAGGTTGGGTGCCATATGTGACTACTGGCCAGGCATGTCTGCTCTTCCTGTGGGCCTCTCAGTGAGTCTACTTGGGCTTCTCATAGCAAAACTGCTTCCTGAAGGAGATTCCATGAAGATAAAGTCCAGTGTGAAGACATTTATTAAGCCTACATTATTGTACCTTGTGTACCAATGTTTTATTGGCCAAAACTATCCACCAAAAACTAAACACCACTAAAAACTAAGAAAGAAACAACAACACTTCAACTAGTAGCCAACCTCAGAGGCAATATGGAAGAGGCCTACAAAATGGTGAGAATCCTAGGAAGCATTGTTGGAGACCACCACAAAAAACATTCGATCAGAGCCGCCTCTCCTAAGATAGAAAAAGCATGTGAAAAGTTTGTATAAGTAATATCCTTTGAACACATTAAATATTGCACTGCACATACTTCTTGCTTACATGGCTTCTGAAAGGAAGTCCAATGTAATCTTCACATGTTCTTCTATAGGTAAGACATTTCTGTTACTGGAGGTGAAGAATAACTCTGGAGTGATCTTCTTGAGTGTAATGCCTAAGATCAGGATAATGACCTTGGAGCAGGTACAGAAGTACAGAAGCCAGGGATGATAATTAGAGCAGTTTTATTGCAAGGCAAGAGAAAGTAAGATACAACCCAGAGAGCAGGGTGGGCAGATTGGTGAGGAATCAAAATGTACCAAAAAGATTAGGCTTTGGGCTTTTTTTAGAAAAGGGTTGATAACTTGCAGTAGTGTGCAACTCTGGGGTGTGTCAGGAAGCCATGCCTCTTACACAGCTGCTGCCTGACTGGGGGACGTCCACTATGCCTGTGCTGTATGAAAACTGAGGGCAGGCACCTGTGTGCTTGCGTCACTTTGCCTTTTCTGCCCTAGAGTCACTGTCAGAAGGTTATATGATGGTCAACTGACCCTTGGAGCAGTTTGTGGGTACATGTGTGACCATAAATCTACAGGAGAGTGTTGGGCCTCCTTCTGGAATGTGGGGGAGACTGGTGGTGCCATTTGCAGGCTTTGAGTAGGCTGCTCATCTTCCTAAGAAAGGTTTACTCCATCGTCCCACCCATACAAGGGGGTATGATTTATGTCCTTATGGTGCCCCGTGATGGGTACTGAGTCCTCTGAATCAGCTGCTGGTCAGGGGCCCTTTTGCAGCCCTCCCCTCTCTACTTTGCCCCTTCTCTCTTTCCTGCTCATTTCTAACTACCTACACCAACATTTCTCTACTCACCCCACCACCCCAGGCTCTGTCAAGATTTTCTTTTTGCCTTTGATCTCCTATACTTTGAATATGATATGCTTACATGTAGATGTTTTTTCGTATTTACCATGCTTGGTGTTCTCTGAGCTTCCTGAATCTATAGTTTGCTATCAGATGCTAATTTTGGAAAATTCTCAGCCATTATTACTGCAAATATTTCTTCTATTCCTTTCCTCCCTTTTTATTAGCATATATATATATATATATATATATATATATATATATATATATACCTTCTGTAGTGTTCCATGATTCTTGGATATGCCATTTTATAGTCTTTATTCTTTTTCCTTTTGCATGTCAGTTTGGAAGTTTTTATTGATGTTTCTTTAAACTCATTACCCCCAGGTTCACTGAAGTATAATTGACAAAATAAAACTGAATTTGTTTAAAGTATACAACATAATGATTTAATATACATACCCATGTGAGATGATTACCACAGTAAAATCAATCAACACATCCATTATCTCATGTAGTTACTATATGGTGTGGGTGTGGTGAGAACACTTAAGATCTATTGTCTTAGCAAATTTCAAGTATACTATACAGCACTATCAACTGAGTGATTATTAATGACTGAATTGGACATTTTCTTTCCCTAGATCAGTTAAGTTAGTGACTATAAGGCTAGCAAATCCTAGTCAGTTACACTATAACAAATAGTGTCCCTTGATGTCAGGCCTTATTAAGAACAGAATTCTGGGTATATTTCAGCCTGGCTATGGTTCTACTCTCCCAGCCAGATCTTTAGGGTGAGAACCTGGTAAAACCCCTGCAGCTCCTAGGGATCTCCAACCCTCTTCCACCAAGATTGAGCCTCTTGAGACTTAACTCTAGCTGGTCCACACTGAGCCCCTCACAATTCACTACTGGCTTTAGCTGAGGGTGTCTGCTGCTGGGCTTCTGCTCCCTGTGAGCTGTGACTCTCTCTATCCACCTATCTGTCCAGTTCAGGGCAGCAGTTTGCCCTGGATCTCAGAGCTCTGAAGAATCTAAGAAGAACAGTTGCCTTTCTTTTGTTCTGCATCTTTACTGTTGCAAGAACATCTAAGTTCCCTATATGTTGGACCAGAACTAAGATACCTCAAAATAGTACCCTCAGTTTTTCATTTTATCCCTTATACTGCTGATAAAAATGAAAAGCTAAAATTATAAATCATAAAGCAATGAGTATGAAAAAAAAGGAGTTTTCATTCAGTAAAGGAATATACATGAGTTCAAACTGAAAACAATTCAGTAATGACTCCATCCAGTTTTTAGGCAAAAATGATATGACCTATATGTTTAATGAAAAAGCAAGATACATATTACTGAAAACTAACTGGTTCTATCTACATTTTGTATTAATAAGAAATAGAAAATATTAACATTTTATAGGTGATATAAGAGATTGACTACATTGATTACAATTAGTTGAATAAAATGGGTTTTAAGTACCTTTTTGAAAAACTATTACTATGGTTAAAAGAAATCACCCATAATTTGTATCTGTAGTTTTATCCAACACAATTTGAAATATAGCATAGTTCATTAAACATCACAATTGCAATTAGAGAAGGGGCATAATTAACCTGGACCACTTTGGCAGTTTAAAGCTGTTTTACTTTCCAGCTAATGAAACAAGAGATGGATATAAAGAAAAGATAAAGTAAAACTATTTGTATTTAGTACATAAAAAATCAGTTCTAGAATTTATTGTTTTCTAGTGTTCTCCTTTATTTGTACTCACCAGATCCTGCCAAAAATGCTGCATTCTCAGACAATGGTCAGGGGATGGCAGAGATAGGGTTACCGTAGAAGTTTGCTCTTATCCCTTCTGCCAATATTATACCATGTTTGATTTCAGAATCTTCACACAAAGACTGACACATCCCAATTCTAATGTCATGTTTCACCACTATTAGAAAAACCGTAAAGCTAGCAAAGCCAAGATGCCTTATGATAGGCTTACAAGGAAACAAACAAACAAAAATTTCTTTTTTTTGAAACTTATAGAAATTAAGTGAATTGTCCAGCACTTCACAGTTTATTTGTGGCAAAATTAGGACTATAATCTAAGACAAAACAATATAGTAAGATCTAAGACAGATAAAGAGTGTATCATACTTTGTACAATAAAAATATACAAGTGGAGGGCTGGGGTTGTGATTCAGAAGTACAGTGCTTGCCTTGCATGTGTGAGACCCTGGGTTCCATCCTCAGCACCACATAAAAGTGAATAAGTGAAATAAAGGTATTCTGTCTAACTACAACTAAAAAATATATATTTTTAAATATATATATATATATATATATATATATATATATATATACACACACACACACACACAAGTGGAGAAAGAGAAGCAAATTAGTTTCCTTAAAACTACAACTAAAAATAAATTATATATATATATATATATATATATATATATATATATATATATGCCTTTGAGAGAAAATTAGGTTTAGATAAGGTCATAAGTGTGGGCCCTCATGATGGGATTAGTGCCCTTAAAAGGTTAGAAAGAGAAACCAGAACTTTCTCCTCATCTTGTGAAGATATGCTAGAAAGTAACTATATTAGTCAGATTTCTCTTACTATAAAAAAATGCCAGAAATAATAAACTTAAAAAGAGGAAAGGTTTCAATTGGCTCGTAGTTTCAGAGGTTCCAGTTCATGACAAGTTGACCCTGTTGCAATGCAGCATATCAAGAACAGGAGAGCAGGGGGCTGGAGTTGTGGCTCAGCGGTAGAGTGCTCACCTAGTACGTGTGAGATTCTGGGTTCGATCTTCTCACCTCATGGTAACTAGGAAGCAAAGTGAATGAAAGAGGAGGTCCTGATATCTTCCTCAAGAACCTGCCCAGAACGTCCTAACTTCCTTCCACAAGCCCCTCCACTAAAGGTTATACCACTTTCCTCTAGCTCCACAGGCTTTGAATCATGCCTCCAACACATGGGCTTTTGAGTAACATTCAAGATCCAAACTATAGCAGCAACTCTCTACAAGCCAGGAAGAGAAACCTCATCAGGAACCCAATCAGCTGGCAGCCTACTGTCTTAGCCACCCAGTATTTTGTTGTAGCAGCCTGAATGAACTTAAGTTGTGACTTTGTAAAATCCATACCGTTATAGAGATACTACAGAATTAACTACCAAAAAGTTCTTACCAATTCTTCACTGCAAGAGAGGGAAGTTCCTATTTCCTTTTACTACTGCAATATGGTAGTTTGTTGTTGTTGTTGTTAAGGAGTGAACAATGGAAGATGCTCTGACCACTTTTGGACAAGAGTACAGTATCAAGCTGGTAGAATGTGATCAAAAATTAACTTAAAAGAAATGTGAAGCAAGAATTAATAATTATCAGAACACAGAAAATATCCCCTCTTTACCAGAAATCCCTAGGATCCCAGGGAAGTGTGTCTCTTGCACTGCAAGTACATGCAAAAGAAACTAGGGTCCTTTTATTTGTACATTAAAGGAGAAGGTGATCTCATAAATAAAGGACTTTAAGATGACTTAGCTGGAGCTATGTGTGTAGATTTCCATAAGGGTCGTTAGTTGTCATTTACCTTGGGGAAGTCATGAGAACAAGAGAGTTTTAGTCTGAAAGTCCTGAATGAAGTTCAGGGCCCTATGTTTGCATAGGATCTTCAAGGCTCTGAAAGCGACCCTCTCAATGTGTTTATATGATCATATATTTCTGTGAATGTGTTTATATGATCACGTTTCTGTGAAACTGTGTGCCATATTAACAACATTTACTCAGGACTACTGCCCCTTTCCACTCTGATTAAACTTTGAGTCTTACTTTCCCTAGTGTTCTGTGATATCAAAATAGTCATTGGCATTTTAGGGATCCAGCTGTGGGAAGTTGACTTGGTGATGCTCTTGATTGCCTGAACTGGAGTGTGTTTGTATGGGGCACAGTGACTTCCAATCATGGAGATGTTATTACTTGCAGTATTATTCCTACCCTGCCCCACTTCACCTGGTATCACATGACAGAAGTGCGGGGTTAAGTCATGTGGGGTTCATAACATGTTCCACAGCCTGGAGAGTACATAGATAGGAACGAAAAGGAAGGTTTGAGGCAGGTAGAGTCAAAGCTAACCTATGGAAAATTATTCCAGATTATAAGTGGACTATTGTAAACATTCCCCTTGACATCTTGTCAGAGAGGAAGTTGTCTCCTATTGGGAATACATACACCAATGCAGCAAATGTGTAAGATTTTCCTGTTTTACTCGAATGGAAATTTCTGGAAATACAGTTGATCAGAGTTCCTCTGTATATGAGGAAGAAACCTATAACACACCTGTGAAAAGGGAATGTGCTGTGGGGGAGGTCACAGATCTGGGCAGCTTCATCATGGATTATTTGAAAAGGAAAGGTTGGATTATATTTTTCTTTCTCTGAAGAAAAGATTACAAGATCACTGTTATAGAATAAGGTAACTAAAAAACAACATCATAGAAACATTATAGAGAAATACTGAGAAGTTAATATTATTTTTGGCATTTTTCATTTCATTATTGTCTGTATTATTTGTTAGCTTGTAAAACTGTATTTTGTTTTGATTTTTTTTCATTCTAAATATTCATGTTTATGTCCAATTTTTTACTATTTTCCTCAAATTGTACAAAACTTGGGCTCCCTGAAGCCTACATCTGTCTCTGAACAAGGCAAAGACATAAGTTCAAAGAGCCTGTTTCCTAGTGTATGCTTGGTGGAAATGGCTAATTGATGCCTTTTTCTTTCAAATGTGTTGCTGTTGAAGAAAATGTAATTAATACAATTAAGTCAAAAGGAGAGTCTGTGGCTTCTGTTTAAATTTGGAAACTAATTACTGATCTTGAAACAGACCCCAAGTGGGTTGGTTGATATGGACTTTATTTTTATTTTTATTTTTAGTGGAAAAGGTAATTTTTAAGAAAACAAATCATGCATAGATGTAGGTAGGCAAATGTATATTTGGTATTGCTTGTGATTATGTTTTAAAGCAAATAATTAGTTTTAATTTCATATTCAAATAATGAGTGGCAAGGTGTTTGAAATTGAATTGGCCTGTCCCTGCAGTGTACAGTGGGAGGGGAGGTCTTGCATTCTGTGGGTTCCAATCAATGATGTTTATTTATTTATTTTTATAAATTCACTTTTTAGGTCTTTACCAATAAGTGAGTAAATTTTTTGAAATGTAAAAAGAAAAAACCTACATGTACCAGCTTCAGGAACCAAATAATCCTATATTTAATTTTATAAAGTGTACGTCATTGCTTATTTACTTGACAAAAATGCCTGATATGTATGAGATAATATTTTCATTCTGAGGTGATATACTCTAAAGTTAGAACAAAAACTTTTAATAGTCATTTAGATTATCATCAAGCAGGTACCACCTGTTCAGAATACAACATTAGAAAGCACTCTTTCTTTTGAAGCCCCAGGGATGAAGTAATGGCAAATTTATTCATACAAGACATAATTTTGTGATTTTACTTTAATTCACTGCTGTATTACTGGACCATGCCTAGCAAATGTAGGCGCTCAATAAACAGATCTCACCATGTAGTTTTACAACAGCACTGAAGTACATTATAGTTTATGTCAATGACGTCCTCCCAAGTTCCTTTATGGTCAAGAGAAAGAACCAAACTTGGTGACCTTGAAAATTATTTGTTGAATAAAAGAAATACAGTGAAAGCCTGGTATTTGCCACTCCTGTACCAGGTCCTGAAGTCCTCTAATCTAAGTACTTCCTGGTTAACAGGGAGAGACTAATAAAGTAATAAAATAGGGGACAATAAAATGTTATACCTGTGTATTAATCAGGGTTCTCCACAGACCCAGAACCAATAAAGACAAATGATAAAAAGATAGGAAGGAAAGAAGAAAGGTGGGAGGAGAGATAAGGACAAAGGGGACATTTTCAGGAGAATTGGATCATGCAGTTGTGGAGAAAGAGAAGTTCCACAAAAGGTCATCTGCAAACTGCAGAACCAGGTCCTATGGTTCGGATATGAGGTGTCCCCCAAAAGCTCAGGTGTGAGACAATACAAGGAGGTTTGGAGGAGAAATGACTGGGTTATGAGAATCTTAACCCAATGGCTGAATTGATCACGTGATAGGATTGAATGGTAATTGAAGGCAGGTGGGGTGTGGCTGGAGGAGGTACTTCATTGGGGGTATGGCTTTGGGGTATATATTTGTAATTGGCAAGTGGAGTCTCTCCCTCTGCTTTCTGAACATTGTGTGAGCTGCTTCTCTCCCCTACACTCTTCCTCTTCCATCATGATGTTCAGCCTCACCTCAGGCCCTGAGGAATGGAGCCCGATGTCTATCGGAGTAAGATCTGAAACCGCGAGACCTCAAATAAACTTTCCTCCTCTATGATTGTTCTGGTCAAGCCTTTTAGTCACAGTAGTTAAAAAAGGTGACTAAGGTGACCAGGGAAGCTGATAGTATGGTTCAGTCCAAGTCTGACAACCTCAGAACCAGGAAAACCGACAGAGTAACCCTCAGTCTGAGAGCAAAGGCCTGAGTACCTAGGGGACTGCAGGTGCAAAAATTTGAATTCTAGAGAACTTGGAGTTCTGGTGTCCAAGGGTAGGAGAAAATGGTGTCCCAATTCCAGAAGACACAGAAAGAAAGAAACAGCATAAATTTACCTCTCTTCTACCTTTTTGTTCTATCCAAGCCATTATAGGATTGGATGGTGCTTGCCTACATTGGGTGAAGGCAGATCTTCCTTACTCAGACCACTGATTCAAATGCCAACCTCTCTGGGAAACACCCTTATGGATATACCCAGAAATAATGCTTTACTGGATATCTGGGTATGTATTAATCCAATCAAGTTGACACTTAAAATCAACCATCACACACCAGCTAATATAAAGATATGAAAATTCCATGGTGGTGATTAAATCTGCTTCAGGAGATTGAGGGATCTTCCCAGACTCAGTGACATTTGAAATAGGTCAAGGAATTTGATAGATAAACATGAGATGGAAAGCCATTCTACAAAGAGAGAATAGCCTAAGCCAGAATCTATTCCTGTGAAAAGATGGAAAGATTAGGAATCCACGTGCAGTGAGTGTGGTATGGTTCAGGTGTAGACACTGTTAGGAGTGGCAGAAGATATAGCTAGAAAGGATGGCTCTGACATGTAAAAGTTGGGTCATCTCCAAATTACTCAAAACACCTAATATAGTACAAAATTTACAATCGGTGTTCAGTAGGATAAATGGATGAGCACAAGAATCCAGAGAAAACATTTACAGCCCAATTCAAAACTGTCAACAATCAGGTAAGAAACAAGACTTTATATGTTACTGAATTGCTCTTTACAATGCTCAGAAAATACTTTGTCCACCAATACTTTGAAGTGCAGACATCTTTGATGTGTATGTTATAAACCTAACTTACTGAAAATTTATCATCTCTAAATTAATGACTACTTACTAAAACTACAGTTAATTTTATGATACCTTCTTTGGAAAAAATTTATATCAGGTTTTTTTTATAACATCCAAAATGGAATATTTGTTTCTGCTTTGAAATCTTCTTTTCAAAGATTATGGTTACAACATAAAAATATAAACCCTTCGACTCATTTTAGTGATTATGTTCTGTGGAATAGACATGACTAAGTTTTATACATTTTATGTTAAAACTCAAGTCCTCTGATTTGATAAAAAAAAAATGAAAGGGTACAAGATAGAAATAGAAATTTGCCTAAATTGAAACAAAGAAGGAGAAGAAAAGGAAGGAAGGTAGATGAAGAAGGAGAAGACGGAGACGGAGGAGGAGGAGGAAGAGAAGGTGAAGAAGGAAAAGAAGAAGGAGAAAGAGGAGAAGGAGAAAAAATGAACTTCAAGGGTAATCCTACCACAACAAGCAGCCCCAGTGATCTGGAAAGTGCTATCCTCCTCTGAAGGGCCTGAGACTCTCTGTCCCCAACCAGAGATACCATAAGGGGGAACCAGCAAAGAGGATGTCAGGACTCCACCCCATGGGCTGGAGACCACCTTCTCTAGCAAGGGTAGCCTGGCCTGGGTGGTTCCTTTCACCCAATCAAGCAAATCAGCAAGGACCAATGGAACCCCCAGCACTATAAGAAAAACCAAAACTGTAAACGATCTGAAAATCATAGTTCCTGGATCCACAGTGCACAAAAGTAGGACCTGCAAGGCAAACCTCAACAGGGTGAAGGCTTGACAAAATAAAGACTTCAAAATAGGGTTCAGAGTCTCATAAAATAATTGCTGAAATTTCTAGAATGTAATAAAAAAATTTTTCCAACATACCAAAAACCAGGACAAACACAACCTAGATGAGAAAAGTCAATCAATAATACCAACATTGACACCAACAGGAATAAGATGTTAGTTAGAATCAGCTAACAAGAACTTTAATAATCATAAAAATGATGCAACAATTACAAATTGTCTTCAGAAATGTGAAAATAGAGAAGATCTCAGCAAACCAATTAAATTATTTAAAAAAGCCAAATTATAGAACAAAAAAAATGTTTAGGGCTGGGGTCATGGCTCAGCGGTAGAGCGCTTGCCTTGCACATGCAAGGCCATGGGTTCAATCCTCAGCACCACATATAAATAAATAAAATAAAGTTAAAAAAATTTAAATGAAAAATTTAAAAATCCTTTTTGGATAGTCCAATTAGTAGTGTTGAGGTGACACAGGATAGAATTAGTGGGAAAATCAAAGGGCATCCAGATAAATGGAAAGGATACCTTTATGGATTGGAGAATTTAACATCGTAATGACGTTTATTTTCCACAGACTGATTCATAGCTTTAATGTAATTTCCACCAAAATCCCAGGAAGTTCTTCTGTAGACTTAGACCAATTATTCTAAAGTGTATTTGGAAGGCACAGACCCTTTAAAATTAAAATACTCTTTAAAAAGAAATAAAGTGAGAGAGATCACTCCATTTGATTTCAAGACACTATATAGCTATAGGAGTAATGAATGTGTGGTATTGGCAGACGGTTAAGCATATAGGTCAATGGCATTGAGTAGAGATTCCAGAGAGATCCACACAAACATGTGCAACTGTGTTTTCTTAGGGGAGGGTACTGGGGATTGAACTCAGGGGCACTCAGTAACTGAGCCACATCCCCAGCCCTATTTTGTATCTTATTTAGAGACACAGTCTCACTGAGTTGCTTAGTTGCTTAGTGCCTCACTTGCTGAGGCCGGCTTTAAACTCAAGATCCTTCCGCCTCAGCCTCCCAAGTGCTGGAATTACAGGCCTGAGCCCACAGCCCATGCCTACAACTGGTTTTTTACAAAAGTGCAAAAGCAATTTAATGAATGTAAGATAATCTTTTCAAAACATGATGCTGAAGCAAGGGACACCATAAATCTAAATAAATAAACAATGAATAATTTTTAAAAAATTATTGGCCTGACCTTACACTTTATACAAAGGTCAACTCACAATGGGTCCTGGTCTTGAATGTAGACATAAAACTATAAAATTTTTAGAAAGAAAAAAAAAACACAGAAGAAAATCTTTGGGACATAAAACCAGAAAGGACCAGTCTAAGAAAGAGTTCTTCAGCTTGATTCCAAAAGTGTACTGTGCTAAAGGAAAAATTGACACACTGGACTTGATCAAAACTAAAAAGTTCTGTTTTGGAAAAGACTGTGCAGAAGATATAAAAAATATTTTCTATACTATACAAGGTGTAGACTACATTTGCTAACCATCTGTCCAACACAAAACTAAGATCTGGACACCTCAAGAACTTTCAAAACACAATAGCAAAAACAAAATAAAATAAATCACAAAAATAGGCAAAAGATAGGAACAGACATTTTTCTTCGACAGGTATAGAGATGGACAACAAGCACATGAAAAGAGGCTCAACATCGTTAACCTTAGAGAAAAGCAAATTAAAACTTCAATTAGATACCACTACACACTTTTTGGAATGACTAAGACAAAAATTAATAACATCAAATGTTAGTGGAGGTATACAGAAAGTGCATTGCTTATACGCCACTGATAAGAACATAAAATGGTGCAATCATTCTGGAAAAAATGTTTGGCATTTTCTTAAAAATTAAACATATAACTACCATTTGATCCAGCAACTGTACTCCTGAACTTCTATGTCAAAGAAATGAAGATTTGATACAAAAACTGTATGCAAATGTTCACAACAGCTTCATTCATAGTAGCCAGAAAGTAGAAACTACCCAGATGTGTTTCGATGATGAAGAGTTAAATAACCTTTGGCATGGAATACTATTCATCAATAAACAGGAACAAGTATTGATATACTCAACAAATTGGGTGTATCTCAAGGGAATTATGAATAAAGAAAAAGTGAATCCTAAAGATAAGAATTGTAATATTCTATTATATATTTTATAATTATGTTTACAGTATATAATATCCTTAAAATTACAAAATTACAGAGATGAGAAAGAGCTTCATGGCTACCTGGAGTTGGTGGCAGGAGGGGGGTGGGGAAGAGGGAGAGAGCTGCCAAAGGGCAACAGGAAGAAACCATGTGAAGAACTATTCTTTATCCTGACAATATCAATGTTCATATGATGTTTGTATTACAGTTTTGCAAGATGTTACCATTGTGGGAAATTAGGCAAAAGATATCAGAATATTTTTGACAACTGCATATTTGCCTACAATTTTCTAAAAATAAAAAAAAATTCAATTACATAATTATAGAAAATACCTTATAGGAATGGTAAAGACAGAACCAAATGACCTATTATGATCTCTCAAATTTTTCAGGAATCATTTTCCCTACATCTGGTGATGCCTCAAATGGTCACTTTGTACCATCTCCAAGGAGAATTTGTTCTATTTTCAGTGTAACTTGTGAGCTGTGGTCTACTCTAGGCAGAGGCTAGAGCAGCCACTGAACAGTTTGTGGTCTTGAATCTCTTGCTTTTTCTCTCTGGATCTCTGTGCATCTGCTATAATTTTGGGGGGATTAGATATTGATAGAGACTCTTTCAGCTTCAAAATTCTAGAATGATAATCTTTTTCTTTTGAGTGGAGATTCTGCACCCAATACATGTAAAAAAATAAAAGTAAATTTCTCTAGCCTTAACACCCTTCATGCATCAAGTCTACCCTTGCTAACTTGTGTTTGATTCCTAGCCTGCTTTTAAACTTTTACTACCAGGAAATACCAAGCCTTTTCTCTAAATTACTGTCTGCCAAAAGGGTAATAGCATAGTTGTGGGTATTGAAAACTGAAACATGAGTCTTAAAAAGGAAGGCAAAATCAAACTAAGGTTTTTATACGACATTAAGCTACCCCTTGAGCCATCTATCCGCCCCCCACTTCCCACACTTAGTATACATATGAGAATCACTCCCTACTTGGATTTTCACTGCGTGAACAGAATAGTCTACATTCAGATCACAGCTAGATGACAACCACCTTTGTTAAACTGAATAGAAGAGAAACACTGTCTCATTATTACCTATTGTGCATCCTGCCCCCACAACCAACATAACTGGCTTCTACACTGTTGACCCCTTTGTAAAAATACAGTAAATCATTTTAGAAAAACCATCCAGCAGATGCTACTTGCCTGCAGTCAAGCTGGTCACTGGATGGCTTCCGTTGAAGCTGCTGACCTAATCCAAGCTGTGATGTTGGTGGATTGGGCTTGGCTCCAGAAAGCCAGTGAGACAAGCTGTTGGGTGGCAGAGAACTTAGACCAAAAGAGAGACAGAGAAAAAAAAAAGAAGAAGAAAACAGGTGAACTCCAACCCCTGGATACCTCACCATGCCACATTATGTACTGAAGAGAAACCTCGTTGCAGAAAAACATGGTTTCTTGTTTCAGTGGTGTGATACCCGCCAAAGCTTTTGCTATCCCCATTGTATTATTTTCTAATATAAAATTTCAAACGTTATAAAATTCTTTCTTCAACGAGATACATCACATTGGTTAGATAACAATACTTTGCTTCTCCATCTTGAGTTGAATGACAGCATATAGATTTCTGACTGGTACAAGTCCTAGGAGAAAAGTGATCAGGAAAGAAACATGCTACTTTCTTCATCTTTACAGTCTTATCAGAGCTAACTATGAATTGACCATGGTTTTTAAAAAGAATGAAACTAATAGGAGGACCAACAACTAAACATCTCAGGATTTTTCTAAAGATATTCTTCTGGCAAAGGGCACTCACAGCAAAAAAGTTATAGCTTCCAAGCAACTAAAATGCATAAGGTGAGTGATGAACATTTCTGTGAAGTCTAAAATAGTTCAGATGTTATTCAAATCCAAGACTCACTATTTACCTCCGGTGTCTCCAAGAGATGTAGCCTCTGTAAACCTTAATTTCTTAATTGACAGAACAGGATAATAACATGACTGACATTAGGTGCTGAGAAAAGTATATCTCTATAGCTTTGTGGTCAAGACAACAAGAAATAAAATCCAAACATGAACATATCTAGCTGAGGCTAGCCAAACGTCTTTTAGAAAAGTGCTCATAACCCACTTGAATCAAATTGTGAAATATGATATATCAAGAACTATGTAATGTTTTGAACAGCCAACAATAAAAAATTTAAAAAAAAAAAAAAAAAAAGAAAAGTGTTTATACATGACCTCTGTTCTTTCCTTCTTATTCTATCTTTCCTTTCTAGAACCTGAGGTAGGAGTTGGAGTATAAAGTGAAAGGCAGAAACAGAGAGAGAGGGGAGCTGGTGAAAGGAGGCTGTCTCCATAAGTCTGAATTTCTCTTGATGCCTTCACATCTTATGTTCTCTTGTTTTAGCTTAAAGTTTTTAAAATTTCTCAGTTTTCCCCCCACCTTTTCTCACTATGGCACTTGCAGAGAATTGCCTATCAAACCTTCTCCTTTTTCCTTATTACTAAAATTCTGATTTTTAGTACAACAATGAGTCCAGTTAAAAATATTTCTTCACATCTCCTTGCAGATTGAGCCAGAACTGAAAGTTTAATTTCAGATTTTTAATTTAGTTAGAATTTGCAGGCAAATCTTTGCTAAGGTCCATAGTTCTGGTCAATAATATCTGTTGAGTGGGCCTAACAGCTATTCTTTTTTTTTTTTTTTCTTTATTTCTTTTATTTATTTTTGGTACCAGGCATTCAACCCATGGGTACTTTATCACTGGGCTACATCCCCAGCCCTTTTTATTTTTTTTTTTTTTTGAGCTTGATTTTTTATTCTTTTTTTAAAATTTTTTATTGTTGGCTGTTCAAAACATTACATAGTTCTTGATATATCATATTTCACAATTTGATTCAAGTGGGTTATGAGCTCCCATTTTTACCCCATATACAGATTGCAGAATCACATCAGTTACACATCCATTGATTTACATATTGCCATACTAGTGTCTGTTGTATTCTGCTGCCTTTCCTATCCTCTACTATCCCCCCTCCCCTCCCCTCCCCTCCCCTCCCCTCTTCTCTCTCTGCCCCCTCTACTGACATTCGTTTGTCCCCCTTATATTATTTTTCCCCTTCCCCTCACTTCCTCTTGTATGTACTTTTGTATAACCCTGAGGGTCTCCTTCCATTTCCATGCAATTTCCCTTCTCTCTCCCTTTCCCTCCCACCTCTCATCCCTGTTTAATGTTAATCTTCTTCTCATGCTCTTCGACCCTACTCTGTTCTTAGTTACTCTCCTTATATCAAAGAAGACATTTGGCATTTGTTTTTTAGGGATTGGCTAGCTTCACTTAGCATAATCTGCTCTAATGCCATCCATTTCCCTGTAAATTCTATGATTTTGTCATTTTTTAATGCAGAGTAATACTCCATTGTGTATAAATGCCACATTTTTTTTTATCCATTCATCCATTGAAGGGCATCTAGGTTGGTTCCACAGTCTAGCTATTGTGAATTGTGCTGCTATGAACATCGATGTAGCAGTGTCCCTGTAGCATGCTCTTTTTAGGTCTTTAGGGAATAGACCGAGAAGGGGAATAGCTGGGTCAAATGGTGGCTCCATTCCCAGCTTTCCAAGAAATCTCCATACTGCTTTCCAAATTGGCTGCACCAATTTGCAGTCCCACCAGCAATGTACAAGTGTACCCTTTTCCCCACATCCTCGCCAGCACTTGTTGTTTGACTTCATAATGGCTGCCAATCTAACTGGAGTGAGATGGTATCTTAGGGTGGTTTTGATTTGCATTTCTCTGACTGCTAGAGATGGTGAGCATTTTTTCATGTACTTGTTGATTGATTGTATGTCCTCCTCTGAGAAGTGTCATAACAGCAATTCTTTCACTGTTTGAAAAGGAACAGAAGGAGTTGACATGCACCATTTATCCCCCAACTCTCCCACACGCGGTTTTATGGTGTGGAATGCAGATAGAATGCCTAAAGACTGAAGAGCCATGCAATTTCCCTTTTCCAAGGGGACAAAAGCCACACCCCAGGGGTGGGAGAGCATGGTTTGGTTTACATGCAGCTGAATGCAATCCTATTTGAAATTCTGTAGAGCCACAGTCCATGTCCCTCACATGGCTGGCTGTCATCTCAGAGGCTTTATATATCCTCATAGGCACACAGAATCAAGAATAATGCTGCCAGCATGGCTGACTAGCTCAAAGGCCTGGAGAATCCCTAGATGGTCTTGTAAAGCTCTCATTCACAATATCATCACGAATGCTTAAACTGCACTTATTGGTTTCTCTAGAGAATTCATATTTTACCATTTACCACTTTCCCACCCTAGCCTCTTGTTTTCTGTATTCAAGCACTTTAAGTCACATAATTACCTACTATATTATTTTCTTCTTATCCTGGCTATCACCTAGAAGGCTATGAACAAAAGACCTTGATCCAATATTAGCAATGCTGCTATTCCTCCTGAGGAAAAGAGATCTCTTTGAGATCAATTAGAAAAGAATTGCCTGCAAGTTCCAATCAAACAACTAAAATTAAACCTTGAGGCTGCAGTATCAGTTCTAGTTCCACTCAACCACTATATTCTAAAAATTTCTCACACCACTCCATTTACAAGATACTACTGCCTAGGTTCCCAACTGTAGATTTTACCTTTCCCCTCTGGATTCCTAAGTTTTAAGAAGGTCAAATTGCCTTAAATATGTAAAATTTTAGGAAATTGCTCAATCTTTGATGGTTTCCACATAAACAAGTTTGGTTGCACACAAAGGAGGGTCTGAGGCAAGGAATGGCTGAAGGTGTTTTAGGGAGTGACACCAGGAGCCAACTGCAGGTGTCCAAAAGATAGAAAAAGCAGGAAGCCCAATAGTGCATGTGTGATTGAGCTAGTTTCAACCCCCTGAGGAACCATGTAGAGTATGTCTCAGAACCATCCCTCGGAAGTATGGGATTTGGGGCATTTATCCACAGTGTGGTCATTGCTGCTGAAAGCATTAACTCCATGTGTCCACTGTGTGCTGAGGGAGCCTCCAGAGAAAATAAGGCAGAAAAAGGAAGCTGTGGAATTCTGATGTGGGATGATTCCTGGAACCTTCACTGCAATTAGAGATGCAAAGAATCAAAGCCGATGTGGCCTAAAGCACCAGGAATCTCTGCTGTTGTTGTTTTCAAATGTAATCCCAATATGTAAATGCTTTCAGTGGTGATGGCATCTAGAAATCATTGATGGGAAATAATTAATAAAAACTTTAAAAGTCCAAGAATATCTTAAAAAAAAACAATTTAATTAAAATTCAAGGAATTCTATCATGTGAAAATGTAGTGCTTCAAATTAATAGAGTGTATTGAAAATCTACAGCATCACTAAGCTGGATCCAATGTTATCAAAACAAATTTCCCCTTTCCTCTTAGATGTTTTATGCGAAGTTTTTGCTTTCACTTCTCATTTGTGCTATTGGCTTGTCTAAGAGGCAATTATTTTAAGAGCTTTCATGGGTAGAATTTTATTTTGAATTGTAGCCTTCCTAGGAATGATTATCCCCGGATGAAGTTCACACAGGTCTTGTCAAGATTAGCCACAAGATTAGTCAGTTGATTCAGGCCTATTAGCAGATATGTGGGAGTGTGAAAGTTGAGGAGTCTTCCAGAGAACTTGAAGGTTTGACAGAGAACCTGAATTTTCTCAAAAGCAAATCCTGAGATATAAGATCAAGTAGGGTGGTGAAGGTAAGAGAATGGAAAGCGTGGCAAAGAAAGCTGGAAATCAGTGTAATGGTGTGTGTTACCATGAGAAGTTCTCCAACATGGTGTCCTAGCAAGCAGACACAGATAACTTTAAGTGTGTTCTCTTGGCATTCCAGTCTTCTTCATACGACTAAGCATATTGCTTATTTCTGGATGAAAGACAAGGGGAATTGAAGTGGTTCTGGTAATATTATCAATTACAGTGCCAGCCCCATTACAGGGGATGGGGCAATAGATTCTGGGGGGTGGAGGCGTAAATTAAAAATGGAGCAGTTGCAACCAGACTCAGATCTTTCCATGGCTGTTTCCTAAGAAAGCCAAGAGTTCCTTCAACTGACAACTCCAGGCTGTTCATATTCTTCTTAAAGTCTGTGATTTATACAGTGACTGTCCAGCATAGATTTACTACCACTTTTCATTATTTCTTAAGGTGTAGACTTTTGGGGTTGGGGCTGTAGCTCATTGTAGAGCGCCCACCTCATACTTGTGAGGCACTGGGTTCCATCCTCAGCACCACATAGAAATAAATAAAGATAAAAATATACATATAGACTTTCCCCACCTCTTCTTTTTAAGCAAAGAGCAACAACAGATGTAGGTAGAAGAGAAAGGAATAAAAATTAAAACTTCCAGAATTCTGCCTTAGGTGACTGAACCTAATTATCCTACAACTAAAAGGGGGAAAAATAAAAGATTCATAGAAATATCATTTAATAAGAGAATTAACTTACTAGGACAGTCAATCTATTATTATTTTTGTCATTACTATTCAGCTAGCCTGGTTGATTTCTCCCAGGATTTATCACCTAAAGCATGTTTATTTTATCAGTATTTTAAAATGTTATTAACTTTTGTACTAAAGCATCCCTTTAAGTGTCCTCTCTCTAGAGTCCTTAAAAGATTGCTGTAATTTGTTTATTAAAATTATTGTTTACATATGGTTGATAAGACCATTTATAAATACCTCATACCCCAAAGCATAAATCCAAATATGTAATGAATTTGAAGCATTTTTTAAAATGTCTATTTGCATTTTGTAACATTTTACATTTAAATGTTAGATCTCTGAGGTAAATTTACGTAAGCAATTGAGAGAATACACCTTTGTTATCTGTGAAGAAAACACATTTCAAAGGTACTTGTTTCATACTCTAAGTTAAAATATGCTCATAACTAACAACTCTCCAGATATCTCCAGTAAAAATTACCATTCAGCTTCTAATCACATAGTTGTAATTGCCTTTTTAATCCGAAATCCTGGCAGAGAAACCATCCCATCACATCTTCCCTAAGAATTCCCTGAGACCCCTGTAAACTTCAGAGGATACAAAAACAACATGTTTATAAAATGTGAAAGACTCCATGAAGCCAACCCTAAGGTCTGGAATGAGAATCTAAATGTTTAACAAACATTCCAGATGATTCTGTTGCAAAGGTCAACTTTAAGACACATAATATTATCTCTGGGTATTCTTCATAGAGAAGGTGGCACAAAAATCAAGTAATAATGGATTACAGACCTAAATGTAAAATTCAAAACTATGTAGTTCCTAGAAGATAACATAGGAGAAAAATCTAAATGTTCATGAGTTTGGCAATAAGTTTTTAGATATGATACCAAAAACACAATCCATGATATAAAGAAGTGAAAAGCTGGGCTTCATTAAAACTAATTTTTACTGCCTTGTGAAAGACACTGTCAAGAGAATGGATAAGCCACAGACTAGGAGAAAATATTTGCAAAAGACATATCTGATAAAAGACTGTTACATAAAATAAAAGAACTTGTGAAGCTTAACAATAAGAAAATAACCCAATTTTAAAAAGGGCCAAAGACTCTAACAGATATTTCACCAAAGAAGATATATAGAATGGCAAATAAAAATATGAAAAGATATGTTTCATTTCCTGGGTCATCAGCAAAGGACAGGAAGACATCACTATACAAAATTGAGAAATTCTGGTGAGAGTCTGGAGCAACACAAGCTCTCATTCAGTGCTGCTGGGAATGAAAAATGGTACAAATGTTCTGGAAGACAATGTGGCTAGATATACTTTCACCTTATGATTCAGCAATCATGCTCCTTGGCATTTACCCCAAAGAAATGAAAACGTATGTCCACACAAAACCCGGGACATGATGTTTAGAGCAGCTTTTCTCATAATTGCCCAAACACAGAAGAAATAAAGATGTCTTTCATAGGTGAAATGATAAATAAATTGTGGTACACCCAGACAATGCATTATTACTCTGTGCTAAAAACAGATGAGCTGTCAATCCATGAAAAGACATGGAGAAAACTTTAAAAGTTTTTAAGAAAAGTCTACATACCATGTGATTCCAATTCTACTACACTGTAGAAAATGCAAAACTATGGAGACAGTTAAAAGATTTATGGCTGTCAGGGCTAAAGAAGAAAGAGATGAACAGGTAGAGGGCAGAGGATTTTTGCAGCGAAAATACTACATATGATGCTACAGTGGTGGATACTTGTCATGTATTTGTCCAAACTCATAGAATATACAACACCAAGAAAGAACCCTGATGCAAACTATCTCTAAGTGATAAAAATATGTTAATGTAGATTCACTAATTATAATGAATATACTGCTTTGGTGGAGGTTGATAATATAAGGGAGAGACTGTGCGTGTAGAGGCAGGGAGTATATGGGAAATCTCTACCTGCCGATCAATTTTACTGTGAACATAAACCTGCTCTAAAAAGTAAAGACTGTTAAGAGTAATGGCAAAATTAAAATTTTGTGATATATAAAGGAAATAAGAAGGCATATGGTGAGAAAAAGAAAGAGAGAGTGAGCCAGAACATTCACAATGACCCACACCTTGAGTATATATGCATGGTAGTGACTCTGTCCCTGTGGGAAGTTACTATAACTGCTGGAAACCAAAGAACAGCAACCAGAATAATAAGAAAATATTTCTAGTCTTAGATTGCTTCTAGTCTCAAATCTACTGTAAATATTCTGAAAAGGTTTTCATACGTTATCTCTTAAGCTGTTTCCTTTTATCTATAAAAACAAAAAGAGAAAAATTAAATCCTATTTAATCCAAGTGTTCTAAAGATTTAAAAAAAGTAATAGATGTGAAAATCCTCCCTAAACAGGAAAGTTCTATGCAATATGAGTGTGTTTGTGTCTTTGTATCTTTTCTAGTTCCTTAATTATCTGACTCATGCTCTGAACAGAACAACCATCCCTCCGATATACACCTGAAGGCAGAGGCATCCTGGAGGTTTGACACCCAGGTGAGCTGCATCCCTAATATACCTAAAAACAGAAGAAGACCCGTGAGGATCTGAGGCAGAGGTGGGACTGAGGACAGGGGGTGCTCCTCATAGTGGCCCCTGTGTAGCCAGAGCCTGGGCCTTCATACCAGCAGTCCAGGCTCAACAGCTCTGGAGGTGCCATGGAAGTGCCAACTTGGAGGTGCCAACTTGGAGGTGACAACTTGGAGGTGACAACTTGGCATGTATCTGATAGTCTTTCCCAGTTCTTCATAAGTCTGCTGATGGCCAGAGCTGAATAACAGGGAAATCAGGAGCAGAAGGCCAGACAGATTCAATGTGAGTTCTAGGAACCTCTTGAGATGCCATAATGGAAAAGGGGAACTTTGAAGTCTGTTTCTGGCCATGACATTATCAAGCTGGTAAGCATCAAGTTTAATTGTCAGTGCAGGCTAAATTTGTTCTCAGTGTCTGACGAAGACTAGGCTCCTCTGGAACACACAAACACAAATGTGTAGATGTACAATAAAAACTGAATCCAGAATTTATCTGGAGAAGGCATGTGTTTTAATCTAAAACATTTTGAAAGGGCTCAAGGTAGAAGGTACATCCCCAACCCTTTCTCTGAATGGAGGATGTTTCAGAGGAAGGGTAAGCTGATCTTGATGGTAGAGAAATAGGGATACCTCTCCACTGTGCAGCAGAGAGGCTGCAGAGATGACAGATGGACAGGGGACTGGAGATGACATGGTAGGAGCATGTCATGTCCTGTGAGACATTATCCCACACACAGCTCTTCAATGACATCAACCAACTGCATCAATGAGGGAGGTGAGGTATGAGGGCATTCTCTTGTGTATCTGAAAGGGGAGATGAGCTTATTGGGGGCAATAAGATGAAGACAGAAGACATGAGAATAAGACACAAGAATTGGGAAGGCCTGCAGATATTTTGGAAGAGTTTTAGACTACTCTAGACCATGAAATCAGAGAATTAAAGGCAATTCTACCCAGATTTCAAGAATAAAGGAGGTCTCAGGTTGTCTAGAGATCCAATATTCTCAGTTGAAAGAAAAGAAAATCTCTGGGAACTTAAGTGTCAGCTCTTATGAAGAAATGAAGGAAACTAGAATTTTGGGATTTCCTAATGTATGCTCTCATTGGACTAGATACATTTCCTTATAATGACTTAGTTGGTGGTATTATTATTTTTATTTTAAAGATGAACAAGCTAAGGCTTAGTGACATTAAATAATTTATCCAAATACATGACACCAAGATCAAATTCCCTATACCACGCCACAAAATAAATACCACAAAGATGACCCAAGTTATCTCTAGCAGTGTCCAAGTTGTTTTAACAACCTGTTCTAGTCTCTGTGACATCTAAATCTGGTCAATAGTGTGGTGCTAATGTCAATTTCCTGACTTTGATAATGTTCTATATTATATAAGATATTTCAGGGCTAGGGTTGTGGCTCAGTGGTAGAGTGCTTGCCTTGCATGTGTGAGGTACTGGGTTTGATCCTCAGCACCACATAAAAATAAATAAATATTGTGTCCATCTACAGCTAAAAAATTTTTTTAAGTTTTAAATTAAAAAAATATTTCAATTAAGGGAAACTAGAGGAACAGTATATTGAACCTCTGTCTACTATGTTTGTAACTTTTTATGAATCTATCATTATTTCAAGTAAAAAAGTTTTAAAAAAGAAAATAAAAAGAAAGATGGACAGATTGAATTTAACAATGGTTTTAAAAAAGTGACTTCCAGGGCTGAATAAAACAGGGAAATAAGGAGCAGCAGAATCCAAGAATATACAGTGTTTTAATATTGGGGGGGTCAATTAATGTTGTATATATCCTAAATCAGTAGATTAAAGAATAAGAATGCAGGGCTGGGGTTATGGCTCAGTGGTAAAGTGCTCGCCTAGCACATGCGAGGCCCTGGATTCGATCCTTAACACCACATATAAATAAGTAAAATAAAGGTAAAATGCTACCACTGCAACCACTTCGATAGTTATTATAACATATTTGATAAAATTTGTGTCTGATAATGTTTTCCAAAAGAGCCAGGATGATATTTCTGGCCTCCTATTGCTTTTAAAAACTCTCTATTTGCATCAAAAGGTGGAGTCTATTTCTCCTCCCCTTGAAACCAAATCTGTTACTTTTAAGAAGCAGCCATCTGAAATCCCAACCAACACTCACCTAAAATTAGCCAGAATTTAGTCATTGACCACACCTAACTGAGGAAAGGAGGCGTGTAATACCAGCTTCCTCTGAAAATATAAATTAGGTTTGTTATTGAAAAGCCTTCAACAGGCACACTATTAATAGCACAAAGAAGTCTTTCTGCAGAGATCTCTGTTAACCAGTCCCACATGAAAACAATTGGCAAAGCTCCTTCTTTACCTACAGTATCTCTAAGAAAGGACCCACAAAGAATTTTATTCTCTCCCTCCTCAACAGATCTGTTTTTGTTGGAAATAAATGACATGAATACAAATTGTGAAGGAATACATACATTCCACCAACCCTGGTGTGGGATATATATGTAAATATTTGTATGTTCATCTGTATTTGTATATTTTTATATACAAGTAAAAACATATTTCTTTAAATATTTCTGCATGTCTTTATCTTTGGCTCAAACTCTTCTATCTAATGCAAAATGTTTAATGTCATTGCTGATTGGTGAGCTCAATTTCTGTGGTTTCTCAGGCAATTCACTTTTAAATTCAATCCTTCAAGATGGCATTGATCTTTTCCAACTGTGTTGGGGATTGGCTCTGAAGGTTTGTCAAATGCCTCTGCAACACTTCTGCTCACTTTGTGCTTTGTGCTGGCCTCTTACCAAAGAGGTGACCAGCCTCTTCTGTGTCCCCTTCTGAGCTGCCAGTCTGCTACAGTGGGGCCAGATGAGTCCACTCTGCCTCCTCTTTTCAGTCACTTAGTCAGGCTGCCAAAGCACCCTGAAGCCAGTGGGTTCTCTACCCTCGGTTACAGCTGTGGGGTTTTTTGGATTTTTTTTTTTTTTTTTGGCATATGGAAGGCTGGCTGATCTGCATCTTCTAGGAGCAATGAAGCTCCTGTATTCTGTCCTAACTTCCCCTGCAACTGTTCCTACACTGTGACTCCTACACCTGGAGCACAAGAAACATCCTTGAGTCCACTGTTTACCAACAGGCTGTCAAACACTAGGCTTGGGGTCCCAAGCTTATCCTCAGGCCCCTTTTGTCATCCCCCATCTCTCATCTCTGCCCCTTCTACCACAGTGGGAGTAGGGGATGCAGTGAGACCAAGGACAGATCAAAACCTAAATGCTCCTTCCCTTCCTTAACCACTGGAATCTTCATCTAGTCTGGAGAAAGGGGATACAACAAGGGGGGGAAAAAGTTTCTAATCGATTACATCTTTCCCCAAATCCCTTTGTGGAAGGGCTAAAAAGCATTTTGTATTCTATCTCTTTTTTTCATAATCCCTAAATAGAAGAATGTCACTAGATAAATAGAGCACAAGAAAAAATATACCAAATAATGCTTGTAATATTAAATCACTATGCTTATAAAAACATACTGATATATATTCTTAAATATGTCTGTGTAATATATAATAGAAAGACAAGAATTTCATGTCTGTTTGGTATACATAGAAAATTATCAGGAAACACATCTAAAGATCAATAATTATGTGATAATTTTTTTATTCTTCTTTGTGATTGTCTGTATTCCCCAAATTTTCTACTTAAAGTAGCAATTCCTTTATAACCACAAAATAAGTACATAATAATTTTTAAAGCTGCTGTGTTGGCCATAGCAAGTAGATCACTATTATCCAACATGCTGTGGTGTTTCATTGCATTTATAACAAAAATTGCAATGAAATGTAGGGATACATTAAGCAATTTATTTTAAAAGAACCCAAGACTTTCTTGGCTTAACAAACAAAAACTGCTTGAGTTACAAGTACAGATTGTTTTTATATGATATTCTGAGGTATTCATGATCCAGGCTTCTATTGTAATTCTACTTGGAAAATCAGGCAAATGAGCTAAACTATTATGAGTTTGTTCCATGTTTTCATTTCATGAAGTACTTTCTGAAGCCAGCAATGGCCTTGCTCCCATAAAAAGCCTTTAAATTAGAAATGGCTTCATAAGATTCTGGATTCTATTGTTTGCAGAAAAAAAAAATTCTCATGCAGAAAGAACCGTGGGGGAGTGAGTGCTTTCTAGGACATGAGTCTGCTTCTGTACCCACTTACATTTCACCTCTTTGCTCACATTTTTTTTTCAGTAAACATTTCAAAAATGATATAAGTGGCTACATTTTAAAATTGCTTGGTAGACGGCTGCTCAGAAACAAAACAGTGCTATAGAGGTTTTGAAATATTTGGCAAGAGGTTGGAGTAATTTGGCACTGACTCTGGGAGGTATGTGTCCAGATGACATCTGGCAGTGAATGTGGGCTGAGTTGGTCCATTTTAGTCAAGGGCCTCCAAAGACCTTCTCACAGGTGAAAAATAAGGAGCTTATGTCCTTCCAGTTCAGACTTTGGACAGAGCTCTTGGTTTTAAGACCATCTTCCTTTAAGCTTCAATGATGATCTTGATACACAAAACCCTTGATATTTTCAGTGACACAAGGGAAGTCATTTTTCAGTCTCCCTTGGTAAGAAAAGAAAATGACCAATGTAGAAGGATAATCTTTAGCCTTTGTTGGGTAGAGACTAGGCAGCCTGCATTGGATATGAGTGTGACATTCAGATGGTTCTGCAAGTAGTTAAGCTCATGGAAAGAGCGTGGTGAGGTAAATGCTGAAATGACATATTTATCTGGATCGTCTCTAAATCTAGCATGCTAGAAGCCTCTCTTGATATATTGGATGTAATTTCTTAAAACCATGTTAGCACAGATGCATTATATATTTGTGAACATGGACATTATGTAAGTATAACTGTTAATTAACTTTTCAAGGATGCTAATGACAAATCCACACTCCAGAAATGGTGAACAAGCCTTTATATCATCTACATCAAAAGTCAGCACTCCTAACTCAATACTATCAGTGCTTGAAGGACTGCTATCTGGATCCTCATTACTGAGTTCATTAATCAGCATCAAGGTTAGAATTAGTATTCCACTGATTTAATGAACTATTAGGGTATGAAATGACTTATAATATTGCATGAATACACCTCTACCACTGCGTGAAGGTAACATAAGACACTGATGAGTCCACCAGCCTTCTACCTTAGGAGTAATCTCTTTAGGCCCAAGTTCCATTCAGTCCTGCATTCACCCCTCAACTGAGAGTTCTGTTGCCTGAGAGTTCACCTGAGTCTTCTTAAGGCATTCATCAGCTGTAGATTGGAGGGACCTTCTCAGGCAAAGTGCTATAACTTGAATCTACTTCTACCTTGTGGAGGGTTGTTAGAGTCTGTAAACAAGTCAAAATAACACCTGGCATTTTGCCAGGGGAATGTTAAAGTTCGTAAACAAGTCCGGATGGTGCCTGGCAAAATGCCAGAGGGAGTGGTTTGAAAAGTAACAAAAGTGAGCCATTAAGTGTGGAGATTCCTTATTGGTTGACTGATGTATCTAGTTTATGCTAATTAGATAAGCAGTGTGGAATGTATAAATACTGCTCCTGTCCTGCAATAAACGGCTTCCACTCCTGCTGTATCAACATACACAAGTTGTTCGTCACCCCCCGGTTATTTTGCTGCAGCCGGACTGCGGCAGAGGGTACCTACAATTACTAACACATACAAATCTAGACCAATATGAATAGTCTAAACATATTACGTTTTAAATGATGTCATAATTTATGATGATGATATTGAGATAGAAAGGGATTCATAGTGGAGAGTAGGGAAGGGACAGTTAAGGTTGACAAGAGGGCAAGCACAAGGACAGCCACTTTAACATGCTCTGACATGTTACAAGACAGTCCCTGTTTCTCAAAAAAAAAAAAAAAAAAAAAAGGCATACATTTCTATCTCACAGAAAGTGACAGCATAATCCATATCCAGCCCTCACCCACAGGGAGACAATTGAAATATCAAAAACCAACCAAAAGGAGCTTATCAACTTCTCCTTATGACCCTTTAAAAGAAGGAATGCCACTTTTCCCTTTTGGGACCATTGCTGAAGCCGCAGCAGCCAAAATCAAGTCCAATTCTTTTGTGACTTCTGACCGAAACGTGAACTGTAAAAGGCATTTCAATGCACCTCACACATTCTCAGGAAGATTATGTCCTCCCCTCTTTCCAAAGAGCTGAGACAGAAGTACAAAGTTCAATCTATGCCCATCTGAAATGATAATGAAATCCAGGTTGTGCAAGGACACTGTAAAAGTCATCAGATTGGCAAAGTGGTCCAGGTTTACAGGAAGATATGTCTATATGGAACAGGTGCAGCGGGAAAAGGGAAGTGGCACAACTGTCCATGTGGGCATTCGCCCCAGCAAGGTGGTTGTCACCAAGCCAAAACTGGACAAAGACCACAAAAAGATCCTGGAAAGGAAGGCCAAGTCTCACCAAGTAAGAAAGGAAAAGGGCAAATATAAAGAAGAAACAATTGAGAAGATGCAGGTATAAAGTAATAACCATATTTACAACTTGCATTAAAAACTGCTAAAATGAAAAAAAAAAGAAGAAGAAGAAATACCATAACATTTAAATGGCACTCTGTCCCCTCCCAGGTGCACTGCACCTGGAGTTCTAAGTCTTTCTCTTACTTTCCTTTTTATTAGAATTCCTGCTCGCCTGCTTGCCTTGGTGTTTGTGGCATTTATTCTGCAACTCCATGAAACATGAACCTGATCCCAACTCAGGCTGGTAACCATCTGTTAGCCATAAGCCTATATGTAGTAAACACAGAACATAAGCCTACAAAAATGAAGTCATCCTAGATATAAAAAAATAATATGATTACAAACATTTGTATTGAATTGATTTAATGTAGGTGGCAGAACATGGGTTATTATCTCAAAGATATTAATAATCCATTCAATAAGCTAGATTACATGTATACATGTATATATGTTTGGGGTAGGCATGTAAAACCATATATAATACAAATAGAGAAATCACATTTTTTAGTCAAAATGTATACATTATGTAATTGGCCACTGAAAAGCCCATGACTAGACAATTATAGGTCACGTTCTTTTGTGGTAATAAGGTTGGAAATAAATAATAAAATGGGACAAAAAGACCTAATTATTAGATAAGGAATGATTTGATTCACTTCAAAGCACATGTCCTCCTTTGAAACACACTAGCAGAAATCAATGTTCCATGCTTGTTGTTGTTTGGACATTGAGGTGTTCCCCAAAAGCTCATATGGGAAACAATGCAGGAATGTTCAGGGGCAAAAGATTAGATCATGAGCTCAATAGTCTAATTAGTGAATTAATCCATTTGATGAATTAATGCATGGTAACTTTAGGCAGGTAAAGTATGGCTGGAGGAGGAGGTCACCTGAGGTGGGCCCTGAGGGATTGATTATATTAACCCTGGCTCCTTGCATTCAAGCCTTTTCTGCTTCCTGGTCTCCATGAGATGAGAAGCTTTCCTGTGCCACATCCTTCAGCCATGATGTTCTGCCTCTTTAGGCCCAGAGTTGGCAGACCATGGACAAAAGTAAACTTTTTATCTTCTAAATTGTTCTTGTCAGATATTCTGGTCACTGTGATGAAAAGCTGACCTACACAATGCTAAATTTTGGATTATCCCCAAATTGTACAATTTTCCCTGATTCCTTACAAATGTCTAAAAGCCAACCCTAGTAGCAGATGCCACAGAAAATCATAAAACAGATTCAATTTAGCACGACTACAAGCAAAAAATTTTAGGGGAAATTAAACAGAAGATGACCAGGCACCATGACCAAGTTCATGTTCTCTGTAAAGCAGAGAATATGGATGACCTTTTTGAAGGCCTTTTACATCATTTTCATTTTACAGACAGATTAGCATGATGTGGATGTTCCCTATATCGAGTGCTGACTTGTATGCTTAATTACATCCATATTTAAATATTATTGAGTTTTCTCATTAAATTTTCCATACAGAGGCAAGAAGAGTGACAATTTAGTGATTTGCCAGGCATAGGGTTAAAATACTATAAAAAGAATCAAATTTGTGGTAGAAACTTTGGGAACAGAAGGAAGATAGGACTATGTCCATGTTTATTTCTATTCCAATATAGCTACTTGAATTTTATTTGCTTCAAAATTTACTAGACTACCTCTACATATTGTAATGTGACAGTTAAAAAAATAATAGTGGGACATCAGCAAATGTGATGCCCCCATCTGCAGCAGCCAACACTTTCAGAGGTGGCCCAAGACAAATTATGGATCAAAGGTGGGTTTGGGGCGGCTTTCCACCTTCCACAGAAGTGGACTATAAGGATGAGACGACAGACGCTATTGCCAGCATTTTGGTTGCTAGAGGTCTATTATTTGAAAAAAGCCAACAGTGTGAAATGCTATACTCAGCTCAGCACAAGCGCCTGAGGGCTATTTCTGACAATTCTCTGAATAATTTAGGTGAGTTTCAAGTTTTCAGGTTCTCCAACTTTAAACCACATTGTCTTAGTCAGAGTTCTCCAGAGACAGAACCAGAGGATATATGCAGAGATACACAAAAAGAATTTATTAGGGGAATTGACTCACTTGATTACAGAGGCTGCGAAGTCCCAAGATAGAAATCCCAAAGCTGGCCATCTGCAAGCTGGAGGACCAGGAAATTGGTCAGTGTGACTCAGTCCAAATCCAAAGGCCTCAGAACTGGAGAAGCTGATGGTAAAATTCTCATTTGGAGTCTGGAGGCTCAAGAGCTGGGAAGGTGAGGGGCTGGGGTTGGGGTGGGTGGGATTGTGCTGGTGTTAATCCCAACACCTGTTAAACTTGGAGCTCTGACATCCAGAGGCAGGAGGAGAAAGGCTACTCTGCCAGAAGAGAGAAAATTCACGCATCCTTTTTCTTCTTTTTGCTATATTTGGGCCACAAGCCAATAAGATCGTGTCTGCCCATTTTGGGGGCGGATACTCACTCACACTGTCCGCCCACTCATAGGCCAACCTCCTCTGGAAACACCCTCACACATACCTGAGGCAGTCCAATCACTCTCACCCAAAGCAGAGCCAGCTGGGTTTCCCTTTCAGCAGAACAGGGAGGCTCAGGGCTCAGGGCTTACTGAAGCACTAAGAATAAGTAATGTTTTATCAGCTATGTGAGCATCCTTTAATCCAATCGAGCTGACAATTAAAATTAATCAACCATCAGATTGAAGGATTCATTTGACAAACACTTAAAACACTTAATGAGTAACCACTACATTCCAGGCACCTTGTTAAGTACTAAAAGTCCAAGTGGCTGAAATCTATCAGATTTATGGTTAAATCTTAGTGGAAAGTATAAGAAAGAGAAGGATCTAATTTAAACAAATACAAACATAGGCTGCTTTCAAAAAAGAAACCATTTCTTTAATGAGTATTTCTGTGCTTCCCTGAACCTAACACGAAGGTCTTCATTCTGGTTGCTGGTGAGAACTGTTGGTGTTTGTTAGGAGGCTAACACATCTGTGCCCCACAGTGACCATCTCAGGAGGCACTGCACTTGCTATGGTTTATATTCAAATTCTCTAAAGCATCTACTCTTTCCCGTCCTGGATTTTCCAAAATTTATGCATTCCTGAAAGCCAAGTCTCTTATTTTGTGTTTTTGATTGCTTTTGACTTTAAAATGCCATTTATTTACATCGTATTTTGGACAGATACACATTTGATTTAATTCCTGTTTCTCTTACCCAAGGACATTTGCCCATGAGAAGCCTCTGGGTCACATTGGTCATCCCTAACCCTTCCCATTCTTGCCTATAGCACTCCATATTGTTAGAAATTCATATGTTCTTAGTCCATTGGGTGTACTTTAGATTTTACCAATGACCATGTGATTCTGAATGCATAGTATCTATTGCCTTTGTTATTAATTTTATAAGTTTCTGATTTGTCTTTCTAAACAGATGGTAAACTGCTTGTCTGCTAACTCATCTTTCTGCCAATTAAAGAAGGGGCTATGCCATTTTATTTTTACTTATTAAAAACCCTAAAGTTCAATTGCCCCTGCCTGTTGAAGCTTATTTATTACCACAAGTTTTACAAGTACACAAGGAAAAAGGAAACATTTTCTGAAATCTCTACTTAAAAGCACAAAATTCCAGATTTTTCTTCCAGGCACTTTTAAGCAAATTTTCAAGTTGTTGCATGAATTATTTCCAAGAAGTATGTTTTTAAAAGTATTGCTGATTAATTCTATATGCATTTAAAATTAATTAAAATCCCCCATTATTGTGAATGTTTTAGTACATCTTCACAAGTTATAGGAAAACTGGGCATTAGAGTGATGCCTAACATCCCTTGGCAGGACATTCTATAAAATGTTCTTTCAAGAAGATGATTACATTAAGGACTCTGTGACTTAGTTCCATCTGTGGCTAATCATAAGCAAGGTAGCTTGAATCAAGATTGGAGAGATTTATGATGCCTTTTTTTCTTGACAATTTTCAAAAGCATTTTATATTTTCTCACTTGGGGTCTCTATGTGAAAGTTTACAATAGAAAAAAAAGGTCATAAAATAATATATGTTTGAAAGGATTATCTAAACCCAATGAGTTGTTGACTCATTACTTTAAGGACCAAAAAAAAGAGGTAATAAAAATCCACTTATTAATGCAATTAGGGGTTAAAAAAAAGGCAAATGATCAAAATGCAAATTTGATAAATGGTTTTGCTTTGTTGAAAAATATTTGAGTTGTAAGAAATAAAACTCCTTCATAATAGTTTGGGGTGGGGGAAAATTTAATGAAAGGATAAAAAATATATCACAATGGCTTTTGCAGCTAGCAGTCATAGCAAAAACTCAGAAAGTGAACAGGAGACTTCATCTTTGAGTGGCATGGCCTTACTTCTTCGCTTATTTTATGGTATCTATTTTATTTTTCTTACTCCTTCTCTGCAGATTAACTTTTTATGTCTACTGAAGACATGGCTGCCCCAGTAATTTTCATATCATTTTTCAATTCCACTACTTAAAAAAAATTGATAAGAATCTGTTCCCAACTCTCTGGAGAGAGTATTTGGTTGATTCATTGTGTTTCACAAGACTAAGGATGTCCCCAGGTCCACTGAACTATGGCTAAGAAGTCCTTGGGGTGGATTTTCCAGCTATGCCAGATGCGAGGAGCAGACCCACTGCACAGACACAGGGAGGACAGATGAATTGGTCAGTGTGAATGACGAATTAAGTGAAGTTTCCAGAACATATAATATGGATGAAGGGCAAAGATGGAAGGTGATTACAACATATGAGAACAGCAACACCCCCAATAACAGTAATAAATACAGGCTGAATGTCCCTTATCCAAAATACTTGGGATCAGAATGTTTCAGATTTGCAATATTTATTTATTGATTGATTGATATTTGCATAAACTTTACTGGTTGAGTGTCACTAATTGAAAATCCAAAATGTTTATTAAAAGTCTTAAATTTTGGAGCATTTCAACCAGTGAAGCATTTTTAAGCAATTTGGATATTTTTAAAATTAGGGATGCTCAAAGAAATATGTGACCTGATATCTGTGTGAAATACTATATTTGCCCCAACACAAGGACCTGAAGGTTATTTCTAGTAATTCTTGTAAAGAACATCACTTTCTTAAACATAATTAACCTCTATCATAATAATTTATTTTAAGTTAGAATAAACTTAATTATTTCTATGTTCATTGACTGAAATTTATAATATCACACTAAACATATATAATTTACATTTCAGTTGTAAGTCAAAACATTGAGAATGTTGAGTGTGGGATAGATGGTGGTAGCAGATATATATATGGAAAAATATATAATATGGCCAGTTTCACTGGGAAATGAAAGTTACCCATGTAAAACAAATAAAGAAAAAAATCATGATTATATTTATAATATTATCTATATAATAAATGGTTATATTAGATGATGCAAACTGTAGGATCATATGACAATAAAAAAGAAATGAGGCTTCCACTTTCACTAATGGAAAACCAACACTTAGTCAGATGACACCTATAAAAAATGGGGAGAAATTGTTGGCATCATATAAGGTAGTGAAATTTATTAGGTCAAGATTCTGGAGAAGATAGAAAGGAAGAGACATGAACACAGCATAATTGGAATAAAAGACAAATTCTTATCACATAAAAATATAAAAATCTCTTCAAGTGAACTGAAAGAAAACAATTGATTTCTATGCCAGGAAAAATATCATTCAGAATTAAGATAAAGTGAAAATATCTTCTCGCTAAGGAAAAAAATAGAGAATACATCATTGTATTAAACTGTGTTGAAGAAACTACTGAAGAAAGATCTTTTAGCAAAAGGACAAGATCCCAGATGAATCTCAGAGATGCAGGATAGAACAAAAAATAATGAAAATTGCAAATAGATGAAACTTAACCATAAAAATCAGTTATGATAATGTTTTGGGAGGGGTTAACACACACACACACACACACACACACACTTGTTTTACAAAATAACACAGAAGATAAAACCCAACTCACTGATAATCCTTTCAAGAGATCTATTAAAGAAAGAAGGCAAAATTATCTTAGTTTGAAGCTTATGAGCCTAATGAAAAAATGTCTCCTTCCCTCCCTCACTTTACCTGCCCTCCACAACAAACAGAGAGAAGTTGCCCAAAGCAGCCAAGACTGGTATGTCTCACTATTTCAAATGTGTATAAACAAACAGGGGTTGCAGCTCAGCGATGGAGTGTTTGCCTAGCATGTGTGAGGCACCACTGGGTTTGATCTTCAGCATCACAAGAAAATAAATGAATAGGGTGAAGGTATTTTGTCCATCTATGAATGAAGAAAAATATTTGAAACAACAACAATAACAGCAACATAAAACCCATGGAAATAGGCCCATGTCCATGAGCAGTCTGTAAGTCACAATGGAAGAACTTGCTGAATTATATAATTACTACCCAGTTTGTCTAAACATAGCTCTCCTACAAATAAGCTATGTTAAAGTGGCAGAAAAAACAAATCACAGCATTGTCTTTAAAAATTAAAAAGCACAAATGATTATCTGAAAGGTTTACTAGTTTTGAAGAAGGAAACATACCTATCCACATTCAAAAGTTTTTAAAGTTTTGTTTATGGGTTTGCCAAAGCAATACTGTTATTAACTATATTCTATGCTGCTCCAACAAAAATATAAGTTCTTAATGCAGTATACATAACCCTAAGATAACTCTACAGTCCATTCTCAAGGGAATACTAGTTATAATTGGGCTCATGTTGCTTTCTCCTCTCTAAAATTCCATTTTTTATTTTGAAAATAAAAATAAAATACTGCGTTATCACTGCAGTGAACATGTAAACAAAAATACAGACCCTTATTTGAATCTAAACATTTCTAAAATCCTTCTGATTCACTTCCATCTTTCAAACCTTGGGCTAATGTGTTCATTTTCAAGGGGACACAATGGGGGACACAAAGTTAGAAAAAATATTCTTATTGTTTAGTAGGATTCACAGATACTGAACTTTGTCATAGGTGATGTAATAAATATAACTCTTCAGAAACACTTCAAGATAATTTTGTCATAATGCTGCTTTCAGATAAGTTATTCAAAAATTTTTACCTAAACAGAAATGTATTTGGATCCATTAGGTCCAGGTTTAGGATTTTCATATCTATTAAATACCCCAATAGATAAAGTTCACTGAATTATAGATAATAACAAATGCAAGTACTTTAAGAAATATTGTTTTACCAAAACTGAGGGATTCAATTGGTTAACAGTATATAGGATGCCATTTCAGTGAATGCTTCAGTTTTATAAAGAATCTCAGGGTTTATAATAATAATGATTTAAAATTAATTGAGCCCTCTGAGGAAATATTTACTGAAATAGTTAATATTTCCTGAAGAATTGCAAAAAAGAAATGTGGTACTTACTGAAAAGAACAAATGAAGACAATTTCATTCTCAAATGACTGAATTTTATACCTCTCTTGATCATCCAGCAACTTCATAATCACTTCAAGGAAACTGGATTAGACATTTTGAAATAGACCTTGACTTCTGTAGAGTTATCAATGACAGGGATAGTGTTAAGCGGAGATTTGTAGAAGAGCTCTTCCCAACTATAATGCATCTCAATTTAAAATTCCAGCACTGACATGTAACCATGACAGCAAGAAGGGCCTCTCTCCAGCTTTGTACAATAAAGAGACAGTATCTTTTAGCACGATATCCATTAAAAAGATTAAGTAATGAAACAGGACACATTTCTGTCACTTCTACATCTGCCTGCTGTGCAAGTACACAAAGAGAGAGAGAAGCCGTCAGCTTGAGCAGCATTTTTCCAATCTGGAAGCTTTTAGGAAAATTATAGGACAATGAAGAATTACAGTTCACATTAAAATTGATTGGTGTCACAGTTAAAAGGGGGAAAGAGTCCTTGTCCCTGTGCAATAGGGATTTATTATTATTGTTGTAATTAGTAGCATATATTAATTATGCAAATGGAAGCATTTCACTGTGATATTTCCATACATGCATATCTCGTACTTTAAATTATGTCCCTCCCTTTACCTCTTCTTGCCCTTTCCTCTATCCTCCCTTCCCAGATTTCCTTCTCTAATAATTCCTCTTCTACTTTTAGGTCTTTTTCTTCTTTTCTTTCTTTTCTTCTTCTTTTTTTTTTAAAGTTTCCACGTATGACAGAAAACATGCAATATTTGTCTTTCTGTGTCTGTCTTATTTCACTTAGCATGATGCCCTCTGTTTCCATCCATTTTCCTATAAATGACATGATTTTATGCTTCTTTATGATTGAGTAATACTCAATTATATATTATACCATATTTTTCTTATCTATTCATCCGCTAACAGGCTCAAAGAGTGATTGCATATCTTGGCTATTTTGAATAGTGCCACAGTAAATGTGAGTATGCAAGGATCTCTTTTGTATGCTGACTTTATTTTTTTTTTTTTTTAGTGGTTGCACAGCCAAGAAAGATGGTTCCCAAAGTCTGAGCCCTGAGCAGGAAGGGCTTTTACTTTTTGTTCTTTTTTTAAAATAAATGACAGTGGAATGCATTAAAATTCTTATTACACTTATACAGCACAATTTTTCATATCTTTGATTATATATAAAGTATGTTGCTGATTTTATTTCCTTCCAATAAATACCATGGAGTAGTGCAGCTGGATCATAAGGTAGTTAGTTCTATTTTTAGATTTTTAAAGAAACTCCACACTGTCTTCCATAGTGGCTGCACTAATTTTCATTTCAACTGACAGAGTTTGTTTTTCTCCACATCCTCACCAGCATTTGTTATTTTCCTTGTGTTTTTTATAATAGCCATTCTGACTGGGGTGAGATGGCATCTCAGTGTGGTTTGGGTATGCATTTCCCTGATGGCTAAAGATACTGAGCATTTTTTTTTTCATATATTTATTGTTCTGTTGTATTACTTCTTTTAAGAAATATCTGTTCAGATCATTTGCCCATTTTGACTAGGTTACTTGTTCCTTTGTTAATAAGTTTTTGAGTTCTTTACATATTTGGGATATTAATCCTTAGTCAAATGAATAACTAACAAAAATATTTTCTCCTATTCTATAGCTGTCTCTTCACTCTGTTGAATATTTCCTTTTTGTTCAGAAACTTTTTAATTTGATGTAACCCCACTTGTTAATTCTTACTTTCATTGCTCAGGAAATTGTTGCCTGTGCCAATAACTTGACCTGTTTCTTCTGTGTTGTTCTCTAGCAGTTTCAAAGATTCCGATCCTACATTAAGACCTTTGATTCATTTTCAGTTGATTTTTGTATGGAGTGAGAAATAGGGGTACAATTTCAATCTTCTACATGTGGATATCAGTTTTCCCATCACCATTTGTTGAAGAGGCTGTCATTTTGCCAATGTATGTCCTTGCACCTTTGTCAAGAATCAGTTGGTTATGTATGTATGGGCTTATTTCTGGGTCCTCTATTCTAGTCCATTGGAGTATGTATTTGTTTTTGTCAATGTTATGCTGTTTTTGTTACTATGGCTTTGTAGTATATTTTTAAACCAAGTATTGCAACACCTTCAGTATTGCTCTTTTTGATCAGGATTGCTTTGTGCTTCCATATGAATTTTAGGATTATTTTTTCTGGTTCTGTGAAGATTGTCATTAATATTTTGGTAGGAATTGCACTAAATCTATAGATTTCTTTTGTTGTTATGATAATTTTAGCAGTATTAATGCTCTTAATCCACAAACATAGAAGCTCTCTCCTTTTTGTGTCTTCTTCAATTCCTTCAGATTTTTATAATTTTGGGGGTCTCTTACTTCCTTGGTTAGGTTTATTCCTAGTTTATGCTGTTGTGAATGGGATTGCTTTTCTGATTTCTTTCTCAGCAAGTTCATTATTGGTATATAGAGAAGCTACAATTTTCTAAGTATAGAATCATACCATTTGTAAACAGGAATTATATGACATCCTCTTTCCTATTTGTATCCCTTTTCTTTCTTTCTTTCTCTTACCACTTGCTCTGAATAAAATTTCAAGTACATATTAAATAAGAGTGATTAGAATGGACACCCTTGTCTTTTTCCTGATTTCATTTTTTTTTTTTTACATTTAGTATGATGTTGACTCTAGATTTGTCATATGTCACCTTTTTTATGTTGGGGTATGATCCTTCTATATCTGATTTATTCAGGGTTTCTATTATGAAAGGATATTGAATTTTACAAAGTCTATTTCTTCATCTATTTAGATTATCATGGTGATTTTTATCCTTGATTCTACTTATGTGCTCTACTATAATTATTAATTTCACAACAGGGATCTGTCTTCCATGAGCAAAGTTAATCATCCTCCATATTCACAAACTAACATAGTTAATCTAAGGAAATTATGCTTCACAGGGTTTTTTTGGTATAAAACTGATGTTAGTTTTCTTATGGCAGGAACTCTGACTGTGTGAACATCTGCACAAGAATACTGTTGCTAGATTCTTGAAAGCAGCTCCAAAGCTCTGTTCCCCAAGATTTCTGACTTCTATTAATTTTTATAGATATTATGGTTACAAATTATAATTTGTAATAACCCAGGGTAGTATAACTAAAGTCATCAAATTAAACAGGATCAACTTCCATCTTTCCAAGTGAAGGAAGAAATACTTGACAATAGTAGTCTCTTTGCTTGGGATGACTATCGCTATCTCTTGAGTTTTAACCCACAGTTAACAGATAACAATAAAATCAATTGCTCCAGTACAAAAGTTTTTAGGAGTTCAAAATAATTCAGCAAAGCTTTAAGGAAACCTGCTCAAACTAGAGAAGGCAGATTTATACCCAACAAACACATTTAGGAACATGGAGGTGTCACCTGCTTTTTTAAATAAACAAAAATACTGGTATATGGCCTGGGGCTGTGGCTCAGTGGTGGAGCGCTTGCCTAGCATGTGTAAGGCACTGGGTTTGATTCTCATCACCACATATAAATAAATGAAGGAAATAAATATATATGAGACAAACAGACCAAAGGGATTCTTGGATGACAAAATTGAATTCTCCAATACACTTAGTAAAGAAAGAAAAAGAAACCCAAAGTCACAATTGAAATATGTTTAAAAAACTATGCAAAAGATATTTGCATATATTTGGACAAGTTGTTTAACTTCTTCAAGCCTCAGATTTCTCTTCTATAAAACAGAGATAAAATTGGTTTCTACTATCAAAGATCGTGCTAGGGATTACATCAAATGAAGTTATTTCACAAAGCAGTACTTCTCAATGAGAATATCAGCGCCCATGATAACAATTGGTTTGGAGTTACAAGGCCAGAAATAGTTTAAAGTATAAAAAATGTAAATTATTTAATTAAAAAGTAATTTTGAGTAGATTCACAGTGTTCTCCACAGAGAATGTCAGTGTTGTGTCCCATTTTGCTTGAGAAGAAAAGAAAGCTAAGATAGTAACAGCCCATGGGGAATGTGAGCCCCTGGTGAGTGGTGTGCCATGTATTTGCACATAACCACTCAGGTTTATCACAAGAGACAAATGTTGAAATTGGATGATCTGTAGGCCAGACTTCCACAGTAAAGAACTCGTGAAGTTCCTAATGGTAGCAATCACAATGTGTCTGTGGCTACCATGTGATAGTCAGTGTTTTATTCTAATCATGGGGTCTCTAAAGAAAAGGGAGGGATGGACGTGAGTCTTTTAAAATTGTCTTTTAAAAAATTAAGCGATATAAATAGTTGTATTATAATTAGCACATTGACTATCTGTGTGACCAAGCAGGGATCTTTCAAATTCTCTTTCCATCATCTCCCTCTTTTGTGTGTGTGTGTGTGTGTGTATTTGTCGTTCCTTGTTAAAAACAAACAAACAAAAACATTCAAACAAAGTTCTCTAAGGACTCTCCCAATTCTGACACTGTATGTGATGAGAAGGCAAATAATTCTAAACTTTTACATTTCCACCACACACAAATCCTTAGAATGACAGAAATGAATACTATTTACAGATAAAGCAATTTTCTTGCTGTACGGAAGCAAGGCTGTGTGATTTGCCATTTGTGATGAAATCCCATGAGTTTGGAATTATTTCTTTTTTGTACAGAATTGTCATTTATGTTTTTGACATGTGTGATTACGTTTTTCCTGGCCTCTACATTTGAGATCATTGTGTTTCTGTTACGTTAATTCCTAAATGAAAGAATCAAATCAGCCCAGTCATCTTTCACAGAGTCATATACAAGTAGAGCTGCTAAGCACTTAATGATCTTGCTGCAAAAAAAGTACAGAAAAAATTTTAACTTTTTAATGGGGACATTTCATGTCATGAACTATTAACTTTGAGAATAAAGAGATAGAAAACATTAACGAATTTTTGATGTCAACGTCTTAAAAATTTTTATAATTATGTTAGTCACCCAAATTCCACCTCCACCTAATACTGGCTTAGATTAAATATAACCATAGTGCTGGGTCTTTCAGGGAACTCACTGGAAAAGACATTTTTTATATTAAAATCCAATATAGTGCTTTAAAGAAATAAAAGCCACAGGGCTCTAGAAGATATCAGCTGTATATTATTTCATTTATTTCAATCCATCTTTAAGGCTGGTTGTAAATGTCCCTGGAATGATTTTCAAATGACTAGAATGTTCTATAGAAGCAGCAGCAACATAGCCTTAATAAGAGTTGGTCTAAACATAATCCATTGACCAAGATGCTGGAGACTCAGAGAACTCCGCAAAAAATGAAGGAGATTTTTGGAAAGTCTTCCCCATTGCTGAGGGAAGGTCTTCCTCCGCACCACTCAACCCAAACTCAATGGCTCCTCATGCCTCTGATACATTCTATTTACATTAGAGCTGTATTTTCCAAAGAAGTCATTGAAAAGGTCATTGTTTTGGATTTGTTCCCCATCATTTTCCTTGAAATGCTTTCCACTTAATAAAGCAAACCCAACCATGGTTCACATTGCCTCTTTTAAGACTTGTGATGTCACATGGATTTAGTATACTACGTGCAATTAACTCTATAGGTTTCCTTTGATGAAGTGAATATTTTATAGCATGAAACAGGCACCTCTCTGTTTTAGCCTTAGATACTATTCCATTGGTATTTCAAATAAGAAGATTTTGTGGAAAATTATTCTAATTTCACTACAATATTTTTATATTCAATTGCATCAATAGTACATGCTGGTAGGGTTTTTTTCTTTTTCTCCTTTATAGTTTTTATTTTTTGTATCTGCGATTGATGCTTATTGTAGGACACTTGAAAACACAGAAAAGACAACAGAAAATAATAAAAATGCTTACAATCTTTTTGCCAGAGTTAATAAATTTTAATATTTTGTATTCCTTATTTTAATTGCCTATCATATTACAACTTTTCACCTGCAATATTCAGAGTAATCATGGTTTCTGAAATCTCAATTGTCCGATCTCAAATTTATATCAGGAGACATTTTCCTTAGCTGGGCTAAAGAGTAAAAGCAGCAAGAAGAAGAGGAGAGGGAGAAAATAGAGCTCAGAATCTCTCTTTTAGTTTTGAACTTATAATAAGGATTTAAGTGTCCTTTTTAAAGTCATTCCCAGAAGCCTCTATTCTCACAACCTCTTTATTGCTTGTATCTTCATTATGAGATTCTATTAATTTCATTGTCAAGTTCAGAACTACTCCTTTTTAACTCGCATTTGGATAAAATGCCACCTCCTATTTTATTTTGTGGAATCCATGCTAACCATATCTTTTTCTCTGATTCTGGGCCCTCTAGGCATCTTCTTCCTGCTACCTGACTCTCCTCCTACACCAATGATTAGTTATGTCGGTTTGGGGTAGCCCGGGAGACATAGAATAATAAGGATTGATGCTTGCTAACAGAATAATTGAATACAAAATATTCTCATGGCAGGAGACTCTCTCAACTATAAAAAAATCTACAGATTTTTAAAAGGTAACCCTAGCATAGTTCTATATTCCACCATATGTTATGATTTGGATGTGAGATGTTCCCCATAAGCTCATGTGTGAGATAATGCAACAAGGTACAGAGAAGAAATGATTGGGTTACGAGAGCCTTAACCTAATAAGTGAATTAATCACCTGATGGAATTAATTGATAACTGAAGGCAGTGGGGTGTGGCTGGAAGAGGTGGGGCATTGGGACCAGTCACTTTGAGGTATATATTGGTATCTGGTGAGTGAAGTCTTTCTCTGATCATCATATGGACTGCTTCCCTCTGCGACATTCTTCTACCATGTTTTTCTGTCTCACCTGGAGACCTGAAGAATAAAGACAGCTGTGTATGGATTGAGACCTCTGAAGCTGTGAGCCCTCAAATGAACTTTTCCTCTCCTAAAATTGCTCTGATCAGGTCCTTTAGTCACAGCAGTAAAAAAGCTGACTAAAACAACATAATATTATCTGTGAGATCCTACCTAAACCACTTTAATAAACAGAACAATTTGCACTTGGTATGATAATATTTGCATATAAATAAAAATTTATATCAATGAATTCCATTCTTTCAAAAAGAATTAGCTAGCTATATAAGAAGTACTGTAGTAAATTTTACAATTTTAAGCAAACTTACCTCTTTATTTTTAAATTTAAGGTATCATCCAGTGATTTGTCCTTAGTAAACTTCCCATCACTTAAGAAACTTGAGCACTGGATGAATTTTCCTCTGCCCATGGGCATATACCCCAGCAATTGCTAATTGGTTTATGATAAATATTCAATAGTTTGTCAAAATGTAGAAAAATAGGAACCATAGCATAAACTTGTTTAAAATAAAGACAAGGCATAAAATGTCTTCAAGAACTTTTTTGTAAGAATAATAGATGATGGTAATCATTTGATATTTTTACTTTTTAATACAAATAAGTGAAATGTTGGTAGCCTTATGCCAGTTTCTCATTTTATTTCCTTTTTTCTGAAAGTTTACTGGTCTACATAATCACAAAGGAAAACATTGGATTGACTGAATTCTATCTTTTCTCTGAATTATCAGCATATTAAGTATAATAGAAGCATGACTTACTTTTCTCTAAAATCCAACACTCCAGTCTTAGCATTCTTAAGGATTGATTGCTTTCATAGATGGTCAAACTTGACCTGCAATCTGGTTTATTCCCCCAAAAAAATTATTTGATAAAAACTGACTTTATAACTAGTTAGCTTAACTTTTTGAAACACATCTGTGTAAAGTAATACTTTAATTTATATATTAGACTATGAAACCTGTTTATACCTTATTTTATTCAATCTTATTCTAGGAACTGGGCATTAATTATGTTTTAAAGTCAGGGTGTTGGAAACATTTAATATATTCTGAACTTCATCACTCATTCCTGCAATTTGATTTTCATGTTTCACTCACAAGTAAAATTCTATTAACTTAAACATATTACCTGTTCTATTTTGTTTAATTCTTACATGATAGGTTTAAATTATGCTATTTATGTTATTCTGCTATTTAATGCTGATAAATTATATTAATGTGTCATGAAATACCTATTTAAATTGTCCTTCTTATCTTTGTGTATTATCTTTACTTGTTTCTGAGTACTCTTTCTATTAAAAATTGAACTTTCCCTTATGGCTCATTTATCCACAAAATAGTTTCAATAAAATGTACTCTTATAAATGCAATGCATCTTCTGAGTCATAAGTGATATGAACCTCAAGATTACTCTTCCTTTAATAACTTTCAAATACCAATAGATTAAAAATATTTGCAATTGGTTATTACATTAATTCCAGTGTATTTTATAATCCAGCTCTCAAGTTAGTGAAAGACATTGTTTTATTTTCTCTATGAAGTGATTTGAAATTGCATGATTACCTCCTCCACAAAGACCTTGCTGGCTTACCACCTTGGATACCCGCGTGGGCGCTCTCTTGTCCTGCGAGGAGGTTCATGGAACAGGGTAGAGGAGAGTGTGGCTGAGGGAGTCACTAATCAAGACCTCCAGAGACCAAGCAGGAAACAGGTCTGATTTTATTGCGCAGTTACCATGTATATATACTCAGGCAGTAGCTAAGCACATTACAGGCAACCAGCAATACAATTTCTGCTAACTGCCCTTGCAGCGACTAATGGAGCAGCAGGCTGTGGAGCAAGAAAATGGACTGCAACATATGCCTCACGCCCAGGGCTGTGCCTATGGGGTAAGTGGTCTGCCACTCACATGCCTAGCATGAGGAGAGTGGCCTGCCATTCAGATGCCCTTAATATATGCCATATATTCAGTACTCCATGCACTTGCCCCACAGATACCTTCCTTTCCTCCCTCTCCACATCCGTTCCTGCCACATTACATCCAAAATAGATTCCAGACCTATCCCTTTTTTCCACCTCCACTGCTACCCTCCTGGCCTAAGGGTCATCATCATTCACCTGCATTAATGCACAGCTTCTGTTTCCCACCTTTCTGGCTTTCCCCAGCTGTTCTCCATGCTAAGCCCAGGCCAATCGTGTAGTATGTGTGAGATGTTGCCTTTCCCCTCTTTGAACACCACCAGTGGGTTGCCTTTGTGTGCAATGACTCTATGGCCCCTGGAAGGCCAAGCCTCCCTGTTAGTTCCTTCCCCCCATACTTGAACTTCTTTTGTCTCTTCCTTCCCTTTCTACATTCCAGCTCTACAGGACTCTGGGCTCCTTACTCTTCCGAGCTCATTCCCAACCCAGTGCCTCTGCCTGCACTGTTCCTTCTGTCTAGAAAGTGCTTACTTTAGGTCTTTTTTCACAGTTCAGAGCTCAACTCTAATATTACATACTCATAAAGGACTTTTTGGAACATCCCCACTTCACAGCTCTCTATCAAATTATTTTTTATTTTCTCACAGCTTTTATCACTACCTGAAATTATCTCCCTTATTGATTTGTTCATTGGCTCATTATGTGTTTGTCCCATTAAGAAAACAAAAGTTCTATAATAGCAGGGCCTTGTCTGCCTCATTCACCATTTTATCTTTCCCCAGTGCCTGGGGCCTTATGACTTGCATGGTCCTGAGGCACTTTTGCCTTCTTGGGCTCCTTGCACCATAAAAAGTCTTAAAAATCATGTCTATGACTACATTGATATAAAGACAAATATATTAATATTAGGTATTAAAACTTCTCTGTCAGCTAAAATTCATTTTTTTCTTTTCAATTTAAAATAATTATTTTATTTTATTTTTGTGGAGCCTGGGCATTCTATCACCTGTGCCTCATGAAGTCAGCCTGTCCTAGGCATGATAGGTGCTCAATTATTAAGAGGACTGAATGGGTGAATGAGCACTGGTCTGAAATTTAAGACTGTTGGGCCCTGTTTTGCTTCTTATACAGCTGGCTAATAATCCCTTGAAGTCCTAGATTAGTAAATTGAGACAATGCAATCAGATGGCTTTCCTTCAGTTCTCTCAGCTCATTCCCTGAGGTTCAATGATAGTTATGTCTACACTATATCACTTGGTCTTTTATTACACACATCTACTATCTTTTATTGCTTTTGTGTTTAATGTGTTTGTCTTACTTCTGTAACTAGATTATAGATTCTTACAAGACTAGAATTTTATTGCATTCTTAAATGTCTCCAGTCTATATCTGACGCTCATTATTTGTCTGATTGTATTTTCAAATGATCATATACATAAAAATATAGAACATGATAATTTTTTGACAGTATGTTGTTCGATGCTGTCTTCTAGTGAGTACAGACCAAGGTATTCCTAAATCTCCAACAATATACAGCACAACTCCCTTCTGCCTACAACAAAGCATTATTTAGTCCAAAATGTCGATAGTGTGAAGATTGAAAAAACCTGCTATAAGGTAGGGCTATCCAAAAGAACTTTCTGTGACAGTGTAATGGTTCATCTGTGCTGTCCAATACAGTATTCACTAGCCATGAATACTGAGCATTTGAAAGGTGGCCAGGGTGACCAAAGAACTGAATTTTAAATTTTACTTAATTTTAGTTCATTTAAATTTAAATAACCAAACCGTAGCAACTTGTAGCTACTATATTGGGTGACAACTCTAGAAAGTGCTTACTTTAGGTCTTTTTTCACAGTTCAGAGCTCAACTCAAATATCACATACTCATAAAAGACTTTTTTTCCTTCTGGATGGGGATGGATTCTCTCTAGTTCAGGATAGAAAATCATTCTGAGATCTAGGGTTTTATTCAGTGTCCAAGTTCTAAGAATTCCAGTTTTCCCTAGAATTAAATTCCAGAAAACTGGTAGAAGAATAATTAAACTTTAAAAATTTATGCACACAAAAGGAAAAGATTAGAAATAAAAACAAAAATATTTCATAATATCTGTCTTTGGTTAGTTGAATCACTAATTGCAGCTTTTTAAAAATCTAATTACATGGATTTTCATTTTTTAAAATCACAAACATGTCAATTTCACAAAGAAAAATAAAGTTTTAAAATGCATTTGCTAAAAGAGAAGTAGTAAGACAAAAGCAAAGTCACCTGCTATGAATGACATGTGAAACATAAATGTTGCATACAAAAAGAAATGCCTATGGTAGATGAGACATGGAACCTTTACGAAAAAGAAAAAGGTGAGAAATGGTCTATCTCAAAACATTCTGAGGATACATGCACATTGGTAGTTGTTATGGGTTGAATATGAGGTGTCCCTCAAAAACTCATATGTGAGACAATGTGAAATGTTCAGAGGTGAAATGATTAAGTTAGGAGAATCTTAACCTAAGCAGTGGATTGATCTACTGATACATATTAACTGGGTGGTAACTCTAGGCGGGTAGGCTGTGGCTGGAGGAAGTTAATCACTGGAAGTGTAGCTTTGGGTTTACATTTTTTTTTAATATTTACTTTTTAGCTGGACACAATACCTTTATTTATTTATTTTTATGTGGTGCTGAGGATGGAACCCAGGGCCTCTCCCGTGCTAGGCAAGCGCTCTACCACTGAGCCACAACCCCAGCCCTGGGTTTACATTTTGACCCTGGTGAGCAAAGCTCGCCCTCTCGCTCTCTCTCTCCCCCCCCCCCCACCCTTCCTGGCTGCCCTGTTCTGAGCTGCTTTCCTCTGCCATTCCTTTTTGCCATATTGTTCTGCCTCATCTCCGGCCCAGAGCTATGAAGTTAGTTGACCATGTGCCGCAGTCCGGCTGCAGCAAAATAACCAGGGGGTGACGAACAACTTGTGAACGTTGATACAGCAGGAGTGGGAACCATTTATTCCAGGACAGGAGCAGTATTTATACATTCCACACAGCTTATCTAATTAGCATAAACTACATACATCAGTCAACCAATAAGGAATCTCCACACTTAATGGCTCGCTTTTGTTACTTCTCAAACCACTCCCTCTGGCATTTTGCCAGGCACCATCCAGACTTGTTTACGAACTTTAACATTCCCCTGGCAAAATGCCAGGTGTTATTTTGACTTGTTTACAGACTCTAACAACCATGGATCAAACCTCTGAAACTGTGGGTCAAAATAAATATTTCCTCCTCTACATTGTTCTCATCAGGTCTTGCGATCAACACAAGAAAAAAAATTGACTAAAAAAGTAGTCTACATAGATTTTAGTAAATGGAGTAGGATCTAACAAAACTGGAGGGATCCACTAGGCAAGATGATCAGAAATTACCTTCAATTCAGCCTTTCTACTTACTATCATCAAGCAATTTGGCTGCATTCCACTGCTGATATATATTTGATACCTAACTCCAATTCTGTAACCTCAAAGCAAAACTCTTACGTTGGTGTGAAGTCTTTGGCAACTAATCTGGTGACATAATTTAAACCTAGGTGTCAGTGGCTAATAGTGTATCTAAGTATTATTTCTTTTAAATAATATGTTTCATGTTCACTATGTTCTTCCATGCCATAATCCAGTTAGGCCATGTGTGAGTCAGCTTTCCATTATTGTAACAAAATGCCTGAGATAATCAACTTAGAAAGAGGAAATATTTATTTCAGTTCATAGTTTTGAAGACTTCAGTTCAACAGGCTTGGCCCTGTTGCTTTTGGATCTGTGGAAAAGTAGTATATTATGGTAGAGAGTATGTTTTACTCACTTCATAGCAGCCAGGAAGTGAAAGTGAGGGTAATAATAGGATCTAGATTTTCAATAACTCTCCAAGGGCGTATTATCAATGACCTAACTCCCTTCCATTAGGCTACTCCTTCTAAAGGTCCCACCACTCCAAGTAGCAGCATGAGCTGAAGACAAAGCCTTTGACACATGGGCCTTTGGGGGGAAACCATAGCAGGTCACATCTCCTCTCTGTGAACTAATGAAAAGAAACTTGTTTAACTTCATTTGAACCACAGAGTGTTTTGTCTAGGGAATTCAAAATTTCTAGAAGTTTAAATGACCTTGTCATAGTGCTAATAAAAGCAAGTGACTGCTTATTCATAGAAAACTTGGGCAGGAGGGCAGGATTAGGAAGAAGCAAACCCATCTGTAGGGATGTGCCTTGCTATCAGTAGTAATTTACCTAGTGGACTAGTATAATATTTACTTCTTTAGTTATTTATCACTACCCCTGTTTTGTAAGCAAGGAAGTTTTCCTAAGTAATTTGCTCAAGGTAACCAGATGTTAGTCCAATTAATATTGTGACATAACAATCTACCTCAAAACTTAATGCCATGAACAATCACGTTCTTAGGTTAGTGAGTTTTGTGGGGCTGATGTTTGGGAAGGGCTGTCCTGGGCAATTCTGTCTTGGAGTCTCTCATGAGTTTGTGCTAAGACATTGCCTACAGTGGTATACCTACTGGGGAAGTTAAGAGCTGATCTCTCTCTCTGTCTCTATCTCTCTCTCTCCCTCTCCCTCTTTCCATGTTTATATTGTCTCAGAGGTTCTCCACATATTCTCTCCATGGGTAGTTTGGGCTTCCTCATAATGCAGTGGCCTCAGGATATCTGGGTTGCTTATATGGTGGTCAGATTTTCAGTAAGAGCATTCCTGCAAGCAACCGAGCATCCCATCACCTTTTCAGATCTAGCTTCTAAAGTCACACCTTGTCATTTTGCCCCATTCATTTGGTTACATAAAGGTCACAAGTCCACTCATTTTCAAGTGGAGCCTAATTAGACTACACCTCTGACATTTGAGTATCAACATTCTGGAACATAGGGGTTGGAAGAGATGGTTATGGTCATCCCTGAAAAATACAATCTGACATAGATGGTGATGTGCCAATTCAGAATTTGTCATATCAAACTCTGTGTCGTATCAAACTCTTTTTACTCAATTATACCAAACAGCATTAAGGCATTGTGTGTGTAATAATATGGTAACTGTTAAACGAGGTGGGCTTCTTGGAAAAAGGTGAATGATTAACATAGGTTAATTATTACTATTTGGCTTCAATTTCTGTTCCCTGAAGTGGTATAAAAACCTTGGTCTAACATGAAAAAACACAAGTTTCTTTTTTTGTGAATTTTGCTTTTGTGTGTTCAGCTAGTCACATGTAAAGCTATGCTGTTCTGGACTATTGTTTCCCTGGTACTGATGATTTGGTTATTTGAAGAAAATTCCTAGTTTTCACAAAGCACATACTAAAGGTTCACCTTTGGTTTTGCAAAGTGTAGCTTCCCAGGAAACCATTTGCAAAATGTCTGTGACTAGTGTTATTATGAAAAAAACTATACCCTTCTTGTTGGCTTGATCATCTGCTTTGGTTCACAATTCTACATCTATAACATAGTTTGTTGTTCCTCTTTGTAGAAGGGAAGTTTTATGGTACATAGTCTTATTGGGTAAATGACTTCCTGTGAGACCCTATGCTGAACACAGAAGCCCACTCAGCAGAGACTGAGAGGTCACATCACTTCCTCTAAACATCCTCAGCCTCATTCAGTGCAGCAAAATGGTAGCTATTTCTTACTCTGAAGTATGTGAGATACAGAAAGATTGTCCTAGTCTTAGAACATTGAGAAGATCAAATGAAGTCCTGATAAAGAAACCTGCCTACAGAAGCAAGGCACAGCATGAAGAGAGAAATACCTGCCAGTTGCCAGAATGGTGATGCTCCAAGGTAACGGGGTGGTGGGCACTATAATTCCAAAAATGACATGGGAGCCCAGTGGTCACCCCAGTGCCATTCACCATGAGTAGAACCCAATTAAGATACCAGAGGGAAAAGAAGATTTTGAGACTTAAAATTATACAACCCTGGATTTTGAATCTTAGTTCCATCCCTATTTGCTCAAATAAATTGATTTCTATTGCTCATTTTTATCATCTAGGTAAACCTAGGTAATAATAGACACTTTTTATAGCTGCTTTGAGGACCACTGATCATGGTAATAACTAGAGCATAATAAACATTTCCTTCTTCCTCCTCCTCTAGTTTTCTTCAGCCTCTTCTTAGTATGGATCTAAGAGATGGGTTGCAACCGAGCCTATGGTGGGAGGATTACTAAGGTCTGCTGTGAGACACTGAAGGCAGAAGCAGGGGCCAAGGTGCTGCTCTTACAAGAGGGAAGAGAGGGAAATACTGCCAATAACAGCCAGTGAGAGGGGAAATCAGTTCATCAAACATATAAAACCTTTTAATAGCTACACTGCCAAAATTACAAAGTCAGAAAAGATGTTCACTGTGACATTGATTTTAATATAGTAGTTGTAAACTAGAAACATTCTACATGTGTTCTGCTAAAATAAATCATGGTATTGCAAAAGAATGAAGTAGAAAAATATGTGCTGATTGAAATATTTCTTAAGACATATTGTTAAATAAAAAGCAGGTTGCTAACCTAATCTGGTATGATTGTGTTTGTGTGTGTATGTCTGTGTGTGGTGTGTGTTTATGTAAGAATATGTATGATAGTACAGGCAACGAAAATTTCCAGAAGACTACACAAAAACTGGCAATAGGGGTGATTCTGTTAAATGGAGCAGAAAGAAAGGAGAAAAAGGGAGGAAGAATTTTTACTTTGATTTCTTTGCACTTTTGTCTTGCTTGATTTAAAAAAAAAACTTATAAGCATGTGTTATTTTTGTAATGCAAATAAAATGAATTAAAATGATCTGTTAAAGCTGATCAACAGAGAGAAACAAGAAAAAGAACTCAAGATGGCAAGAGATTAAGAAATTAAAATCTCCCCAGAACATTTTATGCTCAGAGTTTACAGCAGAACATTTTTAGGACATGATTAACATTTATGCTGAACAGAGGCAGGAAACAGGGCAGTGGAAATCAAAACTGACCGGGAGGAACTCACAGGTAAGATGTGCAGAGAAAAATGTCAGAATGTTTGTTCCTATTTATTTTAGTAGTTCAGTTCCTGGCTGCCCATTAGAATCACCTGGGGAGCTTTAAAAATATAGCAAGAGCAACTTGTAGATATTCTGATTCAATAGATTTGGGGCAACGACCAATTTTTTTTTTTTTTAATTCAGGTAATTCTTGCTTAGCTAGGGTAGAAAACCACTACATCTAACACTGCATAAAACCCTCAAAATAATGAACAAATCTTTCTCTCTTAATGTAAAAGATAAAACTGTATGTACTTACTATGCAACATCATATTTTTGAAAAAAATATAATGAAATGGTTAAATCTAACTAATCAACAAATGCTTTAATATATCATAACAATTGATTCTTCACTGCCTACTATATTACAGGTTCTGTGCTAGGTGTGAGCCTTATAAATGTGAACCAATTTAAAAAAAAAAACATTTAAGTCAATTGACAAAAATATAAATTTTGGTATATTTTAAATTTTCTGTAAACATGCAACTTATAGATGACAAATGGGAAAATAATTTTAAAACAAAGAGTGCTATAAAAAATATATTCCCTGTTTCCAATAAATGCATTAATAAAAAGTAGGTGCAATAGTTCCTATAGCAAATTAAACAGAAACTACCTTTTACATAATAAAGAGACTTCAAGAACTCACCGGGTCCTGGCATATGAATAATTGCATTCATAGTGTGGTCCAAGGGCCAGTCAAGTTATCCTCACTGGAAGCTTATTTCAAATACAGAATCTCTATCTTAGATCTATTAAGTCAGAATCAGCATTGAACAAGATCTCCAGGTGATTAATGGGCATGTAACTACATGAGAAGCATTTTAGTTCCTTTAAACCTCCTTGGCCAAATTCATCTTGCTTACTTTAACTACATATTTGGTTATTATGAAATTGAATGACTTGCTTTACACAGAATCATAAATGGCTTATATCCCAACTTCCTTTGCAACAAAATTAAGAGATTCTATTTTTTTGAAGTTACCATGCTGAGCACTATAGACATTTTAAACATATTACCTTCACAGCAACCCTCAAGAAGTTTGCATTATTGATCTTCCCATTTACTGATGAGTTAACTGAGATTCATAAAATCTCACAGATGATAAATGACAAAACTAAAATTCCAATTCAGTTTTGATTAAATATTCAGTTGCTGTACTGTACTCCACTGGTTTTTAAATTATGCTCACCAGAAAAAAAAATCATTTAAAAGGAGATTTAAATAATATTTAATTTAAAAGTATGGTCATTGTAGAATTTTGTAATGTAACTCCAATAAAAAAGAGGGTAAAGATATGATTAGGCAGCCAAATATATCTTACATTTTATTTCAAACACACACACACACACACAAATACATGCAATGTGGTTTTAGTTTGTATAGTAATTTGATATGCTAGTATGTTCAGAAAATTTGCAGTGAAATTTTCAGATCCTGAAATGTAGCCAAGAAGATCATTTTGTTCAAATTGCAATCAAACATTAATAAAACAGGATGGAGCTTCACAGTATAGAAAGCATACAAATTAGCTCCTAAGTGAGTCTTTCCTGAATAAATGCCAAAGTAAAAAATCAGTCAGAAATGCAGTCATCAGCTACCATGGCATTTATTCTATTGTCTCACTTGGAAGACTGATTAAACTTCAGATGGAATTTAGTTAATAAATGCATATTAGCACAAGGCTTCTCCCCACTGATCTTCGTTAGTTCCTATATTGGACTTTGGACTTAAATTAAGTGATTTTTGTTGGAAATAATTGTCAGGCCAGGTAAAACAAGACTTTTCTTATTGCTACTAAAGGAAGCAATAGAAGACTTTTTACTCACCACAAAAGTTATGTGTTTTTAGCCGTTTGGACCTAACAGGAAGTACCTGTATCAAGACATGCTGAAAATATAAATAGGGAACTACAACAAGAGGAACATAAATAATTCAGTATTACTGCTCCAAAGCCAACCTTAAGCTATGTTTCTGTGATTCATGTACCTGTTGAGGAATCGATTAAATCTGGCAGTTATTTCAGCTGTTTGCCACATCTTTTTAATTCTATGTGAGACTAAGAGTGCAAATTAATAAAAACCTGAAGAATGAACATAGGTGTAAAAATAAAAACGTATCTGACAAGGGAGACAAAAAAAAAAAAATGCCCGGCAGTTCCCATCCATTAGTAAGGAAAGTACCTATCCTAAGTTAAATGTGAATACAATTACAAATTTTCACCCAATGTTAACATTCCCACACAACCAAGCACAGAACACATTCATAAAAAGTAAATTTAGAGTTCAGATATCTGAGCAATACCTGAGTTTCCATGTTTTAAGAAAACATGAGGGTGAGTTAGCAAGGAATACGCATGGGCATGTGGAAAAACTACAATTAAAGACAAAAATCTTCCAGTTCAGAAAACCTCTCCTATAAAGTATAAAGTGAAACAGACTGAATTTGGGGGGCCATCATCCATCCCCCAATTGGGAAATATTTTTCCTGTTGAGAGAAGGAAACCAAAGGACCAGACCAGCCACCCTGACAGGCACCAAAGATGGGAGCAGAGATTGCCCACTAAGACCTAGTACATGATAACTAAATCCATATATGTGCATTTTCTGTCTTTTTGTCACTTTTCTTTCTCCTTTTCAAAAGGTTTGGTAGTTTCCAGGGATTTTGGAGATAAGAAATTTTGAAACAATTAAGTTTCTTCCATCTTCCTTAAAAGCTAGATTTGAATAAAACTTATTTTTCTGCCAGTTTGATTCTGAATATTTCTGGCGCAGTGAACACTATGGCCTAGGCTCTTTCCTCCCTGGGTGGGATCATGTGCCACCTGGTAACAAAAGAAAATAGTTTTATTATTGAATAAGCATTAAACCAAAATGTAAGTCACATCTCGGCAATCTGCTAAGAGACTACAAAGGCAGAAAGGAGTCTCACCCTGTCCTAGTAGGTACAGCTCTGGAGAGCAGGCTGTTAGCCAGCAGCGTGGAGTCTGGACAGTGGGCTCCCTGAACCCTTCAGTTGGTGGGAGGAGGAAAGAGTTGGGGAAAAACAGTACCCATTCAACTCCCCAGTTCTTTTCAGAGCTGGCCCTACGTCAAGGTCACTGGGGAAAGGGAATTTTTAACTTCCAATCATTCTGGCAGCAGGTTATTTCCTATTTTTAGAAGAAGACACAGAACACACATGCAGAACATTTTTGTTCAAATCCTTTGTCTAAATTATAAAGTTTTCTGTTTTCTTTGGTTCTAAGTTCTGAAATTCGAGTTCCTTAAGGAAGGGCACAATTATAGTATCATGTATAAAAGGGGAACCACAGGATCATCCAATGCTCTGGAAAGGATGTGGTTGCTATTTTATTAGGGCTCCAGAGGAAAGTATATTACTTTCTGTATGTCGCAGTTTGATTTTTTTTTCCTTCCGAAATCCTGAATATTCCCCATAAAAATAAAGCACCAGTCTAAAGCCAAGCAGCTCAAGGTAGGAAGTAAATTTATAGTAAAGGGGTTCTGGCATCCAGCTCTGTTCCACAACGCACTAGGAGACTTGCCAGGATGTGGAAAACTTACTGTCATAGGAAAGAGAGGCAACTGCTCAACGACATCATAATCCAATTTTTGCAGGTTTTATTACATAGAGAACTGTCAACATTGGGCTCTGCTGTTATGACTCATTGAGTTATTTTGGCTAACATGGAGCATAGTGTACATACACAGGAACACACATATACTAATTCCTAAGTTAGAGAAAATTCAATTGTTCCGGCTGGTAATCTATAGAGGAAAAGAGATGCATGTTGTCAAACTTAAAAATCACCAGTGGATAATAATAGCTGACATTTATCAACACCTGATAGAGCAGGATTTCTTCTAAGGCACATATTAATTCATTTAATTTTTTAGCATTCCTATGAAGTAGGTAATATCTCCTATTTTAAAGAGAAAGAAACAAGCTCAGAGAAGTCAAATACTTTCCCAAGGTCACAAAGACCATAGAATAGACTTGAGATTCAAACACAGGGAGTCCAGGTACAGAGTCCAGGTTTTCTCTATAGTAATGTATTTCTTTTCAGGGATCTTACAAACAGAAATTTTGCTACATATCTAGTATTTGCTTGCCATTCTACTCCTCTGGAAAATAACAAGTCTTTTCTGTTCTACAATGTTTAAAGAGCTCCCAGTGAGGAGCTGGTGTCCTTCTACAATCAATTTGCACAAGTTAAATTATACACACAATCAGTAGATTACTGATATTCCAGTTATATTCATATATATATGTATATGTATATATGTGTGTGTGTGTATATATATATATACACACACACATATAACAATTTTACTTTCTTTGTTATCTAAATGCAATTATTTATGATAGTTTTCATAATTTTGTCTTACAGTGCTTTTGATACTACCAAAATATTACCACAGATGTGAACAAATTAGTTAGGTTAACAAATTAAGTTTAAGGCAAATATTTCTCCTATACCAAATTAGCTGGTTCCTAAAGAAGGCTAAAAACAAGTAAAAATCAAAATTGTTGTTATTGCTGAATCATTAATGCATGCTTCTTTTAAAATTTTTATAGTAAATATAATACATATTTTTATGAAGGATTCATTTGAAGCAAAACATGTCTTTATTCCATGCTCTTAATCCTTTACTATGTTCCTAGGCCAACACAACACTGTTCTAACAATTTAAAGGGAAATGATCTTCTGAATGGAAATTTTTCACATTTCCATTTTGTAAAATTCAACACTCGCTCATGGTATCAGTTTGTTTGTGCTGCTATAACAAGAGTACCTGAAACTGGGTAATTTATAAAGAACATTTTTCTCAAAATTTGGGAAAGCCCAAGATCAAGGTGACAACACTTGGTGAGGGCCTTCTTGGTGTGTCCTCACATGGCAGACAGCAAAAAGACAAGAAAACAAAGTAGTCTAAAGCTGTTCCTGCTGTGTGAAGTCTCTTTTATAAGGACTTTAACCCCATTAACAAGGAAGGAGCCTTCCTGACTTAAACACCTCTTAAAAAGCCCCATCTGTTAATATTGTCACATTGGCAACACCTGAATTGTGCAAGGTATGTATTCAAATCACAGCCAGTTAACCAGGAATATAAAGGGTACATACTACTCAGATTAGGAGCTAAACAAGGAAACCTGCTATTACTGTCACACTTCAGTGTCATAGAGGAAGCCCAAGACAGTTGAATAAGATGAGAGAAACTAATAAGAGAAATAATTCTATGGAAGGAAAAAGATAAAAGTTATTACTTTCAAGTGATGTGTTTTTCTTCCTGAACAACCCAAGACTAGTTTTCTGGTTTTCATCATTTTATTGGTGGTGTTAATGTCCTATTTTCCAAGAAATATTATTTATCGATTCTATCTACATGCCGGTTTCCATTTCCAGGTGTATTTTTCTCTGAGTATTCAGCTTTTCATCTCATCCTGCTCCTCTTCCATAAATACAATTGCTCTTATCTCTTTGCGTTTTTTTGAGAAGATGTTTTCCTATTCTCCTTGCATTCCCTTCATTTTCTATCCATTTCCCCTCCTGTTTTCCTGGGAACTATATATTTTATGGTACAGGCTTCCTCAACTGTCTGATGTTTCTTGGCAAATCCATTCATATTTAAAGATGTTAACTGGAAGCTGGGGGTGGCAGGGTGAGTTCACTGACTTGTGGGCTTGACCAAAGTCTGACCAACCGGAACCTGACCACTGTGGATTAGCAAATTGGGAACAGACCATCTCATAGAGTCGCCCCACAGGCAAGTCTCTAAAAAATTGTTCTCTTGGACCCATCTCTTTCCTCATTTCTTCTGTTTGAGAAGTATTAATCTGACTTCTAGAGAGATGGATACTATGCAGAAGAGCGGACTATGGCATTCCCCATTCTACATCAGATTCTCACTCAATATCCTGTTCTCTGGATGTACTCCACACCTCTCATGAGCTGTGCCAGGTCAACCTGCATCAATTTCCCACCTGGCTCAACTTCTCTAAAATAGAAGCAGAGTCACCTGGCTGCACAGGATGGGAGAGGTTCTCTGCCTACTTTCTATCTTCCAAAATTCTCTTGACATCCCTCGTTTGCTCTTTTCTCCTCTCCATTCTAATCAAATCTGGATTTAAGGAGGCAATGGTACTAAATATCTTTGTCAATCTGCCACATTTCCCAGAAGCCCATACTCAAACATGAACCCAGGCAACTGTTTTCCAACTCTATCCCTGTAGCAACTGTCAGTCTAAATGGATCAGAAGTTAGTTTTGGAAGATCAGAAGCTTAAATTCACAACATTGTGAAGTCACCAAGAACAGAAGCTGCAATCCCAGAGAGTGTTAAATTCTGAGAAGCCAGTGCAGCCATTGCAAAAGCTCTGACAAGCTCTCAGCTTGAGCAGTTAGGAGCTACATTTAGAAATCTCCTGAACTTATCCCTACTTCATTAAATTACAGATTCCCTCCCCTACAGATTAGAAACCAGGAAGAATCCTCTTACAGAGATGGGGAAAGAGCTCAATACCTCTCTTTAAATCCATTATAAAATCAGATCTGCTAGATGACACCTAAGGCTCCATGTTTAGTCTATGTGTTCTGGACAAAAGTAAGTATATTAAAACTAAGATTTAAAAACAGAGACTCAGAGATTAGTCAAATTCTAGGCAATCACAATTGGATGAGAGGGACGGCTTTGATTATGGGAGAACACAGAAGAGAAAGTATCTGAGGTAACCAGATGATGCTAAACACACAAGTTGACACAGAGGATCAAAGACATTCCCTGTGGTCATTTTCATCCCTCCTGGACATGTTATTAGAACTGATGGATGGCCTTTAGTTTTCACATGAAAGAAGTGACTGGGGCCCAGCCAATTATTTCTAGATCTCTAGAGACAGGGAACAATTCAGATGATATATACGTTGCACTAAAATGGTATTTGTTTGCAGAACATCCTAACTACATCTGAAATCAAGTTCCCCAGATGATCAAATTCAGGCTGTGAAAAAAAAAAAAAAGACTGAATTGTTACACAAAAGTCCCTGGAAACTACTGTTTATAATTCAATAAGATAGTTTTTTTGAAAATAAAATCACTGCAGAATTTTCTTAAACATCAAAATGCTCTTGAGTAAATAAGAATGAATTTGAATTATATACCTGGAAGCAAAAATAATTTTATAGAAGCCATCTATTTCACAGGAGAGATTAGGACATCCTGGAATGCATACTGTGGGGAGTTTGGAAAGAAGAAGAAACAATTCTTAAGTCATGATCTTTCTGGCCACTATTCTGTAAGGTTAATTCAAACTCAGCAGTGACATTTTGGCCTCCTGAGTCACTTCCCTCTTTTCCCTGTTGCTGACAGTGAGCTGGGGCTTAGCTAATATTCAGCCTGCTACATGATCACTCTGTCGTCCTCCAAGGGGACTTCAGTTACTATGATGGTTGCTATCTTAGTTGTGTGGGCAATAGAAGCAACCACACAGACCAATTTTAAATGGATTATTGGCAGGATATATAGAGATTATCTTGTCAAAAATCAACAGAAGTTGTATTTATGATATTTACCTGAGGAGAAAGACCATCTTTTTAAATTCCTTAAGCCTATTTGTTTTCAATTTAAAGTAAACGTGAAAAATCTAATATGGTGCTTAATCAATAATATAGGAAGTAAGATATATTTGTTCTTGAAATCCTGCTTCAAAGGTTGTAATACCCACTATTCTTTTTTATTCACTTGATAGTCTTGTTATCATTCTTTTGATTTATTCTCATAAAGTAGAAGACGTAAGGAGAATTATAATTCTGTTTGTCAGCACAATCCATCTTGCTAACAATGAAACATCTCTCCTTCCTCTTTCTTGCAACCAAAGGTGGGGGGACAATGTCTTCACAGTTTGTATAATAATGATATCTAAACAGATACTAAATCTAGGATTCAGATACAAGCAATTTTACTAAGAGTGTGTGATCAGAACAGAGCAGTATGGGGTTAGAAGAAGCAAAACTGGGAAGAGACCAAGACAAGCCAGAGTATATTACAGTGAAGTCCCAAAGGACCATTTTCATCCTTCAGGGAGCTCAACCAGAAAGTGCAGCTCCCAGTTTTTCCATCTGGAGGCAACGGAGATATTTTATATTCCTACATCACTTGGTCATTCATTGGAAGGAGAATGAAAGGAATATTCCAGGCCCCATCAGCTCTCCTTTCTGGCTGCACTGCCCAAGTGCAATCTTCTTAAGGTCTCAGGAGCAAGTTATTACCAGCAACAAATAGGAAGCTGGAGGATAGTTTCAGAGGCTTCTAGCAGGGCACCATAACATCTGCTAAAAAGGCTATTGACAATGTATTACTCTAATCTGGATCAGAAAGTTTCCGTTCTTCTTACATCTATGATACATATCCTATGTACAATCTCCTTTTAAGGACCTCCACTTTTGAGATCTGCTACTTAACACTCTAAACTTCAAACTATTCTTTAACACTGTATCATCTCCAGTCTGTGGTATGTACAGTATAAAGCATTTTTGTTATCAATCTGTTTCAAAGGACACAGCAAGGTTATTCTCCAACCCAAAGGTGGTGAGTTCATTGCACAACCTACAGATGAAAGCTCCCTGGGTGCTGTACTACAAAGACCAATAGAGAAGAGGATTAAGCTTGTTGAAATACACCTGTGGTCTTCAGACTGAACTTGTTCTGGATGTACACATCTTGTGCACTGCTGAATGTTTGGAGAGCATCCAGATAGCTTCATGAGGCTCTCATAGATACTTTCCCACATAGCTCCCAGAGCCCCAGCTTAGGGTCTGGATTGGCTCAGGCCTGGGAGAGAAGACAAGACAGAAGCTGGAGTGAATCTTCTTCCCTCACTGCCAAGACCCATAATTCCATCATAGATGGAAAAGACCCAGGCACTTTGGCTCCTTGAATACAGTTTGACGTTTCATGTCCGTATGGCGCTCTGTTTTTTAAAATAATGAACCAAATTATAAGAATCAAGTTATTCTAAGCAGAGAGATCATTCCAACCTGTGTTATCACCCTTATAAAAATCATTAAAAGAAAGTGATGGTCATTGCTCCCTTTGGTATATACAAAATCTAGGAAAAACTTACAGATGAAGATAACACTTAGAGACAATGAATTATTTAGTAGATATTTGCTTGAACTCTGGAATCTGATCAAAGAGAAACTTCTGATACTTATTCTATTAATTATGAATGACAAGCCTTCAAACTTTCAGCTTAGAGTATTATTTGTTATAAATGAGCCCACCCCCACTTGACTCTTTCCTCGGCAGAGGAAAAACATTTTGTTATCAAGAAGGGAGTTCTTCCTCCTGAGTTTGGCTCATGCCAACAACCTGCCCATATTATCTTCATCCTTGAAATGTGCCTCCTTGAAGAATGCCCCCTAAATTTCACCCATCATGATCAATCTTTCCTTCTCTTGATTCTTCAGCATCTCTGTGATCTTATCCTCACACTCTGTTCTGTGCACAGATGTTTTCTGGTGTCTCTCTCCAACAGGGTTTAACTTCTCTTGTGTTTTGGTATCGCCATTACATCTAGAAAAAGGTTTGATATGCAGAATATCACCATAGATGCTATTGAATTAATGTTACTTAAAAGAATGTTTTGAGTTCTTACAAGGTACTTAACACCGTATGAGGCAATGGGAAAAGCATGTAAAAAAGATGAAAATAGAACCATTCTTAAACTTATCAAGGATGAAAGACATAGGGAGGGAAAGGGAGGAGAAAGGGGGATAGGGAGGGCCACAGAATACAACAGATACCAGAATTGCTGTATGTATATGCATGGCTGTATAACCAATGTGATCCTGCAATCTGTACACGTGGAAAAATGACAATTCATACCCTATTTGAATCAAATATATGATATTTGATCATTGTATTGACTTGAGCAACTAATAAAAAAAGAAAAAAGAAAAGAAAATAGCCGGGCGTAGTGGTGCACACTTATAATCCCAGTGGCTCAGGAGGCTGAGACAGGAGAACCACAAGTTCAAAGCCAGCCCCAGCAAAAGTGAGGGGCTAAGCAACTCAGTGAGATTCCATCTCTAAATAAAATACAGAATAGGGCTGGGGATGTGGCTCAGTGGCCAAGTGCCCCTGAGTTCCATCCCTGGTACCAAAAATAAATAAATAAAAAGAAAAGACTATGCTATATTTTGCTAAATTTTGTGGAAGAAATGAGTATGCTATAGAAGTCAACAACTGCTTATGAGAAAAGCAGTAGATATCATTCCCTTAATAAGATAAGGAGGTTGAGGCCAATAGAGGTCACAGCTGTGGTATATCAGGTCCAGGCCATCAGGCTTCCAGACCAGAGATCCTCTGCTCTTCACAAGCATTCCACATTATGCAGGGGTTGGAGGGCTTGCTCCTAAGAAAGACAATATAGTTGGCCAAGACCCATACAGTTTGCCCAATGAGAGTTGAAGAAAATAGACACCAAGTCTCTTGATTTAACCTTGAATATAAACAGTATGTGTGGTAGAAGGTCCAAAGATCCAAATTCAAGACCCCAATACGTGAAATTCAGCCAACATTTATTGCTGTGAGTTCTTTTTAATGTGGTTTTGTTTTAAAGGGCAAATACTCCTAACCTGTAAACATATTCAGCCCATTCAGATACAAGTATTCTAAGGTGCTGTTCATCCTATCATGTACCATGATCTGACTTAGGAAGACATTTGCATGTTTAAAAGAACTTTGTGATTAATAAAAAGAAAAAGAATGAGTGGAGGAAGGAGCATTCTGTGTCCAGGAAGGATAACAAAATCTAGAACCAAAAGATATTAAGAGAAGCAAACATTGGAGATCTTTTGGAAAACAGATTGGGGTAACTTCTGGGCCTCTGCAGTGAAGAAAAGCCAAATACGTTACACTGGAAGAAGAAAATAGCACATAAATTAAGATTTTCCCTATTATGTCCATTTAGAGAAAAGTTGAGTGGTGGACAAAAATAAATAAGTGAATAATACATGTAGGAAAAGAAAAGAAAATGCATCCCTAAGTAGTTGTTCATGAATTTATCTTCAGCAAATTAATTCTGTTACATCTCTTCAGAATTGTTACAGAGCTCCTAGCACTAAAGGGCCAGTATTCTCCCCATAGTCTCTTCCACGGTGTTTTATGCTACATACTTAAGGGGGCCTGTCCAGGTTGCAGTTCCGTACAAGGCTGGTGGCAGCTGGAGAGAGAAGAGGAAGATGTTTGGCAGTTCAGCATCACCTCAGTACCGGCATATCTCAACCTCCTTGTGAGTCTGAGGAATTAGTCACTGTGGAATCTTCATTATGGCAAGCTAATGAGTAAATAAAACCAAGAGAGCAAGAGATAATTTGGTTAAATATGCACTAGGGATGGAAAAAAAACAGACGGGGACATTAATCCCACTTACAGGGTTTGGCTTCAAACCCATTCACATCATGACTAATTTTGAGCTGCTGTTAAACATAACCATCAAAGGTTTCACTATACAACTCTTCAGCTTGAAAAGATGCTGAGAAAACCAAACCAAAAGGGTATAATACTTCTGAATTAAGTGTTATCACCACCAGTTTTGGGTACAATTTACACCTACAGAGAAGTCCTTTATAGATTTCTCTACAGGCCATTATTTGAATGGAAATTAAACCATTAGTCTGCAGAGATGGGCTTAACCCATGGCCTTCTTCAAAGGCTTCACAGGGTCTTTTGCAAGACTCCCCCTTGCTTACGCTAAACTCAAAGGCCATTATCTTGGGATGGTTGAGTTCAGCAAGACCAGAGCTGTATGGCATTCCAAAATGGATCCTTCTCAGCAGCCTTAAATTCAGTGCTTTATAACCTTGAAGTGTCTTTAAAAGCATTCTAGGAAGTGAAGGAACAGTGTATCTGGAGTTTCTTTTTTTAAAAAGCCACAAAATTGAGAGTACTAGACTAATTACCACCATGCTTTCAAATACTTCTCTAAAACTTGTTGCTCTTGGCATTCATAATCTTCGTGCTACCCCAACCCCAGGAGGAACTGGCTGTTATCCATTCTCCAGGAGAAAATGGGAGCATTGGTATATGTCCTCAGAGCATTACATTTCCACCCTCCCTTCTCTCCACAAACCTCCACTCACTTCCATCTTCCATCTTCCTTACTCTCAGCTGGTAACTTGCCTCTGACCTCATAGAGAACATAAAATTCATTAAACGGTCCTTCGTTAAGGACTTTCAAAAATTAAAAAAAAAAAACCTTTCAAAAATAAAAAAAGTTCCTCCAACTCTACCTGGACTGGGACCCATTCTCTCCTTTTCCTTTTTCAGATTAGGAAAAAAAAAAAAAAACTTCTTCACAGAGAAATCAGCTCTTTCCTCTGTTCAGTGGGTCCTCACTTCTCAGCAATACATTTAATAGTGTTCTCATCTCTAGTCACTCCCAGAGTAAATCCATTCAATCTCATGACTTCAATAATCGCAGCATCTATGATGACTCCCAAATTCATCTTTTTCTTTCGTTTTTGCTACTCTTCCTCTCCCAATCCATTCTTCATACAGCACCTTATCTGTCCTTTTTGAAAGAAAACACTATCCTATCATTCCTCACCTTAAGCCAGTTTAGTGCTATTTCACTGCCATAATGTACAGTTCTAGCCTCATCTCTACTCTCTTCCAATTTCCTTATCCTCTCTGGTCCTTCAACAAAACTGGGTTCCCTCCACATCAAACACACAAAGGAAAATTTTCCTCTCACAGTTAACCCAAGCCCTATATTCTCAAAATCAAAGCTCGAATACTACTTTATTAGGGAATCCTTCAAAAGTACTCCCCAATCTTTATCCTCCGCACCTAAGTTAGATCTGGTTTTTGGAATACTTTCTATTTTATTTTCTTTGTACTCATCAAAATTACATCATTATATTTATTCATAGCTATTTCCTTGTGTCTTGCTAGTATCTATTTGGATGAATGGGCAGTGCTATTTCTAAGAACCATTTTGTTGTCAGTAAGTTATAACATCCAAAAAAGCTCAAAGAGTGATTTGAAATTAGAATTAAGTAGAAAATTACCTTTATTTCATTTCATTTTTATTTATTTATTCTAATTTGTTATACATGATGGCAGAAGGCAATTCATTTCATATTACACATATAGAGCACAATTTTTCAAGCCATTGATTGTTCACAAAGTATTTTCACACCATTTGTGTCTTCATACATGTATTTAGGGAAATGATGTCTAACTCATCACTATCATTCCTAACCCCTTGCCCCCACCTTTCCCCTCCCTCCCATTTGCCCTATCTAAAGTTCCTCCATTCTTCCCATGCTCCCCACCCTCCAACATCACCAGTATACGTCAACATCCTTATATCAAAGAAAACATTCCGCCTTTGGTTTTAGGGGGATCTGCTTGTTTCACTTAGCATTATATTCTCCAACTCCATCCATTTACCTGCAAATGTCATGATATTATTCTCTTTTAATGCTGAGTAATGTTCCATTGTGTTTATAAACCAAAGTTTCCCTATCCATTCATCTACTAAAGGGCATCTGGGTTGGTTCCATAATTTAGCTACTGTGAATTGTGCTGCTATAAACATTGATATGGCTCATAATGGTGATGGGGTGGGGAGGGCATGGGAGGAATGGAGGAACTTTAGATAGGGCAAAGGGGCAGGAGAGGAAGAGAGGGGGAAAGGAGTTGGAATGACCATGAAATGAGTTAGACATCATTACCCTAAGTACATGTATGAAGACAAGAATGGTGTGAAAATATTTTGTGCACAATCAGTGACTTGAAAAATTGTGCTCTTTATGTGTAATATGAAATGAATTGCATTCTGCCATCATGTATAGCAAATTAGAATAAATAACTTTTTAAAAGGACTAGAACATTATATAGGTTGGTAGACAGAAGGCCCAGCACACAATATACAAAAATAAGTAGCATTTCTATGTACTAACAATAAATGATTAAAAAGGAAAAGAAGTCAAGAAAGCAATCCCACTCACAATAGCATCAAAAAATAAAATACTAGATAATAAATTTAACAAAGGAAGTGATGTATCTATACACTGAAAATCATAAACCATTGATTAAAGAATTGAGAAAGACATAAGTAAATGGAAAGAAATACCATGTTCATGGAATAAAAAATAATAATACCATAAATGTCCATACTACGCAAAGCATTTCACATATTCAATGCATACTCTCTCAAAATTCCAGTGACATTTGTAACAGAAATTCAAAAATCCTAATATTCATAGGGAACCACCAAACACTGCAAATAGCCAAACTAATCTTTGGTTAAAAAATCAGACACCTGCCCTTTTGTCCACCAAGCACCCTTTCACAAAATTTGCCTCAGAAAATCCACCCCTTACCATCCTTAACCTTAGGATTTGGGTAGCATTAGCCCCACCCTGCTATCCACAAATGAATCCAAATGGCTTATTCTAATTGTTACATTTCATCTTCCTGATCATGCTGACTGGTTTATGGATGCGTGTTTAACAAATCAAAGCCAACAAGAGTCAAAAATTTCCGTGCTGGGGCTTGTGGGAAATACATGCAATCTTTCTTTTACAGGAGCTACTAGAAGAAACCATCTTTTGGACCAGACTACACAGACCATGAGATGTGAGTGTATGGGGCCTGATGCTGCTGAGGTTCCTGTTTATTTGTTGAGCATAAAGAGCCTGGAGAAGCAAGGGGGGAAATCATTTGGAGCTGATGGATGAAAACAGGACCACAGAAAGCCAAGCAGAGACACATCAATAAACTAGTCTCTTTGTGATGTCATCTGAATCTCTGGGACTGATGTGCTGAATGCCAGTAGAATGAAACATTTTTAGACCAGATTTTTAGATCTTGATAAACAAGAACCTGTTTGTTTACTAGTGAACCATTTCCAAAGTAGCGGCAGGCATTGTGCTAAATGCTGTGGACTCTTTGGTAAATGAAACACTGTTGGCATTGACCTTCATGTACTTACCTCAAATGTCAAAGGAGATGGTACAACAAACACCCCAGTAAAATTGAGATAAGGTCTGGAAAATTAAAGAACTAAGTGTTCTTATGAAGAATAAGAAAGAAATTTGGGAAGAGAGAAAGTGACATATTAGCCTGGAGAAGGAGGTTGGGTTGGCCAGGTGAAGGGTAGAGAAAGAATAGAGGCTAAAGGTGTGCGTCCCCTTCTCCTACCTATCATTGCAGCAGTGAACCTGTCACAGGGTGAGGAATCCAATCAATTAATGCAAGTCATATCAAATTGGCAAGTAGTAATGGGTACTTGGGTGACTAGTTTATTCATTGATTACCACCAGGCCAGTCAGTTAAGAGACAGGGCAGTTTTAAAGTTGTGTTTCAGGTTCACAATTTGTTGTTCAATTGCTGGTTTCCTCATTTACATTTGGCTTTTCCAATTATAACATTACTGGCAGAAGAAGAGGCCTACAACCAGGGCAGGCAGAAGTGCATCTCAGCTGTTCAGTCTAATCCAACTGCTCCTTTTGGTGGAACACCAGCTGTCATCCTGGCTCATTTCACTTTCGTAGTTGCCCAAACATTAATATTCACCAGTCTTCTAGTCCTCATTTTAATTTTTTTCCCATATATTGTTTCTTGAATTCAGTAGATAACATGTTTATCCCTCCCGATATAATTGAGTATCCACTTCTCAGTGGATAACATTTGTGAAAATTCCAAGGCAAGAAAGAGTTCAGCCTCCAGGATCAGTAAAGGTCAGTGTGTCTACTGAGTGGTCAGACTGGAGAAAGCGGCAAATGTCAAAATCTGCCCAGTTTCTAAGGATTCTGGATATTACCTTAATGCCAATAGAAAATTATTAAAGGGTGTAAAATGGAAAAGGAGATGAACAAACTTGCCTTTTAAAAGTCACTGATATAGTCTTTCTGCTAACCTAAAAACCAATCAAGGTATTGGTTTCCTGAGAACTAATATGAGACATTCTTAAATAGTTTACACAAACTGGAGTGGGGAGCATAGGATCCAAAACCTGAAAGTTATTTTCTTACGGTTTAAAAAAGTTGAAAAGTAAAGAGTATCATATTTATTTTACAGGGGAAAAAATAGTATTGTCTTGGAACTTTAAGGGTAACATTGCCACAAAAGACTCAAATTTCAGTTGCAGTTTCACTATAGGCACTAATCTTCTGATTCCTGCTATTTATCATGTGTCAAGTGAAAATCAGTTAAGAGCAAGATTAAGAGTAGACATCAGAACCTGTCACACATATCTTGAAGTAAACATCAGGAAGATGTCACTTTCCGTGGGTCGGAGACTTTCAGAATTCAGGAAGTTATATTTAATCTAAGCGTTATTTTCTAAATGTCACCTCTCATTGTGCAGTCCATTTTATTTCTACATGCACAAATCATTTTTAATAATGAGTAATACACAGGGTAAAGGACAATTATAGTCCAGAGGTCTTACAAATCAAAGGAATTACAGAGATAAAATCCCTGAAGCAAGTTCATGAATCCATAAGTTATGAAATTTAATTTGCTTAAAATGTCACCAATTCATCATCTCTTGTTTCTGAACTAAGTAACAGTAGCTCTAGAAAGCACAATTCTCATCTCAGGCACCACTTCACCCAGCATGTGATTCTGAGAACTTTTTCCCTCAAAATCTGGATTTCACTGATTTAACATTTCCTAGGTGTCCTATAAATGCATTAGTAACAAGCCAACAATTCCCCCCAAACAAAGGCTTGTTTGGAGTATAACCTATTTTGCTGCTTCGCAGTCTTAAACCAATTTTATTTAATTTCTGGGGCATAACACAGAGGGTAGCAAACTCAGAGCACAGTACCTTTTTAATGACCAGCAGCACTTTCTGAGGAGCCTAATGTATCTAACCACAGCCCTTTAGCTTCAAAAGTTTCCATTACTGTACTTTCAGAATGACATTGTGATTTCCCATAGAAGCATTAAAATGCCCACTTTTGAAGCAAGTTACTGAAATCCATTACTGTAATGTGTTCTTTCCTACCACCCTCCCAGTATGGATTGCTATCCCTTGGGCCAGGATTTAAGATTACTGCATGCCCACACAAATAATCCATTAAAAGTTCTGACTTAATTAATGGATTAATGTTCATTTTCAAAGGAAAAGTATAAATTCCATATGATCTTTAAAAAGAACTAAGCAAAATTTATGTCTCACAATGTCATACCCAATTGGTATATATTAGGTTTGAAGGTGTTTTACTTTTTCATAAAGCAGGGGTAGTCTAAAACCTAACTATAATTAGAGCCAATTTTTGTTGATATTTTCCCCACAGGTGTAGAACCCAACAGGACACCCAGGGAAATCTTCTAACAAGACTCGTATTATCCTAATACCAGTTCAGGGAAAACATCTCCTTTATGTGTCTTGACAGTTGTTCATCCATTTTAGAGACATTTACCTCATGAATTGCTTTACTTGATATAAATCTACAGAGTAAATCCTAAGATCTGTGTTTTTAAAGTTTGTGCCACACACATACTGCCTCCTACATAAAATAACAGAACACCCCTGGAGGCACCAGGCTCTCTTCCAGGCACTGTGGTTTTTTAAAAATTAATTAATTAATTAATTTTAGTTAGGTATATATGACAGCAGAATGCATTTTTATTCATTGCACTCAATTGTAGCCCAACATTTCATTTCTCTGGTTGTACAAAATGTAGTGTCACACCGTATGTACAGTCATACATGTACCTACATGTTCCTAGGGTAATGATGTCCATCTCATTCCACCATCTTTCCTGCTTCCGTGCCCCTGCCCTTCCCTTACTACTCTTTTGCCCTATCTAAAATTTCTCTGTTCCTCACTTCCCCCACCCTCACTCCCATTAGGGATCAGCATCCACTTATAAGAGAAAACATTCAGCCTTTGGGTTTGGGGGATTGTCTTAATTCACTAAGCATGGTATTCTTCAACTCCATCCATTTATCTACAAATGCCATAATTTTATTTTCTTTCAATGCTGACTAATATTCCATTGTGTATATATACCACAGTTTCTTTATCTATTCATCAATTGAAGGGCATCTAGTTTGCTTCTGTAGTTTAGATATTATAAATTGAGCTGCTATAAACATTGATATGGCTGTGTATGCTGGTTTTCTTTGGGTACAGACCGAGGAGTGAGATAGCTGGGTCAAATGGTGATTCCGTTCCTAGTTTTCTAAGGAATCTCTATACTGCTTTCCAGGCACCATGTTTGGAGGGGGAAAAAAATCCTAATAAAACTCCCATGAAATTGTGATTTCTAGATGTTTCTATTATTTTCATAATAAAAATAAAATTAATTATAAATCACATTAACTTTCACTTCTAAAGCTCACCATAGTGTTTACAAGTGTTAAAAGTGTTTGAATTTTGAATTTTGTTTTTATCTTTGCCTTTTCATTAAACAATGTGACTCAGGATATCGGGTATGTGCTCTTTGTGAACCCTGGTTTGTATTTCATCCACTACTCTGCTCCCGCCTCCCTGGTCTGATTTGTCTTCTGAGGCTTGTAGAAGAAGAAGGGGATAGAATTTTGAAGGAGAACACAGAATTTGAAAGATAATAATAATGTGCTACTTCTTAATCTGGTTATTGGGTAGACAGACCTTCATTGTATCACTAGTCTTACAAAAGATTAATTTGTATCAACTCAGTATTTTATAAAAAGTTTTGAAAATAAATGAAGTACATGGAAATTGTCCCCATTTCTTATTTCCACAATGAAATTCTCTCATTTGAAGCAAATCCAAGCTATCTATGAAATTTCCAGCTTACCAATACTTTCAGAAAAAAACCTATAAGAATAATTTTGCTTCTGAGGACTTTTACACCAAAGTTGCTTCAAGTTGCTATTCTAATGATACCATTATATAATATTCTGAATATTAAAAGGAAAAATATGCTTCATTTAAAAAATAAATTTCTAAAAACAAGCTGGTATCATCTACCACAAACACTGGTCTATTGGACACCTACTGAGGAGCAGGCATTGCACTGTTATAGATACAGAGATGCGTCCACATTTCCTGCCTTTTGGGAGTTTACAATCTGTCAGGCTAGGGAGATAGACATGTGAACAATTGATTAATGCAAGACAACATTCAGTGTCCAGCAGGAGTGCCATCAGCATTCTATGGAGTTAGGTTCAGCAGTGGGCTGAGGCCTCCCTTGGCAAATTGCATTTACTATGATTAATTGACAGCCATCTTGGGTCGGCCCCTCACTCTCACTGCTTCAGAATTTGATTGCATCAATGACCCAAAGTTGACCAGATTCAGAGACGATGACTCATACCAAACTCTGAGTCTAAAGTATATAAATCAAAACAGCAATTTAAAATTTTATAGTAAGAATTACAACTGTTGGGAAGAGCGGATGTCTGCATTGCCTGAACAGCCCACTCCAGGATACAAGGGGAAAGTCCTATCATGAGAAAAGTGTTTGTGACACAAGAAGTCAGAACAAGGTCAGGTAGTGACATGGTTACAATGGTTTTAAAAGGTATCATTTTGAGGACTTTATATGTCTAGCTCCACAAAACGGCCATGCTTCGAAAATGACTGCACTACCAGGACACCTTCTCCTCCAGAGTTGAGCAGAATGTTCATTGTCAAATTCTGCCTTTCTGCTCCCTTGTGTGTGTGCCTCTAGGACTAACCACAAACCCTTTGTAGGTTGTGTTCTTTCTTTGGTTATGTTGGCACTTTAACCAGGTTAACGTCTTCTCTTCTGTGGGAGTATTCAGCACCTTGGCATAGCTGTGCCCTCATCTGATGTTGAACATATAAAGTCACTCTCAGAGTGTGCTTCCAGGTGGCACATGGGAAATGGCTGGGAGAGAGGAGATACAGGAAGCTGACTATGGAAGTCCAGGGGGCAGTGGGGAATCACAAAATTCCTTCAGTGTTTTGAATACTTCACTAGAGAATGGTGAGCCCTTGAAAATTTCAGGAATGGGAATGACCTACTTACTCTAGAATGCAAAAATCTTTACAAACTCTTTTTTTTTTTTTTTACAAACCTTTTTTTGGGGAGGGGGCAGTATTTTTTAATACCTGTGACAATGAAGATGCACTTCTTTCAAGGTTTAGATCCTTCAATAAGCATAAGCCCAAAAGGTATCACTAGAAGGTTCTTCTCAGAGGAACTAAATCTTCCATAGAAAGTAAAACCAAATTATGCTAATTAATACTTGGAATTTAATGTCAAAGTTTGATTTTTTTTTCTCATTGTTTTGGGTTTGATAAAAAAAAAAACTTAGTAGTTACTAGATGACAAATGCTGTCCCATAGAAAGGTAAAGCAAACTAAATATATAAATGAAATTTTTCTAGTAGACATAGTAAAAACTACAAAGAGAGACTGGTGAAATTAACATTAAATTTTATTTAACTCAATATATCCAAATATTATCATTTCAACATACAATCAACACAAAATGGTTAATAAGATATTTCACATTCTTTTCCACAAGTTCTCGAAATCCAATATATACTTTTGTGCTTACAGAACATCTGCATTCAAAGTAGTCACATTTCAAGTGCTCAAGAGCCACAGGTGGGCTAACCCTAACCCTAACCCTAACCCTGTGTACTCCAGGCTACTGTGTACTCCAGGGCATTCCATGCTGTCAGACAGAGATCCCTTTCAGAGAGACCTTCCTAAGAAAGTTCTCCGTGGCCACAGAGAAGAACTGAAGGATCATAACATCTGCTACAAATCATATGGGGAGAGGGATAAGAGAGGGAGGAGAGGAGAAGAGAGGAGAAAAGAGAGTCAGCTTTGAGCATTCACTTGCAGCCAATTGGTAAAGTCAGATCTCTAGAATTTCTTTTTCCTTTGGATGTGTTTTTGAACACTTGAATTTTCTTCTTTGCCTGGACTTCCATAGTTCTATTTGTAACATTCAAATTCTATAGTTAACCTAGGTATGTTGAATTAGCCTCAAACTGCTAACTGAAAATCCCCACTACAAATAAGTAAATAAATTAATCAATAAATAAATCCGGTTCTTCAATTATCCTCCTAACTCCTGACTGTGAATAGAGGTGAGAGAGATAAGGGCAGAAGGCTCACTGACTCCACGCATATCACAGTTGCTTTCAACAATCTGATTGCTGGTATATCTTTAGACTCTCTCCAGGGAGTTTTCTGTTTCTTTCTAGCTGCAGAGAGAACTACCTTCTAAGGTAGTTGTATTCTCTGAGGAGAGAGGAGTAGGTGGAGAGACGATGCACCTGATTTTTCTACCTGGAGCATTAGCTGTGAGTGGACAGTCACTGACACCAGTGAGGTGCAGCCAGTGTCCATTGACACACAAGGGCGGGCCAATCTTACCTGCCTTGGACGTCATCACCCCATCGGCCTTTACCGACAATTAGATAACTGTTCTATAGTCATTATAGATTTATGGGGTTGGAAGAGAGGGGGAGTAGAGGGGATGAAGATTGGAGAATTTAATGACTTTTCTCCCTTCTTCCTTGACTCTTTGTCCCTTCCTTACATCCTGACCCTACTTGGTGTCCTCTGGTACTCTACCTTCTTATTGAATAATTTCTGCTCCACAATCATCTTAAGACTTAAAAATTTCACACCCTTGGCAGCCCCTGTCAATTGACTTTTCTCCTCTGCCTAGTCACAGCTGCTTTCTCAACCTCTCCAGAATCTCCTAGGGAGGTAAGGATGAGAGCAATGACCTCACGGCTGTGGTGATGGGGAGAGGCGAGTGCTTCACTCTAGACTGTGGCTAGTTTTATGCTAAAGGAGGCTTAACAACAATCAGATAAAAACCACAGGATTTTTATCACCATGAAGCTGAACCATCTTGTATCTTCTTCCTATTAACATATTTAACTAGTTCTTGCAAAGTTAAACCTTGCTCTTAGTGCACTGCAAGTATTTGTCTTTCCTGACTTGGATTATATAACACAGCTTCCCACTTTTCTTCTCTTCCAATTCATGATGCCAAAGGACTTCATTAACTGGTAGATTGATACTCTTACCTTGGTGGGGAAGGGGGCTCAAACAGTACACAGGTTTTTAGCTCACCCTGACACACTTAACAACCACAAAACCCTTTTAGGATAATTTCAGTGTAGATCTGTTTTTTATAATTAAAAGAGGCCTGACTAAATAATTTAAATTTAAAATCCACTTGTTTTACTTTCTTCTAAGAATACCTACCCATTGTAACCAAATTCATTGACTTTCAAAGGCACATAATAAAATAGTAAAAGAGTAAAGAAAGTTCTTTTGAAATATTCACAGGCACAGAGGCTGGCCGAATAAAGAATAGTAATGTTGGTTTATCCAATACTGTTGTGGAATCAGTTAATTTTCCAAATATTGGCATTTATCTTCAAGCACAAAGCCTTACTTTCTGAATCTCAAATCAAGCTCTAATTCAGTAATACCCCCGAGGGACTGCAGACATAAGCATATTGTATGTTTTTGCAGACTTAAGTCTGATTTTTCAAATGCACTTTGCTTTTTAAAATGCACTCTTTTCCCACCCCATATATCTAGTAGCTTGCAATCTGTGCTTTGTGGAAAAGCCTCATAATGTAATTGGTTAGAATTCTTTATAAATCAAATTCTGTTACTGAAATTGAGGGACTCATTTACAAATAAGCAGAATGTGCTTAGGAGTGCACAATTTGGGGGTATTATAACTTTGTGGTCTCTATTTTGGCTTGTAAGGACTTATTTGCTTCATTTTCTTTCTTTTCTTTTTTTTCCCCTGAGTATTCTAAATTGTTACATAGGGGATTTTGAAAAAACAAGCTATTGCTCTTATTATTCAGCAATATGACCTTTGCCATTTTACAATATCTTAAGATGTGATATCTGCCACCTATTATAAACTGACTGAGATACTTGGGTATGTGCTTGGGGAGGGGACATGAGAGTGTGTTTGTGTGTGTGTGTGTGTGCACGCACGCGTACATGCACACAGGAGCACACATGCAGAGGTGCACACACATGCATTTGAGTTATTTGCATTTCAGAATGACTATGTCCAAATAAGCAAAGAGGAAGTTGCTAAACACAATGCTTATGAAGGTTTGTTCCAGTTCATTTACTTATTTATGTAATATACTAGGCATTTCCTTGTCATAATAAATAGAGCAGACTGGAGATAATAATCTTTGATGACCAAAGATGTATTATTGGGAACATCTGCTTTCATGACGTAGGGCAGTTGCCGTAGATAAAAGAGTATTAGGAGGTTAGGCTGGATGTGATTTGGTATCACATCTCCTGGAGCATATAAGGAAATATTAAAATGAGATTCTTCTAACAGATGATTTGTTGGTTCTATCTTTTTCATTAGAGGAATTTTCTTACTCTGGGTTTTGTTTTCTATTATTTCAATTCAGGCAAATCAACGTTTTACTGTAACAGAAAGAAAGACTGTATGGTATCTAGTTACCATGAAAGAGTGAATCCTGTCACTAGATACAAACTCAATCTAGGCAAAGTCTACGTTTATGCACCAATTTTCGAGAAAATTAGGGTATGAGGAAGGAGGGGAAGTTAATCACACTATGAATTTAATCTAATATCTAATATCTTACAGAGTGGGTCGACAGAACTGAATTATATTGGTGTCCCCAGAGATTCTGTCAGTTAAAGAAAAAAAGTTAAGAAACATTTTAAAAATAAAGCACCACAGCCCCTGCAAGCAGGGCTTGGTGCTACAGTGATATTTCCGCTCCCCCTACTCCCACCATGTTTGGGTGCTGACTGAGCCCTGTGTGTTCTTATTTGGCTGGCACTGTATCTGATGTATGCTGCCAGCCTTTGCAAACATACTTAAACTTTCCTTCTGCTTAGCACCAATGTCCTCTCCCTGATGTGCTTTCTTTTGAGTCAGATTAGGGCAGATTTCCCTTTCTGGAAATCTCAAGCAGTCTTGTGGGGCTTTGTGCAACTCTAACAAAAAAAATGGCAATTTTATAACTAGAGGAAAAACATACTGCCTGAATTTGAAAGTTAATACACTTAAGTATTGGTACTTTACACAGAAGAGACTTGACTTTTAAATTCCATTGATATAGAATAATGAAGTGATATCAAAGTGAAGGAAGAAAAACAGCTTTCCCCATGTCAACATGAAAAAACTGGGGGAAAAGATTACTCTGCATCAAGATTTGGAATTTTTTTATTCTGTTACATCCTTACTTTTTACCTACTGTGGAAAATGGCTGGCTTAGTTTATGTTTTATGTTAAGTATTTATGCATTCAAGAACAATAACTGTTGCATTGATTTTTGTGTTATCTATTATTGGATACCACCAAATATTTTATCAAGAAATTATTTCCAAAATTAGGTTGTACAACTTTTGAATAGAACAGCAATACATGTCACATTACACTTTATGTTATTAATACTTTTCAGTATTTTTCATTTTACTTAACTACAGATCATTCAAAGAAGTTCATTTTTAGTTAAAAGGACTGATTTAAGGTAGGGCTGGAAAAGGATGTGACAGGTTGTATTTTCTGAAAATAGCTGCAGCAATATTTCTGGTTCCATGTGCTGTTATCCAACCTTGCTACCTCCTCACCAAGAGGCACAGCCCCTTTCTCATTGCCTTGAAACTGAATGGCTTTTGTGATTTACCCAGAAAATAAAACTTTTGTGAAAATAGGTTGCATGACATTTAAAGCTAAATTGGAAAAAGTGATACAGCTTCTGCCTGGCTTTCTCCCCTGGTATTCTCACCCTTGGAAATCAGCCATCATGGTGTGAGGCAGCCCAGGTTATAAAGAGACACCACATGCAGGTGTGCTAGTTAAGATCCCAGCCAAGGGCCAGCGTCTACCACCAGACCTGTGAATGTAAACAAGCCTTCAGATGATCCTGGCCTCCAGATGATGAGCTGCCCTCAGCCTTGGAATCTTCTAGCTGAGGCCACAGGCACTGCTGAGCAGAGACAGACACTCTTGTCCCCTGCCCAAACTCCTGACCCACAGACCAATGAGCCTAATAAATGGATGTTATACGCCACCAAATTTTGAAATACTTTGTTATGTAACAGAAGATAACTGGAACAGAGGGACAGAGAAGGAGAAAACCAACTCTTTGCATTGTCACCGAGAATAAATTGTTCTGTAAATACGCAGGATCTAATATGACCATATTTCTCTCTGTACTAAAATCAAACTAGATCAAACTCCCATTCTCAGATGAACAAGAAGCATAGTATTGCTCTTATGGGTTTCCCTACTACCCTGGTTTTCTAAAAATCTAGTCTGTCTAGGGTCAACTGTCTTCCACACCTAAGAGGAAGTGCTGGATGATTCCCCCATTTCCTGCTGATTCACTTCCTTGGCTTCTGGCTGCCTAGTGGTATTCTGGGCACATGCCCTGGGTTCAATCCCCAGTACTGGTTGGGGAGGGGAGGGGAGGGGTAGGAAATCCACATACCTGAAACTGAGGATTCCTTAAGTTTCTGATTAGGAGGAAGAGCACTGAAACTTTCTACAAATCAGAGCCAGGCCAGCAAGGATGGGAGATGGATTTGGAAAAGAAAACAGGGACACAGGGGAGCTTGAAGCCAAATCGCAATGCAAATACATACACACACACACACATCTGTTCCAGATAGGACAAGATGTTAGAATTTGCTATGGATGATGTGCAAAAGCGTTTAGTCTTTACCAGTCTGTACATTTAAAACAGTTCATATGAATCAAATATAACATGAAATTATACTGTATAATAGTTCTCATCCCTACTTATTTCTTAATCTATTTTTCTCAATTTATCTTGCCAGAAGTAACTCAAACTGTGTTTTGTTTTGGATAAATTCATTAGATACTTTGTATCATGTGACACTCTAGCTAAAATACATTAGTTCATTCACTATACTTGTTTGTTTTATCTAATTTATCATCTGAAATTTCCAAGTCTCTCAAATATATTAGTTTTTGTGATTCTAATACAGAGAAATTAGAACTCTATCTGGGTGTTAGATCAGCAATCAAATGTATAAACATTGTTATAAAATTTAAGACACCTAGACTTAATTTTATAACAAGAAATTCAGTAATCAAGAAAGGGGGTTCCTTCTTGAAGAAACTCATTTTATTAGTTATTTTACTTTCAAAGGGAATCTGCATTTGTCACATCAACTCTCAGTTAAAAATACTGTGGATTATTTGAATTCTATCCTGTCTTCAAGATTAGATCAAGCAAAGTACAAAATGATGAAATAACAATTTTATTTTATTTACCTTATTTTTCAAAGGGTCTTTTGAATCTAAACACTCAACTTCAGAAAGACTTGAAAATAATAGCATCTTAGAGTATTTAAAATTATTGATTTTTAGCAAGACATTTTCCACATTTAGTTGGGTGACAATGGACATTGAAGGCAGCTCATCATGCTTGGCTGCTGGGGATGTTGTTCTGCAGGTGACTTGGGGCATCAGTGTGTTGTATGGTTCAGATTAAGATGACACACACAGGCTCATTCATGAGGCGTTTCTTTCTCTGTTGTAGTCACAACTGTTTGGGAAGTTTTCAAAACACAGTCTTCAGTTACAGAGTATAGAACTCTACAAAATTTATCAGACATCTGAGAAAATGTTAAAAAGCACATTGAGAGATGTTTCTTGACAAAAATTCCTGTCTTTATCTGCTGGGTCCTTTGCAACCCATTTCTGGATGTGGAATGTTAAAATAATTGGGCCAGGCTTGGTGGCACACACCTGTAATTCCAGTGGCTTGGGAGGCTAAGACACAAGGATTGTAAGTTCAAATCCAACCTTAGCAACTTAGTGAAGCCCTAAGCAACTTAGTGAGACCCTGTCTCAAAATAAAATTTAAAAAAAAAGGCTGGGGATGTGGCTTCGTAGTTAAGCACACCTTGGTTCAATTCCTGGGACCAAAATAATAATTAATAATTAATAATAATAATAATAATAATAATAGGTTATAAGCTAGGAAACCAAAAAAGTAAACAGTCCAGTTGTTCTTTTCAAGATTATGTATAACCCTCTAATCTAATAAACCTGCCCTATTCTAATGACTCAGCAATCATTAAGCTCCAAGCATGTATCCAAGTTAAATGTGACACATTCTAAATGTAACCTGAGTCATAAAGAAGCCTTCATTAAAAATAGAAGGAAGACTACATTATTCCTTTTCAAGTCAGTGTTCTTCACAGTTAAGAATAAATAAAAATATAAAAATAAAATCACACTATAGTTTTAACATATAAAACAGATCGTTCATGGCTTTTGAACATTTTCTTATTTGGATGTGAGAATAACACCAGAAATATAGAAAAAAAGAAGGTCCTACTCTAAATACAGCTCAAATAAGAATCAGTCTGTTCAAATAATGAAATAGCAAGAGTAACTTTATTCTAGTATTCTGAAGTCAACCCAAGACAAAGTGCAGACAATTAAACTCAGCTTCGTATCTCCATGTGGTCACTCTGTATCAAACAAAACACTCTTAAAACAATTTGTAAGTAGTTAGTTGCAAACTGAAAACTAGATGTAATCAGGTATCTGCCTTTTCCCCCACTAAATGTTAAAATGTCATATTGTAAACATTTTATTAAATGAGTCATTGCTCATTTTCATCCGTTTTCTAGTTTTACATTTTTGTACAGTCAATGTCCTGAGTAAGTATGCTATGTGACATGGGCTGTTAGTGCTAGGTTAAGGACAAATCAGGCTGCAAAAGCTCAGAGGAAAATGAGAGAAGCAGTCATATAACTGTGTGATTTTAATATATTCACAAAATTTCCTGTGAATATTTGCTCAAGCTGTGAGAAAGTTGTCCAAGTGTCTTGAATGAATTAAAGGAATAGAGCAGAGACATTTGGCCCAGTCTGGTATTTAGAGAAGGCTTTTTGTCTTAGATAAATATCAAATTACATCTTGAAGGAAGACTAAAACCAATCAGGAAAAGAAAGTTTTAAAGGACATTCTGAGCAGCGGGAACAAATAAGCTTGATGTTATGGTTTGAAACTTTGTTGTGTCCAAAATTCATGTTGAAATTGAGTTGCTGTTGTAAAGTATTGAGGAGATTAGGCTGTGAGGTCTCCCCTTTCATGGGTGGAATTGGTTCCATTATAAATCACCCAATCTCAGGTCTTATGTCAGAGCAGCACAGTGCAGACCAAGATACTTAACAATGTCACTTTAAAAATAAGATGAGAAAGAAAGATATAAAGGAACACGAGCTATAAAGAGCAGACAGTATGTTCTCATCAATTGGAGTAGATACATATATTTCTAATCCTTTCAACAATTCTGCAAGGTAGGAACTATCTACCACTATCAAAGCTCAGAGAGGCTAAGGGATGAATCCATAGTCTTTTGGCCAAAGTTTTTGAAACAGAGTCTATTGGATAGCAAAGCCCCTCTGTAGATTCTGGTGCCTCTTCTGTGGAGCAGACAGTGTGAGAGGCCCCCATGTTGCTTTGTTTTCTATAAATAACCACAGTCTAAGAGTTGAGGAGTGGTAGGAGAAGAGACTAAAGAGCAAGTGACAAGGGTCTTATATGTTATGCTAAGAAGCTAAAATTTTTACTTAAAGCTGTTATTTTTATCATTTGAAAGGAAGAGAACAAAATGATCAAATATTTGTTTAGAAAAATCATTCTCCCAGCAGTGTGGAAGATTTTCTTTTATCATCAGATCTGTCAACAGTACACAGTATTTGCTAAGCTGTGTTGGGCACTGGATATCATTCCAAGGCCACACATGGATATAAGCAGTTAGACCCATCAGTCAGTCGTATGAAGTAGAAGTAGAGTATGGAAATAGGGATGGGCTAGGAGCATCAATAAAATATTTAGGAGAAAATCAACAGCCTTTACTGGTTTGAAGTGACAAGGTCACAGAAGGAAGTCTACAAAAGACTTTCAAGATTCTGGATTAAGCAAATGGGAAAGGATTATTAGAGCACAGGCCAGAATAAAAGAGAAATGCAGGTTTGGGAGTTATTGACTTATACAGTAAAAACAGATTTATTAAAATTGATGAACTCTCCCAGAGAGAACCTAAAGAATGGGAAGAACAGTGGATAGTAGAAGACACTCTAGGAAAAACTAGTAGTTACAGAACAGGCAAAGGAAGATGTGCTGGGTAGAAAAATGAGAAGCAATGAGAGAAAGAGATGGGGGTGGGAAAGAGAGAGAGAGAGAGAGGAAAAACATTTCTTGGGGACAAAGTGAGAGACCAAATCTATAACTTTGACAGATCACCCAAAATCAGAAGGCATTATTAGTCATAATTTTGGAAGAAAAGAATACATTCAAACAGGGTCATTGTGGGTTTGATTTAAAAAAGAAGAAAAAAAGGCTTTTGTGATGGTTAATTTCTAATCACATTGACTGGGCTACAAGGTACTCAGTGATTTGGTTAAACATGAATGTTTACTGAAGTCTTGTGACATCCTAAGCAAAACTCCTAGGGTATTTTTGAATGATATCAACATTTAAATCAGTAGACTGCCATCCCTAACTGGGTTGGACCTCATCCAATCAGTTGAAGACCTCTTTTTGTTCCACAGAAAGAACCTTCCTTCCTTGAGTAAGAGAATTTTTCCTGCCTGACTGCTTTTGCAAATGGAGATATCAACTTTTGTCTGCCTACATGAAGTGAAACAGCTCTTTTTGGGTATTGAGCCTGCCAGCTTTTAGACTAGAACTACACCATCATACTCCATCAGGCCTTCAGACTTAGACTAGAACTAAGCCATCAACTCTTTGGGGGCATCCACTTTGCTGATTCACTGTGCAGATCTTTGGATTATATGAGCCAATTCCTCATAATAAGCCATATATTTCCATGGGTTCTGTTTCTCTGGAGAATTCTAATACAGATCTAATAAAGATCCAGGTAAGGAGTGGGGATATAGCACAGTTGGTAGAGTGCTTGCCTCGCATGCACAAGGCCCTGGGTTCAACCCCCAGCACCACAAAAAAAAATAATAATAATAATCTTGGTAAAGGTTAAAGGAATCCAACATGGATGATGAATGACATGCTCCAGGTCTAGCAGCAGTGGAGAGATTACCATTCCTCAGCCTGCCGGGTAAGGAGAGGCAGCAATTACCCAAACTTGGAGGAGATTGAAGGAGAAGGGGGTCCTTGACAGGAGGTACCACATTTAGTGGCAAAATGTGGCTGTTGGCAACCTATGACCAAACAGAAAGAGAGGAAGTCATCAAAGCAAAACCTGTACTAACTTTCTCCTGCCCAAGGCCTGTGGGTGCATTTCATAAAGGACAGGCTTCCAGGGAACAGATTGGATAGAGATGGAAGAAAGATGGACATCTAGGGGCAAGTGGATACTACACAGCCCAGAAACCATGACTCCATTAAAGTTCCAATTTGCACAGCTATATGACTTCTCAAATAGCTGATTTAGTTCTCTAGCTTTTGATATGGATCCTAGTTATATCAGGTTGGATAATAGGAAAAGAGGAATCTAAAGGAGTTGCAATGATTTTTTTTCTTTTTTCTTTTTTGTTTTTGTTTTTTTTGAGAGGCACCCTAGTAGACCAGTATTGAACTAAGTGTTGTATCTGATGAGGCTCGTAGGACTGTGTTTGGCATCACCAGCCTTTGCATGACTACATTTGATTGATTATCCATGTAGTGGATAATGTTTGGTCCTCATTATTCATGATTCGATAGTTGTGAATTCATCTACTTGTGAATTCATTTATTTGTTTATTTGTAAACATAAAATCAACCATTAGGGCACTTTTGCAGTCATTTGCAGACAAACACATCAGTACACATTAAAAAAGAAGAAAAAGAAGAATCATCAGGTACACACATTTCCGGTTGGGGCTGAAAAGAGGATAGTCCTTTCTTTCATGCTGTCAACAAGTGTCTTTTTTATTGTATATTTGCTGTTCATGGTTTTTGCATTTTCATTAGTGATTGTGCTATTTAAAACACTCTGTCTTGGCCCCGTGGCCCCCAGCACGGCGTGAAGTACTGTCCAGAGTTCCTAAGTGAAAAAAAGTCTGTGATGTGCCTTAGGGAAAAAAATATGTCAGTTAGATGAGCTTTGATCAGCAAGGAGTTATAGTGCTGTTAGCCATGCATTCATTATTAATGAATTAATGAGATATACCAAATTGGGTGTCTTTATATAGAACACACATAAAACAAGGTTATGTATTGATTGGTTGACAAAAATACTGTGACTAGAAGAAGCCCTCAGGAATCTGACCCTGTGTCTACCCCAAGGGCAGTGGTTCGGTATTGCTTAATATAATATTCATGAGAAATGACTATAAATCACATCTGGAATTCTAGTTACAACAGTCACTGGGAAAACATGGTTTTCAGCCATTGAATCATTACACGCTACAGGAATAGTTGTTGAGTGTATCAAGTCATGGAGTCCCTCTATGGTGCCAGCAAAAATGAAGGAGAGGTCAGACCCCAAGGTGGTGCCTCTGATCCCTTCATACTTAGTCTTTATCTAATCCTCCTCTCTTAAATGTGGGCAGGACATCTGACTTGTTTCAACCAAAGGAATATGACGAAGGTAATTGTTTATATTGTTTAAGTGACTTGGCAGCAGCATTTGTCTAGATACTCTCCTTGTTGGCTGGATGAAGGAAGCAAACGTTTTGTGAAAGACCATGCAAGGACCTTGGGATGTCCTCTGGGGAGTGTGGGTGAATTCCAGCCAATAACCATCTAGAAAAGGCCTCAAGAAGATGAATTCCTGAGTGACAACAGAAGTCAATTCTTCCTCAGTCAATTCCACAGAAAAGAACAGTCTGACTGACATCTTTACTGAAGTCTTATGACATCCTAAGCAGAAAATCCTGCTCAGCTACACCCTGACTCCTGACCTACACAAACTGAGCCAATGAAAGGATATTGCTTTAAGCTTCTCAGTTTGTGATAATTATTATACAACAGTGGAGACCTAATACGGTTACCTAGGAATCAATACAATAAAAGAAATTGAAGACTTTTATGGAGAAAGTTATAATTATTTGATTAAGGATGTGAAGAAACAATATCATAAATACAGCAATCCCATACTAATAAATATCTACATAAAATACAATTTTAATCAAAATCAAAAGAGTGATTTTTTTGTGTAAATTTTCAAATCAAAATACATGGAATGCAAAAAGCCAAGACTATCCACAATTTTGAAAAAAAATAGGAGAATATACCATATAAAATCTCAAGAGCTATTATAATAGTAGAATGAGTAAGACAAGTGGTATTGATACTGGATTTCACCATTACTCCAAGGAGCAGAAAAGTGATGCAAGGTATCAGTCTGTCTGTCTACCTTTCTATATATAAATGGTATACAACAGACAAATGTATTACAAAAACAAGGAAATGATAGACCATCCAATACACTGGAATGAGTATAGAAAAACATAAGCTATCTACATCATTCATTTGCAAAAGTCACGTACCTATGTATGAAAATTAAACTTTAATACTTTTAGAAGAAAAGAGTGAAAATATATTAATGACCTTAGGATAGAAATAATTTTCTAAATCAATAAAAACAAACACAAATTACAAAAGAAAGCACTGATAAGTATTTAGATCGCAGTAACATTTTAAACTTCTGTACAAGAAAAGAATTATAGACTGAAATCAAGCCAGATACTAAAAGAAGAGTTTCCTAAACTTGTAATTGCTAAAAATCAGAATATGTATTATACAAAGAATATTTGCAACATACTGAATAAAAGACAAGCAAGCCAAGTCATAGAAGATGGAACCAGAGGCCAATTGTGAGTGTTGGTAAATTAAACCATTGGTGACACTTCTTCCCTGCTAGTTGTTACATGCTCTCATGCATTTGCCTGGTCTCAGGAGGTGAATTATTTCCCCACTTTATGGAAGGTGGACTCAGATATGTGCCTAGCTTTGGGCAGTGGGGCATAAAGCAGATAGGGAATTGAAATGTCTTTGAGTAATGGGGCTTGTGCTCTGGGGCTCTTGCCTTTGCTGCAAGAAAAGCATTGTTAGCTGGTCTCAGATCATGGAGAATAAGAGACATGAGGGACAGACCTGGACTCACAGACCAGCAACGCAAAGTAGAGCCATACCAGTTGGCCTGCAGACCCATAAAATTTAAACTAGTGCCTCTAGGTTTTTGGGTGGTTGGTTGCCCAATATTATTGGAGCAGTGGCTAACTGATAGACATTGAAAAGGTATTCAACATTATTTACTACAAAATAAATAATGATAGAACTATGGTAATGAATCATTTTTTGTTTATTGGACCAACATTTCTTAACACTGTTGTGCAACACTTTGTGGAGTAATTTAGCAATAATATGTGATGTTGAAATATTTTAACTTCTAAGAATGTAGCCAAGAAATTCTAGCATTTGCACACAAGGAGACATGTATAAAGAAGGATGGTGGAATGTGATAGACATCATTATCCAAAGTACATGTATAAAGACACGAATTAATGTCAACATACTTTAAACACAACCAGCGATGTGAAAAATTGTGCTGTGTATGTGTAATAAGAATTGTAATGCATTTCACTGCCATTTATTTTTTTAAAAAATCAATTTAAAAAATTTACCAAATAATACAACATGTACAGTAAGTTTATGTAGATAGTATGGGTAAGATTTAAGAAAATTTCTATTGCTTGTTTGCAATGAATTTTTATTCTTAATGGATATTAAGATTTATCAAGTGCTTTTTATGTACATATTAAGATAATCATCTGATTATTCTTATTCTACTAATGTGGTGAATTAAATAGATTTTTCAAATTTTAAAAAAAGGATATTTGTTACAGCATGGTTTGTAATTCAAAAAAGTTTTAAAAATCTATATATCCATCAACAGGCAAATGCATAAACAGATTTTAATATGTTCACAATATGGAATGCAGCAAAAATGAATGAATCATAGCTATGCATTTCAAGATTTAAAAGAAACTTTAAAGCAACAGCAAGCAAACAAAAGCAAGTTTCCCTCTAATACATATGGTGTGATTCTACTTCTATGCTATTGTAACTCATTAAAACAATGATACATATTATACAAATAGATGTTGGTTTTGCATCTTCATATAACATAGTAAATTTGGAAGATAGAGAGTATTGTTAGAAAAATTACACAGGACATTTATTGATCTCTTTCATTTATTTAAAAAATAAGTTATATATAAGATGTGAAAAAGTGTGTGGTAGATAGTAGTTATAATTCTCTGGACTTTTCACTATGCCTTAGCATTTGATAACTTAAAAAAAAGAAAACACTTTGTATTTTGAGGTAAATGACTGATCTGATACTAATTTTGCCATTAACCACCCATGTGACCCTCAGAAAAACCTACCAGCTCTCTGGAACTTTGTTTTCTCATATGTGAAATAAATGTGTTGAACTAAGAGACCTTTGAATTTCCTTGCACTATTAAAATTAGAGATTATACATCAGCCGGGCCATCCCCGTACGGGCCACCAAATGCCGCAGTCTGGCTGGGCACAATCAGGAGCCACTTGTCAAAAGAAACTAACTTTATTTTTAGAACCACACACGCCAAACAAAACAGCCTCTCAGGAAAAACCCTCAGAGCCCCAACTGCCACCACCGACTTTCCACAAGCCTCTCTCTCCAACACAAGCTTCTCTCCACCTCCCACAATCCTCCTGCTCTTGAGGCCGATTGGCTGGGTCACGTGGGCGGAGCCAAAAAAGTCCCCCAATGAGCAGCTCCGTGGTCTGAAAGGGCAGGGAAACAGCCCAATGAGCATCACCGCAGAGGAGCCAATCAGCTAGATGTTGCTGGGGCCGCTGTGAGCCAATCATCAGCTGGCAGCTGGAAGTTTGCTGGGGCCCCTTCGGCTGTGGCTCTCAACATCTCCCCCTCTCTGTTTAAACAACAAGCATGTGGCTTAGGGACCGTGCCTGCCTTAGGTTGTCCAATAGTACATATGGTCCTTAGGTTGGTACCATTGCAATTGGATCTTACCCGTCACTGACTACCGGTCCAGTATACAGCCACACCTGTGGAGAGGTCTTTGTACCAGCGGGGGGGTGAGGTTCTTTGCCTCACCTCTGTGGGCCCCCAAATTTTAGCTGGACGATCATGACAAGCAGAAGGGAGGAAGATACACCAAGCCAATTGACGGCTCCTTTTGGAAAAATTGTACCACCAATGACATCATCAGCAAAAATACCCCAACACTACCACAAGTCGCTGCACCAACAGATAGTTCACAATGCATACAGGTGAGTTCACAATGTGTCCAGGCAAGTTCTGCAAGCAGTTCAGTGATGGCTATTGTAGAAGCTGTAGATTGGTTTTATCTTTGACTTCACCAGCACTGGGATGAAGATAGGAATTCTGGCAATAATGGCTAAAGAAAAAATTATGTAACATTCCAGAAGGCACTAAAAGAAAACAATTTTCTTAACAATTTACATTGTCTTTAAGAGAATTATTAAATATAATGAAAAGGAAAGGTGAAAGTAAACAAACAGATCTGTTAACCTTCTTTTTTGTTTACATATTAAAACAATCCTCAACAGATGTTTACCCAATTTAAATTAAATCATATAAATCACGTGAAAAAAAAATATTTGGATCCATTTTATCATGAGCGCTCATCATATATGATATATGGACATACGTACATTCAAACATATAACACAAAACACAAGTGTGCACACATAATAGAATACATACAACACATAACATTATAGTAAAGGCCTTATAACTTTTTACAGGTGAAATCTCCATTGCAATGTTTAAAAACTCTATAGTCAAAAAATAGAATTGATCAGCAAAACATTAACCTAGGTCTGTATGAGCTCAAAAAACAAAATAGAACTTCATGATATGGCAAAGGGCAATAATAAAATAGATATTGAAAAAAGCATCCTGGTTCTGTTGCAGATGTAAGAATAGCCAAACTGGAGTTTTGGATATCAGTTGTTATGGATTTGAGCCAAATCATCTTCTTTTTGGTCTGTAGAAATCGCTTTAGTTAATCTTTCTGGAATCCAAATCGGCTGCTGTTCTCCCTGTGGAAACACATAAACAGACCCCCGACTCCAGACAATCACTGGGTTAGGACCTTGGTTAATCTCTCTGGAATCCAAATCGGCTACTGTTCTCCCTGTGGAAACACACAAACAGACCCCCGACTCCAGACAATTACTGGGTCAGGACCTTTCCATTGTCCTGTTAGAATATCCTTCCAAAGTACCTTGGGCTTATGCACATTTTTTGGACACATATGCCTTTCCGCAGCACTAAGTCCTGATGAATCCAAATTTAAAAAGTTTAGAGTAAAAAGGGTTATTTTAAGTTTATCTTTGGGGAATATATACCCCTTCCCAATTCCTTCTTTTTGCTTTAAAAAGTACATTTTAATAGTTTGATGAGCTCTTTCAACTATGCCTTGTCCCTGTGGATTGTATGGGATTCCTGTTATATGAGTAATGCCAAATGTTGAGCAAAATTGTTTAAAAGAGGTAGAAGTATAACCAGGGGCATTATCTGTTTTTAACTGTTTTGGAACACCCAAAGTGGCAAAATTTTGTAAGCAATGAGCTATAACATCTTTAGTTTTTTCTCTGGCATGAAGGGAGCCCATCAAAAATCCAGAAGAAGTATCAACTGTAACATGCAAATATTTTAATTTTCCAAATTCTGGCAAGTGTGTGACGTCCATCTGCCAAATATGGTTAGGTATCAATCCTCTAGGATTGACTCCAAGATTAACTTGTGGTAAAAAGGTCACACAATTTTGACATTGTTTTATTATTTGTCTAGCTTGTTCCTTAGTTATTTTAAAACGCTTTTGTAAAGTATTAGCATTGACATGGAACTTTTTGTGAAAATTTATAGCTTCTTCTAGTGTAGAGAAAATATGTATGTCATGTGTAGTTTTATCTGCTAAATCATTGCCCAAACTAAGGGCTCCAGGCAATCCTGTATGTGCCCTGATATGTCCTATAAAGAATGGATCTTTTCTGTCCCAGATTAGACTTTGTATAGTGGAAAGCAAAGAGAAAACAGTAGAAGAAGGGGAAATCCTACCAGCATCTTCAAGAGATACTATAGCATTAACTACATACTGACTATCAGAAAATAAATTAAATACAGAATCTTTAAACATCACAAAAGCTTGTAAAACTGCATTAAGCTCTACCTTTTGAGCTGATTGTTTGGGTACTAAAAATGTAAAAGTTTGATCAGGTGTAACTACTGCTGCTGTACCATTATTTGATCCATCAGTGAATATATTTGGAGCATTCATGATAGGTGTTTTTCTTGTCATTTTTGGAAAAATTACAGGATGCAATGACCAAAAAGACAATAAAGGATTAGATGGTAAGTGGTTATCAAATGAAACATTAGATTTGCACATGATTATTGCCCAAGTATTTAACTCATTAGCTAACTCATCAATTTGATTCATAGTATATGGAGTAATAATTTTATTGGGAGAAATTCCAAACACTCCCTTTGCTGCTTTTATTCCTTTGAGTATTAATTGTCCTACAGCCTCAGGATACCTAGTAAGAATAGTGTTAGGAGAATAAGATAAATGTATCCATAATAATGGACCTTCTTGCCAAAATACTCCTGTAGGAATATTTTTTGTTGGTAGTACAATAAATAATAAAGGCAAACTTATATCAATTCTATCCAAATGCGTATTTTCCATATATGTTTCAATGATTTTTAATGCCTTTCTTGCTTCAGGCGTTAACATTCGGGGTGAATTTGGATCTGATGGACCTTTTAGGATATCAAATAAAGGTCCCAACTCTCCTGTTGGTATACCTAAATAAGGCCTTATCCAATTTATGTCTCCTAATAACTTTTGAAAGTCATTAAGTGATTTGAGTTGATCTACTCGTATTTGAATTTTTGGTGGACGGACCATGGTTGAGGATAATAGAACTCCTAAATAATTAATTGGAAAATTTAATTGTACTTTATCTATTGCTATCTCTAGACTATAATTTTTTAATAAGTTTGTAAGTGTGGCATAACATTCTAGCAATGTGTTTTTATCTTTGTGTGCTAATAATACATCATCCATATAGTGAAATATTTGTAGTTCAGGATTTTGATTTCTAAGTGGCTGGATTACTTTGTTAACATAAATTTGACACATAGTTGGGCTGCTAGCCATCCCTTGAGGGAGTACTTTCCATTCATATCTCTGATCAGGACCTTCATGATTCAGTGCAGGGATAGTAAATGCAAAACGTGGACTATCCTCAGGATGAATTGGAATTGAAAAAAAACAATCTTTAATATCTATAACTAAAACATACCAGGTTTTTGGCAAAGCAGACAATTGAGGAATCCCTGATTGAGCAGGTCCCATAATAACCATCTCATTATTAATGGCTCTTAAATCTTGTAATAATCTCCATTTACCAGATTTCTTTTTGATGATAAAAATGGGAGTATTATGGGGAGATACAGAAGGTTGTATATGTCCTTCTGCTAATTGTTGTTTGACCAGGTCATGGGCTGCTTGTATCTTTTCTTTAGTCAGGGGCCACTGAGGAACCCATACTGGTCTTTCTGATTTCCAAGTAATTTTTATTGTCTCAGTGGCCCTTTCTGAAAATCCAACCCATGTCTGTCTGTTCCTTGATCTATTTGTATTGGTGCTGCTATACCTTGTTCTTGTTTTTCTAATCTTTTTCCTTTCCTAAAATCTTGTCTAGCCATAATAGTGGGTGCATTTTGATTGATGTTATTTGTTAATGTCAAACCTAATTGATCTAGGACATCTCATACCCATAAATTTACGGGAAGATGATCCAATACATATGGCTGTATAGTTCCTTCACATCCTTCAGGATCCTTCCAATCTAATACCATTGCACTTCTATGGGGATTAGTCGCCACTCCTAGGCCTCGAAGCGTTTGAGTGGCTTGTTGTAATGGCCAATGTTTTGGCCACTCTTGACGGGAGATGATGCTAAGGTCTGCGCCTGTATCCAGTAGTCCATTAAATTCATGTCCTTGAATATTTAGTTTTAGCATGGGGCAAGAATCTAAATTTAAAGAAAGCATAGCCCAATCTACACCTGTGGAGCCTAATCCCTTGGAACCTCTTTCTACAGTACGACTGGAAAATTTATCATGTAGGCTGGGTATTATTAGTAACTGTGCTATTCTATCTCCTGGTGAAATTACTGATACACCCTTTGGAGAACTGGCTATAATTTTTATTTCACCTTCATAATCGGGATCAATTACCCCAGGACTTATCATAAGTCCTTTTAGAGTAGAAGAGCTGCGTCTCAATAATGAGCCTACTGTTCCTTTGGGAAGAGGTCCTTTCACCCCTGTGGGAATGATTTGAACTCCCATCTCTGGAGTTAGTACTGCTCTGGCGGAGGCGCAGATGTCCAACCCTGCGCTCCCTCTGGTTTGTCTGATGAGGGATCTGATGGACAATGTGTCCTGGGCACTACCCTGATGGGGTTGCTGGGTTCCTCCAGTGCTCCGTATATTTGTGGTTTTGGGCCCCGGAGCATTGGGCCCCCCTGTCCATTTTTTGGCAATGGAGCCTGATGCCTTTCTCCACGATATCGTGGATAAACACCTGGTCCTTGTTCGTTTTTTGATAATGGAGTACCCTCTATGGTGGTTTGAGAACGGCATTCATTATTTTTTTAATTTTTAATTTTGCTCAACATTTGGCATTACTCATATAACAGGAATCCCATACAATCCACAGGGACAAGGCATAGTTGAAAGAGCTCATCAAACTATTAAAATGTACTTATTAAAGCAAAAAGAAGGAATTGGGAAGGGGTATATATTCCCCAAAGATAAACTTAAAATAACCCTTTTTACTCTAAACTTTTTAAATTTGGATTCATCAGGACTTAGTGCTGCGGAAAGGCATATGTGTCCAAAAAATGTGCATAAGCCCAAGGTACTTTGGAAGGATATTCTAACAGGACAATGGAAAGGTCCTGACCCAGTAATTGTCTGGAGTCGGGGGTCTGTTTGTGTGTTTCCACAGGGAGAACAGTAGCCGATTTGGATTCCAGAGAGATTAACCAAGGTCCTAACCCAGTGATTGTCTGGAGTCGGGGGTCTGTTTATGTGTTTCCACAGGGAGAACAGCAGCCGATTTGGATTCCAGAAAGATTAACTAAAGCGATTTCTACAGACCAAAAAGAAGATGATTTGGCTCAAATCCATAACAACTGATATCCAAAACTCCAGTTTGGCTATTCTTACATCTGCAACAGAACCAGGATGCTTTTTTCAATATCTATTTTATTATTGCCCTTTGCCATATCATGAAGTTCTATTTTGTTTTTTGAGCTCATACAGACCTAGGTTAATGTTTTGCTGATCAATTCTATTTTTTGACTATAGAGTTTTTAAACATTGCAATGGAGATTTCACCTGTAAAAAGTTATAAGGCCTTTACTATAATGTTATGTGTTGTATGTATTCTATTATGTGTGCACACTTGTGTTTTGTGTTATATGTTTGAATGTACGTATGTCCATATATCATATATGATGAGCGCTCATGATAAAATGGATCCAAATATTTTTTTTTCACGTGATTTATATGATTTAATTTAAATTGGGTAAACATCTGTTGAGGATTGTTTTAATATGTAAACAAAAAAGAAGGTTAACAGATCTGTTTGTTTACTTTCACCTTTCCTTTTCATTATATTTAATAATTCTCTTAAAGACAATGTAAATTGTTAAGAAAATTGTTTTCTTTTAGTGCCTTCTGGAATGTTACATAATTTTTTCTTTAGCCATTATTGCCAGAATTCCTATCTTCATCCCAGTGCTGGTGAAGTCAAAGATAAAACCAATCTACAGCTTCTACAATAGCCATCACTGAACTGCTTGCAGAACTTGCCTGGACACATTGTGAACTCACCTGTATGCATTGTGAACTATCTGTTGGTGCAGCGACTTGTGGTAGTGTTGGGGTATTTTTGCTGATGATGTCATTGGTGGTACAATTTTTCCAAAAGGAGCCGTCAATTGGCTTGGTGTATCTTCCTCCCTTCTGCTTGTCATGATCGTCCAGCTAAAATTTGGGGGCCCACAGAGGTGAGGCAAAGAACCTCACCCCCCCGCTGGTACAAAGACCTCTCCACAGGTGTGGCTGTATACTGGACCGGTAGTCAGTGACGGGTAAGATCCAATTGCAATGGTACCAACCTAAGGACCATATGTACTATTGGACAACCTAAGGCAGGCACGGTCCCTAAGCCACATGCTTGTTGTTTAAACAGAGAGGGGGAGATGTTGAGAGCCACAGCCGAAGGGGCCCCAGCAAACTTCCAGCTGCCAGCTGATGATTGGCTCACAGCGGCCCCAGCAACATCTAGCTGATTGGCTCCTCTGCGGTGATGCTCATTGGGCTGTTTCCCTGCCCTTTCAGACCACGGAGCTGCTCATTGGGGGACTTTTTTGGCTCCGCCCACGTGACCCAGCCAATCGGCCTCAAGAGCAGGAGGATTGTGGGAGGTGGAGAGAAGCTTGTGTTGGAGAGAGAGGCTTGTGGAAAGTCGGTGGTGGCAGTTGGGGCTCTGAGGGTTTTTCCTGAGAGGCTGTTTTGTTTGGCGTGTGTGGTTCTAAAAATAAAGTTAGTTTCTTTTGACAAGTGGCCCCTGATTGTGCCCAGCCAGACTGCGGCAATTATATTAATTTTTTAAACCTTGAATTAACTTCTAATTTCAATCCATTACTCTGGGCAGAATTCAGAATATCCACTTGTATATGCAAAACTATCAATAAAGTGCTATGACCTCAGACAATTAGCCCAGCTCAAGAACTACAAACTAAATTGCAAGAGCACAAAGGCTATAAAAGTAAGAATGTTCTAAAGGGTCTTCGTGACTATAAAACTGCTTATATTGTTCCAAAAGTTAAAGAAAGACACACACACACCCACACACACATACACACACATACATACACACAGAGAGAGAGACAGAGAGAGAATAAGAGCTCCTTATGAACCTTTTACAGGAATCTGTATACATCGTTAACAGGACCCAACCCGCAGCCCAATTTCCTGTTCTTCCTTGGCAAAATTGATGGACAACTGTGATAATTCAAGAAATATGACAAGCGGGGGTTGGCAAAGTACCGAACTAAATTGGTGTCATTTTTCTGTTATAGACACAAAGAAAAGTCTCATTTTCAGTATAGAGGACATACAAAACCTAGAGATTAAATTGAGTTTCCCTAATAGATTCATGAATTCAGCAGCAATAAAGTAACATTCCTTTTCCCCTCTGGGTAAATTTTATGCTCTTTGTTTTAAATTGTTGAGAGAACATAGAGTTCTTTAGCTATAGAATGCATTATATAAAAATATTTTCATATACAGTATGTAGAAACAGAGCAATTTATACTAACTCTCTAGATTTTCAGACCTTCTGACATGTATGACTCCTGTTCTAAAATGTGCTTTATGCTTCAATTTTCTGCAAATTAATCTGTGATGCTAGGGGAAACTCAGTTCCTGTGGAATTAACTTTTAGTAGTTTTCTTGAGGCAGCCATCTGTAAATACTTATGGGGAGTTTTAAAAATAACATAGCACACTGTAGCCATGTAATAAAATATTTTCGTGGTTAATAAATCTGTTTTTAAAGATGCAAGACTTAAAACATTCAATGAAGGTATAATTTATTATCATTCTGGTCACAAGGATAAATATCTTAAGATTTTGATGTGCGTCCCCATCCCCATCCCCACCCCATCTAAGTCCTTCTGCTGAGAGGATATTATCCATTAGGCTCAAGTTGGGATATTACTCATGAGAGGAAAACCACAGTGGTGAGGACCAGTGTGTTCTCTCCTCCGTAGAATGATGGCACCATGGTACTCCATTAAACATTCACTCAGGGCAAACACATATCATCACAGAGCACCTGACAAAAATCTGAGAAAAATAAAATATCTGACATGTCCAATCTTCTCCAATTGCTGACAGCCCTTTATAATATCTGCCCAATAATTCTTATGTTCAAAGTGAAGCAGTCATGGCGCAGTAGATAAGAACAGGTGTTGTGTGGTCACTACCAAGGCTTGAATGCCCCCTCTATCACTCACTAGCTCTGTGATTGACCTTGAATAACTTACGTAACCTCTTTAAGTCTCCGTTTCCTCAACTGTTTCTTCAACAGTTTTATGATCCTAAATTCTTACTGCAAAATTGCCATTATCAGATATTTCTACAACTGATGATTGATTTTAAATGTTTTCCTATCTAAGCACTTTACACCTATGATTGCCCTCTAAAATTGACCTTATCTATTCTTTCCATTGGTACCCCATAGATACTCTTTACACCCTTTCCAAAATTCTCCTTCCTAGTCAAATTGTTCACACCTTCCTCATGGGAAGGGTCAAAAGAAAAATTTCCCACCCTCTGCCACACAATGACTAGTAGCATATTATAAAAGAGTTTCAAAGAAGAGAAATGCCACAGATGGATCCAAGTTTATTCTCTGAAGGTGGAATATCAACTCTGCAAATGTGATGTTGCTCTTCTATACTTTGTACAAGAGGCTTCTTGGGCAAGCACGTGAAGGGGAATGAGTACATGGTTGGACACCTAGAATAAAGGTTATATGATTGAAGAAGGACATAACTTATGTCTCCTTTTAAGGCTCCCTCTCCCATGGTGCCTACCACAATGCCTGTCTTCATTTGGCATCTGGAACTTGGGCAAAGATCCTGAGAGGGAGAAAGCAGAAACAGAAATGTGATGGCGGTGGAAGAAACCATGGTAGCAGAAGGGAACAAGGCCATAGGAAAATACAGAAGTCACACGCTCAAGCTTTGATACAAACAAAGTGAACAGAGTTCAACATGTGCAAGTCCCTTAACCCTTGGTTGTGGCACAGGCAAGTGGTGATTAAGCTGAAGTTATAAGGTAATCCAATATGTTATGGTTGCCCTTCTTCCTCTTCTACATTCAGTTTGGTCTCATCCCATATCTGGCCACCTGTGTCTTGTAACTTGGGCAATAACACCCTGTCTCATCACAGCTTTTTGAAACTTTCCATCCTCTATTGCAACTTCAGCAAAATGGAGGTTGTAGCCCCTCAGATGACAACCACAGTGGTGACATCTCTAATTCACAGCTTTGTTTTAATGAAGGAATACCTTTCCTCCATATTTGCACCAAAGCATTGTATACTCTTTGAATATGTAACCACCCACTGAGTGTAAAGAAAAGATGAGAGGCTAGGTACAGTGGAGCACACCTGTAATCCCAATAACTCTGGAGGCTGAGGCAGGAGGATCACAAGTTGGAGACCACCCTCAGCAACTTAGCAAGACCCTAAGCAACCCTAGCGAGACCCTGTCTTGAAATAAAGAATTAAAGGGGCCGGGGATGTGCCTCATAGATTAACCATCCTTTGGTTCAATCCCCAGTGCCAGAGAGAGAGGGGGAGACAGAGACGAGGTTACTCATTATAAAAACATGAGAGATAAAGTTTCCCTCTGGTTGCCATCCATCATGCCCCCAGCTTTTGAACCCACACTGCCTCCGGTTATCGTTGTAAAGGTTAAGATGAAGCTTGACAAAGGAATTTCTACTATATTTGTTGGTTGGGTAAGTAATAAGCTCAGGGGAGAGACCAAAGATAAAAATATAAATCTAGGGGTCATGTACCTGGAGAGGATCTCTGAAACTCTGGAAGAATGTATCATTTGCTCATCTTCAGTAAAAGGTGAACACCAGGAGTTGTGTTGGCTCACAGAGCTAAGGTGCACCAGGTAGTGGTTCATAGTTCAGGTCAGTGCAATTCTATTAAAGAGGATAAACTACATATGACTGGCACCTGCCTTTGAAGGGATCATAACACATTGTGAAGAATCTTCAGAAAGGAAAATCCAATCTGAGTGAATATTTCACTGACTTCTGGCTGAGAGGGAGCACTGGCGTGGCCTCTGTCCTCGTTGAGCTCATTGGCTTGGTCTGCAGGGGAAGTTGTTAGGCCTATCTATGCAACCATGACTTGGGCTCTGAATTCCTACCATCAGTGCTGCAGTGAGTCATTCTGCCCCATTTATCCAGGAGTTGGTTGACGCAGTACCTTACACACATAAGATGCTAAGTGAATGGTGAATCTGAAGAATTTTACTAGTCTTGGCAATTATTTACTAAATTTTAATAGTGCATCTGAATTGGTAAATTAAATGGTGATTGAAATGGTCACAACTTTTTCTCAAATGCAATTTTCATCTAGATAAGGCAGATAAGAGTAACAAACTGTGTTAGAGAACTTTTATACCCAACATAGTGTTTCTTTCCTTACCACTTGGTAGCTTCCCATAATCATTAGAAAGTTTGCTAGAGTGAATAATAATAGTTCTGTTCTGCTGGGCTTTAAAGAGGATATTCTGTTTTCTTAATCTCTCACCATAGATTGTGTATGTACAAGATGCATTGGAAATATCATGATATTGGGTGTGTAAGCATAAATATTAATGGAGCAATATACAAACAACTTTTTGATTACATGTTATGTTCCTTTCCAAAACATATTCATTACCTTATTTATGCTTACATAAATAAATGGCTCCCATTACTACTGAAACTACAAAATAGAATTTAAAATTTTGAAAATATGTTTATATTTTAACTAACTGACTATGAGTGAAGTCACTAGCTTCTGATTTAGTATGAGCACAGCTGTGGGTTTGTTTTGTCATTACATTTGGACTTAGCATATTTTTTTACACTTCCTTATTGCCTCCTGTTATATACAAAGGCAGCTGTGTTCCCAAATCTATTCATTTTCAAAGCTATGCTTCGGGTCTAAGAAAAAAATATCTATTTGAGGGAAAAAATATAGAGATAAATGAAACATTGAGAAAAGGAATCCTGGTAAAAAATTGAACGGTATAGAGACTTCTTAATTAAATATTTGCATAAGGATACTACTGAGAAGTATGAGTGTATTTCAAGTCCCAGAGAACAAAATATATTAAATATAATGGAACCAAAATAGTTATCTTTTATGACTCACAACTATGCAGAAGTTGTATAAGTAAAAATAATTAGAAAACTGAAACAAGATATAAATGCAATTATGATATTGGCATTTTCACTACTGTTTATAATTGAACAGTAATATATGCCTATGCAGTATTAGAACCAATTATAAGTGAAAGTTAACAAATACAAACTATAATCTTTGTACATGAGTTCAAGCCCTTTGTCTTATTAATAGTCATGTGATCTGTTATAAGTGATTTAACTTATTTTATCACAGATAGGGATGATCAAACCTACCCTACACAGTCATTAGAAAGATTAAAGAGATACATGAAAATCGCCTACTCACAAGATTCTTACTTTTAAGAAATCATTATCCAACTCCAGCCAGTGTAAGCAGAAATAGAATTTATTAAATACTTTTAAGCAGCTATGTGAGCTATAGGAAATCCAGAGCAACACACTTAAAGGCTATGTAGTCAGAACCAGTGCTCTAAATCAGACTGACAGTAGTTTGCATTGACATCATTATCACTGGAAACAGGATGCTGCCATCACAACCCCAGCCATCGTTACCTCTAGAAACTGGATCTATCTGTCAATCTTCTGACAACCCCACAGAATGAATTTTGCATGGCTCTTGTTCCTTACATATAGTCACCTTCAAAGACTGGCATGGGCATGTCCAACTGGGGAAGTCTGGATCTCAAATTTGTATTTTTTGCACAATGAAACTGGAGAAGGGAGTTTCTGGCTTTCATAGTGAGAGCCCTATGCGTTCGATAGCAATTTCCCCAAGTTTAAAAAGGATCAAACAAAAAGAAGCCAAAAATAATGAAAATTATCCATTACAGTCCACACCTTTGTCACCTAGCCTCCTCACGTATCCTTCTTCCATTAATAAACATCCAAGCAACTGTATTCATTATTGTATAAGCTCCAGTCTAAGATCCCTGGGGTCTGTTTATTTCTCCTTCACTTCTTAATCCCATTTTAAATAACATAATCAATGTATTTTAAAATTGTCATCAGCAAACTCTATTAAAAAATATAGGGGACAGGAAATTATTAAAAAAGGAAAATAAGTCAAAATAGTTATTATGTACATATTATTTGTCACATCTTCAAGCACAAAGCTATAGTTGATATATATGGTTTTTCTTTCATGATTTACATTGTGTATTTTGGTCCTAAGTCAGCAACACAGTTGATTGGTGTCTTCACTTGATGGGTAACACAAAATGTTATTTCTGAGGGACCTTAGTATGTGACCCCCTGCTTAAATAAAGCTGATCTAGGCAGCTCTTCAGAGCAGCAGAAGCTGCAGGCAGGATGGCTATGGGCAGGACAGCCCACCCAAATAAGCTCCTGGGTCTAACTGGGAGACAGGGAGTAGCTAGGCAATCTGTATATTAAATTCATTCAGATTCTTATTTCCCTAAACTATTGAATAATTTTCTCTAAAAAACATCAAGAACATTCTGGCAATTCATCTTCATTTAATGAATGAAATTGTCAGGTCCAAATTTTAATCACATAACCAAGCAAATTGTCATAGCCACTCTCAAGTGCTTGAGCTAACATACTAAAACCAGATGTCTGGTACACTCACATTGATAAATTCAGTCTGATCCAACAGAATATTCTTTCCACCTTGGTGTAATGAATGATTCATTTCCATACATACATACATACACACCCACATTTCTGTTCATATAATGTGTCGTATTTGGAGTTAATGTGCTTCTCTCAGATTATCTTTTGAAACTGGCTCCTTGGAACTTGTTTGTATAGGTCAAGAAACTAAGAGAGGTAGGGAAGGAGAGTAGCAAAGTATAAAACCTCAGGAGAATTTATTACAAATTCTTAGTTAAGTGAAAGCTAACTGCCTCAGATTGGGGAAAGACGGCTGTTTCTACTGGGGGAGAAATCTGAATGCATAGATGTCCCCATCTCACTCTTCAGAGTACCACTCTTTCCCAACTTTAAAATTCAATAAGTTGTGAGACAATGGAATTGATGTGTGTCGTAAGTTAGCCATTTGCATAATCTAGACCCTGCAGCACGGCACATTAGATAAAGATTTTTTCAAGGTAATGATGAGAGTTTTCAGAATTTTAACTTAAGCACAGACCTGCAAATACATAGTCCTGATGTCATTATTATTCTTGTCTAAGTGATCTAGTGTACTTAGAAGTAACTGACTCACCCACAAATCCTATACTTTTTATTCCATTATTATCCCCTATTGCAACTAACTTGTCTTCCTAGTCTTTGATCAACATTTGACTCTAGATGACCAGAGTGATCAATTATGTACCTGTTTGGCCACTGTGTGTTACTGACTACCAGAATTCCATTTGTCATTGACAATAGGGTCATTGTTGTTTTTACATCTACTCAGATCAGAAAATCAATTCTATATTTCCATGAAATCCTGTTTGTGAAGGAAGCAGAACCAGTATTAGCATTGCTAAAATAATAATTTTAAAATAAGAATCATGGCTTATAAGAGGTGCTAGAAAAACAAAGATCTGCAAAGAGGGGGAGAAATAGTTACTAACTACTTGAGCATGGAGTACTGCCATTGAAGCAAAAGCCAGGGATTATGGTGAAGTCTAAGAAGCTTCATGTATTGAGCCAGTAAAAAGCAAGAGCAAAGTGAAAATTCACAGAGAGATCTGTGGAGTTCACAACCACTGGGATGTTAAGACCTGCCAGGGGAGATGTTTGTGACATCCCCCTCAGCTATGATTTGTGCAGAGCTCTGTATAAATTGCAATGTCTGTGGCGGCCAATGCAAATCCAGCAGTAACACCTCCATCTCACAGCCTTTTAATAATGATACTCAATTTGGCTCAAAATCTTCTAGTTGAGCATTTGACTTAATGTAGTTCTGAAATGGAAATGTTCACAGAAATCCATAGAGATGTTCTCAAATGCTCTCTGAATTCAAGCCATCATCTTCATGACCCACCAGCCTTCTGTACTGGACAAACAAGTAAGATAAATTGAGATATTACAGGCATCAGGAGCCCTCGTTTGTCAAGTCTTTATGTCAGAGACAACTTCTGCAATTCTCCCTAGAGAGTGATATTGCTTTTGATTTTCTGCTGTTGCAACAAGGGGGCCGCTAATGATTTTTACTTGTCACTTACTATTTTCTCTTTACTTTATAGATCAGCAGGCTGGTCTGAGGATTCTGCTTGTTGCTGAAACTGTGTGCAACTCAGAAGTTCCCAAATTTTCTTGTTATACAATGTCCTTGAAGTCACAGTAATTTTTCTACAGTGTCCTAAGACCAAAAGAAATATCTAACAGTTCATTTGATTAATTAGCTAAGTTTAAACAAGTTAAGTATATTTGTCCTAACAAGTTAGTAGCTGTTTGAAAAAGTAATACACTTTATTGAAAGGAAAACGTCTTTGCATTTTATTCTTTTTTTTAAAGAGAGAATGAAAGAGAGAGAATTTAACATTTATTTTTTAGTTTTCGGGGGACACAACATCTTTGTTTGTATGTAGTGCTGAGGATCGAACCCGGGCCTCACGCATGCCAGGCGAGCGCGCTACCGCTTGAGCCACATTCCCAGCCCTGCATTTTATTCTTGAATAAACAAAGCCACTTATTAATAAGATGCATACATCTATGGGCACTGCATGACTTCTTGTATCTTGGAATCAAATTAGAAAATTCCACTCTCACTTCCTATTTCACCAGAGTACTAGCATTTGATCATAGCAACTGCCAAAAAGTCCAGATTTGAAAAACTCTAACATTATCAAAAAATCACAAACCACTGGTGCTCTGACTGCCTTGAGCTAGAAGTTTGCATGATATTTGAGAAATGTCAAGGGTCATTTTTCCCCCACCCAAATTTAAAATATCCCTCCATGGCCCTGTGGCTTAGGACACCTTGGCACACAGTTTGGGAACTATGGCTAGTCTCTTGGGGGTAAATTCAAATAAATCTTATTCTGTCTCATTGATTCCTTAAAATTTACTTCCCTTGAGACATTTTCTCTTGTTGAAAGTGTTTACTATGATCCAGACACTGTCTTAAGCATGTTACAAATAGTAACTAATTTATTGTCATAACCCAAGATAGTAGATATTATTATCATTCCCAATTTATAGATGATAAACCTGAGGCACAGAGAAGATAGTCACTGACCAAGATAAACACAGTTAATAAATGGTCAATCTGAGATTCAATTCCAGGTAGACTTTTGGCTCTGAAGTCCAGCACCTTTAACCACCATATCACACTGCCTCTTTAATAGCAAGTTACTATTTCTATTCCCAGCAAGCACAGACACCAATATTGTGCATTGATTATTACCACTAAAACCTCTGCTACCATCAACCCAGAAATTGCAGAGGCAACTACCATGCAAGCCAGGATGGATATTATGTGGCACCTACTTCTTTCATCACTAGCATCCAATTGGCACACACTAAACTAAATGGTCAGATTCCTGCACTATAATGAAATAGAAGGCAGGGGAAATATTTGCATCTCTATAATGGGAGGAAGAGGCTCATTTGAGTTGGTATTTACCAAATATAAGAAGGATACTCAAAACATTTAATGCCCTGAAAGAAAAAAAAGTATTCAAGCACATAATACTGTTTTGAATATATGTTGTCATAGACATGAAACATTAGCAGTAACTGTTGCCAATATTATATTCAATGATGAATATTTCCTTTTATATAATTTTTAGGTCCTACAGTAGTGAGTCTACATCGTCCATATTTATGTACATCCTTAACTTTAAAAAATGAATCTTCTGTCAATAGGTTTCACTAACACATAGGAATATGTGATGTATTGTTTCTTTCATTACCATTCACCAAGCCTACACTGTCATAGACTTTTAAAAAAAGATAAAAATACATCAACCCACATGCTTCTGAAAAAGATTCTCTCCTCCGCATGGTGATTTCCTCTCCTCCACACTTTTCAAAATGTTGATCTAAATATAGGTTTAAATGATTTCTCAGGGTGTAATTTATTACATTCCAAGGTATTATCACATGTTCATGGTCTTCTCAAATCCATACTAATGGAAACTTGTTCCAAATGAGTTATCAGACATAGGAGATAGAATTATCTAAGTTTTAACTTATCTTTTGTACTCAAATAGCAATGAAAAAATCATATTACATCAGAAATAACAACTAATATGTTTGTATGTTTATGTGTAAATATATGTATAGTAACCAGAGAAAGAAAGACTGAATATACGAAAATGAGAAAACGCATTTTATTGAAGGCTTCAGGAAACATACTTTACTCAATCCTACTCCATCAGACCAAAAGTTCAACTAACTTGGAATCCTGTCTCAACAGGAGCAAATGAGTTGTCCGTGATATGATCAATTTGCCAGAACCATTTGAATGTTACAGATTTTCAATTTAAAAATCAGGTGGAATATTATGTATAGGAAAATGTTCACACATTTGTTCAACTCTCATTCATTCATTCAAAAATCAAAAGCAGAGATATTTTAAACATGACTCCAGCAGTCATGGAGAGCACCATATGACTCTTAATGAAAATGCATCAAGCATGGTTTAGGGTATCTGCTTCCTTTAGAAATGATAAGGGAATAGCTAGGTTTGTTTCAAGAGGTTAGATAAAGGGCCAAGGGCAGCATGTGTTTGTTCTTCTCCCAGAGGAAGCAGCTCTGTGGGAGTTAACACCTAATCACACAGCTTGTGAAGAAAGGTACCTCAACAGAATGGTATTCCCTGATTCCTTGCATAGACTGTTTCTCACCATCCTCTCCTACCTTTCTCCCTTCTCCAAAACTCAACACCACAGGATTCCCTTGGCCTCCCCAGATCCTTCCTGCATAGCACCACCCTAAATTCAGATCTGCTTCCTCTCTGGTATTCCCCCAGCAACATCCCCCCCTCCGCCCCCCGCTGCCTTCTCTACCCTCTCCATCACACACTTTTCTGTCCTTACAACCATTCCCTTAGGCACTGAATCTGTTCTTCTAGAAAGTTAATAACTAATAAATATTGAAGGATAGTTTGTAAACAGTAATTACTACTCTGACAAATTACTTCTCTAGGATGGTTGCATCCCATTGAGAAATGCCTGAAGCCCATGTGGTCTTCCCCATTTACGCTGGTGAACTCTCTTTATCTATTACTGCTGTCAGAGCACTTAAATATAGCATTTTTGTGCCTTATAAAATGTCTGAGCATGTCAGTCTTCACTTTTAACAAAATTCAAGAGGATAGGCACACTGATCTCATATTCCTGAAACACCCAGCAGTAACTCCAATGAGTTGAGTCAACCCTGTGTATGAAGCCTGATGGAGGAAGGCTTTTCAGAGCCCTGAAACCATACTACAAAGGATGCTTCCTTTTCTAAATTTGCATAACATCCACTCTAGAATGAGGCAATGGGTTGAACTGGCAGTTGGATTCCCTTGTCCCTTTCTTTCCTCCACAAGCTGTGTTTCCATCCACAGACATGAAGCGTTAACTCTCTACCCAACATATAATACTTCTCAATGTTGAGGTGCCTTAGGAGAAGCCAGTGAAGGAAAGGAGATGTATAGTAATAAGATGTAAAGTTTTGAAAGGTCCTAGAAGAAAAAAATTTCATGGAAAAGAAGAGAGTGAAGACAGAATATATCCTACGACTTTACTACCAGTAGGAAAATATTGCAATGACTTAAAATATTGTGGAAAACAAATGTTATAATAATTACCAAATCATTCCTCACCTCTCTTAATGCTGTTTGGCAGGACCATGTCCAAGAGGCTATTGCATCACAGTTTCCCTGAGTGTGAAAAGTGATAAGAAATCGCTTCCAAAGAGCTGGTCAGTCATTTAACTCAGGAAAAGAGAATGCACAAGATTCTAATAGTATGATATGATATCATTTAATATGCAGAGGGGACTGATGAAACATGGAATACTATTAAATTTGGGAAACACATTATTAAGAGTTGTTCCTGTCCATTTACACAAATATTTTGGAGGAAAATATTCCCATTCAAAAAATAAAGCTATCTAACTGGATAAGAAAGAAAGGGGAAGTTGAGGAGAAGGAAGAAGAGAAGAAAAAGGAAGGGGCAGGGGGGAGGGAAGCAAGAAAAACCCTAGAATATATTGAAGCATTTAAAATTTCCAAGGACAAGAATTCTTGTTTTAGACACATCTACATATTAACAAATATCTTGAGCTGATTTAATTCTTCCTGGCAAATACTATACACTTTATATCCACACCTGCGGTGAAGACAACCTCCTGCTTTGAAAATGCTGGAAAAGTGGTGTTTTTGTCAGCTTTTTTGTTGCTACAACCAAAAGACCAGACAAGAACAATTTTAGAGGAGGTAAAGTTGATTTGGGGCTCACAGATTTAGAGGTCTCAATCCATAGATGGCCAACTCCATGGCTGTGGGCCCAAGATGAGGAAGAACATCATGGTGGAAAGGTGTGGAAGAGGAAAGCAGCTCAGAACATGGCACCTGGAAACAAAGAGAGAGAGCTCCACTCACCAGGGACAAATATAAACCCCAAAGTCATGCCCCAGTGACCCACCTCCTCTAGCTATACCTACCTACAGTTACCATCCAGTTAACCCATTCAAGAAGATTAGTGTGCTGATTTGGTTAACTTGTAACTTGTAACTTCCTCTTGTAACTCTATCATTTCATCTTTGAATTTTCTTGCATTTCTCACACATGCAATTTGGGGGGTCACCTCATATCTAAACCATTGACAAGTAATCAGCCTTTCTAGTTGAATTTCTAGTTGGAAGTAAGAGAAAACAACAAAGGAAAGAAGTCAGGAAAGATATGTGGTGGAAAGACAATGAATACAAGCTGATGTTCTGACTAAACCATTTGTCAGATGAAGGTAGGAGTGAAGCCAGTTCATGGGAAGTTTACTCATTTTTGCTTTTATTTATTCATCCATTAGTCCATGTACCCATCGCTCACTCATTCAACAGCTACTTGTTGAAAACTCTCTGCAGTGCTGAATAAAGCAAACTGAGTTACAGAGAAAATATTTTTCATCAAATAGTAGGGCTTTACTTTTGTTCCCAGAGAGATCACCAAAAAAAAAAAAAAAAATCATATATTTTTGTCTTTAGTTAGATGACAGAGCAGCAGACACTTGATGAACCCCTCAGGGATATTAATTGGACTTGGTGTCACTAGGACTGTAACAAACTGATGCTGTAGCACAGTATACGGCCATTAATTATAACTGGGCTCCCTCATAAATATTTCAGAAACCATTCTTTAGCTAAAAGGCAAAAAGGAAAAAAAAAGGAAACCAAATTTTAGAAAACAATGTTTTTTAAACTGAAAGATACCTACAGAGGATTCATTTCCTATTCAGTTTCAAGCAGATCATTCACATAACTCTTGATAATAACAAGAATTATCAATCTTTGTTCTCTGTCTCTAGGAATTTTACATTTTAAATGTTGAGTTCCAGAATAAGTGGAAACCTGAGAAACTTGCTTAAAAATCATAAATAAGTAAAAACAAGAATGTGCTTCACAAAGCATGAGGTTGTCATGGAGCTCTGCATACTCTGATTTCAGCCTCTCAGACTGTCTCATCTCCTCCTTTTAATTTTAGTGAGAATAGATGTTATAAATTTCAATGGACTTATTCCTTAGACTGTGTCTACTAAGTGAAGCTGAAAATCTCAGGCCAGAAAGTGCCCTTTGGTGCTGGAATCCCATCACTGAAAACAAGGGGGCTATCTGCAGAGACCCCCGACCTCCTGTTTAGTCAATCTCCAGTTATCTGTCTAACCACACTTTCCAGAAACCTAACAATGTGCCTTATCCTCCTTGTGCAGAATACTGTGCTCCTGCTTTCCTTCTTTTCCTGTACTTCTCTACATCATCTGGAGCAACTTATCCCCCTCTCACCACACATGTATTCCATTTCACGACATGTACTTTCTTTGCAGTCTCAATGCCCCTGGTCCCAAGGTCTGGGGCCTCACCAGGTTAATAGTAATTCTTCAACCACCCACAAATGCTTAGGTCAATTTGAGGTGGCTAAGGGAACAAAGCACCAGGCAACCCATGTGCGGGAAAGAACAACCAATCAGGCACCTTATACTCAACCACCTGTCAATCAATGGGGTCTCCTGACCAATCCTGGAAGGACATGGAACCCAATAAGATCCCTCAACCAACCCCAGGAGGACAAGGGACTCCAAAAACATCCCTTTCCTGTCCCAAGCCCTCCTTTTCTGCCCTCAGCCCCCCAGAATTCCAATCTGGCTGAGCCTGACTGCAATTCTCCCCAACCAGCTCTGTTAGTCTGGAGGGTCTTGCCAGGGAGCGAATCTCAATACAGCCTTGTTCAGCAGCTTTTAATCTGCCTCCTTTTGGTCATCGGTGCCTGACCTTACCCCTATAGCATTTGTGGCTGTACTTTGATTCTTGTGCCCATCCCTTGATGGTTGGCCACATATTGGCAGCTTCTTGTCTTGACAGAGGAGGGACTCTTCCAATCTACTAGTAAAATGTCATAGCACAGAAGCTGCAGACCCAAAACAAGCCTAAGTTTCAGAAAGTAAGGGCATTTTCATTCTTATTTAGAGTACATTCCTTGAAGTCTCTCTACCTCTCCACTACTTAAAATCTACTTCAGAAACCAAGGGGGAAATTCTCTACCTAAGAGGTAAAGGGTCATCTGCTTCCAAGTAATTTGGAATTTCCAAATAAAACCTAATCCAATTATTGGACTGTTCAAACTGCACCTGGTCAAGAATATAATGAAATAAGTTTGTCCAAAATGCACTTCATATTTCCCTTTTCACCTCAATTCAAAATCACTTTTCCCCAAGTGTTCTCAAAGGGGCACAAATGCCTGCTATAGAGATCTGGGAAATTCCGTGTTTTAGTTTGCATTTTCACTGTTGGGACTAAAAGAACTGACAGGAGTGGTTTTAGAGAAGGAAAAGTTTATTTGGGAGCTCATACCTTCAGAGGTCCCAGTCCACAGCCTGCTCCATTCCTTAGGGCATGAGGTGAGGTTGAACATCATGACAGAAGTGTGTGGTGGCAGAAAGCAGCTTGGAACAAGGCACCCAGGAAGCAGAGAGTGAGACAGATTAAACCCAGCTCTCAAGATAAATGCCAAAGTCACACCCATGTCTTCTGCCAGCCACACCTTATCTGCCTTCTGTTACCATTCAGCTAATCTCCTCAGCGAGTAATTCACTGATTGGGTTAAACCTCTCATAAGCCAATCATTTCACCTCTAAATCTTCTTGCATTGTCTCACACATGAGCTTTTGGGGGACACCTCACATCCAAACCACAACATCCACTCAACAGAATGCCATCTTAAGTCAATGATTGGGTGCCACCGTCCGGCTGCAGCAAAATTACTAGGGGGTGACGAACAACTTGTGTAGATTGATACAGCAGGAGTGGAAGCCCTTTATTGTAGGACAACAGAGGTATTTATACATTCCACACAGCTTATCTTAATTAGCATAAACTAGATACATCAGTCAACCAATAAGGAATCTCCACACTTAATGGCTCGCTGGTTACTTCACAAACTACTCCCTCTGGCATTTTGCCAGGCGCCATCCAGACTTGTTTACAGACTCTAACAATCGGGGACATTCTCTTCTTTTGGGGGACCTTAATTTAACTAATCGTTTCTTCTACAAAATTAAATAAATGTCCATACCTCTATCAGAGTGACACTAAGCAGAGGGTCTTTTTTTTTTACTAAAATCACTCTATTTGCTACTGAAGTCAGTATAAAAGAACAATAACAGGCAAGGTGATGTGAATACTCGCTTATGCAAATTCATTTTAACCTCTCGATATTGTAACGCAGAGCCTACTTTTAACTCCTATATCCCTAGCTCCACACAGCCACAGTCTTCATAAAAACAGCAGCCAGAGTGACATTTTAAAATCCTAAGTCAGAGTAGTCACAGTTCTGTTTAAAGGGCCTCAGTGGTTCCCAATCTCTATGCGAGTAAAAGCCAGCGTCCTTAAAATGGCCTGGGAGATGCTCCAGACTCTGGTCCTCTTTTCCCTCTCTGACCTCACCTGCTACTACATTTCCCTTCCCCACTTGACCCCAATCACCCTGGCCTCCTTGCTGTCCTTCATGCACAGTTTGCATGGCTCTTTGAGCCCCAGGACCTTTGTGGGGACTCCACTGACACCTTCCCAAAGAGGCCACCCTTTTGAAAACTACAACGCTCATTCCGACACTCATTCCTGTCCCCACTCTGTTCCCTGTTTCCTTTATTCTGTTGTCTTTTCCTCTAAATTGTCATTTTCTTGAAAACTATATTGTTTATTTGTTGATGAACTTGTTTATTTTGTCTTGGTTATGATTTTGTTTCCCTGTCTAGAACCTGAGCTCTACAAGCACTCAGGGTCTTGCCGGTTTTGTTCACTTGAAGTTCCAGTGTTAGAAAGATGCCTGACACATAGTAGGCATTCAGCAAATGTTCACTGAAAGATCACATTGAATGATTGCTTGTCAGATTGCAGTCAGGAAATGTGTCCCAGGACGCACAGACAATAAGAGGTTGAAGAGGGATTTAAAAGATCTTTGCACAATTCATCCTTGAAATAGCAACAGGGCAACTGTCTAAGGTGGAGCTCTGAAGCTGACCCTGCTGCCAGGATTCACATACAGGGGGTTGGTTAGGAAAAGCTCCCAGGAGACACCTGTAAGGGGGGGGGGGGAGCAAGCAAGGAAGGAGGAAGTCAAGCTGGGGTATAATCTTAGGCAAGTCCCCCGGGGGGATGTGGCTTCTACCCCACCCCACAGGAATCTCTGAAATATAAGTTACACCTCAACTCAGAAGAGTCCTAGTTAGACTGAAAGCAAGGGAGCTGAGTTTTCATGACCTCTCATTTGGAGGTCAAAAGCCAAGGGTCAAGGACTGGGGGATGAGCGAGTCACACAATCTCAGGCACTTGCTTCTGTCTCTCTGTGCTTAATGGCAAAGTTGCTCCAATAACCTGACAGCAGTTCGGACTTAGAAGCTGGGTGTTATAAGGGAAAGCACACCACAGGGCAGGAGGTTACAGAAGGTGAGAGGGAAGAGACACTAACCTATCTGCTACAGTGGTTCTTTAATGTGTCCTATCATACCAACAATCATGACCCAATTCCGTGTTGTGGCCTGACTCCACATAACCTAGCTCTGCCACTGCAGCCAGAATTTCACTTTAAACTAGTGGCTCATGGGCCATTGGGCCTTTGCATCTACTGTCTTCTTTGTCTAAAATGCCCATAATCTAACTCTTTACATGTCAGTCTGCTTTTGATTTTTCATATACCAACCAAAATATACTCAAAGGAAACCTCCTTAAGCACTGAACCAACTAAACACCTTTAATTTCCTAAAAGTACTTATCACAATCTATAATCATTTCTCTTTCATTTGTGTTTTTCTCTTTTTGTTGTTGTTGTTTTTGTTTTTATTCTACCTCCTCACTAAAATATAATCCAATCAATATCCCTAGTGCCCAGCACACTATAGGGGCTCAAAATGGTCTTGAGTGGAAGGAAACACTGGAAGAGAAATTGCCAACCATGCAAGGTTGTAGCTGCATTTACCTACCCAAACCTGTTTGCACTGGTCTTCAAAAACTTAAATTTATCCAAATTATGAATGAGGCTGGAAAGATAAAAGGACATCCTACTTTGGTTAGAAGTATCTCTTTTTACCTGACTATTTTGGCCTCAGATAAATCCAGGATCTCTCCCTCAAGAAGATGTCAGTTTAAATATACTTAAAACTACATGCTAAGATTGAGAGATGACATTAGAAAAGCCAATGTAATTTTTCTAGATTAGTGAAAATTACCCAGGAACTTCAAGAAGAACCAGCTCAGAAGTCAGTAGAAAGAATTTTGTACTCTCCAGCATTCATTAACTTTCCCAATTCTCTCTTTTGTGAATCAGAAGATAGTGCACAAAATGAAATATAGAACTAGCACTTTTATCTTTACTTGAACAAAAGCAATCTTCATGGGCCATAAGGCCTCAAAAACAAAAAAAAAAATAATAACAATTTTCTTCTTTAAAAAAATAGACTGCTTTGACAAACACAAATTTTTAATGCAGATGTAAACAGAAACACACAAGACCAACAGAAACATACAATAGGAATTTTATCTAAAGAATTATTTAAAGTCAGTTTTTTCAATTTGTTGCTTCACTATAAAAGTTTAAAGGATTTGCCACCAGTGAAAAAGCTATTTGCCACCAGTGAAAAAGCTCCTGATATATGCAGTCTATAAATATTTCCAATTTTTAAATTTTAAATATTTCTTAAAGAATTAAGGAATATCAGTAATTTCTTTGGAAGGAGCATGTATTATATAATAATATACATAAGAATTCTTACTTGTACTTAAATTTGATTGATTGATTGATCCAAATGTAGAAGAGTGATTATTAGAAGTTGGGAATTGTAGGGGGGGTAGGGGTTTATAGGAAAGGTAGACAGTGGGCACCAAACACAATTAGATAGAAGTAATAAGGTCTAGTGTCCTAGAGCACAGTGAGAGACTATAGTTCACAATAACTTAGTATATGTTTTAAGCACAACTGAAGAGAGGTACTCAAAGCATCCAAGTGCAAAGTAATGATAAAGAGATGGAGACATTAATTATCCTGATTGGACCAGAGCATATTGTGTACACACACATACACACTGAAATACCATATTGTATCACATAAATATGTATAATCATTATGTGTTAATCAAAAATTTTTTTAAATGTGTAAGAAATGGAAGTGTTAACTACCCTTATTTGATCATTATATACTGTATATATTTTATAATCAAATTTGTAAAATTTAAATGATAATTTTAAAATAAGACATATATTAATAATTTTAATTTTTCTCTCATTATCCTAGTCATGAGAGAGATAAGCTTAGGTCAACTGGGCTTCCAGTTTTATATTACATATATATAATAAAACCTAAATAGTTTTAAGTCCTGTCTTTTCTTCAAGGCCAAGCTCAATTCCTCTTCTGGGTAGATCTTTTCCCATCCCCCCAGGTCTAGGTAATTCATGGTACTTTTCTTAAAATGCCCAAGGTACTTCTCTGTTGCCCTTCTGGTACTACCTCTTCTGCCATCCATGCTAAGGATCTTCAAGTGACTCAGCTTGGGTCCCCTACTGGAGGGCAGTGCTGGCAATGAGCAGTGCTCTGCAGCTACATTGCTAACCCCAATCCTGCTTCCCCCATAATCTGCGGTCACAAATATCACCATGAGAAGTGCAAGAAGTATAATATTCTTTAACTCAGTCACCATTTTAATCCCTTATTCTATCTGATGAAGGAGAATTTATTTGATCCCAGTTTTTTGTTTGTTTGTTTTCCAATCAATTCAGGGTTCTCTTCCTATGTCAGTAAAAAATTAATTAATTAATTAATTAACTAATTAATTAAAAACTGCCTCCTTGTGTTGCATCTCTGGTGGGGAAGGTGGAGAGGGTTTCCTGAAGTTGTCCTCAGCCCTGGCACTGCCTGAGGTCCACCTCACTGGTCTGCACCTTGCTCCTTGTTTCTGTGCCCACCCCTCATGCTGAGCAGCTGTGTCCCTGCCCTCATCTGGCGCTATTTCTCATCACCATGGCACCTCTAGTTCTGGTGGACTTCCTGTTGTGGCCTGTCCCTGCTGCCTAGATATAGTCCGAGTGACATTTTTGTAGTCATTCTGGTAATAAAATGACAACATTGCTCTTCTTTAGACACGCATTCTCTTTCCAAGTTCATGTAAACTTGCAAATCGCTGAGTAATTCCATACTTCTTTAATCCAAAAGATTAAATGATGGAGGCAGGGAAGCATAAAAAGAATAATTTCTAAATATTTTTCTATAACATTTGTTTTTCAATACTAATTTTTTCTACTTGTTTATCAACGTAAGAAATATACATGCCAAGCAGCAACATTCCCCAGTCCTGTCCCTTCTTTCAAACAGACTCAGTTTCCAACTGTTTGTTCCAGTGTTCCTGCTATCTCCCCTTACAGAATATTTATCAATATTTATTTATGAAAATTTTATTAATATGCATGTTTTATCACTAGGTATTACTAACACTTTACATTATATTCATAATTCAGATTATATGCATTATTTATATAATTATATTTAATGTTTATATTATATGCATTAATGTTTTATTAGTATGCATATTTTATTAAGCATTTGTTAATATTTTCATGAGCTCTTTTTTTTATCAATCCTTTGTTTTATTAGTCCTTAATTCTTGATATTTTCCATGAAATTTCTGCTATGGTTGATGAAGTTTTATGCTGCTCTAAATGCTCCCTTTCCTCTTTCTCAATTCCTTCCTCTTTCTCAATTCCTATGTCTTTCTTCTTTCTTCATTAGCAATCTTTGCATACTGCCTAGAATTGTTTACTTGACACATAGTAATCTTGAACTATTGCTTTCTACTTCCTCTCTTTGACTGTCTTTTACCCAACTTCACTTTCCAATTACTGCCATCTTTACTCTTAATGTTGTACTGTGAAGATTAGTAATGTGTATTTTATTTGGAACCATAAGCAAGTCCTCTGGGTTCTGCCAATACATTATTCTAGAAGTTAAAAATTAGAACCAGTTTACATTATGATGACCAGAGACATATTTCCCAATGCAGAAAAACAATCAGTATCCCATTTCTTTTCTTGTACTTTTTTTTGTTTATTCTAGAGTTTAATTGTCTTATTGATTATTTTCTTTTTAAGAAAAATACCTTCATTTGTTGGGGCTGAGGTTGTGGCTCAGTGGCAGAGCACTTGCCTCGCACATGTGAGGCACTGGGTTTGAACATCAGCACCACATAAAAATAAATAAACAAAATAAAGGTATTTTTTAAAACCTTCATTTGTAAATGAGAATTTTTATGCCATTGAAGGTTTTTCTTTTCTTTTTTATATATATTTCGCAAAAAAAGACAATTAGACTTATACTTTGGATTATAATGATCATCACATTCCATCATCATTAATAACCCCATGCCCCCCCTTTCCCTCCAACCCCTCTGCCCTATCTAGAGATCATCTATTCCTCCTATGCTCCCACTTCCTATCCCACTACGAATCATCCTCCTTATATCAGAGAAAACATTAGACATTTGGTTTTTTGGGATTAGTTAACTTATTAATGATGGTGGAATGTGATGATCATTATTATCCAAAGTACAGGTACGAAGACACAAATTGGTGTGAATATACTATGTATACAACCAGAGATAAGAAAAATTGTGCTCTGTATGTGTAATAAGAATTGTAATGCATTCTGTTGTCTTATATAAACAAAAAAAATGAAAAAAAAACTTAAAAAATAACCTATTACATAAAAAAAATTAGAGGATTTAGGGTTTTTGTTTGGTTGGTTGGTTTTAAAAGTTAGTGTATAGTTGATACACAGTGGTAAAGTTAAAAATTCATAAGTTTAGTTCTGCCTTAGGTTTTTGAGTAAATGTTATAAATCATAATTCCTATTTACAAATCTAGCATATTTGAGCAATTATTTTTAAAATCACTTTTGAAAAATGCTTGTTCCATTTATAAATTTAGCTAATTAGACCCTTAAATATTTGAATTACATTTATAAATTTAATATTAAATATCAGTTTTCTACCCTAAAACAAGATCTCAACTACCAAGTAATTTTTATTTTAAAAATGATTAGTCTAATTCAATTACTCAATTATAAATTTCAAGTTAGTGTCACAAGACTATTGCTCTAACAAGAAGATAGAATTCTAAGTTTGCATAAGTTCCTTAATTCAGGGGGGGGGTGCTCTGGGGTTTGATTCTTTTCTGATACTTTTCCACAAAAGAGAACAATTATCTTTACAGGTAAGACTACTTTTAAGCAGTTCTCTACCTAATTATTTTTGTTCCCATGGTTAAACAATACTCATTTCCTAAGGAAACAATTTCTTGGTTAACGGAGGCTACTTCAAACCAAACATTTTAACTGGACAAGGAAAACAATGTTACAGACATCCACAGTAAATATTATCACTACTCATTTAAAAACTATCATGACATCTCAATGGACTTTGTAGATTGTCTTATTAAATGCTCAGATTTTGGCTGGGATGCCACGGATTCTGGTTGGGGACATTGATATGAAGCACTGAACATATTTATACCAGCAGAGAAAGCAGGCAGCTCATATATATGTATCCTAGTTAAATATACTATCTAATTCCTCAGTTGATGCATACAAACCTACAACCTCATTCAAATTGATTACTTGTTTGGATACTGCTTTTCTTTGGCCTGTACAGTATGGAAATGTTTTGTGTGAGTGAAAAGATTTTTAAACTTAATGGAAGCCTATATTCTTTTTATGTACATCATATTATAGGACTTAGGATCTCTTAAGGATATGTCCAGTTGAATTCTGGGTATTTTCTCTATATGATCACAGTTGCCAAGTCTACTTACTGACTTTCAAAGTTTTCCACTATCTCCATCTAATGTCTGTCTAATCTTTAGGGTTCCCCCACCCTCAGAAACATATTTCCTAATTCCCTTCATCCTTCCATTGCTGTCTACATTTTCATTCCCTACACTAATACAATTAATGTCATCCTGGGATTTCCTTTTACTGATTTTCTTAATTGGTACATTTTTTTTTTCTTGAATCTCACCTCTCCCCCCTTGGTTTACTTCATTTTTCTCAAGTATATCCTCAAGTGACTTCTTAAGAAATGATATATGGAAAATGAATTTTCTGTTTACTTACATGCATTTACATGTATATATTTACAAGTATTTATTATGGTCTTACTCTTCATTGATGGGTGAAAAGCATTTTCCCACAGAATTTCAATATGCTATCTTTAGTATTCAGTGCTTTTGATAAAAAGTCTAATTTTTTCTAGTTTGTGTTTTTTTATTTTATTTATTTTTGTGCATGTAATTGTTTCCATGCTCATTTTTTTCATTTCTGGACAATTCAATTATCTCCCCTTTATCTTAAAGATTATATTTGTATCACAGATATTTAGGATGTCTTTAGACTCAAGGACTCTCTGAACTTGGAGACTTGTGTCTTTCATTTCTGGTAAGTTTTTTGTTTTTATTTTTGGTTTATTTGTTTGTTTCATTTTGTTTAGATTTTCTGTTTGATAGTGTTTCCCCTCTGTGTTCTATTTTTTTTTCCCTGGAAGTTCTCTTTAGTTCAATATTAGAACCATGTTCCTGGTTCTTTATTCTACCTATGTTTTCTGTTTATTTTCCATAAGTTACCATTTCATTGCAACTTCTGGAACACGTTTTCCACATTATCTTTCATTTCTTTTATTGAATGTGTTTTAATTTTTGCAACCTCTCCTATTAATTATTTTAAATATTTATTTTTTAGTTTTAGGTGGACACAATATCTTTATTTTATTTTTATGTGGTGCTGGGGATGGAACCCAGTGCCTCATGCGTGCTACATGAGTGCTCTACCACTGAGCCCCAGTCCCAGCCCCAGCCACCTCTTCTATTAATTTTTAAGAGCTACTTTCTAACTAATTATGCATTTTTCTTATCTGATGGTCTTTGTTTTGAGTGCAGTAACTTTTTGAATCTATGGGTACTATCCACCATTGAATTGTTTTATTTTGTTCATGTTTGTTTGTCTTAATTTCTTTCCTTCCTTCGAAGGCTTTTCTCAAGTTTCTGATGCTCCTTGGTTGTCTATTCATATTTCAATGCCAGTTTCTAAATGCTAATTTTCAATTATGATATAGATGGGCTTTGTCACATGGTCATCTTCTTATTAGGGTAGTGGATTATGGACTCTCAGTGCAATTTAGAATCAGCTGGAGAGCTTTTAAAAAATACAGAATGCTGGTTCTGCTTCCAGGAACTCTAGTTTAATTGGTCTGAGGCAGGACCAGGCATTACTTTTCTATAAATTTTCTATAAATTCTATAAAGTAGTTTTCCAAAAATTTCTAATCCGCAGAGGGTTTCAGAGCCACTGCTGTAAGAGCATGAAAAGTGAAAGTTTTGGATTTTTAGCTGGCGGTATGGGGGGGTCTTTTAATTTCCTGAAGAAGGATCTTTATATGTTTTGCTTAGACCATAAATATTGATGTTAAGCATTTGGCATGGCAGTATGGGGGACATTGACCATATTACATACAGTCAATTAATTTTCCATTTTCAGCCCACACTTTATGCTCACTGTTAGTCACACCTGACTTTTCCAAATTCCCAATTTCCCTGTGGCTCTGGTCTGCAAAGTTGACCAGCTTATTTTTAGTTCAATCCATCCTCAATATACTCTAGCTTGTGGCCTTTCCCCATCATTCTTCCTGACTGTCTTCAAAATTTGTATGGGTAAACTGGTCCTGGAAGAAAGGAAAATGAACATGTAAAATCCTTTAGAGGTTCTTTTAGTCATCAAACAGAAGAAACTAGAGTCTAGTGATTATTTTACAGAACATATTACAAAAACTTAGTATAGTGGAAGGAAAGTCAAGATTAGAAATGGCTGGAAAGGTAACTTATTCTGTATAATGAAGGTGGAAGGATTCAATGGAATAGAATTCAACCCTAAGCAATAGAGAATGAATATTCAAAGAAGATACAGGAAGGTCTATAATAATTCAGGAGGGAATCCATAGAACTTCCAAAGACAAGAATTTTAATTTTATTGCTCATATGTAAATATTCTGTCTCCCCACACAAGTGCCTTTGACAATGTAGGTTTTTTCCTATCTTTTCATGGAAGTCAAAGAAGCATAAGTAGAACTTGAATGAATATTCATCTGTGTTGATATCTGGCAGAGAAAAACGAATTTGAAGCATGGACTACTAAACTATAACAAGGAAAATATCAAGCCCCTTCTTGGTAGTACCAGGAGCAACACCACCATTATGAAGGTGTGAGGCAGTTTTGCCAAATTCCCTAAAAACAGGCTTCCTCTGCAGATGGTAAATTACATCTGTGTAACACTTTTCTTAAAATATAATTATAGCCCTTTATAAGGGACTAAAAAGATGGTAAAGAAGGTGATTTTTTAATAATCACCAAATCCTGGGAAGTTAGAACTTAATGCTACCTTTGTAACCTTTATTTCATTGCTTCTGCTTATACAACCAGGAACAAATCAAGTGGACTCTGAGGTTAGACCTTAAGACCGATTAGCTGTGTTGCCATTAGTCATGTTCCACGATGAGAGCACATGCCCTTGACTTAAAACCCTGAGCATGAAGTTGAAGGTGAAGAGACAAGAATTTGATGAGGAAAAAAAAAAAAAGATTGAAGTCATTATGCAAGTAGACATTCATGCTTTACCAAGTACAGAGTCAGTACTTACTAACAAGAAAGGCAGTAAATACAGCTCATTGTCTTAAATGGCCTAAGATTATTTATATCTATTCTTTCCAATTTTCTGGCTGAGCAGCATGTGCTTAAAAATCAAAGGAGGCTTGGCAGCAGCCACTGCACAGACCCAATCCCATAGGCTTCCTCGCCTCGATCCACTTTCTCTGCAACCATGTCTGACAAAGCTGACGTGGCTGAGATTGAGAGCTTCAATAAGCAGAATTTGAAGAGGGTGGAGATACAAAAGAAGAATCCACTGCCTTCAAAAGAAACAATTGAACTAGAGAGGCAAACAGATGAATCATAACGAGGCATGTATGCCAAAATGCATTGTATGTTCCTCAATCATCGCCTTCTTGTTTTACTTCTTTGGGTTATTTAACACTGTAAGATTCGAAGAGGTTGGATCAGGTTTAAATGACTGTGCTGCCTCCTTTTTGCCTGAAAGGACTGAGAACAACTGACAATGGAGGCCTCCTCTGTCTGCCTCCTCCATCTGCCTGTCTGGCTGGCTGGGGAGGAAAAGTACTCACACATTGGTGAAGGAAGAAGTTGGGTGGGATGACAGTGAACTAGGGTCAAAACTAAGCTGGTCCCCGGAATCTTCTTGAAGGATATAAAACATAGCATAAAAAGAGTGTCATTTTGTTGTTGTTCAAATTATCTTAATTATTTAGAATGAATTGACCTAGCTTCACATACATATATTATAATTTAATGTCACAGCCCTCCTTGAAAACGAAAATTGGTATTGATGCAAAGACATATCTTTATTAATATAATGAGGCTTTGCAGTAGTTCTGGAGTCAGGGAAGATAATTTATTATAAAGCATAAATTGATCTGAAATGGATGATATGTCTGTATATCTCAAAGTTCACCCTTGTAAACTTTGGTTAAGTTGATCTCTCAAAGTCTTGGCTGCCTTGTTGAAAAATCGTATATAATAGCTGTATTCTCATTATAAGGTCACCATGATGACCCTTTGTGATGAAGGAAGGCATGTAAAGCACATAGCACAGCATGCTCCTTGGTAAGCACTCAATAAAAACAATTATCAGTATTCTCCATGTTCCTAACACTCTGTGCAATAGCTATGCCTTTTTCTCATATCAAGGATCAGCAGCGCTTCAACATATAGCAGACCTCTCAGCCCCAACAACACACCTCTAAATAATAGGAACAAAAGCAATAATGAGAAATCAGTACTTTACTAAAGATTTTGTGTTGTTACAGGGAAACGCATTCCTCTCTCACACTGTGTGGAAAATCTCCTCTGTTTTCCCAGGAAATTCATCTCTTGCCTATAGCTGATATACCCTACCTCTGCTCCCCTGTGGTGGCACAAGATAAGAGACCAGCAGTTACCTGGACTCCAAGCAGTATTAGTTATCAATATGCCAAGGGATGAGAGAGGGAGTGGCTCATCCTGCCTCTAGACCTTATCAAAACTAATGTCAATATTTCCCTCAAAATGTCAGTAGCAAGAATCAAATTTTACAAATAGAATAATATCTTAAACATTTGGAAAAACTTGCAATGCAGGACCAATTCAAATGTCACCTCTCCTATAAAATTGTTCTGAACTAAGCAGAGCCAGGCATAAGAAGAAGAGCTAGTTACAAGTGAGGAATCCTGGTTCTGCTGGTAACTAACTATATGACCTTAGGAATATCCTTGTATTCTTCAGTTTTGTCATCTGGAGGAAATATTGGCTAAATTATTCCTAAGATACCTTCTAACTCAAAAATCACATCATGATCTTCCTGCAAATACAATAAGCAAATATTAAAGAAAATCTTTCTTTCATCTCATTTTTCAAGGTATCTTTCAAATCCGTTTGTTTAAAGTAAGCTATGCCTTAATTATGCTATCTAAACTCAGGGAAGCCTGTATCCACACAATACAGGCCTGTGGCACAGGCTTAGACATGTAATAAAGAAAAGTAAGGATACATTGCATATGGTTTCATTTACCTAAATTGAATGCCAAGGAAGCAAATTCCATCTATATATACAGAGCTAACTCCTCTGTAGAAATATTTTCTATACCAATGTTGACTCTCAGTGGAATCTGAAGGTGTCCCCTGCAACACCTGAGTGTCACATTGAAGGGGAATAATAATGATATTTTCTTTCACATGTCTAGCTCAAAGAAATGTTAAAAAATGTTGGTGGAACGAAGTTCAAATGAAATTACCATTAGTACAACTTTTAAAAATGAGAAGTGACTAGGCTTTTCCTTCCTTTGTGAAGTCTTCTGATTGATGAACTGTAAGGATGATGGGAGAATTCAAACTGAAGCCAGTGGAAAAGAGACTGGTAATTAATCCTTTGAAGGGATTCTCTGAATTCTGAGTTGCTTTTAATGTTTTTTGCTAATTTTGGAAGAATCAATCTCAAATCCATTGAATTCCAAATAGCCAGAAGACAGGAAGAGAAATCATTGGATCTCTACTAAAACTACTTCCTTTTAAATATAAATCCATTTACCCATAATGTCATTGATTCTTCTTGTGGCTAACATAAATATAGAATAATAAATTACTATTTTATATAAAATTATTAACCCAGGCAATTGCTTCCAGAATAATTCTATTACAGGGATAGCTTTATGACTGATTTTTAAGTATCATCAATAATGATTCATGATCTATGTTAAGAAGTCTGCAGGCCTTTTTACTTTCTGTTTATAGAATAAGCATCAAGACCAAAGAATCTGATTTCTCCATGGTTAGTACAGTACTGGCTTCAGGCTTCCTTATACTTTGAACTGCGTAGTGCTGGATATTTCCCCAAATAAGAACTTACTATTTCTTTCAAATTTTATGTTATAGACTATCACTTTTTATTATCAAAGCTCAATGAAGTCTCCCAGGAACCCACTCTTTCTCTTTCTGCTTATGAACTAGATGTCCTTATGTGCAAGGTTTTGGGGGAAAAAACCCAGCCCACTAAAATTTTAACCAGATCTCCCTAGGTTTATCAATTCTCCCTTTAATGATGTTTTCACCAGTTACTTTAATAAGATACCTTGGAATATAGTCTTTTTGTTACCAGAGATCTGGTTTGGGGAAGGGTGGGTTCTAACAGACCCAACACTTGCCCCCAAGACCAAATGGAAAAAGTGATGGTGAAGTAGGAAAGAAATTTATTCTTAGTGTGTCCACACTGGGAAGACAGATCTAAAGTGTTTCATGGTATCAACAGTAGCTTTGGGGTAAAATATGGAAAAAACTGAGGGGGTTTTCATAGCCAGCAATCTTGCTCAGACAGGTCATCATTTGGTTGATCACTATCCTAAGACTGATCATGTATCCTTGTCAGACCATGGAACTCTGTGCTGGTAAAACAGTTTCAACTCTTGTCACAAGATATTCATTGTTTAGACCCTCTAGCCAAAAAGGAAAGAGGGAATTAGTTCTGTCAATGATGGAGCCTCCCTTCAGGTTTAGGGCTATGACTGGGGGACTTCAAAGGGCTACTTAATGGGTCTAGAATAGGACATTATAAAATCTGACAAGTGGCAATCTGTTCATTATGATGTTCTTATAAATTTCAAAAGTATCTTAGTTACTCTTTCTTATTTTGATGGTTTCCAACTTGAAGATGAAGGATTACCCATCCAGAGAACATTTTTTCAGTGATTAACATGCACAGTTAAATAAGAATCTGATCAGAAGTTTAAGGTAGCGAAAAGAGAGAGAGATGCCATATGAAGGCACAGATGTCGAAATTTTATCCTCTTTTTAGTTATTTATCAGACATCTGCTGGCCCAAGTGAAGAGTCAGTGCTTTTAACAAAAGAGACTTTAAGTCCCTGTTATACTTTCCTTACACCTTGTTCATCATTCATTTCAGACAAATCTACTCAAAATATCATGAAGCATAACTCTTTAAATAAGATTTCACAATTAATTAGCTTTATACATCAAACATATCAAAACTATCAGATTTTTGATTAAAAACACATACTTGCAGAACAATTAAACATCCCTGGAATCTACCTATGAAATTATTCTAATAAAAACTATAACAACTGAAGGCAAAGTTTATTCTACTTATTTTTATTAATGCTATGATCAAAGTAGGTACTCCAGAGTATTTTTTAATTAATTTCATTACTAAGGGCAAAGCATATTAGGAAATTTATCTATATATGTCTTATTGTTTTAAAGACTGGATGTTTCTGTACTTTTTAATTAGAGAATTATCTCTAAGCAAATGGTTGGATCTTACGGAATGGCTACAATGAGACAGTTGTGCAATAAGCTATTTTAGATTGGGGAGATTAGAGAGAAATGTTAGGAGTCATAGTTTTCTTTTTGTCTTTTCTTTTACTCTATCTTAATTAAGTTATCTATTCAATGAGAGTAATGTTTCTTGAGACATCCACTTTTTTCTCTTCAGAAAAAATGCAGTGTCACACCAACCCAAGGTGGAATAAAACATAAGACTATTGTCTGGTCAACATGAAGTAGATTAAGATATAATGTGGGCCCCACAAAGACAGTGCTCAGGAAGACTTCACTCAGTGCAGATTAAATTGGTAAGGGGGACACATGAAAGACCTCAAAGTACTCATCAAACAAAGGAAATATGTTTTTAGTGGAACTGGAAAAACAGGATATTTTTGTTCTTTTGTTCAGTGGATATTTATGATCTGCTATTACTTATTATGATCAAGTATTATTTTAGGAACTGAGTATGAAGAACAAAACTGACATGTTCCCTGTCCTTAAGAAAGATATAGTCCAATAAAAGATACAGTCACAATTTAAAAATGATAATATTCAAATACAACTTCTGGTGAATGTAAAGGAATGACAAACTTGGTAAAATGACAGAAAATTTAAAGGTAGCCTCCTTAGATATCATGATTTTTCTGCCTTTGTAGGGCAGACCTTCTACTTGAGAACTGTAGAATGAGAGAAGACCAGTTTTACAAAGAACAGGGAGGGTGAATGCTCAAAAATAGAGATCCACAAACATTCTGTAATGTGACAAAGAGTAAGTATTTTCATGTTTTACAGGCCATTTGCTTCCTGCTGCAACTAATCAGTTCTGGCATCAGAGTATGAATGAACCTAAACCAATGGCCATGGCTATGTTCCAATAAAACTTTATTGAAAAAAAAAACAAGGCAGCGGGTCAGATTTGATCTAGGAGATACACCTTTTGAGTTCCTGCTCTAGCTGGATGTGTTACCTGGGCAAATGTTGTGACATGAGGCAAGGATTGCTGTGTCGAGAAAATGATAGAAGACTGGTATGGATAAAATCAAGTAAGTGGGAATTGAGGGGCATGAAAAGAGCTTGATGAGACAGCAGGAGCCAGATCATGCACTGCTTTAAGCTCATGGTAAGAACATTGGATTTTAGTAGATTTTATTTAGGTCTCTTAAAATTTTAAGTAGGGTAGTAGTACTCTTTAGGTATGAAAATTCATTTTAATTTCTATGCAGAGAACAGACTGGAAGACTATTGAAGCAGTCCTAGAAATATAGTCATGACCTGGATTCACATGGTGGCAATTAAAAGGAGTAGAAGAGGAAATATTTGAGATACATTTAATGATGAGGGTCCTAACTGATGGATTGAATGTAGAGGAGGTAACAATGAAAGAGAAGCAAAAAAATAATCTTGATGTTTAAGGTCTGGCTGAGGCAATTTTATTACTCATAGGTAATTAAGTGGGACTAAATTATATTTTCCAAAGAGGAATACCAAAGAGACAAAAGCCTAAAAGTTAAGCTGAATCTACTTTAGGAAATATCTTAAGTAAATTGTATTTGTTTTATTGAAAAAGAAAAAAAAATAATGAAAGGCTTTGGAGAGGGAAATAATATAGCCAGAGTTGTACAATAAACTGTTTTAGGTTAGGTAGATTAGAGAGAAATGCTAGGAGTCATAGGAAGTTAACGAATTATTAACATCATAAAATAGAGATCACAAACCTGATTCAGAAAATGTATGAAACAATTTCTACTAGAAATTGTATGAAACGTATTCAATAATTTTGGTTGAGGCTATTTAAGATAAATAAACAAAATAAAATTTTAGAAGGTAAAAACACAAGAGGAATAAAAGCTAGTTTTAAAGGGAAATGTGGATAATTAGATTGGCAAGTTAGTACAACTGAGCCCCAAAACTAACTCTGAGTCAGTTGTCTGACAGAGAAGAAAAATAAAGTAAAATAACAAGATAAAATGAAGGTGGAGGAGGTGGAAATGGATTAAGTAACTCCCATCTGATATATGGAAATATAGCTCTTTTCCAGGGGAGAAACATTAAATGATAAAAGAAATACATATCATAATCTTTTATTAAGGGAAAATTAAAGATCATAATAAACTATGCCATAATAAATATTTGCTTAAAATATAGATACTCCTGACAAGTAGTTTGTTAAATTGAAAACTCTCATGTCTTATATGCTAAATACTGGATAAAAGTTGAACTCATTGTACCATAGACCTCGGATGGAATTTTTTCAGAAAGTAAGAGCAATTAAGTTCAGATAATGGGTTTTACAATTACTTGGCTTGATTCAGAAATAAGTCTTAGAAAATAAGAACAGTTAGTGGTTCCCTGACATTTCCTCCCAACTCCAAACACCCAGAACATTAGTAATATCAACTCTACAGATCACCAAGTAGGTAAGAGTTAGTAGTGTGGGCTCTGGAACCAGACAGTCAGGATATAAAACATTTGCTGGAAAACAGAGTGGCTGTGGACCCTAAATGGCCAGACATTCCAAAAGAACTGTGATAATCAAGAAGAAAAGGTGTCGTGTAGCTAAAACTTCAACTGGCAGAAAGTTAAAGTAATTTGTCAGCTGCATTAACTATTAAACTAATGCCTACAGAAATAAGACAATAAGGTATGGCTCATTGTTTATTATACCCACAATGGGCTTTTCAGTTGCTTCTGTTTTATTAGAGTATTCAATGAATCTAAATGTGACCATTCCCATTACTAATCTAGTTCAATGTGATTTATTTCCTGATTTCTTAACTAGTATTTCTGATGCATTATAAACTTGCCATTTTGCAAAGATAATTGGGTTGGCTATATTTAATTTTAATTGAATTTTTGACCTTTAAGGATCCAGTTTAGCCAAATTGATATCTGATTAGGAGTATTTTCAGTAGACTTATTAGTCTGGCTTATTATCTAAGATTGCAGAGTCATGTTGAATAAGGAGATTATCTTCAGTCTCCTGGCAAGTATATACAATGTGTATTTTTTAATTGTACCCAGAAGCAATGGGTACAATGGGGAAGAAGAATACATTTGTTAAAGACTTTTTAAAGACTACTATCATTGATGGTGTGTATTCAGTTGAAAAAAACACCACATTCCTAAACATTTGATTGAACAACCACCAGTGACTAGGAGTTTATAGGGTTAAAAAACAAAACAAAACAAAAATACACAGCTGTGAGCTTTACTTTTCCTCCAGAGCAAGTTATTTCTGCTAGATAATAGAATTTGCTGATGTTTCTTCTAAACAAAGAATTGATGTCAGTTGACTTTATCTTGTTTTTTTCCCTCTTAATCCGTGTCTCCCTCCAACATTTCCCACCTTGGTTCTAGCTTCTTTAAGGAATATCCACTGTGTATTCTTACCTCTCTGCCTTTGCTTAAACTGTTCCCTCTACCTGGAATGACTTCTAACCCACCCCCTCCCAAGTAGGGAAATTTCACTCCCTCTTTTCATAGTGCAATGCTTACTCCTCTGTTACAACTTCTAATATGTTTTCTGCTTCCCTGATTTTCTTGAGCCCTGGACTATGACTCATTCATCTCTATATTCCCAGTACCATATATGCTTGGCACATGGCATACAGAGAATTAAATTCATGCACAGGGAATTAAGATTCCCTTATGGAGTACAACAGTTGTGGAAAACAGTATGGAAGTTGCTCAAAAAATTGAAACTAGAACCAAGTAATTAAGAATGCAAATATCCCAAACCATGCTATGTTAAAAAAAAAAAAAAAAGTTTGTCAGAAAGCCCTTGGTCTAACTAAAAGCATTAAGTTAGCAATTAATGAATGACATGGGAAAAAAGTAGAAAATGTATTCTTGAATTAATATTTCATCTCATTATTTATTACTCAATTTTATGAAATAACATTTATTTTAAGCCCTAGTGACATATTTACAACATATGGCATATGAACAGAGTTTACAACTGCTTACCTTGAGCTGACAGGGAAGACGTTATGAAATAACTGTTTTTATTGCTCCCTCATAAACTACATCACCAAGAAACAAAAAAGTTAGTCTAAAATGTACTTTCATATGGAATTTTATGAGGTGGAGAGGGATAAGAAGACATATTTCTTTATGTTCAAATAACAACAATATCATTGTTATAATAACTGAGGCTGGGTTACTTTATATTAAAAAAAAGAGGTTTATTCCCTTCTCAGTTCTGTAGGTTAAAAGGCATAGTGCCACTACCAATAGGGCTCTGGCAAGGACCTCATAGCAAATGGTATTACAACATAGAAATGTATGTGAAAGGAAAAGATCACGTCAGAAACAAGTGACGGTTTTGTCATAACAACCTCTCCTAGGAATAACCCAGATGTCCCACAAGAATCATGTTAATCTCTTCCAAGGGCAGTACCTCCAATGACAAAGGACCTCCCACTGAGCCTCCCTCTCTTAAAGATTTCCCCTCCTTTCAACACTGAGGACCAAGCCTCTGACACGTGAACCTTTGGAGGACAAACCACATTCAAACTATAGCACAGGACAAAGCAAGCCCCCAACAAAGAAGTGGTGACTAGAAGAGAAGAGAAAAGAAAAGAAGAGAAGAGAGGAGAGGGGAGGGGAGGGGAGGGGAGGGGAGGGGAGAGGAGAGGAGAGAGAAGAAGAAAGAGAGACAAAGAAGCTATGCTTCTTTAATATTATTTTTTAGCACATGAACATTAAAAACCATGTATTTTACACAGCTCCGAATTTAAGTTTAAAAAGCAATTCCTAAAAGTCAAGAGCTAATGAACCTATCTGATGAGTTGGCAGCATACCATATACAAAATTTTTCAAATGATTTTAAAACACAGTAATCTGATTGAACATATCTAGTGTGATATGTCTCCTTAAAGACTTTAAAAAAAAAACACTGCAAACAAAACTCATTCCATTTCTGATAATGATTGATCATGTTGGATTTGTGTATCGGTATACAGCAAATGAGAAATCATGTTGATGTCATTGGGAACTGGGATTTTTGGAATAGGAAAAAGACACAAAATGATGAAGTTAAATAAAGACTTTATGATATCCTGATCTGAATAGCATCAGCATACACTCATGATTTTATATGTGCACATACACGTTTCTCAGCTCCATCTGTAGAAAGGTCTTGAAGTGCTAAAGAACGTGATGGTAATGTGCAGTCTTAATACTCTGATTATGATCTTTCATTATCATTTCTGATCCAGAGGAAATTGAAGCTTCTCCAGAGAAATTCCAGTTCTGAGGCAGGAAATACATAACTTAAACCTGAAACATTGTGTTGCACTGAAACCAATAAAACTATTTGTTTTAGTCAGCTTTTTGTCTCTGTGATCAAAAGACCTGATAAGAACAATTGTAGAGGAGGAAAAGGTTATTTGGCATACATGGTTTTAGCGGTCTCAGACCATATATGGCTGATTCCACAGCTCTGGACTCATGTGAGGCAGAACACCATGGAGGAAGGATAAGGCACAGGAAAGCAGCTCAGGACAGGCAATCAGGAAGCACAGAGAAACAGACAGCCCCCCCCCCATACCAGGGGACAAAATAAAAACCCTAAGGGCACTCCTCCCAGGACCCACCTATTCCAGCCACACTCTACCTATTTATCACAGAGTTATTCCTGTCAGTGGATTAATGCTCTGATTAGGTTAAGGCTCTCATAACCCAACCATTTCACCTCTAAACTTTCTTGCATTGATTCACACATGAGCTTTAAACCATAACACCATAACACTATCAGATCTTATTAAAGGCATATAAAAAGTCCCAGGAGTCAATTTGAAGGGTTTCCTGCTGGCCAAGAATGTCATAACTGGAGGACAAATTGGAAGACTATCTACCATGGATTAAAATGTTTCAAATGTGTCTAAATCCATGAGGCCATCATAGTCCAAATTTAAAAAGAAATTGGTCTTACTTGAATGTGTTAATTTGGCAACTCATTTTTCAAATTAGTAGAAGCACATAATTAAGCATTTATCCCATCTACCCTATATTAATTACCTTGGAAAAATTAAATAGCTGTTGACAAAAATGTTTCTCTTTATAAGAAAGAAATAAGCCAGCTGATAAATGATAAAATAGGAATAGCACTATTTTGAAACTACTGATGAATTAAGGATTTAGAAAGTGATTATCAATAGTTGTTGACATCTCAAAAGGAGAAAAGACTACGTATCAGGTGCATACTAGCAGAACTGTGGAACACATGTAAAGTAGCCCTGCCTAAAAAAATAAAATAAAAACCAAATCAAGTTTCTAGATACTACAATTATCAATTAATAGGAAATAGGACACAGGAAAAAAGCTTAAAAGCAATTCACAGATTCCAGAATGTAATATACTCTACTGAACTGTTTTGTCAACAACTATAATACAGGGAAGGGAAGAGAAGAAAGAAGTATTGGTTGAAGAGATATAAGAGACATACAATGAACTGAATGTTCAAGTCTCTAATAAACTTGATTTGTTGACATTCTAACCCAAGGCAACAGTAGGAAATGAGGGCCTTTGAAAGGTAATTAGGTCATGAGGGTGGAGCCCTTGAGAATGGGATTAGTGGTATTTAGTTTTTTGAGTTCTTTATACACCCTAGAGATTAGTGCTCCATCTGATGTGTGAGGGGTAAAAATTTGCTCCCAAGATGTAGGCTCTCTGTTCACCTCACAGATTGTTTCTTTTGCTGAGAAGAAACTAGTTTGATTCCATCCCATTTATTAATTCTTGGTTTTAATTCTTGCGTTATAGGAGTCTTATTAAGGAAGTTGGGGCCTAACCCCACATGATGAAGATTACTACTACTACTACTACTACTACTACTACTACTTTTTCTTCTAATAGATAGAGAGTCTCTGGTTTAATTCCTAGGTCCTTGATCCACTTTGAGTTGAGGATTTGCAGTTTTCCCAGCATCATTTATTGAAGAGGCTATCTGGCCAACGACATGAACAGACACTTCTCAGAAGAGGATATACAATCAATCAACAAATATTTGAAAAAAATGATCATCATCTCTAGCAATTAGAGAAATGCAAATCAAAACTACTCTAAGATACCATCTCACTCCAGTCAGAATGGCAGCTATTATGAAGACAAACAATAATAAGTGTTGGCGAGGATGTGGGGAAAAAGACACACTCATACATTGCTGGTGGGACTGCAAATTGGTGCAGCCAATATGGAAAGCAGTATGGAGATTCCTTGGAAAACTTGGAATGGAACCACCATTTGACCCTGCTATCCCTCTCCTCAGTCTATACCCAAAGGACTTAAAAACAGCATACTATAGGGACACAGCCACATCAATGTTTATAGCAGCACAATTCACAATAGCTAAACTGTGGAACCAACCTAAATGCCCTTCAGTAGATGAATGGATTAAAAAAAATGTGGCATACATACACAATGAAATATTACTCAGCAATAAAAGAGAATAAAATCATGGCATTTTCAGGTAAATAGATGCAATTGGAGAAGATAATGCTAAGTGAAGTTAGCCAATCCCCCCCCCCAAAAAAAAACAGCAAATGGTTTCTCTGATATAAGGTGACTGACTCATAGTGGGGTAGAGAGAGGGAGCATGGGAGGAATCGCCGAACTCTAGATAGGGCAGAGGGGTGGGAGGGGAAGGAAGGGAACAGGGGGTTAGCAATGATGGAGGAATGTGATAGACAGCATTATCCAAAGTACATATATAAAGACATGAATTGGTGTGAACATATTCTATGTACAGAGATATGAAAAATTGTGTTCTATATGAGTAATAAGAATTGTGATGCATTTCTGTTGGCAACAGGTCCACCCTGGCCCCTGGAGCCCTACCTCCACTAGTTTGTTCTGCATGCCAGTGTGGCCAGCTCACAAGGCCATGGCGAACTTGCGGTTTTTCTGTTCCTGCTTGTCCGTCTGAGACATATGTATCCCACGGGAATGCCTTGACCTTTTCTGGTCTGATGGACTTATTGTTAAGGGAGGTTTCAGTACCTGACAATAATAGATGTTGAAACTAAATTTCTCCCCCCTCCCTCCTGCTTTTGGGTAGTTTTCCACTTCTGCTGCTTGGGGTATAAAAAAAGGTGTGTTAGCAATAAAGATTATTGACTCCTGGATGAAGAACCTTGGTGTCCTGTGTGTCTTTTAACCTCGCCGTCCCTCGCCGGACTCGGCTCCCTTGGCCGGACGCGGCACATTTCCCTGTCATGTATTTAAAAAATATAAGCAATTTAAAAAATGGAATTAGTGGGGCTGGGGTTGTGGCTCAGTGGTAGAGCACTCGCCTAGCACCAGTGAGGCACTGGGTTCGATCCTCAGCACCACATGAAAGTGAAATAAAGATATGTATCCACCTACAACTCAAAAATAAATATTTTTTAAAAAGAATGGGATTAGTGTCCTTAAAAAAGAAATTCCATAGAGGTATTTTGCCCTTTTTATGCCATTAGAAGATACAAAAAGGAGACAAGATGCCAGACAGCCTGTAACCTAGAAAAGAGCCCTCACCAGAACCAGGCAGTGCTGATACCTTCATCTCAGACTTCTAGACTTCAGAACTGTGACTTGGGGGGGTGGGGACCGAGGGACTTCTGTTGTTTATAAGAAACCCAGCTCAAGGAATTCCATTATAGCTGCCTGGTCTGATAAAGATAAGACATGTGTTGTATGAACTTCATTATAATTCTGATTTCAACCAGTAAATTATATGAGGTAGGGAGAACTTATGAGCTATATGAGAACACTTGAATGTTGATGGATATTTAATGGCAAAATGAATTATGTTGTTTTAGATGGAATGTTAATGTGGTTATGTTTTTACTAGGAAAAAAATCCTTACCTTTTAGATAGACTGGCTGAAACATTTACAGTTGCAAATGATGAACTGTCTGGAATTTGCTTAAAATATTCTGGTGGGGGGGGGGATTAGGAAAAGTTGTAGATAAAAACTTAAAAATTGTTTTAACTGGATTAGCTTTTCTACTTTTGTGCATGTTTATAATATTCCCTACACAGTGTTTTGAAAACAAAATTAAAATGCTCATATTGTGAGTTTACATTTAAACAAATGAGACACGTGGGAATTTATAACTTCAAGGTTAAGAAAGAACAAATATTAGAGGGGAAAATGGTATTGGTTTAATTGAGTTGCAAAAATCTATTCCTTTTACACACTACATAATACAATTAATTGAAAAAATAATACTAAGAACGACTCAAAACAAAATGTGACAGCACTTAGTTCCTGTAGAGGTGAAAGAAATGTAATTTGTGCGACAGATGTTATTTTTTTTTGACAGATGTTATTTGTCAAATAATTTTATTTGCTATTGACCACGCAGCTGGCATTGTCACTATACTTTCAGATACAGAGAACTCTATGGTTGATCTCTAAGCTCTTTAGTGACACGGTATATGCATCCTCCTCATACCGTCTTGCTAGTTTGGGGTTTTCAGCAAGAACAGTTTGGACATTTACTCCCCTCGACCCCACCCGACCCCTGCTGCTGGGTGTGGCAAGGAATAGGACTTTTTGAAACAAAAGACATCCTAGGATTGCATTGATGCAAGAGTAATCTCTACAAGCAGTGCCAAGTTTCAATTCCCCTATCTCCCAAGGGTAAAATAAACCTGTTTCCATTCTCCGAAAATCCTTTTGTAATGCTGAAGAAATGACAGTATTCTGGTTGATTTAGGAGAGGAACGTTGCAGTCACAGGAAGATGCTATAGCTCAGAAACACTAAAAACTCTAGGAAGGTAGAAATAGGGGAGAGAGAGAGAGAGAGAGAGAGAGAGAGAGAGAGAGAGAGAGAGAGAGAGAGAAGAGAGAGAGAGAGAGAGAGAGAGAGAGAGAGAGAGAGAGAGAGAGAGAAAGGAAATCCACATCCCAACCGAGGTGTTTCTTTCGTAGCCTGATTTCCTAAGACAGAATTTCAACGCCTGAAGTTGTTTGGCCGCCCTCAAAAGTGCAACTTATCCTGACGTCTCCAGATGGAAAAAGAAAAAAAAGTTGTAGAAGTCCGAGGAATGAGTCACTTTGCTCAATTTTGATGAGTAATCTCAGGTGTCCCTGAGCCCTGTTCCGAAGGATAGGGGAGGGGGCGTCAGATTTGCAGATGGAAGAAGACAGACTGCTCTGGATTGGATGGCGAGAACTGGATTTTCCTAAAATTGCGTCATTTAGAACCCAATTGGGTCCAGATGTTATGGGAACCGACGGGTTACTGTCTCGGAAACTCTCAATCACGCAAGCGAAAGGAGAGGAGGCGGCTAATTAAATATTGAGCTGAAAGTCGCGTGGGGAGAGTGTCACGTGTGTCTCGAAGCTCGTCACGCCTGAGATAAATACCGCGAAGCACCGAGCAGGCGAAAGAGCGCGATCGGACCTCCTCCTCCACCACAGCTGCAACCGAGAGTGCTGAGCGCTAGGCTTGCGCTCAGACGCCACAGGATCCCTGCGGGTCGGTCCGCTGCAGTAAGTACCCGCGTACCGCCAGCTGTGGCTGCCGGGCTTTCCCCCATTGCGCATCTGTCCAGGGGGGCCACACGCGACCTTCCGGTGCGCGGCTGCTTCTGGGGACTGTGGGGAGACTTGTTTCTCAAGTGCCAACGCCCCTCTTTGTCTTCCACCTGCGGAGCCTTCAGACTCGAGGGTATGGGTTAGTGGGTTAGGTCTGGGGAGCTAAGACTAGGGGACAAGGGGATTTGAGAATCCTCGGGGAGTGGTTCTCTTTCCTAAAGAGTCCAGGCGAGAGATGTACCTCTTATGCTTTTTATCTTGGTTAAACTGGACCCGAGTTCCGTTGTGGGGCCAAATATTCTGCCGCTCTAACTCTTAGAGGTTTATATACGTGTTTTTTCCTTCCCTCTCATTGGTGTCTTCTCCTGCATTCTTCCCAGAAATCCAACATGAAAATCCTCGTGGCCTTGGCAGTCTTTTTTCTCGTCTCCACTCAACTGTTTGCGGAAGAAATCGGTGCCAACGATGACCTAAATTATTGGTCCGACTGGTCCGACAGTGATCAGATCAAGGTGAGACTCTATACGGCACGGCCCGCGCTGCTTTTCCTGGGTCGGAGCCATTACCATTCCCCTAGGATAGCACCCGAGTTAGCCTGGCGGGCACCGAGTCCGCCACCAGAGACAGTAGAAGCGCTCGGAGGGGTGTAAAGGGGCGCCACCCCCAGGTTCTCCTCAGGATTTTGTGCCCAAGATCCAAGTTTCCTACACAGGTCCAGGAACTCCCTGAATGAGTGATCGCCTTCCTGATGAGCCCCTGTCCTCCCAAACCTGGAAACCTCACAAGATTTCATTCCCTAGTAACAGAGATTTCAGGGGCTTCCGTCCAGCTGCGCTGCCGGAGCGTTTGGAAATGTTAGGGACAGAAGAGGGCGCGTCGGTCGCGGGCAGAAGCAATGAATAGGACCAGCTTCAGGGAACTTAGAAGGGCCGAGGTGGGTGGGAAGCTAACCTCTTGCCTGGATCCTTACTTTGAGGATCTGAGAAAGTAGCCACAAGTTTCCCTTTAGATGGCTCGCAGGTTGGCGCGAGGCTGGGAGCGTTGTGCTAACAGTGTAAGTGGTTGGTGCAGGTCGCTTAAAAGCATTGTCACCCTTCTCCACCCCAACCCCGCCGCCCGAACACCTGTGTACCTTGGGGCAGTGAGGGGTCTCCAAAGCCAGCACCAGTGGCCAGTCGAGGGTGGCAGCGCAGTGGATGAAGTAAAATTCTTTGGGATGGAAGGAAAGAGCGGAGAGAGCTCTGGGCTGAAAGATGCCGCGGGACTGCCAACCAGCCAGGGTCGGCTTATGGGAAGGAGGCAGCCCGGGGCAGGTAGAGGCAGAGATGTGGAGCCCGGGACAGGCTCCACTTAGTCTCTGCACTGGGGAGCCCGCCAGCTTCTCTTCTCTGGGCGAAGCTGCCTTCCCGAGTTGAGCACATCAGCCGGCAGTCCAGGCTGGTGAGGTATTAGAGCTCACGGTGAGAATGGCTGGGGTTACAGGGAGCCTCATTCTAGTTACCTACACGCCGATTTGTCCCCCAGGAAGAGCTGCCGGAGCCCTTTGAGCATCTTCTGCAGAGAATCGCCCGGAGACCCAAACCTCAGCAGTTCTTTGGATTAATGGGCAAACGGGATGCTGGTGAGATAAACAAGGGTCCCTAGGTCTTCCCCTGCAAGCCGCCCTGTTCGCTAGCTTGCTCCTGGAGCAGCCAAGTGTCTCTTGCTTTTTGATAGACATTGCCACCCTAAGAGAGGTGTAACTCTCAGGATGAGATTCTGGCCCGCACCTAACACATGCACTTTCCCCTAGAAGGGCAAGATCTGTTTCACCTGTTTCATGGAATTCAAGAGACCCAAAGCAGGAACCAACCTTAGCTACTAAGCACACTCTTGTCTAAAGATCCCCCCGCTAAGAAGGGGAAGGCTAGGGGTCTCCAGGAGAGACTCTGAATGGTTCAAGTGCATGTGGAAACTGACTTCAGAACATTGTCTGGGGTTAGATTAGATTTGGCTGCCCCTTGTTGCACGATAGAAATATTCAGTTTCCTTGAGTTCATCCCACCATCCCTGAAACTTGTGAATAGTTAATGTCCATTCGTCTCTTGTCAGATTCCTCAATTGAAAAACAAGTGGCCCTGTTAAAGGCTCTTTATGGTAAACACTCCTATAAATCCTTATTTTACTATTGTGAATGCACATGTAGGAGGAAAGTGAAGAAATATTTTATGGGCTGAAATACAAGATCTTAATTATTTCTGTTTAATTAAGAGATAGATTTGCATACCCTCCAAATGAGGGGTGTGCATGCAAGTGTGTGTGTGTGTGTGTGTGTGTGTGTGTGTGAGAGAGAGAGAGAGAGAGAGAGAGGGAGGGAGAGAAATGGGTGGCTATTCTTAAATGGCATAGATTTATAGTTAATAACAAGCCTCAAGAGTCCCTCTGGGTTTGAATTCTTGACCCATGGATGTTGCTTAATAGATATTCCTTTTGTTTGTTAAAATATCTAGCTTTATTATTATTATTAACTTGATTAGCATTTCTAGTTCTATTTTGTATTTTTCAGGATAGCACATAAGTGGAAAATTTACATATTTTGAAAGTTAATTTATTTTATAATTCTAAAAGATATTGTGTAACTTCTTTAAAACAAAACTATATGTGTTTGCTAATTTTATCTTTCTTTCTTCTAGGACATGGCCAGATCTCTCACAAAAGTAAGCTCTAAATTATTTTGATATTTATCAAATGCTAATTTTAATTGTATTGAATTCTACTTTATGTAATACAATGTCAGAATGCAGGAAATTCATCCAGAATATGGTTAAATGAATAATTAATTTGACAAACTTTGTTATTTAGACTTATACTTACTGAAAAGATGCATTATATTAAAAAAGAAAATGTCCTTTAACTACCCTAAATTGTTAGTTTTAGAATTTTAATACTAGGCTTAGAAATCCATCCCACACATTCATTTCCAGCCCCTCCTCATGCACACTTACACAGCAAAAAATCCCAAGCATTTATAGATATCTTCTAATTCATTTTAGTGAGATGAACCCCATAACATCATTTTGGGGGATCATGTAGCAGCCAATTAAAGTGGGTGAGTGAATATCTGAGCAGAGAATCCACACTAAACATAAAGATGGATAGAGATGCAATTTTTTTGATCCCATAATTGAAAGGGGAAGCTCTATCAAAGTACAGTGAAACATTTCTTAGGACAGTGAAGAACAGTGGTACTGGAAGGTCAGTAGATCCTAGTTTGTAGCTAATAGAACCAAAGTCGACAGGAGTCCCAAGGACCCATCTTAGTCATATTGCCCACTTAGCACCCTGTCTTGGATTTGATTCCCTGGGTGGCAGAGTAGGCCCTAGTAAGGTAGTAGCCCTATTCTCAACTAATACACTAAAAACCAAGAGAAATTCTCACACTAACATCGAAATCATAACCTTTTCTGAAGACTTTACTTATGCAAATAAATATATTTTGTTCATATTTACTTTCTAAGGATTTGACTTTCAAGGGACGTCTATACATAGTGAAAATCTATATAATAAAAATAAGTGTACTCTACTAACATAGAAACAAATATACTTTCCCAAGGTATATTTTTTAATTCAATAAAATAGTGACCTTTTAGAAGATTACAATCACCAAGGACAAGAATTGACTGAAGTTCACTTGCTAAGAAATGTAACATTCAATAATGTGAAGAAATAAACTTGGATATTTCTCTCTCACACAAATGTAAAATTGACTCCCCCCAAAATCAAAGCTGGCTCAAATATCAACAATATTTACAACTTTGTATAATAGATAAAACATAATATTATGAAAGGTACTTGCTACTATTTAAAGAATTGAGAACAGTTCTCTCATTGTATTGTTTTAGTATAATTTATACAACTTACAAGGAATATTTATTTCTTTAGCCTTGCCAAAACTGGAATTAGATGCATATTTTTTATATAGGCATATATTCAAAAGTGTGCTTTTTTGTACTAGTTATAAGAGTTATATCCTCAAAGATATACATATTAAAATACCCCTAAATGTATTTTTTCAGGGCATAAAACAGATTCCTTTGTTGGACTAATGGGAAAAAGAGCTTTAAATTCTGGTATGTATGAAATCATGACTGACAGTACCTCAAATCTGCTTCTATTATTTTTATAAGGCATAGTTTTCAAAATATTCAAAAGGAATAATAGACTTAAAATGAGTAATGATAGTGAAAAAATTTAGCTGTAGCACCTGAGCCAAGAGTAGATTTATAGCTAATTATATATATATATATATATATATATATATATATATATATATATATTAATATCATATATATATTAATATCACCAATATATATATATTAATAATATATATATATATTAATATCACCATAGTATTGGTTGATTTCTCTCAAACCGTGAGCTTTACCAGAGTCTGTTCAATTTAATCATTACCCACCCTGAATCTTTGGGCTGGTGTCATGCTCATTCTCTTAGATCTGCTCACTAAGCTCTACTCAACCTTATGAGGCAGGAAGAGTGGGTACAGGGAGGACAAATATAAATAGTAATAAAACAAAGAAAAATGTTATTCAAATCACTTGCTCATTATAAAGTTATAGAAGTTCAAATCTCAATGTCTTGCTGCATGTTAGAAAGGATGAAAGTGCTATGATACATTTCAATGCCTCCAAAAAGGAACACAGTCAAATTATCCTTGAGTGTCATTAGCCAGTTCTGGCTGTGGAACCCTTAGAGAGAAGAGATGCCACACTTTTCATAACCCATCTTAAATCTGAACAACTCCTTCGCTTGATATAAAGGCTGCATGTTTTCTTTTTCTCTTGAGTTTGCATTGTCTGTGTAAATGCTACATACGTATATCTGAAAACCCTTATTTCTTAACTCTTTCATCATACTATTTTCAAGGTTAAATAACTCCTTTATCATATTCATGGAAACTGACTTTTTGTCAAGCACCTTCAAGCCTGGTTAGCCCTCAGCTATGGCTCCTTGGAAAAGCTATTCATATTCTCTTTATTTTACTTGGAATTAAAATAGTAGTCATCTAATTACTTAGAAAGTATTCAGCAGCTGTCCTATCCATTTAGAATGAATCTAGTTTCTGAAAAATCTATAACTAAGTTGTGATGACTTAATTCTTAATTATCTAGATTCATGAAAAAATAGTCATCCTAGTATTTTTATTGATTATTCTCTTTCTAAATGTAGACACTACCTTTGTATTTTGCACCAGTAGTTCTGGGCCGATTCAATTTTACGTTATAAAATCTTGTTTTAAGTACAGTTACAACTGTACTTCATGAAAAACTTATAATTGTTTTATTTATATATTGTCTTCTAGCTTTAGGAAATGGGATAGAAATTTAAACCACAGAGACATTTATTTGTATCCATACATGCTAGTCCTTACTTCACTGTGATTTTCTTCGTAATTGTATTAGTCATCTTCTCTCTATTTCCAGATTTGATATAGCTGTCAGAACATGCTTGACAAATAATATAGATGCTGTGCAGTTTAGAACAGATTAATTGTACCCAAAGTAATAATTATAGGTATGATACATAGAACCACTGCCATAAAGCAGAATCATCTTCTAAGTAAATCTTTGTTCTTCTATTTGTTAAAAAATTTAAAAAGAAAAAAAAATGATCCATTGTTTATCAAGAACCTCTTCATATGGTCAGTGGGACAAGGTTATCCTACTCACATTCCACAGCCACCTGATCCTTAGCCTTTCACAGTCACAGATGATCTAGAAACCCTTTCCCAGAGAAACCCACACCAGCTCAGGCACACAAAAGTTGGCATACATCTTCAGAGGGTTTAAGGAGCAGGTAAGAAACTCTGCTTCCATGGAAAAACATATTTGCCCCAGCTAAATCGTTAATCTGTCTGTAGTCAGTTTAATTAGGATTCATCTCCTTTCTTTAATGGAACTGTGGGAATAAAGGTAGCTACCCTGGCTTGCCAGGGACTGAGCTTGTGCTCATCACCTTCTTTCTGATAAAAGCCAGCCAGGCAGACCAAGGAACTTTTCCTTCCTTCAGAACTGTCCATCTTGGGGCTCAGTCTGTCCCACCTCGGAACTGCAGACAACATTGATGCAAAACATTCAACTTATTGTTCACCTCACTTAAGGGTGGGTGGACATTAGAGGTCAGTGTTAGAGGAAGTGCTAAATCTGGTGTCTGCACTTATCTTTTCTCTCAATAAACCTTTCTCAGTAAGGAAACTGTAGGGTACCTTCTATGATTCCTACGGATCTTCCTTCTGCTGTTTCTACTTAAATTAAGTATTTTTATTCAGGGCATACTGAATTTCAAAAAGCACTATAGTTTCACTATAATGTAAATCTAAGTATACGAAATATTGGCTAAGTTGATGAAAAATATTCTTAGATATAGTATTTTAAGAATCTGATCCCTACCCATTTGTGCTCATAGATCCCTTTGAAATTAAATATAATACAATGCTTGCATTTTTTTTTGTCCAGAGAGTCAAAGTACTTAAATTTCTTACGAGTTTTGTGTTAAGTACCTTTGGAAGCAGTAATTAATATTTCACTGGCCAGTAGGGTGCTAGGAGGTAAGTTAAATTGTGCTGTATTTAGAGGGCTCAATTGACTTACCTACATAAAATGAGTCTGCCTGTCACCTCAAGAACAGTCCATCATTGGGAGGTATCCACAAGAGAGGAAGAGACCCTCATAGCATCATGTACTTCTAAGACAGAAACTAGCAAACTTTTTCAGAAAAGAACCAGATCGTAAATATTTCAGGCATCGTGAGCCATGCCAACTTGATAGCATCTATTAGAATCTGCCATATTAAAGTCAAAGCAGCCAAAGATAATATATAAATAAACTGAGTTTCTGTGTTCCAATAAACCTTTATTTACAACAGTAAAGGGTGAGCTAGCTTTGCCTCATGGTCAGTAGTTTATTGACCTTCGTCCTAGAATAAAAGTCTCATACTTCACTTTCATCCTACTAATATTCCCAGTTACTTTAGGCATGATCCTTTCCATAATTTACTAAGCATGTCTCTATATCTGCCATGATACATAGAAAAAGCTCCTGAAGATCAACATTGCACTATATCATAAAAATACAATATATTGCTTTTGAGGCATCAAATATGTAACATATGACCAAAGAGTCCAAGTGTTCTGTGGTTAGATCACTTAGAATCAGAATAGAGAGTGAGGCAGGATTAGAAGATGTAAAAATAAAATTCTTAGCCATGCTTCAGTGGAGGGAAAAAGTTATTACAAATTTATACTAATTTACTGTGTGCACTGAATATTATTTAACTCACTCAATCTTCTTAAAATACACTTTATTTCCCCTCTGTTTTCAGTGGCTTATGAAAGGAGTGCAATGCAGAATTATGAAAGAAGACGTAAATAGACTACCTACTGTATTATTTATTCAGCATCATTCGTGTCAATGGGCAATGAACCGTAAAATAAAATATGCACTATAAGGAATAATTATTTATTTAAAATCAATTGTTGCGATGAGCTGAAAACTCAAAAAAGTGTTTATTTTTCATATTGTGCCAATATGTGTTGCAAACTTGTGTTGTGGTTCTAACATGATGACTCCTTCAGAAGTAGAAATCAGTGGTAATTTCAATGAGATTGTGAAACTCTGTCAATGATACATTCTCCAAGGAAAGAACCCCACTGAACAGACACGTCAGCTCCTGCTGAAATGGAGAAAACCCTTGTACAGTCTGTGCTTCCCTGTTTGTTTTCATGGTGAAAATGTACTGAGACTGTGGTATCAAACTGCATTTGTGTCCTTGCAGCATGTTTCATGTTTTGTGACTATATAGAGATGTTTTAAAATTTTTTAATGTGATCCTAAGGTCTTCATTCATTATATGATGTGTTGTGACAACTACATTTTAAATAAAAGGGAAAAAAATAAGTATTTTGTAATATTCTTTCATTAACACTATGTCAAATCAGCAACCTCTGTTTTAGTAGCTGAAATGTTGTTCTGATTAAAATGCAAGCTCTCTTTCTCACATCCATATAGACACACACATAACCTACACACATGTGTCCCCCACACATATTTTTTTTGCTAAGTCACTTGACATGAGGTGATATGCAGAGAAAACAACTGCATTTTGGAATCCAAAGAGCAACATTTTATTCAATAATAATTATTATAATAAATAGCATTCTATTGAATAACAATGAGTATAATAAATAGTAGCTAACTTATATATTATATTACTTAATTATTCAATGACAGAAGTATTATAATTATAATTTTACAGATGAGAATATGAAGGTTAAGGAAAACTTGGGGTCAAAAATTATAACATTGAAAAAAGTCAAGATCAGAAAGGAATAATTGAAGGGGAAATAGAGCAAATTTGTATTTGACAATGAAATTGATTTAACAAAATATATTCATTGATATAACAGAATATGATTCAATAATTTAATTGACATATGAGCCAGATGCAGTGGTTCATGCCTGTAATGCCAGCAGTTTGGGAGGCCAAGGCAGAAGGATTGCAAGTTCAAAGCCAGCCTTGGCAAGTTAATGAGGCCCTATGCAACTTAGCAACTTAGACCCTATCTCAAAAATAAAAAGGGCTGGGGATGTGGCTCTGTAGTTAGACGCCCCTGGGCTCAATCCCTGGTGCGCACACATACACACCAAAACAAACAAACAAAAAAAAAAAACTGACATTATGTTGTATTTAAAAACATGGAACAATGCATATGATATGCTATTAGACACAAAATAATATTTCCTTATTAGATGTATATGCACATTTCTGCATACATGTTGTAACTAAAGGAACAATGCAGTATACAAGAGCATTCGGAGTCTTACAGTTCAGATTTGAGTTCAGGCTCCATCACTTAATGACCTTGTAGTGATGAATAAGTCCCTTAACTTTCCTTTACCTTATTTTCCTCATCAGTAAAATTAGAATAACCACAGTATCCACTATGTGGAGTTCAGCTGAGAATTGAATGAAATGGTACCCATAAAGCCTTGAACTATGGGAAATTTGAACATAGTCTCTTATACACAGTCCGTGTTCCCGTGTGTTACTTGTTGTCATTGTTAGCTACTCTGAAATTCCAGTGAGGAAATTAGTACTGTATTTTAGCCATTAAAATTTTAATAGGCACACTGAAAAAAGCAGCACTGTGCGGGTGGCTTTTAAGTATTTGCCTCACGAATTCAACCTAAAGCTGTATCACAAATCATGCAGTGCTTTGTGTGGTTCATGGCTGCACTAGCTAGTCCCCTTGGCCCCTTCTGGCTCTAAGAGTCTATAAATCTTCCCAGCATAATCCCACAGCTCTGCATCAAGACGAGTATCAGCAAGAACTCACTCCTTCCCTGTAGGCCCCCAAACCCAGCAACAGCCTGAACAGGGAAATGGAGGAAAACTTCAAGTTTGTACTTATAAAACATTTACTACTACTTTCCCTCTGTGGCATATTTTCTTTAAATAAGCTTTCTTCACCTACATTCTTCCTTAAATATGTTATTCTGTTATGAAACACCAAAAAGACCAAGCTATATAATTAAGTTACCTGTACACTTTAGGTTTTCATTTTTTTTTTTCTGTTTGACTTTGTTTTTATATTGGTTGGTGTCCAGGGCAAAAATAAGTGAGATTCAAGCTGAGTCATTTGAGGAGGGTTTAATAAAGGAACTAATTACCAAGTGTAGGCAGGGCACAGAGAAGCCAGCCATGAAAGGCAGTTCTCCACACAGAGGAAGCCACGGCTACCCCTAGGCCAGAGGATCAGGTGAGGAAGGAAGGCTCATTGTATGCAAAGGGCTGCCTAGTACCTGTTGTCTTCAGTAAGGGAATGGAGCCAATGTAAGGTGATTAGGCAAAGTACAGCAGGACAGGAGGCCAGGGATAAATATCCCATCCTTATTCTCCTCCCACTGTCTGATCCCCAGTTGAAGCCTCCCATTGAGCAAACCCAACTGGAAAACAGGACTAGGAGCCTGTCATGCTGCTCACACAGGTAAGAAGCACATTCAGGGCACCTGTTCAGGTAAAGAAAACTGGCAGGAACCTTAGGAGGGAAGAAAGGAAGGTAATCAATACATTTTGTCCTTCATTGTTTTGAATCAAAAGGAAGCTACTAAGCTGAAATTCAAATAAAGAAATATCTAGAGTGAAACCAAATGTTCTCCTCTGGACACCCCAGGGGGCTAGTTTCTCGTGGACCCATCCAAACAAACAAAAATAAGAAATAACTCTTCAATTTGTACATATTCTGAAATCTTCCCTTTTAACACAAAATCATTATGTGTGATTTGTAAAGCCGTATTTTAAGGAAAATTAAGTATATTGGGATTTATGTGAAACAGAGGAAAGGTTTTTGGTGGACCAGAAATTGTATGGATCCCTAAAAAGGAAAGTACATGGGTAACCACAGCAATAATTCTCAGCCCTAGCAGGAAATTACAGAAGCAGGGAAAAATGCCAATTCCAAAATATGGAATTTATCACCGCTGAAAACAGGCTTCTCAGTGGCGAGGTCATAAGCCATGAGATAAGAAAACAAACAAACAAAAAAAAACATGGCCTATATACACAATGGTGTTTTAGTTATCTATAAAGAATAATGAAATTTTGGCATTTGCTGGTAAATGGATGGAACTGGAAAACATCGTGCTAAATGAAATACGCCAGACTCAGAAAGTCGAAGGTCAGATATTTCCTTTCATATGGATGCTAGAGCAAAATAAGGGGAAAGAAAAGGAGGGGGATCTAATGAAAATAGAAGGGACATCAGTGGTGTAGAAGAAGGGACTGATTAGGAGAGAGGAGGAATGGGAAGCAGGAGGAAATGTGGAATGATATTAAACAAAATACACTATGCACATATATGGACATACCACAGTGAATTCCACCTTAATGTAGGTACAAAGCACCAATTTAAAAAAGAAAGAAAGAAAGAAAGAAGGAAGGAAGGAAGGAAGGAAGGGAAAGAAAGAAAGAAAGAAAGAAAGAAAGAAAGAAAGAAAGAAAGAAAGAAAGAAAGAAAGAAAGAAAGAAAAGAAAAGAGAATAAATAGCTGTGCATGGTGGCACATGCCTGTAACCCCAGTGGCTCTGGAGACTGAGGCAGAAGGATTACAAGTTCAATGCCAGCCTCAGCAATTTAGCAAGGTATTAAGCAACTCAATGAGACCCTGTCTCTAAATAAAAATACAAAAAAGGGCTGGGGATGTGGCTCAGTATTTGAATGTCCCTGGCTTGAATCCCCAGTAGCAAAACAATCAATCAATGGAAGACCAGGAGAGTAGAAGGAGGGGAACAGGTGGAGGAAAGAGGGAAGGGAATAGGAAGCACTGGGGACTGAAACGGAGCAAATTATATTCCATGCATATATGAATATGTCAAAATGAACCCCACTGTTATGTATAACTATAATGGACTAATAAAAACATTTTTAAATTAAGGAAAATAATATTTAGTCAAACTATTTTTTTAACAAAGAGGATGAATTTGTGGATGAAGAAAACAAGTAGAAGCCATTAGCTTGAGTCTTTATTAAAACCACCACAACGTAAGTTCAGTTTAAGACAGCTGTTCTGCTGGGAGCAGACAGCTGAAGAACGGACGTGCTACACTGAGGAAGCTCAGTTGGTATTCCACTGTGATCTGAGAACTGTTCACCGTCTAATTGTCAGAAGGAATGAGGAACTCAGACTGCCTGAGTCATGGGACAGGATTTGGGGACTGCAAGACAGGAGCTAAGGTTTCAGCAGCTGATAGTCATTTGAGTTTAGCAGGAAGGGCGAGGAGGCAGAGGTGAGGCCAGATCTTCCCAGCATCTATGGAATAAATCAGATGTTCAGTTTCTCTCCAAAATTAAGGTCATTTTCAAACAATGTTTATATCTACCTTCTTTGTAAGAATTACTGGAGGATGTTATATTCCATGCTTTTATAATTATGTCAAAATGAATTCTATTGTATTTAAGGATAAAAAAGAACCCAAAAAATGCAAAAAAAAAATATTAGCAGATGATTTCAGCAAGAAGAAAACCAAATCTGAGAAAAAATAATTAACAAAAAACATGGTGAACAAATGCATCATTTTTAAAATGTTGCTAACTTGAAATTAGTTGTGTGTGTGTGTGTGTGTGTGTGTGTGTGTGTGTGTATATATATATATATATATATATATATATATCTGTGTTAAATAAACAATTTGGAAATAAAATTCCATAAATTATTAATATAGTAGTGGGGGGAGCAAGGACCAGTATATAAGGAAATAAATGCACACTAAATTCTTTGTTTTGTAAAGAAGGATAGCACATAGATATTCTTGACATTTTAGAAAGGAAGTATGAGTTTCTATATGTGAATTAAAATGTACACAGCCCCAAACTAAAGAATAGATAAAAATACATTACCATCAAAGCAGAAGGAGGAACGCATTGAAAAATACAATCTAATCCACAGGATGCAAGAAAGCTTAAAAGTATCTTGATAAATAAAAAAATAGTAAAACTAATAGAAATCTATCTCTATCTACAATAGATGTAAACAATTTTATCAGCCCTAGTAAGAAAGATATGTCAGTTTGGTTAAAAATAGAACCTATCTATCTATTATTTACCAGAGACAAATCTGAAAACGTGTAATAGAATTGTTGACAATGAAGGAATATAAAAAAACATATATACTTTCCAAGTACTCACATGATGATTCTACAACAATAGTACTATCAAACAAAGTAGAATTCAAGGTAAAAATTTCTGGAACTCAAAAAAGATATTTAATATTGATAAAGGAAAAATCTACTAGGAAGCTGTAACTTTTTATTTTTAAAAAATTGTTTCTAATTTGTTATATATGACAGCAGAATGCATTTCAATTCATATTATACATATAGAGCACAAGTTTTTACATCTCTGGTTGTTCACAACGTAGAGACACCATTCGTGTCTTTATACATGTACTTAGAGTAATAATGTCTACCTCATTCCACTGCCTTTCCTTCCCCCGTACTCCCTTCCATCCTAGAGTTCGTCTATTCCTCCCATGCTTCCCCACACCATCCTCATTATGATTCAGCATCCTTATATCAGAGAAAACATTTAGCATTTGGTTTTTTGAGATTGTCTTAAGAAAGATGTAACATTAATGAACCTTTATGGATAGGAAGTATGTTCAAAATATATAAAGTACAAGTTAATAAAAATATTTGTAAGTATTCAAAATATACAAATTCTTAATAGTTGTGTGAAACATCATAGTTTTTCAGATTAGTCAAAAAGTAGGCAGGAGTAAGAACTGGAGAATATAATTAAAAATCTTCAGAAAATAGACATAAAAAGCAACATAACACAGATTAACTCATTAAAATATTAATAATCTTTTATGACATTGTAAAAAAATAAAAATAAAAAGATTGCCAGAATATTTATATATCATGAGTTTAAAACAGATTCTCAAATAAGTCTTGAGATACAGACAAAATCAAAGAGATAGTTCCAAAATATTTTGAGCTGAATAACAATGAGTGTCACAGGTTCCCAAGACCATCCCAATATTTGGAGATTCATTAAAGGAATCATGAAACTCAGCATATAGCTGTACCCATCACTAACTGTTATTACAATATTGTGATAAAGATAGACATCCAGATCATAAGATGAAAAAAGACCCATGTACAGGCTTTCTAACACTCTCTCCCTCCCATGAGGGGCACTCAACGCACTCCTCTCCCAGCAATAAGTATACAGCAGCATGTGTACAATGTTTCTGCCTAGGAAAGCTTATTAGAGACTTGGAACCCAAAGGGTTCCCCCCCCTCCCCCCCCGTAACAAAACTCCAGACTCCCAGAAGGAAAGCAGTTGTTTAGCATAAAGCACCTTGTTTGTATAGTTTAGTCACACTTAGCAACACTCTCTTCCTACAAGGAAAGTTTGTATCAGTGAGTTAACCAGTCCAGTTCTCAGATGCTGGCCAACTTCAAGTCTGCAGGTCTTTTTAAGGAGAGCAATATTAGAATTGCCATGTTAACCTATTTCTGTATACTGTGTAAGACTTGTATCAAAACCTGGATATGAAACCAGTGCCATGCTCAGGAGGAAATGTAGAGCCATAAGTGGATTTCTTGCAGATAAAAAAGGTTAAAGTTCAATGAATAAGTGAACTAAATAAATGACACTAAAATGAATAAAATAGTCCAATGAAAGCAGATTAAAAGAATTAATATAAAAGCTAGATATTAAGAAAACAACAATCTATAAAAACAGACACCAAATAATAGACCTACCTCTTTGAAATTATAAGCTTTGGAAAGTTATAATAAAGAAAAAAGAGACAAAGTAAAACTTGACATTGATGGAAAACTAAGCTATAGATAAAAGGATTTTGAAAACACTCTTAATATGATATAAAATTCTATACCAATTTATGTGAAAATATCAGTGAGCCCATAGTTTTTAATATTAGATGCTATAAATATTAAAGTTTGATAATTAAAATAGACCAATAACCATGAATTTATAGCTATACTCATTAACCATACCCCTCCCCCACAGGAAACACCCAAAAGGCAGTGGCCCAAGGCCATTGAATACAAAATGTTAACCAAAACTTCAGCATTTTCCTTTTCTTTTTTTTTTTTAACAAAGTGTTTTGTAAATATAAAATAGGAAAACAGGCCAAATTAATCACCTAACACAATTAACAAGGTCAGTCTAACCCTGAAGGAAAATATCCAACTCATTAATAAGATCAGTCTAACCTGATACAAAACCAAAAAGAATTCTAGAAAATTGTAGGTCATGCACATTTATGCTACATAAGCAAATAATATAAGTTAAAAATTGATTTACATGCTAACTATACATGCTATATAAAAGGTATGCAGCATATGATTATATAATGTATATGTGTGTATATTACATATTTATATGTTGTATATACTATAAAAATCTTATATGTATATAGACGAATACATAATACATATACTCACACAAAACAATTAAATAAGATTTTGGAGAGACACAACATTAAGAAGCTTATCCATATAAATTACCTCAATAGCATAAACACAAAGGCTCATCTCACATTCTGTTCTACCTGTACCTGCTCTCCCCCATCTGCCTTTCTGGAGGTATTGACAATCTGACTCTAAAATTTATATGAAAGTATAAGTGACCTAAAATAGTCAAAATAATCTTGAAAAACTTGAACTCATACGTTCCAACATCAAAACTTACTATAAAACCACTGTAATCCAAACAGTCCTGCCCTGGCATGAGGCCAGACGTATTGATCCACGGAACAGAACTGAGAATTCAGAATCAAACTGAAAATTTATGGTCAATTAATTTTCATCAAGTGTGCTCAAAGAATTCAGTGGAGGAAAGAATAGCTTTGTCATCTGGATATCCATGTGCAAAAGAATGAAGTAGGACGCCTTACCTACACCACATACAAAAATTAACTCCCAGTGGATCACAGACTTACTAAATATAAGAGCTAATATTATGAAAATCTTGGCAGAAACCACAGAAATAAATTTTTATGGCCTTGATTTAGGCAAATGCTTCATAGACATGCAACCAAAGGCAAAAGTGATACTAGAAAAAATAGACAAAGTTTTCTAAACCATATCACAGTTAAAAATGTTTCTCTGTCAAAGGATATACTATTTAAAATGTGAAAACAGCACCAATGGAATGTGAGAAAGAATTTGAAAATGTCTACTAAGGGACTTGTATCCAGAATATATATTCAAAGATCTTAGAACTTGATAATAAAAAGGCAATTATAAAATGAGCAAGGATCTGAATAGACATTTTCAAAGAAGATATATGGATAGCCAACAAGATATGAAAAGCTGTTCAATGTCACTAGCCACTGGGGAAAGGTAAATCAAACTCACAGTGAGGTACCTTTTCACCCCTACTAGGATGGCTATAATCAAAGACAGGTAATGCTAAGTGTAAGAAAAAATGTGGAGAAATTGGGACCCTCATACATTGCTTTTTAGAATGCAAAATTCTGCAGTCTCTGGTAAAATATTTGGTAGTTCCTCAAAACGTTAATTATAAGAGTTACTGTAATGACCTACAAATTCTATTCCTAGGTGTATCCCCAAGAGAAATGAAAACACATGTTTACACAAAAACATGTACTTAAATGCTTATAGCAGCATAATTCAGAGACAAAAAGTGGAACTAGCTCAAATGTCCATCAACTGATTAATGAATAAACAAAACACAATATACCTGTAAAATGGAATCTTATCCAGCAATAAAATAAAATATTAAAAAGGGCTTAACAAGGATCAGCTTTGAAAATGTTTTGCTAAGTAAGCCATTCACAAAAAAATAAAAAATAAATCACAGAAGAGGCAAATCCATAGTGACAGAAGGTAGATTAGTGTGTGCTAAGGAGTAGACAGGTCGGGTACATGGGGGATAACTGCTAAGAGTAGAGAGTTTCTTTCTGAGATAATAACCATGTTCTAATATTACTTGTGATGCTCTGATACTATAGTAAAACAAAATTCACTGTATACTGTCATGTCTGTGGCATGCCTAAGAAATGTCCTATTATGGAGAAACACAAGGCATGAAGAATATGGTCAAAAGTGTAATGTAGAGCCCATTAAGCCACATACTGGTGCTGTACATACTTGTGGCAGGGCGAAAGAAGCCTTCTCTCCATCCTACCTGGGACCATAGAGCACACAATGGGGTGACTGTAGCTGAAAGGGCTTGCTTCAGAGCCTACTCAGATCATTCCATCTTAAGAAGCAGATATTTATAGTGCTACTACATATTGTGTGTATAGGGTTGTGAACAACTGATGGAATTCAATCATTCTCTTATTAATTTACTTATAAATTTACTGACTATTGACTCATGTGAAACACTACTGTGACATTCATTTTTGTAATAGCCATTGTACTAAGCATTAACGTGGCAGAGGTGAGATACATCTTAGTCTTTTGCCCGGGAACCAACACATTATTTCCAAAAGTGGTGAATAAAGGCAAGAAATCAAACATATATCCTATCTTTACTATAAAATCTGTTATACAGTTTCTCTGTGTTCAAGTATGCTAGCGAACAAATGAAGAAGAAATGTAAAAATTAGTATAGCACTATTTTGTAGCACCCAAAGAACAAATACATCTAGGCAGTGGTCATCTTTGGCTGCTAACATCACAAAAGAGAAATCAGCAGGTAAGATGTGCCTCTTGGTGGAATTGCACAACATAACACATGAAATCTTGCCAAAAAAAAAAAATCAAAGTTGAGCAAGTTTTCTAGATCCAACTAACAATTTAGAGGAAGTGTAAAGGTCACAGAAACCTAATAAATGACTTCATATGAATACAATCATAAATAGCCAGACTGTAAAGTCTAAAGAAAAGTACTGAGATCCTCAACAAATACATTTTAAGATTAAGGTAAAGGAAATGGAAGAGTAACTTATAGATGAAATGAAACTTCAGAAACCTATTAAACAATTGCAATCTAAAGACATTCTTTGACTCCTACTTGAAGAATTTTTTTTTTTAATTATGAGACAATCAGAAAAGTTTGAACACTGGATATTTGATGACAAGCAGGAAGTCTTGTTAATGTTTAGATATGATAATGATATTCAGTTATGATTAAACAATATATGAGTCACAGCCTGTGATCTCAAGAAGCTCACAGTAAGTGGTGGAAACACGCAGGTTAAAAATAAATGACTAACATGCAAGTTAATGAAGCTATCCCAGTAGTAAGTGGGAAGTATCGTGGAATACAGAGGGGACCACTTAGGAGGCTGGAGGAGTAGTTCCTGTTTAAGAGAAAGATGAATCTTGAAGGTTGACAAGTTTTTCAGGGGATCAGGAAAGGAGGGAGCTCCAAAACAAGCAAGAAATATGAACAAAGACAAAAAGGTGGGGGCAAAAACCAATGTGTTCCAAAGAGTGCAAATATTTGAGCATGGTGGTCAGCACAGAGCAGGTGGTGAGAGATGAGGTTGAACAGACAGGCTTGCCTGAGCTCATACAGGATCTCTCTTGATTCCATATTAGGAACAATGGGGTACCTTAGCTTTATTTTTTTAATTATTTTCAGATATGGAAGAAATGTCACTAAAGAGTTATAAGCAAGTTTCTCTTTGTAGAATTGAAGACTTCAATGTACTTTGGCAGGTTTTTTTTTTCCATTTTTTTTCCAACACATAATAGCTGTGTTGTTTACTTTTCACTGATGTGACCAAAATACCTGACATAAGCAACTTGTTGTAGGAAAGTTTTATTTTGACTCATGGCTTCACTCTGTGGTTGCCTTGTTCCATTGCTTGGGCCTGAGGTGCATCAGAAAATCATGGAGGAAAGGCATGGCGGAGGAGAGCTGTTCAGCTCACAGCAGCCAGGAAAGAAAGAGAGAAGGGGAGAGAGAGAGAGACAGAAAGAGAGAGAAAAAGAAGAAGAAGGAGGAGGGAGAGGGAGGAGGAGGAGAGGTGAAGCAGCCAGAGAAAATAAAAACCTGTTCAGGGCACCCTCCCATTGACCTACTTTCTCGACCAAGGGCCCACCTCCCAGTAGCCCAGTCAGTGTCATTGGACTGATCCACTGATGAGGTCAGACCCCCCCTCCAGGATCCAATCATTTCCCATAAGCCCCACCTCTAAACAAATAAGACTTTGGGGAACATTCCAGGTACAAACCCTAACAGCAAAAGGAAGACTTTATCAGAAAAAAAAAAAATCAAGAATTGTACTTGGACAAAGTCATGTGAAAGAAAAGCATTGTTACCAAACAAGAAGTATTTCACACTGTTTGAGCTTTATAAAGAAAGTTCCAGGAATGATTGTATTAAGAAAAACTCTCCTATTAAAGCATTTGGATCTCTTGACACTGTAGAAATACAATACAAATGGTGGTTTGTTGGACATTGAATGGACATTGAATGCAATGAATCTTGAAGATAAGCTTGGCAAACCCATTCTTGATCATTTACGTTTACTACTGAGACACTTAAGTCACTGTTCATTTTCACAATAATCATTGTTTTAGTAGTTTATATAATTTCTCCAAACATTTCAAAACATTTGAGATAATGAAGTGACTACTAACTACTACATAGATACAGTAGGACAGGTTTGTTAGTTTTTCATTTCTATGACAAAATAGTGGAGAAAATTAACTTAAGCAGTAAAAATATATTTTGGCTCATAGTTTCAGAGGTTTCAGTCCACAGTCCTTGCCCCCATCACTGTGGGCTTGCGGTGTGATAGAAGATCATGGAGGGGAGTACGTGTTGGAACAAAATTACTCACCAAATGGCAGCCAGGAAGCAGAGAAAGACAGAAGGGGTAGGGAGCAGCGAAGGACAAGAGATGCCCTTGGAGGACACATCCCTGGTGACCTACTTTTTCCAATGAGGCCTCTCTCCTAAGATTTCCATCACCTTCCAATAGTGCTACTAGCTGGGGACCAAGCCTTCGACACACGAGTGCTTGGGGGACATTCCAGATCCAAACTGTAACCACAGGGTTGTACTTAATTATTTTCTTGGTAAATAAGGGGTATGAGAATAGGAAGTTTGGTGAGAGAAAGACAGAGAGAGAGAGAGAGAGAGAGAGAGAGAGAGAGAGAGAGAAATATGTGATCTTAAGACTTTTCTTAACCTTCAAATATAGCTGCTAAGATTTTACCGATAAGGAATTGGTTTCCTTTCCCTCCTCACCTCTTCTTCCCTTCTCTGTCACTCCCTTTCTGTCTCCTTCTTTAGGAGGGCTGTACACAGAGACAGACCCACATAAATACAGTTATCTGATACTAGACAAAGGCTCCAAAAACATACAGTGGAGAAAAGATAGCCTCTTCAACAAATGGTGCTGGGAAAACTGGAAATCCATATTTAGGAAAATGAAATTATACCTCCATCTCTCACTCTGAACAAAATTCAACTCAAGTAGATCAAGGACCTAGGAATTAGGCCAGAAACCCTAAGCCTAATAGAACAAGTAGGCCCAAATCTTCCTCATGTTGGCCTAGGACCTGACTGCCTTAACAAGACTCCTAAAGCACAAGAAACAAAATCAAGAATCAATAAATGGGATGGTTTCAAACTAAAAAGCTTCTTCTCAGCAAAGGAAACAATCAGTAATGTGAAAAGAAAGCCTACAGAATGGGAGAAAATCTTTACCACACACACATCAGATAGAGCACTGTTCTCTAGGATGTGTAAAGAACTCAAAAAACTTAACACCAAAAAAACTGATCCGATCAATAAATGGGCTAAGGCACTGAACAGACACTTCACAGAAGAATAAATACAATTGATCAACAAATATATGAAAAAATGTTCAACATCTCTAGCCATTAGAAAAATTCAAATCAAAACTACTGTAAAATTTCATCTCACTGCAGTCAGAATGGCAATTATCAAGAATACTAACAAGAATAAATGTTGGCAAGGATGTGGGGGAAAAGGTACACTCATACATTGCTGGTGGAATTGCAAATTGGTACAACCATTATGGAAAGCAGGATGGAGATTCCTTAGAAACTTGTAATGGAACCACTGTTTGACCCAGCTATCTCATTCCTTGATATATACCCAGAGTACTTAAAATCAGCATACTACCGTGATGCAGCCACATCAATGTTTATAGCAGCACAATTCACAATAGCTAAATTGTGGAACCAACCTAGATGTCCTTCAAGAAATGAATGCATAAAAATACCTGGTATAAATAAACAATGGAATATTACTTAGCCCATAAAGAAGAATGAGATTATGGCATTTGCAGGTAAATGAATGGAGATGAAGAATATCATGCTCAGCAAAATAAGCCAATCCCCCAAAACCAAAGGCCAAATGTTTTCTCTGATATGTGAATGCTGACCCATAATGGAGTGGGGAGGAGGCAAGGGAAGAATAGAGGAACTTTGGATTGGGCAGAGTGGAGTGAGGGGATGGGGGGTTATAGGGATGAGAAAAATGGTGGAATAATGATGGAATAAGACAGACATTATATGTACATATATGATTGCAGGAATGGTGTGATTCTGCACGGTGTACAACCAGAGAAACGAAAAGTTGTGCTCCATTTGTGTGCAATGAATCCAAATGCATTCTGCTGTCATGTGTAACTAATTGGAACAAACACAAAAGAAGAGGGATGTACATACGCACCTGTCACAGTCTGGTAAACCTGCACCTAGAGGTTCTCGGCTGAGTTCTGTTCTGATGATGCTAATAAATGCACCACAGCAGAACCATTGCCTTTCAGGAGCGACATTTTTCCCTAGAAATTTTTTATAGAATCTTGGCTGCCCTGTGCCTGAAAAGTATTACTTATTCATTCTTGAAAAAAAATACACCTCTTTTTCTTCAAAAATTTGTTCAAGGAAGATTGTGAGACCAGGAAGTTCTTCATGTTTGTTTCTTCACCGTGACAAACAAGAATATGGAAAGAAATGTGCCTGGATTTGGGGTAGGGTAGACTGTACTGCCGTGCTCCCACAGATGGTCATGTTCCCAACAAGCAGGACTTAGGAGAACACATGGTTGCCTATTGTGAAGGCTTTGCCTGAGCCTTGAAATCTGTGGGTTGGAGTGGGAGTGATCCCTCACCTCCTTCCCATAAATTTCTCTCAAAGGAATGGGTGTTTACAGTTTTTTCTGGGACAATGAAAGAGAAAACTATGGAGAGAAGAAGAGGGAATATTCTTCTTGCTTCAGTAGAAAAGAAAAAAAGCTCTCTGGAAAGGCTCCTTATCAGAGGTCAATTTGCTTTTGCTATGGACTAGGAAAGTACTTGACATCTGGGATCTTGGGAACCTAAGAGCAGCCAGTTCTGTATAGCTACAATAACTAAGATTTCAGCAAAAGGTCGCACACATCAGAGTCCAGCCTGGTTATCCTCTAGGGAGATCTCACCCCCTAGAGTAAGAGTTTGGTGGCTTTTCACTGTTTCCTGCTTCTGGAGAATCTAGACTAATATATCAACCAAACCATCATACAAGTAGGAAGATAGATTAAAGAAATTTTCAGGCAATCCAAGTAAAACAAACAAACAGAATTTACCTCGCATGTACTCTTTCTTAAATCTTTTGGGGGAGTGAGAAGGAGGGCGTATCAGGAATTGAACCAAGAAGCATTTAGGAGCCACATCCTCAGCCCTTTTTATTTTCATTTTCTTGAGACAGGCTCTTGCTCAGTTGCTTAGGGCCTCTCTAAATTGTCAAGGCTGGCTTTGAACTTGAGATCTCCCTGACTTAGCCTCCCAAGCCACTGAGATTACAGGTGTGCACCATTGTGCTCAGCTCTTTCTCAAATTTTTTTAAAAACTATTTTTAGCTGCAGATGGACATAATACCTTTAGTTTGCTTATTTAGTTTTTTTTTTTTTTTTAAATCTGGTGCTGGGGATCAAACCCAGGGCCTCACATGTGCTAGGCTAGCACTCTACCACTGAGTCACAACCCCAGTCCCTCAAATCTTGATTGTCAATATGCACAGCAGAGGAGAAGACCAAAGAAAAGTGGGAAATGTGGGAAACAAACCTAGACACAAGAAAGAAATGAAATAAACTCCCCCAGAAAATTGTAAAGGTACGCTTCAGAGTGAGAGGCCCTAGAAAAGGAGAACTTCTAGCTTAGGCAGAGAAGTGTTAGCATGTAGCATAGGATAGGGTTGTCACCACTGGGATCCCTGTTCACATTCTACCAGCTCTTAAACCCAAGGGCACAAGGTTCAGGAGAACTGGCCCAGGGCTGATAACATCTGTGTTCTTCCTTCCTAGTCCTATGCCTAGATCATCCCAGGACCCTTATTTCATCCATGAAAAAGTTTTGCTTTAATATATTCCTGAGATCAGGCCTGGGTGAGCTGAAAACAGAAAGCTGTCCATTCCACAAATCATATTTTTCTTGGTATCTACTTCCAGATCTATCCCACCTTTCTGCCAAATTTCTTGTGTCCCAGGACTAATTCTTGGCTTTGCCCACTGGTTCACAGAAAAGGATAATTGTATGCTCCAAAGAAAACTATAGGCAGCTTATAGGCTAGAAATTCTCTTCTCTTGGAGCTTTCACATAATACTTGCAATATTCCCTTTTCTTCACACAGCAAGGTTTGCACTTTTTATGCAACTAACAAATAAATATGTTGTGTAGAGAATATATAAACAGAAGGCAAAATTATTAAAAAAAGAAAAACTAAGGAGTTGATAGACACAAAAAATAGAAAAGTGTTTTTCTTTGGGAGCAAAGGCTACATAAGGCATTTAAAATGTGGGAGTATATTTAATTTCTTAATCTGTTAATTGTATAATCATAGACATTCTTCAAACCTTATGTATATGAACTATGTCTTTTTTAGTACACATGCTGCATAACAGACACACACACACAATTAAAAGTCACACTATTCAGACAAGCCCCTGCCATAGCTCCATCATCTGAAGTTTGTCCTCCATACACCAATCTCACATGGTGACAGCACAGTGATGCTGACCAGGAAGTAACCTGCCTCTTGAAAGGAAGCATGAAGCAAAACTGTGTGTACAAGGAGCCAGAGACGCATTTTAATGTTGCTGGCTGACTTTGCGCCCCCAATTGTGAACCAACACATAAAACTGAAATAAAGTCTCCTTCCTCCCTTCGACCCCATGCCCTTGAAACTGAAAAGCACTTTAAAAGAGTTAAATAAAATCTTTTGTATTAAAAAATATATTGTAAGTGAATCATCTCATGGACCAAATAGTATATGCAAAACTAATTTAGGTTTGTAAGAAATGGCAGATAAAAATATAGTATTGGGGCAAGGGGGATAAGAAGAAATTAAAAGCTAATAAAAGAGAGAAATAAACCCACCCCAAGTTGAAATCTCCACAGAAAGGAGGGAGGGAGCCTCAGTAGAAGACAATTTTGGTAGATATTTCCTTTCCTTTCTTTCTTCCCTAAGCTGAAGCATGTAACCTCAATTCTAAAAAAATATTTACTATATATCCTGTTTATTCAAAAGAAAACTTTCTGCTACAAGTAGAGATAATTTCTAATTTTGTTCATTATTAAGCATAAAGAAATACTTAAGGAAGTTAAAAAACTTCTCTTACTGCAATTTCATAAAATGCTATTTCCTAATACACATTAATGACCTCTTTTAAATAGATATTAAGTCTATTAGGTAAATACATCATTCTGCACTACAGCCTTTTTTCAATTTTGATTCAATTATGTTAGGCTATAAAAATGTATTCTATAATTGCATAGATATATTTTGGATGGTTTAAAATTTTTTTTTTATTTTAATGGCTTCTTTAGTGCCCCAGTATTTTATGATTCTAATCCATAATGATCAAGGGTGAGTTTGTTTTGTACCATTTCAGGAGGGTAAAGCTTATATTGCATTCCTCAGGCATAATAGATCAGAAAGACAGATTGATTCACTCATCTCTCCATTCATTCGCTCATTCATTCATTCATCACAATTCAACTGTCTTACACAGCTATAAGATATTGTGGTAAGCACAGTAGGGGAAATATCCATGACTTGGACAATAGAGCTAACATCAAAATGCTTACTGTATAATGAAAAGACAAGATATGCCAAATAACTTAATAGCATTAATGTTTGTAACAGAAATACAGAAAAAAAAAAAAAAACATGATTACCTCTGTAACCGCAGAGACCATTTTACTCTAGCTCTCTGGTAATCCCCTGCACCTGGGTTGCACAGAATTGTCACAAGTACTCTTGCTCCTTGAGTGGCATTGGGGGATGAAAGAATGAAAAAGCAGGTAACATGTGACCTGGGCTTGGATGATGGAAGAGTCTGGTCATCAGAAGATTGATGAAAGTTTCAAGAATGAAGGTAATTCTGCTGAGTCATTTTGATTGCTCTAATTCAGTTCTTTTCAACAGTAAGTACACCAGTAAGATCTTTGACCTTCCTTTCCACACTGTTCTGTCAAAACCACCTGAAAAAGCATAAATGAACATAAGGGCAAATGCAGTCCAGGAATTAAGAGAAATTTGTTCAACTATAATCCAACCATCAAATGAATGCTGGTCTTTTCAGAGAAGTCATATAGGGATGTTATGAACATAGTCCACGATACAAATATTATTGATTATGCACTCTGAATTCTGGAAATTGCCTTCAGAATCTGGGCCAGCTACTTTTAAACATCTGTGATGATCACATTTTTTCATTCAAAATGGCTTTGATATTTGAGATATTTCCTCTACTTAAACGTACAAATAGATCAGTTGAACAATATTTGCCAAATATCTTAGAGAGGTATTCCAGTTACCACCTCCGAGCATCTTCTGTACATGATGGCAAGTATATGAAGTGAAAGGAAGACTGGTTTGCATGGTTTGCGTTATTATTTTATTTAAATAAATCTTCAACTATGCACTATACTGCAATGGAATGTTTTTTAAAAGCTCAATGAAACTGAAGTACTAATTAACTATGTACTAGAGCTTTTGAGTTGCCAGCAACTCAATAAAAACTTGCAGAAAGGTAAGACTAACAACTTGAAATCCTTAGATTATCTTTTAAAAAAATGAGATGGAGTCTCACTGTGTTGCCCAGGCTGGTCTTGAGCTTCTGGGTTCAAGCAATTCTTCAGTCTCATCCTCTCAAGTAGCTGGGATTACAGGCAAGAGACACCATGCCTGGTTTAGATCATCATGGTAAAGAGAATCATAGAACAAAAATTCTTTAAATTAATGAGAAACAGAGAGGTGCTGCTGAACTAGGGAGAAAAAAAGAAGCCTTGCAAAATTTCAAACAATGGATGAGCATCTCTAGTATAAGACCCTGCAGTGTTGCAAACTTAAAGCAATGGAAATCCTAGTTTTAAAAGCATGGGATGACTCATAAAAGGGTCTTGTCTTTGCTTCTACATGGTTAATATGATTTCTCTTGTATATTCAACTTAATACATTATTGATGGTGTCAGTGTCTTACATGCTAAAGACATAACAGTGTTTTTATCTCAATGTCCAGGATATACTAATCTGCTGCCCACCATCTTTCTTTGTTAACTGTGTATTCCTACCATTATTCAGTGATATTCTAATATACTCTGTCCTTACAGTTTACCCCAGAACAAAAGCAATTTGTTAATCCCTTCAAATCCTGGCAGCTTTTTTTTTTTACAGAAAACTTTAGAAAGTTCTATTAATCCTTAATAAAGAATACCAAAAATCCCTTGTGGTATATGGAATGATATATTTCAGTGGTTCTCAATAATGACTTCATCGTGGCACCATGATACTGATACATAATAATCACAAATCATGTGTGACACAATCCCAGGAGAGATGGAGGGCTGCAGAACAAATAAGATATTGTGAAAATTATGAACAATTCCCAACAATGCTACCCTCAAAAGACAGACTTAAGAAAATATATGTGAGTACAAGTGAATAAAAGTAATGCTATCTTGCTGCCTTACCATTTCTCATGCTCTTTTTAAATTTCAAAACCTTAGAATTTTAACCATTCTTCTTAACACGTTTGTTGTAATTTACTTTGAGTCTGATTCATAAACACCAAAATTTTATTCTCGCTGCCAACACTGCCATATTGTTCGTTCCTTGGTTCATTCATTCACACGCTGTTTACTTGCCACATATTCACTGAATGTCTGTGAGGTGTCAGGCTCTGTGACAGACAGAGATGCTATGGAGACAACTGGGGAGCCCCTGAAATCAGTTTCATCTGTTAATATCAATATGTTGAATGTCTGTGAATGCCAAACTGCTATTTTTTATTGGATTTCTATGACTGACAACTTGTAAAATCTTCCTTAAGGATCATTTTATTTTTCAAAATTACTGAGCACCTTCCTTCTTTTACTTAGTGTATATTTACTGATCACTGTTTCACAGAGAAGCTGAACAGAAAAATTTCAGGTTTTTTGTTTCCTGTGAGTTTTTTATACCAATAGCTATTGGCCAGCATATTATGCTACTTCCTTTCTTCTCTGAAATTAAAGGGAGATGGGGCATCCCATATACAACTAAAATAGATGAACAGCTTCCTAAACCAAAAAGATGAATGAAACCTATAGATAGTGTCTCAATAAAATTGAATTGGGCCGAACACTGACAGCTATCAAGGAAAAAAAATGCATGGTTTGTTCAATTTCAGGCAATATGGGATATCAGAAAGTGCAAAGCCTAAAACCTAAAACCACCTAAAAATATTTGTAGGGAAAAATACTACAAAGTATGCTTTTGTATCTATGAAGGACATTATAAGAAATTATATAGGATTTATTTACTATATGGATAAATAATGCAAGGCTGGTAGCAAGGCAGGAACTCCAGCCTGGGAAGATGAGTTTGGTATTCCATGGCCCAAAGCACTGAGGTGGTCCTCCCCAGTACTGGTTCTGGACCAGTATCATCATCATCATCTAGGAACTTGCTAGAGATGTATATTCCTAAACCCCTTCCTAAACCTACTAAATCAGTATTCTGGGATTTGAACCCACTAATTAGTGTTTTAAGAGAGACTACCGTGGTTCTAAAATTATAGCTTGTGTTAGACTCCTATAGAAAGCCTGTTAATTTCCTCACTGTATCGTCAGATTCAGTAGAATTATTATAAATTAAAACTGAAATTGTTCTCATGGCAAATCCCAGACCTATTAGATCAGAATCTACTGACATTAACAAGATCCCCACTTGGCTTAAGCACATTGAAATTTGAGGACATTAGACTAGAGTAATGCCTTCCAAACATTTTTAGCTTGCAGAAAATTTCCTTTGTGGCACCGTACAAACACACTATAGTGGGGCCAGAAGTAAGGTGAATGAGGCTCCAGAATATCAAATTAAAGGAGGGACCCACTATTAAAGTCCTGCATCTGCACTTAAGTGAGTGAGCACCTCCTCTAACTTTGCACACTAATTCATTCATTCATCTCATCCTAGTCCCAGCACCACACTATAGGGAAAAATCTTTGCTTCAGTGGAAAAACCACACATTATCTATATACATGATTCCCTGGTATCTGGTCTTAACTAGTCATTGTCTTTGAGCCAATTGACATCTTTGAAATAATTGATAGCAATGCAAAATAAGTTTTATCAGTAGATATACAAACTTTGTGCTGTAGAGTAAAAATTTAGTTGAAAATTCTTCCCTATAGTGGGAAGCAAAATCTGCCTCCATTTGCACTTTCAGTTCAAAATTTCTGATCAACAACTGTACTTGTTCTTTAAATTTCCTTTTGCACTGGTTATGATAAGTTCCCCTTATTGATTATGACTTAAATAAAACTTTCAATGTGTTTATCTTTATAGCTGTATAAATCATGATTTTTGCCCTGTTTAAAATTTCATCTTTTAAGAACATACACATGTACCCACACACGTGTGTACATATGTAAAGGGCCAGGTGGGATGACTCCAAAAGGATGCCCACACACTAATTGCTGGAACTTGTGAATATGTTACTTCACATGGCAAAAGGGACTTTGCAGATGTGATTATGGTAATGACCTAAAATAGTGAGATTATCCTAGATTATCCAGGGATTCCCAATATAATCACATGAGCCCCTGAAGACAGAACTCTATTAAGCTGGACATGAAACAAAAGTGGAGGCCAGGGAAACTTGAAACATGAGGACTTGACTGACCACTGTTGCCTTTTAAAAAAGAAGGAAATTATGCAAAGGATTTAAAAGCTACAAATATCCTGAGCTGATTACCAGCAAGAAAATGAGTACCTTGGTGGAACAACCACAAGGAGCTAAATTCTGCCTGCAGTGGAAATGATCTTGGAAGTGAAGTCATCCCCAGAGTCTACGGAAAGGAATGCAGCCCAGCTGATACTTTTTATTTCAGTACTTTGAGACTCCAAGCAGAGGACCCCACTAAGCCACACTGTACCCACCCACAGGAAGTCTTTTAAACAAGCAATATTGATGGAATTGGAAATTTTGACCTACTAAACTGTGAGGTAACAAATGGTTTGGTTTTAAAACACTAAATTTGTCACAATTTATTATAACAAATTTCTCTTATAATAAAAAAACGAACATATGTACACATATATTTATATGCATATATGTATAAAATTGATGTTTTAAAAAAATACTGTTACTATATGAGTATATGTGATGGATTCTGAGATTTTTATCTTCACTTACACTGTTTTATTTTATTTTTAATTCTGGTCAGGTGCTACTAAATTAATTTTTTGAACCATAAATTGGTTGTTTCCATTAAAAAAAAATTTAGCCTAGATATTTTATACATTGTGGAGGTAAAATATGGTTGTTTAGACTAACCATTGGGCTGACTTTGCAGGACAGGGAGACAAACTGAAGCAATGCTAAATATAACAAAGATTAGGAAATGAAAAATAGAAGAAAGGAAGGGAAACCCTTTCCTGCAGAGGAAAAAAAATCAAGAAGGAAAAATAGAGTTGGCCATACAATTGCACTAAATATTTGGAAGGTGAAATGAGGCAGAGTCAGAAACTTGAGCAATGGGAGACAGGTGTGACAGTCAGAAGCAGAGTTGCAATATGTATCTCAGCTGTGGGCTCCATATTCTTTTGGCACACATAACTTGTTTTCCCAAATATTACAGTGACTTTGTAAGCACAAGTGATTATGTATGTGATATCTGTTTTTGCTATGAATTTTGGCCCATCAATAGGAAATCTTATGAACTAACTTTATATGGAAATTGGTTAAATACTGGAAAATAACTTGACATTATATGGCTAGTGATATAGAAGTTGGTTAAAAAATCTTTGGGAAATAATTTAGCATTATCTTGTAAAGGACAGCATATGTATACTATGCAAACCGGGAAGTCTAGAAAATTTCATACAAATACATTCAGAAGTATGATAAAACTGTATATAAAACACTATTAATAATGACAAGAAATATATACAATGTGAAGAAGGGAGCTCACTGTGGAAAAACATTGGTATTAAACCACGAAGAACAAGAAGTTACAGAAATTAAAGGATAAAAAGAAATTCCACAAGCTTTCTGTGGGGGGAAATAAACAAATAAGAACAACTTTAGCAGAGAAAGCAGTGGCTCGAGAGAATTAATTACAAGTGAGCAAGTAACTCGGCTCACTGGAGTGATGTCCAGTAGGTATTAAGGGGAAAAGATTTTACCTAGAACATGGTATTCCCAGAAGGCCATTCATTTGCCCAGGTTAAAAAAAAAAAGACACCCTAAGTAAGAAATCAAGAATTATAATACCCATGAATTTGTCTTGAAAATCTATTTTAAAACATTACCCAGCTAATTGAAAGATAAAGTAAAAAAAAAAAAAAACTGACTTCTGATCACCATTTATTTCAGCCTAAATAACTATGTTAGCAAAAGTTACAAGGCAAAATATAATTACTATAGTCCTTATTTTAAAAGCTACATGATGAGTCTTACAGACTTGGTGAAAAACTCCAGAAAGGCCAAAGCAATGAGGTGAAAGGTAGGATTGACAATATAAAAGTGCTTATTTACTATTTGCTTGGGATGCTTTCCAAAATGGAAAGGTAGGCATATAATTTATTTGAAAAATGTAGTCAAAATTACTAGGAGAATAAAAAAAGATGTTTTTGTCTTCCGAGCAAAAAAAAAAAAGAAAAAGAAAAGAGAGAAGAGGAAGAGAAGAAAATCAGAGGCCACATATAAAAAGAGAAAAATATTTATGTATCAAGAAATAATTAAAATAGAAAACATAAGCAAAGATAGCAGACACAAAACCAAAAACATATAACAATAAATTCAAACAGGATAAAATCATCCAAAAAAGTAAAGACACTAAAGCTATATGTTGCATGTGGAGATTTATCTAAAACAAAGAATCCACAAAACTAAACAACAATATACAAAATCTTGCTGGGAGCCATTAGCCAAGTAGGTATGACAACTTCCTTGCCAGCGTACCCCATGTTGCTTAGTGGAAGGACTCATGGAAATAGGACATTTTGCAGTGACATTGCATGTAGGTGACCTTGCTCAAGGACCAAGGCGGATCTGGGTTTAGGGTGTTCCCGGTTTAGGATGATCCGCGTTTAGGGCGTTCCCGGTTTAGGACTATCCGGGTTTAGGGTGGTTCCAGGTTTAAGGTTATTCCTGCTGGGAATAGGGCGTATCCTGCTGCCTGAGTTCCCCTTGAGTTCTCACAGGATTCAGACAGTATTTTTTGGGAGACAGAAGCCCAGTGGGGGTGGATTTGGGCAGAGAACGTGGATTTCCCCAGAACGTGATTGTACACAGCTGGTGTGAGTTCGGGAATAAAGAGTTGCTGTTTGAATCTACAAGCTGTGTGGTGGCTCGTGATCTTGTGCCCAGCCAGACTGCGGCAAAATCTAATGAATTTAAAAATGAGATAAAACAAAGGAGAAACCTAGTATTATGAAATTAATATCAATACTCAAAGCAATAAAAAAATCTAACATCTGGATGGGACAAAGAGTATACAATTCACAATGGACATACTTTCATAAATATTTATTTTACAAACCACATGACATTGAAATATAGATAGTGAAAACTTCTAGAAGATAAAGATGAAATCAACAAAAACATAATAGTGGTTTAAAATTTTAGCATCCCTCCAAAATCTTTGATAGATTTAGTAAAAATTTAGTAGGGAAAAGAGCGTATAAAAAATATGAGTAACAGGAACTCAGGTGAAACAACATATGCTTTAGGACTCAAGTTGCTGAAAAAGAAAAATAACTTCATATTCAAAAGCAGGTGATAAAGAGGCATTTTAAATCAATATTGGCTAACCATATCCAACACTATCCCCAAAAGAATAAGAGCCATGTTTTATACCTGACACCAAAGTTCAAAACATTCCAAGTAAATTCAAGACCTAATAGTTTCAAGATCTAAATATTTTATTTATTTATTTATTTTAAATTTCTTATTGTTGGTTGTTCAAAACTTTACATGTTTCTTGATATATCATATTTCACACTTTGATTCAAGTGGGTTATGAACTCCCATTTTTATCCCATATACAGATTGCAGAATCACATCAGTTACACATCCATTGATTTACATATTGCCATACTAGTGTCTGTTGTGTTCTGCTGCCTTTCCTATCCTCTACTATTCCCCCCTCCCCTCCCCTCCCCTCTTCTCTCTCTACCCCCTCTACTGTCATTCATTTCTCCCCCTTGTATTATTTTTCCCTTTCCCCTCACTTCCTCTTGTATGTACTTTTGTATAACCCTGAGGGTCTCCTTCCATTTCCATGCAATTTCCCTTCTCTCTCCCTTTCCCTCCCACCTCTCATCCCTGTTTAATGTTAATCTTCTCCTGCTCTTCGTCCCTACTCTGTTCTTAGTTACTCTCGTTATATCAAAGAAGACATTTGGCATTTGTTTTTTCAAAATATTCCAAGTAAATTCAAGACCTAATAGTTTCAAGATCTAAATATTTTTTTAAAAAAAATCATTGATTGAAAAAAATTAGAGAAAATCCTTTTGGAATTCTTAGGTACAGAAAGCCTTTTAAAGGTAAACTAGAAATAAATATACATAAAGTAAAAGATCGATAGCAAAATCAAAGAATGTCCATCAGTTCAATAAAGATTAAAATGTTTCATAATATTCTGTTTTGAAGAAAGTATGAGATAAAGGACAGTTTAAGACGCTTGATAGAAATATAAACACATTTTGAAAGTCAATTTGATCATTTGCTTTTAAAAATCTTAAAATTTTAGTTTTATTTGTTTCTATTAGGGTTACAATTAACAGATACTATCTCTAGATAAATGAGGTCTAAAAAAATATCAAAGGATGTTGAATAGTTAACAGAATTAAAAGGAAAGATGGAGAACCAAATCTGGAAAAAAAAAAACGGAATTGTACAAGTCATTAGATCATTCCCACTAGAATAAATGAATGAACAAATGAAAGAAACCCCAACATTTTTAAGCCTTTACATCATTCCATTCAATAATTACCACCAAAAGGAACAGATAATCTGATTGGCTTCAACTGACTGGGGAGACAGGATAATTTGTGGGACGGTCCCACTAAGACTACACACAGAAAGTGGTACCCTCAAAGGAATTAAGAATGTTCTGTTTTATTTCTAGACAGTGAGTGGATATTGAATGATCATAAGTGAAAAAATATTCATTGCAGTAATTTTCTCAGCAATATACCTTGTGTAGTGCCTTATTCCAAGAAGATAATTGGACAAAGGTAAAAATTCTTGTAAATAAGATATTTATCCCAATAGTTTTGGTTACAGTGAAAAACCAAAAGCTATTTAATAGCATAGAGTTGGCTAAACAAATTATACTACAGGCATCCAAAGAAATAATACACAACCACTAAAACTAATGATGCAGATCAGCTTTCATAGACATGAACTGACATCCTCAATATACAGTGCATTGAAGAAAACACGTTGCAGATCAGTAGCTAGAGTAAAAAGCCATTTACTAAAGTAATTTTTTAAGGGAAAGGGAGGTGTGGTTGAATAAAAGCATAGTGGGAAAGGTTAGTGAGACTATTCTGAGCTCTGGGTCAGAAGTACCTGGAGCTTGTCATGTAGGGAGAGATGGAAGGGGAAGAGTAGCAGTACTGCTTGCTATTGTTTAGATATAAATATCCCCAAAAGTTCATGTGTGAGATAACGCACAAATTTCTGGAAGCAAAATGATTAGATTATGAGAAGTATGATCTAATCTATGGATTAATCCACTGATGGATTAACTGTGGGTAACTATATAAGCAAGTAGGGTGTAACTAGAGGAAGTTGATCACTGAAGGAGTGTTTTAGGGGTTTGTATTTTGTCCCTGGTGAGCAGAGCTCTCTCTTGGCTCCCTGGCTGTCCTGGCCTGAGCTACTTTCCTCTTCAGTGTCCTACCACCATGCCGTTCTGTTTCATCTGGGTCTTAGGCCTATGGAGTCTGTGGCCCATTGGGCATTGGGCCGTCTGAGACTTCTGAAACCAAATGCCAAAACAAACTTTTTCTTCTCTAAATTGTTCTTATCAGATATTTTGGTCACAGCAATGAAAATCTAACTAAAACAAGTACCTTAGCACCAACAGGCCCTGAACATGCCCAATCCCATCACATTTTTTATGAGTGTATGTATTTTAAAAGTGCAAGAGGCACATCAAGAATTTAACAACCACTTTCCTCTGATTACAACCATGGAATTTTTTTGTGTGCTTACCTGCACTTTTAATATCTCCACAATGAACCTAAATTAATCCTATAATTTAAAAGAGAAACAATTCTTCTTCATCTTCAAAAATCACAAGAGGAATAAACAAAACAAATCCTAAGAGTCTTCTTGAAATTGTTGTGTTAATAATAGGAGTCCCAAATCACTGTGAGATGGGTAGAGATATATTACAATTTAGAATTTCATTCAAGCTTATAGGAAAACTGGAATCATTATGCGCCTTTAATTATTAATATCCATTAAGTCACAGAAAAACCAGTTTATTGACAGTCAGAAGTCTGGCCTCTGATGCAATCCAACAACCATGGTATTGTTATTCTCTCTTGACACCCTGTTGGTATGCGAGCATCCCACATATTTTTATACCCAGAATGATGGGGAAAGACTCTTACACTGAAAATAAATTGCATATTCATCCTGTCATGAAGTAGAGACAGTATGTCCTGATTGGATTAACTGAGATGTTTTTATATCCTTATTTTATGCCATGTGGCTTTCGTTGTTTTGTTGTGAATAACATAAGGAGAGGAGTGCTTGAGATGGCAGACCTGTAATATGACACTTTTAACTTTCAAATTCAATTTATATTCATAAATCTCTCAAAAGTGTTAAGGTATCTGTACAAGTCTTAACGTCTGTTCAGAATGCTGTGTGCGTAGGTTTCCACGTGTGTCTCAGGAGTGCAGCACAGGTGACAGAGCCGGGAAATAGGAATAGAAAAATAATACCATAACTTCAGCAAGCACTACCACATTACTTCCAGCAATTACACTTCCTTCTCCCCCTCAATGCTGCAAGCAGAGCATGGAATTACTCTAAGAGTGGTAGCTTTCATTTTGTCAGTTATAGGCAGAAGTGGCCACCAGAGAATCATAGAATATTGGGGCTCTAGAAACCATATAGCACCTTAGCTAACCACTTCAATTATGGGTGAGGAAGATGACATCCAGAGAAGACACACTGTTCCTCAGTGACACTGCATAGCCAGGTCAAGACCTACTTCTTTTTAGTCCCCAATATAATTATTTGCCTATAATTAGGGAAGTATCACTTGCTGACTTTTCTGAAACCTTGATAAATTTCATGCTTAGCATCTGACTTATTTTCTATTGTTGTTTAACAAATCACCACTAAGTTAGTGGTTAAAAGTCCTGTAGGTCCGAAACCCCAGCATAAAATATCGGAATTCTTGGCTCCGTTTCTGCCTGGGTTAAAATCAAATTGCAGCAAACTGCATTCTCCTTGATACTCAGGGTTTTTTCCAAGCTCATGAAGTTGTGGCAGAATTGACTTTCTCACAGGGATTCTTACCAGTTCCTTGCTGGCTGTCACCTGAGTGATGCACTCAGCTCCTAGATGCTGTCCTTCCTCCCCACTGTGGTCCTTTAATGCTCAAAGCCAACAATGGAGAAACTTCCACAATCCCAATCCTCTTCTACTTCAAATTCCTCAAACTTTGAATCTCTTTTCGGGAAGAGTTCAGTCACTTTTAAGGGCTCACTTGATTAAGTCAGGGCCCTCTAGAATAACCCCCCTCTTTTAAATCCAAATGTGCCTCTTCATATTAGCCTATCATATTAGCCTAATCATGAGAGTGATAACCCATTGTATTTACAGGTTCCTTCTGCTTTGGATGGCTGGAGATGATCTTAATATTTTCCTGCCACAGAGTCCAAGCAGTTCAGAAGCCTGTCTTATGACTGGCCCAGTTGTGAGCTCTATTGATCTTAAAAGAAAGCACATTTGCTGAGGGCAATGCTATGAAGATTATGGGGATGGAGATTAATGCCCACAAATTTTCCTACTCACTCAGCAAAATTTAAACAAAAATTTTAGAGAGTTACAAAGCTTTATGTAAGGGAGAAATATCAAAACTAAATCACACAAGTTTATTGAGGGAAACAGGAACACATCATGATTTCTGGTTTGCGATTTTACCTATGTATGTATACCTAATGGTTTGAAATTATTTTCTTCCTATAAAAGAACTGTGTTCTGATTCTCCCTCCATCATAAAGATAAAAGGAATAGAAAAAGATGGATTTGCAAATTGTTAAGACAATTCTTCAGCTACAGTCATCTCTAGCTTCTTTTTTGAACTCAGGAATGATGAATTTATTATACAGAACAAAATATGCCAGATGCTGCTGGCAGTTGTCCTCTCTGACCATTTCTATAGTTACAGCTCTATTTCAGGTATTCTCTTTCTCCTAGAATTGCACTAGCCCCTCACTATGTCCTAAGCTCCATTTTTCCTCTTCAACCCAGCCTGCACACTCTCAGCAAATTTAATCCCCGGTGCTCTGCTCCTAAATGTAACCTGAGTTTGTGAAAATTCCACCTGCTCTTCCCAGCCCAGCAATTCCCAACCTCTGAGAAGTACTGAATCTCTCCTCTAATAAAATAGTCTACAAGACTATTTTATTCCACTTTTACCCCACTATCTGTTCTTCTTTGTACTGTGGATATGCTAGATAGCAAGTGCATTGAGAGCAGGGATCTAGGCTTCTCAGGAGTGGAGGTATCTCACTGTGCTTTCCACTTAATGGGTTCTCTGTGTATTTACTTGTGGAATGAAGGGATGGGTTCTCCACTATTATCTTTTGATATGTAAGCCTAATGTGATACTGACTCATTCTTGTTGAGGTTGGGAGAATTCACATAAACAATTTTATTGGTTGGCCCATTGGAAAGATATCTAACCATATAGCCATGTGCTTAGTCACCTCTTTGGCAGTAAGTTAGCATTTAGGGAGATGAATTAACATCCTGGTCACTGAGTTACAGCAGCAAATAAAATATATGAGAATGATGATACAGATTAAGAACACACATAAGAAAGAACAAGTGATTTACCCAATGAGCTGAAAGAGTTGACAAACATTTCTAAATACCAAGTTTACAAGCAGGACCACAACTGCATTTGTTTGAATAGGCACTGAGAAAAACAGTCACTTGGGCATTAGTACAATCGTGAAAATTTAACTGGTAAGTGATCAGTGTCCCAAGCTCTCTGGATAATGGAAATTACAAAGATCCATCAGAGATATATATCTGACATATCATCTATCTCCACAGGAATTTTTATGGATCCATTCTTAACCTAAGAAAACAAGTCATTTTTTACCCTGACTTTAAAGATGTTCCACAATTTGGCCCGACCCTACCTGTCTAACTATATATAATCTCAGTTCTAGCCACCTGATCTTTTTGTTATCTTTATATTGTCCTTCACACCTTTGCTATTGATTGTTTTTTCCTTGAAAAAGACTCCTTACTCCCCTCCAAGCCCATCCAAAGTCTATCAACAAGATGTTCTCAAATCCCAGCTCCTTCAGGAACCTTTTCCAACAATGCCTGAGAACATCTGACATTGCATTTCACTTAAACAATGTCTAGCCTGGGTATAATATTCTTAAGTTACATTTTCTTTTCCTCAGAACAGAGATTTCTCTAATGCCTCTCCAATTTGCAATTTCTGAGTGAAAAAACAGATCTCTAATTTCCTTGTTCTCTCCCTTTATAGATGGTTGGGCCATTTTTCATAGACTCAGAGTATTCTTCATACTTAAGGTAAGATAGTATAACTTGAGTATGTTTCAATGTTAAATATCCTATATGAAATTTACTTGTAATGTATTATCATTCCAATCTGAATACTATAATATTTCTTTTATTACAGGCATATTTTCTCGTATTGTATTTTTTTTAGTTGTAGATGGACAGGTTACCTTTATTTTGTTTATTTATTTTTATGCAGTGCTAAGGATTGAACCCAGTGCCTCATACATTAGGCAAGAGCTCTGCCACTGAGCCACTACCCCAGCCCTCTCATATTGTATTTGTTAATACTTGTTTTCGTTTCTTGTGTTTTACTTAAAAAATACCTGCCATTCTTATATTGGCTCTTCTGTGTTCCGAATAGCTTTTAATTTCCCCAACTGTTTTTAATCTTTCTATTTTTTTCATTAATATTTGTGATTATTTTTTCTTGTCATTAATTCCACCGTTAGCTATACTAATTCTGATATTTACATACATGTACTATTTTTGTGATTATGAGATTTTGGTCCTCAATTGTTTCCTTGGGTTTGCAAGTTTCCTTTTCAGCTCACTTTGTTTTATTAGCATGCTATCTTTGAGCTCTTTATTTGTTGGATTCAATTTTTATTAAGTTTTTCTATGATTTCAAGTAAATGTTCCTTGGTTTACAATTTCTCAAGGAGTGGATTTGCTGTCTTTTGCATACTCATTTTTTATTTTGCTATCAAATGTTTGTGTAGTTTCCATTCCATTTCTTTAGGTACTTTTCATACTTCATGTGCTGATTCTTCTCCTTTCTCCTGCCACCCCTGGATCCATTCATAACTCCTCTGACAGGTTCTTGGCCCAAGGAGACTGAGTTCCGTGTATTTCTTTATCTTGTCAGACTCCCTTGTCCTCTGGATTTTAGTTGGGTTCTGCCAACAGAAAGAGCTGGTAGGGGGCTGGGAGAGGGAAAGAGGCAGAGAGAAAAGATACTTCCTGCCTCATTCCTGCTTGTCTTATTGAGCTCTTGTAATGGCTATATTCCTCCACCATCACAATCTTACCAGGTGGTCCCTCTTCCATGGATCCTACCATCACATGGCTCTTCTAACACAGTTTCATCCTCTCCCTCCTTTCGGAAAAGGAAATCAATCTTTTGTTGGCTTACTTAACACCATTCACATCTTAGTCAATAGCTCCTTCATTAATTGTCTTTCAATTAAAACCTTTGTGTTTTGCCATCCTTCTTGCTACGATCCTGACTGATGGACTTGGACAGTTTTCTTCCCACATGTGCCAAGTTTTGCTGATAATGAGGGCTGCAATGCCTATGCCTCTTTTTTTTTCATTTGATTTCTGTTAGTGATTTTTTTGATATTTACTATTTATTTTTGCTAATTTTATAAAGTCTTAGAGATTGATGATTCCTTTTCAATCTATTAACATAACCTGATAATAAATTATAATATAATAATAATCATTATATTATACATAATATAGTATAGTATATAATAATAATAGTGTATAATAGTAATTCCTATGTTCATACAGTTAGCATTTCTAGAAGTGCTAACCCACACTGATTTCTCCTTTTAATCGATTCCAAAAACATATTACCCATTTTTATAATAACATTGTCTTCAAAAGCTTTATGACTGTGAGTCCTTCTATTTTTTTTTTCATTTTTTTATATAAGACAGCAGAATGCACTACAATTCCTATTACAAACAAAGAGAACAATTTTTATATCTCTGGTTGTATACATAGTATATTCACACCAATTTGTGTCTTCATACCTGTACTTTGGATAATAATGATCATCACATTCCACCATCATTAATAACCCCATACCCCCTCTCTTTTCCTTCAACCCCTCTGCCCTATCTAGAGTTCATCTATTCCTCCCAAGCTCCCCCACCCTACCCCACTATTAATCGGCCTCCTAATATGAATGAAAACAATCAGGATTTGGTTTTTGGGGATTGCTTAACTTCACTTAGCATTATCTTCTCTAACTCCATCCATTTACCTGCAGATGCCATGATTTTATTCTCTTTTAATGCTGAGTAATATTTCATTGTGTATATATGCCACTTTTTTATCTATTCATCTATTGAAGGCATCTAGGTTGGTTCCATAGTTTAGCTATTGTGAATTGTGTTGTTATAAACATTGATGTGGCTGTGTCCCTGTAGTATGCTGTTTTTAAGTCCTTTGGGTATAGACTGATGAGAGGAATAGCTGGGTCAAATGGTGGTTCCATTCCCAATTTTCCTTTTAATTGCTTCCAAAAATGTATTACCCATTTTTATAATAACATTGTCTTCAAAAGCTTCATGACTGTGTGTCCTTTTAATATACATGTCCAGAAACAAAGTCAAAGAAAAAGTCAATTCCCCTGAGTAATTCAAGATTCCTGCAGCTACACTGAATTTAGCCCAGTTTTGAGGAACACTGAAGCACTAGGGGATGCTCCAAGGTCATTCTGCAACACAGTGGATTCACAGAATAATTCTAAATGTGAGTATTTAGGATGTTTCAAATTCATGTACTTTCTCCAAATCCTAATACTCAGGATGCCATTAATTTCCAACCTTAATTCCTCTTTGCAGAAAGTTTAATGTTATTATTTCGATTTAGTCACATAGTCAAATTATTGAGTACATTATATTGAGAAATATCTCTCAAATTTTTAATAGCCAAGAAAAATATCTGTTCACAACATGCAGCTAAACTTCATTTGACCCAACCAATGGATTTTGTCTGGAACATGTATTCTAAGACTAGATTTCTGAGAGTTTGATAAAGCTCTCTTTGCTTTTCTGTCTCTCTTGAACAGAAAGTTCAAGTTTTGTTTTCGAATTTCTCCATATTTAACAAATTTCTCCATATTTAATATTATATATTTAAGGGACATTTTTCTAGCAATATTTGGTTATCACACAACTGATAACCAAATCACTTCTCATTTGTCACATACAGTACTAATTTAATCATATAGTAATTATATGAGAGATATACCAATTGAAGCAATGGAAAGTATATAATAATAATTCCTGTGTTCATACAGTATAATAAAGTTGAGCTTCTCACACCATGATTCTCAGGATTGGAATGTGATAAAGAACTCACTGCTAAAAAGGGATTAGGGACATAGTTGCCTTCCTACATACTTTAGGCATGTCTGTCTGTCTGTCTCTCTCTCTCTCTCTCTCTCTCTCTCTCTCTCTCTCTCACACACACACACACACACACACACTTTAAAATTTTTACTTATGACATTGACATTCTAGAAGATAAGTTGCAATCAATTGAATTTTATTAAGAAATCATAATAGACAAATGTGTTTCTAGATTGGATGTTTCATGCTTGATATGTTCCTTCCTATACTCCCGCCCTCATCCATCTACCAAAATCTGCTCTAATTAAGGTCTGGTTATCAGTAAAGATGGCCTTTATTTGAATCAGATCACTCTCTTATATTCTCCCAGGGGAACTTCACTTTAATCCTTAAGTCCAAAACTAGAATGAATGGATCCCTTGTGGATGTGACATTCACAGTGTCTTCCAGCACATGGGCAATGGTCATGGAAAATATGAGAAAGGTCCAGATATGTACCTGAAACTACAAAATACAGGTGGACCTAGGAGGCCAAACCTTCATAGAGTTGAACTTTTGAACTAAAAAAAAAAGTTCTTAAAACACAGAGAATATAGTTCATGTTTCTTTAAGGTTTTGCTCAAGTTTTTAAATATGTTGTTGTTTTAATTAGTTGTTAGTTCTCCTTTGTATATGCAATGCATGTCTTTCCCAAATCCTTTATAAAAAATTGGACACACTGTGTGATGCATAAAAAGTATATCATGCTCACAAGCTTTCTCTGTGGCTGATTTTTATTATCCACTGTTTACCTGTTTCTCTCCCTAGAAGCATGTTCTTAAAACAGAGAGGATGATATCATTATGTTGTTTGGTACATAGTACACAAATATCCACTTCTAGTAACAAAATAAAAGGTATATATTTAAGATGATAGCCTGTATTTGAAATATGTTGTAAAGCACTTAATGGAGGTAGAATGCCTCCATTAAGTGCTTTACAACATAAATTAAGTACTATGTCACATTATTTTGAATGTGACATAGTACTAAATTAAGTACTATGTCACATTATTTTGAATTTTTAAAAAGGCTTACTTAAAGAAGACATAATTTAAATACTGAGCAATTTTTCCTGTGTGTTATTAGGTTTATCATTGGTTTAAAAGATAGAATCTCAGTCTGAGGTGATTTGATTTCTAAGAAATATAAGCCATCCCCCCTTAGATAAACCAATAAGGTAAATTTGGTTCACTGAGAGCCATTGTATCTAAGTGGCACTTAACATTTGGTGCAATTCTAATACTGAAAGCACATTAGGCAAATCAGTCAATAAACAGTTATTTAGACATATAACAGATATATCTATTAATTTACACATGGGATATAAATGCAAGTTCTTCATCCTTTACAAAGCTAATGCTAGAGTTGAACTGACAAAGCAAAGACACATTAAAGACATAGGGGGTCATGACTAATGCCAAGTAAATAAAATATACAAATAGCACTATGGAAATGCACAGGAAAAAGGACTTCACTACAAAGATTTATTGAGCAGACTTTGTTTTCCTCCATGTGGCTTTAGAGTGCCTATTATTTTAACATGTGTACATATGTTAACGCATTTGAAAAGCATTACAGAAGTAATCCTTGTCCTCTTCTTTCTTTCATGTGCCTGGACTTTAGGCCCAGGGATAACAAATCTATTGCATAGATTAATATCTTGCTCTTTGGCAGACAGAGAAATGCTTCCCAAAAATGGTCTAGCCAATAGCAGCTACCAACAATTGATCAGCATTTGCAAGCCAGGGAAAACTTTCCCGTCAGATTGTAATGGGGTGTGGGGGTCCCCTGCTCAGGGATAAGGGAGGAAGCCTAATACTTAGCAGATAGATTGGCACACAACAAGTCATTAATAAAAAATGAGCTTAGGTAATTAATTAACTTCTTAAGTTACATAATTCGGTTCTTGCCTAGTATTTCTTTCCTCATAGATCACTGCATTTTACTGCTGTCCAGGACCAATGACACATACTACTGGGATATGTGCACAGCTTTCTGGAAAGTGTGCAGAGCATCAAGGAGCCAGGAGACAGCAACTGCTGGAGACTAGAAAGGCATAAAATAGCAGGAGTCTGAAAGCTGGGAAGGGAGGACCTAAAATCAAAGAGCAAATTAAAGGCATTAAGATCCAGTTAAGCTGCCTTAAATCTGGGGAGGTTACTTCTCCATCTACAGGTGCTGGTGTTAGAATTGCAAAATACAACCTACCAGTGTAAAATGTAACTTGAAAAAGCATCTGTACAGTTCAGAGAGTAGTGACAAAAGAAACACCAAGAGGCCACACCAGGCCAAGAACCAGAACATGACCAATCCTAGAAGCCTTTCAGACGCTCACTCCTGCTAACTCTCCTTAGAGGTCAACACTACCCTGAAATCATCTGTAATCATTGTCTGGCTTGTTTCTGTTTTTGTTTAGTCTTTAAGAACCATGAGTCCTTCAGTTTGAACATTTGTAATACAATAATATTGTATCTTCTTCTATAACTTGCTTTTGTTCAAGTTTATGCCTTTGAGAACATCCATTCTGATGTATGTTCTAGAGTTGATTCCTTTCCCCTGGGGTGCAATATTTTTCTATGTAACTCTTCCATACTTATTTAGGATCACACTTGGGTTTCCCAAGATTTTTTCCTATTATGAACTATGCTGCTGGTAACATTCAAGTGGCTGCCTCCTGGTACACACGTGCTGAAGTTTCCCAAGAATATCCCCTCAGTAGAAAATGGCTGAGCAAAGTCTGGTCACATTCTACACTACCAGGAACCCAAACAGATTTCAACAGTAGACATACCAGTTTGCATTCCCACATCAGGGAGTAAGAATTCTCTCAACTCTATAATTTTGGCAGCTCTTGGCATTATTAGTCTTTCTGGCTTCTGGCAATTTCATAGAATTGTTCTGCGGTACTAAATAGTACTTCCATTCTTTCTTTTGTCTATTTCCTCTTTTGAATTGGTTTCCTTTTTCTGATTTACTCATAAGGCTCTAGGTGCTAACTTCTTGTTAACGAGAGATCTGAAAGATTTTTTTCTCAGTTATTGGCTTGGCTTGTCCCTTCAAATGTCTTTAAGTAAGAGAACATTTGTTGGCTGGGCAGAGGGAAAACGGGATTTACAAGGGAATACCCAAAAGCTTTGGGTGGGATTAGTGAGAACAGGGAGTCATAGCAGAGAATAGAATCAATTTCTGATACAAGGTTAGAATAAGCCAGGTCAAGGTGACACCAAACTGTACCTCGGTGTTTTCCTCCAAACTCCTGATCCACATTACTTTCTTTTGAATATAAAGCCTGTTAACATTTTTTTTTCCCAAGTCAGCTATATTAAAGGTAGATTTTTTTTTTAAGGAATAAAAGCATGTTTGCCTCCACCCACCCCAGATACTTTCTGGAAGTCAGTCTCACAAACATAGTAGCATCCTCTAACTGCAGATTTATTTCTATGGGAACAGGTAAAGCCTGTGAGAGTAGAAACGTTATGTCCAAACATAAAATGTGATGGTGGCAAATACACTGTGATTTATGGTTTCTTTTATTTTTATTCTGTTTATTTATGACAAATAAGAATTAAGGATTTTCTTTTTTGTTTATTTAGCCTTTCTTCCACCTCTTTTATAAATTCTAAGTTGCATGATTAGAGTCACACCCTAATTCACAAAAGCTGGGAACACCTGCCAAGTGTCAAGTTGTCTGGTAATAAAACAATAAACAGAATTGGACAGTCTTCTTAGGAAGCTCACACCCTAATGAGAGGCAGCAAAAAATTGCAATACAGGTGATTAAAGAATGCTATGGAAACATGTAATAGGATGCTATGCTTTGGTTTAAGTTTGTGCCTTCAAAAGTTTATGAGATTGGAAGCTTGGTCCCCAGGGTGGGACTTTTGGAAGGTGGTAGGCACTTTAAGAGGTAGGACCCAGTGGGATGTCCTGAGATCCCTGGGGACAGGAGGAAGTGCTGGAACTGTTCCAACTGCTAATTACTGGGTAGACCTCCAAAAAGGATTGTTATAAAAGGAGAAAGCCTGGCCCCTCCTTCCTCCCTTTCCTGGCTGGACATGTGACCACTTTACCTACCACAAGCTGCCATCATTGGTATCTGCTGTCCACCAGGGGACCTTCACCAGAACTAGGTTGATGTAGGAGTCGTGCCCCTGAGATTCCCAAACTAAGCTAAATAAACCTCTTATTCTTCAAAAATAGCCTGTTTCAGTTATTTTGTTATAGTAATGAAAAACTGAGTAATACAATGGGACATCCAACTCAATCATATTCAATCTCAATGCCTTATTTTGAAAGTTTGTTCTCCAATAATACGGTTTTTTTTGTTCATTCCTCTAAGTTTCCCCCACTTCATGGCAATAACTGATCTTTTATACTGTCACATCTTGCCTTTTCCAGGCATACATAGCAGTTAAAATCATACAGCAATTGACCTTTACAATTTTTTTTTCACTTAGCAATATTTATAAGTTTCTTCTGTGTGTTTTTGTAACATGGTGACTCATTTCTTTTTATGGATGAATAATATTCTACTGTCTGGATGAACCATTTTTATATCCATTCACATACTGAAGGACATCTTGGTTGCTTCAAAGTTTTGACAATTATTAACAAAATTGCTATAAATATCTGTGTGAAGTTTTCATAGGGATGTAAGTTTTCAACTAACTTGAATAAATTCCATGGTGCAAAATTTCTGAATTGTGTGGTGGGAGTATTTTTGTAAGCAATTGCCAACTGTCTTCTAAAGAGACTCTCCCAGTTTGCATTCCCACCAACAATTGATGGGAGTTCCTGTTGCTCCACATCCTCACCAGTATTTGGTGCCTTTTATCTTAGATTTTATTCATTCTAATATAGATAGCAGTATCTCATTGTTGTTTTAATCTAAGTAACATTTTTGTTTCAGAAATAATTAGATTCTCCAAATACAAGCTTTGCCAAACTCTTGACTAGAGGGTTTTTGAAGAAATTTTAAAAACCTTCTCATAAAATTTATATGGGAAAGCAAAGGGTCAATAACAATAATCAAGATAATTTTGTGATGAAAGAAAATCCCTATGTGTAGTTTAATGCTTTCTACACTTATGTTAAAATACTCTCCAGTTTAGCTTAATTTAATTTAACCTCATGTCAAAAATATGCTGATACAGGGCTGAGGGTGGAGCTCAGTGGCAAAGCACTTGCCTAGTGTGCACAAGGGCCTGAGTTTGATGCCTAAAAAAAGGAAAGTAAAAATATTCCTAATGTCAATATTGCTATAAAACTATGGTAACTAACATCTTATAGTATTGGCATTATAGATGAGTAAGCAGGGCATAATCCAGATGCTGGTAGCAAACCTACTGAAGTATAGAAATAGCTGCCTTGGGCGGGGACTGAGGCTCTGCAGTAGAGTGTTCACCTAGCATGTGTGAGGCCCTGGGCTCGATCCTCAGCACCACATATAAATAAATAAAATACAGATAAAATAAATAAATAAATTTTAAAAATTAAAAAAAAAGAAGTAGCCTGCCTTCACAGATCAGTGGAGGGAAAATGGATTCCAACAATTGTGTTGGGAAAATTGTTAACTGGTACTTCACATCATATAAAAAATAAATTCTAAGCAGATGAGGACTCAATGTAAATTTTGAAAATCAAAACTTCACAACTTAAGAAGAAAGTTTGGGAGAACATCTCTATGACTCTGAAGTACAAAAAGTCCAATCTGAATGTAAAGAGAAATCTATTCAATGGCATTAAACAATGTTTATTGAGTGGCATCATGAAGTAACAGAGACCACTGGTTGCTATGCATATAACTGATAAGGGGTTGTGCCTAGAATAAATAAATAACTTTTACAAGTTAATAAATTCCCCCCTCATGTACAAAATCAACTTGGGATGTTTTAGATACACAACTTCTGTGAGCTAGAATTTTTACTTCATTGTGGTCTGGATATGAGGAGTCCCCAAAAAGCTCACGACTAGATTATGATACCTGCAACCTAATCCATGGATTAAAATTTGAAATGACTCCTGTGGTGGGTGCCAACCATAGGCAGGGTACAGCTGGAGGAGGTAGGTGACTGGAGGCAGGCCTTCGGGATTATATATTTTGTCCCTGGCTCCTCAAGCTCTCTCTGCTTCCTGGCTGCCCTGAGCTGAGCCGTTTTCCTCTGATAGGCTCCTCCACCATGATGTTCTGCCTCACCTCAGGCCCAGAGCAGTGGAGCTGGCTGACCACGGACTGGACCTCTGAAACACCAAGCCCAGAGTAAGCTTTTCCTCACCTCAGTTGTTCTTGTCAGGCATTTTGTTCACGGCAATGGAAGACTGACTAACACACCCTTCTTAGGAAAGTTCACACGTATCCATCAATAGGAAGATGGAGAAAGAAACTCAGAATATTTATTCAATGGCACATTTTACAATGTTTAAAAAATGGATAAGTTGCTAAAATACAGTGTTGAGGGGGGGAAAATAAACTTTGAAGAAAATACAAATCCTTAATTAAAATTTTTAAAATATGTAAAAAAAACTGTTTTATGCATAAACACTTACATATGTCATAGAAATAAAATGACTCGAGCAGCAATAATAAACATGAAATTGAGGATGGTACTTAAATCTCGAGATATACTTGTACCTACCTCCTGAGATGTGTTTTGTTATTTCTTAAGCTGAGCAATGTTAATATGGGTGTTTATTAGCCTCTTAATAACTATTTGTGTGGCCTGAAATAGTTTATATTTAATTTAATTAAAAGCTTAAAATCTATTTTTTTAAAAGAGTGACAAAAATTAGAGACAGAGCTATGATCAGGGCAGTCTGTTTGATGAACAGACTCCTCTTTGAAGACCTGGGCAAGGCTCTACCCTCCTCACGGTGCATACTCCATACCCCGGGTATGGCCCACTTTAGATGTGACCATGCACCTGCCTTCCACTGCAGTGCTCACTCCTTTGACCTAGAGCCCTGTTTCTCCTTCCCCACATTGCCTTCAAATAACACCCCTCCCAGTGTGCCAGGTCTGCTGTCCCCTACTCAGCCTTCCCTACTCCACAGCATCTTCTTGTTCAGCCAGGCGCCTGACAAAAGAGACCTCACACAACCTGTGTTAGCTATTTCCACTTTTCACTGGTACATTTCAGTTTCATGAAATGTTTCAGGAGACATTTTTCAGGCATTTTGGAAACTACCAATGATATGGTATTAATAAAACATCTCTCCCGGCATGAGTATTTACAGAATGTTCTCATTAACTGAACCTCAGATGAGGTCTGCAGAGTGACTTGTTTTCTTGCATAGTACTTGTTCATGTAAAAAGCTGGCTTTCCCATTTGATATTTTGCCTAAATAGCCATAACTCTGTTTAATACTCTATGTTTAATAGTGAAGTATAAAATTCTCCAAGTTTTTATTGCCACCGTTGGAACTATTTCTTCATATTCTTTGTGCACAGTACCCAAAGCTCAACTAGCATTTGGTGGAATGATGCTATAATATATCATCTTTGAGAAGGTTTTTGCTGCATAACACTCTTCCATCACCACGGAAAGACGTTTAGACTTTTGAAAGAGTTGAATTCTCTGAATATTGGCAGGGATATTTTACAGAGAAATTTTTAGTTCTAATTATTCAGACTGATGTTGCCACACCCAGTATGTACAGAGAAAGAAACGGGTTAACCTAAAATAACAAAGAAGAATCTAACATACTAAAAAAAATTTTTTTAGAGAGGAGAAACATAATTCAGAAAGGAAGTTTCCCAACTAATCATGGAGTTGAGAACCTGAAATATTGAGGTAACAAGTCAACTTATAATGTGTCGCCAACCACCCCACTCTGACCACACACTCACCTCCCTTTCCTTTTTCTTCTTCTCATTTCCTATAGCTTCCATCTCACTGTGTTCCTGTGGTTACATTCTGCATTCTACTGGAATGATTTACCATGGCTGTGCCCACCTGCCCGGCAGTTACAGAATCTGTCCTTTCCTTCTAAGTCACCATCAAAACTCATCTGCTCCATGTCTTTTCAACAAAGTGCTCATTCAGTTTTCATGATGGAAACTCATCCTCTCTTTAAGGTACTAATGAAAAATGAAGACTTTCCATCATACCTGCCATGGGCATTTGCATGAGCTTTCATCCAAACAAATGAATCTTTCATAATGAAACTATTTTTTACATGTCAAAGCCATAAAAGGCAAGTAAAAGAGACATTTTGCAGGATAGTAGTGTTTTTGGTTTCCCTAAATTATATTAATAACTCCATCGTCCCCTGAAGCTGTATGGTGGTTGGCCTTACAGGAGCAGACAGAGTTCTGTCTCTTTATTTTTTTGTGTGTGATTTCTTCATTATGAATTACTGGCTTGCCAAGTGCCTGGCACATGCCTGTAATCCCAGTAACTCAGGCGGCTGAGGCAGGAGGATCATAGGTTCAAAGCCAGCCTCAGCAACTTAGAGAGGCCCTAAGAAACTTATTGAGACCCTGTCCCTAAATAAAGTACATATTAAAAAGGGCTGGGGATGTGACTCAGTGGTTGAGCTCCCCTGGGTTCAATCCTCAGGATAAAATAATAATAATAATAATAAAACTGGCTTACTCTATGTTCCCATAGGGCAGGATGGAACAACCAGGTAGAGTTGGTGCAGTCCTCCTCCTTTCCCTCATTCAGTCCCAGATCCCCAGGACAGCCAGCTGCAAGCACTCCAGTGTCCTGAAGTCCAGAACCTCATAGTACACCACTTGCACTTTACTTCCTGGGCGTCTTTTCAGTCCACTAGCTCTGAATTTGCTCTTCCTATTTGAGACTTTAGCACCTCTGCCCTGTTATTCTCTTCACCCTTATACAATTCTAGCTGCCCAAGTATCCATCTACATGATTGAAGCCTGACCTTGGGAGTACCCTAGTTTCTGGCTAGCACTTCCACTGGTTTTCCAAGCCCCCACCCTATAGAGCCCAGCTCCAACTTGAGTTCCTCTGTCTCTCTTCAGTGGTCTGATAGGCAAGGCCAGCCCTACACATGGGTTCAGAACGTGGTTAAGTGCACAGTGATCACATGTGTGGTTTAAGAGACCATTTTGCAGAAAAGTAAAGATCCCAAACCCTGCAGTGGATCTCCTGGGTTTAATACCCATATTCATTACCTGTTTCCAACTTAAAATTTCCTCAGCCCCTCCAAAAATTGTATGGGGGTGGGAAGGATAGTAGAATGAATTGGACATCAGTACCCTATGCACATATATGACTACACAACCGATGTAATTCCATATCATGTACAACCAGAAGAATGAGAAGTTATACTCCATGTATGTATGATGTGTCAAAATGCATTCTACTGTCATGTATAATTAGAACAAATTTTTAAAAAATTAAAAAGAGTTTCTTTGGGGAAATGACATTACATTTACCACATGGCATGGAAGTTCAGATTAAATGAAACATAAAATTCTGTGCTTAGCAAAGTTACTGGCATGTGGTAAGGGGTCAATATATTATCTAATGATAGATAGTCATTATTACTATCACCAGATCTTACAGAACCTGTGCTCCCACTATTAGAGATTTGGGTCTTTATCAGCTTTTCCTTAGACCCAGAAGAATTGGGGAAGAGCCAGAGAACTTTGTTCTGTTCAGGAGGCCAGGAATACAAGGAAACCTCAGAGTGGAAGCGGATGGGAAAAGTTAAAGAGAGCAAAGGCTGTAGACAGAGAGTGTTGGAAACATTAAAGATGGACTTTGTCTAATTTGCAGCTGTGTCCGGATGACCTTTCTGACAGGTCAGGGCAAGGGTTTGTTACTGGAGTGAGAGGGCAGATTGCATATTGAGTAGGGCCATCTCGTCACACAACTCCAAAGGACACCCTTCCATTATGGTGTTTTTAACTTTTTCATCTTTCTGCCCTTCATCTCCTTTGCTTCTTTTTTTAATTTGTTCTTTATAGATCAGCATGACAGTACAGTATATGTTGACATATTTATACAAACATAGAGTATATCTTATTCTAATCAGGATCCCAGTCTTGTAGGTGATGATCACAGCATTTCTGCCTCAAACAACTCTAGGAGCATGATTTATGGTGGAAATGTGCTAGGTGTGCTGTTTAAAAAAACACACACACAATGGAAGCAATTAGAGAAATGTATATTAAAACTACGCTGAGATTTCATCTCACTCTAGTTAGAACGGCAACAATCAAGAATACATGTGACTATAAATGTTAGTCAGGATGTGGGGGATAATGGCACATTCATACATTGCTGGTGGGACTGAAAATTGGTACAACCACCCTGGAAAGAAGTATGGAGATTCCTCAGAAAACTTGGAATGGAACCACCAGTTAACCCATTTATCAAACTCCTCAGTTTACACCAAAAAAAACTTAAAATCAGCGTGCTAGAGTGACATAGCCACATCAATGTTTATAGCAGCTCAATTCACAATAGCTAAGCTATAGAACCCTTCAACAGATAAATGGATAAAGAAAATGTGGCATATATACACAGTGGAATATCACTCTGCCATAAAAAATTTTATGACATTTGCCAATAAATAGATGGATCTGGAGACTATTTTTCTAAGCAAAATAAGCTAATCTCCCTCAAACCAAAGGCTGAATTTTTTTAAAAAAATGCTTTTTAGTTGTTCGACCTTTATTTTATTTATTTATAGGTGGTGCTAAGAATCGAACCCAGTGCCTCACCCATACGAGGCAAGCGGTCTTTCACTGAGCCACAACTTCAGTCCCGAAATTTTCTCTTTGATATGTGGATGCTAACACACAACAAGGGGGTGAAGAGAACAGAAGTTCATTGGATTAGACAAAGGGGAAAGAAGGGAAAGGAGGGGGACAAGAATAGGAAAGATAGTGGAATGAATCTGACAACTTTCTTATGTTCCCATATGACTGCACCAAAAGTGAATCTCGACATCATGTACAACCACAAGACTGGGATCCTAGTTAGAATAAGATGCACTCCATTTTTGTATAAATATGTCAACATACCCTCTACTGACATGTTTATCTAAAAAGAGCAAATTTAAAAAGAAGAAGAACAGGAGATTAAAGGCAGAAAAATTAAAAAGTTAAAAACACCATAATGGAAGGGTTCCCTCTGAAGTTGTGTGACGAGATGGCCCTCAACTAGCAACACTTGCCATACTCTTCAACATCCATTGCACAACTACCCTTCTATCAGCGACCATTGACAAAGCACCACTACACAGTAAACAATGACTGATTTTGGCCAGTAGTTCTCAACAGGGTAATTTTGGGGCAGTCTTAGTTGTCAAGACTCAAGTTGAAGAAAGAAAGTTTTCTAATGTAGAGTCCAGAGGTATTGCTAAGCACCTGAAATGCACAGGACAATCCCCCATGACAGAGAATTGTGCAGCCAAAATGTCAATGGGGCTGGGTTGAGAAACCCTGCTCTAAGTCAATGGTGGCAATCATTTCTTCTTGTCAGTGATTAGTTCAGGGAACCAGACCTGATGTGAAGAAGGCTTTGTGTACAGGAATGAAAACCAAAAGAAAGGTAAAAGTTCAGGTAAAGGTTGGCATGGCGAAAGCCCACAGCCGCAGAGATAAACTGAGCTCTACTTTATTAATTTTAATCCTCATTCCTACCTTTGAAAACACACACACACACAATGAAGGTCTACATCAATTTCATCTAAGTCTTCAGGGGTAGGAAAATCATTAGCTGACATTTATAGTACATTTCTATTTTTTAAAGGATATTTTATTTTTTAAAAAAATACACCCTCAGCTCCTTTATCAATTTAAAAAAGCATTCTTCTTTTGCAAAAGCCTAGGTAGATCTTGGGCTATTCTTGACTTCATCCTATCTCCTGTACTTCCTGGGATTTTCCACTAGTCAAGACCTCATCCCGCCATCCTTCTAAGCACTGTGGTCTTTGAACGAGACCACAAACTTCTTTAAAGTAGATTCTCCATCTTCTCCACATTTTTGTTCTTTATACCTAAAATAGGCTCTGACATATAATAAGTACTTGGTAAAGATTTGTTGGTGGTTCAAAGTTGAACACAATCTGGAATTTTTGTGCTATTCTTCTCCTAAGAATTATTAGGCATCCTCTTCACCTTCATACATAGAATTGTAGCTGATATCAAGCATGACTCCAAAGTATTGATTTCATATTTTTAACCTCTCCTCTCACATTTCTATTTGTTTGTGAGTTGGTTGTCCATTAAATTCCTCCAGAGCCTCATAGAATTCTTAAAAGCCTTTGCCAGCTTTTCACCTTTGTGTTGAAGCCATGATCCAGGAAAGCCTCTGATTCCCCAACCCTAATGTTGGAGCTGTTCCTTGCTTTTCCCAGAAAGAAGAGCATCTCCTAGAGCTTGGTCCAGGGCAGAGCCTTGCCTAGAGTGGGTCTGGTCATGAATTCCTGCCTCTGATGTACACTGATTTCTTCTCCACAGTTGCCACAAACCCCGGGAGTCCTTGTCTCTCTGGTTTTCTTCTTAGATGATTTCCTCCATCTTGCCTAGAAATGCTTCAACCTCTAACGAGAAAAGGAGAAGGAGGTGTCCTCTGCTTATGAAATTTTTAAAAAATATTTCAGGTTCCTTACAAAGCTACAGAGGATAATAAAGCCCTGTGACCTCTCTGCTTTCCTCCTGTTAGCACACTCTGTTTCCTCAAGGATTCTATGGATAGTATTGTTTGGAACTAAAGTCATTGTTTAGCCTAAAATTGAGAGTATGTTGTTAAACTACTTAATCACATTGAGTGTATAAGTATGTATTTTATTTTAATTTTACTTGAACACACTAAATACTGACAAGTTTAAACAACCAAAAATATGGAAGCAAATGCTGAATTTAAAGAAAGCTTAATGCAATGTGTGATGTTACAAATAAATAGAGAAAATGAGTCCAAGTTTAAGTATAATGAGTTAATGTGCTGATAAGTGTGAATGCAATTTTTAAGTATCGGTGCCTTGGGGAAAAATATAGCAATTTCCCCCCTTATCTAAGGAGTGGGAGGTTTGCTTGACAGAAACAGAAGACACCCACGGTATAGTGGAGTCTTGCTCAATTTTTTTTGATGACAACTTTTATGCCCTACTTTCTGCCCCATCTCTGCACAAGCTGACACAAAATTATGGGTGCGCCATCCTTTGGTTTATGGGGAAAAGTCGAACTACACACCCCCTGCTTATGTGCAGAAACCTCTACCCCATCCACTAAACACTATAAAAACACCAGGCCAGGCTTTCTTGCTCTTCCCAGAGAGACTCATTATATAAGTAATAAAACATCCCAGGCCTCCTACATGTGTATAGCATCAGTAATCTTGACATCCAAATTGAATTTGGGGTAGGAACTCATTGTGTTTCTGCAGAGGGGTGATGACATATAGTTTATTGGAATATAATAGACCCTCCAGGACCTCAAAGACTAGGTCCCTTTAGCAGTGAAGAGCAAGAGAGGTCACAGTGGGTAGCAGATATTCTCCCAAAGTATTCTAGTAAGACTTGTGAGGGTGTGGCTTGTTCAGTTGTCCACCCACTCTGTCATGCATAAATACTATGAAATTAACAAAGTTTTGCTCCAGATGCTGAGGACCAACTATCACCTGAGTCTGGGGAATCTGTGTGGAGGAAAGTCAAGGAAGAGCAAAATGTACCTCTGTTCCTCAATGCCCCTGCATAAAGCAGGTCCAGTCTAGGCAAAGATTCATTGTTGCTACAGGCGGGGAGTATTTTTATCACCGCAGAAACTTTTCATGTCATTTATAGTCAATGTTATTTTAAACAAGAATTCAAACAATTATTTATAACTTATAGTAGAATGTAAATAAAAGAAGTGGCATTGCTTGCCTACCATATTTTCATTCCACTGGCAGATTTGATGGGGTGAACACGAAGACTCTGAAGGCAAACTTATCAGAACAACATCCAATTTGCTAACAGAGAAGTATTTATCAATTTGGTGAGTGTGTGTAATAGAAAAAGTAGTTTTTCTGAAATATATAGGATATTGTGTTTGCTACACAGGGGGAACAAATGATGTCAACATTCTCTGATTTAAGGGGAAAAATATGCATTTCATTTTTGCTTTGAAGTGCTCTAGGAGCAATGCTCAGATAGTACATTAAAAGCACTGCAGAAACACTTTCTCTGTTCTTCCTTCTTTATCTGTTTTCTTATTTCCTCTGCATCTTAGAAGCTGAGAATGAAACAGCTCTAAAAGATGGAACTTCAGGGAATTACTCTTGCCTGTGCCTTGTAATTTCACAAGCCATTCTGTATCTGTTTATTCATTTCCTGCTAGTGACTAAATGAATGTCTTTAATGTCTCTTTCCAGATGACAGCTCAGGAGATAGACAGACAAGAACTTTATCACTGATCGCCATCAACCAGTGATTCCTGAGCATCCTCTGTGGTCAGGACAAGAGATGGATGACAGGAAACCAGGATAGGTTAATCCAGACAATGTAGCACTGTCTGCAGAGCAGGAACTTGCCTTCTGGATGGAGACGTTTGTAAGGACCCAGAGAATTATATGAGTAGTTTTTTAAAACTTTAAAGAGCCAATAGCTACTGCGCCTCCTTCACCCCCCTGGTTCACTCTGTACCTAGCATGTTCTAGGCACACAATAAACATAAAAGAAGATGAATGAGTAAATGAGAACCCTTAGGTATTTAATTTATTTTTTAATAGAGTTTATTAAATTTATTTTATATTAACACATGCTGATTTACTTTATATTAACTAACCCACACAGATGAGTTAAAGATGCAAATAATTAAATCATTCTAACTTAAAAATTAGTATGACCTGCACAATCGACATTTTTCTTAGAGAAAAATGTTCATTGGAAAAGACTAAAAAACATTTGCCAACATCTCCTTGGATACCTAGGTGAGAGTTTCTCTAGGATATATTCTCAGCAGCAGAGGTGATAAATCAGAGGGTATTCTTTAACTATCTTTAGCTTTATTAAATATTATCAAGTTGCTCTCCAAAATGGTGGTTGCTCTGATTTAAAGTTCCTCAAGCCAGGTAAGATGGTTTTCATCAATCTACATCTTTGGGGGCTTATCGTGCTTTTTTAATTTTTACAGTGTGATAAGTACAGTTATTGTTTTTCTTGCCGTTTTTCTGTATTTCTAGTGAGAAATATTTTAATATTTTATTGGTCACTTAAGTTTTCTCTTCTGCTCTTCTGTAAATTGTCTCATAACTTTTTCCTATTTTAATTGAAGTTTTTATATTATTTTTAAAAGATGTTTATTGTTTTCTTTTGGTTATACATAACAATAGGATTTATTTTGACATAACTAAAAGAGCATAGAATAAAAGTTGCTCAAATTCAGTCCCAAGTATTTCCCCTTTCCCTTCCCTCCTCCATCTCCCTATTTCCTTCCCTCTACTCTATTAATCTTTCAGCTAATTACTTTTAGAATTTTTTTTCTATTTGGTTAGTGACTTTTGGATATGTGTGATAGAGAGATTCACTGGGGTATATTCATGTATGTACATAGAAAAGTTAGGTAAGATTTATTCCTCAGTTCTTCCCCTATCCTATCTCTTCCCCCTCCCCTTTAACCCTCTTAATCTAGCCCACTGGTCTTTCTTCTTTTTTTGGTAGAATTCCCTCTTTTCCATTTCTCACTCTCTTTATCTTTTTTTCTTCCTTATTTTGGACTAGCTTCCACATATCAGAGAAAACATTCAAATTTTGGCTTTCTGAATCTCACTCTTTTCACTTAGCAATGGTAGCCTCCACTTTCAACTATTTACCAGAAAATGTAGTAATTTCATTCTTTTTCATGCTGAGTAATACGCCATTGTGTGTATGTGTGTATATATATATATTACACTTTCTTTTATCTATTTATCTGTAAAATAAACCCAAAAATCAATAAGTGGGATGGCATCAAATTCAAAAGCAAAGGAAATTATTAAGAACATAGAGAAGCTACAGAATGGGAGAAAATATTTGCCACCTGCTCCTCAGGGCATTAATATGTAGAATTATAAAGAGCTTTAAAAAAACTTCACACACACACACACACACACACACACACACACACACACATACAAATAGCCCAATCAGTAAATGAGCAAAAGAGCTAAACAGACACTTTTCAAAAGAAAATACATAATTGCCAACAAATATGTGAAAAAACATTTCAATATCTTTAGCAATCAGGAAAGTTTTCATAGTCTTCCTATTGATTTGTAGGCATTCTTTCTGCATCATGAATACTAAGCCCTTGATAATTATAGGAACAGAAAAAATATTTAGCAGATTATCTTTTCTACTTTCTTAAGTTGTTTTGGATATACTGTATATATAATATAATTGAATCCATTGATCTTTTCTTTCCTATCACAGTAGCATCATTTTTAATAAAAATCAAAACATCCAATTATATATCACCAGGAAAATGGAAAAGTGAATAAATAAATTTGGATATACTCCAACAATAGAATGTTATGCCTTCTATAACATTCATAATGTTATGCTATACGAATTAGAGCTACACAGATTAGCATAGATAAATTACACAAACAAAATACTGAGTGAGAAACACAAAGACAGAAAGCAATATAAGCATGCATACACTTTAAAAACATTAAAATGATTTAATGTAAAGTACAAAGAAGTCTATGAGAATAAAATAATAAATTCCAAAGTCAGGCTTATCACACAGCTTTTTGTATGACTTTTTATTTTTGTGTATTAAAATAATAAATTTATTGAATGTAGTACCAGCTCTGGTGAATATGTCAGTTTCCAAAGAGTCAGATCCATCTTCCCCAGTAGCCCCTGTAAAGAAGCTTGAAATTGGCATTGATCCTATACTATGCATTTCTAAGAGAGTTTATTCCAGGGTTAATGGCTGAGATCATTTCCAAATATCAGGCAAAGGAGATCACTCATGCTACATCAGCCTTACAGAATAAAATGATCACTTATACTGCAAATAATCAAGTTACAAATTGATCCTCCAATATTGGTGCCAAATATATGATTGCACATATATTTGATGCTTCAATTCTCCAATAATACAGGCAAGACAAATTTCTAGGAGGTGTAAGGAGGAGATTAAAAACTATCTCAAGTTTGGTTTGAACATTACAGCAGCTAACTTTGGCATTCTGGAAAACTGCCATAGTATCAGAGCTTCAATAAAGTCCAATGTCCAGGCACAAACAATGCTAGAAACATTGTCTCTATATTGTCAATAAACCAAATGCCACTCCTGGGGCTCCTGCCTTGGCAGGATGCTGCTATCAAATGAACTATGTTGATCTCTGATGGTTAACACTTTCCATGCATCCACCCTTCCTTTTGAGGATGAAATCCTTAATATCTACTCTTCAGCTAGGGACATCTACTTGACTGAAGAAAACTTACTTAACCAAAAGTCAAAGTTTCATCAAATTAATAAGAACATTAGTGAGAACAAAGAAATCTGTCTGATACTTCTGCGGTACTTTCGGAGCTACTAAGCACACACACACACACACATACACACACACTTTCAGAATCTAGGACAAAGTTTAAATTAATTTCCCTCTATATCAATCTTGCCCACATCCACTTCAGTAACTGAATGCTGACATGTTTGGTGGTATGCTGGACCAGGTGGAGAAAGCTCCTCATGTTCTCAATAAAAACAAATCATAGGTCCCTGAACATTCTGGTTGGTCTCTGCCTGTATTCTCCAGATTCAGATGTTCCTTCAGGACTTATCAATGGTAAGAAGCTAAACCATAGCATTAACACTGACAAAGCTACGGCTTATGGTATAGATATCAAAGCAACTGTCCTTAATTGGAAAAAAGTGGCCACATCTAGGATTCCACTGCTCTCTTTGCAGTGCTTGCTAGTCCTTGGTTTTACTATTAAGCCAAGTAGGGACTGTCATTATCTTCTTTAAAAAAATCATTCTGATGTGCTCCTTCAGATCTATGAAGTCAGGTGTGCTCCTTCAGATCTATGAAGTTAGGTGTGCATTAACCAAGAGTACTAATATGTCTGGCAAGTTTGGGCTCACATGGATTTCTCAAATTAGAAAACATCTGGTATAGATACCTTTAGGCACTCTCAGTATGGCTGATGAATTGAGAGAGGTCAGAAAAAGGGAACCAGCCTATGACAAATACCATTTAAGCAAGGAAGATATTGAGCATATAGTCCCAGGAAGGAGAAAAATACAACATTAATGATGAGAAGGAGAGAAGCAAGTTGATTTTAAGAATTCACACAAACCCTATGTATTCATCATAAAGACCAAAATGGAAGGTGAAAAATATCAAGGCAGCATCAGTAATGACAACAAACAGAAAATTCTTGATGAGTGCAATAAAAATGTCAACCAGTTAGAAAAAAAATCAGACTTTGAGAAAGAATAATTTTTGTATCAAAAAAAGGCCTGAAAAAGCATCTTTCTCAGTGATACAAGCACGTAGGCAGTTTTCCAGAAATGTCTGGAGGTCTTCCCAAGGTGGGTCTCATCCAGATGTAGTGCTTACAGACCCCAGTTTGCCCTAGAAACTCTTGGCTTATGCCTATTATCTTAAGCTAATATACTCACTTTCACTTTAAAGAAGCCTTAATTCAAAGGTCAAATTACACAGTCACCTACATATCTTAACCCCCATTGAAGAGGTTAGTCAGACCAGAACAGAGAGTATATTCCACATAATAACAAAATTTGTAAGGCTCAAATTTTTTATTTAATGGCAGTATTTTTTTAAACCACATGTGAATTTCAGTATAAATACATGAGTGGGCATTCTGAAGAGTTGGATGTGGGAGCATAGATCAAATGCACTTGATGGTTCTGACAAGTGGAAGACTCAATTCATGTCCTGAAAAATAATGCTTCTTTTTTAAAAATTAGGCAACATATCAAGTAGAAATATTTAACCACAACTGTTTTATGAGTAGAAAAATAACTAAATCAAATACAGTTCAATGTAAATAGCAATTGTCCTTGGAGTAGAGGATTAGAAATGTTTGGGTTTTTTTTAATACCTTTTGTAATTTCCCAATGTTATACTCTTAAGCACATATTGCTTTTATAATCAGAAAAAGACTTAAAAATTTTTAGACTGACTCACAAAAAAAAGCAAGTCATGATTGCAAAATATGAGACATGCTTAAAATGATTCAGAAAGAGTGAAGATAAAAGAATAAGTAAAGCCATGTTAGAAAAAATAAAAACAAAAACTGAAAATCTGGGTATCTGACAATGCAGAATTCAACCCCAAAAGCATTCAACAAGACAAAGAAGGACAAGGTTCAATCAATGTCAATGGCCACAATTTACAAAATGTCATAATATATCTTATGTATCCAAATAACACAACCACCTTCACAAGGTACAGGAGAAGCAAGAACAGACAAAAATTTAGATGTTATCGCTTTGTTTTCTATGCAATCATGACACACAAATAAAAACTGACCACATATAATTCCCAAAGAAAAACTTCATACATCTCATCCAAGTAAAGATAATCAAAAATACTGTCTAATCACAATGCAATAAACTATACATTCATAATAAAAAGTTTAAAGATCCTCTTACCTGGAAATTTAAATATAATAAACATTAAAATAAAATAATGGAAATAAACTAAAATCCAACTTTAAAATTAGAAAAAGAATAAGAAAGCAACCACCTCAGAAAAACAGAAGGAATAAATTCATAAAATAATAATATAATATTGGTAAAAATAATTATGAACGTAAAAAGATGTTTTTTAAAAGTAGAAAATCCATTAGCTAACTTCATCAGGATAAAACAGGACTCCAACTACACATATGCAAGATAAGAAACTGCAATGAAGAAGTAGCCATCAAACAGGGACAATTAAAAATCATAAAAAATTACTTCTATGGATGGTAAAAAAAAAAAAATGAGCAAACCATATCCCAAAACCTCAATCAAATGGGTACTTTTCTAGGAAGCCTTAATATATCAAACCTAATCCCAGAAAAAGATTTGCAAAAGTATGTTTACATATCACTTTTTTGTGGGGGAGGGTTGAGGAGGAGTGAACTCAGGGGCACTTGACCACTGAGCCACATCCCCAGCCCTTTTTGTATTTTATTTAGAGACAGGGGTCTCACTGAATTGCTTAGTGCCTCACTTTTGCTGAGGCTGACTTTGAACTTGAGATCCTCCTGTCTCAGCCTCCCAAGCCACAGGGATTACAGGCATGCACTGCTGTGCCCACTACATATTGTTTCTAAGAAGAAATAATAAAAATAGTCAAAGAGCTGCCCCTACACTCATGAAGGCCAGGCCTATAAACCAACCTGATGGAAATGTACCAAATTTCAAAGACTGGATGATACCAATCTATTTAAAATGTTCTAAAGCACAGAGAAAGAAAAAAAAAAAGAAAACTCTTAAGGGTTTGAAGTAAGTATAGCACTGATAGCAAAACCTAGTAAACACTGAACATGGGCACCTGTGCACATAGAACAAAGCTATGGAACGCTCACACTTAGAGCATTACAAATGTCTGAGATAGAATATTAGCAAACAAAATCAACCATCAACCTTCTAAGATTATTAAGACCAAGTGGGTTTTATTTTTTAATATTTATTTTCTAGTTTTTGGCGGACACAACATCTTTGTATGTGGTGCTGAGGATCGAACCCGGGCTGCACGCATGCCAGGCGAGCGCGCTACCACTTGAGCCACATCCCCAGCCCCCCAAGTGGGTTTTTGTTTCCAGAAAATTAATATTGGAATATCCATTAATATAAAATTTATTACATTAAGAAGAGAAAGAAAATCACTTGTTCTTCTCCAGACATGCCAAAATGTATTCAGCAAAAATTTAAAATTCTTTTCTAATAAAACTTACTAAACTATAAAATAAGACATAATACTTTAACATGAAGTGGTGCATGTATCCTAGTTGAATATGCCTTGAACAAACAAATGACCTATAAAATCATAGAAATAATGGGAGAATTTGAATATGAATGAGATATTAGATGATACTAGAAAACTCTTGCTAATTTTCTTGTTTCTAATGATAATACTGTGATTATTTAGGAGAATGTTCTTATTTCTAGATGCATATTGAAGTATTTAGGGAAAGAAGTGTCATATCTGGAACTCAGTTTGGAATAGTCTAAAGAAAATGTATATATGAAAAAATATTAACAATTGTGAAATTTTGGTGATGGATATAGAGATGTTTATTCTTTCAACTCTTATGTCTGAAATTTTTCATAATAAATATTAGAGATTGGACAAAATGTATAAAAATAGTAATGACAGCTGGAGTTGTGACTTAGTGGTACAGCGCTTGCCTAGCACATGTGAGGCATTGGGTTCGATCCTCAGCACCATATAAAAATTGATGAATTAAAATAAAGGTATTGCATCCATCTATAACTAAAAATATTTTTTTAAATACTAATGACAGAAACTTTTCAATATAGTTTAACTCTGTTGCTATTCTATTTAGACTTTGGTTCTGAGAATCAGAAACCTCTTTAAGTTATCTCAAGAAATATTTTTCAAGGATACAGGTGAACTGCACCTGAAATTGGAATCTGGCACTCCTAAGACATTTAGTGTCTCAAGGTACTTCCTGCTGTCACCATGGTCATTGAAGAGCCAGAGATGACTTTCAAGTCACCTTTGATTTTTATTGTGTTCCACCCCCAAACTCCAAGGCCATCAGAATAAGTTATATCTCACCTTGGAATATCTGTCAGATGTTTTGTATCCCTACATTTCAGCCGCTTTTTTTTTTTTTTTTTGTAGATCATGTCTTTGATACTGAACTTAAGTAGACTCTTGACTTCTAACAGTCTTTTAGTTGACTCTGCTCTTCTGTGAATTTTACCTACCTGATCAGTACTTTCAGTAAAGAGGCAAATTCTGAACTTCTTAGCCTACTTCTTAAGGTCTTTCAGAAGTAGTATCTTCTCTGACTTTCAGGAATTAATGCCCTTCTAAGATAATGAAGAAACCAGAATCACCTTATCCCACCACACACACACACACACACACACACACACACACACACACACAGCCCACCATGAGGACACAGCTCAAGGGTCTATGAACAAGAAAGCAGGTCCTTACCAGACACCAAATCAGCGAGTAACTTGCTCTTGGATTTCCAGCCCCCAGAACAGTTTTTGTTGTTCATAAGTTACCCAGTCTTCAATATTTTGTTAAACCAGTCTGAGAAGAACTTTCTGGTCCAAAGAGCAAGGGAGATCCAGTTATACAGTGAAAAACCTGACCACCTGTGCCTGCCCTTTCAGGTGTGCTGAAGACTGAGTAAGTCCACAGAGTGGACGCAACTGAGGAAGCAGACAGCCTAACAAGCATCTTCAGTGCTGTCTTCCTGAGGCAGGAGACGCTGGGATCCGTTTGCACATATTTCAAAAAGAAGACCTTCTGAACTTGGCATGAGCCCTGCATCTATTTGCCTACTATCTTTTTGGCTGCTTACTATTACAAGGAATGAACAGGGATCAGAAGTTGCCACAATCCTTTTATAGCCAGGTAAGCAGCAAAGTGATTTTTACCCAAAGCACAGAGCAATTGGTTCTAGGGGAAATAAATGAATTGCATTTTTGTAAAATCAATCAGACTGCCTCTTTAGGGAGTTGTGTTACATTGAGAGCAATTTTCAAGACACCTAATAATTGCTTGTAAATACTATCTCTCTTCTCTTTCGTTCATATCTTTGAAGACTTTCCTATGGGAAAGCTACAATGCTAGCACAGGTGGATATTGGAATAGTAGAATCAAGAGAAAATCCTGCTTCTGGACAGCCTTAAAAAGAAGGCTAAGGAGTTTATAGTCTCTATAACCACAATAGAAAGAAGACAGCTACTCAATCATTCCCTAATTAGTGGAGTTGGAAGTACTTTCATGGTAGGAAAGACATTTTGAAACCAGTGTCCTGCACTTAGCATATAATGTACAAAATTCTTCTCTAAACATTTATTGAATTGTTGAAGGGATGGAATCCAGACAATTTTTACTATTTTGGACAGATAACTCTGAGCTCAGAAAGTTAATGTCAAAATTATTAGTACCACAGAATTATACAGTGGGTGGGCTGAGAATATAGAATACCTGTGAAGTTTTTAAATCATTCTTGCATTTCCTACATATCACTGATTCTAAAAGCCTTGCCAGCTGTTTAATAATCTTAGCAATGGGAGGTTAAATAAAATTTCCTTTGCTTTAAATTATAATTATGGTGAAATGTTTTAATAACCCCTAGATAAAATTCAACTGGTAAATGGAATCATTCCCAGATTTGAAATGTACAAATTTGACATCCAAGTTATTACTATGGTTGATGCTACTGCTTGCAGAAAATTCTGCAATCTAATCCCATCTGGAAGCTTATACATCATATCCCAGTGTCAGCATCTCCAAACAGCGACAATCCAAGAGAATTGTAGGCTATTTCCCAAGAAAAATGGCTCTAAATGTATACCTAGCTCTTTACTTTAGAAAACACATAAATCTTGTTGCAATTTAGCCATCATCCAAAAAGTTAACTTCCTGAAATCAAGGATAGATCTCTCTCTAATCCAGTATCTTTCGATTTTATGTGCATGTTGGAATCACAGGAAGAGCATGCAAAAGCACACCCATATCCAGCTCCCATTTGATCCCCTTCTAATTTAATTGGTCTGGAGTGTGGTCTGAGAACCAAGAGTTTTTTAAGCTCCCCAGATGATCCTAATGTGCAGGCTGTGCTATTTTCCTAAGGATTCTTGGAAAGCTCAGATTTCCTCTCACTTTTTAAACAAATCCATAAAGTTATGAATATATTATTCAAATAGACCACTAGTGTAAAAGGAAATAATGCCAGAGGGACTCAAACAAAGAAACTAAACACAGAGCAAAGTAGTTTTTCTAGGAACTGAGAGAAAAATTGTTTTTTGGAGAAATTACTTAAAGGCTTTTTAGATGGACAAAGCAAGGGCAAAAGACTACTTAATATGAGAAATGGTGAGTCTTAAAGGGTTTGAAATCATTCAGGATAATTAGGTAAAACATCTTTCCCTTTAGCAGAGAAACTCTTTCCTATTGGTTTTGTTGTTGTTTTGCTGGTTGGTTATCCAACAGCTTTGGTTTTCTTAAAAAAGCCCTTTGCTGATTTCTTCTGGTAGCTGAGAAACAGTTGCTGGTGCATTTGTTTGTGTGGTTTGTTTGTTTACAGAAGGCCTTTGGAAGAGGATAAAGAAACTAGGAGATGGGGGGAATGGCCCTAAAATGATCTTCAGTTTCATGCCAATATGCCAGATCCAGAGATCTGGAGAGAAATGACCATGTGGAGCCTACTCTGGTAGTATTTTGTTGTTGGAGTTTTGAAATAGCAACGTCAAGTATCTTTGTTTCCATGTTGAAATTCTCCCTTGATTGTTCTTCCAGGGCTTTAATAAAGCTTTGCTAATAACCACTACTGTTCATCATCTATTGAAAAATGAAAAAAGTGTGGTCTTATAAAATGAAGAAAGGGATCAGTATTCATACTTGTGAATTGTGAAAAACTGAAGTAGTAGAGAGAAAATATCAAAAAACAGGAACAGCTATTTGGTAATAGGTGAAAAGCAATAATCCTATAAAGGCTTCATTGAAATTCTCTGCAGTTTTACAGAAAGAAAGCTTGAGATGATTTCCTTAGAGATGCTAGTAACCAATAACTTCAGAAAGTTTAAAAAATCAAGGAATACAAAGACTTCATCTAAGGCAGACTGTTTCAGATAATTCTAGACTTATCCTTGTCCTGAGAATACCCCTAAGCATTATTTTCTGCACCCCCTCCCTCTCACTAACAATTATCTTAGGCTATGTGATCAGGTTTCTACTAATGGAAAGTGATGAGAAGTGATTTAAAGCATGTCCAGAATCAACTTCTAAAATTTCTTATGTATACTTTCATGTACGTTCAGGCAGTTGAATGCAGAGATTCCAATGTAGAAATTTGAAGAGAACTTAGAGGATGATGGAGTCACTAAGTGAAAGAAACTGTGTACCTAAATTGTCTTGGAAAATTTGCCCACCAAGCACTCTTTCGGCTATGAAAAATATAATAACATTTTTTATGTTAAGCTACAGGCAGTTGTGAATTGTTTGTTATAACAGGTAGGTAGTTTTACTTAAGCTGATAATATACTATCAATTCCAATGAGTTGCAATCTGTACAGTCATTTAAAAAAAACTCAAGAAATTTAAAAGAATTCAAATGATACAAAGTATACTTTCTTGCCAGAGTGTAATTAAATTAGGAAATGAATAAGAGGAAGAAATCTGAAAATCCCCTACTACTAAAAAAACTAAATAATACTTTCCTAAGAAATCCACAGATTAAAAAAAAAGAAAAGAAAAAGAAAGTATTTTGAACAGATGAAAATGAAATCACAGTATTTCAAAATTTATGATGATGCTAAAGCAGCACAAGAGAAACTTAACACATATTACATTATGGTTATTTTTTTAGTAGATCTACATCCCATCTCTTCAATTCTGTTCCTCTATTTCTCATTACTTTCTCATTATTTTCTTTTTGCCCACATGAGAAGGGAAACCTATCTATTCTTCATCTTGCTACTTGTTATGGTTTCTATCTGGAATGTCCCTGAAAGCCTCACGTGTTGAAGACTTGGTCCCCAATATAGCAAGGTTCAGATGTGGGCTTTTGGGAAAGTGATTCAATCATGAGGACCCTGACCCCATCAATGGATTGATTCATTGATTGATTCATAGTTTGATGGCATTATTGGGAGGCAGTGGAAACTGCAGGAGGTAGGACTTTGTTGGAGGATGTAGGTCACTGGGGGCATGCCCTGAAAGGATATTAGGATATATCTTGTCCCTGTATCTTTTCTCTCATTCTCTCTCTCTCTCCTTCCCAGTTGCCATGAAGTGATTTTGCTCTGCCCCACCCTTCTGTCACGATGTTCTGCCTCCCCTGAGGCCCAAAGCAGTTGGATGGAGTTGGATTAACATGAACTGAAACCTCTGAAACTGTGATCCAAATAAATCTTTCCTTCTCTCCGTGGTTTTCTCCAAGTATTTAGTCCCAGTGGTGGAAAGATGACTAACACACAATTTGTATTCATAATTTATCCACCAAATAAACATGTTTTGAGAGAGTAATGTTGTCTCCTAATGCCAGCTCAGAGGAGGAGTTTCATAAATATCTTTTGAATAAATAAGTGAAGAAATTTCAACTTGGAGGGAGGGGAAAAAAAGGAAATGATAGCTGGCAGCTCCTGTCTGTTGCTAATTCAAAACACTGTATATTCATGTTCAACCTGCTCATACACTTGACCCTCATTTTCCTCCCTTAACAGTCAGTTCACAAAAGTAGTCACAGGATCACAAATCTAATCTGGCCACATCTAATGCCTAAATCTCCTCTGGCATCTTCAACAAGATGTTGTCCAGTCCCTCTGAACACCTCTAATAAGACCATCCAATACATCTGTGAATTGTCTACATTCATAATGGTACAGTAATTTATATTTGCCTTTCAAAGTTGATTTGTAATTCTGATGACACGAGGAATATAAGCATTGGCATGGAGTTTAACTTGAAGTCCTGCCAGCTCAAGCAATCTGTCTCCATAACCCAGAGTAGTTTGTAGACAGGCAGAACTACCTTCACTCAGTTATTTCAGCCTCAAAAGACCAGACATACAGACATATCCTTAAAACTTCCATTTTTTCCCTTTTGAAAAGTATTAGGAAATCCCATATTTGGGTACTTCATTTCAAACATTATTATATTTTTATCTTCTATACATTCTCAACACTCAGACTGTAAGAACATAGGAATTTATTTATTTATTTATTTATTTTTTAATTTTTTTATTGTTGGTTGTTCAAAACATTACATAGTTCTTGATATATCATATTTCACAATTTGATTCAAGTGGGTTATGAACTCCCATTTTTACCCCGTATACAGATTGCAGAATCACATCAGTTACACATCCATTGATTTACATATTGCCATACTAGTGTCTGTTGTATTCTGCTGCCTTTCCTATCCTCTACTATCCCCCCTCCCCTCCCCTCCCCTCCCCTCTTCTCTCTCTACCCCCTCTACTGTCATTCATTTCTCCCCCTTGTATTATTTTCCCCTTTCCCCTCACTTCCTCTTGTATGAAATTTTGTATAACCCTGAGGGTCTCCTTCCATTTCCATGCAATTTCCCTTCTCTCTCCCTTTCCCTCCCACCTCTCATCCCTGTTTAATGTTAATCTTCTTCTCATGCTCTTCCTCCCTACTCTGTTCTTAGTTACTCTCCTTATATCAAAGAAGACATTTGGCATTTGTTTTTTAGGGATTGGCTAGCTTCACTTAGCATAATCTGCTCTAATGCCATCCATTTGCCTGCAAATTCCATGATTTTGTCATTTTTTAATGCAGAGTAATACTCCATTGTGTATAAATGCCACATTTTTTTTATCCATTCATCTACTGAAGGGCATCTAGGTTGGTTCCACAGTCTTGCTATTGTGAATTGTGCTGCTATGAACATCGATGTAGCAGTGTCCCTGTAGCATGCTCTTTTTAGGTCTTTAGGGAATAGACCTAGAAGGGGAATAGCTGGGTCAAATGGTAGTTCCATTTCCAGCTTTCCAAGAAATCTCCATACTGCTTTCCAAATTATAAACAACAACAACAAAAAACCCACCTCTTTCTATGCCCAAGGTAAAATAATGCCCAATGGCCAAGGAGGAAGGGGAGGGGGATTCTTACCACTCTCCATTTATTGTTCTGAGGAAGGCTCATCTTCCAAGTTCACCCTCACATAATTCTTATTCATTTCCCTTGGCCATTTTAGAGGATCCTTCCCAGATTTCACAGTTCCACCATATCACCCTCATGATATTAGAACTGCACACATTATCCAAGAGCTTATATAAGAGGAAGATGGTGTTTGTGATTTGATTTGTACTACTTCAGATAGACAACTTCATCCATTTGGATGGCATTGTTTGTTGTCTGCATTCCAGAATGTATTTTGCTGTTGTCTTCAAAGAACAATCAACATTACAGCTACATGTTGTTCAGGAGCTAAAACTTAAAAGCACAAAGTTTATAATAGCTGAAGTATATTTTGGAATCTTATTTTCCAAGATGCATTACTTGGGTTTAGCCACAATAATCAAATGTTGTTTTTAAGCTCTTTTTTCACTAATCAGGTGAAGTATATTAATTTAATAAATTTTGAGTTCCATGTCTGGTTACTTAATATTGTAAATGGCATCATGTTAAGAATATAAATTCAGTATCCCCTCCAAAGATGGTGTCTGAATCTTATTAATTTCTATTAGAACACAATAAGCACTGCCATTAGTATAACACCTTAGAACTGGGTAAAACCAACACCTTGTATTTAGAATGACAAGTTAATAATCACTGCCATCTGCAGGCAAGAAAACACCTCTGGTTTATACCAATTTGTCATTCTATCAAAGGCAATTTCAAGTGGACAAAATAATTATATTTCCAGGAACAATGTACTCACAGATAAAAACAGACTTGGTAATTTCCTGCCCTCCACATATTTGCATTGGAACAAACAGCACCCACAGCAATCAAAAAAATAATATTGAGCAAAAGCAGCTGCACTGACAACTCTGAGATTGCAGTCTTTACTAGAAAATATGAAATGGGAAGCCTGATAAAGGTGGGAAATGGATGTATCCCCAACAGCACATATTTTTGTTTTATATTTTTGGAGAATCACTAAGACTGTAACTGTTCTTAGTTGACAGATTCAATTAATTTATTTTTAACACCCTCTGTAACACTTTCCATGGAAATCAGTAATTTAATGTACTTGATAAGTGAAATTGATAACCAGTCATAAGCTGAGTATCTGTCCAGTGCCCAGACTCAACTCTAGCCTATGTAATCTGCTGTTAAAGCAAAGGTTTATATGTTCCATTCCATTATGTCTGCATATATAATACATACACTGCTGGAAAACATACACTACCATCAAGGTTTAAATGGAAATATTCTTGGTAGAATGTTGCGAGGCTGGTATTTTTTTAAAGATGTCTGTGGATGATAGTCTAGCTCAGTGTTTCTCAATCAGAGATGATACTGGCATCCAGGAGGAACAATTCCTCATTCTGTATATTACAAGATGTTTAGTATTCCTGCACCCCACCTACTAAGTGCCAGTAGGTTCTCTCAATTATGACGGTCAAGTATGCCTCCATAGACTTCAAAATTGCCCCTAGGGAAATAGTGCTGCCCTCCCTCCCATTGGAAAGTTTCCCCCTAAGAACAAAAGGATGAAATAAGTAATTTCATTATTGTAAGGATCAAGAATTTTTTAGGAGAATCCTAAACTAAAGATAGAAAAGAAAACTAATTCTAGAGGATAATTTGTAATGAGCCATAAAACTGCTCATCCTTGCCTCTACTTCTAGCTAAGTGATACCAAATAAAGGAGCTAAAATCAGAAACCTTAAAGGAAAACAGGGTTTGAGTAAATAAAAGGTGAAATTCTACATAACCTCCCCCCAAAATACAATAAAAATAGAAGACAACAAACTAGAAACATATTGTAAAAGTTAATAACCTAAATATATAAAGAATCCTTCCATATAAATAAGGAAAAAAAATAATGCCTAATACAAAAACTGGACTAGGGACACCAGTGAGCTTTACTTTGGTTTAAAAGAAATTTATGGACCTTAAAGAGAAGGATTTTAGTCATGCTGTAGCAATTTTGCCTCTATTTGTCATGTTCAACTCTTAACCATAATTTGAGCTAATTTAAGAACCTACTCACTGGCTGGGGGTGGGGTGAATCCGCCATAGACTTCAAAAGTAAGACAGTGAGCTTTTGAATCATCCCACACACATGGGAAGCGGGGACAGGGTAATTGGGGATAAGAGCCCCTGGGGACACTTAGAGAACAAGATTCTAGTGCCAGTTGTACTGTAACTCTCAGATTGTGAAAGCATTATGTTATGCTCTAATTTGCTCTTTAATCTTCAGGTTTGCTTTAATTCTTACTTGAAATATTGTGTGTATCTAATATCAAGTAAGTCAATGTTATAGTTCTTATTTGAGGGACAGCTCAGTTGTTTTAAAAGAATTGTAACATTTGTGACTGCCTTATCAATCTCCTTGTCTGGAAGTCAATGGCCAGCTACACAAACAAGCAAGAGCACCACCTAGTGGCATCTCAATATGCAAATAATTCTTGAGCTCTTGAAGTTGAAAAGAGGTGTTATAGTTTAACACTCTAGCCCAAGGTGTCTCACCAGCTTCAGTGCCTGACTTTCAAAGCTTCCTTCCTACTGAGTATTTTAAATTTCAGAAATGTGACAGTTCTGATCAGCCCGGCAAAGATATCATCCTGAATTACCATTATCTCTACCATAAATCACAAATATAAGGCTCTTCTGGAGAATGACATTGATCTATCATGGCATTATTTACAACACAACCCAAATCATGGGGTTTCCAGGAGTTATTGCCCTCTCCTCATTGACTTACTCAGTCATTTCCTAATATTTATTGAGTATCTTTTCCAGGAACTGCACTAGGCCCTGAGAACATAACAATGGGTAAGTTATATTCTCTACCTGGTTAGAAGCTCATAATGCATGTTAAATAAAATTTATAAAAGATCACTTATTTGAGCTGAGCCTCTTCACTAAATTCCAACAAACCAAACCAAAATGGAATCACTTGTGCTAAAGTTCCACATTGCCCAAGTGAAATTAAATTGTTTATCAGAACTTCTGAGAAATCAGGGGAATGTGAGAGAGAAAACCCAAAGCCCCAGACAGGCCATCTGTAGCCAACATGATACGGAAATTCTGACTTTAACCTTTACCAGTAAACTGATGTTAAGCAATCTACTCTTTGTATTATGTTACTTTCTTATTCCTGTTCAAGCTGCCCTACAACTATTCTGCCATGTCTGATGGAGAACCTCTCTATTTTTAGATGTTTCCTGATTCATAAATGGCAAATAAAACCAATTAGGTTATTTAACTAAACTTTTGGACTTTTTTTTTTACATCTATCATCAAGCATTGTGACAGATTGCCTGTTATCAACTGAGCAAAACCACCATCCCTTTTAGGATCTTCTCCTACCATCCTCTTCCTGAACTGTGGAGCTGCCCATAAAGTTGCTCAAGACTTGAAAAAGGGAAGAGAAAGAGAAGTTGTACCTTATAGAAATGACTTCAGCAAGATTCTTTATCAAATGAGATTCAGAATGGTTTCCTGGTACTACTGCAGCCTACAACAGCAGGAGACTCCCAGGGATTCTTAAGACTTACAGCAGCTTCCTGGTAAGCTTCAGAAAACCACTTGTGTTGTTACTGGAGGTAGAGATCTTCAGCAACAGCTCCTCTCCCCATGATTTCCTGGCCTTAGTTGCATGCCTCCAACCCCCAAGCTCTTCCCATAGTCTAGTAAGTCTCTAATTCCTAATAGCAAACCATTTATGCCCAGAAAACACGAAGAAGCTTCTGTTTTCCTGGAAAAACTGGCTGACTCAGACACATAGATCATTCTACAGCATCACTATAGTATAATGATGATGGGAATGTGTCAGGTTTTGAGGACTTGGTAACAAGAAAGCATTCCAGCTTTAGGAGGACTGGGGGAGGCATTGAGAAATTGCCAATTTCTCAATTGGCACCTAAGGTGGCACTTCAAGGCAAAAATACATAAATAAATAAACCACCTAGGTGCAAAGAAAGAGTTAGAGACTAAAATATTTAGGAGAAAAAGATTTTAGAAGGTTTACTTCACCAAAAATACAGTGGTGTTTTAAGTGAAAACATACACACAAGACTGTTAAAGTTATAGGCTTAAATTTAGTGTGCAGATGGAGGAAAAATTAGCAGTTTGCATACCCAATTATCATTTCTGTAAGGTTCATTGCACATTTGTAGATATTAAAATGGCAAAATGTAGGGATGTTGTTGGTCCTTTGTCCACCCATCCACTTTACCAAATTGGTACACCAAATTCCCCAGCTACTGTGAATGCTAGCCCTCAACAGCTCACAGCTGCAGCCTTCTCCAAAGTTCCCCATATGGAAGTTCCCCTAAGGTTTAGCCTTTCTCCAAGGAGTGGGTGTAAAGATGAGATAACTTTGTGATGCCATCCACAGTCCCTGTGGGAGCAGCCTGAGTGGGCTTCATCAGCTACAAGCTGGCGACTGAGGTTATGGTTTTAACCTATGATCACAAAGAAAGTGCTAAACTACAAATGTGTGCATGCACATAGAGACAGATTCCTATGTTAACACTGACATAAAGCTTATGGAACATATTCAGTTGGATATTATCTTGCCCCACCTTGTGGTCTTTGAAAGCCACACATCCTCAATAATCCCTATGACAATTACAACATAATGTAGCATGGTCAGAGGAAAATGCAAGAGGATTGATATAATGCTTCATTCAGTGTGTTCTAGCAAAGATTCCAAGCTAGTAATTTATACAATTTGATCTGAGCTCTTCAATTAATGCATAGTCTCAGAAACCTGCTACTGGATAATGAGTCATTCGTTTTACCCTTGAAATAGACCAACATATAGGGTTCTTCCCTGTCCCTCCATTTTCAAACCACCTGCTCCATAACTTCTAGCATTCCCACTAAATCCTCAGCTCAAGAACTCAAGTCCATAAAGTATAAGGTTAATAGAGAGGAGTTGCTGCTTTATTGGTGAGAACTAAAGACAGCACAGAAAGATGGTCATTGTAATTAGGGCTCACCAAGTTTCTATGAGTCATCTAACCACATATGAAAATCACCTTGCTAGTATAGAATATTTTTCTGTGCTATTCATTATAATTGACAGCAATTCCATTAACCACAACTTGACCATCTTATTCAGTGTTTAGTCTGCTGTGCATTCTGTTTCTTTAATCTTCAAATAGGGACGGCAACAATAGTAGGTGTCTCTCAAGGTGTTACACACTGAGTAAGGGCTTAGGCCAGTGTTAATTAAGCACACAGTACTTTAGCTGATATTATGTGCAAAGTTATGTATTATGTATCAATAACTGATAAATGTTTTGTCTTTTGATTGTATTTGAATAAACTGTGATGATCAGGGCTAGGTAGAATGAGTGATTAGGAAAATGACAGTTATGCAGATTTTAATTACATTCATAAAGTAAATAAAGCGATCTGGGGTTGTCCACATCCTTTCTTACCTTCCAGATTATAAGTGATTTCATTTTTAAAAGGACACATTTTCTGCAGGTATGTTTAGGACAGGGGAATTCAGGAAAGAGGAAATGAAAGGTTTCAGAAAAAAATACCTATATAAGCTCATAGGGACCTGTACAATAGCCATATTGTTATTGAGTTAAAACTGATCAATAATTACCTATGGAGCATCTGTGCTTGGATTTATCCAATGAAATGAACATGTCCTCTCTTCAATATAGCATAAAATAGATTTTCCACACCAGTGCCTTTGAGAAATGCACAAAATTGCCTGAAGAGAAAAGTATATCATGACTGCCACCTTGTGTTTTTTTGTATTATTAGTCCTCAGCAATCATATATTTTAATACTGCAGCAATTTTTAAAATATACTGGCTTTTACCCTCAGCATTATCTAAAATTCTCTAAGTTGAAAGGAAAATTATGAATTAATTTCTTGGTACCCAATTACTGGCTAGTTAGGTCTTGAAATCAAGAAAAGAACTCATAAAAGATCTAATCACAAGTGTACTTATATGTTTACTACCAATTTTTAAAATGGAAATAGAAAACTGAGCTTAAATTAGATGTGCTAAATAGCTTATGAAATACTCAAGAGTGGAAATATATACTTCTGTTTGAAATATAGAATTTTTTTTTCCATAATTACACTTTATATTTCTGTTCCTTTGAAAGGTTGCTCACAGTAGGAAGTTTCTAAAACCCTGGAACCTGGCATCAAATATCCTACTCCTAATACTTAGCCATGTGACCTTAAGCTGGCAACAAACTTACTCTGTATACCACCTCCCTTATCTATCCAATGGGGATGAGCTCAAGAGTACACACCTCCCCAAGCTGCTGTGTTGATTGATGATAGCTCAAGCGATCTTCATCAATTGGGAAGGATGATCAATAACTGATAACTCTTTTTCTGTAGCCAAAATTAGAATGCCTGAGCCAAATTAGCTGTATTGCTAAGAATCAGCAATTGATATTATTGATAATATTGCTAGAAATCAGCCCTTCCTCATCAAAGTGTTCCCACTGCCCCCCACGCCAGGTACTGATTCCCCCACCCTTTCACTCCTGCTTCTTACTGCCAACATCCTGACATCTTAGCTACTGATGACCATGAAGGACAACTTTTTGCTGAACATGGGGGCCTTTAAATGGTGAATTAGCAGCACATCAAAATTACTCTGGTTCTCTCCTTTTTGAATAGGTGTTGTTTGCCGCTGCATTATTATTACATTATTATTATTATTACATATCAGGCAGGTGGAGAGCAGGTTCTTAGTTCATGAAGAAATGCCACTTCTCAGCCCTGAAACAGACTCCCCTATCAGTACATCACTCACAGAGTCTGAATTCAGGACCTAAAACCATGGTGGAATGGAATTCTTAGGTTATCACTCTTGAAAAGGAGGTATGTTTCATACACATGAGGGTGAACAGATTATTTGATGTCCAAAGAGTGGATTTGAGGAGTCATTGGTGCTTTTCTCCAAAGTTAGTGGTGGTCATGTGACTAGTACAGGATCTGAACCAAAATGATGTGTCCCTTCAGAGTGGAAGCCTTATGTTTCAGTACATGATTCACCACTTTCTCCATCCCCTCCCTTGTTGATGTTGGAAGTATGAGTCAAGATTTTTCCTGCAATGGTCTGGATGCCCAGAGTATAAACCCCTCAATAAAGAGCACAGCCCTCCATAAGCATATAGTTTCAACAAAAATAAACTTTTGTTGTACTAATGCACCTAAATGTTGGGGTTTTTTCAGCATCACTGAGCCTATGCCATCACAGAAAATGATAGCTGCACATTGATCCCCTGATCAGCATCCTGCTCTCCCTGCTCTTGATCCCCAGAAAACCCAATGGAAGTCTTTTCCCTTAGTATTTCAATTCCCATCAGAGACACAGGCTAAAGTTCCATGATGACAATGCAGGAATAGCCAGGAAAGAAGAGCACAAAGCCTCTGAAGCCAATCTGTCTGGCTAACTTGGGGCTGTACCACTTAGTAATTAACTCTTGGGTCTGGTGATTTACATTACCTGTGTAAAACTAGGGTAATGGTGTTCACCTGTCCCAGTTACTGTACCTATATAAGAAACTACCCAAAACTTAACACTATCACTGACCACTTATTATATGCATAATGGCTTCTCTGCTCCCCATGCTTGGGGGCTCAGGTGAGAGACTTAAAGACTAGCAGCTGGAACCTTCTAGAGGCTTTATCACAAGTCTGGTGGTAGTTGTTAACAGTTGACCTTCACTCAAACTCTTGTACCCGGCCTTTCCATGAGGCCAATGCTTCCTTGTAACATGTACAAAGAGAAAGCAGAAGCCATTAATTGTGTGTGTGTGTGTGTTTCCACGCGTGCATGTGCTGTGAGGGGGTGTTTAACCAGGAACTGAACCCAGGAGCCCTTAACCACTGAGCCACATCCCCAGCCCCCAGCCCTTTTTTTTTTTTTTTTTTTTGAGACAGGGCCTGGAAAAGTTGTTAAGGCTGGCTTTGAACTTGTGATCCTCCTGCCTCGGCTTCCCAAGCTGCTAGGGTTACAGGTATGCACCACTACTCCTGCCCCAAATCACTTTTTGTCACCCAGCATCACTTCCACCAAATTCTGCTACTCAAAACAACCATAAAATCCTGCCAGGCTCATAGAGAGTGTAAGTAGACTGCTTATTTAGAGAATAGCAAGGCTTGAGTAGGGTACATGGGATCAGGAATACTGCAGTGGCCACTTTTAAAGAAAATCAAAGCTGCCACACTTGCAGTTAAGGTTGAGAAGACTGACAGAATAATTTGCTCAGGACGGTGAATGGGTATGTGCTGGGCGATAGAGCTTCACACACTACACATGGCTAGTCTCTGTAACCACCTCCCTGTCAGCTTTCACTCTACTTCTTCACAGCCAGGTTTCCCTTCCATGGTAATGCAAAGGACCCCTTAGTACAGACCCCAGACCAAACCAAGGCAACCCCCAAACAGGAGGAATTACGGAGTACGGTTGGCCCCTGTGGCTTCAACAAGATCTATTCATACAACAATCTTGACACAAGGAAACTTCCCACAAAGAAGGCGTCATCTGTGGGAAGGCTCACAGGCTCAGGATAAGCTAGCTTCTTTCTATATTTTTTCCTTATAAAAGACTTAAGATACTTTCAAGCTGTGTGTTATCCAAGATAATTGATCCACACATGCACAATGGTGTCTTTTTAGCAAGAGATCTGCAAGGATGTGTTAGAACTCTTTAAAAAGTAGTGATAGGATATTCTGTGGTTTCTATTTCTTGGTGCTGAGGGTTGGACGCAGGTCCTTGTGCTCTGCATGTGCTCCACCACTGAGTTATACACCCAGCCCACATTCACTTTCTTAAAAAATAAAAGTATAAAAAGACTGTCAAACTATATGATATCTTTTTTAGAGCAGATATTAGATCAAAGTGAGAGGAACTTCAAGCAGCAGGCTGTTTTATTATAAAGTGCTCATGAGGCAGAAATGACAGGATCACATCAGCTGTTCTTTTAGTTCACTCCTCAAAAACAATTTTTTGTTAGTGGTGCTGTGTGTATTAGATGCCATGTGCCTCCTCATCACTGAATTACCAAGACCAGAATGGTCCAGGAAAACAGGCTTGGCCAATCTGAAAGTGGCTGAGTTACAAGAACATGCCCCAGAGACTGCCACTTTTAGCCACTTTATAATGTGTGCCAAGAACCTTAAATGGGCCGGGCGCAGTGGGGTATACCTATGATTGCAGTGGCTCAGGAGGCTGGGACAGGAGGATTACGAGTTCAAAGCCAGCCTCAGCAAAAGCGAGGCACTAAGCAACTCAGTGAGACCCTGTCTCTAAATACAAAACAGGGGATGTGGCTCAGTGGCCAAGTGCCCCACGGTACCCCCGCCACCTGCAAATAAAAAAAAAGAAAAAAAAACTTACATGGATCTTAAGTGTAGCTTGAAATCTAGCAAGTTGCTGCCAGTTTGATGATATGAAATTGGCTTAACCAAGTATCTCAACCACCAAATTTCTGGGTGGTACCTGAATATTCCAGATCTCACAGTCACTAAAGTTAAAAATGTGAAGTCAAACCCCACAACCTTACAAACTGGCAGTTCATGGTTTACGCCATACTTAATCTTGCAATGTACATTGTGTTATCATTATCAACCAAGTTTCCCAAGCATTCTTAACACCACTTAGCTTGGCTGGGTGACACTTTACCAGGAATACATACCCAGAGACAAATCATGCTGTATTTAAACAATTTATGCACCTACACATACAAGACAATCATTAAAAGTCATCCAATATTAGTGACATTCTTGAGATTCTTGGAAGCATTTCTAAATTATAGATGAAGGCCTACAGCTAACATCAATTCCTCATCTTCCAACCTACGAAATTTCTGGCTTACCCATTTTTCCCATCAATCATTCTTATATTTACCTGTGTACCAACCCTTCCCTTTTCAAAAGTCTTTAATAGCTAAATTCACCTTTCTTATGTATTTGAATACGCTATCTTGAAAAAACCAGTGAGCATTCAAACAAAAAATCTACCTTTCATTAAATGTTTCTGAATTTCCTATTTCTCCAACTAGGAGAAACCTACTTTTGTTCCTTTTATTGGAAATGCACAGCTTGGGTTATTGCTCTGGAACAGGGACCGAGGTCTGTTTATAAAGTTTTAATAGAATGCAGCCATGCCCATTAGTTTATATATTGTCTATGTAACCACTTTGGTACAACAGTAGAGCTGAACAATCACACCAAAGATCACTTCATTTAAAAGTTTGACCTCAGTTCTGGAAAAATAGTCTCCAGGAGGGTCAATGGCTCAACCTACAAAAGAAAAAACTGAATCACTATATTACACAATAGAATGGTCCCAAACTCCTATAAAGGATTCACATCTCCAGCCTACTGTAAGGAATGTGGGCAGAACTAAGAGGGCAATCACAAGAGGACCACACTAGGATGAGACAAGGACTGGGAGACCACATGTGCATGAGGCCCAAACATCTTCCAAATAGTTCTTGTAGATATCAGACCATTCCCTCTTGGCCTAGCTCACTGTATCCTCCTTACTGTGATATGGCACAGCTATTCCATTTCTAGTTACCTCTAATGACAGAACTGTAGGAATACAAATGAGTAGAACGAAGTTTTAGGTATGACTTTTATTTTTTTCATGCCCAAGTAGGCCTAAGTGGTTGACTTTCACTGCTCCCCTGACTGTCTCCAGTGCCTCTACACCCCAAGAAGAAACATCTACTTTCACTTCACAGCTTGGAGAGTGCCTACGCTTTGGCAGCTGACTTATAATGGCTCAGAGTGCGAGCGGAAGGGTCAGTGGCATTGATCCACTTGGGCATCCAGTAATGGGTCAGCCAGTCAGCCCGGCCTGGATAGTGTTGTTCAAAGATTTGACGGTAATAATAGCCTTCTTTAGTTTGAGGAGTGTTGAAGGGGAATTTTTGGGCTGCAGCTGCCATCATCGCATCGTCAACCTGTAAGAATAAGAGTGTAAGAGCAGAACAGCCTTTTAAATGGCATGGAAATACCTGTGTTTGCTGTTACCACAAAACCAAAATAAAGAGAAAGCATGACAATAAATTGTACAATAAATTGTACACACATCACTTGGAAAATGCTACAATATCCATAACATGCACAGCTATAGTTAACTTTCAAAAAGTATTCACATGCATATTTCTAATACTTAGAGGTTATTTTATTCACTTGTGTCTAATGTCTGTAAGTATCCCAAAATAGGTTAAATGGCCAGTGCTGATTAGTAAGCCTCCCCTCTCCCTCTTTCAATTCTAAATACTACTTTATAAACCTTCTTTCCTTATTTCTTACATAATTATTTTAAAAGAGATGCTATTTATAGAGATTATGACTCTCTCCTACAGACAGCAAACATTCAAACTAAACATGAAAAGAACTGAGATTCCAGATCTGCATCTAAATTATTCTATTGCACAAACTAAAGATCTCATACCTGATGTTCGACATATTCTTGTAAAATCTGAAACCAGGAATTCTTAACTGAGGTTATCCCATCACTGAAGGCCTCTTTGGGTCGCCAGAGAATCTCCTTAGGAATCAAGTTGGAGTCTTCAAATGCCTCTCTCAGGAGATGTTTCTCTATCCCATTCTGACATGAAAACAGAAGCAGCATTAGCAAAAGTCACAGATGTAACCTGAGAGCAACAGGCAGTATTTACGTTGACTTGATTTTACCTACTTTTGGAATTCTCATTTCTGGTGGCAGAGACAAGTAATAGGAAGAAAAGCGATGATCCAGAAATGGAACTCTCAGTTCAAGGCTTAAAGGAGAAAATTGAAAGATCTAAGTCAAAATGGGTATTGAGCACCTGTCAATTTAGGTTCAGGCTCAGAACTTCCGAGCAACGGAACCAGATTGATTAATGTTGGGATTATAGAGCCATTTCAACAACCTCCTACTGACTGTTCTACACTAACAGATGAATACAGAAATCTTCATTCAAAATAATAAATATCATTTCATCTATTGCGTGTGATTATCGTTTTGAGACTATTACTTTTACTTTCCCTTATATGAAAAGTTAAATGTATAACTTGAAAAGCAGAAAAAGTTAAGGATCATGAGTGAGCTGATAATTAAGAATGTACGTTGTTTGGAACTGACTCCAAGTTTTTTCTAGATGAGATAATTTCTTCTCTTATTAACAAATGCAATAACAATTCAGTATTTTTTAACCACTGATTAATATTTTCATATATAGTATGCAAAAGAAACCAATGTTTCACAATATTCCATCAAATGCCACATTATCTGTGCCCTGAATCCTAATGACTCTGGTTAGGGCAGACAGAATAGGGTATTAATCATGCATCAGGCTTATTCCCTATCTCCCATATAATTATTTCCTAAACTCTATCTCCCATGTAATTATTTCCTAAATTAAGTGTGATTCAGTAGAAGAAACTAAAATATTTAACGTCAGTTGTTTATCACATAAAGAGTCGTCAATTCTCCAATGACCAGTTAAAACATGAAAACTTTAGCCAAGGGGGACGAGAACCCTGGTTTTATAATCTAATAAAACTTTCCTTATCTTTGTGCCCTTAGAGTCACTACAGCATCAAAGAGGCATGGTGGGCACTCAATACTTGTTATATGGAGTTTACAGCCTTAGCTTTTTCTAAAAAGACTTAAAAATAGTTCTAGCTGCCTTCCCTGTGGGTCAGATGTAGAATGTTAAGACGGAAACTGTCTGAGGCAACCCACAGAAGACTCCTCCTCCCCATTACCACAATAGCACTTTGACTTCAGCCCAATTCTTGGGGACTAAGTTAAGAAACCAGTTTCATTTGTTCCATAAAAGTCATACTTAACTACATATATACCGACTGGGAAAAAAAAAAAAAATTGGCCACTGATCTTTTCCCATTTTTGAAGACTGGTTTTTTTCTTAAACAATTGTCAAGTTACCCATGGGCAGCAGTAGTCCTGTCTGCACGGAGAACATCAAACAAATAGAGTTCCTTCAGAAGCCTCTCACTCTCTTCCTCAGCCTTTTCAGGAGAAGGTGCCTATTTTACAAAGAAAGAACAGAACAACAGCTTTGTTTGTGGCATACCAAACTACTTTTACTTCTCCCTTTTAAGCATATTCCAACACTAAAGGTAGGTAAGATAGAAAGCAAAGCAAGGGGAAGGACAGGAGTAAATGTCTGATTAGAGACAGGCAATGCCTTATAAAACACACCTACCACAACTGCTAACATTACAACAGATAAAACAGATGAAGACACAGAAAGGTGATTGTAACTTTGTTCATTTTAAAGAATGAAAATCATCTGATACTATTATTAAGACTTCTTTCTTCCCCAAAGAAATACGAAACAGACACTATTGATTTCCTCATAAATTCAGAAGGTACTTAGAAAAGTCACTGCTAACACTGAAAAGGACAGATAATAGAAAACAGTCAAATGTTTCCTACTAGCACAAATGTCCTCTGCTTCAGAGTGCTCACCTTGTGGAAATAAATGTAACCCTGCGTAAGTTCATCAGATCCCTCTCCAGAAAAGATCACCACACTGTCTGTGTTCTTCCGAATATACTTGGAAATTAAATACATGCCTTAAGTAAGAAAGAAATCAATGTTAATGTCAACATAACCCTCCACCAAAAATATCTTTTTATTTGGCTTTCAGAAACAACTGCAGGTTTTACTATTATACTAGACTTTGTATTAACAGAAAATAGTTTCCAAAATAATGACCTTACACAGATAAGCCATTTATATGTACTTAATTCAAAAGTTGTACCATTGCAATAAACAGCCAGAAATCATTCTACAATTTTGTAAACAAGCTTAAAATTTCTAATGTTTTTAGACCAAGAACATATACCTTGAAATTTTGCTAAACTGAATAATATTCAAACACATAAAAATCATGCTTTACATGCTGGTATTAATACACAAAAATAAGGGTTTTACTATGATTTAGATATGTCATTTGTTCCCCAAGGGTTCATTGTAGGCTTGGTCTATAGTGTGGCCATGTGACAGGTGGTGGGATCTGTAAAAGGTGGGCATGCTAAGAGCTGGGTGGGTCATTGGAGACATCCCCGTGTAAGGGAAGGGACTGATGTAGTTCTCATGAGACTCTTAGCTCTGGGAAGGGCTAATTATTATAAAAGAGCCCTTTCCTGAGTGCTGGCCTCCTGTGTCTCCTTGTAATCTCTCGCTCTCATGCATGTTCCCACCATGAGGTGGCACAGCTGGGGGGGTCTTGCCAGGCTGCCACACTGTTTGAACTTTCAGCCTCCAAACTTCAACTTAAATTAACTCCTTTTTTTAAAAAAAATTTTAATATTTATTTATTTATTTTTTAGTTCTCGGCGGACACAACATCTTTGTTTGTATGTGGTGCTGAGGATCGAACCCAGGCCGCATGCATGACACGCGAGCGCGCTACCACTTGAGCCACATCCCCAGCCCAAATTAACTCCTTTTAAGTTATCTAACCTCAGGTATTTCATTACAGTCACATAAAATACACTAACAGAGGTAGTTTAGTTTTAATTTTTTTGGACTGACTTCACCCAAGACTCCCATTTACAAATTTTATATAGTTAAGGCAGCTACATAAGTTATTGAAACATGTCTGCTTGATCCCTGCTCCACATCTTCCTAAACCAGTGTTCTCTCTCTCTTTTTTTCCCCCTCAGGGCTGAGGAACTCAGAGCCTTGTGTGTACTAGGCAAGTGCTCTGCCACTGAGCTAAATCCCCAACCCGAGTGGTCTCTTTTAAACCTTTCTTTTAATTACCTCCCTCTCCTCAAGGGAAACTTTTAAACTCCCCCTGCTAATCCTACCCCCAACCCCATTAAATTTCAGTAACACAGATAAATTGTGTATCTACTTACTCACTGTAATGTCTTAGAGGGCAAGAGATGTTTGTTTTTTTTTTTTTGTCCTCCAAGTTAAATGTTTTTAAAAAGAGGATTATCTAAGCTACTGTTATTTTACAGGCTTAACAACATTGGCTTTTTTTTTTTTTTTTTGATTTGGGGTACATTTTCTATATCAATATGTATCCATCAGATAAAACTAGCATTATTTGTAGAGCTAAATAACTGCTAGTGACTGAAGTTGTAGATGGAATATTTACCAAAATACATCTAAAGTAAGAATTCCTTAAGGAAAATAAATTACAACATGCACATAATTCCCCATTTTCCAAAGACTAGTGTTCCATCCATGTATCCATGGGGGACTGTTTCAAGGACCCCTTCCTTGTGAATACCAAAATCCACAAATGTTCAAGTCCTTTATATAATATGGACAGTATCTGCATATAACCCCACACAACTTACTGTACACAGGCATGACTCATTTTATTATGCTTTAGCTTTATTATGATTCAGATATTTTGTTTCTTACAAACTTATTTTCCCAAGAGCTCAGATGACTATTAGCATTTTTTTAGCAATAGAGAATTTTATAATTAATGTACATATATTTTTCAGACAATGCAGCTGCATACTTCACAGATCACACAGTTCAGTGTAAATATATCTTTTTATGTACTGGGAAACCAGAAACTTCATGATTCAATTTCTAGTAGTATTTGCATTACTGAAGAGGTCCAGAACTGAAATCATAATCGCTCTGAGGCATAGTATGTCTGTGCTTTAAGTCATCTTTAGATGACTTATAATACCTAATACAAACAATGTAAATGCTATGTAAATAGTTGTTATACTATACTGCTTAGAGAATAATGACAAGAAAAAAACAGTCTACACAAGTTCAGTACAGAATTATTATTTTTTTTTTTCAAATATTGTTAATCCTCGATTGGTTGAATCTAAGGATGAGGAACTCACAAATACAGAAGGCCAACTGATAGCCCAAGAAACTGCACAATGAAACTAGAGAAACAAGGAGGAAAAAGGGTGAAAAACTGTATCCACTCTTTGGGGAAATATAAACAGTGACAACATAAATGTGGAGTCTAAACTGCGCATTTAGTATTTCCTTCACTCCAAAAGAAATCTATGGAATTGTTAAGTGATCTTAAATAATTTGCAATATAGGACTTTTGTTTGTACTCATTCTTTTTTTTTTTTTTTTAAGATATTTATTTTTTAGTTGTACTTGGACCCATTACTTTTATTTTATTCATTTATTGCTTTATATGGTGCTGAGGATCGAACTCAGGGCCTCATTTATGCTAGGCGAATGCTCTACCGCTGAGCCATTCACTACCCCAGCCCCATGAACTCATTCTTAAATAACATTTCTTAATCTAAAGGCCCATGTGTTGAAAGCTTGGCTCCCAGCCTGTGGAGCTACTGGAAGACAGTGGGATCTTTAGGAAGTGGGAGCGACTGGAAGGAAGTAGATGAGTGGGGTGTGCATGGAAGGAGTTATTGGGACCCTAGCCCCTCCCCTTTTTTTTCCTTCTGGGTCAGCATGAGGAGAACAGCTTTACCCTAACATGTGCTGTCTTTTGCAATGTTCTGCCTCACCTCAAGAACAACAGAGCCAACTGACTAGGAATGAAACTTTTGAAACCAAGAGCTTCAAAATAAACCATTTTTCCTTTTAAATTAATTGTTTCAGATATCTGTCACAGCAGAAGAAAGCTAACACATCAATTCTTGAAATAATTTTTTAAAACCTCATTATTTGTCTTCAGTATTAAAAAAAAAACTTTCTAATAACATAAAATATCTTACCTACTGATGCTCGAACTGTTGTAATGTCATAAGTTTCCAAGGAAAATATAACTTCATCCAGGGCCTGAATACCCTCCTCAGAGTTAAAAAGGACTTCATGATGTTCACTTCCAATATGATTTGCCACCTGATTAAAGAAATATTCAAATTCTTTTATTTAAAGGAAATAACCCTGAAAATGAAACAGATAGTACCTCACAAAACAAGATGAATTTAGTAGTGAAAAATAAACAAGGGAAAATAAGAAAAAATAATTCCCCAGGTCACCACAGTAAGAAGAAATAATTCTCCAGGCCACCACATTCAAGCCCCATGCTGCCAAGTGCCTCTGCCTGTTCCTGACCTCTCAACCACAAGAAGTAAATCTCCCATCAGCCCCTCCCACTTCAAGACTAAAACCTAAGAGTCAAGAGGCTCCCAATTAGTATCCCTCACTCCCCACCAATTTTATCTAATCTAGTATCTTTCTCTAGTTCAACGTGCTTCCACTTTGAACTTGGTCTCCTTTTTATACTCCTAAAATGTCTAATATTAGACCCTGGGTGTTATTCCTACATAGAATGGCCCTTGGCTCCTTCTATTTTCTCAGGCTGTTTTGCAATCAATTCTCATTGAGATTGATTTCTAGCTCTTTCTTATACATTCTAAGTTCTTCCAGATCAAGAACCAGATGTCCCACACTGAATATGTACAAGCCCCCTCTGCCCATAGGTCAAAACATTATGACTTATTAAAAAGAAACCAAAAAATAGAAACAGCTAATAGAAACAGCTACTTATTACATATGCTAGGTTCTACTCCACATATTTCAAATGAATATATATATATATTTTTTATATATATATATATATATATATATATATATATATATTTTTTTTTTTTTTTTACCTCAAAACTATCCCATTATAGACACTTTTATATCCATTACATAAGTAAGGACTTTCATGGTAGAGCCAGGATTCGAAACCAGCAGCTAGTCCCCAAGCCACAATCATACCACCACACCAAGCCCTTACTTTCTGAAGTACAGAAATACTATTACAGGGTCTTTGTGAGGATTATATGGGTCATGGCAGATGACAGTACCTAGAGGACACTATTCAACTCAGCTGATGTTCAAAAGGCATTTCAATCTATTTTAACATATTTAATTCAAAACAATTACTAGGGTCAAAAGAGTGGTACAAATAGAATCTATGCTTGATTTTCATTCTAATAACAAGACTGCTGTAATACATAATGGGCAAAGACAGCGTTTTTACCTTTCATTTTTTAAAATTTTATTTTTAGTAAATTATTAATTTATTGTAATTTGTCTTACATGATGGCAGAATGCAATTCATTTCATATTACACATATAGAGCACAATTTTTCAAGTCACTGATTGTACACAGTGTCTTACCTTTCTAGCAGCCAGTAAATCGGGGCTGTCCTCCATGCCAATTGCAAATGTCTGGAGAGCATACTGTACTTGGGCCTCTTTTAGTTGCTTCAGCAGAGTGGCAGCAACCAAGCTGGAGTCCAAGCCTCCTGCAGAAAAAAAGAGCAAGTTAGGTGCTTAGCATTAGACAGGGATGCATATGATATACATCTGGACTGTAGTTTTACTATTTAAGATCCCCAAGTTTTTTAAGTTGAAATGAACCTTAATAAGAGAAAAATGTTTTTTATTGGACACTTGATAAGGTAACTATATGAAATGGTTAAAATCACTAGAGTTCTAAAGAATGTGTACTAACTAGCTCTTACACTAATAATACAACAACAGTGTAATTCTAAGTCACAGTATTAATATGAATATTAAATAGCTTACAAAAAACTTTTATGTCCTATAATAAAGGAAAGATTAACTCTTAGAACAAAAATATTTTATAGTCAAACCTCAGGGTGGCTACAAATCATTTCACTTAAACAAACATACAAAAAATATTACTAGTTTTTTTTTTTTTTTTTAAAAAAAGATCTCACCTGATAAAAGGCAACCAATACGTCTGTCTGTCATCAAACGCTTCTTAACAGCATTGTCAAAAAGGATGCGGAGGTTGCTCTTCACGGTTTCTATCTCAAAACCTATAAACACAAAGTAAATGAAACAGCTCCAGAAAGGCTGGGGCTTCGTTAGTTATTGAAATGAGGTCCACAATCACCCACTTCCACCATGATGGCAATCTCACAACTGGGGAGCCTGCCAAATCCCAATGTATCACCTTCAAGTGAATTAGGAAACATACTGGCATGAGAACATGACCATTTTCCTTTGGTGGGGGGTGCTGCAGGGGTGGGTGGGCTTTTGTTACCTGGGAAGAGTTTCTCCACACTGTCATAGAGGATATGCAGAGGCTCATCCCTACAGTGATGATATTTAACCATTTCCACAGATGCGACTTTGCCATTTGGTTTTAAATCCAAAACTTCATAATGTCCCGGAAGAAAAGGCTCCACTTTTAAAAAAGGAGCTGTGGAGTGTTTCAATGTAACAAGACCTACAAATCCAAAAAGATAATATTCAAATAAGGGAACACCTCATAGTAACTAAGTAACATCCTATAAATTCCTACTTATTTCCCCCCTTTAATATACATCCATGTCCATTATATAAGTAAAATGGAGGTGGGGGTTAATCAGCCAAAGTTCTACCATCTACTTACTAGGGAGATTAAAGTGGCATAGTGACATACAGCAAAATTACACTAATTTGTAGTAATTCAAAACAACGGAAGAACCGCCAACCTTCCCTTTCCCTAGCTGGAATTTCTGATCAGGAAAATCTTATTTTCTACAATAAAGCAAACAAACACAAAAAGAAAGGATACAATTAAAGGGAAAAAGGAGGAATTTAAATGTTAATTTTATGATATAATGGCAGTCATTTCTTTGTCATCACTGAGGTATTTTAAGAAAAGATCCTTTAACAAGCAAAATGCTCCATTGTTAATATGTAAAAGTCACACATCTATCCCACATGTCTTTATATACCATGTATGCATAAAAGCAGACAACTTAAATTTCTTCAGTAACTTTCTACAGGCAGTTACTAAACAGACATCACCATTACCTTTGACAGGAAAGTCAATGTTTTACTGCTTATCTCTACAGAATACACAGCACGATTTACTACCTGAGCTTATTAACCCAGTAATCTCTGACTACAAAGATCAGACAAAGGACCCACATGTTCTCACTAGCTCCCAGAGCTCAAGTGAGTTACATACCCCTGCAAGGGCTACAGGGTAATGAAAAGGCTTTAAGTAGAATGTATCAAGATCAAAATGGGTATGCAAAAGGGCAACGGTTAAGGATACAGACAAGAAAATCAAGAAATTTTGGACAAATTGGACTGAGACTATAGTTCCATATCAAGAGCCCATAAGGTCTAAAGGAGACCCAGTAGAAGTAGGAATCTTTTTTTTTTTTTTTAAGTAACTTTGAAATCTGGAAAGTAAGTTCTCCTACTTTCTTCTTTTTCATGATTGTTTTGGCTATTCTGGGCCCCTTATAAGTCAGTATGAATTTTAGAGTCAGCCCGTCAATTTCTATAAAAAGTCATCTGGGTTTCTGACAGAGATTGTACTGAAGAGTACTGTCATCTTAACAATGTTGAGTTTTTGATCCATAATCATGGGATACTTTTGCATTTATTTATATTTTATTACATTTTTAATCATGTTTTATAATATTCAAAGTACAAGTTTAGCACCTCTTTGGTTAAATTTATTCCTAAGTACTTTATTTTTTTGATGCCATTATAAATGGAATTGTTTTCTTTCATTTTCAGAATATTCACTGCAAAGTGTATAGTGTTTACTGCATATGTCAATCAAATACACTGTTCATACACTGATTTTGTATACTGCAATCTTGCTGAACATCTTTCTGAGATTTGTATCTAAAATATACAAGGAATTATTACAATTAAGTAATAAGATAGATGACTCAATTACAAATGGGTAATTCAGAAAGGGACAAATAAACTCTTCTGTAGAACAAATAAACTCTTCTGTAAACAGTGGATTACTTGGTGATTTTAAAAAAAAAAGGAGGGGGGCATCAAGTTAATGACATTCAGTTGAACAACTAAGAAAAAAGAAAAAAGAAAAAAAAAAAGATAAATCAGATATTTTTCCCTAGACACATGCTTTCTGATATGCAGTCAATCTCCAACTTCTGATAACATCTATTACTGAAAATAAAGCAAGTAAGTCTGATGTTAAAAAAAAAAAAAGTTAATGACATTCAGGAACTTTGAATGCACATTGCTAAGTAAAAGAAGCCAGTCTGATGGGGCTATGTACTATATGAGTATAACTTTAAAATACTCTTGAGAAAATTATAGACATTAAAAAGATCAGTGCTTGCCAGGGGTTCAGGAGCCAGAATAAGAGAAAAGATGATGGTGAATCACAGATATCACAGATTTTTAGGACAATGAAACTATTCTACATGGGTACTTTATGATAGATACATGGTAGTATGCATTTGTTAAATACAAAGAACTATATAATACAAAGAGTGAACCCCAATGTAAACAATGGACAGCTAATATATCAATACCAATTCATCAATCATAACAAATGTAACAGTCATGCAAGATGCCAACAGTGGGGGAAACTAGGAGGACAGAGGGAATATATGGGCACTCCGTACTTACCACTCAAATTTTTTGAGACCATAAACTTCTCTTTAAAAAAAGTCTATTAATTTTTAATGAAATAATCCTCAGCAGGAAGAAAAAAATGGGAAAGACTCTGTAGACATTTCTCCAAATACATACAAATAGCCTATAAGCACATGAAAAGATTCTTGACATCATTGTCAGAAGGGAAATACAAAACCAAAAACACAGCAAGATACCATGTCACACACACTAGGATGGCTAGACTCAAAATATTCACATGTAAGTGTGAGGAGATGGAGAACTGAAACTTTCACATGTTGCTGATGAGAACATAAACTGATACAGCCATTTTGAAAAACAGTCTGTCAATTCCACAAACAATTAAATACAGTGACCATATGATCTAGGAATTCCACTCTTAGGTATATACCTAAGAGAAATAAAAACACATGTCCACAAAAACTTGCACACAAATATTTATAGCAGCATTATTAATAAATGGATAAACAAATGTGGTATGTAATGAAGTATTATTTGGCAATAAAAAGGAAGTGCTCACAACACAGATAAATCTTGAAAATATTCTACTAAGTAAAAGAATTCACAAAATTCCATATAATGATATGAATTTATCCATATGGAATATCCAGAATAGGACATTCACAGAGACAAAAAGCAGATTGGTAGTTGCCAGGGGCTAGAGGATAGGGTAAGGAATGTTGTAGATGACAGATAAAAAGAGAAGGGGAATGATAGATAAAGGGTACAGGATTTCTTTTTGAGGTGATAAAAAATATTCTAAAATTATCTGGAGTGCTGGTTACGCATATCTGTGACAGTAGCTATGATAAGGTTCCGCAGTGCAATAACTACAGGGCCAACCCTGGGATTACAATATGACACAGGAAAACTTGTAATATACTTCAGGATCAAACTAGATGCAGAGTATATCAGCATAATAAAAACATAAATGTACTATAGACTCATACCTCAAGGATTAGAGAATTTAAATATTGAAACAGGGAGGCCCATTCCTCTGTTTAAAAAGAAAACATAGCTTTAAGGATCCATGACAGTCACATGTAAAATTGTCATTGATCCTCCCCAGGGTTTATCAAATATGATTTAGAAGAAAACACAAAACCAGGACACGAACGAAAAATCACAAAAAAATTCCCTCATTACCTTTAGCTTCTGAACACACAGCCAGAAATCCATCTTCTGTCATGGCTTTAAACAAAGGTCTGACTCCATAGGTATCTCTGCCCAGGAACACTTTCTTATTGGCAGTGTCCAATAAAATAAAAGCAAACACCCCATCCAACAGACAAATGGTTTGCTCAATTCCTCCTTTGTCGTACAGATGAAGGATTATCTCACCATCCACTTTTGTCTGGTATTCGAATTCAAAATGCTGTTGCAACTTAAGAAACAGAGCAAAACAAAAATGTCAGCATGCTTGTGTGTTCACTAATAACTTTTTATTGCAAAGTTGACTCAGCATTTCTGTGCTTTATAATTATTTCAAGCACTTTAGTGGTTTAGAAGAATTGTGGCATTATCAAAATACAGCTTATTTCAACCTGTGATTCTGGTAGTTCTTTACAACATAAGGTTACTGTCTTAGTTGCTATCTTATAAATGGGATGTACAGTGGCATGTACCAGAACAGTTAAGGCATGTAGGGATGAAAATTCATATTATATACATACTCTGTATGTAATACACCTATATTTACATATACAGTCATCACTTAGTATTCGTGGGGGATTGTTTCCAAAATCCCACCCAGATAACAACATCTGCAGATGCTTGAATTCCTTAAATAAAATGTTGTAATGTTTATTATATATAACCTACAAATATCCTTTGGTATAGTTTAAATCATCTCTATATTATCTATAATACCTGACACAATATAAATGCATGCTATGTAAATGGTTGTTGGACTATATCGTTTAGGGAACAAGAAAAAAAATTGTACATTCTCAGTACAGAGAAAATTTCCCCCCCAAATATTTTCCATCCAGTTAGTTGAATCTGTGGATACAGAATCCACAGACATGGAGGGCTGACTGCATATGCCTAAGTTAAGGAAACAGTTCACCCAGTTGCCAAAACACAATGACACTAAAAATGTGTTTTCAGCAACTATGAACTTTTGGTCTGGGAATAGAGTATTGCCTAAGGTTCTTCCTGATCAGCCTCAAAGACCTACCTGTGAAAATTTAAAGCAAAAAAACACCACTTTCTGACAAATAAATGACTCTACCACAATGACAAGTACATAATCCAAAACAAAGCTACGTGTCCTCAGGGGTGAACTACCACATCCAGACTCCACCACTCCAGTGGCATTTAAGCTACTTCTCACTGATAGAGAAAATGACAGTGGGGCTTTATCAGTCCACATGCCCCAAAGGAACAGAAGAGATGGTCACTGCCACCACATGCAGAATGCTTGATTAAACTGTGGTTAATTCAGTGGCTCTCCACTACCACTGACAAACTTCTGTGGGTGTCAAGTCCTTAGTGTGTGCTGCTTTCTTTGTACTAAAACTCACATTGTTGGCTGACAAGAGAGAGAAGTTAGCAGAAACAAAATCAGGTGGAAAGCTTGAATAAAGTTAAACATTCAGAACATGCTTCCAATTTTCAAAAAGTAAATCTATAACGTATGACCTATAAATATGCTTCACAGTCTAGCTTACTTCCTAACGTCTGAACCTTGTATCTAAAAGCACTCACAGTCTACACAAAAAAGAGCTTTGGCTACTTCTACAGTGCCCACCACCTAATCACTCCTCCTTGCTTTGAGAGACTACCAGGATGGTCCTATCATTAGCAGGTGGGATCTGAAAAGATTCCTGGTAACCCTTCTGGGCAGAAATACCTGAAGGATACTTAATCCTAATGCATTTGATGATAATAGCAAGTAATAGCTTTCCAAATCTACCTCCCCCATCTCTAACCTCTTCTCTTTGACCTAAACCTTGCAGGCAATTTATTCAAAGAACAGAGGGGTCACTTGGTTGACAATTCAATGGTTAAGTACCATTTGCTACTCTCCTAAAAACACACTTCAATGTTTCCCTTTAGATAAAAGCCCCATATCTTTCCACCATCCCAAAGTCATACTGGCATTTGACTTGGTGGTTGTGGACCCCAGACTTCCACTCAGTCTCCCTCCAATCCCAGCACTCTGTATTTCTGTAGTAGCAATTCTTTATTTTCACCCAGACCCCAGAAAAAAAAAAAAAAAAAAAAAAAAAAAAAAAGGAGCTATGTAGCTTATGTTACAGAATACTCTAGATAAGACTAAAATATTTATTTTACTCTTTAGGTAGGCTTCTAGCAGCCCAAACTCAGATACTTGGTAGAAGCAATAGAACTCTGCAAATTCAATATACTTAACTGATTTAGAAAAAAAAAAAAAAAATACTTAACTTATAACTTATTAACAAAATTAACAAGTGGTAATTTTGTTTAAGCAAAATAAGGTATTTCTTACTTCATTTAAGGGAAACCCCAGGCCAATATTGCTATAGTATAATGTAGTATTCCCATGATGTATAAGATATTGATTTGACTTCCAAAGACATTTGAACTGCTCCCCTCTTCTCACTCCCACTAGCCTGAAACTCCATTCTTACCTTTTCTCTTCCCCATTTCATCTCCAAGTACCTAGAAAAATGATGACCATGTATATAGACCCTTAATAAATCTGTGAAAGGAATTTTCTAAATAATAAAAAGCTCTGCAAATGAGAAGTCTATTAAGAAAATTCCTATAAGCAAACAACAAGGCAAAAGCTATTGTTCAGAGATAAAAATAGCCAAAGGGTGGCTAGAATATAAATCCCTACCAATGACGATGGAATATATAAAGAAGTCTCAAAAAACACCAAGAAAAATCACAACTAAATGCTTAAACCTTAACTAAAATATGCCTTAAAACCAAACAAAACAAAATTTAAAAAAAAAATTCAAACAGCTCTTAAAATACTCTTGGAGACACTTGGGAAATTTAAATATGAACTGGATGTTAGATGATATTACTGATTTTTAGGTTTAATAATTGTATTGATGTTAGGTAGAAGAATGTGTGTATTCTTGGGTGACAAATGCTTAAACAGAGAGAGGGAAAGTATCTTCCTATTTGTAACATACTCTCAAATTATTCAGCCAAATAATGAATATATTAATAGATAAAGCATATTATATTAAGAGATAAAGCAAATAAATATTAAGAATTATTTAATCAAGATGCTCATTGTTCTTTTTATTATGTTTAAAACTTTCTCAAGATAAAAAGTTGGGGAGTTGATAAAAAAAAACTTGTAAATTACTTGTGAAACATTAGCTAAATAATCTTGTATTAGAAGATTCTTGTCAAATTCAGCTTCCTAGGATCCAAATTTCCATCCTCTCACCCACTCTTACCCTGAGAATAAGCTTCACTGGATTAGAAAGTTGTTCCAATTTTAGTACTGCTAAAAGTCTTAATGTTCTTGACTGCATCCAGCCCACCCACATCTCTGTCCTTTGATTCTAATTAAGTATGCAACTATAGTAATACTCAGTGGCAGTATTATGTAAACACTGTAAGTATAGTCATCTCCAAACTACTAAATTCCATACCTTCCTTAAAAACCTCAACTGCTGCTGCCCTTAGAATATTTCTACTTCTTAGCGTGGCTATGAAGTGCTGCTCCATGGTCCTGCCCACCTTCCCAACCCTACCTTCCTTACTTGCCCCCAACTCACTTACTAAGATCCCAGGGCCGCTTCCCACCACAGGGCTATTCCACGTGCAATCTCCCTCTAAAGAGAGTGATTGTCCCAACCTTGCTTGTCCATCAGGTCTCAGTTCAAGTGCTGCTTCAAGAGCCCTTTTCTAACCACCATCTTGGATGTGGGTCTCCCATATTCATCACATGTGTATGTGTTCTTTCAGAAAACCTATTATATGAACAAATTTTTTTCCTGTTCCCTAATATTTCTTCAGTCAAAATGGGGGGCATTACAAACAGCTGGTCAACCATCACCAACTAGTAAAACCCCAAGCAGCAGCTGGTTTTATCCACTGACGTTTTCAAAACGAAATGCACCTGGACCCCTATGTACATCTCTACAGCAAAAACACTGAAGAGAAAAGCAGTCATGACTGCCAAAGAGGACCCAAATACTGAATTTGACAAGAATTTCCAATCTAGGATTATTTGGCTAGAGTTTCATATAAAATTCATATACAATTTGCAAGTTATTTTTGCTTACCTCCTTTCCCAACTTTGAATTTTGAAAAAATTTCAAATATGCAGTTTAAAGCAACGAGCACCTAGATTAAATCAACTGTTAATATTTGCCCATATTTGCATAATATCTTGTACACAGATGCACACAGTCATTATTTAGATGAATTACATGAGAATATGTTGTAGATATTATGATACTTTTCCTCTATATATTCCATAATAAGCTTCACTTAAGTGCAATCTTACCCCTCTTCTTTACCACTGTAACTCCAGTATCTAATACAAAAAACAGCACAGGCACAATTAATATTAAAAATTTTAATAGAAAAAAATTCTAAGAGCTGAATTTTTTTTTTGTTTTGGTGACCAAGAAAATTCACCTCTTTGTGTATCAGTGTCTTGTATACTTGTATGACTAGAGCAAATGTAAAAAGTAAAAAAGCATTATACAAAATATTTTAAAACACTTGACTAATTTTGAGGTTTTTGCTTACCGCCTTGTGGTTGTAGATTTCACCATTGTAACAGAGCCACAAATAAGGGTATTTCTTCAGTCGAATTGGCTGCATTCCAAATAGTGGATCAACCACCGCCAACCGGTGAAATCCAAAGCAGCAGTTGGTATATCCATTGACGTTCTCAAAACGAAATGCATCTGGACCCCTGTGCGCAATCTTCATAGCACTCAGACACTGAACAGAAAGGCAGTCATCACTGCCAAAGAGGGCCCAAATGCCACACATGGTGCAATGAAGCTATAAACTTTCTATGAAGAGAAAAAGCAGACCAATCAAATATTCAACATCCAATCCAAGCCTGATTAATCCTCCATTCTAGAAACCTGCATTAACCACTTCAAAGGGTGAAACATAAACCATCTTATCTACAGCAATTTTCCATTACGTTGGCAAACACACAGAAGTAGAAGATTTGATTTACTTACAAGTATGCAAAAAGGATGGATGACCTTTGCACCTAACCAGCTACAGCAGCTTTTTCTTTTGCACCCAGGCAAAATCCACATCTCTTCCCACCTTATGATTTGGTGGTCAGCTACACCTGGCAGCATCCAGGTAAAATTCAGTCTTTGCAGCCTAGGTTTCCTCCCAAGATACAGACATGCATAAAGGCTACTTCCAGCCTAGCCAAACTTTTTCCACTCCAGAATCACAAAAGCCCTCAACAATCCAGGAAACTATCCTCTTGGGTGTCCTAGATGATTAAATGCCCTCTAACTATACTAACTAACTGTAGTTGGAATATGGCAGGTATACTAGAGATGTTATATGCTAAGTATAATATTAAGATTCAGTTCTTGCAAGATTTTCATATCTTCTAGCTTACCTCTAAGTAATTTATTCAAATGTGATTGAAGAATCAGAAAAACAAAGCAATATAATCTGATATCAAATATTCTAACAAAACATTCTTCGTTGACACAAGATACAAAATCTTCACTATCAAAATGTCCTAGATGACAAAACTGTTCTCAAATATTTTGGTATCAAGGCTGCACTGGTCAGTAAGAAAGCATAGTATATAGCAACATCCCTGGAAAAAAAAAAATTTAAAAAACACTTGGCACATTCCTGTAACCCAGAAAGTAAATAATCCTTAAAAACGTTAATTCAATTTCCAATTTCAAATTATCAACTGTGAAATAAAAGGCTACTTCATTTGGATACTGCCAGCTCGGTTATTTTAATTGAATCTGTAACTTGAAAAAATAACTACTTCTATATTTTTTAAAAATGCAAATCTGCAGCAAATGTCCAGATAATTTGGGACAAGCACACTATATACTATAACATATATTCAAATTACATCATTCACTTTGAGCAATCTTTTGAGGACATTTAAAATGAAACAAAGCTTTGGTTGCCCTTTAAGACCTGATCAAAATAATGGAAAATGGTACCAACTTAAGCAGTTTGGAAATGAAGTAGCATAAGTCCTACGCAGTCCCTTGCATGCACTTGGCCAAACAGCCTAAAATGAAAGAATTACCAATTTAGTGAAAGATTCAATACAACTTAAGATAACTACTAATAAACAATCTATAAAGGTTACAAATAGGGTAGGAAAGTGCTTTGAAAATCAAGTGTGATCATCAGAAGCATTTATTTAAACTTCTTAATGCTAACTAGTGAATTCCAGTATTAAGCCTGTAACAGGGAAACACACCCTAACCACTAAATTAAAGGGAAAAGAGGAACAATATTTTGTGAAGCATACTTATTTCTCTAGAAGGAAAAAAAATTAAAACCATAACCTATTTTTTATAGTTACTGGAATCACTCTTATAAGTCAGCAAAGGTTGTCTTATTTGCTATATTTATTCCTTACTGCTTTTGCCTGTTCCCAGTCATTTTCCATATTTCCTTCTAAACTTACACAGCTGTGCTATGCAATAGCTATATGACCCACATACGTGGCCCCATTAAAAAAGTACAAAAGGTGGAATTTAAAACATTTAACACAATACACCCAAAACAGTATCAACATGTAATTAATTTCAACATGAAATCAATATGAAAAAAATGATGAGATATTTTACATTGCTTTTCCTACTAAATTCGTCAAAATCTGGTGTTTTTCACATGTACAGCACATCTCCAATTCAGACCAGCCAGAAGTTCAAATGTTCAAAATATAAGATAACACGACAGCTACCAAATTAGCCACTTCAGTGTATTTAATTTCTGTGCTTACCAATTACTTAAACTTCCTCAGATCGCTTAGTTTTTACTTATGATCTCAGTAACCAACTAAGGGACAGGTGCAAGACCTACCTTACTTGTAATGTTATCAATGAAAAAAAAGTTTTTCAGTGCTTCCAAATTATTAATCAAGCACCCAGAGAAATGAAGAAATAATGTAGGCCACGGGCTGAGAAGAAAACTCCCTTTATTTAAAAGAGTAACATTAATCTGAAGCCAGCCCTGAAGAACAGCTGTCCATTCAGTAAAGGCATGTAGTTCTTTTGCTTTTTTCGGCATTTAGCCTCCTATTTCCCTAAACAGATCTTTTCTTGGCAGGGTTTGTTCAGCAAGTCACTTGTTGAGAGTGGCTGGTCTACAGTCCAGGGGTGGGACAAGGGGTGGGAAAGGGGTGGGGGAGGAGGAGTAAACACACACGTACAGGCTTCCAGGCGACGACTGCCAATCCAGAGACCTCCCCTCCTGAACCAGGACCTAGCCACTGCATCGCCCCTCCACACCCGACGGCGCACCGGCCACGTGCACGCTCCCGCAGGTCCGTAGCAGGGCCCTGGGACTGCTACAGTTTCACAGGATTCAACGCCATATGGTTAAAAATAATAACATTTACGAAGGCCAAACTTTGGTTGCCGCTACCTTCTCTCTCAAGCAGCCTGGCCCCGGGTCGCCATTCAATCAAACCCTCAGGACCGGGACGGAGGTCCTCCCTGGCCAACTTGGGGCCAGGTGCGCAACAATCGCAGGCTTCAGCCCCGCCCTCGGTCCTCTGCCGGCGCTGCAGCATCCGCCTGGCGCTAGGGAGCCGCGTGTGTCGGGTGCCAGGCTGCTACACATCAACCTCGCCCTCCCGGGCACACGAAGGGCGCTGCGCTAAGCGGCCCCGGCTTACCTAGTAGTGAATGGGTCGGACGGGCAGAGGGAAGGAGACCAAGGTTGTGAAGTGCTGGAGGGACCGCCGGCCTCTTCTCGGCTTACAGCCGCCTGGCTCCTGTAATGCGTGCGGGAAGTTTCATCATTCCGGCGAGGACCAACCAGCGCGCAGGGGCGTGGCCTCCGGTGCAGGCCTGCAGACGCGGAGGGCGGTGCCCAAGGCGGGGCGGAGGGGGCGGAGTGGTAGGGAGCGAGGAGGAGCGACTGTGCTTCCGTTTCCTTGAGGTGTTGGGTTACCTGTTAAAGGATTGATTCAGAGGTCTGGCTAAGTGCCACCCTGGTACCTAGGACTACCCCACCCTCTGGCAATTAGAGGGCCTAACGTACTTGGTTTGTTCCTAGGGAAATCATCACCGATTTGGGCTGCAGTGTCCCTACTGCAGCAGATCTCCTCATACCTTTAATTTAAAGTCGTGAGTTCTCCTTTTCTAAGAGACAGTCTGATACATACATGTAGATACGTAAGCATTTGCTAAAATAATAACCAGCAATGGGGAGAAGAATAACTCAAAGGATGGCTGTTGTGTTCTTCTGCCTACCTCCAGGCAGCATTAAATTTGCCTTCCTGTAGATATAATATATCTCAGTATATTTGTATTTTGTGATGGGTAGTGGTTGTATTTCCGCTCAACCAGCTGTGACCTTCCTGGTCGTGTTGATGTCTTCACTTTTTGAGTACTCAGAGCTCAGCAAATACCGCTATGTGGCTCCTAGACATATATTTGATTCAATTGTATTCCTTATTATACTTGGCTTTTGACACATTTCACTTTAAGGTTGAATTCCTGCCTGAATTTGACAACTACTTGAGTGACTATTAGTATATCCTATGAGCTCTTTAGGTTTCCATCTTTTTTCTGATCTGTAGAATTATCCCCCAGTGCTGGAGATTAAACACAGAGCCTTGTGCATACTAGCCTATCTCTCCATCTTTAACATAAGGAAATTAAAACCCGAAAGAGGTCCTTCAAGCCCTGAAATTCTAAGTCATGAAGTGATAAGAGCTCTTGAGAGCCACTGTACTGAGGGAGGGAAGTTAATTCATTGTCATCCTACACTACCAATCTAATATTTTAAAGTAAAAATAACATTACAATGTGGAAATTTTTGCATTAGGTCAATTAGAAGTAAATTATTCAAATTCACGTACCTGCACTTGTAGACACAGAATGTGAAACCAGGTCCTTCTATTTTCATCTTAATGTGCCTATGGAGAAAAATGATTAGAATAACTGGGTTGTCCTAGAGATGCTGATAAAGGAGTAAGGGGCTGGCATAAATTTTGTTATTTTTACTAAACATGAATATTTCCATTTATAATTAAATGTATTTTCTTTTCCAGATTTTATTTCAATTTTCATATTGGAGTGTTACCCTGCTACCCTTAAATTAAATATTTTTCCTATTCATAATCTGCACAGAGAATTTGGGAGAGGAACTTTCCACTTTAAAAACACTAGAACCAGCACTGCCTTAAAATTCATCATTTGGTAAAACAAATGATGAACTATTAACATAGATTGTGTACATATTTGTTTTGTAGACCTCTAGATTTTATGGAACTAGGAACTAATTACTCTTCCTACAAAACATCTATTTAGTCCCAAATAAAAGAAGACTTAGCCTGGGGTGAGGCATAGATAAGAAAACACTGACAGAGCTGAGGGCGGGGTGAATGGACACAGAAACAGAAAAAAATAGTCTGATCTGAAAGATTAAAAATTTATATGTAAGAACCAGTAATTAGAATCAGAGTAATTGTTGCTTTAAAGGACTTAAGAACAGAGCGCCATGAACACAGAGAACAATTAAGTATGGTTCAGAGTAAAGCTCACATAGCAGATGATTTTGGAGCAGAAACTGTTATAATAACATTAACTGCCATTTATCAAGGACCTCCTAAGTGTAGTGCATTTCAGTATAAGTTATCTGTATGCTACATCAACCATGGAAAATAATAATTACTCTTCTCTTTTAACAATTAAGGATGTGATAAGTGGTTCAATAAGGTTTATTAAAATACCAATACCAAACAGCTACTAAATGGCTGAGCCAAGTGTTTTCAAACCTAATGTGGTGACTCCAGAGTGCTCATGTCTCCCCAGGAAGCTGCACAACAGGCTCAGCAGGTAAAGAGCCCTTCCAAGAAATGTCAGTGAGACATGAAAAGTCTTGATTTGTCCCTGAGGACAGCTGGAGCCAGTATATAGAACAAATGGGAAGGGCCCATGAAGAAGAGATTCCCTTATAAAAGAACAAGAAAAATTAAATGGAACAGGGCTGAGGGGAAGCTGCAGGAAATGGGAAGAATGCATTTGGAAGAAAAAAAAGCTTGTTAAATTACTAATCATTGAGTTGGTGTGGGATAAGTAGGTTGGAGTATGTTATAGTTTGGATACGAGGTGGCCCCTGTGTGAGAAATTACAGGAATGTTTAGAGGCTGTAAACTCCTACTAGCCTCATGGAAACACATTAATAATGTTTGGTTGAAAGACTAGAATATTGAGGTCTGGTCCCAGATATGTTTAGTATGTTACCAAATGTAATCTTTCATTTTTAGGCTTTATCTGAATTCCTTTCTTGGAATCTAATAAAAGACCATAAAGAATTCTTTTAAGTCTAATTAGGCTATTAAGAAGGAATTCAAAATGGAGTAAATTAAATTCCATGCATGTATGATTATGTCAAAATGAAATCAACTATTATGTACAACTATAATGTACCAATAAAAGCAAAAAGTGAATATTAATGAAGAACAAATTTTGAAATAACCCTACATTCAATATTTCTTTACTTATCAAGTTAAAATTGAACCTTTTAAGTTTGTGCATATATCCAAATTAGATTAAATGTTTCTCAGGTGAATAAGCACATTAAAAAAAAAAAAAAGAACAAATTCATCTTGATCCTGTTTTGAAAAGACCCTTGTGTCAGTATCCCTACCTTCACCATTTCCACTCTATCATTCATATGTTCCCAAAGTTTTTTTATGCAAAATTAGTAAGTGTTAATTTCAAGATCCACAGCCAGAGAACAAACCTAGATGAGAATATTAGTTAAAATGAGAGTTTTTACGTGAAATTATTGTTGGTGTATAGTTTTGAATAAGAGTGGTTTTGACATAAAAAATTGAGAAGACTTACATGACAATAGTTATATGTTACCCATTGAGAAAAATAAGTAGTAATTTATTTTTAGTTGCTAAAGTACTTAAACTTTAGCAAAGATTTTGAAACTAATTTTCTTTCCTTTAGCAAAAGAGGTATCTATGTATATATTGAAATATAAGCCTTTGCATGTGTTCATGATGTCTCTGACTAAAAAGGAAGGCAAGACCATTTATAGAGTGATATTCTAAGGAGAATGAAAATGCTTCTGTAGTGACAAGGGCCATGAGAAATTTTTATGTGAAGTGGAATGATCAGATTGACTTTCTCCAAAGCTAATCCTGATACCTGTGAGGCAGATCAACTGTGGTAAGGAGCCAGGCAGCAAGATGTCAGTTAGGAAGCAGAGGAAAATGTCACCTGTACTGCCATGTAGAGGCACCTCTCCAGTGACTCAGAGACCAACAAACTTAAGGATGCGGGATTAAGAATAATCCAAACTGTATGACCAATGTGATTCTGCAACTTGTACAATCAGAAAAATGAGAAATTATACCCCATTTGATTCAAATATATGAAATGTCAAGATCATTGTACTGTCATGTGTAACTAATAAAAAAAAGATTATATGAGAAATATCCAAAAAAAAAAGAATAATCCAAAATGTTCTAGACTTAAAGAATGAATTGAAGGAGACATCATGATAAGAAATAAGGAATATTAGAGGAGGAGGTATTGATATAGGGACATTTGGCTGGTATGGGAAGGGGACTGGAGTAAGGGACAAGTAATGAGTTTAGTTTAACCTCCACTAAGGTGGAAATGCTAAGCTACATACATTAGGTAGTCGAATGTCCCCATCTAAAACTAAGGTTAACTGAGTTAGAGGTTTAGAGGAGAATAAAATGCAGTCGTTATAACAACAGCTTTAAAGTCAAATAGACAATGAGTTCAAAGTTCTGCTATTTACTAACTTGTGGGATTGGGTGAGATTTGGAGCCTTACTGAGCATTAAATTTCCTTATTTGAAAGTGAAGTCAGGAATACTCAGAGAAGTGGTGTAGATTGAGTGAGACAAGGCAGATATAAAGGTAGCAAAGTGTCTGGCACACAGTCAATGCAGATGTCCTCATTTTTCTATAAGTTATTGAGCCATAAATAGCTTAGAAATTGAAGGCACGGGACTGGAGCTGATAACCCTGAAGTACACGGAGAGGAGAATCAAGACAGGGCCTCAGGGTTGCCAACTGCTGAGGGGTGGGCAGAGCACGAGCAGGCAAAATAGGCTGAGAAGACACAGAGGGAGGGGAAAGGAGACTGAGGAGAGGGTGATGACCCGTAAACCAACTAGAAGAGTAGCAACAAGTAAGAGGGTGGATCAGAATCATCCCACTAAGCAGAAATAGTGGAAAAAATTAACTATTAACACTGCCAGTGAGGATTTCTTTGTTGACCTAAATAGTAGTTTGAAGAAAAATAGGGTAGAGGCAGGACACAGAGATAGCATTCAGCTTTCCTGGAAGTCGGAAAGCTTAATTATCAAAAATAGATATAATTCTAAGAGAGAGAGAGAGAGAGATGTAATCTAGCTTAAAAACAGGAAGAGATTAATTAGTAGAATTAACAGATGTGAAGTAGCTCTCTCTAGGAATATTCCCCTCAGTATGCGATCATGCTATTATTTTTCCCATCATAAAAACAACCACAATGACAACTACACATAAACCCTCTTGACTCTAGGATTCTACTCTTCCTCCATCTACTGTTCTAATTTTCCTTACCTTCACAGCAAAATTATTCTAATTCCAAATTCTAAATTCCTCATGTCCAGTTTTGCTTTATTCTCTCCTACACCACTCAAAAAGAGTTTTTTTCCCACATTCTACCAACACTACTCTGGCCAGAGTCACCAGTGATGGTCCTATTGTAAGATCCAATGGCCAATCTCAGTCCTCACCTTAGTCAGCCTGTCAGCAACATTCTACACAATTAAACACCCTCTCTTCCCTTTGAATGCTTGATTCATTTGAATTCCAGGAAACACATCATCTTGATTTTCTATTTTTTTTTTTCAGCAGTCATTCTCTTTTGTTTATTCCTGAATATCATCTCGGTCTCTTAATATTGGAGAAATCTACAGCTTGGTCCTTGAGCCTCTCCTATATTTTAAAAAATCTATAAAACCCCTCCTATTTTTTAAATCTATAATCTGAGTGATGAGCAACACTCAGTCAGCAATCAAATCAAGACTCATGACTTTAAAACAATATTACATGCTGATGACTCCACAATTTATATTTTAAGTCCAGACTTTCCAGAAATTCTAGACTACTACATCCATCTTCAATTCAGCATTTCCACTTGAAATCCTTTTTTCCAAAACTATAAAGTATTGAGATATATTTGGCTAGGTTAATGTTGGCTAATATTTTCAAGTATGTGGAGCCCTTTCCTAACATCAAAGAATTAAGCTTGAACAAGGGTAGTTATAATTAGCATCCATTGATAGAAAAACTTATCATGAAGCAACCTACTATGACTTGGGTCACACTTTAAGTTTGTGTTTCACTACTATTTCATATGCTTGAACACTTACTTTTATAGATGCCAACTACATTTATTTCAGTCTGTAGATGAGAGCAATATTTAGGACTCAAAATTTCCCTTTTACATAACTCAGATATAGGATCCACCAGTTGAAAAACATACAACTAGACTATATATATGTATGTGTGTAAAATATACATACTTTACATATATACACATTTAACATATATATAGTTTTCTTGCATACACACACCACACCCCAAAATCTTTATGTGTTCGAGGTTGAGTTCACTCTATGAACTGTATATAACTTGATAACCTAGATAACTTGATTCCTGTTTTCATTTCTAGACATAACTTACAGAGATTTTCTGTTTACAAGTTATTTCAGAATGATGAAAACAAAAATCCTCCTGGTTAGCTCTTCAGGCTTGTCTTATGGTTTTCCTTGCATCTGCTCACATGCTAACTGCAGTTCAAAATGTTCAACAGCAAAAGATAAGACTCAAGAATGTCCAATATGCCATTAACTGCCATGATTTTTTTAAAATTTTAATTTACCATCTTGACCATTTTTTTAATATCTTTATTTTTATGTGGTGCTGAGAATCGGACCCAGTGCCTCACGCATGCCAGGTGAGTGCGCTACCACTTGAGCCACATTCCCAGCCCTGCCATGATCTTTTTGCTTTCTGATATTTTAACTAGATATTCAACATTTCCCTGCCTCATTTTTCTTTGTGCAAAATAATAAAATAGCTACTTGAATAGTCCTCAAAAGACAAATCTTGGAAAAATTAAGATGATCCTTGCAGCAAGATATAGGATGAACTTATAGTATGGAGACATTAAAAGAAAGAAGATCAGTTAGGAAGTGATAGTGGAAATGATATCTCTGGGGTAAATTCTTTAGGATTCAAAGCCAATTAAAGAGGGTAAGGGAGCAGAAGCATTCTAGGATGTCTCCAAAATGTCTTATATTTGCATGGATGGTGATATATTAACGATATGAGAAATACAAGAAGGGAAAAATTGGAGAAATGTGGGAATCAGTTTGTTCACATTAATGTCAAAGCTCCTGAGTGAAAACCTGGTGTTCTCATTAACTGTTGCACATCAATAACATGCATCAAAACCAGCTACCAAGATTTTTTTTCCACTAAGAATTGGGAAATACAAAGCAAGTCTCCATTTTTTTTTCTTTACTGATTGTCTCTAAAGTGTCCCCACAGGGTGAGGCCCCAGTCTCATGTTCAAAATAGAAATCTGGGTTGGCAATATGTTTGTTAGCATACAATAAGATTAAGGCAACAGTTATGCAGTCAGATCTAAGATCAAATCTTAGTTCTTGTAAGCTGTGAATTGAGCAAATTATACAACTTTTTTTTAGTTTTATGCAAATGGGGATTGTAATAATACCTTTTTAAGATTATTATAAGAATTAAATATGATAAAACATACAAAGAAATAAACATAGTTTCTGGCATATAATAATTGCTCAAAAAGTGGCAGATTTTGAGCCAGGCATGGTTGCATATGCCTGTGATCCCTGCAGCTCCGGAGGCTGAGGCAGGAGGATCATGAGTTCAAAGCCAGCCTCAGCAATGATGATGAGGTGCTAAGCAACTCAATGAGACCCTGTCTCTAAATAAAATACAAAATAGGGCCTGGGATGTGGATAAGTGGTCGAGTGCCCCTAAGTTCTAACCCTGGTACTCAACTCCCCCACCCCACCCCACCCCCCAAAAGTGGCAGATTTTGATAATCAGAAACATAATTTGAGGGTGGAAACAATCATCCTGAAAGAGCAAGAGAGGTAGGAATTATGGGCCAGGCCTTAAAAATGCCAGTATAGTAGGAGTAAAGAAAATGATTAAGCAAATCTTGAGAGTGTAGGCAGAGATGATAAAAAATAATAATAAGGAATGGTGAGCTAGCAATGGAGAGAAGTGTTTTAATAGTCGTATAGCATCAACATAAGAATTGAGGAAATTTTATCACTGAGATGAACAACAAATTTGGATAAAACTGTTTGTATTAGGGTCCTCTAGAGGAACAGAATCAACAGGAAGTATAACTATAAAAGATGATTTAGTTGGCTTAGGCCACCAGAAGTTGGATAGTACACAATGGCCATCTGCAGGCTAGAGATCTGGAAGAACCAGGAGTTGTGCAGTCCAAGAGGCTGAAGCCCCAGAACAAGAGCTATCAACAGTGTTACCCTAGTGTGAGACCAAAGGCTTCTGGTGAATCACTGGCTGAGTCCATTTTGGAAGAGTGAAGAAGTGACAGTCTGATATATCACAGCAGCAATCAAGAACCTGTTCAAAAAGAATCCAGCTTGCATCTTCAACAAATGGTGCTGGGAAAACTGGAAATCCATATGCAACAAAATGAAACTGAATCCCTTTCTCTCGCCATGCACAAAAGTTAACTCAAAATGGATCAAGGAGCTTGATATCAAATCAGAGACACTGCGTCTGATAGAAGAAAACATTGGCTCCGATCTACATACTGTGGGGTCCGGCTCCAAATTCCTCAATAGGACACCCATAGCACAAGAGTTAATAACTAGAATCAACAAATGGGACTTACTCAAACTAAAAAGTTTTTTCTCAGCAAGAGAAACAATAAGAGAGGTAAATAGGGAGCTTACATCCTGGGAACAAATCTTTACTCCTCACACTTCAGATAGAGCCCTAATATCCAGAGTACACAAAGAACTCAAAAAGTTAAACAATAAGAAAACAAATAACCCAATCAACAAATGGGCCAAGGACCTGAACAGACACTTCTCAGAGGAGGACATACAATCAATCAACAAGTACATGAAAAAATGCTCACCTTCTCTAGCAGTCAGAGAAATGCAAATCAAAACCACCCTAAGATACCATCTCACTCCAGTAAGATTGGCAGCCATTAGGAAGTCAAACAACAACAAGTGCTGGCGAGGATGTGGGGAAAAGGGTACACTTGTACATTGCTGGTGGGACTGCAAATTGGTGCGGCCAATTTGGAAAGCAGTATGGAGATTTCTTGGAAAGCTGGGAATGGAACCACCATTTGACCCAGCTATTGCCCTTCTCGGTCTATTCCCTAAAGACCTAAAAAGAGCATGCTACAGGGACACTGCTACATCGATGTTCATAGCAGCACAATTCACAATAGCTAGACTGTGGAACCAACCTAGATGCCCTTCAATAGATGAATGGATAAAAAAAATGTGGCATTTATACACAATGGAGTATTACTCTGCATTAAAAAATGACAAAATCATGGAATTTGCAGGCAAATGGATGGCATTAGAGCAGATTATGCTAAGTGAAGCTAGCCAATCCCTAAAAAACAAATGCCAAATGTCTTCTTTGATATAAGGAGAGCAACTAAGAACAGAGTAGGGAGGAAGAGCATGAGAAGATGATTAACATTAAACAGGGACGAGAAGTGGGAGGGAAAGGGAGAGAGAAGGGAAATTGCATGGAAATGGAAGGAGACTCTCATGGTTATACAAAATTACATACAAGAGTGCTGCAGTCTGGCTGGGCACAATCAGGAGCCACTTGTCAAAAGAAACTAACTTTATTTTTAGAACCACACACGCCAAACAAAACAGCTCCTCAGGAAAAAACCCTCAGAGCCCCAACTGCCACCACCGGCTTCCCACAAGCCTCTCCCTCAACCACAAGCCTCACCACCTCCCCCCATCCTCCTGCTCTTGAGGCTGATTGGCTGGGTCGCGTGGGCGGAGCCAAAAAAGTCCCCCAATGAGCAGCTCCATGGTCTGAAAGGGCAGGGAAACAGCCCAATGAGCATCACCGCAGAGGAGCCAATCAGCTAGATGTTGCTGGGGCTGCTGTGAGCCAATCATCAGCCGGCAGCTGGAAGTTTGCTGGCAGCTGGAAGTTTGCTGGGCCCCCTTTGGCTGTGGCTCTCAACACAAGAGGAAGTGAGGGGAAAGGGAAAAAAAAAAAACAAGGGGGAGAAATGAATTACAGTAGATGGGGTAGATAGAGAAGAGGGGAGGGGAGGGGAGGGGAAGGGGGATAGTAGAGGATAGGAAAGGCAGCAGAATACAACAGACTCTAGTATGGCAATATGTAAAACAGTGGATGTGTAACCAATGTGATTCTGCAATCTGTATATGGGGTAAAAATGGGAGTTCATAGCCCACTTGAATCAAAGTGTGAAATATGATATGTTAAGAACTATGTAATGTTTTGAACTACCAACAATAAAAATTAAAAAAAAAAAAAAAAGAATCCAGCTTGCATCTGCTGCTGCTTACTTGTTCTTCCAACTTTTATTCCATCCAAGCCCTTATCCTATTGGTCGGTGCTGCCTACCCACTTAGGGAGAGTCTCCATTTCAGTTGGCTATCCTACATGCCAATCATTCCTAGACACACCCTCATTAACACACCCCAAATTCTCTCAATCCCCATTTCTTAATCCAATCAAGTTGACCATTCTAATTGACCATTACTGTTCAGTTTCTAGCTGTACTCTTAAGCATGTCATTTAAATTTGTTTTTTAAACAGTCCTGTGACCAGTCATCAGTTTCAATTGCTGATTGATGAATGTCTGGCCTAAGGGCTATAATATCCTACTTGCGAACTATTGTTGGATTTGTCTTGAATGAACCCTTCCTGGAAGGTATTAATCGAAATACCCAAAGGGACTTTATTCAGATAATGGAAAAAGTTGATTGTATCCTTTATAAATTCAGAAAGGATTTATTTGCCCAGTCCATCACTAGATGTATTTGACTTCAAGAAAAATATCTCTGGAAGCAGAGGGAAGAATACAGAAGTGGGGACAGCTGAGCAGCAGACGACCACTGAGGAGGCAGAAGATGATGATGCAGTCATGGGGATGCCTGCACATTTCCAGGGGAAGCTCAGCAGGATGTGGTGCCAATTGAACCAGGGAAGGAAGAAGCCTTGGATAATCCCCCCATGTACCAGTGAACAATTTATACCTCTCAGATCCAAATTCACCCAAAGTTTGCTCTGTGAGATTAGACCGGAATTTTAAATGTGTTTCCTTTCCAGCTGGCACAATGTTAAGCTTTGTCAGTAAAGGGCACAGGAGGAAAGGGGTTCATTTCCTGGTGCACTCATGCTTGCGCATTTTTCCAGAGCCCGCCCCCTAACACTGGAAGCTCTTCCAGTTCTTGGCAGCTCTCAGTCACCCCTCAGGAGACCCCCTCAGATGGTTTTTAGTGGAATGCCTGCTCCAGTGAACAGCTTTCCTTGGCATCCTAGAAGACTGATTTCTGGCAAGTTCTGCAGGCACAGCGTCTCCTCTACCATCCTCTCCAATAAGGCCTGAATCCCAGTCCTGGAGGGGTAGGGTCCTTCTTTGTTCTCTTTCAGCCATGGGGTTGGTGGCTCCTTCTTTAATCTGCCATTTTTAGATTCTCTATACTTCACTTCCTTCTAACCTAGATTTTTTTACTTTTACCCTGTTATAGTAAGGTATATATATATATTAAACTTTCTGATTACTGTGTCCTTTCTCTCCTGACTGGACATAAATTAATATACCTGGTTTCTAAATTTGTAAGAATGATAATTATAAATAAATATGAAAAATAGAGGGAAAGGAGGAGGTCTGGAAAGAAAGTAGCTTGCTCTGTTTTATACACATTTTCATTTATTTATGTATTTTGATACCAGGGATTGAATCAGGGACACTTAACTAGTGAGCCACATCCCCAGCTATTATGGTTTGGTTGTGAGGTATCCTCCAAAGTTCATGTGTGAGACAATGCAAGAACATTAAGGGTTTGGATTATAAGAGCCTTATAATCCATTATTGTTTGGATTATAAGAGCCTTAACTCAATAAGTGAATTAATCCCTTGATGGGAATTAACTGGGTACTAACTGAAGGCAGGTAGGGTGTAGTTACAGGAGGTAGGCATTGGGGGGCGTGCCTTTGGGTTATATATTTCGTATCTGGCAAGTGGCATCTCTCTCTATTTTCTGATTATCATGTGAGCTGCTTCCCTCTGCCATACTGTTCCACCATGATGCTCTGTCTCATCTAAAGCCCTGAAGAATGGAGCCAGCTGTCTATGGACTGAGACTTCTGAAATCGTGAGCCCCCAAATCAGCTTTTCCTCCTATTCTGAAAATGCTAACTGAAACACCAGCCCTTTTTAGTTTCTATTTTGCAAGAGGGTCTCACTAAGTTGCCTAGGGCCTCATTAAATTATTCAGAGCCTCGATAAGTTGCTGAGGCTGGCGTTGAACTTGTGATCCTCCTGCCTTAGCCTCCTCTGTTAATTGCATTTCTCTGTTAATCAGAACTTGTATTAATTGAGTTCCTAGGGTCAGTCAAAAAGCCCACATAATAACTAAGGGGGTGAGGGAAGTCTGTCTCTCCTACAATATTTTCTGGCACTTTTCCAAAATAGATATTTCCTAATTCCACTTTCAAAAATGATTATTGAAATGTAAACTGGATTAGAGCACAGATGTCTGCGCTTTTTTTTTTTTTTTTAAGATCTCTTCAGATGGTTTGAGTGCAATTGCTGGTGTTTATTTGGCACTGTAGAATGCAAATTAAGAAAACAGGGATTACATGCACCACTGCACCTGGCTCAAATAAGATTTTTGACAGACTATTAGGAGTTGGAAATAGGGGTCAAGAATAGAGTCTCATGTCCAAAGAATTAAGGACATGCCATCTTAAAATGTGCCATATTGGTATATTGACTATTTTAAGCTGAAATCACTTGAGGAACTAACTTCAGAGGGAGCCACTTAGCCTGTCTTTCCCTACATACAGCAAACCATGAACATTCTTCGAGCAGGGATGCATTTCCCATATCAAAGATGGAAAATAGCCTTGGTCTCTACAGACTGATCATTGGAGCTGCACTGAATCTGAATAAACAAACTCCAGAGTAACCCTTATCTTCCACTAGCTTGCACAGCCACCGTCCTCCTATATCTCTTATTAACATCCCTAGAAGTTAGCACCCTGGTCCAGATATCCTTCTGTTGTGTCATTCCTTCATAATTTTTTTTTTCTAAAACGTATAAAAGCATCATGCCTTGGTGGTGTCTTCAGTTTTCTCTCTCGTGTGAAGATACTTCTTGCACATGTAAATATTGTAAAATTTTATGCATTTCTCTGTTAATCAGAACTTGTGTTAATTGGGTTCCTAGGGTCAGTCAAAGAGCCCACATAAGAACTAAGGGGGGAGGGAAGTCTGTCTCTCCTCCAGTATTTTCTGGCACTTTTTCCTAATTCCACTTTTAAAGATGTTTATTGAAATATAAACTGGATTAGAGCACAGATGTCTGTACTTTTTTTTTTTTCAGATCTCTTCAGATGGTTTGAGTGCAATTGCTGGTGTTTATTTGGCACTGTAGAATGTGAATTAAGAAAACAGTTTTGTGGTTAGATTACTCTTTTATTAGTGGTGACTTTGAACAATGAGAACCCTCTTCTGCAAAATGTGAATAATAATATTTACTAAGGATTAAATTATGAAGACAAGTGATTTAGCACAGTTCTTGACATATCATAATATTTAAAGAATGATATTTGCTAAATATCAATAGTGTGATTATTATATTTATCTTCTGAGCCTGATTTATTTTTCTACATTTCCCTACTAACATCTGACATATTATAAATTTATGTCCTTATTTTAAAATTCACTTCGCTAGAAAGTAAACTTCAAGGCATTTCTTCTGATAGTCATTGTTCCTAGGGTCTGATAACAATGCAAGTGCTCAACAAATATTAGGTGATGAATAAATGATAAAGATCTAAGAAGCAACATCATATTTAGGAATCAGAATCAGGGGCCCTGAGAGGATAAGGGGAGTTGTTGAAAAGAGCCCACACTGTTAAAGGAGGCAGAGACAAGCAAAGACATTGGAGGGTAGGAAAAACATTTTCTTCTACTCTCTTATATTCTCTAGATGAGATCTGAAAATTAAACTCACGAAAGACAGGTTAGCAGGAAAAAGGCAAACAATTTTCCTTGAAATTAATTTTTATATGTACATGGAAGCCTTCAGAGAGAAGTGAAAACCCAAAACAGCAGTTAGACCCATTGACTTTCATATCATTTTAATGAAAGGGGTGGTAAATGTGGGAAAGTAAATAGAAGAGGGAGACTAATGGAGGGTAAGGGTTATTCAGTGAGGTCTTTTTTAAAAATGCAGACCCATCTCAGTGTTATCTTCAATTCCACTGATAAAAAGGAGTTTTTCCTTCCCTGTTAAGAAACAAGTGGGCACTTTCACAAAGGGAAATGTATGCTCCATTCTTATGTAGATAGGAGAAGGATAGAGAGCTTTCCCTGCATTTAAGTTTTCTCAATTGCTTTCAGATTTTGAAATAATCTTTACACCATAATGGTATAGTTGGAGGTAGCATATCCCAGTACCCTTTCAATATCAGAGATACAAGGAGAAAATGAGAGAGAGAGAGAGAGAGAAATCAAGACAAGATTGGAGAAAGAAGCCAAGGGGATAACGTGAGAGAACAACCAGGGGCTAGTTAACATACTAAAGGAAGGCTGGGAATGAAAATTGGCTACTGGATTTGGCAATCAAGAAGGCACTGATGATCTGACGTGGTGCCATGAAGTTAGAGCTCTGAAAGCCTCATGAGTAAAATCAATATTCAATTCTGAAGTGCACAAAATAGCCAAGGCTAAGCAAGAACAAACTTTACTCAAGTTCAGTTGATGATCCTAACAGATTTAAAGGAAGATGAAATAGAGAACATACTACTCTGGAAAGCAGTATGGGGACTACTCAGGAAACTTGGAATGAAAGCACCATTTGACCCAGTAATCCCACTGCTCAGCATATATCCAAATGTTTTAAAATCAGCATACTATAATGACACAGCCACATCAATGCTTATAGCAACTTAATTCATAATAGCTAAGCTATAGAACCAACCAAGGTGTTCTTCAACAGATGAATAGATAAAGAAAATCATGGAATTTGCAGGGAAATGGATGGCATTAGAGCAGATTATGCTAAGTGAAGGTAGCCAATCCCTAAAAAACAAATGCCAAATGTCTTCTTTGATATAATGAGAGCAACTAAGAACAGAGCAGGGAGGAAGAGCAGGAGGAAAAGATTAACATTAAACAGAGACATGAGGTGGGAGGGAAAGGGAGAGAAAAGGGAAATTGCATGGAAATGGAAGGAGACCCTCATGGTTATACAAAATTACATATAAGAGGTTGTGAGGGGAATGGGGAAAATGAATTCCAGTAGATGGGGTAGAGAGAGAAGATGGGAGGGGAGGAGAGGGGGGATAGTGGAGGATAGGAAAGGTAGCAGAATACAACAGTTACTAATATGGCATTATGTAAAAATGTGGATGTGTAACCGATATGATTCTGCAATCTGTATTTGGGGTAAAAATGGGAGTTCATAACCCACTTGAATCTAATGTATGAAATATGATATGTCAAGAGCTTTGTAATGTTTTGAACAACCAATAAAAAAATAGATATTAAACTTTAAACATTACAATACCTATCAAAAAAAAAAAAGAAAATATGGTATGTATACACAATGGAGTATTACTCGGTCATAAAGAAGAATGACTTTATGACATTTGTCAGCAAATGAGTGGATCTGGAAATTATTACACCAAATGAAATAAGCCAGTCCCCAAAAGCCTAAGGTCAAATGATATGTACAAACTAACCCACAATAAGGACAGGACGGGGAAACATAAAAGCTCAGTAGATAGGATAATGGGGAATTGAGGGAAGGAGGGGGACTAGGAAAAGGAAAGAAAGTGGAATAAATCTGACATAATTTTCCCATGTACATATATGAAAACAACAGGGTGAATCTCACCATCATGTACATCCACAAGAATGGGATCCTAATAGACTAAGATGTATTCCATGTTTGTATAATTATATCAAAATGGATTCTACTTGTCATGTATAGCTAAAAAGAACCAATAAATTTTAAAGATCAAAGAAATAATATCTGTACAGCACAACCTTGGCCTCGGAAACTCTGACCTACAAATTTAGTTTTCTAGGCCCTTTAAATGTCAATGTTCTAGACAGTTACCTCCATGTAAGATAAATTGAAACCATGAACCATATTCTTACTATTAAGTCATCATGATCATTGCTTAATAACTACATAATTGGCTTTCTTGTGTGCATTTATTACTGAGAAAGAATTTTGGTGCACAGAATAAAATATTTACAGATTTTCAAAGTGGTATGTTGGTTTCTGGTTTAATATCAGGCCACCATGATTTTGGTAACCATGAATCTCTCTACCTAAATTACTTCTGGAACTCTTGGAAATTTCCATTTGTGAATGGAAAAGCTGCGGTCTAAAGCCTGTTCTGATAACTACAGGAAATAACACATTCCCATGAAATCATTTGATGGTCATCTTATACACCTACCTAGTAAACTGGTGCTTATTTTCTGTGCTCTTTAAATGGGCAAAGGTGATAATGGGTTAAGCTGTAGTCTAGGCTGAGGACAAGAAAGGGAAGTACACAGAATTCTAGTTTATGCTGACGTTAAGGTCAAAGAGGCTGAGAGGAAAGGACCTTGTGAAAATCAAGTCTCTCCCATTCTGAAGTGGTGGGAGCAATACAAGAAAAATCTTCAAGGAGTATGACAAAGAAAGGAGGTGCTGGCTGTAATTCATGCCTGGGGCTGATCTCTCAGGGGACCATGTCATAGGAGAGAAGGGGTGGAAATGGGCAGAATAGTAGGTAAGTCTAGGGGGGAAAAAAGAAGTTAAAAGGGTTTGGATGTCAGGGAATCCTTTTTTTTTTTTTTTTCTGCTTTGAGTGTCAGGTTCAGGGAGTGGAGCTTGATGAGACTGGCAAAAGTCTGTCATACTTAGAAAGGCACATCAAAAAGGAAGTGAAAGGGCAAATAAATGGAAGAATGACTATCCCACAGAGGCCAGAAACCACTCTCTTCTAGTGGCACAATCCAGGAAGGGACAAATACCTAACAGACAGAGCCAGAAGTGAAGACAGCCTGAGAGAGGTTCATATAGATGCTCCAGACTGGAACAAAGGGGGAAGCACAAAAGGGCAAGAAAATCAGGCTTTTTGAAGGAATCGTTGATATGATGTAACTGAGGTTTGGTATTGAGAAGGCAAAGATGTGAAACCATGAGCCATGTGAAACCATTCTGTTGACTGAATAGAGAGTACGGAAAAGCAGAAGAATCCAGGCCTATTGGGGGTGATAAGGAAATTAAAGGGTGCTAAAATGGAAGATGATGGTAGTCACAGGGATTATAACATTAGAGAAGTAAATGGAGTCAAAACAAGCTTCTTGTCTTAGTGACTCAATCAACAATTTTCCTGGACAGGGGTTGTGGTTCAGAGGTAGATTGCTAGCCTAGCATGCATGAGGCACTGGGTTCAATCCTCAGCACCACATAAAAATGAAATAAAGATATTGTGTCCACCTATAACTAAAAATAAATATATATATATATTTTTAATTTCCCAAATGGGACTGCTGTGTGGTAAGACAGCATTTCAAGCTACTTTCCCCAGGAAATTCTGGGCCAACCCATTCACAGATTCCAAATGTCTGGTTATGACCCCTATATTGAAAGACCTTGGGAAACTGCCATCCGGTAATTCTTGAGGTTTATTGAATGTGAACCATTCAAACCTTACTGATCTACCCTGAGTATCCTGATAACAATCTCTACCCAAGCTAGATCCCAGACACTAGCGCAGCCCTAGGGGAGCACATGTCTTTCTTCACCTCTGCCCAAATTCTGGCCCTCTATGAGAGGACAGAAGCATAAACTTCACACCCAATGGGGGCTTGAATATTCTAGCAGGATGCAGTATTTGTAATCTGTACCATTTCACCTATTGGCCAGGAAACCCAAAGCAAGAATTAGTATTAGCCAAAGCTTTTATGAAGCCCTAGAAGCAGCAACTTAAGAAACTAGCCAATGTTGATGGCTTTACCCAGATGACAGTCAAAATTTAGTTCCCCAAACATTACTAAATTAGTCATCTTTGTATGACTACAGCAAAAATGGTAGGGACCAAGTCTTTAATCCCAATGGGCTCTTGGGGGACACATTAAACAATAAACCACAAGTAAACAATGCCAAACCATGGCATTCACCAAGCACAATGTGTTGATTAGACAAAGCTGAGTGTACTGTTTACTGTGGTAAGGAAAACCACCTTCTACTGGAAGCTTTGGTAGTGTTTTCTACCGTATTTACAGCAAGGTCAGAATTTTTTAAGAATTAGAAGTTTTATTTAAAGTGGATCTTTCAAAGCAAGAAGGAAGGAGTTGATTCGAATTGAGCAAGGATACTGATGCAGGTCTGGGATTGGTGCAAACAGGGAAATGATGGTTTTGAAGAAGAGATTAAGAGAGTCTTAGCTGTAAACCTTCTATTAATAACTTCAATTGAGGGCTGGGGATGTGGCTCAAGTGGTAGCACGCCCGCCTGGCATGCGTGCGGCCTGGGTTCGATCCTCAGCACCACATACCAACAAAGATGTTGTGTCCGCTGATAACTAAAAAAATAAATATTAAAATTCTCTCTCTCTCTCTAAAAAAAAAAAAAAAACATTAAAAAAAATAACTTCAATTGAGAGTCGGTGGATCTGCATTAGGTTCCTATTGTTGTTATAACAAATTACCAGAAACATTATTGCTTAAACAACAAAATATTATTTATAAGGTTAGAAGTTTAGAATCCAAATATGAGAAGAGCTTTATTTCCCCTGAGGCTCTAAGAGAGAAGCTAGTTCCTTGCATTTTCTGGCTTCTAGAGGTTGCCTGTATTCTGGGCTCATGGCCTCTTCCTCACATTACTCCGATCTCTGCTTCTCACTTTCTGTCCTCTTTTTCGACTCTGACACATCTGCATTCCTATTATAATGTGCCCCCAGATAATCTATGATCATCTCCCCATTTCAAGATCCTTAACTTAATTACATCTATAAAGTTCCTTTTACCATGTAAGTTGACACATTCATAGGTACAGAGCAGCTAAATTTGGCATCCCAAAATATGACAGTTTGGCATAAATATTATTTTGAACTGAAGGCAACTGAGAAAAAGCAAATATAAAAACAACCCTCTACCCTCTCCATCTGCCTCAAAGCAGATCATAAAATCCCCCTTGAGCAGGTGGCCCCACTTCCTACATCAGGAAAAGGACATAAACTTATCACTAAAGATAATACAAAGGATGCTACTGAGAGGAATTTGCACAGCAAATCATACTACAACAACCTTTAAGTTCCAATGTTTCCCCAATTATTTACCTTTCCATGCTTTGCCACCCTTGGAAGCCCAACACACTTTTCCTTCATCTTGTCACTTTTCTACCAATTTATTATTCTTTGCTAAGGTGTTATATAAGCCCAAGTTCTAACCATTCTGCTGTCGTTTGAATGTGACCCCTACTAGTTCATATGTTGTAAAGGTAATCCCCCAATTCAAATGATGTTATTTGTCCCTGTCATAGAAATCATAATTTAAATTTTTTTTTTGAAAATCATATTTTAACACTTTCTTCATTTGTATGTGCTGCTATAACAGAATACTGAAGGCTGAGTAATTTATTAAGGACAGAAATTTATTTCATATTTAGTTCTGGAGACTGGGAAGCCCAAGATGAAGTCACCTGGTGTTGGGTGTCTGGGGAGGGCTTGCTTGCTGTATCCTTATATATGGCAGAGGCTGAGAGGGAAAAAGAGTTAAGGCTGTGTCTTCTTGTGGCAAGAGTGGAAGAACAAAAAAGGCCCCAAGCCAGATTCCTTCAGTTCCTTTATAAGGGTGGAGCCCTCATGATTTAATCACTTCCCAAAAGGCTCCCTGCTAATTCCACCACAGTGAGGATTAGTCTCAACATGAATTTCAAGGGGACACTCACTGGTGTTCTTCTGTTTTTCCTGACACAGACACCATGTTCTCCTCCCCACCCCGCCTCTGGAATGTGCATATATCACAGCACCACCTCCCCCTACAGAACACCTTCTCACCTCCAGTTTACTGTTTGCTCTTCTATTAACTAATAGGTCTCCATTCTTATTAAATCTACAGTTGCCTTATCAGTTATTTCTGGACCACCTAAGAGGACACCCTGCCATCCTCCCCCTTGTTCCTTTTAGACTCTTTGACACCCTCTGCACTTGAATTAAAGCCTTGGTTTTGTGGTACTGTCATTACAATATGTAAAAGATGACCACATAACTTATTGTGTGATGCTTATAAGAATGAAAGGAAATGCTATTAATAATCGCAAGAAAAACCAGGCATGGTGGCACAGGAGATCTCAGCTCCTCAGGAGACTGAGGCAGAAGGATCCAAAAGTGCAAGGCCAGTCTAGGAAACTTAGTAAGACCCTGTATTGTATCAAAATTGAAAATAAAAGGGACCTGGGATATAATTCAGTGATAGAGCACTTGCCTAGCATGCACACAGCCCTGGGTTCAACTCCTAGTACAAAAAAAAAAAAAAAAAAAAAAACATGAGACAAGAAGAATAAACCAGGGCTCTCTCTTGGGAAGCCTAGACTGTGTATTCACGCTGTGGATCTGCAAAAGAATCTGGCTTTACAGTCAGATAATAGATGATGAAATCCTGGATAAATAACCTACAAGATATGCGATGTTGTGCAAGTTGCTTTACTTCATTGAGCTTTGGTTATTTCTGCTGTCAGCTGAAAGTAGCAAATCAACTTTCTATCTCCAGTTGAGAAAATTAGAGATAAACAGAAGATTATAGACGCTTAACATAGTGCCATGCACTAAAGTGTGCTGGAAAAAAACTGGCATCTATGATTACCAATGTGAGACCTGAGGTGGTTCTTGCCCTTCAGCTTCACACCATATTCGCAAATTAGAAGCCTTGTTCCTGGGTCCTGCCAGGAGCACAATCCTCTCCCCAGGCCTGTGGAGAGGAATCACATACTTCCCACCTACCCCTAGGGCTTCCTGGAACTCGACCTCTCAGCACTGTGTGTAAAACTAAGAAAGAAATACCTGATATTTGGGATGTGGGGGGGGGGGGGTGTATTTTTTAGCCACTTCCAATTTTTAATCTAATAATTATCTGAAGGACTAAGCTATTATGTGAGCACAGAAAAATGAACTTCTAATTCTAAATGCTGCATAAAACTGAATCTACTCTCAATGGTTCTCAACTTTCTGTGCATATTAAGAGTCTTTGTCGAGCTTTCTAAAAATACACATGTTTCTGGATTTTCATGGGTGGGGGGTTGTGTCCCAATAAATCCAACACAAGTTGAAACTATTCATTAATCAAAATGCATTCAATGCACCTACTGAACATCAGAGCTTAGCAACATGGTACTCTGTAGAGCAAGTATTGTTTGGACCACATGGCTGACTGGGAGCTGTGACTCACTACTGCCTCCCAGCTGCCAGAGAGAATATCACACCACGTATTGCTAGGGAAAGGATCAAAACTCAAAATTCAAAATGAAGTTTCTACTGAATGCATATCTCTTCATATCATTGTAGAGTTTAAAAATCATAAGTCAGGGGTCACCTACACTATACAGATGCCTAGCCCTCAACCATAAATGATGTATGTGTGAGTTTTGTGTGGCCACATCTTTAAAGCTCCCCCTGATGATTCTGATGATCAACCAGGGTAGAAACCTGCTAACCCCTGTTCTGAATACGAATATCTCAAAATTATGCAAATATAATGAAGGAATTGATAGCTCAAGGAAAAATAGCAGTCAACTTGTTAAGATAGTGGATTTCATTATTGTGATTGTTATTTGTAAGATATGCAAAATAATATCATGTGTCTGTGGGTTGTGAGTCATTCGCTTCCAGAAGGAAACATCCACTTGGAAGCTAGTTAGAAGGCAGGGAAGAGTAAGAGGGTGTGGCTATAAGAAGGTGCCAAAACAGCATCACCCGCATGGTGCTCCCCACACTCCATCTCAACCCACTCTGCCCAGCTGTAATCCATGGTCAAGTATTCTCCATGTCCATGTTCAGCTGATGCTCAGGATACATACTTTATGCAGTCTTTGAAGGCCATAGAATACCCTCAGCTCTCCTCAGCCTCCCATACCTGGATATTTCGACTTACGAGACAGATTACATAATTTCTGCAAAGCCCCACTAGGGTCACAAAGGGGTATGGAAATCTGCTGTTGCAAAAGAAAAAAAAATCCATCTTTAACTAGACACTGTGAGAAAGGAGAGATGGAAATGGCCATATTGAAACTACATATTTTTTTTCACATGACCATAGAGTATATTTTGAAATATTATATATGCATAGAATAAGTATAACTTGTTCTGATTAGGATTCCATCATTGTGGTAGTACATGATGTGGAGTTACATTGGTCATGTCATTTATATATGAAGATAGGAAAGATATGTCCATTTTATTCTACTGTCTTTCCTATTACCATCCCTCCTCCCTTCCCTTCATTTCTCTTTGTGTAGTCCAATGAACTTCTATTTTCCCCTCCCTTGTTGTGGGTTAGCATCCACATATCACAGACATACTGTCTTTAGTTTTGGGGAACTGGCTTATTTCACTTAGCACGATATTCTCCAGTTCCATCCATTTACCAGCAAATGCCATAATTTCATTCTTCTTTATGGCTGAGTAATATTCCATTGTGTATATATACATTTTCTTTATCCATTCATCTGTTGTAGGGTGCCTAGTTTGGTTCCATAGCTTGGCTATTGTGAATTGAACTGCTATAAACATTGATGTAGCTGTGTCACTGTAGTATACTGATTTTAAGTCCTTTGGGTATATGCTGAGGAATAGGATAACAGGGTCAAATGGTGGTCCCATTCAAGTTTTCCAAGGAGTCTCTTCCATACTGCTTTCCAGATTGGTTGCACCAATTTGTAGCCCCACCAGCAATGTATGAGTGTACCTTTTCCCCCACATCCTTGCCAACATTTATTGTCACTTGTATTCTTGATAAATGCTGTTCTGACTGGGGTGAGACTGAATCTCAGTGTAATTTTTATTTGCATTTCTATAATTGCTAGAGATGTTTAACATTTTTTCTATATTTTTGACCATTCATATTTCTTCTTCTGTGAAATGTCTGTTCAATTCCTTAGCCAATTTATTGATTGAGTTACTTGGTTTTTTTTTGGTGTCACATTTTTTGGTTCTTTTTTTTTAAAATCATTTTCTTAGGCTATTTTGTAAAATAATTGGGTATGCATAGATTTGTATTTGGCATTAATGGGTTTTTGATGTAATGGTTCTCAGCCTGTAGTGAAGACATAATCCAGAGGCAAATTCATAGAGAAGTTCCTGGTCTAATTTATACAATAGCTGAGAAAGAGCAAAAGGGAATTTTTTTGAAGTGATATAAATTTTCATATTTTGGTAGGAGCTTAAATTATCCAAGTGAATAATTTTGCCAAATCTCAGTGAATTTATACGTAAGATATGTACATTTGTTCTTTTCTTTGTATAAGTTTTGTAGCAAGAGAAAAATTCTAAATTAATATTGAACAAAGTGGGGGGCGGGGAAGCAAAACAAAAAAAACAAAAACCCAAAACTACATCTGAGAGCCAGGCTGTCAGAAAAACACATGCTACTCTGAACCATGTAGGATGAATGTCTCTCATTTGCATGGAGAATATGGAGGGGGGGTGCCTTTTTTTTCCCCCAGTATTTAATGATTGTCTAGTTTAATGTTCTTCAAATGTCAATACCTTTTATGTTTGTTCACATCACTTCTGAGGAAGTCCATTGATTGAACAAATACTTACTCAGATCTTAACATGAGCCCAGGAATATAGCAATAAACAAAACACAAAAAAATCTTTCCCCACTGGAGCAAAGTGCTAATGAGGAAATTATTACCTATGGTGGTAATTACTCTCTTTATCTAATCTCTCTCCCTTGTTGTAAACTATTTGGCACATTATTTGCCTGATTTTCCTCTGACCAATTTAAAAACAGTTCCTGGTAAAGACTTAACATCTTAAACATCTGTTGAGCTAACAAATATCTTCTAAAGACTGGCTAGAATTATGAAGCTTTAGAGATGAGCTCCCTTTGTCTACAGGCAAAACTAATACAACCCTCCCTCTTTGGTCACAAGTCTCTATTTCAGCTGCTATTCCAGTACAACTGCAGAAAGGTTGGTTTAAGTCTTGGTGTCCTTAGATTGGGAACACCTTTAGACAGAAAGCAGCTTACATACCAACACATTCACCAGCACTAAGGAAACTCAGATTGTTATTCAATTCAATGCAATGTTGATTTTTCATCAGTATGTACTTGCAGGCTAATCTCCACATCCCTACAAAGAAAGCAGAGCTGGCATGTCAGATAAGTCTCTGGGCTCAAGCCCCAGTCACGTGGTCACATAGGATGTGACCATAAACAACTTGCATTCCCTCCTGAAGCTTTAACCTGCCAAATTGTGCTACTTAATATAGTTTAAGATTTCTTTAGCCCTAGAATTTTAAGCACTAAACGGATATAAGTTGGTGAAGCATGGCACTCTAAAGTAGAGAAAATACTATTTGCTAATCTTTAAAGATCAAATTTATTTAAACTTGACAATATGTTTTTAAAGTATTTTATTCTTCTTTTCCTTGGTGGTATGGCAGGACTTGGATAAGATGCAACTTTTTCAAGGTCAGAATGATTATCCAGCTTTTGAACTCAAACTGTCCAAATCCAAAAACCCACCATATTGTCCACGTACTGCAAGACTGACTTGTGTAGGTGGCTTTGCTGAGATATAACCCTGTTTCATCCTCTTTTTGCTACAGGACATAATGGAAGAATAAACTGTAATGAATTAATAATATGAAATTATCACTAAATATACTTTCATGACTCATGTCCCTTCACATTTTAGAACTAGTGATAAGTGCTAGAAATATTTAAAAATTCTTTGAATTGAGCTATTAAGAATGCAATTGGGGGGCTGGGGATGTGGCTCAAGCGATAATGTGCTTGCCTGGCATGCGCGGGGCGCTGGGTTTGATCCTCAGCACCACATAAAATAAAAATAAAGATGTTGTGCCCACTGAAAACTGAAAAATAAATATTAAAAAAAATTCTCTCTCTCTCTCTCTCTCTCTCTCTCTTAAAAAAAAAAAAAAAAGAATGCAATTGGGGGCTGGGGTTGTGGCTCTGTGGCAGAGCGCTTCCCTTACACATGTGAGGCACTGGGTTCCATCCTCATCACTACATAAAAATAAGCAAAGATATTATGTCTGTGTAAAACTAAACAAATATTTTAAAAAGGATGCAATTAGGGGGATGAGGTTGTGGTTCAGTGGTAGAGTTCTCTCCTAGCATGCATGAGACAGTGTGTTCGATCATCAGCACCACATAAAAATAAAATAAAGGCATTGTGTCCACCTAAAACTAAAAAATAAATATTAAAAAAACAAGAATGCAATTAGTTCCTATTAAATAAAGACAGTTAAGCTAACATGACCTCCTTCCCCACCTCACACCCACAGTACATTTCCACACAAACCCAAATTACTCAAAAGAATATGCCTCTGGCTTCAGGATCCAAGCTCTGAAACCAAAAGAGGGTATTTATAAAAAGATTTGATTGGTTGATATACATCTTCAAATATGAGAAATCTTCTTAATCAAGAGATTTCTAGCATCATAAATTGTACTTTCAGTAAGTCATTGTTGAAGAGATAGATCATGAAAAGCAGCCATGAAGTAAAATCCTCTAAACAAATTTTAATTTCCTTCATTATAATGCTTATATTTCCCTGAAAAATAATCATATGCATGGGGACAAGTGGGACAATAGTAAAGAAGCTTGAGTGACTTAAAAAAAGGTTTTTAAGTAGAATAATAGGATCCTTTTTTTTTTTCAAAAAATAACTGAAATTAAAGAGGAGGACCAATGGTTTGGGGAGAGACTGGCAGCAGGAGGTGAATTAGGAGCTGAGAAATGACAACTGGAAGCAATACACAAGATAGGATTTCCAAAAAAATAGCTGTACCCATTGATCAGGTGAGAAACTGATATGACTCCATTTTTGAGAAACCAGCTTCTACCTCAAGGCCTGTCCAGAGGGAGGGGGCCTAACCCTTGTCCTTGGAAAAACCCACAGAGCTCCTAGGCGCATAGCCACCCTGCTGAGTTGTTTGTAAATAACAGTAGAGTGCCAGGTGTCCCTGACTCAGTTAAGCTAGGTGAGGACCCATAGCAACCCCCTAGCAACCCACCAATCAGCATGAGACAGGGAAAATCTGAAATGCCAGGTGACCCTCCCAGTAGTTTCGGTGACTGATAACATGATTAGGCCACCTGCAGTTTAGCATATACACTCTTGCAACCCCTCATGGCCTAAACCAATCAGTTCAAATGTATCCACCACTTGAACTCACCAGTCACCCTTACCCAACTTGTTCCCGCCAGTTAATGTGCTAATCAATATTAAGAATTGTTGTTTGATTTTCCCACGGTATGAAATGATTTGCTGTGTGATGTTGTGACACATAGACTATCCCCCAAAAAACTATAAATTCTCACTGAACTAAGGGTCAGGACTCACTCCTCAGGACCACTGCGTTGGAAACACTTGTGAGTCTAGGCTCGAGCTTGCAATAAAGACTCTTGTATGATTGCATTGGATTCGGCTCCTGGAGGTCTATTGGGGTCTCAGGAATCTGGCATTACACAGGGAGACCTTTATACCTGCGTCAACAACAGCACGTGGCAGAAGTAATGCAATGTCACTTTTAAGTCTAGATCATAGAAGGCCATAAGGATTCTTCCAGGTTTTGTCTCCTAGGATTGTATCTTGGGAACTCTAAGCTGATATATAAGAAGGATGATTATCCTGAAGATGCTTTAATGAGAGGCCACATTGTGAAGCCTCATAGAAATAGGAAAAGGTGCTCAGGAAGCCCAACTGGGCCAGCCCCCAGCTATTTGAATCTTCCTATCACCAACCCAGGGCAAAGAAAGTCTTACGCCAATGAGATCTGTGAGTGTGGCTTTTACATAATGGAGTAAAACTCAATAAATTTCAGAGAAGACCTATACAGTTTTTAAGAGAATTATATGGGAGAAATATTCAGTTTAAGTTAAAAGGAATAGAAACAGCACAAAATCAAAAGAGGGCTTTCACTTTCCAAACAACTATAGGTAGGAAGGAAGCTGAGAAAATTGGCTGCTGAAGCCAATTTTTCATTCTGTATCATGAAAACCATTGATGACTCTAGTGCTAAAGCAAAGAACTCAGAAAAGGGAACTAAGAAAAATTAATTATAGACTGTAAAGCTGATTTCTAATCAAGAAACTGGTCGAATAGAATGTACCTGGCCTTATTTCAAAGTTGCTTTGAACAGTGACTCCTGTGTGCTTCCCATTTCCCCCTTCATTTTAGTAGTGATCCTAAATCTGTTATTGTGTGTTGGATGCTTGGGAAGCATAGAACTTGTCTTTCTAGTCTCAGACCTTTCAGATCAAGAGAAATTGTACTTAAGTTGCTGAACACAAGGAACTATATGCATCCTCCTCTTCACCAGGACCAGATTTACATGACAAGATCCTGGACTTTGATCTGATGTCATAAAGAGCTGATAACTGAGAGTCTTGAGGGAAAAAAAATGATATTTTGCATATGATATAGATATAATTGTTGTGACTAAAGGTTGGCCTGTGAGAGTATATTTTCCAAAGATGGTCACAGCTATCCTAACTGCTCTTCTTACACTGTGACATTGCCATTCTTTTAGATCATTGTAATTGCATCAACTAAGACCCTGAGGCAGTGACACGCTTGGACTTCGAAGCTAAATCATAACAAGGTGATTGGGTCCCAACTGGTTGGCTGTATTTCTTAGGACATAGGCCCTAAGTGCTGATGTACTAGAAGCCTTACTGCTCTGAAATTGACATGCTGGAAAGACTTCATGTAAAAATAAAAAGACCTGTCCAAGGAGTCCCAGCTATTAACTCCAGATGTCTGAGTCTTCCTAGGATCACCTGTCAGACATATGAGCAAAAGAACCTTCAGATAGTTTTAGCCCCCAATCTTCAAATTCCCTCAGCTGACACCAGGCAGAGCTGAAACAAACACTGAACACAATGACTATGTGAGGAAAATACATGTAAAACTAAGTTTTAGGGAGGTTTGTTATGTGGCCATAATAATTGGAATAATTCCAAATTGCCCCTGCTGCATTGAATCTAAGAAAAACATTTTCAGAATGTAATTATCTGGAGTAACTATATTCCACATAAGAATATTCCCAGGCATCATCCAGGATTCTGTTGCCCCAATACTGACCTCACTGAATATCGCTGGAACCCAATGGATGGTGCCTCAACAAGGCACCATCTTGGTGGCTAAAAAGCAGTCCTCAACCAGACACCAAATCTGTTCAGCAAACACTTAGGCACACTCAACCCAGAATTTCTCAAACTCTGTCTTTTCAGAAACTAATAACGACAACCCTGAGCATGAAAATTATTTTCTATCCTTATGATTTAAATAATCACTTAGTCTTCATTATTCAGCCCTGATGTTTATTCCAGTTTTAGAGAATAATTAAAATAAGCTTTAACTATCCTCCCTTTCCCAAGCACACACAATAGTCCATACAAGGTATATCTGCAGATTCCCTATGGTTATTCCTCCAAAAACCAAATGTCACTGGCTCAGCTACTCTGGCTCCATTGACTTCAGAGAAGAAAACATTGAACCCCCTCTGCTGTGGTCTGATGCATGTGCCCCTCCAAAATTCACATGTTGGAGCTTAAACCCCAAGGTGATGGCATTGAGGAATAGGGCCTCAGGGCGATGATTAGGATATGAGAGGGCTCCATGCTCATGATTGGGATTAATGCCTTTATAAAAGAGGCTTCAGAGAGCTGCCTGGCCTATCCATCTCTTCTGCTATGTAAGGATCCAGCACTCTTCCCGTTTTGCCCTTCTGTTCTTCTATAAGGACACAGCAACAAAGCACCATCTTGGCAGCTGAAAAGCAGTCCTCACCAGACACCAAATCTGTTGGCATTGTTATGCTCGAATTCGCGACCCCCAAAAGACCACCAGAGACCAAGATCAATGCAAGTAGCAAAGAGGTGTTTATCGCGAGCTAGCTCGGTCCTCCACTTGCACACAGCAACTGGTGATGCTGAGAGGCCCCGAGCCCAGGGTTTGCAGCAGTTTTATACATTCTTTGGAGAAGGCAGGGACCCCCACAAACATCATAGCATCTCTTAGCAAATCATCACACACCACGGGAAAATCATAAAACAACTCTAAAACAGGATTAGCACATTCACTGGTGGGAACAAGTTGGGTAAGGGTGATTGGCTAGTAAAAGAGGGGGATTCCTTTGATCTGATTGGTTTAAGCCATGAGGGGTGTTCCTGCTGAACTACAGGGTTTCCCAAAAAGTTATCAATCACCATAAACTACTGGGAGGGTCATCTGGCATCCCAGGTATTTCCCTGTCTCATGCTGATTGGTGGCTACTAGGGGGTTGCTATGGATCCCTACCTACCCTGACTGAGTCAGGGACACCTGGTACAGCAGATCTCTCCTGTTATTTGTAGATAAACAACTCAGCAGGGTATGTGCCTAGGAGTGCTCTGTGGGTCTTTCCAAGGACAAGGGTCATGCCCCCTTCCTTGGATAGGCTTTGCACTGAGGTAGGGGCTGGTTTTTCAGCATCTTGATCTTGGACTTCCCAGCTGCAGAACTATGGGCAATAATCTCAGACATTTAGTTATAGCAGCATGAATAGACTAAGATACCCATCCAGACCAGTCTCTTACATTAATGCTGGTGACTACCTAATCCATTCTCTACCCATTCTCCATGTTCTACCCTCCAAGGTCCATTGTCATCTAGCCAATTTAGAGACGAAAGTGCTTATGTCTCTGTTTGCCTTCACCTTCAAAATTTTACAAAAAGAAGTCTCTATATGTCTCCTCCTCATTGTTACCCCTTTACCTCTCAAATTTAAAAACAGTTTAAAGAGCACAGATGGGTATAGAGGTGAAGTCTAGGCTTGGCTGACAGGTGGCAAGCCAACACAGCCTCAGGAAATATGTTATTTTTTGAAGACGTGAGGATCTAAAATTCAGATTTTTGCTTTTGCATCCAAAAGATTATATATTTTCAGGAGCTATAGTAGATTCATGGTGATCAGACTTATTCTGAGATGTAAATTGGAATTCCAATATTTTACTTTAAAATAAGAAATATCATCTGACTTGTGGGACAGGATGCTTGCACCCACAAGAGCAATTATTGCTTTTTCCCTCAATTGTGAATGTACAATAAAAGTCTAATTCTTCTATTCTGTGGTAGAAATACTAAAACACACCTTGTTTCCTTCCAATTTTAACTTCCTCAAAATCAGAATGCTTCTTACAATTGACCGTGTTTTATAATCATTGTCAGCTAGGTGGCAGTCATGACATAGTGGATTTAAAACCTATTGATGTAGTAGTTCCTCAAAAAGCTAATCATAGATGCTATCTGATCCAGCACTTCCAGTCCTAGATGTAAATCCATGAGAACTAAAAACATATCTACACAAAAGCTTGTACATGAATGTTTATAACTTGTTATCCATAGCAGCCAAAAGAAAGTGAAAACAGCCAAATGTTTATCAATCGATACATGGATAAATAAAATGTGGCATATACATATAATGGAATACTTTTGTATCATAAAAAATGAATGAAGTACAGATTCATGCTGTAGCATAGACAAACATTGAAAACGTTATGCTAAGAGAAAGAAGCCAGGCATCAAAGGCTATATATTATATGATTATAGTTATATAAATTGTTTAGAATAGGCAAATCCATAGAAACAAAAAGGAGGTTAGTGATCCCCAGAAGGTGGGAAAGAGGAGAATGGGAAGTAATTGCTAATGGTACAGAGTTTCTGCTTGGGGTGATGAAAACTGTCTTGGAAATAGATGGCAATTGTACACATTAAAGGAGTGAATGTTACTGTCTATGAATATATCACATAAAAGAGGACTTAACAAGAAGTCATAAAACCTATGTCAAAAATGGAAAATGACAACAATGATGACAATAAAACTGCTGATGAGATTAAGAAAGTGCCATCATCAATGTGTCTGAGGGTCAATGACACAGTATGCGAAGAACAGCATTTGCTGAGCTCTGGCAAGGTCACAGAATGATAAGGGCATTCAAATGACCAAGAGTTGTCATAGATGGAGGTATCCATCTCCTTTCATTTCTGCAGCAGGGGTCAGCAAACTGTGGCTCGTGAAACATATCTGAATATTGCCTGTATTTCTTTTGGTATGGCCAACGAATTAAGAAGAGATTTTACACTTTTAAATGGCTAAAAAAAATAACAAAAGAAAGTTATTATTTTATTACAAATAAAACCCTGAAATTCAAATGTTAGCATTTATAAATAAAGTTTTATTGGATATAGGCATGCCTATTTTATGTGACAGTGGAATAGTTGAATAGTTATAGCAGAGACTGCATGGTTTACAGAGTTTAAAATATTATATGCCCATTTACAAAAAAGTTTACCCTCAACTCAATTAAAATACTAATTGTAAGAGTTATGTGGTCACAAAATTATCACCAAGATTTCAAAGGAAAGCCTAAGAGGCCGTCAGAGTGTGGCAGGATTAGTCTCTCCAACCAGCCTTGACGGGGTGATATGTGGAGCTGTGAAAGTGAAGCCAAAGCTGCAGTTGAGAGCCCAGGAAGATAGAGATGCCAAGAAAGTGCAATGCCTGCCAAGGGAAGCTGCAGGCAGCTAGCAAAACCTGCCCAAGAGAGGCCACTGTGTTCTGCAGCCAGCAAAATCATAGGGATAGGGCTGCCTCAACCACTGGCAGCCAACCTCCTGCCACAGTGTATCCCAGATGCCGACACTAAGATCTGACATTTACCCTGCTGGGTTTCAGTCTCACTTAGATCCAATCCTTCCTTATTTTCTTATTTCTCTCTTTAGAATGAGAATGTCTATTCATTTTATCTTGGTAGTATGTAATTTCCTTTTGATTTTTCATAAAGACTGAGTTTTCCTTGAGTCTTAGAGGAGACTTCAGAATTCTTAGGGATGGACAAAATTCATTTTGCATTATGAGATGGACGAGAGCCTTTGGGGGCCAGGACAGAATGCTATAATTTGGATCTGGAATGACCCCACCTCCACAAAGGCCATATGTCCAAAGCTTAGTCCTCAGCTTGCGAGGTGGTAGAAACTTTAAGAAACAGGATCGAGTGGGAGGTTTTAGTTCATTGGAGGTATGCCTTCAAAGGGGATTATGGGACTGTGGTCGTTTTCCTTTCTCTGACTTCCTGGCCATAAGATGAACAGGTATGCCATGTGTGCCTGCCATGAATGTGCTGCCCCCCACCCCCACCATCAGAGGCACAAAAGTAACAAGACCAACCCACCTCAGACTGAAACTCTGAAGTTGTAAGCCAAAATAAACCTTTCCTCTTTTCAAGTTGATGATCTCAGGAATTTGTAACAATGATGAAAACCTTGCTAACACACTGATATTATTGAAGGTGCTGGAAAACTAATTAGTTTGCTAATAAGAGCACTCAGCTCCATGCAGCTCCAACATATTTTTTCCAGGTTTGTTTTTTCCTGATGACAATTCCAGCTTCCTTTGAACACATTAGCCTGAACATATGGGCTACAGTGATTTTTTTTCCCTTCCTGCTCAATTAAGATATATTTTCCATGTTTCCTGTTGATTTTAATAGGTAATCTCTTAGAGGCCTACGGGCATCTTCTTGTTGCCAATGCATACAGTCATTTCTCTTGGACTGGGAGAGGAGACTCAGTATTCCTTCCATATCCTTCAGACCTTTTAGTGGGCTTTATGTGATTTCCACTTGCCTGTATCTATCCCTATTGCCTGGAGTATTTTTGTCAGAAGCACAATGTATCTATCTACGCTTCTGACAGGTGAAAAGTGCAAGGGAATTATCACCCCAAGGAATGACCTCAGTAACTCTTGGGAATTGGCTTATAAATACCTGAGCTGCCTAACCCCTTGGCATTTTGCATTTTTTCCCAGAAGTCCTCATGGGATTAAGCTCTAGCCTTTCACTGTGATTGCTTGTTCTAATATTTCCTCTTTTTATTTTCCTTCCCTTCCCTATTTTACTACTCCAATTTATATCAGTGTTTTCTGAAATTCCCAAATGAACTGTTTTCAAAGAATGCTTGTCTCAGTCTCTGTTCCTAAGAGAAATCAAACACACACACACACACACACACACACACACACACTCTACAGACCTTTAAGTTTTATCAGCTGGAGTGAAGATGTATTTGGAATAACACATAGAATTTTCAGAAATTTCAACTCTTTCAGCAAGGGGTCAAGAAGAACACACATACTCTAAATAAATTTGCTCCTCTCCCAAGAGAAGTGAAGAACAAACACTTGCACTAAGTTCCTCCTTAGTCTCTGCTTATGTCACTGGGGAGATGGTCCAGGGCTATCTGAAGCTCTTACTCATATTGCATCAGTTTTAGACCCACATACATAGCAGCTTAATGGACATCACCTGGATGTAAATCATACTTCAATCTTTATATATTGAATGTATATGTATCTTAGTCAGCTTTTCATCACTGTGACAAAAATACATGATGAGAACAACTTAGGAGAGGAAAAGTTTATTTTGGCTCGTGGTTTCAGAAGTTCAGTTTGTGCTTGGCTGGCTCCATTGCTTTGGGTCTAAAGTGAGGCAGAACATCATGGTAGAAGAGCAGGGTGGAAGAAAGCAGTTCAGCTCATGGCATCTGGGAAGCAGAGAGACTGGTGGAAGCGGGGATGAACAGCTAAGAACAAAATATACTACTCCCTAAAGGCATGCCCCCAGTGACCTACTTCCTCCAGTCACACCCTACCTACCTATAATTTCCACAAAGTAATCTATTCAAATTATTAATCCATTAAATGGATTAATCCATCAATGATGTTACAACTTTAATAATATATAATCATTTCACCTCTGAATATTGCTGCATTAGATATCATGTTTCTAACACATGAGCTTTTCAGAGGACGCTTCATATCCAAACCCTAACAATATGTAATGAATATATGTATATATGAAATTCATGTATATATATGTTTATGGTTGAATATGAAATGTCCCCCAACGGCTTATGTGTTGAAGATTAACATCAAAGTTCAGAGGTAGGGCTTTTGGGAAATGATTGGACCATGAAGACTCTGGGTCTTACCAATGGATTGATCCACTAATAGGTTCATAATTGAATGGACTATTGGGAGGTGATGGAAATGACAGATCATGTGACCTATATGGAAGAAATAAGTTCTGTCCTTGAAGGGTATATCTTGTCCCTGGATGTTCCCTACCCACTCTCTTTCCCAGCCACCATGATTGTGCAGTTTTCTCTGACAGGGTTCCCCATCATGATATTCTGTCTCAACACAGGTTCAGCAACAACAAAGCCAAGTGACCATGGATTGAAACTTCTGAAACTGGAAGCTAAAGCAAATCTTTATTCTTTTAGATATTTTCCCCCTTCAGGTATTTTTATCACAGTGATGAAATAAGTGCCGACTAACACAATATATATATATATATATATATATATATATATATATATATATATATATATATATATATATATATATATATAAAATCTAACTCAATATTATTTGTATCTGCCCATACTCCAATTTCCTTCCCCACCAAAACAAATCAATCAATGAAATATTGCTTCCTCTGATATTTCTTATTCTACTCATAGTACTGTCTTAACATATTCTTCAAATATGGAGACATCCTTGGCCATGCCCCATCTAGCTGGGGTTAGAGGTGTCTCTATATCACTGTGGCTCCTCACATCATCTACCTCCTAACTGACCTCCTGCTACAGGACTCTCCATATGTTATTTGGCTCTCCACATTGCTGCCAAAATTATTTTTCAGAAAATATAATCAATCAAATTCTGTCACTTTGCTTTAAATCCTCTTCTGACTTCATCTTTCCTACAAAATAAATTTTAATCTTCCTGGCATGTCTCCCAAAGCCTGTAATAATTGGTCCAGGCTCCTTATAGTTAGCTATTTTTCACACTTGAGTGAAAATTTTTCAAACAGATAGAGATGCCGTATGATAAAGAAAATATAGATACATTTCAAAGTTTTAATGAATGCATACTGATTTTATTCAAATATTTTTCAATCAAAGGGATACAAAAAAGTATAACTTTTAGCATGTAAAATTGCAACTTTCTGAAAATTAAAAGAAAAGATTCTCATACTATAAAACTTGGAAGCAAATCATATACTATATAGTATAATAACAATTTTTAATTATAGTAAGAATATTTCACAGAGATCTTCCTTGTATCAGATTTTAAGTTTACTCTACAGTATTGTTGTTTATAGGGATAATGTTGTATAGCAAATCTCTAGAACTTATCCATCTTGTATTACTGTAATTTTATATCCATTAATTAGCAATTCCTCATTTCCCTCCAACCCCCAGCCCATGGCAACCACTATTCTGTTCTTTGCTTCTATGTTAAATATTTTAAATACTTCCAATAGTGAAATCATGTAGTATTTGTTCCTCTGTGACTACTTTATATCACGTAGCATCATGCCCTTACTTTAAAGTCCTTCAGCACTTATTCATGTTAAGTAACTTTTTAAGGCAATGTTATTGGAAGCATATAGAACTTAAAAAATAATGGTATATTTGGCTGGAATGTGTTTAGTTTTATGTTAGAGTGAGAATGTGTGTATACAGTGTGAATGAGGCTGAGGGGTGGAAAGGAAATTCTCCCAGGACTTGTGTAAATAGAGAAGATATTATACTTCATTTTTTATTCAATTAAAACAAACTGGGTTCTTTGGTAGGTTACTTCTTTGGAAGTAAAGGCATCCCAATTGTAATACAGTAAAATTTAAGGTACAATCACACAAAAAGGAAAGATAGAAACAGTTTTCCACCTTAGTAAATCCACTGGCTTTTTAAGCAGCATCTTGTGGTAACCAGAAAGAGAGGACTGAATTCAAAAGGATTTGGGCTCAAATCCTAGGAAGACTCTGGGTAACTATAAGACATTGGACAAGTCATTTCTCTGAGACTGTTGCTTGATAAACTGAATAACAGACACATTCTAAAACATGATAATTTCAAATTAAATCAAGTTGTTCTTTTGATATTAATGTATTTTTTTCTTTTTACTTATTACCTATTTCTAAAATTATCATGCTCCCAAATACTTCATACATGTTTAAGGTATAGCCTTAAATCTTTCTTAGTTTACAGATATGAAAAACAAAAGAGGTAATGTCATTGTATCATGAAATGGTAATTATAGAAAAACCACAAAGGCCAATAAGTTTACAAGGATTGCTAAAAATGATCAAGTTGGGCAAAGCTAAAGACAAACAAAAAAATGATATGAATCAAAAAAGATATTTCTCTAAAACAACTGGGAGTCTTACAGAGACATGAAGAAAGAAGATGGTGGATCCAAGGCTAGAGATTGTTACACATATATGGAAAGATGAAAGGGCAAGAAAAATAAGGTTTCAGAAGGAGAAATATTGAAATTATGGGCCAGAGGTGGTAAAGTTGACAAAGAAAGAAGTAAAGCCACACAGGCAAGTTAACAGAGAGTATAGAGAATTAGAAAGAAACAGAATCCAAAATATTGAGCAAGTTGTAATAGGTAAGACAGTAAAAAATCAGAGATGAAACAAAGATTTGGAAGAGGAAGTTACTTTGGATTTTAAAATCATAAAATAAAATAATAGCTACACATGAATTAAAAACCTTTTAAAATACTAAATATTAAGAATCAATGATGGGAAGTCTTTTGGCCTGCCACTCTCTTAGAAATTATGGGTTATCAAAGGATTGACAGGCTCCTAATGAAAAACTCCAGGACACAGAGATGCATGAATTCTGAGGTTTGTTAGAGATGACCAATCCACTTCTCATTTCTCTACCCTAACGAGTCTTATAAAACAAAACAGACAAAAACATATGCAGGTAAGAGGGGGTCTCATGGCAGTCTTAAACTGTCAGGGGCCACCCTGAACAGGAGCTGAGCACGCCCCCTTAACCTCCAGTAATAGAACTGGTATCACATACAGTGCGAGGCAGGTGGGCCTCATCTTCACTGGGCAAGGAAGTGCAGCTCTGGGAGTGGGTGTCACCAAATAGGACTAGGCTACACCCCCCTGCTTGCTGTAACACAATCTCTTCCCTTATTTGGGTGGAATTTTCCATCAAATATCTTTCCCCTAAATAAAAACAGGGTTTCGGGGTACGCTCCCTCTCTTGCCTCTTGCCTCCCTTGCTCCCCTTGCGTTCCAGCATGGGAGCTGACACCTGAGGTCTCAGAGCCATCCCTGACCACCAAGAAAGGTATTTCTATGTTTGTGTGGTGTTTTAGTTGCTGGCTCAGCCAGCTGGTGACATTATACCAACTAAAAACCCTATCCTCCTCTTTCCCAATTTCTGGCCAAGCCGGACTCAGCTTAGCCTTATGCCTCAACACCAAGGGCCTCAGTACCATTATTCAGACAATACTCAACAAAGCGTGTTTAGCTGCCAAAGAGATCCCTGTTTCTTTATCTACTTGCTGGGAGACATTCTCCATAGGTTTTTGGTGTTTCTGCATGTCTTGTGAGTAGAGGCACTGATTGTATCAAACTGTCTTTTCAAGAATAGGTTGTACAGGAATAGTCTTGGAAGATAAAGATAATATTTCTCTCTAGAGCAAAGGGAAATTTTGTTTACTTCTCACCATAAAAGATTCAGGTTCTATAATGCCAAGGTTCTTCTTTGTACCTATCTGCTCAGTGCATAAGCAGAAGTCACCTAGTTCTCTTTGCATTGCCCTGTGGGAATTAGAGTCTCAGAACCATTGCAAGAAAATACTCTCGCTACTGCTATTACTATAATAAAATCCTTTGTCTCTGACTCAAGGGTCTCATATAATCCGTCAACATTCATAAAACTGTCAGGCTAACTTGTTAGTTTGCAAGTAGGGGGAAAACCTCATACACTTTACGGTTCTTGACATTTGGCAAGTATTATTAGCAATAAAGATTGCTTTTAAATCCTTGAAGCAGAAACTTTATATAATGGGCTTCCCTAATGGATTCCCTCAGACCACTACCAACTAAAGCAGACCTAGAAATAGCAATAATAACCACTTATGTATTGTATGAAACTGTTAGCGCCCCATTAAAATCCCCCTTGGATGCCTTCTGGCAGCTCTGTGCACTAATCCTCCAGCTTCTGCAAGATTTTGCTGCTAACTGCTTTACTGTGATCTTCTTCAGAGAATTGACCTTGGACCCTGAAGTCATTTCACCTCCAGGAAGTGTCCTGGAAGTGACTGGAAGTTTATATTTCTTGCAATGAATGAATAAAGTGAGAGTAGGAAACCTCTGCTCCTTTTCTTCAAGGAAGTACAAAGTTGGGTACAATTTATGTTCCAGAACTTCCTGTGAGATCAGGCTATGGCTGGAACTACCTCTAAAATGTTACCCTTGCCTAGCTTCTTTCCCTTCCCTTTTCTGCTTCCCTCTCTTCTGAACTATGTCTTGCAATCAGAAAAGAAATAGATCAGAATAACCAAAGTATCTCTGCAGAGAAAAGTGAGCCCTATTCCAGCTATTCAGAGGCTGCCTGGTTTGCTGCACCACATATATGTTGTTTCTGCTTTTGTTTATATCTCCTTCAGAGACAATGATTGCCATGTTTTTGTTTTTCTCTGCACTTTCTTCCTGTCCCCATTCCCCCATGACTGTACATTATCTGCTATGTTATTTCTCCTCCTATAGTCAGAACTAAGAGGACATGGTAACTGACACAGACTTGTTCCATGGATTGGTATTGAATTAATGGGTGGTGATCTGTTAGCCCTCTACACACACTGCCGCCAACATCAAAAGTCTTTCTATTTTGTCCCCATACTGGATGCATCCCTCCTTCCTCTGGGTCCAAAGCACTTGGGGCTTCACTTATAGTGGCTATTCCAGTCTAACCTGACCTAGAGACCTTAGGTTAAGTCCATGTCTCCTGCCAAGGCAGTGAAAATTCAGAAAAAGAACTTGCTTTACCCACTAACTCCTGGCATTGAGTAGGGGCTGGGATATCTGCTTCATTTGTCAACATTCTATTTTAGTATTACTTGACCAGTGTCTGATTCCTTCATCACTAGGAATGAAATCAATGCTGGAGAGGGGAAAAAAACATAAGGGCAGATCCCAGTGATAAAATTCCTTTTTAATGTAAATGTAAATAACCTTGAGACATCTGAATTTCCATATCTGTAAAATGAGTGGGCTAAACCAGCTCTGCAGATGCTTCCAGTCCTACCAATTGAGTACTACATAGAGAGGAGGAATTTGAAAACATGGCACCATAGTAAAGCTGATCAGCCTGACTTGTAGAAACAGCAGAATAACTTTTAAATATGTATTATTCTCATTTGGAGAATAAGAAAGAATCTCAGAGCTTTGATTTATTTATAACATAGTATGCCTAGGATTTGACAAATCATTTTGACTTTTTAATCACATCCTCAGTGACCCACCTCCTCCAAATCTGTTTGAACCCACAGTCTACCCTCCATAACCTCCACACATTCTTCTTTTGGGGACTGACCAGAGGATGTCCTGATGATACTGGCTGAACTGGTGGCTTCCTTAGAATGAAAAAATCATTTTCATCCTACTTTTTGTCATAGGCCATCATTGAAGAGTTTCATAGCATGGCATTACAGTATTAGTAAATGATGTCTTTTTCTTAACTGCCTTAATTCTCTTACTAGAGCCCATTAAAAGAACCAGAAGACTTTAACATTATTTCGTTTAAATGATTGAAAATGAAGAATAAAATCTTTCTTTGCTCTACACAGGCTTTAGGGTATCCTACCATACAATCCTCCTTCATTCCTCCCCCAAATACCAAATTTAATAGTTCAAGTTCATCCTTGAAATGAGAATCTATGCCTTCTAAAGCTTGGCTAAGAAAACTATTTTCATCATTGAACTCTCAAATGTAGGAAAAATATTTCATGAAAATTTTGATCTTCTTGGTCCCTTCTATTTATATTGGGAATCCCTTTACTACCAAACATAAAATTTCAACTATACCCCCCCAACTGTTCTTTCTTAGTAACCAAAGACTGAGAAAAATATGTGATTAAAAAGTCAAAATGATCTGTCAAATTTTGAAATAAGTTTTTATTTTCTGCATCTCAATAGCTTCCACATCCGTCTGAAAAATAAGACAAGCTGGGCCAATTGTTAAGGGCCTTGGGTGGCATATGGAAGATATTGAAATATATCCTGTGGGCAAAATAGAGTCAAGAGGTTTTAAAGCAAACTGGCAGGATCAGAAGATGATCTTGTCAGCAGTGTGGAAAGTCAAATGAAATATGGGAAGAACAGTGGCAGGAGGTCAGGAAGGAGGCAGGAAGGAATGCCAGGAGCCACAGTGATACAGAAACACCTCTGGCCCCAATCCTGGAGGGCTTGGTGAACAATCAGATATGGACAATATAGGAAATGGAGTGTCAAGAGATGCTTCTAGATTTGGAAACTTTTGCAAAGAGTATTACCCTTTAAAGAGTAACTATCAGAGTAGGTATGTTTTGTTGAGTTGTATACCTTGGGTGGGATTGGGAGTTGGAGTGATGAAATGGTTGGTGAGATTGATAATACTAATGTGGATTTATGTGTATTAAACTTTGCTTTAGTTGGCTTTTTTGCTGCTGCAACAAGAAAACCTGACGAGAACACTTTTAGAGGAGGAAAAGTTTATTTTAGGGCTCATGATTTCAGAGATATCCATCCACAGATGGTTGACTCCATTGCTCTGGGCCCAAGATGTGGCAGAATATCATGAAGGAAGAATGTGGTAGAGGAAAGCAGTTCAGGACATGGCCATCAGAAAGCAGACACACACATACACACAGGGAGAGGGAGAGGGAGAGAGAGAGAGAGGAAAGAGTTTCAGCAAGTAGGAAGTAGATTCCAATCCTAAAGATAGAAAGTCAACATTAATCTTGAGTTAATGTGGGAGTTCCAATGCTTGAAGGACAATGGGGAAATACCAGGGCAGCGTGGCAGCATTGCTGGAGCTATAGAAGGTTAATTATCAGTATCATGTCATAATTGCAAGAGAGAAAAAATAACCAGGCTTCAAAACAAGAACATCATTAATAGTACTAATATGGCTAAAAAAGAAAAACTGATAGGTCTATTTGACATACCTGGAACAGTTAATGCCTCTTGCTAAGGTTTCCACTACTGATATAAGAAAAGAGTATCCCCTCACTATCTATCTAATTGTGGCCAAAATCGAATTGAAAATATAGCAATTACAAAAATGGGGAGGAAGGATAATTTTTGCAACTCAGAAATAATCTTGTCAACAGCGAAGAGCCCATTTCATTCCCAACAAACAAACAAAAGAATCTGAATATTGGTTTAAAAATGATATTCAAACAAAAAAATGGGCAAGTATGCTCTTTCCCTCTCTAGTAAATCCAATCCATCCACAAATGCCATTAGTTTCATTTCCAAAATCAATTCCAAATTCAACCCTTTCCACAGTGGCCTTCTACTATCTACTGAGGGAAAATATAGTGTTTCTCACTCAAATATTCCTATTGCTAGTGGACACCATCATTATTCTCATTCTTTTGTCCACAAAGAATGAATCCTCAGACATGTTGGATCATGAAAGAAGAAATATAACATTGGATCCACTGGAATAAGTTGAATCAGGTATGTCAAGGGGAGATTGATCAGGCATTCGCTCAAGGTGATGACGTGGATTTAAAAGTAATAGCTGTTACTGTGTTAAAGGTACAGTTGTGTGTGTGTGTGTGTGTGTGTGTGTGTGTATTTCTGCCAGAAATGATTATAAGACCTAAGAATTTTTAAGTGTCCCCTCGTGGGCAGTTTCATCCTCATTGAGAATGCATAATTGAGATCCATTCAATTCCAGCCACCTAGTTCCAAGCCTAGTGTATAGACCACATGCTTGAGCACATTTCTGCAGCCTAACACTGCCAAGCAAAGTTGTAGAGAGGACACTGCCTTTAGAATCACATAAATTATACGAAAACCCAACTTCATCCCCTTGCAAATTGTGATACTTCAAGCAAGTATCTTTACCTCTTTTAACTTAAGTGCCTCAACTGTTAAGTGAAATTAAAATATTCACACTGCAAACTTATAAGGTATAGAGGTACATACGATGCCTAGAAAGGTGTAAATTACAGAGTCTAGCAAGGGCATGTGTTGAATAAATGGCAGAAATAAACTGGCCATGAATTGGAGGTTGCCCTCTACCACTTCATACTTCAATTGAGATCCATTGCATTTGTGTCCAGTAGCATTCTAATGTCCTCGTATACCACGCCAGCAGGAGTTAGTTGGCTGTATCCCTTGCAGGAAAAAGAAAAACACATCTCCTCCAAGTATCTGCCTGAAGATCAGGGCATCCTAAGGCAGTAGTGCTGGAGTACAGTAGAACCCGTGACAGGTTTATCAGCACAAGTAAATACACAGACTTCAACCAAAGCCACAACTATAATTTGTAGCCCTGGTCTAGTCTCTTCAACTCATCACTATCCCTGACACTTAGCTACTAGGTAAGCCTGGGCAGCCTGGGTCTGCCACACCACTCTTTATCTCAAACGCCTTCAGAAAACCTGACTAGAGTTCTGTTTCAAGCATCATTCCCAACCTCACTTGCACCATTGACCCTAGCTTGTCTCTTGAAATGCCTTCCTTCTCAAAAATGTTATCAGCTACCACTATGCTCTTCATCAAAGGGATTCCCCACCCTTCTCAGATTAACTACCTCCTAGGCTAGAACCTCGACCCCCAGTGAATTGAAGAGTTCCATTCAAAGATGGATATGTTTTTCTGCCTATTGTCCAACCACAACCAGATAGAGTAAATTAGCTCTCACCCTTGTGAGACATCACAGATGTCATTCTCCAAAAAAAGAACCTTTTTACTCAAAATGATAATTTTCCCTTCTTCCAATTTCCAGTTCTTCATTCCTTTAGTATTCACTTGACTTAATCCAGTGCCCAGCAAATAGCCCTAAATAAATTCCTGTTGCCTGTTCTCCATTGCAAGTATCAGAAACACTCATCTCTACAGGCTGTGTGACCTTCCTACAGGTGACTTTACATCCCTAAGCATCAATCCCTTCACCTGTCAAATGGCAGTAAAAGAACCACCTCCTGGAATTGTCATGAGATTTGGGACGATTAAAGAATTAGAGATCTAGCCTGGAATCTGGCTCTCACTTGGGGCCTCTCCAGTGAGAGAGTAACTCAAAGAGACAGTTGCCCTAATGCTGCTGCCTGAGAACAGATGGCTTTGCTGGGAGGAGAAGTAATTTCCAGCCTCCTTTTTAAATTTCAGGATGTAATAAAGAAATGTGATTTATATAATGAAATATTATTCAGCCATAAAGATGAAATTATGGAATTTGCTGATACATGGATGGAACTGGAGACTATCTTGCTAAGTGTAATAAGCCAATCCCCAAAAGCCAAAGGCCAAATGTTCTCTCTGATATGCAGATGCTAATTCACAATAAGGGGGCAGGTCGGGAAGATGTCATTGGATTAGACAAGGGGAATAAAGGGAAGGTATGAGGGATGGGAATAGGAAAGATAGTAGAATAAAATGGACATAACTTTCTTTGTTCATATATGCATACAAAACCAGTGTAACTCCACATCGTGTACAACCTCAAGAATGGGAAGTTAGCAGGGTATGGTGGTGCATACCTGTAATTCCAGCAACTCAGGAGGCAGAGGCAGGAGGATTGCATGTTCAAAGCAGCCTCATCTGCAAGGTGCTAAGCAACTCACTGAGACCCTATCTCTAAATAAAATACAAAATAGGACTGGGGGTGTGGCTCAGTGTTTGAGGGCCCCTAAGTTCAACCCCTGGTACCCCTCCCCTCAAAAAAATTCCAGTCAGTTGAGGATCAGTACTTGTGCAAATTAAAACAAAAATTGTATGGCAAAATAAACAAATAAATAAAAGAGAGCCTTGCCCAATCTTCCTTCTGTTAAAAAAAAAAGGGAAGTTATACTCCATGTATGTACAATATGTCAAAATACACTCTACTGTCATGTATATCTAAAAAGAACAAATAAAAATATAAAATAAAATTACATAAAAAATCAGAATGCAGCTAAAGACCAAGTTATATCATACCGCAGTTCAAACTTATTACTAAAGAATTATTATTACTTTTTTCTTGACATTAACCCCTTCCTATATTAGATCTATTAACAAGTTAAAAGTCTCACCAGGAGCAGAGAGGAGGGAAGAGAAAGGGGAAATATTGGGGAATGATACTGATCAAATTATATTATTATATTGTGTGCATGTACAAATATGTAGCAACAAATATCACCATTATACACAAATAATGTACCTGTTTAAAAAAAAAAAGGTGGAAAAAAGTCAAAGGTCTCTTAGGATTCTCTCACATAGAAATCTATTGAGTGTTGTTGAGCTGCTCTGGGGGCATCTCTAGGCTGCTCAGAACGCCTACCAACACCCATGCCAGGAGTTAGCACCATGCAGAAAATATTAAGACCAAAACCAAGAATGAGAAGGCCCCTCCTTTTGACAGCCATATTTTCAACCAGAACCAGACCCCAAACTGCTGGTAGAGCCAACTGGACTTCCATCCTGATGAGACAGCAATGTGCAAATGGTACCAAACATTTACAAGTCTCAACCACTGGGCCAAAGGCATGTTTCTTGAGAAGAACTGGCTCCACTGTACGTCTCCTTTTCCCGCATCCTTCTCTCAGGGTGGTAAAGGGAGAACTGGGGCACACGGTGAGCCCTGCCCTGGGATACTGAATCATGGCTTAACTAATAATAAGAACTCATGGGAAAACATTTTTCAAAATATTCTACCACACAAGAATCAGAACTTACTTCAAAATATTTAATATTTCAACAAGTTAAGAAAACAAGTTAGGTGGAGAGAAATAAACAGGACCCTCACAGTGTTGGCTTTTCTCCATAATGTGCTGTTGGATTAGTCAGCCAAGTATCCTCAGCCCACCAGATGCAGGGACACAGTGATGATGTGACCTTCCCGGGAGAGTGGAGTCCAAAGTTTATGGGGCTCTGCAAATTACTGGAGCAGAGTGGGGGTCTCGAAGAATGGGAGAGATGGAGACAGCAGAAGCAGCCAGCCGCAGTTTTCCCCTGGGCTGTCTTTGCCCTCTTATGCCCTGCTCATCAGGCAATTTGAATGCAGACCAGACATTTCATCATTTTTAACAAGTACTTATGAAAAGGGGAATGGACTCTGATGCAGCCACAAAGATTCTAGCTTAGACTAGAGGCTGAGGTGTCAGGAAGGAGATGTTGGAGAGGAGGAGGAGGAATCAGTGCTGTATTTGTAAGCCAGGAAAGAAATGTGACTCTGGATGATGAAGTTTGGGCTTATAAGGTCTATTTGTCAGAGAGAAAAGAGCCCCTATTCCCAGACATTCCCAGACATATTATATTTATTTATCCTCTTTCAGGGAAAAGAGTCTAAACAATATCAGCATTATTTTTCCCTTCTGCATCTTATTTTCTCCGACTCCCTTAATTTTAAACTATTAGTTGTCATCTTCAAATACAAAATCTCACAGTCCAAAATTAGAACATCTACTCCACAGATTGAATGTATTGAATAAATGATGAGGTAAACAGGAAGAGTCAGAACAGTAGAAGACTCTCGTCAATTCAGAGCAGATTTCCCAGAGCCTTCCTTTGCATCCCCAAACAAAATGAATCTTCTTTCATTTTACTTCTTCGGCACTTGACACAGTGCCAAGTGCTCTTCCAGTTCACCTGCTCCATGGTTAGTGGAGCTGAGAGGCATGACTTACTGTAGACCATGGTTCTGAGCATGGTCCCTGAAGAAGAAGCATCAACTGGAAACGAAGACATGCACATTTTTGCCCCTGCCTTCAGACCTCTGAGTATGGGACCCAACAATCTGGGGGTTATCAAGCCCTCCAGGTGATCCTAATGCAGGCCAGAATAGTTCCCAAACTCTACCTGAGTTCCTACAGGTAAAGCCACCTCTGAGGTATACCTTTCAAGACCTGGGAAGGAAGAGAAGCAAGAAAATAATGTTTCTAGTTTTGGAGACTGGCTTGGCTGTCGTACCATGAAACCAATAAGGAATACAAGAAAAGGTTGTAATTCCATTTTGTATTGTTTATCTCCTGGGAGATGTCATTCATAGGAAGGAGCACATAATAAAAATGTTTTTTATGTCTATTTTCACATGCTTGAGTTCTATGCATGTGTTGTCCACTAGGCAGCTCAAAGCATCAGTGTGGAAACCCGAGGTCCTAGCTGGGACTGTACAGCAGAAGCCACAGTGGTCAGGACTAGAGCCCAGGAACTGGGTGGGGCAGCTTTAAATCCAAGCCCGCCATTTTTAATTAGAATAGTCATACCTACTCCTTAATGTTCCAGAAGAAGGAAATGAGATGATGTTTGCAAATCAATTAGCAAAGTTCCTGGCTCACAAAAGTGCCTGATGCTGTCATTCTATAAATTTGTGAACTTGCAAAGTGTAGAGGAAAAATGTAGATGACAGAGTAGATCTGATTACATGGATTCATAAGAAAGATAAAAAAGACTGAGTCTGGAGGATGCAACATTGAGAGGGAGCCCAGGAGAGGAAAAGAGGCATAGGTGGGAGACAGCAAGAGTGTCAGGAGCAAGGGGTCTGGGAGTCAGTGGGGGAAGGGAGTGAACCAACAGGTGAACAAACATCTTACAGCCGTTAAGCAGGATTGGAACAGACAGGCATTTTCGTGCCTGTGAGAAAGTCACTGGTTGCTTGGAAAACAGCAATGTCAAGCAAGGTCTCAGGGACTGGCAGAACCCACTAGCTGACTCAGGCAATTCTGAAGTGCTCTAAGTTTAATCATGGAAATTTATCAATCATTAGAAGAAAGAGAATGGAATCCACATTAAAAACAGGAGGAACCTAATTAACGACCTTAATACATATAATGGAATAATTTTTATTTAAACCAAAAATCTTGAAATTATCCATGGTTATTTTCTTTCCTTCATGTCTCACGTGTGATTCATCAACTTTGGGTTTATTACCAAAATAAATCCCTAATCTATCTCTACTTTGACTTGTTGCCATCACCCTGGTCCAAGCAACCCCATCTTTCTTCTGAACAACTGCAGTGGCTTCTGCAGTCTCCCCATTTCCTCTCTTGGTTGCTTTCCAACCCCCTGCTCTCTTCCCAGCAGCCCTAAGGATTATGTAAATTAACCACAGCAGTCCCCTGCTTCAAACTTTTCAGTAGCTTCTTATCACACTTAGCAAATAATCCCAGGAGGACTCCTTATCTTAGTTAGCAAATATTTCACTTAGGTAGTTTCTGTTCATTCTGTAACTCCATACTATCCAATACCAGCCACATGCAGCTGCTAAATATCTGAAATGTGGCTAGTGAAATTGAAAAGCTTTATTTTAGATTTTTCTTAATTTATATGAACTTAAATGTAAATGGCCATTTGCATAGTGATTAGCATCTTGCACATTGCCATTACTGCAGAAGTTCTATTGGACAGCTTTGCTCTTGTCTGGTGTCCCCTGTGCTCTCTCATGCTTACTGCAGATCAGCATCATGGGCTGACCTTCTCTCCTCACCTGCCTCAAGCTCCTTATTCCTAGAGGGTTTTTCTAAAGATTGTTCTCTCTGTAGAGACTTGATGTTCATTGATCTTCACATGATTGTTTTGTCTTAGCTTCATGTCACCCAGAAAGGCTTCTATTTACCACTTCAAGTCAAGTTTTCCTATGCTATCTTCAAAGCATATTTGGCTAGCAGAAAATATTCTTCATGGATTGTGTGTTTATTACCTATTCTCCACTTTGGCATAGTACCTCCCCAAGAGTAAGGACCTTATTTTTTAGTGTGGGTGGAAAACTTGAGCTTGAAAAGGCAGAATTTCCACTTTTTGGAAATAAACAATCAGGCAATGCATTCAGGTGTTTTCTTAGAAGAAGGAAAGATGCATTAAAGATTGTATCTCAAGATTTCTGTTTTCTTACAAATCAAAACTACTCTAAGATTTCACCTCATTCCAGTTAGAATGGCAATTATCAAGAATGCAAGCAATAATAAATGTTGGTGAGTATGTGGGGGAAAGGTACACTCATACTTTGCTGGTGGGACTGCAAATTGGTACAAACACTATGAAAAGCAGGGGAAATTCCTCAGAAAACTTGGAATGGAACCTCCATTTGACCCAGCTATCCCACTCCTTGGTTTATATTCAAAGGACTTAACATCAGCATACTATAGGGACACTGCAACATCAAGGTTTATAGCAGCTTAATTCTCATAGCTAAACAGATGCCCTTCAACAGATGAATGGATAAAGAAATTTTGGTACAGATACACAATGGAATATTACTCAGCCTCAAAGAAGAATGAAATTATGGTACTTGCAGGTAAATGGATGGAACTAAAGAATATCATGTTAAATAAAATAAGCTAATCCCCCCAAAAACAAAGGCCAAGTGTCTTCTCTGATAAGCAGATGCTGATCCATAGTGGGGCGAAGGGATAGGGAAGAATGAAGGAACTTTTTTTGTGTGTGTAGAAGGGATTAAGGGGAGAGGTGGGTTGTAGGGATGGGAAGGACAGTAGAAAGAGACTGACATTATTACCCTATATACGTGTATGATTACACTAATGGTGTGACTCTGCACCATGTAGAGTCAGAGGAATGAGAAATTGTGCTCCATTTGTGTACAATGTGTAAAAATGCATTCTGCTATCATGTATAACTAATCAGAACAAATTTTTAAAAAATTCTGTTTTCTTTGAAAAATAAAAGGCAAAGTTGTCTGTTGAGTGTGAGCTTGCTAAGGATAAAGTGATTTCATGATCCCCAGTAAGGAACTAGGAAAAGGGATTTAACCAGCTACAGTTTAAAGGATTCACTGAGCACCACTGAGGATCCAGAAAGGAAGAGAAGGGAAGGGAAGGGAAAAATGGTTTGTGGTACAATCTGTGGTATGAATTTTCTTCAATAAGAGAGATGATCCAGATGTTCTTATCACATTTAATCCTTATAATCTCTGACATATGTGCCAAAGTAGCTGGACTTTACAGATGCACTACATTTCAAAAAGGTAAATTATACATTCTGTGAGCTCTCGTTAACAAGGTTTTAGGTAGAGGAAAGGGGAAAGGGGTGCAGAGGGACGTGGGGGCCCAAGATCTAAGGGGGAAAACTACAAGAGAGTTGAGCAATGAAATCATTTGCACATCCCTTCTTACCCCAACATCAGCTAAGCATCCTTCTTTGGAGATGAAGGAAGGGTGTGGACCTCTCTGGGCAATGCTTCTCCTCAATCTATTCATCAGAGAAGTGTAGACTGCTGGTATCTCGGGACAAAGACTTTCTCTCTTCTAACTCCAGGGTACTAGAAGAAGGGAGACCCTAAACCTCCTGGCAGATCCCACTTAAATGTAGCAAGTGTTTCAAGAAGATATGCAGTTAAAAAGGCAGCAAGGCCCCTGAAGGACATCTTTTAATGGAAAGGCTAATCACCATGGTTATTATTTCCCTCTAATTCCTCTCTCTTTGACTGTATGTAGAGAGTAGTATGACTGTATGTTATTTACCACTTTAAGTAACAGGTTGCAAAGCATAGTAATGGACACGAGCTATAAAATCAAACTTCCTGGGTTCACATATTGGACAAGCTATATAATCCCAGTTCCTCATCTATAAAAGTGACATGATGACAATACTGATACTACCGCTATAGGGTTATTGTAAAAAATAAAGTTAAGTAATACCTGTGAGCTCAATAGGACAGTATCTGTCACAACCTAAGAATTCTATAAGTGTTCATTTTTACTACCCTACTACAAATATTCCATAATGTTTGACAGAAAGTTAATGCTCCAAGAATGTCTCCTAAATGAGATTGATAACAAAGGACATAGCTGGATGAGAGATGGGTTTATGCTATCACATATAAAAGGAAATGGGCCAGTCCTTCCCAGTTGTTCCCAGGGAAACCAATCCCTTGTTCTTAATTGCACATATCACACTTGGACTACACAGGAAAGCTGATGTATATACCAGCCTTGGAATATGGTGGCTGCACTTGGAGCTGTGGCTTTACCCTAGCCATAAGCTCTTCTTCATCTTTTTAGCCACTGACACCCAGCACAGTGACCAGACGTTTGATTATTGACCAGTTTCATCTTGTCTATGAAATGGGAGACAATGTTAACCAGAAACCAAGAGCATTAAGTTACCTGTGCAGTTTTATCATTGACTAATTATATGGCCTTTGGCCATGTAGCTACACTCACGTTTTCCTAAAGGATGATGTTGGACCAGATGACAATGACACTTGTGGAGTTCATAAACAGTAACTAATAAGCTATTTTGCTATGATTCAACCTAATACTTGCAGCCCTCAAATTCTATGCAGTAAGTCAGTGGTTCTCAAAAGAGTTATGTAGTCTGAGAGGAAGAAAAACAATACTCAGACACAAAATAAAGTGTGCCCCCTTTATACAGTACTTAACAAGTATGGGCTATTTTGCAACACAGCACTAAAAGAATGGAAGTATTTATTAATATTTAGGATAATAATCAAGCAACTTTCAAAAATAAGCATTTCCCCATACTTAAAATGAAAACACAGATCCCAAATGAATCACTTATAAATGATACACAAGTATTGGGTCTAGTTCAGGACCCCCATATCACCCCTAAGTCTGAATACAGAGCCCCAATTCTTCCCATTCTAGCCCTTTGCTTTTTCTAAGGAAGCCTAATCTAATTAATAATAATTTCAGTACCCTGAAAAGGATGACTGACAGAACAGTAGCCCCAAAGAAAGTGGATAATAATGCAAATACTCTACTTTTGTACAGCAGAATGTAACTATATTTCAACTCTACCATTTATTATAAAATATGTCTTCATGACTTCACCCTACTCCAATACTGAAGTCCTACTGGTACATTTTTTAATTTTTTAACTGAATCTTCAAGCTTTAAGAATAAAATCCTCCTATGCACAATGAAGCAGAAGAAGATGGTTGTGAAAATCCTAGTCTGATTCCTGCTATTTGGTGACTATATAATTTGGCACAAGTTACTTGGCCACCTTCTGTCTCAGTTTCTCACTTCCTTAAAAGTTAAAATAATATCGGTAGCTATTGTAGAACTGTAACGCACACCTTCTTTTTCTTAAAATAAAATTGGAACTAAAAAAATACATCTGTCTTATACTTTGTCCTTGGTTATAAATCAATCAATTCAGGAACCTTGAATCTTGCCACTCTTGAAGACAAAAGAGTGATTTGGAAAGTACAGATATTTTATTGACATATACAGTTGTTATAAAAGGCCTTATTTTGAGAAGGTAAGGAAACAAAATTCAATCAATCAAAATTTAAGCAAAAGAAACCTCCCCACAAAGCACAGCCCTAACAAAGAATCATTTTAATTGTTCTGTGTGACTCACAACAGGTTTCCTCTGTGATTTCTTTCTTTCACTATAAAGAAGTGGGACTCTGTGGTTGAATTTTTCTAACTCATAAAATAAATGACAATTACTTAATTTAAGGTGTAAGTGATGTTTCTTTTTTCTTTTCTTTTTTATTGTCCAAAAAGACATCATTAATTGAGAAAACTTTTGTGTTTAAAAATAATAATAAAGATTATTGAGCTCCCTCCTGCAAAAATTAATTAATTATTATTATTTTATTTTTACAAAAAATGATCATATTTAAAATAATAAGGAAATTAAAGTACTGGCAGTTTCTAAATCTGAACATAACATGGGGCTTTGTTCATAGCTTGACAATACCATATGATGTTGTGATGATTCGAGGAGTCAGTTCATGTACAGCACTTAGGACAATGTCTGGCACAGCTCAGTGTTCAGGAAATGGTTGCTATTATTTCATCTTAGACTCAAGCTATTATTTTTTACCCACCATATTTATTACAAAATAGAATTTGGTCTTGGCATCAGTGAACACATATATGGTATAATTAATCTCACATTTTTAATTGATTATGATTTTTGTGTTTTTAAGGCAGTCTTCTTGGTTTATAGAGTTAACCGGACCAATGTTTCCCAATCATTTTTCAAAAATTAAATCCTTAACACAAAAACAAATCCAAGGAACTCCACAATACAAATTGTATTTTTTGATATCTCCTAATTTAAAGCACACACATACAAAGATAAATAGCTACTATAGGCTGGGCATAATGGCACATGCCTGTAATGCCAGTGGCTCTGGAGGCTGAGGCAGAAGGATCATGAGTTCAAAGCCAGCCTCAGCAACTTATCGAGACCCTAAGAAACTCATACAAGACCCTGTATCTAAATAAAATATTTTAAAAAGGGCATGGAATGTGGCTCAGTGGTTAAGTGCCCCTGGGTTCAATTCCTAGTACAAAAAAAAAAAAAACTACATTGAAATTAATTTGCATTTTATTACAACATACATTTGAAAATTCATCTTTGAGTCAGATACATTCTCACCATAGTCAAATTTATTAAATACACAGATTCATGGGTGTTTTTAATAAATTCAGGGGCTTGTAAGAGTCCATAGCAAGCAAATGGGAACAGTGAATTAGAAGGGTCAGCAAACTTTCTCTGCCAAGGGCCAAAAGCAAGTCACCTATGCTGGTCACCTATGTCTCTGTCCAAACAACTCAACTGTGACATTGTAGTAGCAGGCAAAATGTAAATGAGTGGGAGTGGCTGTGTTTCCCTAAGACTTTATGTACAAAAACAGGTTTGGTCCCATGACTGGAGCTGAAGACCCCTGATTAGATCTCTAATTAATTATCATTTCTAAAAATGTGAACTATTTGTTAGCTGTGTATTCTCCAATACTTCTCCCAGGCCAGGCACTGAAAAGAACTGTGCAGGTACAGAACTACAGATTTTTACCATCAGGTTCTTTCATGCTCTATAAATTCCTGTAGGTGTGCTAACTTCAGGAAGGAAACTTGAAGAAGTTTTATACTTTAGATATTATGTTCAACTTTAATACAAATTCCTCATAAATCAGTTAGAAACTCACAATCCTCCTACATAAAACAAGGACAGACTATTAAAAATTATAAAATGTTATCTTTTAAATTCATACTTCTCTATATTATTTGACTTGACAACAGCCTAAGTTACTTTTGTAAAGTGCAATAAAGCAATGTATTTTCAAAAGGTTATAAAGAACTAATTTGTAGAGCCAAGTAATTCATGCATTAGAGACTTACTTATTTGTTGCCTTATCCATTGTCTCAACTATCATTTATTAAATATCCCATAGGTACAGAGATCAAGGCTAGTCTGGATATATGAAATGCATAAACCCCAAAACTAATGCTAATTAATCGGATTCATTGTACAGTTAAAAGAGGTGAAGACTTGGAATACAAAGTAATTAACACAAAACTGATAGAAAAGTGATACAAGTACTAAATTATTTATCACTCTCATCAATGTAATTACTTTTCTCTTGTATCTTCTGCAAAAAGTAATCAGAGTTAATTTGCCTCAGGGTATGTGTTAAAAGTTTCTGAGAGCCAGAAGTGTTAAGTTTGCCAGGTACCTAGAAGTCATTTCTATGCAAGATGGAACCAGAATTCTGAATTGTCCAGGGAGAAAGGATATCTCCAAGAAAGTAGAAGATGACAATCTCTTGGAGAAGAGAAGCAAAGGCAGGGGTGGGCTTTAGAATTTCTCTAGTGGCTCAGAGGACAGGGCTCTGGGTTAATAGAAACTCTCACTGCCATGCCTCGGAGAGCAATGGACCTTGGATGGGAGTGGCCCATTTAGTAATTTTCTGGATGGTTGGACACTATTCCAATCTCTAGGTATAAATTTGGCACAGAAGTCATGAAGCTATCTGCCTTAAAGGGATCATGTGGACTATAACAATGACCACAGTGGCCTTAGGATGAGAGGTTCCTTCCAGGGCTGTGTGGACTCCCTAAGCCTAGGGAAGGAAGCAATATACTGAATAATATCTTAGGTGTGCAGGTGTGCTAACTTCAGGAAGGAAACTTGAAGAAGTTTTATACTTTAGATATTATGTTCAACTTTAATACAAATTCCTCATAAATCAGTTAGAAACTCACAATCCTCCTACATAAAACAAGGACAGACTATTAAAAATTATAAAATGTTATCTTTTAAATTCATACTTCTCTATATTATTTGACTTGACAACAGCCTAATAATAATATCAATATACTGAATAATATCTTGAACACCCCATCCATACTAGAGTTCAGAAAAAAACTGAATTGGATTTAGAGGAACAAAATAATGTTTCTTTGTTTTTCTACTACAGTTTTAAATCTACATATATACTACCTATTCTAAAACAAAAGGCAAAATTTTGCTTTAGGGGAGAGAATAACCAGATGTCTGAGAAAGTCAAGGGAAAGTTTTGTGGAGCAGGTGTGTTATGCTCGAATTTGGGACCCCCAAAAGACCACCAGAGACCAAGATCAATGTAAGTAGCAAAGAGGTGTTTATCGCGAGCTAGCTCGGTCCTCCACTTGCACACAGCAACTGGTGATGCTGAGAGGCCCCGAGCCCAGGGTTTGCAGCAGTTTTATACATTCTTTGGAGAAGGCAGGGACCCCCACAAACATCATAGCATCCCTTAGCAAATCATCACACACCACGGGAAAATCATAAAACAACTCTAAAACAGGATTAGCACATTCACTGGTGGGAACAAGTTGGGTAAGGGTGATTGGCTAGTAAAAGAGGGGGATTCCTTTGAACTGATTGGTTTAAGCCATGAGGGGTGTTCCTGCTGAACTACAGGGTTTCCCAAAAAGTTATCAACCACCATAAACTACTGGGAGGGTTATCTGGCATCCCAGGTGTCTCATGCTAATTGGTGGCTGCTAGGGGGTTGCTATGGGTCCCCACCTAGCCTGACTGAGTCAGGGACACCTGGCACAGCAGATCTCTCCTGTTATTTGTAGATAAACAACTCAGAAGGGTGGGTATGTGCCTAGGAGTGCTCTGTGGGTCTTTCCAAGGACAAGGGTCATGCCCCCTTCCTTGGACAGGCTTTGCTCTGAGGTAGAGGCTGGTTTTTCAGGTGACACTTACCAATGATAACAATAAGGATACCTATGGTTTGTGAAGTAGCTAACATATTTAAGATAGTCTATATATTTCATTTCTAGCAATTATACCAGCATTATAAAATGAATGTTTTCTATCCTCATCTACCACCTGAAAAGTGGAGACTCAGAAAGGTGAAATTATTTGCCAGATACCCTATAGCTAAGATATGACTGAATTAAGTAGCTGGGATGAGATTCAAATCTTAGACCAAATGATTCTAATGTCATGTGACTTCCAATAAAATAGCACTTTCTAAAAACTGAATGATGGTAGATTTTTCTTGGAAGCAAATTTAATTTAATTTAAAAAAATTAAAAGAAAGAATATTCTATTCAAACCTCCAAGGGTTGGGGGTGGGGGAGAGAATATATGCATATGTGTGTTAAAGCAACCCCTCACCCCCACCCCCCAGTGATTTTCACAGTCAGCAAGGCTTGGGAAGCATTGCATTGCCCCTCAGTGAAGACCAATGGAAGGACATTTCACACATGGACAGTGACAGTACACAGCAGGGAAAGTCTAGGTAAGTTTTGAACCAGGTCATCTACCAGAGCTCAGATGGCGATGAGCAGTGGTGGAAGTTAAGGCTATGCAGAGGCACTGTTTCATGTTCTCGAAGTTGTAGGAGACAATGTTGAGAGCATAGTTCCTTCTGGAGATAACAGGGTTAGAAAGGTTTTTAAGCAGGAGGTGGCATGATCAGATGTATCTATTGGCAATATAACTAGTGACAGTGTACAGGGTGGAGGGAGGGACTGGTGCACACACTAAGTACATAGGTAAGAGGGAAGGCAGCAGTACAGTCTGTACTTCTGCCTGATAGATGAGGGAGCTACAGGATGATTCTGATGTTTCTATCACTGGAGACCGGGTGGAAGGTGGCACTAGAAACATTAAGTCTGTTTAATAAGATCATCTGACTTGAATTCATTTACTCAACAGTAAACCTTTCCACCTGAGATTTTCTTCCTGTGTATTTTTATTGCTGAGCATACTAATAAAGCAGATTTTGCAGGAAGATTAAATACTCAGTTTTGTCATGTTAAATTCAAACATGGCAGACAAACATCCCATTGATAATGCAATAGAAAATTAGATGTAAGTCTTCTGAACATAGGTTGTAACTCTTTGATGTAAGTGAAAATACTTACGAAACTTTAAAATAAATCACAGATGGAAGACTCACCCTTTGGAATTCTGTTTCACCGGGGCCTAAAGGGAAAAGAAATATGTATTTTTCAATCTTCATGAATCAATCTTATTTGAAGCAGAGATAGAAAATCATTACCTGAGAACTCAAGCCAGAGTCTATCCACAGATATACTAGGTCAAAGACAGGACAATGCTTAAGAAGATCAGCTTTGATGTCATTGGAATCTGAGTTTAAGTCCTAGCTCTGCTACTTACTAGCTCTGTGGTCTTGAGCAAAATAATAAGTCTTGCAAAGTCTCATCTACAAAATAGACATACTAACAACTCTTGGCTCAAAGTAAGGACTATAGATGATAAATGTTGGAAAAAAATGCCCAGCATATAAAATTTGTCCAGTAAGTGTTAGCTGTTACGTTAATGTGAAGAAGAGAAGGTTAACTAAAGATAGCAACATGTCCAAAGGAAAAAGAATAGAATGAACTTTATGAATTGCAGAGTCAGACTAAAACATAAAAGTTGACAACAAGTATCTTGCTTTATCCTAAGTACTCTGAACTATAAGCAAATGAAGTCTGGTCCTTCAGAATATTGTATTATAAAAATAGATGTGTCTGGCTTTTAAAACTTGAGGCCATTAGCCATACAAGCATACAATTAAATTCCCTGGCTTGAATTTCCCAGCTTTCCAATAGCACTTATATTTAATTTCTACTAAGAAAGAATGCATTAGTCACATAATACGTACATAAATATTCTGATTTACATGACAATAATATTTATCATTGTAACCTAATAGATTAATATTTTACCTTATACATCAGTCACTTATAAGTTTGATTAGTATTAAATCTTCTAGGGTTCGATCAACCCTAGAAAAATCCAGAGTATCAAACCCTAGGTTATCGTAACTTTCCCAGTAAAGAATCATCCCATGAGATGCATCTCAAAGACTGAAAAAAATGGCATCCCCTTATCAACATCCCACTATCCTGATGGTCTTCTAAACTGCAATTAATGGTAGAAGCCAAACACAATGCTTTAAAGAGAAAAAAGGAATAAGAAGGTGATAAGTGTGGACAATGGTTTAAGATGGTTTAAGAGTTTATGGTCAGAAATGTTTTGTTTTGTTTTGTAGATTTTTTTTAAGAGAGAGAGAGAGAATTTTTTAATATTTATTTTTCAGTTTTCGGTGGACACAACATCTTTATTTTTATGTGGTGCCGAGGATCGAACCCAGTGCCCTGCACATGCCAGGTGAGCACCTTACCGCTTGAGCCACATCCCCAGCCAGATCAGAAATGTTTTGATGACAGAAGGTCTTTTATTTAGGAATGGAGGAGAAAAATTCAGGGGGTGAGAGAAAAACTCTGACTACAGAAAAATCTTCTTTTCACATGGAGGCTGATAAGCAAAGCAGATTTCCCAGAGGATGGCTAAGGAGAAGGAGCTTTGTCCCCAGAATGAGAGAAGGGGCTCCTATCTCTCTGCATTAGATAAAATGGCAAACTTTGGGTATTACTAGGGGTAAGCCTCAAAAGAGGAATTGAGAGATAGAAAAGCTTATATCTCATGGCATCTATTTTCTTGGTAAAAGAGATTATTGGCTAGGGAAAAACATGGGACCAACAGTCAATGGAAGCCATAAATGTACAGCAGAGAAATCATGGCAGGGGATGGCCGAGTTGCTGCAATAACTATGACAATTAATTCATATTTTGGTGTTTTCCTCTACTTCTGGCTCCATATATCCAGGAGAGCTCCCAAAGACCTATGATAGGATTGGAGAGGAAGATTTAACATATTCTTCACCTCCTACCTTATATTCTGCCACCTCCAAGTTCTCCCAGTATTCCTTATTGAACCAAACAAGTGAGAAATGATATAAATGACACAAAACTATTTAATGAAAATGAATACTGTTTTTACAAATTTCCAGAATTTAGGTCTTATCTTTTTCAGTGTGGTGGATGATATCAATTCAATTTAGGATGGATGATTAGTGAGGGAAATCCTCAGATTCACAGATTTTACAGATTATATCTGTTCTCTTTTAAAAATTGCACATAGACAAGATCAGAAAGGCAAATGGAAAAATCACAACAGTTAATTCATTGGTAGTTGGTGTCTGGGCAAGTTTTCTCTTTGTTTTATTAACATTGTATATGTGTGTGTGTGTGTGTGTGTGACCATTTTATGTAATTTTTCATTGATTTTTTTTTCTCCTAAGAGTACCTATTGTGTAAGGAAGCTATGAGAGTAGACAAGGTAAGGTAGAGCTGCAGGACAGTTGAGCATTGGTTCCCTCTGGTTTCCCCACTCTGATAATTCCCACCCATAGTCAGGTGACATGTTCACAGGTATGAAGATCCTTTGCAAAAACAAACAAACAAACAAAGCTTTCTTCAGGTTTCTGCAGGGCTATCTGTAGGAAGAAGTTACTCTGGGTTATATTTTCAGGTCCTCCATTTTCTCTTGCTACACAGGATGGGATCTACTATAGGCCAGAAGATCAGCTGCAAATTCTAGCCTACATACAAAAGAGCCAGAAGAGGACAGGGGCAGGTTCATAGGAAGGTTTGTGTGCTGTGATCTTGTAATGCCAGATTTGTGGGTCCCCAATAGACCTCCAGGAGCCAAATCCGATGCAATCACACAAGAGTCTTTATTGCGAGCTCGAGCCTGGACTCACAACCGTTTCTGATGCAGTGGTCCCGAGGAGTGAGTCCTGACCCTTAGTTCAGTGAGAATTTATAGGTTTTGGGGGGATACTCTATGAGTCACAACATCACACAGCAAATCATTTCATACCTCGGGAAAATCAAACAACAACTCTTAACATTGATTAGCACATTCACTGGCGGGAACAAGTTGGGTAAGGGTGATTGGTGAGTTCAAGTGGTGGATACATTTGAACTGATTGGTTTTGGCCATGAGGGATTGCAAGAGTATATATGCTAAACTGCAGGGTGACCTAATCATGTTTTTAATCACTGAAACTACTGGGAGGGTGACCTGGCATTTCAGATATTTTCCCTGTCTCATGCTGATTGGTGGTTGCTAGGGGGTTGCTATGGGTCCTCACCTAGCATAACTGAGTTAGGGACACCTGGCACTTCAGATTTCTCCTGTTAAACAACTCAGCAGGGTGGGTATATGCCTAGGAATGGGTTTTCAAAGGACAAGTGTCACACACACACACCCCAACCCCCTTGGACAGGCCCTGCTCTGAGGTACAAGCTGGTTTTTCAAAAATGGAGTCACATCAGTTTCTCAATCTGAAGCAGTTTCTGGGTACATGGAGAAGGACAGGAGTGCCACTAAAATATGAGTTATTGATTTTCTGGCTCATACTAGGAATTTTGCACTAAATTAGGAGGATCTTCCTTGTTGTCTACATCCCTTTAATCAGTTGCCAAGATCCTGCCAAATTAATTACCAAAGTAATACCAGTTCTCTGGGCTCCTACCAAGAAGGTTATAAGAAAGGTGGTCTTGGGAGAAACCCCAAGTGACTCTCACATCCAGGTGGGGGAATTACATCCCAACTAGGACGACTCAGGCAGTTGATGCACCATAGAAATAAACCAACATATTTTTGAGTCTTGTAAATCAGAATGTTTATGTTTAAACTGTCACATTCATTTCATCCACACTCTGCCCCTAGGGTGGAAGTCTGGGAGGAACAATATTGCAGTTTATTTATTATAAATACAAACAGTGTGCATAAACAGCTCAGCTTACTTGGTGTCTTATGCTTGATAATTTTAATTTGGCCTTCTGGATCTTTGGGGCTGTTTGGCTTCAGTGTAATTGCTCACCAAATCTGCTACCTCTTTAAGCCATAAATCATCCTGGTAAATATCCTGACCTACCAGACTGTATTGCTGGTCATACTGATTCTGAGTATCCATATTTCTTTATCTTTTAGTAGCTTCTTGCTTCCACCCAGGTAATTCCATTCTCATCTGCCTGGTTAGACACTTTTTATCTCTCTGCTGCAGTTTTGCTAGATGATAATAAAAGTAAGAGCTATAATTTCTTGTGTAAATTGCTGTTACAGTTCAGCTCAGAAACCTTGCTGGCAGCTGCTGTGCTGAGAAAGCCCTGCTGAGAAGTTATGCAGTAATCCAGGAAAGAGGTAATAAGGATGTGGACAAGGAGGAGTCAGGGAAATGAGAAAAAAGGAAAGAATCCAAAGAATTCACATGGAGACTGCATATAAATTAACAGAGGGGAAAGACTAAAGAAATTGAAAAAGTAGGGCTCAATATTCAAGAAAGAGGAAAGTTTGACAAAAGGTTAAAAAATAATCACCAAAACATATTTTACCTAATTCTAGTAAGGTAGAAAAAGGCAGCATCTCTGAAAAACTTGAAAAAAAAAAGTTTTTAGAAAGAAACAACTTTTTATACAATCAGTTCAACTCATACTAACTTTTTAAAAGAATTTCCTCTGATATATGATATAGCCAGCTCCATATAAGCTACTCCCTGCTTCTGTGTTCAGATTCCCAAATGGCGTGATCTCCCCTGCTAAGATGCTCACTCCTGGCTTCCTTCAGACATTTCAAAACAATACTCATCATCCACTCCCAGCCTCAAATTTGTTAATAATTGAACTTTTCCTAAATACACTTTTCACAACATTGTATCATGATAACTCATAATTTCACTTTCAATAATAACAAGGGAATTATTTCTCTTTCCTAATACTATAGTTAAATCCTGCTAAAATGGATTGCTTCCATTGAGCCAACTTGTCTGGACATTGCTACAGTTGAGTCCTTGAGTTATATCCTTCCTGGTTTAGTCATGTTGCTGAGAACCATGGCATGTACAATATCTTGTATTAAAAATCACCCCCAAACTTCTTGGCTTATAACAAGAAGCATTTATTATCTCAGTTTCTGGACATAGTTTTGTCAGTACCTCTGCCTAAGGCTTCCCATGGCTCTGGTTTCCCCTTGAGGGTTCAACTGAAAGAGGATCTGCTTCCCAGCTCACGGATGTTGTGGCTGGCAGGATGGAATTCCTCTCTGTTAACCAATGACCTCTCTTTGCCATATGGGCCTGTCCGTGGAGTGGCTCACAACATAACATCTGACCTTTATCAAAGCAGGGGAGCAAGAGAGCAAGTGGGAATCCCTAAGGCAGAAGCACTGACTCTTTGTAAAATCCAGTCTCAGAGTGACATTCCTTCGCTTTTGCCATAATCTATTCATTAAAAATGAGTTGTTAGATTCAGTCCTGAACGTGAGGAGGTTATGCAAAGGTGTAAATGCTGGGAATCTGGGATTGCTGGGAGTATCTCAGAGGCTGGGAACCACACAGCCCTATGCACATGAGCTCCAAAACGTATACATAGGAACATTAATGTTTTAGAGGTGTTGATAGGTGTTTGGGATTTTAAAAGATGGCACTGCATTTTGCACTTAAAATTTTGTATTTTTAAAAAATTTTTGCATGTGATCTTTGCACAATGTATGAGTATTCTTTACATTGTTCTCTATAATTTCTTTATGATTATAATGTATCAAAATGAAAATATTTTTAAAATATATAATAAAAAATTTGAACACACTTTTAGATTATTGCAATTAAAATAAGAAAAGCTAAGAAAAAAATAATAAAAGAAAAAGCAAAGAAGGCATCCCACTAGTTTGGCAGATAGGGTCTCCAGTCATAATTAGTGTATTAAAAACCTAATTGTTTCCTTTGCTGTGCAGAAACTTTTTAATTTGATGCTATCCCATTTATTAACTCCTGGCCTTATTTCTCGAGGTTCTACTGAGAAAGTAGTTGTCTGTGCCTATATGCTGGAGTGTTGACGCTACATTTTCTTCTAGGAGTTACATAGTTTCTGGTCTAATTCCTAGGTCTGATCCATTTTGAGTTAATTTTTGTGCAAGGTGAGCAATAAGGATCAGTTTCATTCTTCTATATAACCAGTTTTTCCAGCACCATTTATTAAAAATGCTATATTTTCTCCAATGTACTTTTTTGTATGTGTGCTGGGGATCAAACCCAGGACCTTGTACATGCAAGACAAGCACTCTACCAATTGAGCTATATCTCCCGCTCTCTAATGTACCTTTTTTGGCAACTTTGTTAAGAATCGGTTGACTATAGATGTTTAGGTTTGCCTCTTTGTCTTCTATTCTGTACCATTGGTCTATGTATCTGTTTTTATGCCAGAACCCTGAAGTTTTTGTTATTATAGCTCTGTAGTATAATTTGAAAGCCTCAGGTATTGTGAGGCTTCCAGCATTGCTTTTTTTGGCTTAGGATTGCTTTGGCTATTCTGGGCCTTTTATTTTCCAAATAAATTTTAGGACTGTTTTTTTCTAGTACTGTGAAGATCTAGAAAGTCATTGGTATATATTTTCATTTTTTTTTCTTTCTTTAACTAGGAATTAAATTCAAGGAAGCTTAACCACTGAGCCTTATCCTGAGCCCTTTGTATTTTTCATTTTAAAACAGGGTCTCATTGAGTAGGGATTCGCTAAATTGCTGAGGCTGGCTTCAAATTGCCTCCTGAGTTGCTGGGGTTACAAGCATGTACACCTGGCTTCTCATTGGTATATTGATGGGAATCACACTGAATCTGTATATTGTTTTTGGTAGTATGGAAATTTTACCAATATTGATTCTGCCTTTCCATGAATATGGGAGGTCTTTTCATCTTCTGAGGTCTTCTTCAGTTTCTTTCTTCAGTGTTCTCTAGTTTTGATTGTAGAGGTTGTTTACCTCCTTGGTTAGATTTATTCCTAGGTATTTTAATTTTTTGAGATTACTGTGAATGGGATTGTTTTCCTGATTTCTTTCTTAGCAGATTCATATTTGATATATTTTGTAACCTTCTGCCTTGCCAAATTTGCCAAATTTATCAGCCTTGCCAAATTTGCCAAATTTATCAGCTCTAGTAGTCTTTTGGTGGAGTTTTTGGATCTTCTAAAAAATAGGATCATAGCATCTGCAAACAGTTGTGATTTGACATCTAATTTTTCTATTTTTAATCCCTTTTATTTCCTTCTCTTGCTTAATTTCTTAATATTAAATAGAAATGGTCAGAGTGGACATCTTTGTCTTGTTCCAGATTTTAAAGGAAATGCTTTCAATTTTTCCCCCATTTACTATGAAGTTGGCTTTGGGTTTTTCATATATAACCTTTATAATGTTGAGGTAGGTTCTTTCTATTCCTAGTTTCCTCAGTGTTTTTTATCATGAATGAGTGCTGATTTTGTCAAAGGCCTTCTCTGTATCTATTGAGATGACTAAGTAATTTTTAAAATTGTATTTATGTGGTGAATTACACTGATTTGAATATGTTGAACCATTCTTACATATCTGGAATAAAGCTAACTTCGTTGTGATGTACAATCTTCTTAATATGTTGTTGAGCACAATTTGCTAATATTTTATTAAGAATTTTTGCATCAAGCCAGGTGTGGCACAAACCTGTAATCCCAGTGGCTTGGGAGGCTGGAGCAGGAGGATTGCAAGTTCAAAGCCAGCTTCAGCAACTTAGCAAGGCCCTAAGCAATTCAGAGAGACCCAACGAGATATTTTTTAAAAAGGTCTGGGGATGTGTTTCAGTGGCTAAGTACCCCTGAGTTCAATTCCTAGTACCCGCCCCCCGCCCCCCAAAAAATAATTTTTGCATCAGGGATATTGGTCTATAGTTTTCTTTCCTGTATGTATCTTTCCTGTATGTGTCCTGCTTTTGGTATGAGTGTGATACTGGCTTCATAGAAGGAGTTTGGAAGTGTTCCTTCTCTTTCTATTTCATGGAATAACTTAAGGAGTTCCTTTTTAAAAATCTGTAGAATTCAGCTGAGAATCCATATGGTCCTAAGCTTATTATTATTACTGCTTCTATCTCATTACAAGTTATTGGACTGTTTAGGTTTTCTATGTCTTCTTCTTCTTCTTTTTAATATGTTTATTTTGTTTATTTAGTTTTTTTAATGTGGTGTTGGGGATCAAACCTAGTGTTTCACACATGCTAGGCAAGAGGTCTACCACTGAGCCACAACCCCAGCCCTTCTATGTATTCTTGATTGATTTTTGGCAGATCATGTGTATCTAAAAATATATCCATTTCTTCTAGGTTTTCCATTTAATTGGAATATACATTTTCAAAATAGTCCCAAATGATCCTCTAGATTTCTGAGATATCTGTGGTGATCTCTTCTTTTTCATCTCTAATTTTATTAATTTGGGCCCTCCCCCCCACCTCTGTTTGACTAAGGTTTTATCAATCTTATTTAACTTTTCAAAGAACCAATTCTTTGTTTCATTGATCCTTTTGTTTTTGTTTTTTTTCCCAAGTTCATTGATTTCAGCTCTGATCTTGAAATTTGTTTGTTCTTCTTTTTCAAAGGCCTTGAGATACATCATTAGGTTGTTTATATGGCATCTATTTTATTTTCTTATGTAGGCACTCATAGCTAAAAACTTTCCTCTTAGAACTGCCTTCATAATGTCCCGGAGGTTCTCGAATACCATATCACTATTCTCACTTGGTTCTAAGGAATTTTAAATTTCTCCCCAATTTCTTTTAACACCCATTCATCATTCAGAAGTGTATTATTCAATCTCAATGTGTTTATATAGTTTTTGCAGGGTTTTGTCTTGTTGATTTCTAATTTTATACCATTATGATCTGATAAGATGCAAGGAAATATATATATATATATATATATATATATATATATATATATATATTTTTTTTTTTTTTTTTTTTTTTTTTTTTGCCAAGAGTTGCTTTGTGGCATAAAATATGGTCTATTTTGTAGAAGGTTCCATCATACACTGAGAATAAAGTGTCTACAGGTGTTGTTGGAGGAAATATTCTATAGATGTTTCAGGTTCAAAGAGTCTTTACTGAGTTTATGTCTGGATGGCCTATTTCATGGTGAGAAAGGTGTGTTGAAATCACCCAGTATTATTGTTCTAGGGTCTATCACAGGCTTCATTTTTAGTAGTGTCTCTTGTATGTAATTAATTGTACCCACATTTAGGGAATAATTACTTATTATTGCTACAACTTCTTGTTGTATTGCTCTCTTTATCAATTTGAAGTGACCTTCTCTGTCTCTTTTGATTAATTTTGATTTGAAGTCTGCTTTGTCAGATATGAGAGTATCTACTCCTACTTGTTTCTGAGCTCCATTCATATGGTATATCAATTTCCATCCTTTCATTTTCAGTCTGTGGCTACCTTTGACTGTGAATTTCTTGCAAACAACATCGAGTTGGGTTTTGTTTTTTAATCTATTTTGTCAGCCTATGTCTTTTAATTGAGTTGAGAACATTTACATTCAATGTTATTACAGAAAGATGTTTATTAATTACTACCATTTTGATTAATTAATAATATTAAATTTGGCGTTGTTTCTCATTTGCCTAGCCACTTTTCAAGTGAGATTTGTTGTTTTATGAACTCTGGGGTTTGTTTTTTATTTCTTCTGTTCAGAGTAGTTTTTTAAGTAAGTTGTATAGTCCTGGCTTAGAGTCATGGATTCTTTTAGTTTCTGCTTATCTTGGAAGGTTTTCATTTTATCTTTGATTTTGAGGGATAACTTTGCTGGATACAGCAATCCTGGTTGACAGTTCTTTTCTTTTTTTTTTTTATGGTGCCAGGGATTGAATTCAGGACCTCTTATATCCTAGGCAAGTCCTCCACCACTGAGCTATATCTCTAGCCCAACAATTATTTTCTTTTAGGACTTGAAACACATCATTCCATTCCCTCCTGGCTTTTAGAGTTTGTACTGAGAAATCAGAAGTGATTCTGGATTGGCTTTCTTCTAAATACAACCTGATGTTTTACTCTTGAGGCTTTTAAAAATTCTATTCTTATTCTGGATGTTAGGCATTTTCATTATAATGTGTTGTGGAGAGGTTCTTTTTCTATTTTCTCTATTTGTGATTCTGAATGCCTCCTCTATCTGGATGTTCATCTCATTTTCAAAGTTTGGAAAATTTTCTGTTATTATTTTCCTGAAGAGGTTATTCAGCTGGGTGTGGTGGAGCATACCTGTAATCCCAAAGACTTGGGAGGCTGAAGTAGGAGAAACACAAGTTCAAGACCAATCTCAGCAACTTAGCAAGGACCCAAGCAACTTGTTGAGACTCTGTCTCAAAATAAAACAATAAATAAATAAAAAGGACTGGGTTTGTGGACCAGTGGTTAATTGTCCCTGGACCAAAGACGGGGGGGGGGGGGCACATACATATGGGATAGGGGTTGTTAACCCCTTCCTCTTTTTATGTTGCTCTTTCAGCAGCCAGTTGAAGTGGCCTAAGACTGAAACTGTTTGCAATAGCTCTCACCTTCCCTTCTCACCAGTATAAGATAGGATGGCATAGAAAATACAGTCAATTGGAGTTTATTCTGCACAGACCAGGTCCATGCACTCCCAGAGTGGGGCTGTGGCAGAGTCCTATGGGAGGAGTTCCAGGTACTGGGGCTTAGGTCTAATCAGGTCTTCAGGGCTTTATTGGGTAGTATGTGCTCTGGAGAGATTAGATCAACACACCCCCTAGGGCCCAGCAGTTGCTGATCTTTGTTAGGAGTCTGGATTTCAGGAGCCTCCCAAGAATTCTATTCACAGAACAGGGGAGCCTATCCTCCACACACTCTGTTGCCCACTATAACCTTCTCAGGATTAGTGCCTCTGTGTATTCTCACTGACCTGTTCAGATTCCTGATCTGCTTCAGCAGGTCACATGAGCCAGTCAACTCAAAGGAAAAGTGAGTTGCACTCCCTTTTCCTCTTCTGACTTGAATCCCCCTGGGTACCATCTTCTCTGTGCCTGATTCACTCACATTCTGTTGGGTACACCCTAGGCTGAAAGGTAAGGTGCTTACCAGGACAGTATGTCAAAGGTCAAAGTTTGCTACAACTTCCCAGATCCTGTAACAGCAGCTGCAGCATGGCCACCTTAAGATGGCTACTGACTCAGTTCTCCATGGCCAGTTGGGAAACATGGAGTACTTTTCAAACACCAGTTCATGGAGCAGCCTTTAGATCAGCTGAGTGCAGGCTGCTTTTCTGATGTTTTCCAGGTTTTCCCCCACCAAATCTGTTGTGTTACTCTCTTTGTTATTCCTCCCCTCTGTGGTGAACCATCACTGTTGCCAATTGCCTGCTGCAACTAGCTCAGCTCCAATGTACTCTTTCTTCTTCCTTCAATGCACCCAAATTTTGCACACTGAATTTTAGTGAAATCTTTCACCCACTTCACTAAGAAGCAGTACTCCCGCTGCTTGAATCCCAAGCCACTGAGCAACTAGGAACGCAGCCTTCCTCTAATCCTCCATCATGTATCTTTGTGAAGGGGCACCTTTAAAAAGTATTCACAAATGTGCTTTATAGGCTTAAAGCAGTCCTGCATGACTTCAAAATTACCTAGAAGTATCAGATGTCCTCAGAGTTGAAATGAAAAGCCCTTCATTCCTTTTATAATGTCAAAAACACAGTAAGAGGGGCTGGGGTTGTGGCTCAGTGGTACAGTGCTTGCCTAGCCTGTGTGAGGCCCTGGGTTCAATCCTCAGCACCACATAAACATAAATAAAATAAAGGTATTGTGTCTAACTACAACTGAAAAAGCAAAAACAAACGCCAAAAGAACTTTTGTGACCACATGAAAAGGCCATAGGAGAATGGTGTCTGAGAAAGATGCAAATAATGGATCAGAATGAAGCACAGGTCTAATTTCAGACTTAGGTTTGTTTTAGTGAATGCAACAAAACCCCATTTGTGTAAATAAAAAAATAAAGGATTTATTGATAAAATGAAAAGAAACTTCACAGAATCAAAAGCACAATGAGCTAAAACCTAGTGTATTAGGAGTTTATCCTCTCTTTCTGGCTCTTCTCAGTTCACTTCTGTATATCTGCTCTACTCTTTAGCTTATTTCAGGAAACATATTTCTCTTCTGTTTATTACATAGCTTTTAGCAAAAGATGGCTCCTCAGTCTCAAGTCTAAGGAACCAACTTTTCACACATTCACTGTTCTCTGACCACCATGTCTATAGATTTGGATCAAATTCCCAAGGGACAAAATGGAAAATTTCTACTTATTGCATACTCAAAATTAGCACATCATGTACAACCACAAGAATGGGAAGGTATATTCCATGTATGTAAAATATGTCAAAATGCATTCTACTGTTATATGTAACTAAAAAGAAGAAATAAAAAAAAAAAACTAGCACATATGTGCTTTGTGAAGAGAACATTTCTACAAACCTTGATGAGGAGAGTGGATAGATATCTACATTGGGCTGTACAGATCAGCCTGTAGCTATTCCCCAATCATTGAGCCACAAAGCAAGGAAGAATCAAGACAGGACACAAGCAACTTATAAAAACTGTCCCAAAAGTGATGAATTTATTGATGATCAATAGTGAAATAAGCATGCTTTAATCTTCCCTGCGCTATATAAACTATTGGACTGACAGACTCAGATATATAATTTATCAAAGAGGAACTAACCATGCTTTTTAGATAGAATGCCTAGGAAATTAATGGATCTGCAGCTTAGGGAAACAGGTTATTCCCCTCTCATTCAACAAAATGCATCCCTTGAATAAATATGTTGTTTTGGGTGTCTGGGTTGAAACTTGTTACCCCCAAAGAGTACAAAACATTAAGCCATAAGGATTGATCTCTCTCTAGAGGGAGAAACAATGTATGTTTTCCCCTACTTACTGTCTTGACTGAAAGAGGACATTTGTTTGCCCCAGTACATGGGCCACTGCTCCCTGTACCCACAGAGTTGAGAAACACTGGCATTCTCTGGCTATCCTCTCCCGGTTGCAAGCCATTTACCCAAACAGTGGCTATTTTCAGAGACACTTGTCAGGTAGGGATCTTAGCTTCTAAATGCCAGCTCTGGGGTCAGACTCATACCTAAGATATGCAGAGGGAACCCAGGGGAAAGTAGGTTTCCTTCCTTGGCTATTCCACTTTAAACAGCTCACAAGGAACCTCCCCTTCCCGATTCAAGTGCTGAGCAATAGAGCTGACCCAGTGTCTGTTTCTAAGGCTCAAGAAATAAGGGCAAAGAATAGCCCTGGGTGCTGGCATCTTCAATCTTAATTCCTGTGGTGCTGTTTGTCCTGGTCTGTCTAGACCAAAAGGGTCAGCTCATTCTTGATGGCAGAAGCAAAGTTTCCATTTCTGAGAGAAAAGGAGGGTATATTATACTGACCAAAATAGCAAGAGTATCATTAAAAATTACTCTGTGTTGTTTAAGTAAGCTGCATATTGTACATTTGTCCCCCGACCCTTTTTTAATTTTAATTTTATTTTTTTTTACATTTGAATTAAATGGGATATAATTTCTCATTTTTTCTGATTGTACAGGTTGCAGAATCACATTGGTCATGCAGTCACCTATATACATACAGCCATAATAAAGTCTATTTTATTCTGCTGCCCTTTCTACCCCACTTCCCCTCCTCCCTCCCCTCCCATCACATCTCTCTACCCAATCTAATGTTGTGACACTCTTCTTCTTCTTCTCCTTCTCCTTCTTCTTTTCTCCTCACAACATCATATGTGTATTCTGTATAACAATGAGGGTCTCCTTCCATCTTCCGTGCAATTCCCCTTCTCCCTCCTTTTCCCTCCCATCTCTCTCCCCTATTTAGTGGTAATCTTCTTCTCATGCTCTTCCTCCCTATCCCATTTTGAGTCACCCCCCTTATATCAGAGAAGACATTCAGCATTTGTTTTTTAGGGATTGGCTAACTTCACTTAGCATAATCTGCTCTAATGCCATCCATTTCGCTGCAAATGCCATGATCTTGTTATTTTTTTAGTGCTGAGTAATATTCCATTGTGTATAAATGCTACATTTTTTTATCCATTCATCTATTGAAGGGCTTTTTAATTAAACTGGTTATTGTGGTTCTCTCCAGACACTTGCCTTAATCCTTCACTTGGAGAGCCCTGGTCCCAGGCCTGTCTCAGGACACAGCTAAAAAGGGTGGTCTTTAATTGTCCACAACTCACACCACTTCTAATGTGGGATTCCAATGTCCATCACATTCCACCATCATTTCTAACCCCATGCCCCCTCCTTACATCCCTGCAAGGTATTAATACCAATGAATGCTGAAGTATGACACCAGAGAATCATGCCTAGGAAAGTGTAGAGTGGAAAGTAAAAGGCTTTATTCAAGGATAGTAGAGAAGACTACCCCACCACCACCACCAAGAAAGGGATCAGAAAGGTGGAATCCAAAGGTGGAATCCGTGGGATGGGGAGGTCTTATGCCTTTTATATCTAAGGTCTTCTTTTGTCCTCCTACATTTCTGTCCTTTATCTTGCTTATTTCCCTCTATCCTGCACATGATTGTGGATGCAGGTGGGAAGACCAAAGATTGGAAAACAGGAGGACAATGGGGCGATGGGGCGATGGGGCGATGGAGTGATCCAGGCAAGAAGAGCCTACGGTGATTTGATTAGCACCTCTCCATTTGTTGGGGGCTGCTTCATTCATAGTTCTTCAGAATGGACCTGGGCCTTGGGGACATTGACATTTCAATCTCCCAGGTGTAGTTCTGATTTCCCAGGCTCAGACCGGACTCCATTTTTTTTATTAGACTTGATATCAGATTCGATTTACCTAGCTACACTACCTCCCTATCTTTAAATCTGACTTCAATATTGTACTATAATTTAAGAAGACATCTGGCTTTTCTCCATGAACACAATTGTTTTTTTGTTTTGTTTTTCTTTTGTCACATGTTTTATTCTGTGCTGGGATTCCTTGACTTCCTAAATGAATTTTAATTTGTATACATTAAGGTTCACCCTTTGTGCTGTAATGTTCATAGGTTATAGCAACATAGAGTGCCATCTATACATTATTACAGAATCACAAGGAGTGATTCATTACTCTAACAGTGCTATGGGCTTCTCTCCTAATCAACCATTTATTCTCAAACTCCTGGGAAGAATTGATCTATTTATTGCCCCTATACTTTTGTCTATTCCAGAATTTCAAATATATGAATCCTATATTATATAGTCTTATCATATTGACTTCTTTAAAATATTAAGACAGCTCTGTTTTCACATGACTTGGAGTTTATTTCTCTTTATCAATTGAGTGGTATTCCATTTTATGAATATACTATAATTTATCCATTTGCCAATTGAAGGGTGGTCAGTTGGTTAATTCCAGTCTTGGGTAATTTTTTGATTTATATATGACAGCAGAAATGCATTACAATTCTTTTTTTTTTTTTTGAGAAGAGAGAGCGGGGTAGAGAGAGAGAGAGCTTTTAATATTTATTTTTCAGTTTTCTGTGGACACAACATCTTTATTTTATTTTTTGTGGTGCTGAGGATCGAACCCAGCGCCCTGCGCATGCCAGGTGAGTGCGTTACCGCTCGAGCCACATCCTCAGCCCCCATTACAATTTTTATTACACATATAGAGCACACTTTTTCATATCTCTGGTTATATATAAAGTATATTCACACCAATCCATGTCTCTATACATGTATTTTGGATAATAATGTCCATCACATTCTACCATCATTTCTAACCCCACGCCCCCTCCTTTCCCTTCCCACCCTATCTAGAGTTGGTCTATTCCTCCCACACTCCCCCTCCCTACCCCAATATGAATCAGCCTCCTTATATCAGAGAAAACATTCAGCATTTGGTTTTTTGGGATTGGCTAACTTCACTTAGCATTTCTTCTCCAACTCCATCCATTTACCTGCAAATGCCATGATTTTATTCTCTTTTATTGCTGAATAATATTTCATTGTGTATATATGCCACAGTTTTTTAATCCATCCATTTATTGAAGGGCATTTAGGTTGGTTTCACAGTTTAGCTATTGTGAATTGTGCTGCTATAAACATTGATGTGGCTGTGTCCCTGTGGTATGTTGCTTTAAAGTCCTTTGGGTATAAACTGAGGAGAGGGATAGCTGGATCAATGGTGGTTCCATGCCCAGCTTTCCGAGGAATCTCCATACTGCTTTCCATAGTGGCTGCATCAATGTGCAGCCCAACCAGCAGTGTATGAGTGTATCTCTTCCCCCATATCCTCATCAAAACTTATTGTTGTTTGTGTTCATAATAGCTACTATTCTGACTAAAGTGAGATGGAATCTTTGAAATATTATCAAAATGATCATAGTACCAAAAGCGCTATACAGATTTAATGCAATTCCTATCAAAATCCCAATGATATTCCTCATAGAAATAGAAAAAACAATCATGAAATTCATCCATCTGGAAAAATAAGAGACCTAGAAGAGCTAAGGCAATCCTTAGCAGGAAGAGTGAAGGAGGTGGCATCACTATACCAGACCTTAAACTATATTACAGAGCAATAATAACAAAAACACCATGGTATTGGCACCAAAACAGACTGGTAGACCAATGGTACAGAATAGAGGACACAGAAACTAACCCACAAAATTACAATTATCTTATATTAGACAAAGTTACCAAAAACATGCATTGGAGAAAAGATAGCCTCTTCTGAGAAAACTGGAAATCCATATGCAACAAAATGAGATTAAACCCGTATCTCTCACCATGCACAAAACTAAAAATGGATCAAGAACCCAGGAATAAAACTAGAGATCCTGCGTCTAATAGAAGAAAGTGTAGGCCCTAATCTCCATCATGGGATTAGGCCCCAACTTCCTTAATAAGATTCCTTTGGTGCAAGAATTAAAATCAAGAATCAATAAATGGGATGGACTCAAACTAAAAAATTTCTTCTCAGCAAAAGAAACAATCTGGGGCTGGGGATGTGGCTCAAGCGGTAGCATGCTCGCCTGGTATGTGTGTGGCCCAGGTTCGATCCTCAGCACCACATGTTGTGTCCGCTGAAAACTAAAAAATAAACATTAAAAAAAAAACTCTCTCTCTCTCTCTCAAAAAAAAAAAATAAATGATGCATTGCTAAATTATTTTTAAAAAAAGAAAAGAAAAGAAAATCTGTGAGGTGAATACAGAACCTACATCTTGGGAGCAAATTTTTACCCCTCATACATCAGATAGAGCACTAATCTCTAGGGTATATAAATAACTCAAAAAGCTAAACACCAAAAAATAAATGGGTCAAGGACTTGAACAGACACTTCTCAGAAGATGATATACAATTAATAAGTATATGAAAAAATGTCCATGGACACAATTGTATAGGCATTGTGATCACCTTGCTGGTAGAAGAGAAAGTCCATGTGACAATCTATTATTAGCTGGAGCTACAACTTGAACAGAGTCAGAGACTGGCAAAAAGAAGTAATAGCCAACGGGTAGGCAATGAAGAATGAATTATCCTCTATTGACAGGATTATGTGGCAGAAACGCACACAGCAGGGTTTGGGTGGATTAAAGGGAGGACTGGAGATAAACAGCAGGCTCTTCCACATCTTCAACAACAGGCCTCAACCTGCCTTACTGTGGAGATTGTGAGGCATGGGCTTCCTAGGAACATAGGCCTCTGTGCTCAGCAGGTTCCAGGCAGGCATTTACACGCCTGCTTTTTCCTTGCTTGCTAATGTGCATGCCATCCAGCTATAATTCCTTTCAGTCCTCTTCACTGCAGTCATCTACTGTGTTAGGGTCACTCTCTAGCATTCAGTAAAATCCTTTCCGCTCTGAGTCCTGAGAGATTTCACCCACTATGCATATAACCAGGCAGCAGTGTTACTTCATAAGTCTTGCCTCTCCTTTGCTGCATTGTCCTCAGACTTGCAGTCCATGGAGCTTCTACTAGATCCTAGAAATTTCACTCAAGCAAACATAGAAGGCAAAAATTCCAGCTCACTGGAATCATCATCTATTTGATCTTATGGCTTACTTTTAAGAATTCTGTGAGTCATATATTTGACGGAAGCTTGTCGGGGTGGGCAGGATGTGAATGTTGAATTAACATAAGTTTTATTTTTGTTTTCTGGACTCTTCATCCTTAAGACTTGCAGATAAAACATTGAGATCAAGTTCTCCTTTTTGACCAATAGATGGCAGTATTGCTTTGAGACAAACAATAGCAATGCCCACAAGGGCCTTTTGTTGTTATTGCTCCTGCTGCTGTTACTGATACTAGGGATTGAATCCAGGGACCATTTATAACTAAGCTACATCCCCAGCCTTTTTTTATTTTTTGAGACAGAGTCTAATGCTGTCCAGTCTGACCTTGAACTTAACAATCCTGTCTCAGCCTCCAGAGTTGCTGATATGTTGCTAGTATTACAGGTACGTGTCAACATGCCCCACACAAGTGTCATTTTTAAGAATTCTAGATATATGTCTTTATTTCATTCCTAAATTCTAGGCTTCAACATGCCCAATTACAAACGACAATGGAATAAATAGCACAAGATGGTACTTGAATAAAATTAATGAGGGCTCACCAGTATCACTCCTTCATTCAGAATCTTCTTCCTTTTGGAAAGAATTTGCACCAGCCTCTGGGGGTATTGAAATGCCACCTGCTTCCAGGGAATTGTTCCTCCCACCAAGGAACTATTAATGAATGCTTCCTGGGCCTCTCCTTTGGGACCTAGACTCCTGGGTGGCTTTCTTCAGCCCTTGGCCCATGTTTTGGTCACAAGTCACTTTGGTCACACGTCAACCTAAGCAGGATGGGAGGAGAGGCCATGAGAACAAAGGAATTCTAAAATGTATAAAGGGACTGGATACTCCTATTTCTTTGGATACCAGCCATGGCCCACTTCTTCCCCCAAGGAAAAGTATGTTTCCATTGTTTAAATAAAACTTGATTTCTATGCTTGCCTCAGTGTTTCTTAGGTGTTCAATCTTCACATCTAGGGAAACAGAACTCGGCCTTCTATAATTTTCATCACCATTAGCATCAGTCCTGCCCCTCAAAATAATGTCATAATTTTCATTATACTATTTAAAATGTCAATGACACTATCTATATTGCATGTTAACAAGTATATGATTGCTCTTTAAAACTTAAGAAAATACAGATAAATAAATATCACTCAAAATCCCATCTCTAACTATAATCCCTGTTAACATCATAGTACACATTATTTAAGATATTTTCCCACATAAAGTCATTACATACAAACACATTCAACTTTGATCGAATTTGTGGGAGATGTTTTTCTTTAGTTTTAGTGCCACAACTGAAATTAGGAAAAAGACACAATTCCTTGCACGAGTTCAAAAAAGTCTGTGGGTTTGTGGGGTGTTTTTCTTTTTCTATTTTTTTTCTGTTGTTGTCTCTGTATTTCACTAATGGCTTAAAACAGGACATGACCTTCCATGTATTTTGTACCCTTATTACATCCTCAGGTTTTCAAGCTGTCAATGATAAATCAATCCAATCCATCCCAGTCTCCCCCAACATTTTCCATGTGGAATCCTTAGTCCTGCTGCAATGTGGGCTGGTTTTAGGCTGATTTCTAAAGCTTTAGGCTGCTGCCTCACACTTGGGGGCTTTATGGTCCCTGCTATACTGGGTTCCAGTGACTATTTTCACCTCAGCGCCAACATACACAATTCTCATTCTTAGATTACTCTCTTTAATTGCTAAAACCCTCCTTCAAGAAACTTTTTAAGAAAGGGATATTAGAGATAAAATTTCTAATCCTTAAGTATTTGAAATGCATTTCCCCATCTATTGAAAGATTGGCTAAGCATAGCAGTCTGGATTTAAAATTATTTTCTTCAGAATTTTGAAAGTCTTGCTTCATATTTTTCTTAGTAGCTCATGATACAGATAAGAAGCTTGATGATAGTAGACTTTTATTTCCCTCCCTCCCTCCCTCCCTCCCTCTCATCAGGTTTTAAGGTATATGAGCTGTTTCTGTGGTTACTGCTGGGTAAAAAGGAATGTGTTTCTTACTGTGGGAGGAAAAATAATGCTCCCCTTCAGAGATGTCCATGACTTAATCCTCAGGATTGATGAATTTTTTTATTTTATAGAACAAAAGGGATTTGACAGAGATGATTAGGGTTGGGTTGATGACCTTGAGATAAGGAGATTATCTCAGATTATCTGGGTGCACACACATAATTAATTACATGAGCCCTTGAAAGAGGAGGACCTTTGCTGACTGGGTCAGAAATGAAACAGGAGATTGAAACATGTATGGAACTCGAGCCACCACTGCTGGCCTTGAAGACAGAGGAGGGGACCATGAACCCCAGAATGCAGGTGGACTTCTAAATCAGTAGCCATTAAACAGGAAATAGATTCTACAGCCTAGAAATCCTAGATCCTACAAACAAATCATAGAGCATGCACAGACCTGATAGTATTTTGATTTTAATCTGGTAAGGCCAGTAGCAGACTTCTAACCTATAGAACTTAATAAATTTATTGTGTGTCTTTTAATATTATTAACAGCATTAAAAGCTGCTGAATTTGTGATCATTTGATACAACATCAATAGACATTAATATATTTATATTTTGATAAATGCTGCCAAAATTTCATCCTCCAAAATTGAATTCATTAATACTTAATACCAACAGCTGATGAGGAAAAACTCTCAAAACCTCTTGAAATCCTGAAAAATATTTCATCTTTGTTTTCACTGATAGTCATCTGGTTTTTTAAAAAAATAAGTTGAGCATCTTTTAAAATATTTGCTAAACATTTTTTGTATTTATACTATCTTTTTAACTAGATTGCTAAAATTTCATATTGTTATGACTATATATGTAACATGTATCCTGATAGGTATTTATTAGACATTTTTTAATTTAATGATTTATATCTCCTTTCTGCTCAAGAAATTATGTTGCATATTAAACCACATGGCAGAATCTGCCGTTGGCCTAACTGAATAGCAATAATCCCTGCCTTAGTAAGACAATCTGACCTTTTATCTGGTCATATTGCTGTGTAGATAAAGGATACTTCCCTCAGTGAATGAGGTGTAAGCTTGGAAAGCTGCTTAAAACTAGTTGCCAAGCTTTAGAGGCCTTTCTTTCCCCCCACTTCTCTTTCTGACTTGATTTTTTTTTTCTGGCTTGAATCTAGATACTATGACTCCAGTTCCAATAGCCATCTTGGACCACCAGGTGGCTATGTAAGTAGAAATCTTTTTGTTAAATGGCAGAAATGGAAAGTCATCTCATACCTTGAAATTCCTTTTAATTTTATCAAATGAGAAACTTTTATCTTGTCTACCTTAGACAATAGATGTCTTTCATCTATTATCCTCCCCGCCATGTTATATTTCTAGGTGAAGTTGTTGATTTCATCTTTGAAACCTTATCTTTTATTTATGTAATTATTATTTTATTTTCTAAGAGTATTTCTTTTTATAGCATAATGTTTCTTGGTTATGTACGTGATAATTAACTTCCCAAATCTTAGAAGTCACCAATTGGAAAATCTCTCCTATTTTGAAGTATAATTCTTCTGTTATACTGTTTTTTTTTTTTTATGTGAAAAGAGTATTCCTTCTCATATTGAAGATTTTCATCTGATAATTTGTGATCCTTGGTTGTTGCTCACATTAAGAATGAGACAATATGGTTTATACCCAAAGGACTTAACATCATCATACTATAGTGACTCAGCCACATCAATGTTTATAGCAGCTCAGTTCACAATAGCTAGACTGTGAAACCAACCCAGGTGTCCCTCAATAGATGAATGGATAAAGAAAATGTGGTATATATACTCAACGGAATATTACTCAGCTTTAAAGAAGAGTAAAAGTATGACATTTGCCAGTAAATGGTTGGAGTTGGAGAATATCATGCTAAGCAAAATAAGCCAGTCCCACAAAACCAAAGGCCAAATGTTTTCTCTAATAATGGATACTAATTCACAATAAGGGGGGCGGGCACTAGGGAAGAATATCATTCATTACCTTATATTAGGTAGAAGGAAGTGATGGGAGGGAAAGGGAGGGGATGTGAGGATAGGAAAGATAGTAGAATGAAACAGACATTATTACTGTATGTATATATGAGACTGAATGACCAATATGATTCTGCAACATGTACACTTAGAAAAATGAGAAATTATATTTCATCTATGTATAATATATCAAAGTGCATAAATGCATTCTACTGTCATGCATAACTAATTAAAACAAATAAAAAATTAAAAAAAAAAAAGAACGAGGCAATAATGCCAGGCATGGTGGCGCATACCTGTAATACCAGCGGCTTGGGAGGCTGAGGCAGGAGGATCACCTGTTCAAGCCAGCCTCTGCAAAATGGAGGTGCTAAGCAACTCATGAGACCCCATCTTTAAATAAAATACAAAATAGGGTCGGGAATGTGGCTCAGTGGCCAAGTACCCCTGAGTTCAATTCCAAGTACCCACCACCCGCCAAAAAAGAATGAGACAATAATGAACAGATTACCATCATGTGTTTCTTGATGAGATATACACTAAGAAAAACACCATCTCCTGTCTATTTATGGAACAGAGAGAGAGAAATGTTATGTTAAAATGATAATATTTCAGGAACTTGAGTTTACTGTACATAGAAATATTTGTACATTTCTTACAACCTTTCTGTAAATCTAAAATTATGCTAAAATTAAAAAAGGTTTACAAAGACTTTCTGGGAGATGAGAGGAGGGCTTGTTAGTGACAGGCTTCAGTAGAATGTGCGCAGGCATGAGCCGGCTTGAACTCTGGGAACCCTCAACTGACAGAATTAAGAGGTATTTATTTACACTGGAAGTATTTTCCCTTGTCATCTGCCCTATATTTTTCTAGGCAGTTTTTAAAAATTATTTAAACCCTCCAATTTGGGGCCTGGAGTAAATGACTATTAGGGTTTGGATCTGGAACATCCCCCAAAGCCCCGTGTATTGAAGGCCTGGCTTCCAGCCTGTGGTGCTACTGGGAGGAGGTGGAACCTTCAGGAGGCAGAGCCTAGCGGAAGGAAGTGAAGTCCTTCCAGACACACCCTTGAAAGGGATTCTGGGACCCTGACCCTTCTCTTTCTCTGTAGTCTGGATGCCTCTTCTATCAAGTAGGCCCTCTACCATGTACTATGCTACCACAGGCCCAAAGCAATAAGGCCAAGCAGCCCTGGTCTGAAACCCTTGAAACTGTGAGACAGGATAAACCTTTTCTCCTTTGGCTTATCTCAATAATTTTTCAGTGATGGAAAGATGACTAAACACAATGACTGTCTACAAGTCCTTTCAGTCCAATTTCTGAGGTCCATCTCCCACTGTACAAGCTATGTCAAGTCTAGAGCCTCTCTAGGGACCTTCTTAGTCAGCTCCATGGCATCCACTTAGCTATGGCTTTCTCTGACTTGCTCCATCATTGTCAAGCTTCCAAAAAATAATTAAAATTTCTTGCCTACAAATTATCCCTTTCATTCTTCTTTATTATTTTAAATTTTATTCTTTTTTTTTAATGATGTGCATTTCCACTCTCTTTTTTTTTTTTTTTGAGAGAGAGAACTTTTTAATATTTATTTTTAGTTATTGGCAGACACAACATCTTTGTTTGTATGTGGTGCTGAGGATCGAACCCAGGCCGCACGCATGCCAGGCCAGCGCGCTACCGCTTGAGCCACATCCGCAGCCCCTAAATTTTACTCTTTATATATTTTTTCCTGTGCATGTGCTTCATTAGCCATCTTGAACCAAAAATATTTATACAATTTAAAGTTCATTTTAATTTATAATTTATTACTGGAGGAAAACAAACATTTTTTAACAGATTTTTTTAAGCGTATGTGACAATTTCGATATCTTCAGCTTTTTTCAACATTCCATATTGTCAAAAGCTTTCTCGGGTCACTTGGATTTTCACCCCTTGGTACTTCTTATCATACTACTCACAGGGCCACTTAGTAAAATGATATAATTATTTTCATGTGTTGTTTTCTATAACTTAACCATATAGATTTGGGTTTGTCAAGGCCAACCATGATTATGTATTTCTTTGATTTTATCTGAAGGAAGGGAATGCCCAGAAGAACTGGCCACCTAGCACATCACATGCCACCTCTCCTTTCCCATGCATGGCTGATGAAGCCAGATATCTATCCCTAATGGGTAGCCAATCCATTGGTTGATCAGAGACCTTCATTGTATGGCTTAACTAGAACAGATGATTATAACAATCAGATTTCCTCCATAATTAATCCAAATTATAAAATATAGAAATTGTTACTGCTCAAGTGTGAGAATTGGAATAGAAAAGTGATGTCAACTTAGTGGTTGAGGAAGTTATTTGTAAGATGACAATTAAACAAATGAAAAATAATCTTCAGAGAGATTAAAATGGTATATATGTGGTGGGGGAAGCTGGGATTAAGTGAGAAGGAGAGAGAGGATTTATCTCGGTTCTGAATAGCTTTCTAATCTGTGTGAGGCTCAAGTGCATAGAATTCTGTTATATATGGCTATCACATAAATCATTCTAACTAAGCTAGATTGGACAGGTTTCCAGTTTTTACAATAAATAAATAAATGCTATAACTTTATTATTTTAATTTCCCAGTTTTTGTTTTTAAAAGGGAAATAATTCTTTATTAATAAAACTATACATAAATATTGACATCCCATCAATCAGTACACAAATCATCAGAGAATTAGCAGAAGGTATTTTTTACAAGTTCTCTGACAGAATGTGAAATGTTCCTCACTGATCATTGACTGCTTTTAGTGTGCCTAATGAATTCCGGCTACTAGAGTTAAAATTTCTTCCATAGAAAACTTGGTGCAAGAGTCAAGATTTCCTTTGCAAGCTCTCCTGTAAGAGTTCCTGCCAACAACTGATTAGGGAAACCTAATGCTTTCTGCATTCCCTTCCTCTTGTCCTTCTTCCTCTTTTTTCCAGAATCAGTGGGTGAAAGACCCAGTGTCCTTCAATGTGTTTCCATGTTGTCATTGTGAAATGAGTTCTGCTGTTTGCATCATGACCTTTGAAGCTCGAGTTTCTTCTTCTTTCTATATCAAATGGATCAACTATATCATGGGTTATAGAAAGAGTGTATAGAATTATAAAAATATTTAAACACACTTAAATAAACTATAAATTTGAAAGAGAGTTATAAATTACTTTTACCATAGTTGTACAAAATGAATTCCCAAATACAGACATCATGTCCTTTAATTCCTTTGTTTGTTCCCTACAAAGTGAATAAAGTAGATTCAGAGCTATGTAACCTTCTGCTGTCCAACAGTTGTGGGTTGAATTGAATCATTTCAATTACCAGAAGAAAATTTTATTAAAATTTTGTGCCAAGTTTCAATATGAAAATACTTTTCAGACAAAGTTTGGAAATAACATTAAATTTTTTGAATTGCAAAAGTAAGCAATTAAGAGTAAATTCTGAAACAAGCACAGCCTATTTCCTGTGAATAAGCAGTTTATTTTGGCAACTGCAGAAGCTTTTCTTGGGTGGATTCATAACTATCCTGTGTCATTGCTGTTCCTTCCCAGACCAGTTAGAGATTTATTTTTTATTCATATATGATTTATAAAGTTAAAACAAATTTGTAATCATATTGATTTTTTCCCATTTTTTAAAAAGTCTGTCTTCATAAAAGAAATTTTGAAAAATATGTTAAGTTTAGGAAAAAAATATTATCCAGAATTCCATCCTTCAAGATCTACCTTTAACATATTCTCTGATTATTTCTTATCATATACTCTAAAATACATTAATTGTTTTTTATATAAGATAAAAAGCTAATCTAAGGGGCCGGGCACCGTGGCGCATGCCTCTAACAGCAACAGCTGGGGAGGCTGAGACGGGGGATCGAGAGTTCAGAGTCGGCCTCAGCAATGGCAAGATCCTAAGCAACTCAGTGAGACCCTGTCTTTAAATAAAATACAAAATAGGGCTGAGAACATGGCTCAGTGGTTAAGTGACCCTGAGTTCAATTCCTGATACAAAAAAAAAATAATAAACCCAAAAACCTAGTCTACATGAAAGGTTAAGTTACTTATTATCTGTACTACAATGTTCCATTTGTTCATGAACTCACACATAATTACCCTTGTACTCTAGGTCAAAGTTACTCTTCTGGGAGAAATGATTTGGCCCCAATCACAGAATCAGGTATGTATGTTTTGAGGGAAGAGATAGAAAGATCCAAAAATAATACTGCTATATAGGGGGATCATTTGGCAATCTTGTTAAAATGCAAAGTTAAGCTACTGAGCAGTTGCCACAACCCTGACCCATTTCAGGGAAGACATGGGACTATTTCTCATATCTGGAAAGTTTCCTAGCATGAGGGTGGAGTAGGGCTTATTGGCTACATCACAAATGAAAGTATTGAGCAACTGTGATGAGTCCCTGCTCCGCATAGGAAACCTTCTAGAGATCACAAAGTATCCATTCATCTCTTTTTGCTTGATAGTCAACCTATCATAGCTGGGCACCTGACTTCCTAGAATATAGGCTACATTTCCCAGACTCACTGGAAGCTGGATATGGTCATGTTACCAAGTTCCAGCCAATGGAACCAAAGCAGAAGCATATGTACAAGTCATGTTTTAAAGATGATAAATCATCATCATCATCATCATCATCATCATCATCATCCTAGTTAGGTTAAGTTACAATCCGGGTGCAGTCAGCTAAAATGTAAATTGAAAGTTCCACTCCAAGAGTAGCATCAATGTTCTAATAGGAAAACCCATATCTTAGAAGTGACTACTCTGTTCCTGTCATTTAAATGTGGTCCAACACTGGATTCTGCTAATATTCTCAGTGAATTTCAGAAATGGGTTTTTAAGGGTTAATGGAATTAATAGTCTCCTAACTAGAATAATGAATACTAAAGGAACTTTCATTGGTTAAAATAAAGATACTTACAATATAAGGTTGACTATATTTAAAATACAAGGTTGACTAAAATATTTTGGAGACACTTGTTATTCTTGCACGAGTAGAGCAGAATTCAGGAAGTGGCCTGTGCCTGTAGGAATAGTGCCTGTACTTAATCTCTAAATGATCCTAGGTCCTGCCTTTGGATTTCGGACTTCCTGACGCTGACTACACAGATAACAGTTTACTACTTTTGGAATACGGTCATGCCTGCCTCAGTTGAATTTTCCATGCCTTGCGAGATTGGCAAGTGGAAGAGTAAGAGCTGATACTTTATTGAATTGAAAGAATAAATCATATCAACTATTTCTCTGCTTGCTGTAAATAAATGTTTTGTTATAAAGGTTTGTATTTTAGCAGAATTTGTACTGGGGCTTGCATTCCATTCAGCCTGGTAGCAAGGTTGGAGAGGCTACTAATACTTCTCTACCAAAAAGACTCCAAGAGTTGTGTGGAACCAAATGGCTTGGGTCAGTTCACATAGAGAGCAACAGGATAGAAAGACCTCTGAAGACTATGGAGCCAACTTAGATCCACAAAAGTGCTCTCTTCAGATGTATTTTCATGTCAGTGAGAAATAAATTTAATTTGTATCAGACATTATCATCTTATCTTTTCCATTACTTACAGCAGAATCTATCCGATAATCCTGCATGCCCTAGTTACCATCCCAGAGAAAATGTCCCCTGGATAGCTTGCATGATTTAATCACACCCCCCCCCTTTTTCTGTAATTTGAGTATTTTCTTCTACCTCTTCCTCTTCCTCCCTGTATTTTCAGATACTTTGTATTCCTTTTCAATTAATTCCAATCATAAATGTCTACTTTCACAGGAAAGGGTTTTCTATAACCTTTCTGACTTGGTAGGGACTTTACTTTTTCGTGGAAAAGAGTTTCTAATTTTAATTGTTTTCCAATGACAGATATGTTAGGAGTCAAATTCTATCCTTAGACTTCATATTTTAACACCTATGAATTTAAAAATAAAAAATGAGTACACTATAGATCAAATATAACCCAAAGCCCACATAACATGATATGGCATTTCTAGTTATTTTCCTTATCTTGTTCTCTGAATTCACTTCACAATTTTTTAAAAAGCAGCTTTATAAGATTACAAAGGCCTCATGATTATATAACATGGCTTTGCCAGTTGGAATGTCTTTCAAAACGATTACCATTCTTTTTCCCTCTCTCCCTATTTCCTTCCCTAATTATTCAATAAAAAGAAGAAAAGTAACTAAACAACACACTCTTCTAAGACCTCTCTGACTTTCTGCACAGCTCAGTACCATAATTTGAATTCTTTGGGAATTTCCTCTGTATGCAAATTCCAATTCATGATGAAACCAGCAGAGTGTGCTGATTTAGCAGTGCTTTAGAATCAAACTGAGTTCAAATCCTGGCTTAGGCAAATTACTTGACCACTGTGCTCCAGTTTCCTCATCTAAAAACAAAAAAATAATAAAAATGCCTCCCTCACAAGATTGTTGGAGCAATTAAATGAGATGATATATTCAAAGACATTGGTATAGTTCTTGGCATGAAGTATTTCATAGCATTCAGTTGTTCAATAATTACTCAGTGTGTGCTACAAGCAAAGTAGTGCTGAACACTGCAGGGACCTGGAAACTGAGGTAGACTGTATTCCTTCTTTAAGGAACATGCAGTCCTATAGCAGAGATAAAACATGCAAAGTAGATAACTATAATAGAAATGGATATAATTCAGATAAATTATTTTTATATATTAAGGATCGTTGCAAATCCTTTTCTCTTCCTGCTGTTGAGTCTAATTTCCCTTGCATTGAATCTGGATTGGTCTTAGTGATTTGTTTAACTAATAGAATGTGACAGAGTGATGGTCCAGTGATTCTGCTGGGTCTCTTAGAATGCTTCCTGTGGGGAAAGCCAGCTATCATCATGTAGCAAGTATCTGAGCCCACCCAGCTCTAAGGAAGGCTAAGACATCCATCTGGTGAACCTGCACAGGCATAGGATTAGGCCCAATTGTTTCAGCCACCTCAGACCAGGAACCAAATATGTAAGAAGAAGTTCTGGTGGCCCCATTATGACAACCACAAAGTGGAGAAGTACAAAGAAACCCAACAGCCAGAACTGATTCCCTAGATCTATAGCCTAATTGAACTATCCTAACTAACTAGATACAGCTTTAGACAAGCTAATCAACCTGTCAATGCTACAAATTAGTTATCTCAGACAGGATTATGAGAGTTGTCATCTATGTGTCTTTCATGCTGGAATAAAGAAAATAATATTGCAGAAAAGTGTTAACATCCTGGCAGGGAATGTCCTTAGAGAGGCCTGCTTGCAAGGCCAGCTGTTAACTGGCACCTTGGAACTTGGCTGGCAAAAAGTATCTGAGACTATTATAAAACTTTGCCTGAACAAAAGTGTAGCTTACTATGTCTAGACTGTGCAAACAACAGGGTTCATGCTGAACACCTCCTTTCCTATTGGAAGTCTGGAATTTTGGTATGTGATAGGCAGAGGATTCCTATTTGGCCAATCCTTGATTTAAAACTTTGGGCAGCAGGTCTCTAATGAGCTACCCCAGTAGACAGCACTATATCTGTACAGCCACAAGCTATTGTTGAGAGAATTAAACTCTCCCCTGTGAGAGTACGCTGGGAAGCTTGTGCCTGGTTTCCTCCTGACTTCATCCTGTGCTCCCATTCCCTTTTCTGATTTGGCTTATGTCTTGGCAAGATAGTAAATCTTAACCATGGTCCAAATATATGCTGGTTCTACAAATCCTTCCATCAAATTACTAGACCTGTGGTTAGTCTTGGGAACCTCTGACACACATAGGGCTTTAAAAGTTGTGAGAGAGTAGATTGTTCTTCACCTTTCATAAAAGGAGGTATCCCTAACTTTCTCACATTTTTCCTCTTTCCCTCATCCTTCCCAAGGCATTTACTCCGACTTTCCCCATTCATTTCCCCATTCAAAGTCCAAAATGGCATGTGGACATAAACATAACTGTCAGCAATAACACTTTTAGATCCTCAGCCCTAGAGAAGCTGTAAAATTCCTACCTTGCAAACAAATATAACACTGGTTTGTCTGCATTTTACTTTTTATCCAGCTGTGCTTTCCTTTCATGGGTGTAGTATAAAGGCTTTTTATCTTCTTGGGCTAAAGGTATCTCTGAAATTTCTTTATAGAGTATTTAAAGACTTATTTGGTGATGAAAAGTATTTACTTTGTAATTACATAGCAGGCTTTCTTAAGTTTATGGCTAGTTACGGAAAAGAACAGACCAGGAATTTATACCCACCATGTAAAATCTATACAGAATATTTTGCTTTGAAGCACATCCATATCCTGTTGTGGAACATCATGACTTATTTTCAGATTATTTTCCTGATAAGTTTTATGATTATATTTTGACAGAGTTGAGTGTAATTTCCTTAACTGTGGAGAACAAAAAGAGCTTATGCATTATGGCAAACAGAGTTCTTAGACTTAGGTCTAAAATAAAGTAAACACCATATACTTTAAGAATTCCTACAGTAAGTCAATAATGTGCAGGGACTCTGTTAAACACTTTAAATCATATCATAGATATAGGACTGATAGTTAGCAGACCCAGTTCTGACTCAGTCTATGTTCTAAAGATGTGACCTTGAGAAAGTAATTTATCCTTCCTGGATCTCTATCATGCCATCTGTGAAATGAAGGGTTTGAGTGAACCATTTTTTTGGATCTCACATGTTCTATGGTTCAGTGAAGTGTGAGATAAGTTCCAAATGAGAGGGTACAAATGTATTTTGTAGAAGGGAGAAGTTCCTAGGAACAAAATTAGGAAAATGCAGTTAGCTATAAAAGAGCTTGGGGAAGGTATAGAGACAGAATCAACTCTGAGAAATCATAGGGAAGTGTCAATGTGAAATAATGATGATATTAAGAATAGCTAACTTCTATTGAGCATTAGCCATGGTAATGCTTTTATCTCATTTAATTCCCAGAACTATCCTAGGCATTATTATTATTATTGCCATTTCACAGGAAGAGAAAACAGAATCAAAAGATTCAGAATTAGCATGAGGTCACACAGCAAGTGGTAAAATCCAGAAGTGAACCTAAGCAATTATACTCCAGAGAATAGCTTCTAATCACTGATAAGATAGTCACAAGTGAGAACCAGCAGTAAAAGTCTCTACAGAAGCACAATAGATTAATGAATTTGACGAGAAAGCTAGCATAAACCAAAAATGTTAGGCCATCGTCTAGAATAAGGATAGATACAATTCATGGGGTGCAATTTTGTGTTTTCATAGATTATTTCCACTCTCCATGTATGTTTTTGGCTTTGTTTTGAACTACTACTGTAGAGATAAGAAATCTAGTTTCAGCACATTCAACTTGTGCAAGGTCAAAGTTAGTAGATAGTATGGCTGGGATTCAACTCAAACTTTGTTTGACCCTCCCAACTTATTCCACTATGCCATACTGCATTCTTAGCAAAGAAAAAAAAAAAAAAAACTTCTAGAAGATATTGAAACAGTTGAAATTCTAGAACAGGAAAAACAAGTCTGTAGTGAAAGCAGATAGAAAGCAGATATGGTTTCTTGAGGTGAGGGAAATGCCTACAAAGGGTTACAAAGGACATTTTTGGAATGATGAAAGATGTTATATAGCTTTTTGCTTGTTTGTTTGTTTTGATATGGGAACTTACTGTGTTGCCCAGGCTGGGCTCAAGTGATCCCCCTGCCTCTGCTTCCCAAGTGGTTGGGATTATACATGTACACCACTGTGCCTGGTGATTTTATATCTGGATTATGGTGGTGATACATTTACATTATCTGTCAAAATGAATTAAATTGTGCACTAAAATAGGTGTACAATATCTGTAAATACATTCTATCACATGCAAATTTTACCTCGATAAATTTGATTGTTTTAAAAAGCCCAGATGAATCCAGTATTTAGTCCTTTGGGTAGAGACTGGGGCCATTGGCATAATATGTCATTTTATATGCATGAAATCATCATCATGGGAGATTTCAACCACTTTATAAGGTCTCTTCCTGAACTATAGAGGCTGAAAAGCTCAAAATTAGATTTTTCTGACTCCTTCATAGCTAGCACTTTAATTATTATTAAAAGGGACTTGAAAGGCAGCAATGAGGCTAGGGCCACCTGCCTGCTCTGATGTTTGTTGCTACTGGCAATTAGGGTTATGGAGGCATTAGGTTTTTCTATAAGAGCACTTCAAAATCCAGCATCTAGCTTCACAAGTGTCACAGTCAGTGGCTGCAATGATGACAGTGGCTTTACCATTCTTAGATTGCAACTGTAGCAGTGTGTTCAAGGATTCAAAAATTTCCATGGCAGACTCTTTTTTTTAATTAATTTTTATTTATATATGACAGTGGAATGTATTACAATTCTTATCACACATGTAGAGCACAATTTTTCATATCTTTGGTTGTATATAAAGTATATTCCCACCAATTCGTGTGTTTTACTGGGACCTGAGATTAGAAGTAAGAAAGCTTACCAATAATCACAGGTATTCTTTCAAGTTAAAGGTTAATGAAATAATTATAGGTATGCTCTAAAATTAAAAGTTAATAATAGATCAGGAGACATGTAGTCTAGTTGCGTAGTCTAGCACCTAGTGATTGAGGTGAAAATGTAAAAACTTAATTATGATTGGCAAAGGTTACAGGAAAATATTTTAAACAGTGTATTCAATATCTTAGGTAATCAATATATGTTGAAAAAATTGCAACTCTTGAAAATTATGTAAATCAAAGAAGTTTCAAGCTTTGAGGCTATCCATTAGCCACCTCAAAAAACACCTGCAAAAAAGGTATAAAAATAATGTCCCCTCTAGGGGCAGCAGTTCCTTCTGAAGGCTGCTCAGTCTAGTTTCAATATATATAACCTAAAACTTTCATTCACTTTAAATTTTGAGCTCCCTTTGGACTGGAAAGCCTACCAATGAAGAGGACATGCTGGGCTTCAGCTTGTATTGTGTGTGTGTGTGTGTGTGTGTGTGTAGTGGGTTTTGCTGGGATTGAACCCAGGGCCTTGTGCTTACTAAGCAAGCTCTCTACCACTGACCTGCATCCCTAACCCTTTTAAAAATGTTTTTATTTTGAGACAGCCTTTTGCTAAGTTGTCCATTCTGGCCTTGAACTTGTGATCGTCCTGCCTCTGCCTTGGAGTAGCTAGGGTTAGAGGCATGGGTTACTGCCATGTGGTAGCTCTATGACTCTGTAAGAGGCTTCTCCCTCTCCCCTTTACCTTTCCCCTTCCAATGTCTCCCTTGCCCTCTAGACTGCCTCAAGATTCTCTAGGTGTGGAATGTAACTGAGAAGAAAAACAGAGAATGGGGGAAGTCTCTAGAATGGTCTGGATGTACTCAGACATCAGGGCCCTCTGGGTGTGGCATATTCCCCAGTGCTGATTCTTTCTCTGCTTGGGTGCTAATATAGATTCCTCAGACAAACCCCCATTGCAGCCTTCCAACTGTGACTTCTCTAGACTGGCCAGTAATGAATTCTCCTCAGTTTCTACCTTCGATAGTACACTCCATCTTCTTTTGCCTGAGGTTCATCTTGGCAGAAAGTCCCCTGGGCAAAGTCTTTTGAAATGACTCCAGGATAGTTTCACCCCACAGGCCCACTGGACATACTAGAAATTTCCCTCTTTATTTTGCTGTCAGTGGGAAACATCTAAGCTCCTGTAGCCACTAAATATGCAATTGCCAGCTGTCACCTTCTACATATAATTATCCTGGGCTTGAACAGAACATCAATTCTTCCTCCCTTCATGGGCCCTGACCAGTGACTTGAGATAGTAGGAAGAAAAACTTTCTCTAAAAGAAATTCCCTTGGCCTCATCAGCATTGATTCCTTTTCCAGAAGAGACAGATGATTGCCTATACCAGCCCAAATAGCTTTAGACTTTCCAAGCATGACCTATATGAGTAGTCTAGCCACTCACTTTAGAATACAAGAATACTTTGAAATTAATTATATTGCTTTTGAGTTTATGGCTAAAAGACAGAAGGAGTCCCACTCTAATGCTACATTATACCTATTTTTATTTAAGCATCACAGCAACTCTACCAGTTAGCGATAAATGACCTCATTTTAAAAACAGATAACTGAAGTTCAAGTGGTCAAAAATGGGGTTCCAATACAAGTAAGTCTGACTCTAAGGCTTTTGTTATTAACTATCATAGTTACACAGTTATGCTGACAACTGCTATGGATTGAGTTATATGCCCTAAAATTTGCCTGTTAAAGATCTAGTATCTTAGAATGTTACCTGACTTGAAAATAGGGTTGCTGCAGATGCAATTAGTTAAGTCACAATGAAGTCATCCTGGAGTACAGCGGACCCCTAATTCATTATGACTGATGTCCTCTAAAAGAGGGGGGAAATTTGAACATACACCCACACATAGAGAATGCCCTTTGAAGACTGGAGTTAATCTTTCCACAAGTCAAAGAACTACCAGCTGCTAGGAGAGAGACCTATGGCAGATGCCTCCCTAGTGCCTTCTCAGGGAGAATGGTCCCACTGACAACTTATCCTGGATTTTGAGCTTCCAAACTGTGAGATAATAAGCTACTTGGTTTGTATTCTGTTCTAGGAGTCCTAGAAAACTAGTAAAACTATTAAGTGGTAGCTATGGCAATATGACTAAAATTTCAGTTCAAATATGCACTGTGTGAGAGAGCACCTGAGCTTCTCAGAGAAGAATAGGTATCAGAGCAGCCAGAGTGGGACCTGGTATGTGTCCATGTTGGATGATAGGAATCTGGATTGATCATTAGGAATTTCACAAAGGATAAGTAGAAAGTTTCTAAATTAATTCCACTTCCCTTACAACAGAGAGATTTCTAAGTTTACCTTGAAATGGCTTAGGAAAATAAATCTCAAATTGGAATTTTACATAATTATTTCTGGGAAGGTCTAAATAAATTTGGAAGTGGTCCACACAGGATACTGTACCTATATCTGAATGTCCAGAATTAGGAGTCCATGAAAGGGCAATACAGTAAAGGCTTATATTTAATAGTTAATGTCCTTGCTAGCTTTGAGAATAGGAATTCTAAGATATTGGAAAAATTTTAATGGAATTTATATACATTATTTTGGAGAATTTAGGTTTATTTCCAAAAATACTGGCTTAAGTGGCATAGCTATGCAATTGAATATTAACAAAAATATTAAAAAATTCTCAATAGCTTATCAAAATAAATATTTGTTTTCCATTCGCATCATAGTCTAGCATGGGTCAGGCTTTCCCACAACTTGCTACTCTGCTACCTAGAGTGCCTGATCTACACTGAAAGGAAAGAAAGGGATAGAAGGCACTCCAAAAGAGACAGTGTCATATCTGCTAATAGTTCATTGGCTAGAACAAGTGACATGATTTCCAACCTAACTGCAAGTGAAGCTGGATAATATAGGAGAATACCAGGAACACCCGAGGGGACACTGAATGTCTTTGCTATGAACCAACATAGAGAATAAGTGTATAAAATACATTAACCTAAAAGGTCAGGTATTTGTTAGATGTTAAGTCCAGTGAGTGGAGCTATCATCAGTAATCTTAACAAGGCGATGCTCTGATGCTTTCCTAACTGTATGTGAATTATTATAGCATGGATGATTGCTTAAATTAAATGCTACTCAAGAGACTCCCCATTTCTTCTGGGAATTCCCAAAGAAGTGCATCACATGTCACCCCCTCAAAACTAAATTGTGCCATGCATTTTAAAAAAAAAAGATATTAGGGAGTTTTCAGGGTAGCCTAGGAGGGGAGAGGCAACAGTGATAGTGTGCTGGATTTTGAAGAGAGAAAAAAATGAAGAGGAGGATCTCAAAATATTTCAGCCAGATGGCCACAGGCAGAAGCCCTAGACAGAAAGGTAGCCAGCAAGATCTCTTGTGTCAGGAAGTGATCTCTAATAGTAAAGTTTAAATCAGTATCAATTATTTCCTTAGCTGTAGTCCTGACTAGGACCTAAACAACACTAAAAGTCTGCTAGCCCAGAGAAGGGGTCTGGCCTTTAGGGTTAGGGAGTGTTGGAATAGTAGCCAAGATCTTGACCCCATGTTTCTTAAGGCAACTCCACTACTTTGTTCCATATTTTATAAATTGTAGTTCTTAGAGTTTGTGTTCTCCCACATTTTTTTTTTCAAAAAAATATTGTCACAGTGGAAATCATCTCTGCAGGAAAACAGAAAAGATTTTTCTATGCAGCATGTAAGACCCCATAGAGAGGAGACAATAGCACGGATTTGAAAGTGGGTCCAAACAGCATATTTTCATTGCTTCTGCCAATGATATTCAACAGAATTATTTTTTTATATTTTCATTGTACTATAGATACATAAATAACCTACAGGGGTACCAAAGCTAATCAAGAATCTACGTAGAGTAGGGGAAGGGAGGAAAAAGGCAAGTGAGGGCAGAGCTGGGAGCATGGATTTCTACTGTAGACCCTTTCATACATTATAAACTATGAATTATGTGAATATATTATCTATCCAAAAATTTTGAAAGCAATAAAAAATTAGAAGTCTTCCAATCATCACAGTCTTATATTCAAACTATTTTTGCAGAATAAAAAAAAATAGGACAAAGTTTGTCCTGAGTAAAGCAGTACAGAAAGATGACAGCAGCCACAGGAAGACAGATAATGTCAGGATACACAGGAAGGGCGAGCAAGAGGAGATCAAGATGAGCCCCTGACTCATCTCCTTACTCCTCAACACTTATAGGGGTGGGTAGGGCAATGAAGAGGAAGGTGATGGTCTTTCCATAGATTGGGAATGAAAACTGGAGACTTTAAAAAGCTGGATGTTAGAGGAAAAGGTGGCCCTAGACAAATGGGGGACTTGGGACATCAGGTGGCAGACACTTGGATTATACTAGTATAGCATCCAAGGCCCTTGGTAATGTGACTGACACTTGCTGAATCTCACTTTTCTTCTTTTTGTAGCACTTCTCACTTGAGGACCAGTCCAGGCCAGGTGTTAGGGGCACAGATGAATTAAAGATTAAGGAGCTCTGGGGCTGGTTGCTAAAAACTGACTTCAAGTAACAACAAGTTCTCTAGAGCTTCATTTAAGTGGGGGCTGAAGTATGGAGTGGTCAACTGTGCCTGGGAAAATAGGTAATGTGGCTTCATGGCTTCATCTCTAAGTCTTGAGAGATGAATGGAGATGACACTTGGGTGGGCCGTGGTGAGCAGAGTGTTCCTGGCTGAGGGGCTTTTTGCTAGAAGCAGGAGCTTCACTCTGTCCACACACTATCTCATCATTTGGTAATCTAATTCTTTATGCATGGTGGCTGACTTTCAAGACAGTGAGAATGGAAGCTGCAAGGCCTTTTCCAGGTATTTTTTGCTGTGAAACAAACCATCCTAAACAACCCAAACATGGATAGTCATGAGTCACTTAACAATAAGGAAATATTCTGAGAAATACGTTGTTAGGTGATTTCATTGTTGTGTGAACATCATAGAGTGTACTTACACAAACTTATGTGATACAGGTCAACGATTCAACATGCTTCTTAATGCAATCAAAAGACAATGTAAACACAAGATATACAAGGCTTCTGCCAAGGTAAAGTGTATTTTGTTAGAGCAAACTTTTTTTAATAAGTAGAAGTGTGCATTCTAAAACAATGATAAAAGTCTACTATACAAAATACATAAACCAATAATGTAAGCTGTCATTATCATTTTCAAGTACTATGTTCTATACATAATTGTATGTGCTATATTTTTAGATGACTGGCAGTACATTAGGTTATTTTATTCAGCATTACCACAAAAATGCGGGTAATGCATTGCATTAGGACATTGTAAAAGCTACAATGTCACTATGTAAAAGGAATTTTTCAGCTCCATTATCATCTCATGGGACAGTTATCATGTACACATTCTACCAAAATATTGTTATATGGCACATGGCTGTATTTTATGTATTTGCTCATGGGTATGCAATTTGGGCAGGCATTGGCAATCTGCCTCTGTTCCACTTGGTGTTGAGCAGGGAAGCTTGACAAAAACTACCAGATTCAGGGTGCAAGGTTTCAATTACATATTTGGAGCCCTAGCCAGGGAGACTGAAACAACCAGGGACTGTGTGTGTTTCTCTTTTCCCACTCCACCTCTCATCTTCCAGTAATCCAGCCACTACTTCTTTACAGAAGGTTTGACCCAAAAATCAAATGAATTCTGTGAGATCTTTAAGGTTTAGGCCTGCAAGCCACACTGCATCATTTTTACTACATTCTATTTATTAAAATGAGTCACAAGGCTAGTCCAAAATCAAGGTACAGGAAACAGACATCAAAAGTTCCTGATTCTAAAAAAGAGGCTGGGATCATAAGGATTATGGAGGCTGCCTTGAGAAATGAACCACCCGGTGGGAAAGATTGAGATATCTACAGTTTTCCTACAGATGCTCCCATCACCACTCATAAAAGATTCTCTCTCTACATATAGCAACCTTAGATTAACCATCTGAAATGCATTCTTAAGCATGGGCATCCCCCATCATGTGCACTATTTTTATGACCCACCACTAAACTTGAACACTGTAGAGAAAAGACTCTACTTTAATCACTTCTCTATAACAGAATTTAGCATGATGCCTGGCACTTTGTAACAGAGTAAAGCATTCAGTAATTGTGTGCTATTATTGGCACTTCCCCTATCTCAGAGATAAACACTCTGCATTTATTGATTTAAGCATTACAACCTGTAAATAGGTAACTATTATTCCCACTTTCAGATTAGAAATTTGAGACTTAAAAAGCTAAATATACTCAAGATTATATACCTTGTGTTGATGCCCTGGATTTGGGTCCACTTTCTCTGGCTCAAAGTCTGTGCCCTGAACCACCAGTTTTGATGCCTTAGCAAAAGTATAAACAACTATAGTGAAGACAGGACTGAAAACTGAAGAAATAATAGACTTGGAAAGTGATCATTATCCAAGGTATGAGTCATAAAGAAGCATTATATTATACTGTTAAGAGTATCAACTCCTGAGACAGATAATTTCAGCCCTGCCAAGTACTACTCTATTATTGTGGTTGGGATTCTCTCTCTGAGTCTGCTTTTTCATATGAAAAATAAGTTTAAGAATAGTGCCTATCTCATGGGGCTGTGGTAAGGCTCAAATGAGATGGGGCAAGAACAGTGCTTATCTTAGTTTTTCATACATAATGAACATTCCATGAGCACTCAGCATTAATCTCATAGATAAGGAGTAGGGAGATGAAATTGCACAGCAATGCTTAAAAGAAAAAACTGGGATTGAACGTAGGTAGTTTATACTATACATGATAAAATTTCCTCCAAAAGTATTTATGTACTATTTTAAAATAAAAAGACACCTAATTTTTTTGCATAAAAAGAAATTAGAACTCTTAAAGCATTAAGAGAACTTTGAGCATTAAAAATGTCACTTGAGGGGGAATCCAAGATGGCAGGCTAGAGGGAGGCAGCATTCTGTGTCGCTCTGTGACCCTGGTCTCAACTAGTGGGAATACTGCTTTGCTGAGCATGATTAAAGACCCCTCCTCAGCTGATCCAGTGTAGGAATCATGACCTCCATGCTGCGCAGGGCCCCAGGCCTCAGCATTAGACTCCGGACTACTGACTACTCGCCCACGCAGTTCTTGTGGATGACTTAGCAGGACCACTGGCATCAGCAATGCAGCAGAATTCTCAAATGCTGATCCCACAAAGGACACTCAGCCACTACCCATGCGCAGGAACGCAGACCCCTACTCCCATGTGGACCCCCATCTATCAATGTGGGGCTCCTCCAGTTGCCTCCATCTTGGGACTTGGCAGCTACTGCCATAGTCCCTTACTCGTGGAAGCCTGCCTGCACCTGGGGACATCACAGACTCTGAAGAAAGCGGGAAGCTGCAACACTGCACACCACAGAGCTCATTTTTTTAATGCATCCCACAACACCATCACCTAGCTCCCCCACCCAACCCAAAACCTCATTGCTGAAAGCAGCTGCCTCCATCTTGCGTTACCTCCATCACCATCTTTTGTTGAGATAATACCAGTTTTGAATACTAGATAGCAGGTACCCATAGTTTTCTAATTCTCCCTAATCCCCAGCAGCTGTTAACTTGGCAGAGTGACTGCCCAGTTCAAAACAGCCCTCCGTGACAGGTGTGCAGCCACCGGAGTGCAACACACAAGACCCCCAGAGAGAAAGGTTCCTGATTAGAAAGTAGAAAGGGTGAAAGTGAGGGAGATACACTTTACAGACTAATTTAGAGGACAGGAATTGTGAGGTCTACAGGCAAGATGAGGAGATAAGACCTGGTGCCCACATCACAGGAACAGACCCCAAAAGGAGATCCTTGAGGTGCAGTCTCCCAGTAGGACCCACAGGTGCTATACCCCACTTCCAGGTGCCCTGCACCCAAAACCTGCAGGGCACCTGGAAGTGGGGTATAGCACCTATGGGTAACCCCCACAGCACACTGGTAACCCCCACCATTCTGAGGGAGGAAATATCTTCTTCTTTATATTTCTCTTTTAAACTTCCTAAGATATAATGACTTTATATCCTCATCTCATACCTCCTCAGCATATCTTCCTACACCTCACCCCCGGTTCTTTGTCCACCATCAGAAACTGTAAATCCTTTTACAAACCTACTGATTTTATTGTAGATAATAATTGAATTCACCATTTCTGTACATTGTTGCCAAAATTGTGAATGTCCTAATAACAATGATTTGTTTTTAGGTGGTATTTTGTTTATATTGGAATCTGTTAACATTGTCCTTCCCCTCAAAGGATAGGTATTAGATCTCTACAGGGGCACTATAAGCCTATAGGGTAAAAACAGTAACACCTCAGATCCACAGAGCTAGAAAGGAAGACACACGAGCAACATGAAAAGACAAGGGAAGAAAGTGCCCCCAAAGAAATCAAGAAACCACATTATTAGAATCCATGGACAGCACAGCAGATGAAATTACAGATAAGAAGTTCAGGATGTACATAACTAAAATGTCCTGTGAATTAAAGGTTGATATAAGAGAGCAAATATAGGCAGCAGAAGATCATTTTCACAAAGAACTACATAAGCAAATACAGGAAGCAAAAGATTACTTCAATAGGAAGATAGAGGTTCTAAAGAAAAACCAAACAGAAATCCTTGAAATGAAAGAAATAGTAAACTAAATTAAAAGTTCAATTGAGGGGTTGGGGCTGTGGCTCAGTGGCACACTTGCCTGGCATGTGTGAGGCACTGGGTTCAATTCTCATCACTGCATATAAATAAGTAAAAGTCTATCAACAACTAAAAAAATTAAAAAAAATAAAAGCATCACCAACAAATTAGAAGACTTGGAAAACAAGACCTCAGACAATGAAGACAAAATATATAATCTTAAAAAGAATGTAGACTATACAGTGAAAATGGTAGAAAATCATGAGCAGGACATTCAAGAAATATGGGATAGAATAAAAAGACCAAATTTAAGAGTTATCAGGATAGAGGAAGGCATAGAGTTCCAAACTGAAAGAATGAACAATCTATTCAATGAAATAATATCAAAAAAATTTCCAAACATGAGGAACAAACTGGAAAACCAAATTCAAGAGGCTTACAGGACACCAAATGTACAAAACCAAAACAGATCCACATGAAGGCACATTATAATGAAAATGCCTAACATACAGAATAAGGAGAGAATATTAAAAGCCATGAGAGAAAGAAATCAGATTATGTACAGGGGAAACTAATTAGGTTATGTGCAGATTTTTCAACCCAGACCCTGAAAGCTAGAAGATCCTGGAACAACATATATCAAGCCCTGAAAGAAAATGGATGCCAACCAACAATGTTGCATCCAGTGAAATTAAGCTTTAGATTTGATGATGAAATAAAAATCTTCCATGATAAACAAAAGTTAAAAGAATTTACAACTAGAAAACCTGCACTACAGCACATCTCTGGCAAAATAGTCTATGAAGAGGAAATGAAAAACAACAATGAAAATCAGCAGAGAGAGGTATTACACTAAAGGAAAATCTAATCAGAGGTGAAACTAAGTCAAGTTAAATTCCAAAAATAAACAAAAATAGCTGGGAATACAAATCATGTCTCAACAATAACCCTGAATGTTAATGGCCTAAACTCACCAATCAAAAGACACGGGCTATGGATGGGATAAAAAAAAAATGCTGACTCCAAGAGACTCATCTCATAGGTAAAGACAGACACAGACTGAAGATGAAAGGTTGGGAAAAATCATCCCACTCACTTGGACTGCAGAAGCAACACATGTTTCCATCTTCATATCAAATAAAGTAGACTTTAAGCTAAAGTTAATCAAAAGGGATAGAGAAGGACATTTCATACTGCTCAAGAGAACCATATACTAACAAGACTTAACAATTATAAATATATATGCCCCAAACAATGGAGCATCTATGTTCATCAAACAAACTCTTGTCAAGTTCAAGAGTCAAATTGACCACAACACAATAATTCTGGGTGACTTTAACACACCTCTTTTACCATTGGGTAGACCTTCCAAACAAAAGTTAAACAAAGAAACTGGAGAACTGAATAATATAATCAATAACTTAGACTTAATAGACATATATAGAATATTTCATCCTTCAATGAGCAAATATACTTTCTTCTCAGCAGCACCTGTATCTCTAAAATAGACCATATATTGTGCCACAAAGCAACTCTTAACAAATACCAAAATGTAGACATACTACCCTGCATTCTATCAGATCACATGGAATGAAATTAGAAATCAATAATAAAATAAAAAATAAAAACTACTTCAATATCTAGAGACTAAATAATATGCTACCGAATGAACAATGGGTTGCAAAAGACATCAAGGAGGAGATTTAAAAATTCTTAGAGGTAAATGAGAACACTGATACAACATATCACAATTTCTGGGACACTATGAAAGCAGTACTAAGAGGAAAGTTCATTGCATGGAGTTCATTCTGTAAAAGAAGAAGTCAACAAATAAATGACCTAATATTATATCTCAAAGTCCTAGAAAAAGAAGAACAGATCAGCATGGAAAGCAGTAGAAGATAGGAAATAATTAAAATCAGAGCTGAAATCAATGAAATGAAAACAAAAGAAACAATAGAAAAAATTGACAAAACAAAATGTTGGTTCAAGCTGGGATTGTGACTCCGTGGCGGAGTGCTTGCCTCGCATTTATGAGGCACAGGGTTTGATCCTCAGCACAGTACCACATAAAAATAAAATATATATACATAAATAAAATAAAGGTATTATGTCTATCTACAACTAAATTTTTTTTTAAAAGTTGATTCTTCAAAAAAAATAAATAAATAAAATTGACCAACCCTTAGCCATGCTAAAAAGAGAAGGAGAGAGAAAACTCAAATCATTAACATACACCATGAGAAAGGAAATTTCAAAACAGACACTACAGAAACACCACGACAGACACTACAGAAATATAGAAGATAATTAGAAATTATTTTGAAAATTGCACTCCAATAAAATAGAGAATGTCAAAGGCATCGACAAGTTTTTAGAGTCATATGAGTTGCCCAAATTGTATCAGGATGATGTACACAAATTAATCAGATCAGTTTCAAGCAATGAAATAGAAGACACCATCAGCAGCCTACCAACCAAGAAAAACCCAGGACCAGATGGATGCACAGCTGAGTTCTACAAGATCTATAAAAAAGAACTAATAACTATACTCTACAAATTATTTTGTGAAATAGAAAAAAAGGAAGCACGTCCAAACTTATTCTATGAGGCCAATATCACCCTGATTCCTAAACCAGGCAAAGACACACCAAAGAAAGAAAACTTCAGACCAATATCTCCAATGACATAGATGCAAAAATTCTTAATAAAATTCTGGCAAATTGAATACAAAAACATATCCAAATGATAGTGCACCATGATCAAGTGAGGTTCATTGCAGAGATGCAAGGCTGGTTCAACATACAGAAATCAATAAATGTAATTCATCACATCAATAGACTTAAAGATAAGAATCATATGATTATCTTAATAGATGCAGAAAAAGTATTTGACTAAATAGAGCACCAATACATGTTCAAAACACTAGAAAAACTAGGGATAACAGGAACATATCTCAACATCATAAAAGCTATCTATGCTAAGCCTCAGGCCAATTTCACACTAAATCGAGAAAAATTGAAAGCATTCCCTCTAAAAACTGGAACAAGAAAGGGATCCCCTCTTTCACCACTTCTATTTAACATAGTTCTTGAATCACTGGCCAGAGAAATTAGATAGAAATTAAAGGGATACACATAAGAAAAGAAGAACTCAAATTAGCACTATTTGCCGACGATATGATTCTATACCTAGAAGACCCAAAAAATTCCACCAGAAAACTTGTAAATGAATTCAGTAAAGTAGCAGGATACAAAATCAACACCCTTGAGTATCAACTTGACAAAAGAGGTAAAAGACCTCTACAATGAAAACTACAGAATGCTAAAGAAAGAGATTAAAGGAGACCTTAGAAGATGGAAAGATCTCCCTTGTTCTTGGATAGGCAGAATTAATATTGTCAAAATGACCACACTATCAAAAGCACTATACAGATTTAATGCAATTCCAATCAAAATCCCAATGACATTCCTCATAGAAATAGAAAAAACAATCATGAAATTCATCTGGAAAAATAAGAGACCCAGAATAGCTAAAGCAATCCTTAGCAGGAAGAGTAAAGCAGGTGGCATCATTATACCAGACCTTAAACTATACTACAGAGCAATAGTAACAAAAACACCATGGTATTGGCACCAAAACAGACTGGTAGACCAATGGTACAGAATAGAGGACACAGAGACAAACCCATATAAATACAGTTATCTCATACTAGACAAAGGTGCCAAAAACATACATTGAAGAAAAGATAGCCTCTTCAACAAATGATGCTGGGAAAACTGGAAATCCATATGCAACAAAATGAAATTAAGCACCTCTCTCTCACCACACACAAAACTCAACTCAAAGTAGATCAAGGACCTAGGAATTAAACCTGAGACCTTGTGCCTATTAGAAGAAAAAGTAGGCCCTAACCTCCATCATGTAAGATTAGGCCTCAACTTCCTTAATAAGACTCCTGTAGCAACAGAATTAAAATCAAGAATCAATAAATGGGATGTATTCAAACTAAAAAGCTTCTTCTCAGCAAAAGAAACATTAGTGAGGTGAATAGAGAGCCTACATCTTGGGAGCAAATTTTTACCACATGTACATCAGATAGAGCACTAATCTCTAGAGTATATAAAGAACTCAAAAAGCCAAACACAAAAAAAACAACAACAACAACAACAAAAAAAACCCAAATAGCCCAATCAACAAATGGGCCAACAAACTGAACAGACACCTCTCAGAAGATGATATATAATCGATCAAAAAATATATGAAAAAAAATGTTCAACATCTCTAGCAATTAGAGAAATGCAAATCGAAACTACTCTAAGATTTTATCTCACTTCAGTCAGAATGGCAGCTATTAAGAATACAAACAACATTAAATGTTGGTAAGGATGTGGGGAAAAAGGCACATTCATACATTGCTGGTGGGACTACAAATTGGTACAGCCAACATAGAAAGCAGTATGAAGATTCCTTGGAAAGCTGGGCATGGAACCACCATTTGACCCAGCTATCCCACTCCTTGGTCTATACCCAAAGACTTAAAAACAGCATACTATAGGATCAGAGTCACATCAATATTTGTAGCAGCACAATTCACAACAGCTAAACTATAGAACCAACCTAGATGCCCCTCAGTAGATAGGTGGATAGAGAAAATGTGGTATAGATACACAATGGAATATTACTCAGCATTAAAAGAGAATAAAATCATGGCATTTTTCAGGTAAATGGATGGAGTTGGAGAATATAATGTTAAGTGAAGTTCTCCAACCCCCCAAAACCAAATGCCAAATGTTTTCTCTGATATAAGGAGGCTGATCCATAGTGGGGTAGGGAGAGGGAGCATGGGAGGAATAGATGAACTCTACATAGGGCAGAGGGGTGGGAGGGGAAGGGAGAGGGCAAGGGGGGTAGAAAAAGTGGTGAAATGAGATGGACATCATTATCCTAAATACATGTATGAAGACACAAATGGTGTGAATATACTTTATACACAACCAGAGATATGAAAAAATGTATTCTATATGTGTAATATAAATTGTAATGCATTCTGCTGTCATATATAACAAATTAGAATAAAAAATGTCACTTGAGCTGTTTTCTCCTTTATCAAGTATGCTCTGCTAAACTTTTGGAAGAGGTAGATTATATTTTTAAAAGTTTTTAAAAGGATAGTATAGGAAGGGGGTGGGGAAGACTAGGGAAAATAATAAAGCATTATAAATCTTAGGAGTTAGGAAGACTATCCAAATGGCAAAATACAGAAAATGATCAAACTCTTTTAAGAAAGGAAAAGAAAGAAAACCCCAGCATGCTGAAAGCTAATGCTCGTTTTCAAATTAAGGGTCAAGAACAATATAAAAAAATCAATATGTAAGCTCCAAGTGATGAAAGGTTTGAAACCTACTGACACGGGTTTTATTAAAAGGAGCTCGTGCCAGATAAGTTGAATGAGTCTGTCATTGATATCTGATGAAAGAAAAGTCGAAGGCATGGTCACTGGGATTGTCTAAATAATTACTTTTTTTTTTTCTGGCATAAGGACCAAGTCTTTATAAAAAATATTAGCAAATAACTCTGTAGAAAGAGAAAATAATGCATCTTAAATTAAATTTCTATAATCTTTCCTTAATCTACTGTGGCTTGCTTGCCCTTCTCTACCTTTTCCTTCTTCCTTTTCTCAGGTGTGGGAGGGGAGCAGGAAGAAGAATCTAAGCAACAGCAGTGGAGCTGGAAGGAGGCAGATGCAGGCTTCTGAGGACACACTCATACAGAAACCAATAAAGGATGTTTTTCCATGTAAAAACTGGATGCATTGTGTCTTCTAATATAAAAACAAATTAAAGTAGAAGATTATGAAACTATACACATCTCTCTTAAAAGAACTGGCCATACAAGGTTCTTATAAGACTCCACAGGGTTTACAATGTTCCTTTTTTTACTTTAGCTATTCATTATGCAGCTCTATGGACTGTACATGATGCAGCACTATAAGCACTTTTTGGAAAAGAGGCAGAAAAGGCAATATTTATTTTAGGTATAAGAAGCATAAGAGCATTTTTAAAAGGAAAGATAAAATAATGTACAAGGTTACTTGACTTTCATTAACTAAAACAAAGGGATTCATTTAATCGTCTGTTCATCAAATATTTGTGAAATACATACTATGTTCTAGGCACTATCCTAAACGCTAGGGAAATAGCAATAAGCAGGACAAATTCATGTTGTTTTGGGCTCTGCATCCCAGTGGAGGGAAACATGCAATAAACAAACAAACAAACAAAAACTTGTAAGAAGTCATTGGGGCTGGGTATGGTGGTACAAGCCTGTAATCCTGGCAACTTGGAAGGGTAAGGCAGGAGGATGACAAGTTTGAGGCCAGCCCCAGCAACTTTGCAAGGCCCTAGGCAAATTAGCAAGATCCTGTCTCAAAATAAAAAATAAAAAGGGCTGAGGACATAGCTCAGTGGGAAACTACCCCTGGGTTTTCTAGTTAAAAAAAAAATACAAAAATCCCAAGTCCAGACCACTTCTTTCTCTTTTGCTCTTTCTCTCACCCTGTATCTGTCCTTTTTCCTTCTGCCTGTGGCATTCATTGGTTGACAGAATGAGAAGACTCTCACCAGATGCCAGCTCTCACTGATCTTGAAGTTTCAAGCTTCCAGAACTATAAGAAATACATTTCTGTTCTTCATAAGTTATCCAGTGTCATGTATTCTATTACAGCAGCACAAAATAAACTATGACAATTGTGAACTGTTGTAGGAATTTTTTTAGTCAAGTCTGCTAAAGACACCAATGAATCTGAATCCAGGGCATCATACCATTATCAAAAAAAGGGACCCTGAGCCTACTGGAAGAGAGAGTAGGCCCCAGTCCTCACGTGTCAGCTTAGGAACTGACTTCCTTAGCAAGACTCCTAAAGCACAAGAAATAATATCAAGAATGAATAAATGGATGGATTCAAACTGAAAAGCTTCTTCTTAGCAAAGGAAATCAAGAACATGAAGAGACTACAGAATGGGAAAAAAATCTTTACCACATGCACAGATAGAGCATTAATCTCCAGGATTTATAAAGAACTCATAAAACTCAGCACCAAAAAAAAAAAAAAAACCCCAATCAATGAATGGGTCAAGGAAATGATCAGACACTTCACAGAAGAAGGAATACAATCGATCAACGAATGTATGAAAAAGTGTTCAACATCTCTAGCAATTAGGGAAATGCAAATCAAAACTACTCTAAGATTTCATCTCACTCCAGTCAGAATGGCAACTATCAAGAACACAAACAACATTAAATGTTGGCAAGGATGTGGAGAAAAAGGCACACTCATACACTGTTGGTAGGACAGCAAATTGGTGCAACCACTGTGGAAAGCAGTATGGAGATTCCTTAGAAAACTTGCAATGGAATAACCATTTGACCCAGCTATCCCACTCCTTGGTCTATACCCAAAGGACTTAAAATCATCATACTACAGTGATACAGCCACATCAATGTTTATAGCAGCTCAAACTATGGAACCAACCTATATGCCCTTCAACAGATTTTTGGATAAAAAATGTGATATATATATACATAATGGAGTCTTACTCAGCCTTAAAGAAGAATGAAATCATGGTATTTGCAGGTAAATGGATAGAGCTGGAGAATATCATGCTAAGTGAAATAAGCCAGTCCCAAAAAACCAAAGGCTGAATGTTTTCTCTTATATGCGGATGCTAATTCACAATAAGCAGGTGGCATTTAGGTAAAAATAGAGGTACTTTGGATTAGGCAGAGGGAAGTAAAGGGAGAGGAGGGGATATGGGGGTAGGAAGGATAGTAGAATGAATTGGCCATTATTAACCTAGGTACATATATGATTACATGACCAATGTGATTCTACAACATGTACAACCAGAAGAATAAGAAGTTATACTCCATTTATGTATGATATGTCAAAATGCATTCTACTGTTATATATAACTAATTAGAACAAATAAGTTTTAAAACGTCAATTTCTTAAAATTGCCTTTTGACTTCAAAATGTCATGTAGCTTCATAACATAAGCCCAAATAGTCCTAACAAAATAGTAATTATTCTCTCTTTAAGGCAAGCAGGATAGCTCATTGACTTTTCATTGGCCTTGGCTGTAGCTATTTTACAAGTTTACAAATGTTATTCTAAGACCAACTAAAAGGCTAACCACACATTCAAGTCCATGCTACCATTTACTGTGAGACTGCTTCTTAATATTATGGTCAAATTTAAAAAGTAGTCATATTTTTTGAAAACCTTACTCAAGAGCATTATGCTGGTTCTTTGCAGTGGGAAGAGTCTGGGTCAGTCTTGTCACAAACCACCGCTTCCCCTCTTATTTGCTGTTGCAGCTAATGTTCTGAGAACTACTTCTCATGGGTCCCACATCTCAGAAAACTACTATTATGGGCAACAGTACATACCCCCACTCTAGTTCACATTGGGCTCACAGAACTTTCTACATTTCCCACCACTTCTTTCTGGGATCCACACAAGCTGCTAAGTTATAACTGCAAAAAGTTTCTGTTCTCTGCTTTCATCTTACTCGCCATTGCTTTTGTTTAGCACCTGAAACATTTGGATCAGCCTTAATGAAACTGAAATTCCAATGAATTACATGATTATCAATGAGAATTCCTCATAGGAAGTACTTGAATTGTATTAAAGTATTTATATGTAGGCAGTATTGATGTCAAAGGGGTGCCCCCTTACCTGGTTATGTCCAGTCTGATATGTAAGAATGCTCTACTATGCCCCAAAGTCTCTCTAGAATATCAGGATCAGGAGAGCAAGAATTTTTTTCCATCACGTGGTTTTTAAATACCATCTGTTAGCTGATGACTCCCTAATTTATGCTTATAGCACAGGCTTCTCCCTTGAGCACCAGACTTACAAATTCAACTACCCACTCAATATCTGCATATATAATAAGCATCTCAAATTAATGTACCCTAAAGCAAATATATGATCTTCCCCAAATATGGTCTTTCCTCATTTTCCCATCCCAGTAATAAAAACAAAACAAAACAAAACAAAAAACTCATCCCTTTGGTTGTTTAGGTTAAAAGCCTTGGAACCATCTTTGATAGATTGATGACATCTAATCTATCAGCAAACACTAGTGACTCTGCTTCAAATATAAACAGAACCAAGTAACTTCTCATTGCCTCCTTGGAGCCACCATACTCCAAGTCATCTTGCCTTTGTAGTAGCCCCCCATCTGATATCACCACTTTTGTTCTTACCTCTATTAAACAGAGCCAGATCATGTCACTCCTCAGTCCAAAACCCTCCAATGGCTCCTCATCTCACTCAGGGCAAGGCCAGTCCTTTAACAGGTCTGTATATCCTCAGATACCTCATCTACTCCCAGTCCCCTCTTTCCTCATTTAGCTTCAGTCTCATTTGTCTTGCTGTTCCCCCAAAATGCAGGGTATGCAGGTCTAGGGGACTTTGCACAGGCTATTCCCTCTGCCACTGATGTTCCTTCCTGAGATAATCAGGTGATTTTCTCTGTAACAGTCTTTGATTCTGTCCTCAACTGTTCCCTTCTCAGTGATCACCCTATTTAACAGTACAGCTCCCACCCCCAGCACTCTCTATCCACTTTCACTGCTTTGTTTTTCTCCATTGTATTCATCACTGTCTGATATTCTGAGTATTTTGATTGTTGGCTTATGGTGGCCCTCTCCTCAACCACTAAAATTAAGATTTATAAAGGAAAGGAGTTTTGTTCTCCCCTTTAAAAAGTCTAACTCCAGATCAAGAACCTGACATATTGCAAGTTCTCACTAAATCTTGGTCACATGATTACAAGGTAGTCAGTGATTCCTGGTGATAATGAGTCTCTAGGGTGTTTCCCAGTGAGCATGATAGGGTGCCACAGGTCCTAGAGACCAGTGGAATCAAAGGAGAACCTGCAAGGGAAACTTAAAACTTCTCAAGGTTTTCCCTCATGTGATATGTGGGAGCATACTTGGTAGACATGTTATTTCATTCCCACAAGTGATCCCAGGAACACAGAGCTGCAAAGGCCTCCCCATCTGATCACCACACACTATATGTAACCATATCCATAGGAAGTTTTTGTAGTACTAGGGATTGAATTCAGGGCCTCACAAATGCCAGTCAAGCACTCTTCCAATGAACTATATTCCCAGCCCTCTTTAGTTCAAGACAGGGTCTTGATAAGTTGCCAAGGCTGGATTCCAACTTGCAATCCTCCTGTTTCAGCCTCCTGAGTAGCTAGGAATGCAGGCATGTGCTACCATGCTGGCTATTCACAGAAGTTCTTTTAATTGTGCATTGCTCCTGACAATTTCTGGGCTCACACTAAGCTTCTGGACCCCATCTCCCTCTCCTTTAGGCTTTAGAGCACAAAATGTCTCCTGTTTCTCTGAAAACAGAATTTCACTACCTTTGAGAAAGGGCCCAGACCACAGAAAAGCCAGTTGATCCAACCTGGAGAATAAAAGGGTTCAGAATTTGGAAACTTTAAAGAATACAGACTCTCCTTTATCCTCTCTCAATATTGAGTATGTATATGTGTTCCTACCATTTCTCTTCTGGATTCACCGTGTCTCCCTTCTCCAATAGGCCCCCACCTTGCTATTCCTGCTATTTGACCACTGGGGGAAATTGAAATAGTGCTAGAATTCAAAGTGATATAACTGAACCCATTTTTTTTCATATAAACCATAGTGAGAAATGATTGACTTAACCAAGGGCCTAAGGCACTATCAGGAAGACATTGTTTAATTAATTATAAATCATATAGCTATGGTGTAGGAATGTACAGACCTAGATAGAAGCTTGTGGAACATATCTAGCATGCAGGTTTCTTAAACACAAAATTTAGTTGAATGCTACAAGATAAATAAGCTTCTTATTAATTGGAAAACAATAATTTGTATTATTAAAAACCCATACTATTATTAAAATGCTCATTTCCCTAAAGCATAGTTTTAATTGATATTTCCTCTAAGTGAAGTATGGAAACAAAAGTACACACTACTTACAAAGGGCACAATGAGTTGACTAAATTGTCACAATCAGCAAAGGAGAGACTTGACCCTCCAAGAAACAAGGGCATCTCCATGTTCAGATGCCAATTCAACTTACTTAAAGGTAATCAAACAAATTAATGGTTATGTTAAGTAATAACATCAGGACATAAGCCAAGGTCAAGTACATAGAAACAAATGATTGTAAGGAAAGTGGTTGCCTAAGGAGTAGTAAAAAATGAGAAAACAGATTCTCACCTATATTACAGAGAAACATTATTACCTAGAAAATTATCTCTGTTATTCAAATATAGCAGGAAAACAAATTTGAAATCACTGTTAGGTATATCTCTGTTTCAAACTTTAAAATTGTAAAAGGAAGGAAAAGCACAACTCCAAACACATGTAAATTTAAATACAAAAACATATATATAAGTAAAAACCAACAACTGGAGAAATTTACTTCAGGCCAAGCATATCCATTATTCTATTTCATCTTCTCCAAACTCAAATGAGATGGGCATTATCTTATCTATTTTACTACTAATAAAAGTGCCTCACAATGAGGTCTTGTAATGGATCAAGTCTTAAAACCAGGAAGTTCTGATACTGGAATTTGAACTCAGATTCTCCTGAATCTAAAAGCTTATTTATTCCTCTTCATGACCCAGCCTCTTTTCTGATCTCTACATAAGGGAAGTTCAGGCTATGATTCTGGGTGCCTGGGGATGGGGTGGAACAGTAGTGAACTCTGAGCTCCAGAGCAAGTAACAATAATAATACTAATACATCAGACACAAAATTATGATGAAGAGCCAGGAAGGCAGTCAAAAATCTAACAAAAGATGCCCACCAGCATTCTAGAAAGAGAGGGCTCCCACTGTATAACTCTTCATCATAAAAATACCTGAAGAAGGGTGGGGTCTTTCACATCCAGAGGGTGAAGTGGTAGAGAAGGAAAAGCCACTCTCACCTGTAAGTGGGTGACATTTGATAATGGTGAAAACCCATTACACAAATACCTACAGGGACTGGGGTTGTGGCTCAGTGGTAGAGTGCTTGCCTAGCATGTGTGAGGCACTGGGTTTGAACCTCAGCACCACATATAAATAAATGAATAAAAGTCCATCAACAACTAAAAAAAAATCTTAAAAAATACCCACAGGAAGTCAGGGTGAGGAACAGATGTGACCTCTATATCTGTCTCAAGAGATCATTGTAGTCATAGTAACGCAGCAGTGAACACTTACTGAGGCCTATCAACAACTATGCTAAGCACTTTGCAAGCATAAAAACAACAGAAACATATTTGGTCACAAAATTCCTCCAAGGAGGGTGTTCTTGATATTCCTATTTTCAAATAAGAAAATGGAGGCTCATGGAGCAATATGGCTCCTGAAAGCTTAATCATTACTCTATAAATTCTGATTTCTTATAGAAATACTGTATCTTCAGTGAAGAAATTTCAACATTTAATATAACTTATATCCTATATCCCCATAGTCTCATGCAAAGATTTATCACCTCTAAACTCTTCAGATTTCCTCCCCAACTATTTAAAAGTGTAAGAACAGTTTTTTAACCTATAGGACATACAAAACTAGGTTGTAGACTAGAGTGTGTAACTCCTGTTTTGGAGCAAAGATCACACCTATTATCAAAAGTAGTTCACACCATATTAATGTGTATGCAATTTCCTCTCTAATATTAGGGAGGGATGCAATTCTTTTGGCATGGTTATATTAAAGACTAGTTGGATATTTTGAGGTGGTGCTCACCACTTTTGTGGGCCCCAGAAATGATACTAATAGTAATAATAACTAAAATTTACAAAGAGATTAATATATGCCAAGCTTTGTTCTTAGTGATTTTTTTATGTCTTATTATATCATGTCTTCACAATCCTATGAGGTAGGTATAGACATACTTATGATGAGAAAACTGAGGTTTCAAAAAGGTAGAATAATTTTCTTAAATGACTCAGTTGCTAGTGGCAGAGCTGATAAATGAGTCCAATTCTCCAAGATTCACCAGAACGTTATTGCTATTGGTAAAATTTTAAATTAATTCCATAAACTAAGAGTAATCGATTTGAGTCATTTCAACAACTGGATATACAATACACACTAATCTCAAAACTAAATAACTCTGATTCCTATCTCTGTATCATAAACACAAGAATGATTTTGTTTCCTCTCCATAGGGTTTATTCTGGATTGGGCGTACATAAGCCTGCAGATCTGCTCTGTTAGGCAAAACCCTTCTAACTAGGACTTTATTTGCTTTAGCATCACATATAGTATTGCCATGTCCAGCAGAGTTAGGGGGCTCCTATCCATACATAATAATAACTAAAAATATGGTGGCACTGTGTAGTAGAGCAGAACCCAAGTATGAGCTGCAGAATCTTCCTGTTCTTTGCATTAGGCAATATAGGCAGAGTAGTTTCATAAAAAATGGTTTGATACCTAAAAAAAAAATTATTGCACTCATAATACAAAAATAAAAACTAAAATTAACAAGTTCTAAAATAAATGCATATAAAGGACAGTGTCTTAAGTACAGTGGACAATTGCAGCTAAGCCTTCATTTGGTTAGATGGAAATGGTACTTTCCTCGAGAAATGTTCGCCTTTTAGTATATTTGATATGATGTGAGATAGAGCCCATAAGTACAGAGGGTCTGAGTAGTGCTCCCCTAGCCCAGCGCCAAGATGCAGGTTGGGCTGCTCCCCATGGCATCCCCAGTCCTCTCCATTCCAGGCCATGAACAGGAGAGGTTTTTTCTCTAGAGCCACACCCATTATGGCATCTCCATGAGAAGCCTGGCTTGCAGGCATATAGAATGTATACACACTTTAACTTCTAGTTTACTTACTCATGGCTCATTTCTTCTCAGCAAATAGCAACCCCCTTCCTCTCTTATTTTCTGCCCTTCTTTCCTACCCAACGGAAACCCATCTGATAATGCTGTCTCCAGATTCTAGGAGGTACCAAGAGGCTGCAACTGATCTCAGACTTGCAGTGTGGCAAGTTTAAGATATGTCTGCCAAACATAAAGGCAGAACATAAATTAGAGACTGATAAAAGATGAATTATTTAAAAATTACATTGAATGGATTGCATTCATGAAAGGCTCAGGAAAATAAATACAAGGTGATACTAAAGTTTACATTTCCATTGATATCAAATCTATTTAAAGTTTCTTTGTGATTTTATTGATAATAAAGGATTATCATGAAATATTTGGTAAAAAAGACTGCAAACTAATATAGGCAATATGATCCTATTTTTGTTTTAAGCATGTAACTGGGCATTTCTTAAAGAGTAGAAAAGCCTAGAAAGGTAAAAACAAAAATGTTTAATAATGACTTTATCTGGATAATGGGACTAAGTAAAGAATGTTTTTCTAATTTTTCCACAATGAAAATAAATTGTGGTTGTAAATTTTAAGATAATGAAAAACATCACGGCCCAGTCCTCAAGAAACATTTGACTATGGAATATAGGGAGTAGTATTTGTTTATTTTGGGGGAAAATAAATAATTAGTTAACATCAGGGAATACATTTTTAAAGAGAACTTCACTAAGTATCAGAAAACTCTGGATCCATTTCCTGGGTCAGCTGTGGAACATTTGTGTATCTTGGGCAAAACACTCTGAGATATGGTTTAGCGATCTAAAAAAAAATAAGGATGTAAAAGTACTTAATCTATATTTTTTCCCCAAGACTAACATTCTTTGACTTCACCTTCTTAATTCTATGGTTATGAGTATCTTTTTTTGCTCTTCAGATATATTCTAAAATTCATTAATTTATTCTTTCACTCCTGTATCCATACATCTATCCATTTGTTTAAATAACATTTATTGGCAAACTATTATGCACTTGGAACATATGAAAGTAATGTCCGATTATGCATATGAACATAGGAACATAATGTTTGATTCATTCTACTGAAGCATCTCCTATAATTTTTTGGTGAAGTTCACTTTCTAGGTAGATTTCTCAGGGAATCATAGTCCATGAGTGCTTGTATGTTCATAATTGTTTTGTTTTTATAGGTTTTATGCTTCAAAATGAGTTTGGGTTGCATATAAAAATCATTGTTTTATACTTTCTTTCTTTTTAATATCTTAAATATGTGGCTCTATAATTTTATAATGGAAAATAAATTTGATATAAATTATGATTTTATTTTCCCTTCATAAGTGACTTGGTCTTTAATGACAGAGTTTTTTCTGTTTTCCAATTTATTGCAAATATATCTTGGTATTGACTATTCAGTGTTCATTTTTTCAAGGATTTAGTGTATTCTTTCAGCATAGATTTTTTTAACTTCAGAAAAATCTTCTTGGATTATGAATTTTGTATTTTCTTTATTTCATTTCTTTCGGTTTTCCTCTTCCAACACTTACTCTCTCTTTTCCTATCTTCAATATTTATCCTTTTTTCTCTTGTATTCTTTTTCTTTATTTCTGATTTCTCCCCTTTTGTTAAAACTGTATTTCTCAAATCCTACTGCTGGCAATGATGGGCTAGGTTGAGTAAGAACAATTTGAAGGTACTGAAAGGCACTCAATAAGGATTCATGAGTCCAAGACTCAGAAGAAAAGGAAATCACATGGTATGTGTCATCACCTTTATTTTTTTTAATTTTTATTTGGTTTTTTTTTTAGTTATACATGACAGTAGAAGGTATTTTGATATATTATGCATACAGGGAGTATAACTTTCCATTCTTATGTTGTACACAGTGCAGAGTTACTCCAGTAGTGTTTTCATATATGAACAAAGGAAAGCAATATCTGATTCATTCTTCTGTCTTCCCTATTCCCATCCCCACTCCCTTACCTTCATTCCCCTTTGTCTAATCCAAAGTACTTCTATTCTTTCATCCCCCTACCCCTTATTGTGTTTAGTATCCACATTTTAGAGAAAACATCTGGCCTTTGGTTTTCAGAAATTGGCTTATTTCACTTAGCATGATCATCTTCAGTCCCACCCATTTACTGGCAAATGCTATAATTTCACTCTTCTTTATGGCTGAGTAATATTCCATTTTGTGTACATTCAAATTTTCTTTATCCATTCATCTGACCTAGGTTGGTTCCATAGCTTAGCTAGTGTAAGTTGAGCTGCTATCAAAAATGACGTGGTCTTGGCACCACAGTATGCTGAGTTTTAAGTCCTTTGGGTATATACTGAAGGGTGGGATAATTGGGTCAAATGGTGGTTCCATTCAAATTTTCCTGAGCAATGTCCATACTGCTTTCCAGAGTGGTTGTATCAATTTGCAGTCCCACCAGCAATGTATGAATGTGTCTTTTTCCCCACGTCCTTGACAATATTTATTATTATTTGTATTCTTGATAATTGCCATTCTGACTTGAGTGAGATAAAATCCCAGTGTAGTTTTAATTTGTATTTCTCTAATTGCTAGAGATGTTGAACATTTTTTCATATATATATATATATATATATATATATATATATATACACACACACACACATACATACATACATACACACACACACACACACACACCAATTGCATTTCTTCTTGGGCCATCACCTTTATTACTAAGTTATTTGATTATTTGAGAACAATTCAAGAGGTTAGAGAAAATTGGAGTTCAGAGGTCTTCAGAGAGGAAGAAATTTGTAATATATCCTACTCCTTGCAATCCATCTTACCATCATGTATGGGTGAGAAGGGACACCCTCACAGGTCAATGACTCAGTCCAGTTCTGAATTATGCCAATCTTCCGTTGATATTTAGCCATCTCAGTTCTGAGTTTTCTGGTTAGATTATATTCTGCTTTAAATAGTTTCTATTGTTTTCCTAATTTCTTTTAGATAATTTTGTTATTATTAAGTTTAGCTCTAAGTTTCTGATTATGTATTTTGTAACATAAAGTTATTGTTTCATAATTTAGTTCATTTTTCTGTAGTAGTAGATTTGGTGTTTAACCATATCCTTTTCTATAGATTACATATAAAAAAAAATCAGGTATTCTGTGCTTTTAGGAAGTGGTTGTCTGGCAGGAGACTGGGATGTTGTTTTAGTCACATTTTTCGCTGCTGTGACTAAAAGACCTCAACAGAACAAGAATAGGAAAAGTTTATTTGGGGGCTTATGATTTCAGAGGTGTCAATCCATAGATAGCTGGCTCCATTCCTCGGGGGCTTGAGGTGAGGTGGAAGAGTGTGGTGGAGGGATGTGGCTCACATGAATGATAAGAAGCAGAGAGAGAGACTCCACTCACCACATACAAAATATATACCCCAATATACATGCCCTCAATACCCACCTCCATTAGACACACCCTGCCCACTGACAGTTACCACTGAGTCCCATCAGGAGATTAATTAACTGACTGGGTTAAGGCTTTCATAATCCAATAACTTCCCCTCCAAACTTTCTTGCATTGTCTTACACATGAGCTTTTTGGGGGACACCTCACATCCAAACCCTAACAGGTGTGCTGTACTAGCCTTACACTACTTAAAAGCTCTCTCCTCTGGTATTAACACAATAGACGCGTACATATATTGATCAATGCATGCTGATATTTCTGAGTATTTTAGCCATCCCACTGCCTTCTGATATCTCCATGAATCCTTAGTGTATGGTTAAGATCTTTTTCATGTTATTCACCCATAAATTGGAGCATGGAACCTTCTTTGTTTTTTAACTATTATTTTCACAATATTTACTTGCTTAGATTTTTACTCAAGGTGGCCTCTTTATACTGATTTGTTCAAAATTTCTGCAGGAGCAGAACTCTTGCTCATTCCTCACCAAAACATCTGCACAGCTGCTAAACCCATGCCCTGTATGGATCCTGCTATTATCTGTGGTTTGGGTGGGGCAATATGCACTATCTTACTGTTCTGAGGCTTATGAGGATGTTTTTCTTTTGGTTTGGGGGAGGATGTGGTGAGTTGAACTTTTGCTATTTTTGTTGCTCACTATGTTTTTAGGAAAGGATTTGGAGAAATTGAAAAGCTACGTATCAGGATCTTGCCCTGACCTAAACTCAAAATGGGCTAATTTTAAATCGTGAACCTATCAATCAAGACAACTCAGTCACTATCTCTGTGTCACTCTTGTCTTGTCTGGCTTCTAAGACTTACTTACTTTCAATATAGTTTCTCTTTAATTTAGTAGTTTGTTAACCTCCCTAAAGATATTATTTGGAACTATAATCAGTCTCTATCTCAGAGTTACCCCTATTCCAATATTGCTTCTTCTTGCTTCACCAATCCTCTTCAAATTTCAGTTTCATTCATTAGCTAGCCTCAGTTAAAATACAGCATGTACATTTTGAACAATTTCCTCAATCAGTGATACTTTTTCCTTTAAAATCAAAATTGAGAACTGTATTAACACTAAAATTGCTGTATTTTTCTCCTAGTCATGTTTCAAATTGTTCTTTAAATTTCCAGAGCTCCAGTCACAATGCCTCCTTAATGTTCAGAGGACTTGCTAAACCAAAAACAATTTTCTCAAGTTACTATTGTCTTGACTTTATAGTATATTCCTTTCAAATGAAAAGTAGAATATTCAAACCTGTTACCCTCACATTGCTAGAGTTGACATATTTCTCTGATGAGTAAGTAAAATTAGGTATTCCTCTGTAAGTCTGTAGCATTCTCCCTCATCCTTAGAATGTTAGAATGTTTTCTTCTCTGTACAGAGAAATGGGAGGTAAGTTGGGGTCAGGTGGGGGAGATTGGTCTCTACTTTCCAGTGATCTACTGCAGAGTTCTATGCCTCACTCTTCTCAATTTAGTTCAATCATGAGTACCTCCTATGTGCTAAGTTTTGCGTTGAATAGAAAAGATAAATAAGAAATCATCCTTTGGATACTGGAGTTACATATGGGTTAAAATTCTAATTTACTACTTACTAGAAGTTATCTGAGTCAGCTCTTTAATCTTTCTGTTTCAATTTCAATATCTGAGTGCAATAATTTCTATGTGATACAGTTGTTGTGAAAATTATATATATATAATATATAATTATAAATATATATATATATATATATATATATATATTTGCATACAGTGAGCCATCCATATGTAGATTCCACATCCATGAATTCAATTAACCATGGATCAAAAGTATTCCAAAAAAATTGCACCTGTACTGAATATATACATACTTTTTTTATTGTCTAGCAATGCAGTATAACAACTCTTCACATGACATTTACTTTGTATTAGGTATTTTTAGATTTTGGTGTCTGGGGGTTTTGGGAACCAATCCCCCATTAATACTAAAGGATATATATATATATATATATATATGTGTGTGTGTGTGTGTGTGTGTGTGTGTAGTAGGCACTCAATAAATGTTCTTTTGGAAAATATTATGACCTACTTATAATTTGATAATATTCCTTCCTCTTTTTTTCTTTCCAACCATACAAAATGACTATTACATGGCATATTGTTTTTCTTAATAAAATGAAATACATCTATTTTATTTTTAAGAATGTTTCAAGTCACTCTTCCTGTCTGTAATTGTGGGACATCTGTGAAATTTATTGAGATGACCAGCAGGGTTTTAGAGGTTTAAACTCCTGAATGGATCAGGGAGTTTTTGAACCTTCCAAAGTTGTATTTAAATAGACTAAGTTTGTAACTTTTACATTTTTGGAGGGAGGTAATTTATGGTTATCCCCAGATTTTTAATGGGTCTGAGAAACAGGAAAAAAAAAAGTCAAGAATCACAAGGATGTTATAAAACCACTGGAACTCAATAGCTTGTCTACTTTGGAGATCAGAAACTATCCACATAATTACCTTTTTACAATGCTTGTCACAGAACCATAAAGAGTCAAGAACTTAATTTTTATGACAGTAATAACAACATTTTTTTCCTCTACTAGGAAGGACAGGTATAAAAACTAGAACTGAAAAATAAAAAGGAAAAGACTAGAAGGAGGCAGGCCAAATACTAAGTGCTATACAAAAAATAAAAAAAGCAAAGGGAAAAAGGAGGAAGAAGAATGGGAAGGAGAAAGAGATAGGGAGAGAAACAGAAATGTAAGGGAAGAGAAAGTGGTGGGTAGGGTGTTGGGTGCTGATGGTTGGTTCCCTCACTTCTTGTTTTCCTCTCCAATAATCTTCTCAAGGCAAAGGTTTGCCTAAAGTCCAATAGAAAAATAAGCCTTACACACTGAATGAAGGTTTGTGTGAATTCTAATTTTAGCTTAATTTGATTGTAATACCTTCAGCAAGTCAGTGTTCTTCCACTTTATTATTATTATTTTAAATCTACAAGCTTCAGATAATGTTAGTAAAGTAGAAAAGGGTCTTGTCTCCATATGGATTGTATTGATCCAATTCCAAGAATGTGTTTCCCTATAGAAGCAGTGTCATCAACAGTTTTCATAAAAATACACTTAAAATATAATAGAAGAAAAGGGAACTAGCCTCTCAGCTAGCAGTTCTGAGCTTGGCAAACTGGAACATAGCATTTCTTCTCATTTACTTTCTCATACCCTAGGGTGGTTTTTACCCACCCATATTTATAAATTTGGGGATATGTTTGCACTTCAGAGATAGAAGGAAGCAACGCCATAAATGGTCATTTGTACATAAGAAGCAAAACTAGTTAAATTCCCTGATCCTTATTCTCTCCCTCAATTCTTTCCTGTTCCACATATGTGTCCTTTCTGCCCCTAGTACCTCTCCACATTTTATTTTATTCTAGTTGTATGCTGAGGGGCCTGCCCTTCCAGCATTGACTGTGGGGATCTTGAGAGCATGGAGAAACCCCTCCAGAGATGGTTTCAGAGAACAGTGTCTGCTTTGTGGCATAGCAAAAATATCTTTTATAGTGGGTATGTGCCAATTTACATATAATAGTCATGATAGGCCAGAGGTGATGCACAATATATCATCTTATAGGAGTCCAGACACTAAGAGTTCAAGAACTGCCACAGAGGTCGACCTTGTACCAACAGGAGAATAACTTCTTTTCAAAGGAGCAAGAAAATTGCGCTTGCCAGTATTCTGACAGCACTTTGTCCCAAAACATAGTGTTCTATGTTAGGACTCTCCTTCTGCACAGTGAGCAAGATAAGCATTCCTCCATGAGGGTCCATGGTTAGGCCCTGCCACCATACTACCTCCTAGTAGAACTGGAATGCTGATTCTTCCGAACTCTAGAAGATTCTTTCTGTTCTGCTTGTGCATACCATCTCACCTTCCACCTAGATCTCTCACTCTTCAAATACAGTGTGTTACCTCCCTGTTCCATTTCCACCTTCCACCTTCAACCCTTAGCCCCTGCCATTTCCAGTCAGGTATATCCTTGCCAAAAGTCTGACATATAAAAGAATGGGTAGTATCTTGATTGTCAATGCTCTAATATGTATATTAGGTGGTTGATGTACAGCAGAGAGGGAGAGAAATGCTATCCTGTTTCTCATGAGAAAGGAGGTCAAACTCCTCTTAGGTAAGAAGTAGGAAGATAAATATTGAAACAGATATTTAGAAGAGGAAGAAAATAAAACTGGTTTGTGTCTCTGCTACCTTGGATCTATTCAGTAAAAGAGAAGTCAAGTCCAGCTTAAAGTAGGGGTAAAGTTTTACTCTATTGGTTCCAAAGTATGGACATAATATACATGTAACTCACTGCTAGCCACAAAAGATGAAACAGAGGATGTGTGTAATAATGTGATTATTACTACTCTATCCTGACATATATTTTACACAATGTTGTAATAAAATTAAGAGTCTAAAATATTTGCACTTAGACCACTAGTAAAGAGGACTTAGAATTACAGTTCTGTTGATGTTGACATGTAACCTTTTTTTTTTTCTTGTAGTAGGGATTGAACACAGGGGTGCTTTACCAATGAGCTGACATGTGCCCATTCTTACCAAAGACAGACTCAAAGCAAATTTTTAGAAACAGTTACTTCTGGTTTTTGAAAAATCATTCTAATCCATAGACTCTTGAGGCTTTAATAGTTGAAAATGAATTTAGAAATCACTTAATCTAACGCATCTAGTTAGAGATAACTGCCTCTTGGGTGAAAATCACTTACACACATTTCAGTATAAGCATCTTTATGGTGAGTATCTCTATGTTTCCTAATCAATATTTGCTTCTAGTGGATTAAAAAATGTGGCAGTAAATTTAAACATCTGTTGAGAAGATACTGCCACTTAAAATTTTTGGTCAATCTTCTTATTATCATTATAACTGTTGATAAAAAAATAACTAAATTTACTAAGTACTTGTAATGTACTGGGGCCTCTGCAAATACGCTCCCATGTAACTACTCTAAAAGATGGGGCATCATCATCTCCCTTTCACAGTTGAGGATCAAATGTCTCAGAAAGCAGTTACTGAGTAACAGAGCCAGGATTAAAACACCTTTTGTTCAATAGTTTGTACTCCATCATGTTGTGCCATGGTGGAATTTTCAAAAAGTTATCAGAAATATAACATGAATACTTTCTCAACTTTGTATAGTATATGTTGTTTCAAATATCCTTAAAATTAAAACATTTGTACATGGGCAGATTCTACTGAGGTTTACCTCATGGCAAAGAGAGTATTAGAGGTCATAAAAAGGGCTGGAATACTGAAAGTATTTGAAAATTCTTAGTTAAATGTGAAACATTCAAAAACTTCAGTAATTGTCCAAATCACCATTGGTCAGCATGGATAAATGATTATGAGCTCATTTGGGGGCGGATAACACCACCAATAGGTTTTCACAGGGTCTATCTTTCTTCATTTCTCATCTGGAACATTGATGTTAATGGATCTACCATGGATGAAGAGCTCACTTTAGTCAAAATTATGTCACCTATTGACTTTAGATACTTAAAAGGGGCTTGAATTTCAGGAGGATTGAGAAAGAGCTCTCTTTCTGCTTCAGGTTTTATTATGGGCTGGTTCCCAGAAAACGAATGAAATGGAGCTCAGCATGCAGAAAGCATATTAGTGAGTGCTTTTGAGATCAACACCTGTAAAAAGGAAGAGAAAGAAGCAGGAATAGGCAGTTCTCTGAGAGAATTTGGATTCCAGGAACAAAGTTTGATTGAATGAACATCTTTTTTATGAGTGGAAGCTACCCCATCCAATTAACATCAACTTTCTTATTGGGGCCAGACAAGGCCCTGCCTGGCCAGTCCTAGTACAATGATAGACAGACCATACCTGATCAATATCACCTGCTTTGGCAACTGTGCAGCCCTGGGCCATGGGAACCCCCCACCATTTCCCTCACTTTCTTATCTATAAAACTTCAAAGTCATCCTCAGACCCTTAAAGACAGGGCTAAGAATATGGGTCCTTTTGTCTTCCTAGTGTCCTTAGGCTGATTGAAGCTTCTTCCATGCTTTCACTATTTTACCTTTTTTGTTTGGTTTTTGGGACAAGTGGATGGACCTGATTTGCTAGATTCAAAGTCAGGCCTCTAGCCTAGGATACGGGTAACAAGAGTCAAAACAAATGCTATTTTTTGTACATTGACGTCTTTAAGTCTCTTCTTAGACATTCCAATTCTCCCAAATTTGGATCCCCTGGAACCTCACCCATTCCCTGGCCAATGGCCCCCACCCATCTTCTCATAGTAACCAACTATTATTCCCCCAAGCCTGTTCTGTCTTCCTCTTTTTTCCCTTCTCTGGATGAGCAAAATCAATCAGCTCCTCATTCCAGACCAAGCAGCTTTGTTCTTGTCTCTAAAGGCTTGGTTGGTGTTGGAAATATAAAATCCAGAGTCTTATGTTCTACTCCAGCCCTCAACAAGGGTTTTGATTTCCTTTCAAAGAAAGACATTTTTCTTCCAGAGAAATTCTAGTACAATCTATAAAAAAAATTCTCTACTTTCACAAGGAAATTAATAAATTCATGAAAAAAGATAGTGAATGCAGACAGGTGATAGAGAAAAGGAAGGAAGGGTGTGTGCAATTGTTGTAGAGGACAGTAAGGTAAAGGGATGTAAAAACCAGAGGTGCAGGAGAAATTAGGAATATAGGAAATGTGTAAATTAGTCCAGGCTTCAAAAGAAGGGAAAGGGTCTCCAGAACAGGATGGGGCTGAAAGGACAACCTCAAATGGAGGAGGATACTACTGTAGGAAGTTTGCAGGTAGAAAAGAGAGCTGAGTGCAATTATTTTTTAAAATATCATCTGAAGTTCAAAGCCAGCCTCAGCAACTTAGTGAGGCCCTAAGCAACTTAGCAAGACTCTGTCTCAAAATAAATACTATTAAAAAGGACTCAGTGGTTAAGTGCCTCTGGATTCAATGCCTGGTACCAACAAAATAATCTGGTTAGAACAAAGGGTGAGGGAAAGTAAATAAGGGAGCAAGAATATTGACTCAAGTAATTAAAAAAATTCTTTTTAGTTGTAGATGTGCACATAATTTTATTTATTTATTTTTATGTGGTGCTGAGGATCAAACCCAATGCCTCACATTTGCTAGGCAAGTGCTCTACTACTGAGCCACAACCTCAACCCGGTTCAATTAACTTTTATGGGAAATGGAGAAGGGAACTAATTGCAAAAGTAAAGGAAAAGCCCTCAGGCTTCAACTGAGACAGCAAGATTTCTTCCAGCAAACCTCCTGTTTGTGCTGTTGCAGCAATTCATAACAGTTATTATTTTATGGCTATAAAATGTTTCATCAAGTTATGTATAATAACTATCCATCTGTTTTACTTGATTCCTTAAAAACTGAAGTCCAGCAGTTTTAAAAAGACAGTTGAGCTCACTTTACCTAGATGGTCTACCTACAAATAATTAAAGTCCCCATAAAAAGGAATTAAAATAATAAACACATCTGCCTTTTCTGCAATTTTATATTTTTCTTTAGCAAAAGATTATAATTTTTAAAAACATATGCAAGCTGTATTGCTTTTTATTGTGACAAAATATATACAGCATAAACTATGTCATTTTAAGGGTACAATTAATGGCATTAATTACATTTATACTATTGCACAAATATCACCACCAAAGATTTCCAAAGATATTCCATCGCCCCAAACAGAAACTCTGTAGTCATTAAGCAATAACTCACCCTTGTCCCCTCCTCCAGATCCTGGTGATCTTTAATCTCTCTCTATTAATTTGTCTATTTTGGACAGTTCATGAGTGTAATAACACAATACTTGTCCTTTTGTATCTGGCTTAAATCACTTAGTATATTGACTTTACAGTTCATTCCTGTTTTGTCATGTATCAGAGCTTTATTTCATTTTATGGTTGAATAATTTTCAACAGTACATATATACCATGTTTTGTTCAGCCACTCATTCATTGATGGACACTGGATTTTTCTATATTTTGGCTATTATAAATAATGTCACTATAAATATCTCTTCAAAACCTCTTCTAACTCTTTCAAGTTTATACCTAAGAGTAGAATTGCTGGATTGTATGGTAATTCTGTTTAGCTTTTTTAAGAAACTACCCAGCTTGTTTCCACAGTGGTTGGACCATTCTATATTCCTGCTAGCAATGTACAAGTGTTCCAATTTCTCCAGATCCTGTCAAAATCTTTTACTTTCTTTTTTCTTATAGCTGTGGTAGTAAGTGTGAAAATGTACCTCATGGTTGTTTTGATTTCTATTTTTTATTTTACTCTAATGACTAAGTATCTTTTCATGTGTCATTTGTTTATCTTTTTTTGGAGAAATGTCTATTCAACTCCTTTTCCATTTTTTAGTCAGGTTGTTTGTCTTTTAATATGCTGTTGAGTTCAGTTTACTTGTATTTTGTTGAAGATTTTTGCTTCAATATTCTTAAGGGATATTGGCCTATATTTTTGTGATTTTTTTTTCTGGTGATTTTATCAGGGAAATGCTGGCCTCATAGAAGAGTTAGAAAGTGTTCCTCCTCTTTTATTTTCTGGAAGAATTTGAGAAGGATTGGTGTTAATTTTGTAGGATTCACTATTGAAGCCACCTATCCCTAGACTTTTCTCTTTGGGAGATTTCTGATCTCTGATTCAATCATTTTATTTGTTATAGTACTATTGAGATTTTTCTCTTTCATTTTGAGTCGGTTAATAATTTGTGTGTTTCTAATATTTGTCACATTGCACCTGGGTTATCTGATTTGTGGTATGCAATTGTTCATGGTATTCCTTATTATTCCTTTCTAATTTTTAAAGTTGGCAATCATGTTCTCACTTTCATTTCTGATTTTCGTTTGTCTTTTTTTTCTCCTCGCCAGTTTTGTTAAAAGGTTTGTCAATTTCAATAATCTTTTCAAAGGATCATTTTTTTTGTTTTGCTGATTTTCTGTATTGTTTTTCTGTTCTCTATTTATCTATGCTCCAGTCTTTATTATTTCCTTTCTTCTGCTGGTTCCATATTATTTCACTCTTCCTCTTCTAGTCCCTCAAAGGAGAAAGATAGATCATTAATTACTTCTTTTCAAATGAATGCATATACGGTTATAAATATCCCTCTCAATATTGTGTTCACTGTATCCTGTAAGTTTTAACATGTGTATGCTTTTGTTTTCATTGGCCTTATGTCCTAATCTTTCTTGTATTTTTGTCTTTGACCCATTTGTTATCTACTAGTGTGTATTTAATTTTCACTATTTGTGGATATTCCAGTTTTCCTTCTATTTTGATTTATATAGTTTTATTATGCTATGGTTAGAAAAGATACTTTGTATGATTTTAACATTTTTAAATTCATGAAGATTTCTTCTGTGGCTTAATACATGGTCTATCCTAGAGAATGTTCCATGTACCCTGAGAAGAATGTGTACTATGTTGTTATTGCTGGGATGTTCTCTATATACCTATTCAGTGACGTTTGTGAATTATGTTGTTCGAATGCTTTAATTCTTTGCTTATCTTCTCTCTAGGTATTTTATTTTTGGAAGTTCTATATTGAAGTTTTCAACTATCATTGTAGAAGTTTGTCTCCATTTAATTATGTCAAGATTTGCTTCAAGTATTTGGGTCTGTTTATTGGTACAAATATTTTTATGATTTTTATATCTTCTCCATGAACTAACTAACCCCTTTATCAACATACAGCGTTCTTTGGCATTAAGACAGCATTTGACTTGGAAGTCTTGTTTGCCTGATATTAGCATAGTAACCTTTCCTTTCCAATTGATCTGCGTCTTTGGATTTAAAGTGAATATCTTGTAGAAAATATGTTAGTGAATCATATATATTTATCGATTCTGCAAATCTTTGCCTTCTGATTGAGGCATTTAACGCTTTATATTTAAAATTTTACTTGCAATGAAGAACTTCTGTTATTTTACTCCATGTTTTCTGTCTTCCATACAACTTTCTGGTCCCCCATTTCCTCCCTTATGGTCTTCTTTTATGTTTAGATAATTTTTGTAGTGAACTATTTAACTCTCATTTTATTTTGTATATATATTTTTAGACATTTTCTTTTTGGTTACCATGGTGAGTCTAAATAACTTTAAATTTATATATTAATATATAAATAAATAAATATATATATATATATATATATATATATATATATATATATATATATAAATAAAGTATATTTCACACCTTAAATTTATAGCAAACTATTTTGAAATGGTACCAACTTATTCAAAAACATACAAAAACTATTCTCCCCCTTTATGTTGTTACTGTCCTTAATATATTTTATATGTTATATGCCCAATAGATTTATAAATTTTTATTTATGTGACTTTAAATCCTGTCAGAAATAAAAGGCAGACTTATAAACAAAAATAAAAGAATACTTGTTTTTATATTTTCCCATGTATTAATGTTTATGGAAATACTTATTACTTCATATGGCTTTGAGATACTCTCTAGTATTTTTCATTTCAACTTTAAAGTCTCCCTTCAGCATTTCTTGTATGGTGGATCCAGTGATAATTAAATCTCTCAGCTTTTCTTTATCTGAGTGTGTCTTTAGTTCTTCCTGATTTTCTGAAAGACAATTTTTGTTGAACACAGACTTCTCAGTTAACAATATATTTTTTTTCCCCACCACTTTAAATCTCTCTCCCTGCTGTCTTCTAGCTGTATGGTTTCTGTTGAGAAATAGGCCTTTAATCTCATTAAGTATTCCTGTATGTGATAAGTCATTTCTTTGCTGATGCCTTCAAACGTTTTACCTTTGGCTTTTTACTGTTTGGTTAGAATGTCTCATTATGGGTATCTTTGAATTTCTTCAACTTGGAATGCACTGAACTTCTTGGATTTGTAGGTTAATATCTTTAATCAAATTTGGGACGATTTTGTTCACAATTTCGTCAAATACTCTTTCTGCCCCTTTCTCACTCTTTTCTCCTCCTAGAATTTCTGTAACATATGTTGGTTCACTTGGTGGTATCCCATATATATCTTAGGTTCTGCTCACTTTTTAATAATTAACATATTTTATTTTTTTCTTTAAAAAAAGTCAATTAGAATCACAGTGAAACTGAGTGGAAGGTAGATTTCTCATAAGTTCCTTACTATCATATATGTACTGCCTTTTCCACTATCAATATCCCACGCTACATTTCTATCAATAAACAACACTGACACATCATTATCAATCAAAGTCCACAGGGTTATATTGGGGTGAATCCTTGATGTTATACATTCTGCTTAGACAAATTTATAGTGACATTTATCTACCATTATAGTTTTATAAAGAAGAGTTTTCCTGCTCTAAAAATCCCTATGTTCCATCTATTCATTTTTCCTTCCCCTAAAACCTGTAGCCCACCCTGGATCTTTTTACATTGTTGCCTTTTCCAGAATATAATCTGGCTGGAATCATAAAAGACATAGCCTTTTCAGATTGTTTACTTGGTAACATGCACTTAAGGCTCTACCATATCTTTTTGGATGTTGGTTGCTTAATTTATAGTGATGAATAGTATTAATTTGTCTAAGTATACAGAAGTTTATTTATGCACCTACCTGTGACAGACTTAGGCTACTAGAACAAAATACCACTGGCTAGGTAACTTAACAAACATTAATTTTCTCACAGTTCTGGAGACTAGAAGTCCAAGGTGCTTATAAATTCAGTTTCTAGTGAGTGCTCTCTTCCTGGCTTATAGATGGTACTCTTGTCTTATATCCTCATAAAATTTTACCTATAAGTATGGAGGAAGGAAGAGAGGGAGACAGAGTATGCATCAGTGCTCTGACATTTCCTATAAGAACATCAATATTTTTGGAGCAGGAACCCACACTTATGACCTCATAAAACCTTCACTATTTCCTTAGAGACCTCATTTCCAAAATAGCCACATTGGAGATTGGGGTTTCAGCATATGAATTTTGGACACTACACAAACTTTTACTCCACAGAATACCCATTGAGGGCCATCTTGGTTGCTTCTGAGTGCAGGCAATTCTTAATAAAGCTCCTATAAATATTCACGCAGTTGGTCGTGTGGACATAAGTTTTCAGTTCATTTGAGTAAATATCAAGGAGAACAATTGCTGAATTGTGTATCAAGACTATGTAGTTCTGTAAGAAAATTGCCAAACCCTCCTTCAAAGTGGTTTTGCATTTGCATTCCAACAATGAAGGAGGTTCCTCATTCTTCTTTTTTTCTGCTCCTTAAAGTCAATAATTTTAATTCAACTGTCCTTCCCCAAGTACACTGAATCTTTTATAGGCTTGCTCAATTTCCCTGGATTTTTTTTTCATTTTAATCATTGTATTTTTCAGCTCTAGAATTCCTTTCTTGTTCCTTTTCACAATTTCTATGTATTTATTAGTATTCTAATTTTGTTCAGGCATCATTTTTCCTAGTGTCTTTTTGTTCTTTGTTCATGTTTCTCTTTAGCTCTTTGAGCATATTTAAGACAGTTGTTTTAAAGTTTTTGTCTTGTTATTCCTATATCTCGAATCTTTCAGGGATGGTGTCTGCCTATTTGTTTTGTTCCTTTGAGTAAGTCATACTTTCTTATGTCTTTGTATAACTTGTAACTTTTTTAAAAAGTGAAAACTGGACATTTGGCTATTGTAATATGTTAACTGGAAATGAGATTCCCCCTTCCCCTTCTCCAGGACTTCAGTTTCCTGAATATTAAAGACTGTGGCAGTTTATTTATGTATTTATTTATTGTTGTATCGGGGGAAAATGCCTTTCAAAAAAGGCAACTGTAAAATGCAGAGACCTCTGTAATAATTACTTGTGTTTTTTTTTTTTTTTAAGTAAAATAATGGGTGGGATCCAAGGAATCAAAGCAGTAGATGGACAAATAGGAGAATCTCCTAAGTTATTTTCAGGAAATGAAGCAACAACATGCAAAGGTAAACTTTTTCCATCAAGGAATTCTTCTAACTTCAGCTTGTCTCATATATTACCGTGCCCTCTCCTTTAGTGGAAAACTGTGACTTACTGCAAACCAATTGGCAGTTCATTTATTTAATGCTTTTCCCAAACTTTTATTGCAGACTGTATTCATTGTCAGTGAGGTCACCAAAGTCTCTTTTCCTTGGCTTGTGTTCAGCTAGTGTTCTGACAGGGATTTTCCTGAATGCCATCTACTCTCCCAGTCTTACAAATTGGCTCTGAGCCAGGGTCATTCTTTAATTATTCACATTTGCACTGTGCCAAGGGATCAGCTCAAGGTGAAAGCTTATTAGGGATTTCTCAAGTGTTTTCTGAGCATATGTCTTACCCTGGTATATGTGCATAGCTTTCTAAATTCCCACGTGTATATGGTTGCTTTTGAATTTCCTAATTTCCCAAAGAAATTTGACCCAACTTTTGCCTAAGTATTATATGTTTCAACTATAATCTCACTCCTAGGTTGTTAATTCAGCCTGCAGTGTTTTTAGTTTTTTTGGCCTAAGTTATGACTTAGTTGAAATAGGGAATAGCACTTGAATCAGTACTTCTTTATTAGTCTGTGTGGGCTGCTATAACAAAATACCACATGCTGAATATCTTTTAAAAATCAGAAATTTATTTTTCATAGTTCAGGAGGCTGTAAAGTACAAGATCAAGGTTCTAGGTGATTTGGTTTCTAGTTTCACCCTGTTTAGCTGATGGGGTACTTCCTTCTGTGTCCTCACATGATGGAGAGAGGCAGATGGAAAAGAAGGAAGAGTGGAAAGAGTGAGAGAGGGGAGGGAGACAGAGAGGGAGAAAGGAGAAAGGGAGGAGGGATGGAGGGAGGGAGGAAGTTAGAGAGAAAGAGAGAGAGAGAGAGAGAGAGAGAGAGAGAGGAAGAAGCACACTATGGTGTTTCTTCCTATTATAAGAGCACCAGCCCTATCAGATTGGAACCTAATATTATGACTTAATTTATTATGACTTAATTTCTAAGTACAGTAACATTGGAGGTTAGAGTTATAACATATGAATGTGTGGGCGCAAAGGAATTCAGGCCAGAGTACCTGTTCTAACCAATCGGGTTAGAATACAATAATTTGCAAACAAGGTCTGCTTTGCTTGCTCCTTTTCGAACCTGGTAAACAGCTCCACACTAGGAATAGGGGCTACTAATGCTTTTAGACTGTACTGCTGTCAGAATGTTGCTTCTTTATGACTGTAGCAATTGTATAACTGCTGCTGCTTTGCCATACTATTGCCACAAGACTATTGCCACTCTAAATATCTCCATGAGGGAAAGGGGGTAGTGTAAGGACAAGCAAAATCACCATGAAACATTCCTACTGGTTTCATGTGCCTTTTTCTTGATTAAGTGCTTAGTTGGTTGCTGTTTACCTTTATCTATTTTTCAGAACTCTCGCAAAATCAGTTCTAACAGTTTCTGCTTGTGTTTGTGTGTATGTGTGCATATGTGTGTTTTGATGTCTCTGTGGGAGAACAAGAGCTTAGAGCTTCTTACTCTGCCATTTTGTTGTCTTTATTCAAAAGACTGTAATATTTGCAGGTTTTTTCATAGGCTTTATGCTATTCCTTTAGACCGAAGTTTTCAAAATGTGTTTTACTTCTTGTAGAAAAATAAAATATTTAGGTTTCTTTTAAATGAAGTGATAAAATATATCTTAAATAGTGCAGAAGTTATATATTCTAACTAATTTAACCAAAAAAGTGTCATTCAATACAAGGATACAGGGTAAGAGCTCATGGAATTGGGCAGTAGGGCCATTTGTGGGGTAGTGGCCAGGGAAAATTTGAAGGGGACCAGAAAGCTCCTCTCTCCTCTCTTTCCCTTTCTAAAGGAGCCCCATAACTCAGGGTTAATTAGTTTTCTCAGACAATTGGCTTCATTCCTTTCTCTCCCTGCAGAATGATTTCTTATTTGGGTTTAGCCTGATTTAAAACTCATGTTTGGTTATAGTTTTAGTGTTCAACAGAGAATAGCAAAAGCCTTTATGTCCCAACTCCAAATTCCAGACGTGGGAATCTCATTGATTCAGAATCTATCAATGACCAAACCTCATCCAATCACTATGGTCAGGTAGGGAGAAAGGTCCTCTCATATCAATATACCTAATAGATGGTTTGATCAGCTTTTTAACTGTTGTGACCAAAAGACATGACAAGCACAATTTTAGAGGAAACATTTATTTGGGGGCTCATGGTTTTAGAGTCTCAGTCCATAGGTGGCCGACTCTATTCCTCAAGGTCTGGGATGAGGCAGAGCATCATATCAGAAGTGTGTGGCAGAAGAAAGTAGCTGAAAATATGGCACCAGGAAGGAGAGAGAGAGAGAGAGAGAGCGAGTACTCTGCTCAAAAAGGACAAAAATATAAACCCCAAAGGTACACTTTCAGGGATCTATCTCCTCCAGACACACCCTAAAGTTACCATCCAGTTAATCTCTATAAGGGGATTAATGCCTTGATTTGGTTAAGACTTTCATAACCCAATCATTTCACCTCTAAACATTCTTGCATTGTTTCCCATGTGAGCTTTTGGGGGATACATAATATCTAAACCATAACAGGGAACCAACCTATAGATGGGAGTTATAGTAAAGGGCTAAAGAACAGGGTGCATCTCAGCAGAGATGACAAAAACCCAAAATGGTATCTACTACAGTTCATTTTTAAATTTTAAGATAAAATTTAAAAGAAAGAAAAAATATGCCATAGTACATAACTAAATATGTTTAGTTCTTTACAATAACAATATCAACATTCATAAATAATTTACTCCTGTGGAATTTCAAACTAAAGCAAGCTTTGCCTATTCCATTTTACAAAAAACATTTTCTGCTTTTGGTGAGCCACCAAGGAAAACAACTAAAGAACATTATGATTCTTATTCCAAGGAACTAGAAGAATACAGAGTAAAACCATCAAGCCTAACCTCACAAGTTGAGAATATTTCTTGCAATAACACTAATTCCTTGATGCACACATTGTAGTCATGCTGAATCCTCTTCCCTTGAGGTTAAAAGTAATTCCTAGACTTTCTTTTTTCTTTATCTTCTCCTCGTTCTGAACTGGCAAGTATTGTGAGAAATTTTGTTGAAAACACACTGTCACCAGTCTTCTCTCTTCTCAGTTTCCTAGTGTCCATTTTTTCCCTAGAATTTTTCATTACTACCATAGATCATCTATAACCACATATAGTCCAGTGTCTAGTTAAGCCAGTAATTTCATATGATTTGGGGTTACAGCAAGTAGCAGAAAGCAAGAAACAATACAGCTATCTTCCTCTGTCCAGTTTCACTTTTTGAGGTTTCATTTACCCATGGTCAACTGTAGTCTAAAAGTATTAAAAATTTCCAGAAATAATCAATTCAGAAGTTTTAAATTGTGTGTCATTCTGAACATGTGATGAAACCTAAAGCCATCCCACTCCATCCTACCCACCATGTGAATCATCCCTTTGTCCAACCTATCAATACTGTACACACCGGCTGCTCATTTTCACTTAGTAGCCATCTCAATTATGAGGTCAACTATCATGGTATTGTAGTGAGTGTGCTGAAATAATCTTCACTTCACTTATTAAATAATGACTCCAAGGTGCAAGAGTAGTGATGCTAACAACCTTGGGATGGCAAAAAAAAAAAACAAACAAACAATAAAGTACTTTCTTTAAATGAAAGGTGAAAATTCTTGACTTAATAAAGAAAGAAAACAAAAGCATATGCTGAGATTGCTAAGACATACACTAAAAGAAGATATTTGGGAAGAGAGGATACATTCACATTAATATAACTTTTATTATAGTACACAGTCAAAATTATTCTATTTTTATTATAGTTATTATTATCTCTTACTGTGCCTAATTTATAAATTAAACTTTATCGTAGGTAACTACATGTAGTAAAAACAGCGTATATGTAGGTTTTGGTACTAGGTACAGTTTCAGGTATCCATGGGGTCTTGAAACTTATTCCCTATGGATAAGGGGGGACCACTGTTCAAAAACCCAGAAATCTAGGATAATTCATCTACTATGTAATCAAGACTTGAATCCTACACTAAGGCTAAATAAATCTTATTCATCCTAACATATTTATCTGTTAGGTTACTCATGCCAAACTGTACATTGTCCATAATTATATAATATTTACTTCTGACATTTCATTGTATAAAGCCTTTCTCTGTGTGCACAAGTCCTCCTCTGTAAAAGAGAAAGACATATATTCTACCATATATATACTTGCTGTTGGGCACAATTTTGCTCTAGGATGAACACTTAAAACTAGCTAAATGTGTATTTATTACTAAGAATATTTAAGTATTGCTGGGGCAAATACCTAGCTACAGTTAGAAATTAATTAATCAAAAGGAAAAGGAGTCAGTCATAATTATGTATTCTTCTTAAAGCATAGTAAATTTTCAACAGGCTAATAAAATGAGATCTGACATTTAATAAGCTACCATCCTGCCACACACACTTAAGCCTAAACTGCTTGCCTATGAATGATGCTAATATTTACAAATGCACACAGTAAAATCAGCAAGTAAATTACCACCATTTGAAAGAAAATTCTCTATGGGATTCACACCTAAATATGTAACACTTATTTGCTTAAAAATTTAAAAAGGCAGATCTAACCAAATTAATTGAAAGAGTGTTAATACACTATTACATAAAATCATACTGACTATCTTTTGAAAACAGATTGAGATTATTGTCCCCATTTAACGAATAGGGAAATTGAAATTTAGGTTTAAGTGACTTTTCATAAGTCACCCAGTTAATTAGTGATAAGACTAAAGACAGAATTCCAATTTCAGGATATTATTGCTCATTCCACTCTGATTTTTTTTTTTTTTTTTACATCGAGGACCACCAATGTTTCGATCTCAGTAAGATTCACAATTTATCTCTTTATGATCATATTAAAAAACCCTTATATAATTTAGGTGTCAGGGACCACAGGTAATAATAGCATTATATGTAATCTATTAAAGTGAAAAAGATAAACTCCACTTTAATCAATTGTTATTCAAATAACACCCACTTATGTGCTGCCCATTGTGTTAGGCTCTATTATAGTTAACTGTATTAGTTATTGAATGTTATATAACAAAGTATCCTAAAACTTAGTGGCTTAAAACAATTATTTAAACATGTATTATCTCATTTTCTGGGGGCCAGGAGTATAGGAGCAGCTTAGTTGAGTGGTTCTGGCTCAGGGTCTCACTTGAAGTGACAGTTAAGATGCTGGCCAGGGATGCATGATGTCATTTCTATGTTGGACTATTGTTGGAGGATCTGCTTTCAAGGACATTTGCATGGCTGTTGGCTGGAAGCCTTAATTCTCACCAACCGGGCCTCTCCATAAGTTGCCTAAGTGACCTGATGATAAAGACATGACGGCTACCTTTCCCTGAGATAGTTGGGCTTTCAGGGAGAGAGAAAAGGACACCCTTACTAGATGGAGATCTAGACCTATAAGCATGATCAGTCATGTTTGTCCCTTTAGCTAGAGGAAAAAAGCATTCAACATATGCTTGTATGAGATCAACTTGAACAAAAACATAATCAATTCAAATGTCATCAGATTCAAGCTACACAATATACCCATAACTGATCTGTAGCTAGACTATTTAAATAAGATGAAACATCCTGATTCACAAAAGCCTGCCCAGGAACCTGCACTTTTCCTCCTAGGAGAATCATTCATATAGTCAGGGAGATCAACCCTGTTTGAATAACTTGTCTTACCTTCTATGAGAGGCCAGGGGCATATGCACCCTGCCTTTGGGGTGTGTATACCTTTCATTTGCTGTCTCTATTAATAAATTATTGCTTGTGCCTTGCTTTCAATACATCCTGAAATGCTTTTACATGGTGTAAGGCAAGAACCTGCCTGGGGCAAATGGAGGGTCCCAATGTCCCCTAGAGAGACCTCCTTGGACCCCTGTCTGGTGACACTTTCAGCAAGTAATTCCAGAGAGTGAACAAAAAGAAAGCTGGCATATCTTTTATAAACTCCCTTCAGAAGTCCACTATGTCATTTTCATTTTATTCTATTCATGAAAAGTTACTAAGTACAGCCCAAACTTAAAGTTAGGGGAATTAAGCTCTATCTTTTGAAAGAAGCATGAAAGAATTTGTGGATATATTTTAAAACCACTAAGTTAATCTATAAAATTCAAGTTATTATAAAATGACTTATTTAATATTTGGATATTCAATGGAAAACTAAGTTTATTAGAGAATATTTTATCACTGTGGTTAGCTTGCATATTCTGTCCCATTTTCATCTTACCCTATCAAAAAAAATTGTCAACACACTGCTATATAAATGATAATCTACCTCATTATATCAATAAGGAACTATATTTAAGACTTATAATAGAAAGCTCATATAACAAAATCTTATATAGAAAAAATTTATTTTTCCTCACCTAACAACAACCCAGAAATGGCCAGCCTAGCTGGTAAGCTGGCCCTCCAAAGCAATCATGAACCCAGATACGTCTGGCTTCCTACACCATTAATACTGAGTGTGTGGCTTTTGTCATCATGGTTGAAGTTTTGTGGCTCTACCTTCAGCATGGTGTCCTAGTTCTAAGAAAGAAAAAGGATGGGTGTAGGTCAAATGGCTAAGAAACATTTCCTCCATAAAGCTTTCCTTAAGCCCTAACTTTCATTTCATTGACAGGTTACATGTCCAGTACTGACTTAAAAGAGTCTGCAGAAGTGAATGTTTTTAACTGGACACATTGTTACCCTGAAAAAAATCATGGTTTTGCTAGTAGGAAAAAAAGATTTCGGTTTAGACAACTAGCAATGTCTACCCTCCTGCTCCAAGGAACTTCGATATACATTATCAAAACATTAGACACTAACCAGACAACACTATCCAAGGTTTATTAATGTTTCAAATGTGGTTCAGAGGGGAAAATCTGTTCAGTTTTAAGTTCACATATAAAGTATATTTTTCAAAGTAACCATAACTTTGTTTTTCCTAGTTGATAATGTTGAATAATCAGCTGACACAAATGTCATTTTTAGGAACATGTCCAAGATGATAACTGTACAGTTTGCATAAAGCAGTTTATTGAAGAGGTATTTATAACAGTAAAAACTTGGGGAAAAAACCCACAAATGTCAATCAATACAATACTGCCAAGATTTATGATCATACACACATTCACTTAATAGATACTATGCAACTTTTTAAAAATGATGTTATCTATGACAGTGAGAAAAGAACTATGAATGCAAGATATAGTTTATGAAATATTTACTTCTATTTTCTAATGTATTATTTAGTTTTAGAGAGATGTTTAGAAGAACGTAACAGAATTTTTTAATGATTAGATTATGGGATTTGAACAAATTATAACTATCTTTACATTTTTATTTGAAGGTTTTGAATTTGTTTGCATAAGCATGTACTGTTTTCATAAAGCAATAACTATTTTTCAAAAACACCAGAAAAGGGATGGGCGATTTGATCAACATTCCTTTTTGCATATAATTTCCCTAGATTTGACTATGGCTAATCTTATCATTGGAAGGGTTTACCTTTGTTCACTGGGGATAAAAGGGTTATTCTTTGTTCACTATAACTTTCAATTAAATTAAAATGACACAAAGGAATCCTGAGTTTGGTTTGGTTTGTATTTGGAACACTGTGACCCCTAAAGGAGTATCTTTTCTAGTTTCTTTGTGGAAGTATATGGAACCAAGCTGTGGTGGGGGATGGGCCTGGGCAACAACTACACAGAAGTTGAGGAGGAAAGGAAGTTAAACGTGGGATATAGTAAAGAGAAGTCTGGAGGCATGGGACAAGAAAGGGCACCAACCTGGCTGTCATGATTCTGGCATTTCTCTTCTGGCATGTTCTGTTAGTTTATCTTTCTGGCCTCAGTTTCCTCATCTGAAAAAAGACATCTAAATTAGAATCACTAGATGTTCCTTAAGTTTTTTAGGGGGAGAGGGGGTACAGGGGATTGAACTCAGGGGGACTTGACCACCGAGCCATATCCCCAGCCCTATTTTGTAATTTATTTAGAGACAGGGTTTCACTGAGTTGCTTAGCATCTTGCTTTTTGCTGAGGCTGGCTTTGAATTCGCTATCCTCCTGTCTCAGCCTCCTGAGCCACTGGGATTACAGGCGTGTGCCACTGTGCCTGACCATTAAGTTTTAAAATTCTTTTGGAAGACTCTTTTGGATCTACTGATGTTAAGTCGTGGCAAACTATACACTAAAGCTGAACCCAAGCAAATTACAGGAAAAATAACAATAACTAAAATATGCTACTTATTATTTCTCCCAGGCATGCTAAGTAACTTGCTAACATTACACAGCCAATAAATAGGGGAAGGGAAGCAAGGTTCCAGCCTGTTATGGTTTGAATATGGCTTGTCCCCATCATAAGATGTTAAGAGGTGGAACCATTAAGAGTTGATTAGGGCTCTGCCCTCATGAATAGCTTAATCCACTCACCTGATTAATGTATTGATGGGTTAATGGCTGTCCAGACAGCAGGTCTGCTATAAAAGGGAGCTTGGCTAGGTCTATTATGAGCTCCCTGTTTCTTGCCAGGTGATATTCTGCTTTGCTTCAGGGCACTGCCAGCAAGAAGGCCATCGGCCAGAACTTTGCCCAGAACCACAGCCAAAATAAAGCTCTTCTTTATTTTGACTATGGCTAATCTTATCATTGGAAAGGTTTACCTTTGTTCATTGGGGGGGGGGGGGAGATTATTCTTTGTTCACTATAACTTTCAATTAAATTAAAATGACACAAGGAATCCTGAGTTTGTTTTGGTTTGTATTTGGAACATTGTGACCCCTAGAGAAGTATCTTTTCTAGTTCCCTTGTGGAAGTATATGGAACCAAGCTATGTTATAGTTTAGCAACAGAAAATGAAGTGAAACAGACCAACCAGCCTGTTTTCAGAGTCTACTTTTAACACTTACAGGTTATTAAAGAACTGCCCAAGTCACGCATTTAAATGAAGCAGGCAGTAGCTTTCCGATCCTGGAGCTTGGCCTTGTAGAGGGTTAAAGCCAATGACATACAGACCTTCCACTCACCTCCTCACTACGTGGTGGGGTTGTCTCGACAGGTGGCAACCACCCCCTAAGGGCAGATGATTTTTGCAAGCTTTTAAGAACTTCTTCCTGCTATATTGTAGGACAGAAATGAAGTACTGACAGAATCAAAGTTTATGCACGTGTTCTTGCAGAAGGCTTTCTGATATCACTGTTTTTCAGTTCTTTCTGGTTCACACATCACGTTATGTAGCACCTTTCTGCATAGCTCATCTTGCCGTATTTCCTTTCGTTAAGACCAGAGAGAAAGTGAGAATATGGGGAGAGGACTAGCGAGGAAAAAAAAAAGGACGGGTTAAGAGCAGGTTAGAGGCCAAGATACTACTACAGAGTTAAGAGTCCGTCTCTCAGACAAAGGTCCCTCAGTGACGAACAGTCTCAGTTCTAGTTTCCTTCCTTTCACTACGTTCCTCTCCTCCTCAGTCTCTAAGTATGGAAGCTAGTGCAGAACCCAACAGCAGAGTTGGAAAGGTGAAACCCGTAGATAAGATGCGCAAGAGGGCAGCAACTAAGCGTACAGCTTCTGAAAGCCCCGACTTCCCAGACCCCTTCGCAGAAGGGCGGAGCTCGTGGTCGGCGCCCTATCCCCGCGTCCGCACGTCGCCGTAGCCCCGCCCCTCCCTGCCCCCTCCGGCTCCGCCCTTCCCTGGGGCTGGTGCGGCGGCGGCGACGTCAGCGCTAGGAGACCCCTGGGTGGCGGCTGCGCCGTAGGCGGGCCGCGGCCTGGACGCGCTGCAGGGAGGGGCGGAGCGAGCGGGCGGGAGCGCGCGCCGGGCCCGCCTCGGCTGCCGCCGCCACCGCCGCGGGAGAATGATCTGGGCGGTAGCGGGCGGCCCGGGCTAGCGGCCACGAGCCAGTTCTGCGGCTGCCCAGACGAGCAAAGGTCGCCAGCCCCGAGTCGACCCCCTCTCCGCCCCCCAGGAGGGGCGAGAGGGAGCAGCTGCTGATGTCAGGTACGGCCAGGAGAGGCGCCCTCAGGCTGCGGGTCGGAGGTCTGGGCTCCCCTCGCCCTCCCCCCTCTCGGGGTGTGTGAGCCCGAGCGTGGAGGGTGGAACTGAACGCCAGGCGCCGCCAAACAGGTGTCTTGGGGTCGGGGCCGGGCTTGGGGCGTTCGGGCTTCTGAGGGAGGCGCTGGGCACTTCGAACTCCTGGTGCCTCCGCGAGCTGCCACGGGGGCCGGGTGCCCACCGGCCGTTATTTTGACGACATGTAGCCACTTGTCGTGGCGGGTCCTTCCTTTCGCCCTCCCGCACAACTCACCTCCTGCGCTCGTGCTGCTGGGCGTCGGGCGTCCGCGTGAGGCGCGGGGTGCGCCCCGGCTGCGGGCCGGATCACCTAGCGGTCCTGTCCTGCCGGGCCCTGCCTGCCCCGCCCCCGGGTCCTCCCCGCCCGGGTCCCCAGCGGCGGTCTAGCCAACTCGACTCAGGTGTGGGCACCTTCCGCGAGAGCCGGGCTGCAGCGCCGCCTGAGCGCCCAGCGTGCGGGCGCCGTCCAGAAGTGCCTGGGGCTTGCTTGGATCATCAGGTTTGTCTGTAGCTGATTTATTTTTTAAAGTTTCCCTGCCTCTGACAGTGAACAAGCCAGGTGCGTATCGGGGCACTTGCTACCAGAAAGAGGGGGGAATTTTTTTTTTTTAACTCAAAATTTTTTCCCCTTTCCCCCTGCAAAGTGTGATGGATTACTGGATTCTGGCAAGTTGTCCATAGTGCTTTGAGTTTAGATAAATTGCATGCTTCTAATAGACCGCAGTTTAGGGGTAGGGATTTATTCATTTTTAGCCCTTAGCCGCCCCCTCCCCCTTGCCATTTTTTAAAATAACATCATCAACAACAACACAAGACTCACATTCTGGAAAAGCTTATTAAGTTTCCAGTTTTCTAAATTCATTGTGAGTATATAGCCTTATTTCCTTTTAATGCTTTAATGGTTAAAAACTATGCTGACTATGAATTGATTTCATTATGAATTAAAAAGTTACAAAGTGGGTTGGGGCTGTAGCTCAATTGGTAAGAGTGCTTGCCTAGCACGTGTGAAGCACTGGGTTCCATCCTCAGCACCACATAAAAAATAAAATAAAGGCACTGTGTCCATCTACTATAAAAATATTTAATTTTTTTAAAAAAGTTATAAAGTTAGAACTTTAAATAATTAGGCAATAAGTAAGGGCCAGAAATATGTTAATTTAGTAAAAGATGGATGTAGAACATAGCTCCGCCTGGGTGCCAAGAAAAAAAGTGTTGTGCTTAATTTCAAGTTGTTTAATTCTGGTAAGTTTGGGATGTGGGAATCCGAGTTTTTGAAGGTATTTAGATGACAGCTTTTCACTCCAGTATCAGAGAAATGTCAGATGAGGCTCATGCACATGATATGGAGAGTTCTAAATATTGTATGTAATAAACTGTATTTGTTTTATTTTCTGCCAGCTTTAGTATATATTGATGTATAGTTTAAATGAATATAAAGCTTCAAGTTACCAAACAGTTAACTCTTTTCACCATATGTTAAGTAAAACAGTGATTTAGTAAGGAAAGTATGACTCATTTAAAATTCTTCATAGTGAAAGAGAATGATTTTTCAGGACTAGTGGAAAACTATTAAATATCTTTCTCAAATTTGCCTGGAATTTGTGTTTTTTCAATATCTTTTTGCTTAGGATTCAGCATTTAAAGATAGTTTGTGGTTATTATCCATTTAGAGTTTAAGTATACTGTCTTTAGATTGTATGAGTCTATATTTCTGAATAAATTAAATATCCAGAAATAAATATGCAGATTTAGTTAGGCACAGACGATGAGTTAATGTTTACCTAATGATAGAAATATAAAAGTGATATTGTTAATTATATTCGAGGTACTATTTGTATGTTGTTATGTGCTGCAGTAAAAATTATGTTATACTGATTACCTTTGTAAGCCATGTTAATTTATAGTCTTCATGTGGTAAAATTACTGATAGTAATTTTTGTGACAGTATATTTATAAATCTTTTAATAGAAAATTGTCAGCTTGATGCTACATTAAAAGTTTAGGTTTCCCAATAGAAATTTTTAAGTGAAGAAGGAAAAAAAATCTGTTCCTTAAAATGTGAAGTTAGCATTTTATTTTAAAATCTGGTTATAAAGGAACTCCGTGTGAAATTAAATTTTTATTTTGCACCTAATTCAAGCATCCCAGGAGAAAATATGTGCCCAAATTTTAATGTGTGAAATTATGAAGTCTTCTTTGGAGGAAAAAAATAAAGAAGATGCTCCTTGTGAGTTAAGGAAACCCCTAAGAAGCTGGGAAAAACCAAAAAGAAAATTCAAATAAACTGTCCAGCCCATGTAGAATGATCTGTCTTGCACATTGAAGGGACACATTTAGGACAAAAAACAATGTTGAGGAAATTCTCAAACAGGAAATCTGATTAAAATGAAAGCTATGTATTTAAAACATTACTTAAACTGGTAGAAGTTGGATAATGGGCAGAATTTGGGATTACATACAGCTTGGTGTAGTTTTTTGCATTCTGTTCCCCCCCCCCCACCCCCAGGATTGCCATAATAAATAACCACAAACAGCCATTTAAAACAACAGAAATTTATTGTCCTAGTTCTTGTGGCTAGATGTCTGAAATCAGGATGTTGCCAGGACCATGTTGTCAAGGTTCTAGGGGAGAATCTGTTCTAGGCCTCTTCTTGTATCACTGACAATTCCTTGGCTTGTAGCTGTATCACTTCGTGGCATTCTCCCTGTGTGGCTCTGAAACATTAGTACTACAAGTGTGGTCCCTGGATTCTTGTATCACCTGGGAACTTGTTAGAAATGCACATTTTCAGAGTCCAGATCTTTGTTTTGAAAATTGTTATAATTAACTTTCCAGATGATTCTGATGCAGACTTAGGTTTGAGAACACTGATCAGGATGGAAAAGAAAGACAGTATACAAGATGAATTTAAAAAATAATGTTAGATATTAATAAGTGCTATGAGTAAGAGTAGGATGGTCAGGGAAGACCACTGAGAAATAAAGACCTGAAGAAATAAAGACCATGGGGAGTGAGACATATTAGTGTCTGGGCATATGTCCCCAGCAGATAACAGCAAGTATAAAGACCATGGGCGTGTTAGAGAGATGTCAGTGAATTCAAAGGTAAAACATGGAGAAATAGTATTAAAGTCGATCCTGTGAAATTGTTATTTGTTTGTTTCTTACCTCCAAAACCACTAAGTCCAAGGAAGAAAGATCACAAAGAAAGGGGTGAAATAGGATGGCAGATTATGTGAAGGTCATTTTAAGGTTTGGGCTTTTTAAGTGAGATTAGGAAGTTGTAAGGGTTCAGAGCAGTTGGGTGACAAGATACAAGTACAGTTTTAAAAAGATCACTCTGACTACTCTAAAAAATAGAATGAAGGAAAGGTTAAAGGGGGGAAAAAAAGTTGATTAGAAGGATTTTGCAGCAGTTAAGAGAAAGGGGTGGCTCAGACCAGGGCTGTAGTTGTGGAGAAGTTAGAACAGGTACAAGACTAAAAACAGATTAAAAGTAAATGTGAAAAGTAAACTTTTTTTCTTCTTATCTAGTTACCTCTGTCATCCATATGCCCTCCTGAAAAGCAGCTATTTTAAGTATTTTATGTACATATGAGAGACTTAAGTCTCAACAAGTTAAAGGAATAGTTATTGACTGGGGCCGATTTTCTTCTCCAGGAACATTTGGCCCTGTCTCGAATTTTTGATCAACCAGTGAGAATGCTGCAGGTATCTAGGAAGTAGAGGCCATGGATGTAGCTAAAAATCTTTTAACAGTGAACAGAACCGCTCCAACAACAGTATTATCCAACTCATGGTGTCATGTCAGTAGTTCCAAGATTAAGAAACCCTGATTTCATGGTATTTTCAGAGGTGATAGTGGAGAGAAGAGAGGTCATTGTAGTCAGATGTATAGTAGGAATAGTGAAGCCAATACATTGGATGCTTAGAGAACTGTTGATAATTCAGAATTGCTGAAGTGTAAGGCACAGGATAGCAAAAGATGAAACTGGACACCTGGAGAGTCTAGATCAAGGAGAATCTTTTATATCATGTTAATTAAAGATGCTTAGTTTTTGAGTTGTAGGCAGTGAAGTTCCATGAAAAGCTTCATGGTATGACACAGTTAGCTTCATTTTATAGAGGTCATTATGGCAACAGGATGAGGTGGGGAGAGAGAGAGCACTTAAGTTAGAGAGGAGATAGGTTAGATATTGCAGTACTTAGATGTGAAGAATGTATGAAATAGGGCAAAGAGTAGAAATGGAGAGATGATGGATTAGAAAACTGTTTAGAAAATAAAATTGACAACACTTGATAATTGGATTTGGGGTGAGGATAAGGGGGATCATTAAGAATGTCTCCCAGGCCTGGGGGTGTAAGTCTGTGAGACAGCACATGCTTCACATGTGCACAGCTCTGGATTTAATCCCCAGAACCCTTCCCTGGCAGAAAAAAACAAAAATGTCCCCAATTTCTCCTGTAGATAATCAAGATAGCTCTAAATGAAAAGGGAACCTATTGGTGAGTAACTTAGATAACCACCAATAATTAATATAAGAAGTTTTAAGGGAGTAAAGTAATGATTCACTTTTGGACATGAATTTGAGATGCCTGTAGTCCAGGTAGGAGTATTTAGCATGTATCTGTGCATGTGACTCTGAAACTTAAAGTTTGAAAAGTATCAAGAGATCCTTTTGTGTAACAAGTATGGAAAAATTAATGCACTTTGATTTTTCACTCTCTAGATAAAGTAGTCTACTTTTATTTAGTTTTTTTGTCAGAAAGTAATTGGTGTATACCTGATTTAAAAAATAAACATGAAAATTAAGCACTAATTTAAAATTAAGAGTGAAAAAAAAATTGTCCTTCTTGCCCATGCCACCTTGCTAAAGTTTTTATTTATACAGTGTACACACACACATTTATATATATTTTTTGTATTTTATATATATATAAATGTGCACTTACACATAAGCATTTAAAATGGGACTGCTATGCAAACTTCAGTAATTTGTCTAAAAAAATAAGTCTTTTACATAGTTCAAATGAATGAGGTTGTGGTATAAAAAGATAAGTGAAAAGGATAAAGTAGTGGCTAATGGATATAACATGATCTGTTTAATGCATATTAAAAGATGAATATACATATATGGTGACATACGCTTTACTTGTTCTTTTTTTTGTTAAGTCTTTAAACAATGGATAATAGTTAGTTTTGGTGAGAACTAGTGATAGAGATGGTAAAGTGTATATAATACTTTTTTGTATATTTTTCCTTCTCTAAGTATGCTTGGGTTTCTTATCTCATTTTCTGATTTAAAAAGCATACCTTATTCATCATTAATACTAATCTTAGCCAAAAGTACAAACATTTACCAGAACACATAGATGATTGATTTTGACAACTATATTCTGTTGTATGGTATGATACCTCCATACATACATTTCATCAACAAACATCTTGGTTTATAGCTGTTGTGAACACCACGGAAGGATTCTGTGATTTATATCCTTGAGATAAATTTCTAGGTGTTTTCTCCTAGTTTTAACTTCAATTTTTTAAAAAAAATTTAATTGTTAATTATAAAAAGAGATCCTGCTTTTTACTTGTTATGTTTTCCAAAAGATCAATTATTTCAATTTTTTTTTTTTGGTATTATATATTGAACCCAGGGGCCCTCTACCTTTGAGCTACATCCATCCGTCCATCCCCAGCTCTTCTTAATTTTTATTTTGTAACAGATATCACCAAGTTGCCCAGGCTGGCCTCAAACTTGTGATCCTCCTGCCTTAGCCTAACTTGCTCCTATAAGGGAGACATGCAGCAAGTTAAGTACCAGCATTCAATGAAGAATAAACCAGGGTTATAGGATTTCAGACAGTGGTGAAGGCACAACTTGAATGCAGCAGTAGTTGATAGTTTAAAACATAGCAGGACTGTGTGTCAAGGAGTTAACAAATATGAGGCCTGGGCCTAGAAGCAGACTCAAGTACTTGTTTCCTTGGAGACTACAGTTAAGATAAATGTGGAATGTTGTGTCTGGAAACCCTTTATCTGAAGTTCTGAGTTGGAAATTGAAGCTGCTTCTGTTTTATAATAATCTGTCATTCATGCAAGAATGGGATAGTCCATTCTCATGGATACAGTTTCAAATAAAATAGTTTCTGACACAGTATTGATTATAGAGAAAAGTTTCTCAGTACTATGTATTTAGTGTTAATTAAAAATGCATTTTATATACTAATTGTTGACCTGTCTGTTCATTCTGAATATCAGATTATTTTAATTATTCTGTTTTTCATTGGTAGTATATTTTAATATGTGGTAGAATTTGTCTACTCCCTTCCATTCCCCTTTTAAGAATTTTCTAATTACACTCACATATTTATTTTTTAAACAACATTTAGAATAATTTACCATGTTATTTAATTTTTAAAAAAATATTTTATTTAAAATTGATCAGATAGCTGGACATGGTGATGCATGCCTGTAATCTCAAGGGCGTAGGAGCCTGAGGCAGAAGGGTCACAAGTTCAAAGCCAGTCTCAGCAAGTTAGTGAGACCCTGAGCAACTCAGGGAGACCCTGTCTCAAAATAAAAAGGGCTGAGGATGTGGCTCAGGGGTTAAGTGTCCCTGGGTTCAATTCTTAGTACCAAAAAAGCAGGGTAGGGGATCTGATAGGGTTGAAAAAAGTATCTCTGTGATATTTTTTTTTCATTTTTCTATAACTTCCCATTTATGTTCGCGTTTGTTTTTCCACACTTTTAGAAAAAGTTTTGCGAAGTTATTTAACAAATCTTCCTGTGTTTTAGCTGGGATCATGTTACGTACACAGGTGAATCTGCAGAAAATTGACACCTTTAACGTTGATTATTTTTTTAAAATTATTTTTACTTTGGTGAAATACATGATATAAAAAAATCACCATTTCAATCATTTTTAAAATTTACAGCTCAGTAGTATTAAGTACATTTATGATGTTTTGCAACTACCACCACCATCCTTCTCCTGAACTCTTCATCCTGTAAAGCTGAAACTGTATCCATTTAAATAATTCCCTGTTTTACTTCTCACAACCCCTAACCATCAAAATTCTCATTTTTACTTTTAAGTATTTCATCTAAGTGGAATTAAGAGATATTATCAACAGGAAAAAGGCAAACCACAGAATTTGGGCAAAATACTCACAAATCATATGAAAAAGAATAATATTCCAAATATATAGAGAACTTTTAAAATTTAACAACAAAAAACATATTTCAAAACTAAACAAAGGACCCGAATACACATTTCTCCAAGGACACACAAATGGCAAGTAAGCCACATCGCTAATTATTTTTTTTTTAATTTTAATTAACATTTATTGAATATTCACTTTAAGCACTAAACTACATCATCTTTATGAAGGATCATTACTTCCCATGTGGAGATGATGAACAGAGAAAGGTGAAGTGACATTATAAAGCTTGGGAGTGGACAGGGGAAGGTGGGATGCCAGCCCGTCTTGGTCTTTTTATCAGACTTTTTTTTTTTTTTTTTTTTTTTAGAGAAGTTTTAAGGTCCACACAAAACTGAGTAGAAGGAAGAGATTTTCCATAGACTGGCTGTCCCCACACATGCATAGTCTACTTTCTTATCAAAATCTCCCTCAAGTGTAGTACATTGTTACAGTCAATGAGTCCACATGGGCACTAACATCGCTAATTATTAATGAAATACAAATACAAACTACAGTGAGATGCCACTTCGTACCGGTTAGGATGGCCACTCTTATCAGGAAATAACAACTGCTGGCAAATATATGGAGAAAATTGAAACCTCTGTACATTTTTGGTAGTAATGTAAAATAGTATAGCAACTGTGATTGGCTTATTTGACTTTGGGCATAATTGCCTTGTTCCTGATCTTATAGGAAACCTTGTCCTCAAGGCTCATATGTAGACTGTGTCAGAATTTTTTTCCTTTGTATGACTGATTATTATTGTTTTGTACCTAAATGTCACATTTTGCTAATTAATTTATCTGCCAGTGGATACTGGTTTTCCTCCACATTTTAGTTATTTTTAATACTGCTATTATGAACATGGATGTACAAATACTTCTTCAAGACCCTGCTTTCGAGTCACTTGGGCAGATATCCAGAAGTGGAATTGGTAGATAACATGGTAATTTTTCTTTTTTTTTTGTACTGAGGATTGAACCCAGGGGTGCTTAACCACTGAGCCACATCTCCTGCCCTTATTTTGTATTTTATTTAGAGACAGGGTCTTGCTGAGTTACTAAGTGCCTTGCTAAGTTGCTGAGACTGGCTTTGAACTCTGAATCCTCCTGCCTCAGCCTCCCAAGCTACTGGGATTATAGGTGTGTACCACCACATCCAATTCTTAGTTTTTGACAGACTGCTAATGCTGTTTTCTACAGCTGTTTATTTGTATTTTATTAATAATTAGCGATGTTAGGAATCTATGTGCTTACTTGCCATTTGTGTGTCTTTGGAGAAATGTGTATTTGGGTCCTTTGTCTAGTTTTGAAATGTGTTTTTTGTTGTTAAATTTTAAGAGTTCTCTATATATTTGGAATATTATTCTTTTTCATAGGATTTGTGAGTATTTTGCCCAAATTCTGTGGTTTGCCTTTTTTCTGTTGATAATCTCTCTTAATTCTTTTAAAAATTTTGCTGAAATCCAGTTTGCTGCTTACTTTACTTGGAGTTATTGACTCTGCCTTTTTTTTTTTTAAAGAGAGAGAATTTTAATATTTATTTTTTAGTTCTCAGCGGACACAACATCTTTGTTTGTATGTGGTGCTGAGGATTGAACCTGGGCCGCATGCATGCCAGGCGAGCGCGCTACCGCTTGAGCCACATCCCCAGCCCTTGACTCTGCCCTTGGTATCATATCTGAGAAATCATTGCCAAATCCAATGTCATGAAGCTTTTGCCTGTTTAGGCCTTTGATCTATTTTAAATTAATTTTTGTATATTGTGTTGTGTAAGGGACCAACTTCATGCTTTTGCATGTGGCTATCCAGTTTTCTCACCCCATTTGTTAAAAAGACTTTTTCAAACCTCATTAAATGGTATTGGTTCCATTGCCAAACATGATTTGGCCATAAAAGTATGGCTTTATTTCTGGACTCTATTCCATTGGTCTGTATTTCTGTCTTTATGCCTGTACCACACAGTTTTGATTACTGTAGCTTTGTAACAAGTTTGAAATTAGGAGGGCTGAGTCTTCCAGCTTTCCTTTTTTCAAGATTATTTTTGACTACCCAGGGTTTCTTAAGATTCCATTTTAGGATGGATTTTCTATTTCTGTAGAGAACTTTGTTGGGATTTTATTAGGGCTTCCATTGAATTTGTAGATAGCTTTGAGTGGTATTTACCTCTTAGCAGTATTAAGTGTTGAAGTCCTAGAACATGGAATTTTTTCTTCTTACTCCTGTCTTCTTTAATTTTGGTGATGTTTGGTTGTACTTATTGCTCAAATCTTTCACCTCCTTTGTTAATTCCTTGGTTTCTTTTTAATGTTTTTGTGAGTTAAATTGTTAACTTTCCTCCTAAATTGTTCATTATCGGTTTCTATATTTGCAACTTATTTTGTATACTGACTTTGAATCCTGATAATTTTACTGAATTCACTTATTGGACCTAACAGGTTTGTCTGGGTATTAGTTTTTTTGTTTTTTTCAATCTAATTTAGAATTTTCTGCATATATGATCAGACTATGTATAAGTAGAGAGGTAGAGATAATTTTAAATACTTCTTTCCAATTTGGATATCTTTTTTTCTTGCCTATTTACTGAGGCTGGAACTTCCATTACTAAGTTGAATATAAGCAATGAAGGCAAGCATAATTGCCTTGTTTCTGATCTTATAGGAAACACTTGCAGGCTTTTACCATGTGTATGAGGTACGCTATGGATTTCTCGTTTATGACTTATTATGTGGAGGTAGTGTCCATCTGCTATTACTTTGTTGAATGTTTATGAAAGGGTATTAAATTTTGTGAAATACTTTTTATTGCATCAATTGAAATGACTGGGTTTTTCCCCCACTTCATTCTGTTAGTGTGGTATACTACCTCGAGTGATTTTCATATGTTGAATTATCCTTGCATTCCCAAAATAAATCCCATTTGCTAATGGTGTAAAACTGCTGAATTCAGTTTGCTAGAGTTTTGTCAATAATTGTTGTTCATATTGCTTATTGTTTAGTAGTTTTCTTGGAGTGTCTTTGGCTTTAATATCAAGGTAATAGTGGCGCCACAGAATGAGTTAAGTGTCCCTTTTCTATTTTTTGGAATAATCCGGTGTTTTAGTCAGCTTTTTCACTGCTGTGACTGTAAGACCTGACAAAAGCAATGTAGAGGAGGAAGAGCTTATTTGGAGCTCACAGTTTCAGACATGTAAGTCTGTAGATGACTGGCTCCTATTGTTCTGGGCCAAAGGTGAGGCAGAACATCATGGCAGAAAAGTGTGGTGGAGGAAAGCAGGTCAGGACATGGCCACCAAGAAGCAAAGAGAGAGTGTTCCCATCACCATGAACAAAAATATAAACCTCCAGGGCACACACCCATTGACCCACCTCCTCCAACCACACCCTACGTGCCTGCAGTTACTACCCAAGTTAGTCCTTATCAGGGGAGTAGTGCAGTGATTAGGTTAAAACTCTGATAACCTGATCATTTCATCTGTAGGTTTTCTTGCATGCATTGTCTCACACGTGAACTTTTATGGAACACTTAATATCTAAACCATACCATTTGGTAAGTCTTGGCTTTAGTTCATTAAATGTTTGGTAGAACCACCTTTTGAATCCATCAAATCCAGAGCTTTTAGTTTTGGGGAGTTTTTTTTTTTTTTTTTTTTTTAATCACCGATCCAGTATTTTTGATTACTGATTCATTCTCCTTCCAGTTAGTAAGGATCTTCAGAGTTTTTTTCTTTTTGACTTAGTATTGTTATACTTTGTTTCCAGCAGTTTTCATCAGTTATACAGTTGTTGGCATCAGTTGTTCATAGTGTTCTCCTATAATTCTTTTTATTTCTGTGGAAAGGGTAGCAGTGAACCCGTTTTCATTTCTGATTGTAGTAATTTGAGTCTACTTTTTTCTTAGTCAACCTACCTAAAGGTTTGTCATTTTGCTGATGTTTTTGATGACCCAACTTTTATAGTGAAAAGACATGTATTAAATATTGATAATCTAGCCATTTTTTGAAGAAAACTGAAATACTATTAAACAGAAAAATCATTGAAAGCAGCTATTTGTAAAATTAATCACTCATTTATAGATAATCAGCAAATATGATAGAAGATTACACTACAACAGCAAACAAAATAACTAATCTTTGTTATTTTCTTCTTTCTGTTGGCCTTGAGTTTACGTTTTTTGTTGTTGTTTGGTTGGGTTTTTTTTTTGGTTCTTTAGGTTGTAAAGATAAATTGTTGGTTTAGCTTTAATAATTGCCCATGTTTACCTTTATTGTGATTCTTGTTTCTTTATACTTTATTATCTAGTGTCCTTTTGTTTCAACCTGCAGGACTCTGAATTTCTTGAGAGCAGGTCTAGTGTATTGAATTCCTTTAGCTTTTGTTTACGTGAGGATGTTTTAATTTTTGATCTCTGTACATGTCTGGGAATTGTGGCCAATGATTGTCAACTGTAAGATGATTCTACTGAAGTGGTTTATTGTGCAATCTTTTGGGGAATCCATAATGTGATTCCAGACCAAGTAGTTTTTAATTTTCCCCTCCTAAAAATCATAACAGATCCATCAACAGAGCAGTGGCATTATCTGCTATCTCCTTCTTGCTCTATGGTAGTCTCCTAGTGTGTATGCATTCCCAATTCTAGCTCCTGTGGTTTTTTGTGGGATGGCTGTTCTCATAGTGACAAAGCCTGCACTTACCTATATAGGTGCTATAGAAGCATCTGGGAAATCTATTTCTTAGGACAGATATTAACCAGTGACTGAAGGTAGGAATAAACTAAATTGTAACCTCTATTGTTTCCAGAGCTACTCAGCATGAGCTACAGTTGCCCTCTATGGGAATTTGCTTGGTATGTTCCTTTTGCTTTGTTCCTCTACCTGTTTTATTACCCTATAAAAGTTTCCAGGAAATACTTTTGTTGACCTTTAAGAGAAACCGAGGTACAAGTTGATTAAGGAACAAGTTTATTTGGGTTAATCTGAATTGGAAATTAGTAGACACAAATTTCAAGCAGCCGAAATGTGCTCTGAGATTCTTAACAAATAATAAAGGCAAAAACTCCAAATGAGGAGGGGGATTACATCAGTTGTTTGTCAAGAATAATTTAGAGACTGGAAAATTTGAAGAATATACATAAAGCAGTTCTTAGGAGATGGGGAAGAATAAGAACAGATAAATTCTTGGGAAACAAAGGGAGTTAGATGACCCTCATGGCTATAAGATTTTTTGCTCTACTGAAAACTATAGCTCTCAGAACTTAAATTACAGAATATAGCAAGTTGCACAGGGTCAAAGTTTATTTGAAGGTAGCTGTGATTAAAGTCTGCTCTCTCATGTCCTTCTCCACTCTTATGGGAGGCTTTACTCTGCCTTTATCTTTGTGATTTTAATTTTTTTGTTCTCCAATAAATCACTTTCACACAAGTGCCTTGGACTCAACTTAAGGTAATTACTATTTGTGTTGCTTTTTCTTTAATACTCTAACATGGGAGAATGAGATTGGATTCTGGTTTACTGTGTTATATATTTTTGAGATTCTCTTTCAAATATTGGTCTCAAACTTTTCTGTAAAAGAATTGGTTAAATTCTGAATTTTCTAAAATGATCTATGTAGAATAAAAATTATTTATTGAGGGATTGAAATATTTCATCCAGGAAAAGTCTGATTCTCTTACATTATTTCTTTTATGGTTATTTAGGTTTTATATCTGGAGTGAGCTTTGATAATTAGCTTTCTAAAAAATATATGTTTCATTTGGGCTTTTATGTTTAATATTAAAGTATTGTTTTAAATCTGTGATTATGAATATGGTTTGAATTCTCATTTGAGAAAACCAATGGCAAAAAGACATTTCTGAGCTAATTGAGGTAACTTGATTACAGACGACAGTAGGAGAAATTTATTACAAACTGTGAGTTAGATGAAACCAAAGAATTAATGTTAGTTTTGTTAGGTATTTGATAATGGCATGGTAGCTTGTAAGAAAATGTTCATGTTTTCAGAGAGGACTATCGAAGTATTTAGAGATAAGATGACTTGAGTCTGAGACTGGCACTAAAATACCATAATTAACTGAAGAATGAATACATGTTATTTTAAAGTTATAATCAATCTGTGTACTGGATATATGGGGTTTTTTGGGGGGCGGGGTTAAACTTTAATGTGCAAAGATTTTTTATAATTAAACTTTAAAAAAACAACTCTTGAGTTGCCCCATGATGAAATTAGAATACATAATTCTTAGAAGTACAGTATCTTTCCTCCTTCTCCCCACTCTCCAGCTCCATTGTAGTTGGAACTGATGTCATTTTTGCCTAGATCTCTTAATTACTAGTATTGTTTTAGCCTACATAGCTTTTTTTACAGGATAAAATTTCTACGTTGTGTAATAGTTACCATAGTTTCTTGATAGTTTTATGTTGGAAAGAATCACGTGTCTCTTACCAACGATGGTATGATTTCTCCATTTCTGAGAGGTATTCTTTTATATTTAGATTTCTATCTTAGCTGAATTATATCTTTAGGTGGTAAATATACCACCTAAAGGTATATGGGTACTGAACCCTTGCATATTTGAAAATGTCTTCCTGTTTTGATTCTTAAATGACAACTTGCTTCATATTTAAGCCTATGAGCACACGTTTTTCCCCCTGAGAAACTTAGGTTTTGTCGTATTTGTCATTAAATAATACTAGGCGCTTTTTAAAAAATCTGCCTAATGTTTTGCTTTTGTCTTGCTTGTTCCTGGATACTTATCAGAGTCTGAGTGAAATTCAAGATATCTTTTAAGTACTGATCTATATGTATCAGATTTTTTGGGTCATGTATGAGATCTTTATTCAGATTTACAGTATTTAGTTCTTTTAAAGATATGTTTTAAAGTATATATATATATATATATATATATATATATATGTATTTTCTATTTATGTATTATACATACACACACACACTATTGTTTGGAGAATGTGTTATTCTCTTTTGGCTCTCCATTGCTTGTCTTTCATGTCTGTCATTTTCTAAACTAATACAAAGCAGTCCTATACAGTTGCATTTTCGTTTTTAATGAAATATTTAGAATTGCTCTCTTTCATCTTTTTGCATCCTTTTTCCCCACTGCAAGATTTTTATATAGGTTCTATAATTTCTATTTATTTATTTTAAATAGAATCAATTCTCCTGGTATTGCTTAAAAATTGTGTTGGATGGAAACCTTTTTTACTTACCCTCCATATATTTTTATGTACCATTTGGATCTTTCCTTTGTGCTACTGCTGGTTAATGGTTTCTCTCTAGTCATTTGGTTCCTGAGAGGGGTAAATAAGCAAGGTGTGGCACCTTGGGCAGCTGCTTTTCAGTAATTTTTTTTTTTTTTTAAAGGAGAGATGAGGTCAGAAAACTTCACTAGTCTAGAGGTATATCATTCAAACTTGGTATTTTTCTTATTTTGTCTGGGTGAGTAGTTTACTTTGACAATAAGTTATGCTTAATGTGTTAGTACATTTTTCTGTGCATCTTGATCCATAGCAACTGGTCACCATTTTACATTCCCACTTGCAGTGTACAGTGATCCATGTTCTCTACATCCTCACTAGTGTTGGGTAGTGTCACTATATTTTTAATTTAGCCATTCATATAGGTATTTAGATTTTAGTTTTAGTCTCATCTTTCTAATGGTAAATCAAGTTGAATATCTTGTTATCTTTACATCTTTGGCAAAATGTGTTTTGTACATTTTCTAATTGAATTTTTTAAGTGTTTTGGCTTCATTAGTTTTTTCCTTTTATGAATTGTGCTCTTTGTTGGGGTGGCAAGGGGGGTTACCAGGGATTGAACTGAGGGGTGCTTAACCACTGAGCCACATCCCCATCCTTTTTGAGACAGGGTCCTGCTAAGTTGCTGAGGCCGGTCTCAAACTTAGAATCCTCCTGTTCTAGCCTCCCAAGTCACTGAGATTAAAGACACTGCTGTATGTGACTGACTATGTTTGATATGAAGTCTAAGAACTCTTTTTCTAGCTCTAGATCCTAAGGATTTTTTTTTAACCCTAAATGTTTTATACTTGCATGTTTTAGCACTTAAACCTGTAATCCATTTTGAATTAATTTTTATCTAAGAGATAAGACTTAGGTTCAGGTTTCTTATTTGGATGTTTTTATTTATTTATTTTTTTTTTTTTGGCCTAGTATTGAAAAAAATGTTCTGCCTCTCCATTCATTTGTTTATGGACCTTTGTCAAAAATCAGTTGAGCATTTTTACGTGGGTCTGTTTCTGGGTTTTCTCTTCTGTTGCATTGATCCATGCCCTCTGCTGGTACTATATACTTTTAAATTATGATAGCTGTGTGTCTTGAACTTATGTAGACTGACTCAAAATTATAGCTATTCTGGTTCATTTGCTTTAATGTAAGAATTATAAAATAATATTGTTTATGTCTACAAGATAGTTTGTTGGAACATTCATAGGAATTGCATTAACCTTGCATATCATTTTAGGGAAACTTGACATCTTTTTTTTTTTTTTAAACTCATGAACATGGTATGTCTGTTTAGGACTTATTGTTTTTTTCATCAGCATCATTTGACTTTTATTATAGAAGTCTTGAACATTTTTTGTTAGCTATACACATTTTTTGAGCAATTTGATGTCCAAATTCCTATTAATATTGATATAATATATATAAAGGGAGTTTTTTTTAACTACTTGTCTTTGGTGTCTACATGTTCATCATTAGCATACAGAAATGCAGTTGATTTTGATATGTTTGTATTGTATCTTGTGACCTTGTTGAATTCACTTATTCTAGGATTTTTTTTTTTTTTTTTTTTTTTTTGCAGGGGTGGGGATGCTGCAGCAGGGTACTAGGGATTGAACCTAGTGGCATTTTACCCCTGAGCTACAGCCCTGGGCCTTTTGGAGACAAGGTCCTGCTAAGTTGCTTGCTTAGGGCCTCACAAATTTGTTGAGGCTGGCCTCAAACTTGCCCTCCTCCTGGTTCAGCCTCCCAAGTTGCTGGGATTACAGCAGGTATGCACCACCACACCCAACTAGTCTTTTTTTTTTTCCATAGATCTCTAGATTTTTTTTCATAATCATGTATTCTGCAAGTAGGGACAGTTTTAATTTTACATTCAATCTGTATGTCATTCATTCCCCTGCCCCCACCCTGCCTTGTGTGGTTCAGGTCTGATATTCATTTTTCTCATTTGTAATAGGGATACTGCTATCAAATTTTTAGGTTGCTGTGGGGATCAGAGAAAATGTTAAGTTTCTAACATGGTACCTCACGTGTACTGTATTTTAAACCTTTAAAATGTGCAATACTATATAGGAGTCATCCCAGTTTTACCAGGAAAGTGTTAGAAAAATAAAAATCACAGCTCATTTTAATGTAGTTTGAAGAGAGAAGTATACTTTGAATATGTAGGTGCAACAAATGAAAATCATAATCCAGAACAAAATTACAAGTACTAGGTATTTTGCACTGGTAAAATATGGAATAAAGCACGAAATAAAAAATTAAAAGGAAAAAAAAGATAGAGGATTTTAAGGACTTTATTAGGAATTGCCATGACTTTCTCAGCCTAAAAATTGTGCAAAGACTTGCTTTCTTGGTTGAGGGTGTTAAAGTCTTTAGAGAGTATTGGTGATTTGATCAAGTGACTGAAAACCAAGCATAAAAGAAGATTCAAAAGGCACACCTTAAAGATACCATGAGTGCAGTTCCAGACCAACTTGATAGAGGAAATGTCGCAGTAAAGCCAGTTAGAAAAAAAAATTTGGTTCTCCGATGTATGTAAAGTATGTGTCCACAATACTATAAGTAAATAATAGCATTATGTCTAAAAGACCCAAATGTATGCACCTTAATTTAAAAATTTTGCTCAACAATGTCAGCAGTTACCTGAACCCTTCATGAATCAATAATTTTGCTGGTGGTCTTGCCTCCATGTCAGTGGGTGCTCATTGATGAGGATGGTGGTTGCTAAAAATTGGGGTGGCTGTGATAATTTCTGAAAACAAAACAATGAAGATTACTACATCACTGGATTCTTTCTTTCATAAAAGATTTTTCTGTAGCATACCAGCTGCTGATAACAATTTAAAAAAGAGGGGTCCTCTCATACCCTGCCACTGCTTTATCAGCTAAGTTTATGTGATATTATCATTCATTTGTTGTCATGTCTATATCAAGAAACCTCTTTGCTCATCTGTAAGAAGCAACTGCTCATTCATTATATTTTTATCATGAAATTCCACAGTTCAGTCACATTCTTAAACTCAACATCTGTAGTTACTTCCTCCACTCAAGTCTTGAACCCCTCAGTCATTCATGAGGATTGGAATCAGCTAGCTTCCAAATTCCTATTGATATTGACATTTTGACTTCCCATGAATCAAAATGTTTTTAGTGGCATTCTAAAATGGGTGAACCCTTTCTAGAAGATTTTCATTTGCCTTTGTCCAAACCAGAGGAATCAGTATGGCAGACAGCCTTATGAAATGTATTTCTTAATTAGACTTGAAATAACTCATTGTTCCATGGGCTACAGAATGGTGGTTGTGTTAGGCATGAAAACAACATTAATAATGGATACAATATTATTAAGAGGCCACCATCAGGCTTCTTACAGTGACTGGCTGCATTATCAGTGAGCAGTAATATTTTGAAAGAAAAAAATTTTTTTTTCTTTTTTTTTTTTTTTTTTTTAGCAGTAGATATCAGCAGTGCCCTTAAAATACTCAGTAAGCCTTATTGTAAATAGATGTGTTCTCATCCAGGCTTTGTTGTTCCATTTATAGAGCTAAGGCAGAGTAGTTTTAATGTAATTCTTAAGGGCCTTAGGATTTTTCTAAATGATAAATAAGCATTGACTTCAGCTTAAGGTCACTAGCTGCTCCTAACAAGAGAACCTGTCTTTTAAAGCTTTTAGCTATGACTTTTCTTTAGCTATGAGCTTCCTCTTTGGTATCTTTTTCCAACATAAGGCTCTTTCATCTACTTGGAGATCTAGTGCAGTCAACTTCATCTAATGATCTGCACTAGATCTTGGGTAACTCACAGTGGTTTCTACATTAGTACTTTGTGCTTCATTTTGCACTTTTCTTTTGCTAAGCCTCATGAATCAACTTCTAGCTTCATATTTTTCTTTTATAGCTTCCTTGCCTCTCAACCTTCATAGAAGTGAAGAGAGTTAGACCCTCACTTTGGCTTAGGCTTTGGCCTGTTGGAGTATTCCAGTGGATCTATCCTCCAGACCACTGAAACTTTTCATATTAGCAGTAAAACTGTTTCATTCTCTTATCATTTGTGTGTACACTGGAATGGCACTTTTAATTTCCTTCAAGAAGTTTTCTTTGACTTTGATCAAGCTTTTGATTTAAAATAAGAAATGTATAAATCAGTCTTTCACTTGAACATTTATAGGCCATTGTAGGATTATGAACTGACTTGAACTTCAATATTGTTGTGTCTTAAGGGAGTAGGGAGGCACAAGACAGGAAGAGAGATGGGGAATAGATAGTTGGTGGAGCAATTAGAACACAAAACTTAAGTAGTCTTACTTGGGTGCAATTCATGATGCCTCCAAATAATAATACAGACAAAGGTCACAAAGCAGCATAAAAGATTCAGTAAGTTTGAAATGTTGGGGAAATTACCAAATTTTGGCAGACACATAAAGGGAGCAGGAGCTATTTGGAGAAATACTTGCTTGATAGAGGATTGTCACAACTCTTCCATCTGTTAAAAAACTATTTCTGAGGCACAGTAAATCAAAGAACAGTAAAACAAGATATGTCTGTATCTACAAGAGTTAAAAAAAATCAGTCCTCAAACTTCTCTAGTGCCTATGTAAGAAGACTATTGAATAATATCTAATATCTATAAAGTTCTAAGGAGAATAATATTTGTACATGGTCAAGTTGTGCTTTGCATACGAAGATAATAGCAGACATTCTCAGACATGCAAGAATTTCAGTGTAGCACCAGTTAGCACTGATAAAAGAACTGCTTGCTGAAATCCAGCCCTCAAAAAATGTAACATTAATGAAAAACTCAAAATTTAGAGGAGCTGTAATATAATTACTGTTAGTGAGCTGAAATCCAGTTTAATGGGTCCAAGATTAAGCAGTCATGAAATTACAGTTAATAAATTTTTACCAAACAAAAATAATTCACAAAAACTGTGTGTGCATACTGATTTCCACATTTCATACATCAAGAAACCAAGAGATACTGTCTAAAATGGAAATATGTAATTAAATAAAGGGCCTCCAACTGCTTTGTGTTTTTCATAATTTTCTTTTTCTAATCTTAAAAGGGATCATTCGGAGAAGAGAGGGTCATACTTTAAATGTTCTTTTCACTTCAGTGTCTTCCTATATTCAGATAGCTCTAATTTATATGTTAAATCTTAAAATAACATGACTATTTCCAGTTCTGTAAATTATAACTTAAATGTGGTTAAGACTTGGAATTCTTGACTCATAATGTGTCTGTGGAATGTTTCTAATCTCTGAGTTGCATCTGTAAAATGGGAATAATATTACCTGCTTTATCCATGTAAAGCTCTTAGTACAGCACATAAATTTATAGTTACCTCTTCTATGACCCTGTTATTCACAGAAGGAAAGATCTGTAATGATATTCACCAAATGCTAATAGTTTTTTCTGGGTGATAAGATTTGGGTGATTTCTTCTTTCATGCATTTCTCTATTTATTGAAATTTTTTCTTTACAATAAATAACAGAGCTCTCTTTAAAAACAAATTTTAGTTGTGTTAGCACTTTTTTGCATTTAAAATCTCAAATGCTAAGCCTAGAAATCTGTATTTTTTAAAATGTTCAAGTGATTCTGCTGATGCATCAGATTTGGAAAGCATTTGGCATAAATAACTTCTCTTCACCCAATTCAGTTGAAATTCGAAGCCCCCATAATTGCAGCATGGTTAAGCAATCTCATCTTCTAGTCTGTTCTGCTGCAGTACTGTTTCAGATTTGTTAAAAATCTGAAGAGGTACACATGATTTTGCTAGAAATCTGAGTGGGCTTTGAGGGTACATTCTACTTATCCGAGATATCCTAGGATCAGGAAAGAAAAGTAGCTTACAGATACTTAGTCATTAAGGCAGGTGTCCTTGAAATTGGAAGAGGGTGAGGTAAAAGTAGCAAGGAGAAGCCAGCGTATGCTGAGAGGGCAGAAGAGTAAGAGTATGGCATCACAAAACATTTTAAAATTAAATCAAATTATATATAACATCAAGCATTGTTTTCCAGGACCTCCTAGAAGACAGACTTTGAGCTTTGATTTTTCTTAGCTTCATTTTCTCTCTACTATTTTCTCTTTCAGAATCAGTACAGACAACCCTCCAAATCTACAGGTTCCACATCCATGGATTCAACCACCTGTGTATTAAAAATTCTTAGGAGAAAAATATAGCATATGTATTGAGCATATATAGGCTTTCTTCTTGTCATTTTCCCCTAAATTCCCTAATAACAATTTCTGCAGTATAACAGTTGTTTATAGAGCACTTATATTGTATTAGGTATTACAAATAATCTAGAGTTAAAGTATGTGACAGAATTTATATAGGTTATTTGCAAATACTTTGCCATTTTAAATAAGGAACTTAAGCATCCGTGGATTTTGTGTGTGTGTGTCTCTAGGGAGTTCTGGAATCAAAGTCTGTAGATACTGAGGGACAGTTATAATTGTCTTGAGGAGTAGAACTGTGCCAAATATCTGGTTCACCTCTCTTGACTTCTCCTTTCTTACAGATCTTGGACCACAAATTCTCACTGCATTGATATCTTAAGTGTCTTCAAACTTATATATTTTGAGTAGATTTTTCTGATTGTGCTTTGATGTTTGGTCTGAAAGCCACTCTGGAAATATTATTAAATATATATTATATATAATAATATATATTCTTGAGATATAACCATGTGAAATTGTTTGATATTTGTCGTTATAGTGATAATCTTAGTTTGTACATCTTGGTTTCATATTTAAAGGTAATTTTGATTGGGAGGCTTATCTCCCAAACTTTGGTCTTTATTGTATATGTCCTTTGTCCTTTGGCGTGAGTGGTGACTGGGTGTAGACTTTGAGAAATGTAATGGAAAGAGCACTGACTTTTCTTAAGCAGTCAGATCTGGGTTTAAATTGTGGCTCTTCTTGATTGTGCCAACATATATTAGTTATTTAACTTTTAAAAAATTCTGTTACCTCATCTGTGAAATAGGCATAGTGAGAATGAAAACAAAATTATGTATGGACAGTACCTGGCATATGGTAAATGCTTAGCAAACTTACTGTTTAAATTATCTTGGAGAATTAGAAACTATACATCTAGGACCATTCTAATAGCAATTTAGAGGAATTTATAATTTCATAATGTATGAATGCTTAAAGGGGCCATATATTTTGTGGGAGAGTTCATTAGGTATTTTTTGAGCAGCAACTGTGTTCCAAGCATCCTAGTTAATCTTGTCATAGATAGATATGATCCAGGATCTTGCAGTCCAGTGGGATAGCAGAGAGAGATGGTAAGAGCATGGTGTAGTTACTCCAATATCATGAAGTTGGGGTATTAATTAGAGCTGGAGCCAGCAAACTTTTTTCATAAAGAGTCAGGTAAGGCTTTGTGGGCCATACTATCTTTTTAGAACTACTCTGCTTTTGTACTCTTACTCCAAGTTACAGCTATCAGAACCAGCACACAAATTAATGGGTATGGATATGTTCACATAAAACTTTCTTTACAAAAGCAGATATGAGGCTAGCCCCTTCACAGACTAAATTACTTTGACATTTTGGTATGGGGGGCAGGGGTTGAACTCAGGGGCACTTGACCACTGAGCCACATCCCTAGCCCTATTTTGTATTTTATTTAGAGACAGAGTCTCTTTGAGTTACTTAGGGCCTTGCTGAGTTGCTGAGACTGGCTTTGAATTGGCGATCCTCCTGCCTCAGCCTCTAGGCATTCACCATGCCTGGCTACTTTTACATTTTTAAAGAGTTGTTTAGAAAGAATGAGATGCTCTAGACAATATGTGACCCTGGAAGCCTAAAGTTTAATTTCTAGTCCTTTACAGAAAAAGTTTGTTAACCCCTGAGTTGGAGAATAGAGTAGCTTGTGATTGCTATAAAAGAAAGGTAGATTTTAAGTACTATTGAGTTATTGACAACTAAAGAAGTAAAAGATCATGGCAAGCAGTCTTGGGTTCATGAAGGATCCTGGTGGGAAGCATGGGAAATTCTGCGTGCAAATACTGACAATCATCCAAGCCAACAATGGTTATTCAACTTATTACCCATGTGTTTTATTTAATTGTCTATAATATGCTGTTATAGCAGCAAATAAGGTGGTAAAGTCAGAGATAAGTTAAATACTGTTAGAGTATTTTTCTGTATGAAAGGAATTAACTTTCCATGATTGCTGTAAACATCAGACTTTTTATTCTTTATACTTTTATAACACCTTTTTTTTTTTTTTCCCCTCCAGAAATACACTTTCGGGAAATGGCCTCTAAATCTTGGTTGAATTTTTTAATTTTCCTCTGTGGATCAGTAATAGGTTTTTTTTTATGCTCTCAGCTATTTAGTATTTTGTTGGGAGAACAGGGTGACACACAGCCCAATATTCTTCATAATGATCCTCATGCTAGGCATTCTGATGATAATGGACAGAATCATCTGCAAGGACAAATGAACTTCAATGCAGATTCTAGCCAACATAAAGGTATGGTTTATGTTATTAAGGAGTATATTAGTCTAAGCATTGAGTGTTGGGAAATTTATCTATATGAATTTTGTTATATCACTATGGATTATTCCAGGTATTAAAACAAAATTTTATTTGCCTAATGAGAAGGAATTGCTAAAGCCCATATTTATTTAGGAAATAAGTTATTTTAAGTTTATTTTTCAGTAAAAATGGTTCAGAAACCATGATTTGGAAAAAGGACCAAGTTTTAGAAAGTTTTTCTTTAGGCTCAATTTTGTTATCATGGTTCATCTGTATATGTGGGTTTTGCTGTTCTTTTGTTTTGCTCTCGGTTTATGCTGAGTCTTGTTTTTCTAGCAAAACTCAAGGTTATAATATAAATATTTACAATATTATAAGATATAAGTATGAAGTGTTACATATGTTTAATGTAAATATAGAATAATATTTACATATTAACTACTGATACAAATTGAAAATTGAAGTTTATATAAGTGATCTTCTATCCTTTTGAGAAAAAAAACAGGGAAGTAAAAGTACAAAGGATGTGTTATAATGACTTCATTTTTCTCTTGGTCTCTTTAACCAGATATTTTCAGTTGAGTCTTCCATGTTCCACTTAATGTTGTTTTTCTGCACATTTCTATCTTCAGTATTTCCTTTGTATGTGAAATATCGTCAACTTTCATGATTTTAATTTCCACCTGTTCCTTATAGTGTTTACCTTCAGCCCACTTCCAGACACTTTGAGTTGTTTCTTTCTTTCCAGTAGTAAATTAATTCTTCCCTTCCTTTCATGCAGGTATCAAAGGTGGAGGTATGATAGCCCAGTTGTTTTATCAACCATGCATACAATGAACAAATTGTCATGTTACATGAATGCTTATATAACAATGATTGAGCTCTGACTAGCCCTCTGTGTTCTTATTATAGACCAGTTTGGTCACTATGTACTTGTTCTGTAGCATATCTGTCTCAGATCATTAATTTGAGTCAGACTTCCCTGCTACCTGTAGGTTATATTATGCCTCACTGCAGGTGCATTTTTTTGATACCTTTTGTTCCACCCAATGGCCCACACACTACATGTTATGCTAAAAATTTAACTCCTTTTCTTTTTCTTCTCTCCTAAAACTTGTTTTTCCTATATTACCATCTGCCTGAAACAGAAACTATGAACTCATGGTACCTACTTTATGTACCAATCAATTCCATTTGTCACTGAATTCTAATGTAATTTTAGATATTTCTTCCCCTCAGTCCATGGTACATTTTCCCTAATTCAAGCCTTTAGCTGTATTCACATAATTGCACTTAGCTGAACTTTCCCATATCTTTTGTTCTTTCTTTTGACGAGTTCTACTCATTTTAAGTTCTATTTTCTATATTATCCCAAGTCCTTATGTCATTGCTCTATAGGATTTATCATCTACTACTTTCTTTTCCTTCAGCACATGGAACCTTTGTACATATATTCTCTTAGTATGTAGCAGTTATTTCTTCACATGTCAATCTCCACTGTTAAACTGAATTTTTATGTGGCAGGAAGTATGTTTTACTCACCTTCATCTCCTAGGCTAGTACATGCCTGGTACAAAGTACTTAATGAATAATTAAAAGAATGAGAATATCTGCTAGGTCTAAAAGTGGGGAGAAAGCTGTCTTTTCCTAAATAAGACAGATCAGTGACTCCCACCTATACCATTTTCTGTGTCCATTCAGTGTTTGAGATGTCTGTATAGCTTAGAGATTGGGTTTCTTGGGTATGCGAGCAGTGAATGCTTTCTTACTAAAAATAGTGGAATTTTTTTTTCCTGCTTTTATCCTTTTGGATTGTGAATTCTTAATCTTCAGAGGACCATGAGAATACATGCTCATGCCCCACCCAGACATTTCTTCTGTTCTCTCAGTTAACTAGCAAATTATACCCTTAATGTAAATTTTTCACAGGACTGAAGTTTTATAACACAATGTTTAACCTTAACTTTAAAAGTATGCTTCTTTAGAATAACCACCCTAAAACATTTCTACTCAAAAGTGTATTTTGTATACTCATGCTGGTCTGCAGCTAAATAAGTGTTGAAGTTGGGAGTAGACAAACTTTTATGATAATTCTGACAAAGTATTTTGTCTGAATCTAAAAATAAAGAATTAGGGCTTATGTTTTATATTTCTTTAGTTCACATTTTCTAATGATTTTTTAATTTTCTTTTTAAAAGTCTGTAATGATTAGAAATAAAAATTGGTCCTTCACCACAAATCATTTGAGAAGTGCTAGTCTAGAATCATAATTGGGCTCTTCCTCAAGACTAAACCAGTGCTTCTTATAATGTGGTGCTGGTCTAACAACCAAATAAGAAGCTTGCACCCAGATATAAATTCGTTTAAGTACTTAAGCTTTCTACTTAGTTGGATACCTTTTTTTCTTTTTCCTCCTTCCTTTATGGTAGCAAGCCTTCCTTGATTAAAGAAGCACCTTATTTCTTTGTAGTAGTTTAAAAAACACTGCTCTAAGGCTGGGGATATAGCTCAGTTGGTAAAGTGCTTGTCTTGAATACACACTGCTCTAGACAATCTTGGAAATCCTGTACCCCTTGTTCTGTTTTGTTTTTGAATGGCGGATTTGCATTTTTGAATGAGGTATGTATAGAACCATCAGAAGTAAACACAGCCATACATTAACTCCTTTGCTAAGTTAAACAGGTGTAATCGTGAGATGTTTTAGGGCCACCTCAGGGTTCCTGTGGACAGTTGATAACAGTGGACCTTCAAAAATGAACTCTCAACTTCAGCAGCATGTTTTTTCTGCCCTTGAGAAGCTCATTCAGAGCAGTGTGAAATTCCTGTGAACGTTGTGCTAAAAAAGAGCTGAAGTCCTCTTTATAGTATAAAGTACCAAGCAGAGACTATTTAAGGTAGTATTTAATGTTCATCTGAATCACCAGAACTTGTTAAAATTCAGAGTCTGATTCAGTATGTTTGATGTGAAGGCTGAAACTCTGCATTTCTAAGAAACCCCCCAGGTGATGCTGATACTTTTGGTCAGTGAATTACAGTTTGAGTAGTAAGAATTAAGGTCCTAGTGAGTCTAGTGAACTCCTTGGATGAAACTGACATAAAACCAATAAATCAGAATGTAGTTCACAGTAGGTTGTTTTCTTTCATCTAAATTACTAACGGATGGATAGTTTTTTGAAATTGTTTAAGAAATGTTTTACTTCATCATAATTTGGATTTTGCATCAGTCTAAGTGTAACTTTTAAAAATGTTTGTTTAATAGATGAGAACACAGACATCGCTGAAAACCTCTTTCAGAAAGTTAAAATTCTTTGTTGGGTTATGACAGGCCCTCAGAATCTAGAGAAAAAGGCCAAACATGTCAAAGCTACATGGGCTCAACGTTGTAATAAAGTGTTGTTTATGAGTTCAGAAGAAAATAAAGACTTTCCTACTGTGGGATTAAAAACCAAAGAAGGCAGAGATCAACTCTACTGGAAAACAATTAAAGCTTTTCAGTATGTTCATGACCATTATTTAGAAGATGCTGATTGGTTTCTGAAAGCAGATGATGATACATATGTCATACTAGACAATTTGAGATGGCTGCTTTCAAATTATGACCCTAAAGAACCTATTTACTTTGGGAGAAGATTTAAGCCCTATGTAAAGCAGGGTTACATGAGTGGGGGAGCAGGATACGTACTAAGCAAAGAAGCCTTGAAGAGATTTGTTGATGCATTTAAAACAGAGAAATGTACACATAGTTCCTCCATTGAAGACTTAGCCCTGGGAAAATGCATGGAAATCATAAACGTAGAAGCTGGAGATTCCAGAGATACCACTGGAAAAGAAACTTTTCATCCCTTTGTACCAGAACACCACTTAATCAAAGGTTATCTACCCAAAACCTTTTGGTACTGGAATTATAACTACTATCCTCCTGTAGAGGTAAGTTTAGAAATTTTGATATTTATAAATATTTGAGACTGATGGACTTTTGTTAACTTAAAAAAAAAACTAGCTAATATGTGTAGATTTTTTTTAGTACCAACAACTAGAACTCTTCCTATGGCAGTTTAACAAAGCAGATGAGAACGGGCATCAGCCACAGTCATTCAACAAATATCTATAAATACATTTTAGATGAAGAGATACATAATGAACAGGGAGACTAGTAAAGATATGTTTTTAGGTAGTGGTAAGTAATAGGGGTAAAAAAAAGCCAGTTAAGAAAGTGAAGAATGACCTATAGTAGTGGATGATATACTCTTTGTTGGATGATGATTAAGGAAATCCTAAGGGGTAATTTTTTATTAGTACTGAGAATTGAACCTAGGAGGTATCTATCACTAAAAACTACATCCCCCCCCCTCCCGCTTTTTTTTTCTTCAAATTTTGAGACAGTCTCGATAAGTTACCCACGCTGACCTCAGTCTTCTTGCCTCAGCCTCTCAGGTCACTGGGATTACAGGCATGCACTCTCACAACTGGCCCAATATAACTTTTGAAGAAAAACCTGAGTGATTCTAGAGAGTAGATTGAGATGATCTGGTTAAAGAACTTTTTTTTTTTTTACTACCTTTATTTTGTTTATACCTTTATTTTGTTTATTTTTTAATGTGGTGCTGAGGATCGAACCCAGTACCTCACACATGCTAGGTGAGTGCTCTACCATTGAGCCACAACCCCAGCCCCTGGTTAAAGATCCTTCTATTCCTCAGAAACAACTTATGAAAAGACTGAGGTTCAGAAAGACTGAGGTTCAAATTCTGCTCTCCTATTTAAGAGTTAAATGACATTGAATGGACAGAATTTGGCTAAAATCTGAACCTCAGTTTCTTCATTTGTACCTTAGCTTACATTCCTGAGAATTTTATCTAAATTGTAAAATATTTTAAATTTACAAACATTTCAGAATAACAATAACTAGTATTTATTAAAGTTAGATGATGAATATAATCTTTTGCCATATTTGCTTCAGATCTTTTCAAAGAAAAAAAGTGTTTCAGTTGAGGCTTATTTAATATCCTCCTTAGTTCCCATTCCACTTTCTACAGAATCAAACAATATCATGAATTTGATATTACTCATTACCATGCATGTTTTTGTTTTTCATACATACTTATGTATCCCTAAATATTTTTTTAAATAAATAGAATTATACCATCTGCATTTTTACCAATTTCACAATTCACACATTGAGATACATGTATTAGCTTAATTAATTTAAACTGCTGTGTAGTAATCTATGAACATACAGCAATTTGTCCATTGGATATTCATGTTGGTTATTCTAGTTTTCCACGGTTGTAAAATATGCTGCATTGAACAAGTGAAGGTGCTAGGAATCATGAAACCTAGCTTTTATACTCGATTCTGTTGTTAGTTCTCTATGCCTTCTTCTGTCTGGCCCTACGTACTAACAATTCACTTCATGATACCACTCTTTTCTTCACAAGCCAGTGCTTTCAAATCATTATCTAGAATAATGGCTTTCAACCAGGAGCGATTTTGATACTCAGTGGGTGTTTGATAAGGTCTGGAAACTTTTGGTTGTTATAACTAGGAGGTTGGGCTGGAGTAGTGGCTTAGCGGTAGAGCGCTTGTCTCACACATGTGAGGCACTGGGTTTGATCCTCAACACCACATAAAAATAAACAAAGGTATTGTGTCTATCTACAACTAAAAAAAGATATATTAAAAATATATATTAAAACTAGAAGGGAAGTTGCTATTCCAACCTAGTAAGTAGAAATCCATTAGATTTTTAACTGTTCACAATGTACAGAACAGTCCCATCCCCCAACAAAGAATTATCTGGTACAAAACACATTGCCAAGGTTAAGAAACTCTGGCCTAAAGCATCTGGCCCAAGCTTAACATAACTAGCTTTAAAAGGAAATTTTAAGGTAAATCACTACTGCTGCTGCTGTCAACCACCTTTGTTTTCTTAGTATTATACAGACGTGGCATCTAATCCTTAAAATGTTGTTGTATTTAATAGGTGACAAAACTGAAGCTCAGGAAAGTTAAGTAACTTGACTAACCGGGTAATAGTTTAGGTAGTGTTGCAAACCACCATTATTTTTTTTAAAAAGTCTTTCCCATTGTACTGTTAAGGAGCTCCTCAGTGATTAATAGGATGTGTACCAAAAGAAGTGGATCAGGGTGGGTATGTTAAAATAAATATTCCATTGTTGAGGTAAAATTCTATGTTAATAAATGAATTTTTAAGATTCATTTCTATGTAATTAGAGACTATTATAATTTTATGCTAGCATTTTATTGCTTATTCTAGCTACAACAATTGTAAAGTAGGTATCCCGATATGCTTTTTGATAATCCATTTTTCTTTGGAAAAACAGATCTCTTAACATATTCTGACCATTTCAAGATTACTTGACCTTCCTTATTTCTGCCCCCTTTCCCATTAAAAAACATTCTAAAATTTAAAAACTTTACAAAGCATCTAATACACCAAAATGTGTATTAGTATTACTAAGTATATCTGATAATTGGTACATACGTTATAATAGCAAAAGGACAACATAATTGTGATTATTTTATAACCATAATATATCCTTATATCCTGTCTTCCTTTTTAAGAGTTAAAATAAGTGGAAATCATAGTCTAGAGCTTATATAGGTATATTAATATTACTATGTAATTGTAATATATATTATACACTATGTTTAAGTTTTTATAGGTGTTCCACATCTGGGATAATGAGCAAAATAGATTAAATGTTCAATTGAATAGATCAGCATGAACCTTCTCTAGGAATTTGCTGCCCTGACAGAAACATCAGATCGTGTCTTTTTTTTTTTTTTTTTTAATTCTTCAGATACTAATTCCTATCCTAGATTGATATTAATATTGTGTTAAAATAAAATAAAAAAAAGACTGGTGCTGGAATTAAACCTGTTCACCAACCCTATTAAGAATTAATGAGAATTATGTAATTGAATAAAGTTTAAATTTGACCAGCTTACCTGAGGGCCTCAAAAGATTCTATGAAAAGGTTACAAAAGGTTATATAAAAAGATCTCCTTTTAATAAACACCTTTTGCAGATAAGAAAATTGAAACTTTTGGAGATTTCATAAGTTGCCCAGGATCAAGTACGTATACTCAAATTTGTATTCAAATCGAGGTCTGACTTGAAAGTTCTTCTCACATACTATACTATTTGGGTTGACAAAGTATTAGGTTGCAGACCAAAATGGACAAGGCTTTGTAGTTGTTGAATGCTCCAGAGGTATCTGAGTCTCAGCCAAGTGAAAAACTACAGTAAGAAAATTATGAAGTAAAAGCAAAAGTTGAAAACAAATCTAATCTTAATTCTTTGTATACCTGCGCTTTTCATTTGAGGAAGTTTGAATAATTTTATCTGCTGAAACACTGAAGAGTGTGAAAGAATATTGTATCAGTTAGAAATACTTTGGTAATTTCATGTTTGGTATTAAACCATTAGGAACTCAAAGTACTTTTGGTTTTTTCCTGTAGGTCTAAAAATTAGGTGCTTCTGTTTTACCTTGCCAGTTTAATGCTTGGATTCTTTTAAATTAGCGTATACCCTCTAAGAGTGTTATAATGTCATATGTGCTGTTGATTAACAATACCTGTTTCTGCTGCTCTTTTAGGGTCCTGGTTGCTGTTCTGATCTGGCAATTTCTTTTCACTATGTTGATTCTACAACTATGTATGAATTAGAATACCTCGTTTATCATCTTCGTCCATATGGTTATTTATATAGATATCAACCTGCCTTACCTGAGAATATATTAAAGGAAATAAATCAAGAAAACAAAAATGAAGATACAAAAGTAAAATTAGGAAACCCTTGAAAGAAAAATGTGAATGAACCGAGGTAAAATGTCCAGCATTGCAGTGAAGAACTTCTGCATTTCTGACATAGAACCCTGAAATCCCATTGAGAAATTCATTCTATGAGAACATTCCATATAGAAATCTTTCAACTGAAAGACTATAAACTTAAGCTTTAAATGAGCTGTGAAGTCTGTTAAAATGTGTTTTGATACAGTAATATATAAATATAAATACATATATATATGAAAAATTTGTGTTTTCTTAAGACAGTGGCAAGGTAGAAGAACTAGAAGAGATTTTGTTGCCTGCTCCTGACCGTGTATAATATTGTCACTGAAAAACTGAAACAGTTAAATTTGCTAAAACTGCACTGTACCATGTAACATACACAATGCTAAACAGATCTGCCTTAAAGAAAATTTAGAAGGAAATATTGTTGCTCAGTGTTGTTTATACTCATTTGCTGTGTGATATAAATGAAACAATCCCACCACACAGTTGTCTAATGAAAATTCTGCTGTGATAATTTATAATCAGCAATATTTATTCAAAAAGGTAGAATAAGAATGGCACTTATCCTAAAGTGCATTAATAAAATTACATTTTCAAAGTTATCATGGGCCTTGACTATATTATATACTTGGTTCTAATTAATCTTTTACCTGGTCCCTATTCCCTCCACACCAAATATGTTTAACCACTCTCAAATACTGTTCTCCACTATTAATGTTTATTTACAAAGCATTAATATCATTCTGTTAACATGCATTTAAAATATTTTTCAGGTTTACCCATTGTTAATTATGGGTATTAAAGCTATTTGGGCATGCTTTTCTTGTATCAGTGCCATTCTCAGGTATTGCTGACATTTTCAATCGATTATTTAAAACTCCAACTACATGAATATTATTCCTTTCATTCTCATCCTATTAAGATGAGAACTTGTTTGTGCCTTTCATAACTTGTTTAAAGCCATTTTAAAATTCATTTTTAGTCTGAGGTGGCTAATACACTGGCAAAATATTTTGAATGCAGGTTTTGACCAGTTAATTTAAAACATTAGAAAATACAGAGTGCTTAAACAAACTAAAATGTCATATAATTAAAAGACCAAATACTTAATTCTAAGTTTGATGCTGACTTATTACTTTGGGATAATTGTCTTGCCAGTGAATAATTCTAACAAAGCAGAATACCCATTCAAGACTGCCATCAAAAAACAGTTAAGATTATTATTAATGTTGCATACGATTTACATTTCTTATTATGCTAAATTTACATGGTTGTCCCTTCATTGACTGTTGCTTGGCTAATATATTTATTGTGCCAAAACATGTCAAAACCATGACTTCTCTGGGTGGTATATTTGAGAGGATGTTCATTTCAGTGGCTATTTATGGAGTACCATGTCCACATAGTGAAAACAAACACCTTTTTTAATCCAATACATTTGTTCTTGTTGATTTCATGATGGTTCATTCCATCTGGCAAAATTTCAAGGCCATTCATTCTGTTCTTTGAACAACTATTTACCATGGTGTGGACATGGACTTATCTGCTTTCTTTACTAGAAATGTAAATGGCTTAGCATGAACATTCAAAAATCTTAAAATTCACTTGTAGGAAATGAATGCTGCAATGAATCCTGGGCTCTGCAGTCAGACTGCCTGGGTTTTAAATCCTTGTTCCATCACTTCATTATTTTTGTAATCTTGAACAATTATTTCTCTGTGCCTCAGTTTCCTCATCTGTGAATTAAGAATGATAATACTACCTACCTCACAGGATTTTTTTTTTGAGGATTAAATAAGTTAATATATGTAAGGCTCTTAGAACACTGTCTGGCTCAGAATAGGGAGCAATAAGTATAAGGTTTTATTGTTCTGTAATCTTAAAGAGTATAAATATTAAATGAGGGAAGGGATCAAATCAGATACTGAGGGAAATATTTTGTATATATCTTATAATAAGTAATAGCTAGTATTTATCTAGTGCCTACTGTGTGCCAGGTACTGTGCTTTACTCTGTGTACATGAGTTAATCCTCACATATTGGGTGTTATTCCTATATTACAGATGAAGAAACTGAGGTTCAGAAAATTAACTTTTTCACTGTCACAAAGCTAGTAAGTAACAGAGGTTGGATTTTTACTCATTCTATGTGCTCTCTCACTTGTATTAGCCTTGGAGTTAGTCATTTAGTATTATTCCCATTTTCACATACATGGTATGACCTCTGATATATTGGCCAGTAATAGTCATATTGACCAGCCAAATTCTCATAGTGATTCTTATCTCACGCTCTTGCCTGGGAGCTTGTCTAAATGGTCTCAAGACCCTAAGCCCAGAAACTCTGATTTTTAGCACGGGCTGTAGGAGTTACATTCTTACCAGATAATCTAGAGTGGTGGTTGTCAAAGTGTAGTTCCAAGAAGCAGAGTCAGCATCACTTGGGAACTTGTTGGAAATGCAGCCCCTCTTGGGCCCCAGCCTAGACCTCCTAAATCAGAAATTCCAGGACAGGGGCTAGTAGTTCTGTTTAAACAAACCATGTAGGCAAGTCTTACTGATCTTAGGAGGAGAACCACTGCCTAGCTACCTACATGATTCTGGTGCAAATAGTCTCAAACACTCAGGATTACTACTCCATGGATAAATAATTTTTTCAAAGGTTTAGACACAGAATATTTTGAATGAGTGTAGTCCAAGATCACACTGTATTAAAGGTAAAATACTTTAAAGATAATTTAAAGAGTCTGTGGATCATTGATTTTGACAATACACTTTAGCTTCTCCATATTGACTAATATTGAGACCTACAGTAAAATCTACAATTCTCCCAAGTTTAGTAATTTCCCATTGGACAGGAAGGATTAGTGCTAATTAGTACACAGTAATTCATTTAAAACATACATCATTAGTGTCATAAGAAATATCCACAACTAGCCAGGCATGGCAGAGAATGCCTGTAATCCCAGCAACTGGGGAGGCTGAGGCAGGAGGATTGCAAGTTTGAGCCAGCCACAATTGTTATTAAAACTTTTTAAATAGAAGTAGCAAAGTGCTATTTAATAAAATGCAAAGCGTTTTTCTGCTAATTCATACCAACAACTTAAATTTCATCACTTTCAAGATTTTGACTATCCTATATGATCTAAGAAGCAAAATAATTCTAAGTTCTTGATAAAGCACATAAAACAGGATTTCATGGTGATTCACCATTTTAGCTTAAGATCTTTGTCATTTGGATAAATGATTTTAGTGTGGTCTCAAAGCATAAGGCTTTTGCTGTCTTATGTTTTTTAAATACAGTATACTTATAAATGTGAGAAGTTCATAGGTTTGAGGCAGGGTTTTTGTTCCAGAATTTGTTTTCAAATACCTTAATTTTCAGGAGTTTTTGTCACTGTAATAAGATTAGAAAATGCTGACCAGTTTTTAATGTTTTTGAATATGGTAATTAGACTTAAGCATTAAACTTGCTGATTATTTTCATAATTGTTTATTTTTCACTTCCTTGAGCCTACTATCAAGCTGTATTAGCAGACTGAGACACTGTTGTACTTGAAAGACCCCCTCATTTAATTGATCAGATCATGTCTAGCCTTTTATTCTTCATTTAAATTTTCAGTTCATTAGATTATTATTCTGTTAATTTCTGTTCCTTTGTATTTATTGAAGTTCTTTATTTCCTTTATAAGTACCACTTTTAGTTACTCTTAATGCTGCCTTCATAAGGTTAATTTGGCTGTTACAGGTGATTAGAATTTGTATGACTTGCTGATAATTTTATACCTACTAACTTTAGGTTTCCCTAGGATTAAATGTCTAAAATCAAATAATGCCTGCTGGCTCTCAGGATACTTGCCCTACTTAAAAAGTTACAATTTTAAACTAACCCTCCATCTTTATTAAAGGAGGTAGTTACTTGAATCTTACCTACTCACCCTCTTCTTAAAAATAAAACTCATTTGCGCTATTTCTCTACTTCTTTATAGTAGGTTTGACAGAAACATACTTAAATCTGGGAGATAAACTGTGGTATATTTTATGCTAAGTGTAACATCTATTGATTTTAAAATGACACATTTATATATCAGTTGAAATAAAAAATTTAACAGATTAAAATAAGAACGTTTACCAATTCTCTTAGAGGAACCAACTCTAGAAAGTAGTTGTAGAATTGAATTGTGCTACTTCAACCCCCTTCCTCTCTAGTTTCAGTTTATATTAGTTTTGAATGACTTTGCAGGGCCCTACAAATTAATAATCTACGTGAAGTATATTAGAGGGAAACTAATCTTACTGCTAAGCAGTGTGTTGTACTATATAGTGAATGTTTGTGTTTTGGAATTTAAAAATTATTTAAAAGTAATTGTGTTATGAATGGTTTAAAAATGTTTGGTGACTTGCTTATTTTAAGTGATCACCATTAAGTCAGAAAAAATGTATTTTTAAATGTTTTTTAAAGTGCCTTTTGAAAATTTTTAAACAATGGATTTAAACAACTGCATAAAATAAATTACCATGTTCAAAATTGTTTCATCTGATTATTTGTAACCGAGATAAAAGTTGTGGGATTAATACTCTTTTATGGGTAGTTTTGGGGTTTTTTTCTGTCCAAGGTTTTCAGTTTGAAAAACCTTTCATGTTTTTTCTGCAATATAGATTATTTAAGGTAACAAAATATTCCACTGTAACTTAGGATAATTTTCCTTAAAAAAATTAGAATACCTTCTGTATAGTTCAGGTGAGAAAGAGATGGAGAGAGGGGGCTAGGGAGGGAGGGGGGATAGGGGTGGGGGAAGAGAGAGAAAGAGAGAGAGAGAGAGAGAGAGTGTGTGTGTGTGTGTGTGTGTGTGTGTAGATGGAAGACAGATTACTTTTCTATTTGGTATATTTTCATTTGTCATGTACTCTAAGAAATTCATTGAACAGATGATTGTACCTAAAAGCAACTGCTAGAAGTATAGTGGTAAGCAAGACATACAAGATCCCTGTTTTTACAGAGACTTAGAGTTGGAAAACAAACAAGTCAATAGAAGAGTAAACAAGATACATCAGAAAATATTAGGAAAATAGAATTATATAATAGAGCAGTTTTCTGGATGGGACCTCAAGGAAGACCTCTGAGAAAGTAATATTTGAGCTGAAACCTGAATGATGGACATTTTGTATATTTCAAAAGTTCCATATCTGTCAAATTCTTTGCTGCTAGAATGTTTGCTTATTCATGCTTTGGGCATATCACGAAGGCTCACTGAAGTAAGATCTGTAGGAAAAAAAAAAAAAAACCCTTGGTATTTTTAGGCATATTTCATCCAGAGCTCAAGTCTATTGATATTAAATTTGTCTGATTTCAGGGTATGAAAAAAATTTACTGAGTATTATTCCTAGGCAAACTGTTAACAGTGTCCATAATGCTCTTGAGTCTTGCCTATCTTCCTCAGTTTTCAGTAACCTGCTACCCAGTATGTTCATATTTAACACACACAAGATATACATTGTTATTTGAATTAGGCAGCTTTAGAAGAGCTAAGGAGATAAATACTACTTCGTGTGACTTTAGTATAGTAGCAGAATTATATGAAATAATATATTATCTTTTCCAATGATCTGTATTTAGTTGTGCAAGTAGATTTATTTACCTAAATACATACAGATTTCACTACCTATTTTATTTTTCCCAAAAGTATAATCTCAGGACTGGGGAGAAAAGAGGATTATTGCTGAATTTATCTTCTTGCTAAAGGAAAGGGACTGCCTCAAATTTTTCATCAGATCTAATGATGCTGATAATAAAGATTGTCCAAGAGAAATTCCTTGAATAGTTCGTTGAGTGAGCATTTAATAACTAAAATTAAGTTCAGCATCATTGGTATTCTTCAGATCTGGAAATATTAGTAAAATATGACTGAAACTTGTTTTGCCATGAGTTTGGTTTATTAATGGATTTAGTATTGCTGCCTAGAATTTTACTGTTCTTAAAACTGTCTATATTGCATTATTTCTTTTGCCAAAAGAACAACCAGTTTGTGCTAATACTTCTTATATTGTTATTTTTCTAGCAATGAAAATTTGTTCAAGGACATTAATACACTTTCTCATACATGTTGTCCCTATTAAATAGTGCAGTTGAATCCCGCAGCTTACTTTGCAGTAATAAAATACTCATTGTCTTTATGAAATTCAGTTCTAAAATGTCAACTGTTGAATATCACTTTCCACTAATTTCATTGTCATTTTTAGATTGGGGGAGAGGTGATGATGAAATCCTGAAAGTTGTTTGTAAGGGAATGATTCAGCTTTTACTTGAGTTCTGCATAAGGCTGTCTTTTTTTGTTTTTATACTGTTTAGTAGGATGGAAAACAAGGGACAGAAAAACATGGTTATAGTTGTATTTTAATACTTAGACTTTAAAATATTAAAACTTTCTCATGCTGGTTAGGCTTATATAATAAGCAACTTTATTCAAGGTAACTCTGTTTAGAATAATTAGCCTCAGATATTATTTCTGGCTTATAAAGTAATTTTTATAAATCTGCTTGCCCAATTGAATTTCTCCTCCCTTTGCATTTGAATCTTTGGCTCTTTGAACCTTCCCCCTACTCCTTGTGTTTTCTCCCCCTGCCTTTTTTTCTCATTGGCAATAGATCTTTAGTTTCCTACAATTTTTATTATTCCCATTTTCCACTGGTAGATAAGTTCAAAAAAATCTATGCAGTTTCAAAAACATAAGTTTCCTCTTACTAATTTAAGCAACTTTTCTAGAAGCCACTGAAAAGAGAAGAAAAAGATGGGACTCAGAGAATACATGCTAACACATGCTATCTATCTAGAACCTACCCAGTGAAAATATAGGTGCTTGCTTGAGAACCAGTGAGAATCAGGTCCAACTTTTATCACCCCCAATTGATGTGATCTCTGGCAAAAGTGGTGCCTGAGATTTTTCAATGACACTTATAGAGTTTAGGAAGAGAATTACAAGTTGTTTTTTTTTTTTTTCCCCCACCTATTTGAAACAATGAGGCTGACTATTCTCATTTGCTTCAGGTGAGGTTAAGTCACAATGTGTTACATAGGTGAGAGTTATGTAATGCAGGGATAGTTGTCATAGAAAGGTAGCATCTCTTATAATTGCCAGCCAGAACTTCTGGTCCTGCTAGTGTGGGAAACAGTTGTTGCCCAGTTGAAAGAAAGCACAGCTTCTTCAGATTGAAATGGTCGGGGGATATGTGAGAGGCACTAAGCTTTTCTTCCTAGTTGTACAACATGCAGTGTTAACAATGGGATGAGGTACAGAGAGTTCATTAGGGAGGGTAACCAGCATTGAGGCCTTCAAGCATTTAAAAATAGATTCAAAAATCCTAATTTTAGCCTACAGATTGATGACCTCAAGGAGATATACATTCATTTATTGGTTTGGATCCATTTCTTTTTAATTAGATAGCAAATTCTTACCTTGTTAAATATGAAATCAATAGTGGCCTAGGAACTGAAATGACTGGTCCTCTAACATCATAGTTAATTAGGTTTCTAATCTTGATGATTTTCAGAACTGACAAACGATAACCAGAAAAAGAATGGAAAGTATATTTCATAGAATGAAACATCTCTTAGGAAAAAATATAAAAAATATTTTTACAAGCCAGGCGCATGGCGCATGCCTATAATCCCAGTTGCTCAAGAGGCTGAGAGGAGAGGATTGCGAGTACAAAGCCAGCCTCAGCAACCCAGTGAGACCCTGTCTCTAAATAAAATAGAAAATAGGGCTGGGGATGTGGCTCAGTGGTTGAGTGCCCCTGAGTTCAATTCCTGGTACCCCCTCCACCCCTACAAAAAAAATTATTTATTTATTTATACATTCTCTCCATGTCTTAGTTTGGAGAGAGAAACATCTTTGTAGATTTGTTTCAGTATTAAAATGGTCCTCTCAGAAACGTTCATTTCCACCTTTTGAATGAAGTATGTATTCTTCAGGTGGCATGACCTTCCACCTTCTGACCCCCTAGGATGTAATTCCCCTTTAGTTTATTGCTACTTACTACCCAAAAGCTCAACTACAGGCAAATTTAATTTCTAATCAACATTTAACCAATATTTGAGTGGCGAATGACTTTTGGTGCTTTCAAGGAATTCACCTTCTGTATACTCAGGCAATGTGCTAATTAGTTTGTATTGCATTATCTTTAATCTTTAACTATAGTCCTGGTGGGCAGGCACCACTATCCCATTTTGTAGATGATGAAATGAATTTACTAAGACTATTTGGGTGCAGAATCAGCATTTCAGTACATAAATGAATTAGGAATTTAAGATAGTAGTAATTAAGTAATTAAGAACAGTCCTATGTGTACTATAAGGATTAACAATGGAAAGAGAACTTTCCCTAAACATGTCTTCCCTTTTTACTAGTGTTTTTGTTTTTGTTTACAAATCCTTTTTTTTTACCCCCTATGGCAGTGGAGATTTAACACAGAGTCGCATTAATCCCGAGTTACATGCTCAGATCTTTTTGTTGTTCTGATTAGTTATACATAATAGCAGAATGCCTTTTTTCATTTTTTTAAATTAATTTTTAAATTTGTTTTGATTAGTTATGACACATTGTACACAAATGGAGCACAACTTATTTCTCTGGCTGTACATGATGCAGAGTCACAATGGTCATGCAATCATACATGTACATAGTAGAATGAGATGGACATTATTATCCTATCTTTCCCACCATCACAGCACCCCCTCCTCTTATCTCACTCCCCTCTGCCCAATCCAAAGTTCCTCCATTTTTCCCTAGCCCCCCATTATGGATCAGCATCCTCATATCAGAGAAAACATTTGGCCTTTGGTTTTTTTGGAATTGGCTTATTTCTCCTAGCATGATAATCTCCAGCTCCATCCATTTACCTGCAAATACCATACCATAATTTCATTCTTTAAAGCTAAGTAATATTTCATTGTGTATTATGCACCACATTTTCTTTATCCATTCATCTGTTGAAGGGCATCTAGGTTCATTCCATAGTTTAGCTATTGTGAATTGAGCTGCTATAAACATTGATGTGGCTGCATCACTGTAGTATGCTGATTTTAAGTCCTTTGGATATAAACTGAGGAGTCGGATAGCTGGGTCAAATGGTAGTTCCGTTCCAAGTTTTTTAAGGAATATCCATAGTGGTTTCCATAGTAGTTTCACCAATTTGAGGTTCCCATCAGCAATGTATGAATGTACCTTTTCCCCCACATCCTCGCCATCATTTATTGCTACTTATAGTCTTGATAATTGCCATTCTGACTGGAGTGAGATTGCCAGTATTTTTTGTTTTGTTTTTAATATTTTTTAGTTGTAGTTGGACACAATACCTTTATTTTATTTATTTTTATGTGGTGCTGAGGATCAAACCCAGGGCCTCACATGCACTAGGCGAGCACTGTACCACTGAGCCACAACCCCAGCCTGATGCCAGTGTTTATTTTTTAAATTTATTTATTCTTTATTTGTTTTAAATAGTTATACATGAAAGTACAATAATCTTGACATATCATACTTTTGAATCAGATGGGAGATAATTTCTCATTTGCCAGTGTTTTTTAAACCCCAATTAATTTCTTCTACCCAATGACTTCATGTCCTGCTACCCTGTCAGGATCTTACTTAGTAAAAATGACCTCTTCAATGAAGCAGTCCTAGCTCTCCATAGTCAGAAGTGTTTTCTTCCTTCTCTATTATGCTCTGTAGCACTGTTCAAATATTCCAGTGGTGTATGAACAGATTACTAGCTTTTTATCCTCTTTGATTTCATGGGCATATGTATACATTTGTGCTTATGTCCATCATGTTTTTGATATATATAAGAGATGGATAAATTAGTGCTTACATATTGAAGGTACATGTTTTAAAAAGTTTTTTTTACTAACAATGTATGCAAAAATTTTCAAACAAAGTTCTGTGGAGTTTTAGTTTGTATCTTAATCACTCATTGCAAATTGTCTTAGAGTGTACTGTGTATTACACAGATTTTAGCCTCTCCTGGAGTGGTTTCTTTTACCCATATATTTCCATATCCTGAAGTGCCTTTTAATAGATGAATTCTAAAATAATGTTCTTTCTATAGAACCCCAGAATGCAAAAGAAAAAATCCTTTTGTAGGAATATGATTGCAAATAATTGAACAGAAATAACCCACAAGTTGAATGAGAAATAAAGTTTTCATTGGTACATTAGGTATTGAACCTTCTGAATTCCTAATTTGATAATAGTTGAACATCTTGAATATGTACTACAAGACAGGTTTCTTTTAGGTGGCAGTAGCTTTCTCTACTGAATGCCTAAGTTAGAGGTGATAATGAAGAAACTCAAATGTTACTAAAATCAGAACTGATTATTTTGTTAACCTGAAGCATATAAGAAAGGGGAGGTAAAAGAAACAGATGTTATACAGAAAGAGAGTAGGAGTCAACAGAATCTTATTGAAAAGGGCCACCAAGTTGTCAGAATCAAGAGGTGAAGGTTAAAAAACCATATCCACTTTTTAAATATTCAAAATGTATTCCCCCTTTGTGATAATTTTCTTCAAAACATACAGAAAAGCAAAAGTCAGAAAATTTATCCAAAATTAAGCTTCTTATGTCTATTTATTCCTGATTTTTTGATAGACCAATGTTAACTCAATTGAGAAGATCCATTACAAGTTTAGACATTCTTTCACTAAAGTACAAAGATTAAAAATATTCCAAGCCCCAATCCCCAAAACTAATCCCGGATATCTAACTATACATAATTACAAATATAATAGTAAGCTAAATATGTAGTAAATGCTAATTTTAATATTATAAATATTCTTTTAAATATAGTTGTTCTTGAGCTTGGCCAGAATCTGCAGATTGACCCAGATTGGGAAAAAATGTCATCTAAGCAATAAAGTCACCATTCTCTTCGAATGGAAGACAGAGGGAGGAAGAAAGACTGGATTTAAGCTTCTCTATAGCAAAATCTACCAAATTCTCAGAGGGATACAAAAACAAAAGCCAACTGGATTTTAAATATAAAGGCAAGTGAGGAAAGTCAGGTAACTTGACGTTGGTGGATACTTCTTGAAAAATCTAGAGACAATTGGGAAGAGGACTGGTAGTGATTATTTGATTATAATAAATAAGATAAAAATAAATAAAAGTATTATGTATATCTACAACTAAATGTAAGCATACATATATAACATATATATATAACACCATATATACAATTACCCAGAGTGATTACCTCTGGTGTGTAGTACTAGAATGGGGAGGAGATTTGCTCTTCATTGTATTGTATTTTGAACTTTTAAAAATCATGTTTATGTGTTTTCATAAGTAAGGAGTTAAAGCAGCGGGTTGGGAGAAGTTACTGACCCTAGCTCATTAGGATTTTTAGTACCAGGGTAAAGAATGACCACAGATACACTTAAGCAGCATTTCAGTTAAGCAGGTGTGTACACATGAACAAGAAGGATCTCAAAGCCGACATGGGAATTACTTTCTTCAATAGAGTGTATAAAGACTACTGAATTGGTTGGTAATAATAGATGAGGAGAATGTTCTCCATGAAGAGCACATTTCACCATGAGAAATAGTTGACCCATACCAAACCGCCAGCAGCCCCATCTTGACCCATTTTAGCATCCTTCCTTCCACTACCTTCAAGGACAAAGTCTACTCAGTAGTTATTCTCCAAGCCTTAGCATCTACTTTATTTTCATATCTTCCTTGAATCACACCTCTTCAGGCTTGTCGTCTTTTATCTTTCATGGAGATAGAGGATAATGAGTGAGCTCTTTGCCACATAGTCTGCCAGTTTCTAGAGCTTAAGGATGTTTAAACCCCTTGTTTTAAAGATAACAGAAGCAAGTCCAGAAATGAATTTGCCAAGATAACACAATTAATGCCAGATCTCACAACATAACTCAATTCTCCTGACTCCCAGGTCAGTGGCCTTGGCACCAAATCACAATTTTTATTTTTTCAAAAAAACCTGAGCTATATACTTTTTACTGATAAATAAAACTCAAAATGTATCTATTCTCTGCATTTTCCTATCATTTGCAAATAGGTGTGGTAATGGTGTCTTAGCACTATATCAGGCTATCTACTTGGATTTTCTCTACTCATTTTGAAAGTACTACAATATAAATATTAGTTGAATCAATTTGTTAATAGAAAATGGAAGTTCAAGGAGGTTGTAGCAGTTTGAACTCCAAATGTAGCATAGACCCAGAACTCAAAACGTGAACTTATCTGAAAATAGGAACTTTTTCACCAACATAATTGGGTAAGGACCTCATGATGAAATCATCTTGAATTTAGGTGTGAATCCAATGTTAGTTGTCTTTATAAGGGAAAGGAGAAAGGGATTTAACACACAGAAGGACTCAGAAAAGACCATAGGAAGAAGATGATTGAGGTTAAGCTAGCACAAGTCAAGGAGTGCCAAGAGCCACCAAAAGCTGAAGAATTCTTCCTTCTAACCTTTGGACAGTATGGCCCTACCAACACCTGATTTCACTTTATGGATTTCAGAACTATAAGAGAATAAGTTTTTTATATTTTATATATATATATATATATATATATATATATATATATATATATTTTTTTTTTTTTAATTTTATGCTTTTATTTTATTTATTTATTTTTATGTGGTGCTGAGGATAGAACCCAGGGCCTTGCACATGCTAGGTGAGTGCTCTACCACTGAGCCACAACCCAGCCCAAGTTTCTCTTATGTTAAGCCACAAAGTTTGTGGGGTTTTTTAAATTTTTATTTTTTATAGCAGCCCAAAGAAATAGTATAATGCTTATTATGACAGAGCTGGAAAAGGACCATGAGGAAATTCAACTTTTGAGGGTTCTGACACCAGAGCTCTTGGGAACTATAAAGAACATGGAGTGGATTCTGTTCAGTCTGGAAATCCCATTTCACTGTGCTAGTCTGTGTCTGTTCTTTCAATTGTAGATTAAATGCCATTTCCTTTCCAGAAGCATCTTCTGAGTTAGGTTCTCCCTCTCTAGACTTTTCTTTTCAGCACTTAGCACATTTTTTGTTGTTGTTTAACGCAGTTGCTTTATAAATTGTCTAGGGTGGCTGTGATGCATTATGAGACAGGGATCATGTGGATTTGGTTTCCTATTTTGCCTGGGTCAAAATAGGAATTTTATATTTTAGAACAGAGAAATGGTGAGCACCCTATCACTACAAAGAGAAGTTCTCAGGCTAACACATATCCCCCACCATACTTAAGGAAACCTCAAAACAAAACACTATTCTGGTGGATGCAGAGTGACCCATCAACAGGGTTTTTGTTTAAGAAAATGTTGGTTTGAGCTTTTACATATGCCATCAAGCAAAAAGCCTGGCATTTATCTTAGGAGAATATAGGCCCAAAAAGGACAGAACAAAATCTTCTTTGTGAGTAGAAGATTTTGTTCCTTTGGTGTTAGAAAAGTTGGGCTTCCATTTCTCTACAGTGACCATTCCAACTCCAAGGCACTTTTTCTTTCTACATTGGCAAAACACATGCAGAGTGTTTGGTTAAATTGGTATTGAACACTGGTTAGGAGAGAACAGTATGTACAGATAGTCTTTAATTTTCAAGTCACAAATTTCATATCCAATTAGAAGAAATTTCTAAAATCCAAAATAGCAACAGCTCTTATTTCCTCCAGTCATTAATTCAATGATGGATTCATTAATTTACCCATTCAACACGAACTTTTAATGGACACATCTGGTCTGCCAAACATAGAAGAAAAAAAGAGAACTGAGTCTGTGGCAAAGCTTTTGTGAGGGCCCTTACATTCTGTTTAGGGTTGACATGTGAGTGAACAAACAGCCTCACTACAAAGTGATAGAGGCATTTACAAAGAGCTATATATAGCAGGACTGTGCGTGAAGGGAGGGTTGAGGGATCTGGAAAGTTCCAAAGAGATGGTGGCATTTGAACTAGATATTAAAGAATGAATTGCAATTTCAATTTCATGAGAAAGTGAAGATATATTTGCAACAGGCAAAATGCATTCTTCTGATACAGAATAATTTCTTTCCCAAGTGAAATCAATGTGTCATTTTTCCCTTAGGCCTGAAATAATTTTCTTTCATTGGCATATTTTTTGGTTGATTTCTCAGTAACTCTAGAATTCCTGAAGTTGCCTTCCTTACATTTTAAACAACTACATTCAAGTAGGGTGTTATTACATTGTTTAGGAATAATATTGTCCTATTAATTTTTTTAGTTTTCACTTAATATGAAGGCATTATATTCATTACTAAAGTAGATGAATGGTATAAAATGAAAAGCAATATTCCCCCATTCTCTCTGCCAAACAGTCCTTTTCATCCAAACTTAAACAGGTATATCCTCTGGGGGAAAAAAGTATTTATATTTTTTAATTTTCAAACTATACACATCATTGTTTTGAGTCTAAATCTGTTCAATAACTTGGACTTTATTCTTTTTAGATCTCTGTATGGGTATGGCATGATTTATTTAACCATTTGTTTATGGACAATTGAGCCCGATTAGAGACTCCTATTGCATCCATTATTACACTGAACATCCTTGAAACGGTTATGTGGGTAGAGCCATAGGATATTTTTCTGGCAGGGGAATTGCTACTGGGTCAAAGAATTTAAATATTTATAGGTATTGCCAAATTGTCTTCTAATTGACAGACTATGTTTCCCACCATTTTAAAACCAAAATTATCAAGCTTTTTAATGTTTATTATATCACTGTATTAACATCTGATGTTTATATGATTCAAACTCAAAGTTTGTGTAATTTTTTATTTTTACAAACTCTGTAAATACTGGCCCATTTCATTTTCATACACACACACACACACACACACACACACACACACACATGTATATAGAGAGAATTATTGAAAATGTTTCCTAACTTTTAAAAATTTATTCATACAAATATATTAGTCTTTCCTTAGAGATATTGAATATTGTATTTCTCCCAAGTTTATAAACAGATTATTGTTTTCCTCCATTACTCTTATGAGTTTCATTTTTTTTAATATTACAATTTTGATTCCCTCCAGAATTTCTTATATGAATTAACACAGGAAAATAATTTTGAAGTGGTTACCCAATTGTCCCAAAAGACTTTAATAATTCATTTTCAACACTGATTGTAAGTCACCCGTATCATATATGAAACATCAATTTATATGTGAACTCTGTTCTGGTCTGCTCATCTGCCTATTTTTTGTGTACTCCATTGCTTTAATGATTTTAGGTGAGGTACTTACTGAAACATGACTCTGCTACATACCATGGCATTATCCCTTGAACCCCTTCCAGCATTGCTGCTATAAATAGCCATCTTTAAAATGTTGCCTGGTTATTCCTGAGAGGTTCCTTAGGTACAGTATCATATCTTCCCAATCTGGAGTCCCTCCAACCCAACTCCTCCAGGGCACTCACTGTCATGACATAGCTGCTCCAGTGGGCCCTGCCATCTTCTAGTGGCGACTTCCCTCCTACCATCATGTGTAGCCTTGGGGAAAAGTCTTGTCTTACTCTTATTACACAGCAGAGATCAGACTTCCCTGACTGTTCCAGAGTAACGGAAGGAAGAATTCAGAGAAATCATTTATGAGAGCCACCAAGCTCCAGCAGGATCCTCACTCCACACCATGTTGGTCCCCCGCCTTCTTTGCCACCTGTACCCAAGGCACCAGAGGTAGCTTGACCACCCCTACTTCAAGCATTCCAGGTACTACTCCATCTTTAGAATCTAAGCCCAATGGATATCTGTACTAAGAGAAATGAGGATTTCCACTCACCCTAATCTAATACTCTCAATAATACCCCTATTCCTCCTGGAGAACTGGCTTGTTCCCCAGCTGATGGTAAAAACATTTGCTCTCTTCTGAGAAGTACGGTCTGGAGTTTGGAAGTTTGGTCCCCATAAGAAAAATCTCCCAATGATCTGATATTAAAATATCTGAAATTAAGATCTGATATTAAGAAGCTTTCACAAAGCCTGCCTTGTTTATACATGTGATGGCAAAAACAGCCAACCCCAGGTCAGGCTGTGCCAAGCTAGATTCTGTTCCTGCTTCGCCTCACTGCATTAAGGGTTTCAAACATATCCTAGGCCCCAGCCCTGCCATGGTCAGCCGATTACACTAATCAGCCTTGAAACATAGCAGAATGGTACTTTGATACTTCCTTCATACCACATTCCTATTTTAAATCAGCTGTTTTTACATTAGATTTCAATCTCTTTAAAATATCAATTTTGGAAGTGGAAGGGGCAAAGAGTTGGGAAGATGATAAGTGATTTCTGTATTTTCTAAAGGAGCCTATCAGCATGTGACCAGCTATTTCTAAAGTAAACTATTTTATCTATCTGAAAGTCACAATCTTTACCAGGTTATCCTTTTTATTCCATGTGTTATTGTATTTAGATCTGCTCAGGCTACTTGGACAAATCCTCCAACAAATTTGCCAAATGGAAAACTAGCATCGAAGTGTGGAGTGAGAACAAGTAACATAGAAAGGAGCAGAGAAATGTCACCCGAATTAAGTTTCCAAACACATCAGGATCCAGTCTTCTCTGTACTTGAACAATACAGACTTAGAAGGTGAGTAGGGATAAAAATCTGCTGCATCTCATAAATCTTAAGGAAGGATTATTTGGTAAGCAGTAGAAATTTGGGTTTTTTGTTTTTGTTTTTGTTTTTGGTTTTTTTTTTTTTTTGCCTCTTACTAATTTTGTAGTCTTTACAAATCCTAAGTTTGCTCTTTGATTACACCATGTCATTGCCTAGAAACTCAAAGGGAAGTGAATGAAGGAAAGAGGATCTGTGAAAACGTGAGCCTGTGACTTTACCCTGCAGCCCACTTGTTAGCTTCAGGGTGATTATTTTTAAACAAAGTTAAGAAAGTAGGGATTTCCTTTGAACTGACAGTGTTTTTTGTTTTTTGTTTTTCCCCAACTACCATCCTGTATTATATGGCAGGATGGTAGTTGTTTTCTCTCTGAAGAGTTAAAAGCTAGTTTCCCCCTATGGCATGGTGTGTTAAAATCAGATATTGTCAGAGTCACTTCCTCTTTCACTTCTGCAACAAGTAATTCTATCCAAGATGCAACCCAACCTATCCTAAACACACAAGTCAGCAAACAGTTGATTTATTTTGCTAGCTTTAATATGTCAAAAACCCCAGGAGGCTGGGGTATGGTAATATAGACATCAAATCCCCCAATTCCTTAAGAACCACTTAGTCAATGACCTCTTTTGCATGGGAAAGAACATCAGAAACAATGTGACAGGTAAGGATCAGGCTTCTAGAGCCAGGGATGATTGTTACTAACTCTTGACTTTTTCTGACAACATTTCAGAACTCTTTTAGGAATACTAGCTTCCCTAAGGGCATCACTATTCATTTAGGTTTGGAGAAGGGGTATATATCTGAAGGGAACATAGCTCAGTGACTTGATTTTCCACCTCACTACAAGGTACATAGCATCATTTATTTATTTAGTCTTTGGTTACCTTGACTCAAGGCTAAAATACTAAAGAGTAACTTTTCAGTTATATGTTGTGGTCCCTACAACTTCCTTCCCACTGGATAAAATGTAGCTGTGGGTCCATTTGAGCTTGCTCTAAACATGTGAGGAATTGTATTTAATAGGGATTGCATTAAATCTGTATAGAACTTTTGGTAGTATGTCCATTTTGACACTATTAATTCTGCCATTCCAAGGACATGAGAGATCTTTCCGTCTTCTAAGGTCTTCTTCAATGTCTTTCTTTAGTTTTCTGTAGTTTTCACTGTAGAAGTATTTTACCTCTTTTGTTAGATTGATTCCCAAATTTCCCCCAACCCCAGATACTATGTTTGTGAGAACAAACACAATATCTTTCTGCAACAAGAAGAGGATCTCTGATATGAAGGAAGGACTAGCCAGTCTGAGGGTGGTGGTGAGGAGCTAAGTGAAGCACAGGCAGTAAACTATGCTTGAGAGGAGAAGCAACTTTCTTCCAAGTGTTCCTGAAGTCAAGCCTTTACCTAAGGTGTATTTATTTCAAGTGTTTCTCATTAACCAGTTTCCCCCTCATACACAGTTTCCCCCTACTCTTCAAATCCAGTTCTTATATTCATATCAGTTACTGTTTTTTGCCCCTAGTTACTTTGTTGGTCTTTGGTTGCAAAGAGAAAAAGATATAGTCTCACCGCCAGGAGCTCACTGTTTAGAGAGGACTCCTCCAACTCAAGCATTAGGAGGCATGACATGCATCAAACATGTCAAACCAAAATGAGCACTTAGGAACAAGTGCTTACAAGTGAAGAGCAACTCAAGGATGACAAATGCCTATTTACTTAAAGCCCTGCCAGGTGATCTCTCCAGAGCAAATGAAATTGCCTTTTGGAAGCCAAGATTTTCATGAGATTAGAGTTTCAGGGAGGTCACCCAGTGATTTCTATAACAAAAAGTTTTGTTGGTAGCTTCTATCCACTATTAACCTTATCTATTGAGTTTGGTTCTTCATTTATCTAATTTTTAATTCTAGAATTTTCATTTTATTTTTTCGTTGGTGCATTATAGTTGTACATAATAATGTGATCTGTATTACATATTTATACATGCACAAAATATAATGTGCCAATATCATTCCTTGGTATTTCACCTTTTCCTCCCCTCCTCTTATCCCTTGGTCCCTTTCCTCTACTCATTTTTAAAAAGTAATTCCTAGGTTTCCGGCAATATTCTCAATCTTCATTTCCTTCAACATATTAAGCATAATCATTGTAGTATCCATGTTGATAACTCCATTATTTGGATTGCCTTTCATTCTAGATATACTGTTGTTATTCATTTATGTTTTCTTGTTTTATTATTTTGGATTGAATGCCATCTTTGGAAGGTACATCATACTTCTCAGTAGCCTTATGAGTAGGAAGAATGAATCCATTTCTCACCTTATGGAAACCATGACATCTGTTCTACCCAAGTCCTCCAGTGGCAATGGCATTTACAAAATTGACAAACCAAGAACCCCATTCACTTTCTGTGACTGACTTCTTAGCAAAGTTATAGGGTTCAACAAAGAATTGTTCTCAGAGAACCAAACTAAGTCCCACCTTAATTGCTGCAATGTGTAGAACGCCCACATTATATTAAATAGTGATCAACCCAATAAAATCATTTCATTTTAGACAATCAGGGATGAGCAAACTTATGTGATCTTAGAAGGGAGGATAAATTTATACTTAATCCCTTAGCTATTCTACTTCAATGTGGCTTCAAACTTAATAACTTAATTACAAGTACTGAGAAAATTCTTTTGCATTTTTTCAGCACTGTTGAGTCTTAGAAGCAAGCTAACTAAACATGCCTTACAGATCTAAATTCATTAAAAGCTATATTTGAGAGAAACCTTCAAGTCTTTATTTAAATAGAAAATCCTAAGGTATCTTCTAGACAGATATCATTCCAGTTTCTAAAGTCTTAAAATATGGACTAGGTTATAGATGTACAGATGTACATAAATATATCTGAACATAAACATATTTACAGAAAGACAGACAGACCCCAGCTTTGAGCTTTTCTTGCTTAGAGCTCAAGCCTTAAGTTTATAGATCTAAGAATTCCCTGGAACAATTAATGTACTGGGACATCCTTATATTATCAATAGGATTGTGGCATACAGCATGTAGAACATTAGCACATATAGTGTCAATATGCTAATTTTTATTTTGAATATTAAAGTCATGTGTCTGATATGATTTCAGGTTTGATAACAAAGTAAACTGTAATAGTCCTATTTACCAACTCATTCAACACACTGGTCTTGATCTTAGATTTGGGAAATGAATTCAGAACAATAAATAAAATTGTTAGTTGGAACTTTATGAGCATTGTATTTAATGATTTCCAGGAGGCAACCTTCATGAAGAATAAAAACACAGAATTGGGAAAAGGTTAAATTACATATTTAGTTGAAAATTGGATGACAGAGGACAAGAATTACTTTGCATTCCACTTTATATATTCCTTAGAGGTTTGCAGAGAATAGGTCATCCATAAATATTTTTCAACTCAAAGGATCTCAGACCATTACTTAAAATGTATATTGTAACATACCCATGTGCTTTAGATCCAATCCAAGGGGTCTGAGCTGAATTTACCTTTGAAGGCTCCTCCAGCCCTAAAGCTAATCATCCTGTTATGCCAGGAATCATCTGCTGTGCCAGTGACAGTCTAGAATCCTGGGTGGCAGATGTCTGGAGTGGAGCTGGAGAATCTGAATTTTAAAAATCATTCCAGATTATTCTACCATATATCGTATGAAACCTTGCTTTTAAAACCACTGAATTATTTACATACTCTGCTTCCAGTGTTTGTTTAAAATGTAGCCATTCATATAGTATTTATGACTTAAAAGAATAATTTTTCACCCCTGATAATTCCCTCTTTCTCTATATTTCACATTTTAAAGAATCTTAAAGCCAATTTTTTAACCAAAATGTACCACTGGAAACCAGAACCTTCCCCTCACCTACAGCTGACTTTAATTTCTGACATTTAAGAGCACTTTATGTCCTGCTTAATGTTGGGCTAAAAAGCACTTTTTTTTTAAACTATCCGAATTTCTATGAAAACCAAGGTTATCAGACCAGGACGTATCTATAGAATTGTATTTTAAGATATGAAATAGATATGTAAACAAGTCTCAAGGAGTATGATGATTTCCTTGAATTATTTTTTAAAAGGTGGTGGAACATTATTAAATATTACCAATTTGAACTTTGAAATAGTGCCATTATTTTCTAAATGCCATAGCTTAGGTATCTATATATGATTGACAATTTACCCCTCATCTCAGCTGTGCCAAATCATGATACATCTAGCACATTATAGTATTTATGACCTCTGAAATTTTCACCTTTCCAATATTTCCTTTTAAAACTCTTGGGAATGAAATTAAGATCTTAAAAATAATTGAAGCTCATATCGAGATTTTAAAATCCCAAACTGTACTTTTGAATCATATTTTAATCTGCTAATTCATTTGCCTTTTCTCAAATTCAACTCAAAAAACACACATGTGCATCTAAATACAGAGATGCACCTACTGTAAAGGCCTCTGGCAAACTATCTCAGATGGGACCTCAGAATCTGTTGCCAGCCAAAGGTGAGTGTACAGGAGGTTGTGGTAAATGCCACTGGGTTAACACCCACATGGAGGTCAAGGGAGCAGGATTGGGCGGAGGCAGGTGTTGAATTGAGAAGCAAATGTAACAAAGGCCTAAGTCACTGACCTAGAGAAAGGCTAATGCTTGGATAGTCCTTCATTTTTACTTTGCTTGAAGTAAGGCTTAGTGACCTTTATAGCCGAACGTTTACCTGTCATTGGAGGAAGCCTACCCATGAAGGGGCCATGAACTTGGACAGGATAACTCTCAGAGGCCAATTTCCCTTCCAGACAAGTGCTCAGATAAGAACCCAACACTTTTAGCAGCTGAAGAATGAGAGCCTCATACTTGAAGGGTGTCTGGATCCCATACCACGGTGTCTACTGTAGAATCATAGTTAAAAAAAAAAAAAAGTGGCCATGAAAATTGTCTTCAGACCCGTAGTTGTTTTGACTTTTCAAGATTATTCTAGACACTCCCACTACCAGTACATCTCTTTATAAAGCTTTGATTTAAAATACTTAAATTTTCCCCAGTTTGAAAATTAAAACTCAAACTAAAACAATGCTGGCCTAGGAATTTTCAAAAAATGCTCTGGACAACCTTAAGGTGTGGCTTGCTACAAAAGAGTAAATTCAGATTGTCTACATGGAGTCAGGCTTCTGGGAAAAGTAGGATTGAGTTAAGGAAAGAGGGAGTGGCTGGCTGCCTGCTCTCTGGTGTGATTGGAATGGTCATAGAAAGATTCTTCAGGATCATCTACCCCGAAATCCTTTTCATTCCTAATTCTGAAACCCTGTGGTGCCTGCTTATGTCATTCACCTGGCTCTTGGATTAAACTGTTCCTTCTTACTCATTATCATTTTGTGTCCAACTGAAATCCCTAGGCTTGAATACCTGATGCCTTCAGCCCCTCCAGGTCAGGCCAGCTCACAATCTGGAGGAACCACATTCCTCCACATCCATGGTCAGAGCACATAGGCAAAGCCGGCTTTATTCCCCATTGAGCCCTGGTGTTTGCCTAGTATGGTACGTAATTATACTCACACAGAGCTGCAATAAAAGACGTGTTAGGTTCTCCACTTCTCTGGAGGATTGCTAAATACCAGCAATAACCAGATTGTAGGACAAATGAGAGCCACTGGGAGAAAAAGGTGAGGAAGTGGAGGGGCAGAATTTTTACAGTATTCCTCCAAATATGTTCTGCTCTAATCCCTAGAATCCTAGAACCCATGACTATGATGATACATCACTCCTATGGTTGTGCTGTTATAAAGTACAATTTACCTTAAGATAAAGAGATGATCCTGGAATATCCACATAGTTTAAAAATAGCTTTTCCAACTGGGAACAGAAGAGGAAGTCACTATTACAGCTTGAGAAGGACTTGACACACTGTTACTGCTTCAAAGATGGAAAGGATGATATAAGAAGGAAGGTGATTGGCCCCCAAGAGCAGAAAGGGGACCTCAGTTGGCATTCATCAGTGCTACAACCACAAGGCACTAAAATCAGTCAACAACCTAAATGAGCTCAAAAGTGGATTATTTACTCAAGCCTCCAGCATAGTTAACATTTTGATTTGGGCCTGTGAGACCGAGTATAGAAACTAGTCCATCCTACCGAGACCTATAACCCACAGGACTGGGATAATGAACAGCACTGTTAAAAGTCGCTAAATTGGTGGTACTTTGTTACTGCAGCAATAGAAAACTAGTACGGCAGCCAAGACAAACAAGTGTACTGTTTTGAAAAAGCAATCTCTGTAGAAGGAAGCAGAATCTGCTTCTAAAGCCATCTGGCATAAGAAGTGGGTAGACTGAGATCCAAAACTTATTGTACACCTACTACTTGCTGGCGTGAGCTATCATAGGCACCAACTTCCTCAACAAGATTCCTAAAGCACAAGAAGTAAAATCAAGAATCAATAAATGGGATGACAGCAAACCAAAAAGCTTCTTCACGGCAAAGGAAACAGTAGAGAAACTGAAGAGAGAGCCTATAGAATGGGAGAAAAATCTTTGCTACCTGCATCTCAGATGAAGCTTTAATCTCCAAGATATATAAGAACTCAAAAAAAAAAAACATAAAAAATAGCCCAATAAATTAATGGGCTAAAGAATTGAACAGACACTTCACATAAGAGGAAATATGATTGGTCAATAAACTGAAAAAAAGATCAACATCTCTAGCAGTTAGAGAAATGCAAATTAAAACTACACTGATATTCTATCTCACTCCAGTTAGAATGGCAATTATCAAGAATACAAGTAACAATATACTTTGGCAAGGATGTGGAGAACAAGGTACACTCATACATTGCTGGTGGGATTGCAAATTGGTGCAACCATTCTGGAAAGCAGTATGGAGATTCCTTAGAAAACTTGGAATGGAACCACCATTCAACCCAGCTATCCCACTCGTCAGCATATACCCAAAGGACTTAAAATCAGCATACTATACTGACACGGCCCCATCAATTTTTATAGCAGCTCAATTCACAATAGCTGAGCTATGGAACCAACCTAGGTACCCCCTTCAACAGATAAATGAATAAAGAAAATGTGGTATGTATACAATATGGAATACTATTCATCCATGACAATGAAATTATAGCATTTGCCCATAAATGGATGGAACTGGAGATTATCATGCTAAGTGAAATAAGCCAATCCCCAAAAAGCAAAGGCTGAATGTTCTGACATGTGGATGGTAACACACAATAAGCAGGGTGGGTATAGAAGAAAAAAAGTACTTTGGATTAGACAAAGGAATGAAGGGAAGGGAGAAGGAATGGAAATAGGAAAGACAGTAGAATGAATTAGATATTACTTTCCTAATATTCATATAAGAATATGTGACCAGTGAAACTCCACATCATGTATAACTGCAAGAATGGGAAGTTATACTCCATGTATGTATAATATGTCAAAATACATTCTATTGCCATGTATAAATAAAAATAACAAATAAAAAATTAAAATAAAATTTACGGTTGCATGATGGGAATGCTCTGTTACACTGTGGCATGTTTGGGGTTTACCATCATGATCACATGGCTACCTGGGAGCTGTGGCTGCTGATGCCCACCATCAGAAGAGAGTATTGTACAGCACATCAGTAGCCAGGAAAAGGTCTAAATTCAAAATTTGAAAAATGGTTTTCACTGAATGCATGTCATTTTGATATCATTATATAGTCAAAAATCATAAATTGAACCATCATAAGTTGGGCCATCTCTATGTAAATCCATCCTACTGGTTCTGTTTCTCTGGAAAGCTCTGACTCAATATAATCATTCCCATCTCCTTGGAGCAAGAGGCAACCAGTGTCAGCTTTGCCCAAAAATGTATAACAAAACACTTCCAGGAATAGGGAAATTCTGGGAAAAGTTTGTTTTTGTTTTTTCAAAGAAAGAGGAAGTCACACAAGGAGAACTGTCTGTGCCACTCCTTGGGCAAGGCAGTGGGAGGATGTGCTTCAGGGAGCACCAGTCACCAGTAGCCAACAAGTCATCTCTACGTGATAGGCTAACACGCCCAGAAGACAAGACAGGAAGATAAAGAAACTGACTCTCTGGATACAAGCCACATTCCTAGGAGAATTGTGTGAGATAACTAAATGATTGTTAGATGTTTTGTTACTTAGAGTTGAAAGAATGTCTTGCTGTACATAGTACTAATTTAGAATACAATGGGAATTTCTATTGGTGGGGCCTAGATGATTTACTTTTTAAACAAGGACCCAGCTAAAGTCTTAAGTACTCCCATTGTAAGGTCACAAAGCTTCTTCTCCCTGGTCAATGTATCTTCCACTTTTTGGTGATATCAACAAATGGAAAGACATCTGTATTGCTCCCGTGTTACCATATTCCCCACGGATATGTTGATATTAGACATGCCATAAAATAATAAGGAATAAATCCAGAGAAAACATGCCCATAAGCTTTTTGTTGGAGAATATACACCAGATTGTAAAACCCATATTTGTAAACAAATCAGGAAATATTGGATGTGTAGACAAGAAGGAGCAACCAAAATTGCATTCATTTTTCACGTGGCTTGCATAGGACCTGCTGACAGGATAGCAGCTCTCGGGGTCTCTGAAAATGCTTACCTATATTCATTTATACAACTTTTTATAAATTTGATAATTCTGCATATCAGAACACACCTTAACATACGTGTGTGTGAGTGTGTGTGTGTGTGTGTGTGTGTGTGAATTTAATCTGTTTGTCCAAAATCTTTGACTTCCCACTTAGAATATCTTCTAACTTAGAGTGTCTTCATCCTAACCTTACAGTCATCTGATGTTTCCAGCTTTGGACGTGCTCCTATGCACAGAAAGCTGTGTGCAGGTTCACTGAGGAGTCACGTCACCTCTCTCCTGTCCACAGCCTGCAGCACAATGCATGAACACAGTAGGGGGTGTTCACAATGTCATCTGTAGGATCCCAGAAGACAGGGGTGGTCCCTAACACTTTGAGAACTTGTGTTTTGTGAGGTTACTGGATTATAGCACCATCTCATTCCCTCAGTCAGAATCCAAAATGTTGAAAAGAAAAGTCCATTTCTAAAGATCAGGGGGTAAAACAGATCTCTCCAAGTTTACTCCAGTGTATTTTCTCCCAGGTTCATTTCACAGCATGCTTGATGTTCTCTTCTTTAAACCTACCTTGAATTCATCTGCTGCATGAGGATTAAATAGAGCAGAGAAATAACTATTTATCCTCAATAAATAATATTCTGCCATTTAAAAGGAGAAAGTAGACAATGAGTTTCTTTCATAAAATTAGAATTCGTGTTCCCTCAAATTTAGAATCTAATATTCTTCTGATGAATATAACTCTCTATTGTATGTTTTACACAGCATGACCCATGTATAGCTTTAATATGCATTCACCGGGAATGCCCAAAGCACAAGTTTTCTGACCTTTTCTTTTTCACTTCATCCTCTTTATATCCCAGTTTGATATTTTGCAGCAAAAATCAGCAGCTCATTGAGCATATGAAGAAATAAAAGTCTGTTTTCTCCAGACTCTCTGAACAGATGTTTCTTACCTTAGGGCAAGCTTTTTATAAACCGAAAAGCAAACAACAAACAAAGGACTCTAAATTCAGTTTTCTACAACTGCTCCAACATCAAAAGGGCTAATTGTTCACCTGGGAGGAAAAGAAATCTCATGTAATGAATAAAAGATTTTATTTGAATCTGGTCATCCTCTGCTCATCACTAAAACTGACATATTTTTTCCTATAAAAATCACAGTTGCCAAGTCACTTTCAGAAGAATCTGTGGGGGAAATAACCACTTGCTCCTCTATTTCCCCACCCTAGTGGTTTTTACTCCTTGTGCTGTATAGATGAAGAATGAGTCTCTGTGAGCTAGGGTTCCTTTGTTCCTTTGGGGGGAAACCCGGCCACATGCTTCAGGTTGACCTCTCCGACAGCCTCCATTCCCCCATACCTATGGTGTTTCCAGATCACACATCCCTTTGGGGTCTGTTTTGTCCCTTCCACATTCCCCATCTCTACTGTTCAAGTCCTACTATCTCTCTCCAGGCTCAAGGCAGACACCTTCAGCAAATCCCACCACTCTTCTCTGTGCGTCTCATGGACTTGTGTTACAACTACTTTAGTACAAACATTTTATCTTTTAATACATAAACTGGATTTCTTAGAAGGCAGGGACTAAGTTGGGCTAGTTTTGCAACCCAAGATAAGAGACTGAATCTGAGATGCAGTCAATAACTGTCTATTCTCTGACCAACTATCTGACCTGAAATCATCAGAACAATTTCCCACATGGCTTTTGGAAGAAAATGAACCAGAACTGTGATGGAACAGGCAAATCTGTCTTTGGGCACCATCTATGCCTAGTCCTGAGAAACCTGCTGATACCCCAATGGCCCCAAACTACTCAAGCCTTGTTATTACTTACTAGTGTCTCCTTATAAGAGATCAAGATGGTGGAGAATGGTTGAAGTTGGGTTTCACCCATTTTTTGAGTTCTACGTTTTACTTGTAAAGAATAAGGGCCCAGCTTCATGAAAGTAAAAAATTAAGTCATTTGTTGAATGAATTTACTAATTATGGGCCAGCACATATAGAGAAATGAACCAGTAGGGGCTTCACAGAAGAGGGGTTGTCTGAGCTGAGGTTTAGAGCAAGTAATTCTTGAGCCTTAAGTTTCTCACCTATAAAGCAGAAATATCCACATAAAATCCCTGGGTTGTGCTGATAGTGAAATGAATGATATCTGTCTGTCAAGGTGATATAGACTTAATAGGGCAGCTATCTGGGGAATCTGGGAGAAAGGGTGATATAAATAGAAGAGTAATTTAAAGTCTGATTCCATATCAGATTATCCTTCCATTCTCCCTTGTACTCTTTCCATCCTAACTCTCACCAGGCCTGAATCCACACTGTTGGCTAGCCAAGAGGAAAGACTTGAAAGCACACATAGATCAGGATTACAGGGATGGCTGGAGATTTTAAGAGCCAAGAACTGAGGAAAAAACTGGTATTTGAAATAGGTACTGGTAGTTTTCTTAACTAAAGAGTTCTTGAAGTGATGGTGTTAGCTTTTGATACACATCTGTCAAAGTTTAGTCTAAATTTTAAATCAACTATGTCTTAAAGAAGTTTTCCACTCTTAACAAATAGCTATTCTTCACAGGTCTGTTGTGTCAACCATTGAGGATTTTTCAGGTGGCTGTTGGCATTTCCAGAGATATTCGTAAGTTAGCAAGATTCTACTACACAAATACTTTCTGCATGAAAATACTGCTCTTGAAGTACCAAATATGTTTAAAAACATAAGCCTAACCTCTAAGGAATTTACCAATCCTAAAATCCCTAAACAGGCATATCTTACTTTACTGTGCTTCTCTTTATTGAGTTTTGCCGATATTGTTTGTGAGTGTTTATATGTGTGTGTGTTTAATTGAAGATTTGTGACAATCCTGTGTCAAACAAATCTACGGGAACCATTTTTCAAATAATGTGATCAATTTATGTCGTGTTTTTGTAATTCCCTATTTAAAACTTTGCGTTATTATATTTGTTATGGCAATCTGATCTGTTACCTTTGATGTCACTATTGTTTTGGGGTACTATGAACCACACCCATATAAAATGGTGAACTTAATTCATAAATGTTGTATGTGTTCTGACAGTGCCAACCAGCTATTCCTCAATCTCCCCCTCTCCCCTCAGTCCTCCCTCTTCCTTGAAGTACAAAAATACTGAAATTAGACCAACTGATAACCCTACAAGGGTGTCTTAAGTATTCAAGTGAAAAAAAGTGAGAGGTGTATGGATCTTCCTATCAATCTAGATAGACATCATGGAGTGAAGGAAACTGTTGAAACATGAAAAGCTGAAATCTAGAACTCTTTCACCAAACAGCCAAGTTGTGAGCACAAAGAGAAATTAAGGAAGGAAGAAAAATGAAAGTTCTACTTCAGGGGACACATGAATGATAAGAAAGTAAAATAGCGTTGTGATGATATGGAAAGTTTTAATGGTGTGAATAGAAAAATCAAAGCAGTCGCAACACTCCCTTAAGCCAAAGCCTTTTCAACTCTATGAAGTTTGAGAGAACTGAGGAAGCTGCTGAAGCACAGTCTGGAGCCAGTAGAGGTTGGTTCCTAAGGTTTAAGAAGCCATCTCCATAACACAGAAGAGCAAGGTGGAGCAGAAGATGGTAATGTAGAAACCACAGCAAATTACCCAGAAGATTCAGCTAAGATCACCGATAAAGGTGATTGAACCAGGCAGCAGGCTTTTAATATAGATGAACGGCTTTATCTCAGAAGATTATGCAGGATTTTCATAGCTAGAGAAGTCAATAACTGGCTTCAAAGCTTCAAAAGATGGGCTCTCTTGTTAGTTACGTGCTGCATCAAACCACTAAGTTGAAACCAGTTCTCATTTGTCATACCCAAAATCCTAAGGCCCTTAAGAATTATACTAAATCTTCTCTTCTCATGATTTATAAATGGGACAACAAAGCCCAGAAGTAGCTCTTCTCTTTACAACATGGTTTACTGAACATTTTAAATGTGCTCTTGAGATCTATTTCTCAGGAAAAAAAAAGAGATTCCTTTTAAAATATAACTGCTCATTGATAATGTACCCAGTCACCCAAGAGCCCTCACAGAGATATACAATGAGATGAATGCTACTGTATGCCCACTAACACAAAAGCTATTCTGCAACTTTCAAGCCTTACTATTTAAAAAATACATTTCATAAGGCTACAACTGTCAAAGATAGTGCTTCCTCTGGTGGATATGTGCAAAGAAAATTGCAAACTTTCTAAAAAGTATTTACCACTCTAGATGCCACTAAGAGAATTTGTGATTCATGGGAGGTCAAAATATGAACATTAACAGGAGTTTAGAAGAAGATGATTCCAATCTGCAAGGATGACTTTGAAGGGCTCAAGATTTCAGTGGAAGAAGTAACTGCAGATGTGGTAGAAAGAACATGAGAACTGGAATTAGAAATGGGGTCTGAAGATGTTATTGAATTGCTAAAATTCTATGATAAAACTTAAGTGAATAAAGCATTGGCTTCTTAGGGATAAGCAAAGAGTATTTTCTTGAAATAGAATCCATTCCTGGTGAAGATGTTGTGAGTATTGTTGAAAAGACAATGAAGGATTTAGAATATTATAGAAACTTAATTGATAAAGTAGGGCTTGAGAGGAGTCTGATTTTGAAGGAAGTTCCACTGTGGACAAAATACTATCAGCAGCATGCAGGTGACAGAGAACTCTTTCATGAAAGGGAAACTCTTTCATGAAGAGTCCACTGATGTACCAATCTTCATTTTTGCTTTATTTTCAGAAATTGTAACAACTACCCCAACCTTCAGTAACCACTGTCCTCTTTAGTGAGTAACCACCAACATGTAGTCAAGACCTTCCATAGCAAAAAGATTAAGAAAAGACTGAAGGCCTGGGGGATTGTTAGTATTTTTTTTTTAATCAGTACAGTATTTTAAAGCAATATAGTAGTTTTAATATTGGTTTTTTTAGACATACTGCATAATGTGCATACTATACACAACCTATAGCATAAACAAATTTTATATGTACTAAAAACCAAAAAATGTGTGAGACTTGCTTCATTGCAATATCTGTTTCTTTGCAGTATTCTCAAACTGGACCCTCAATATCTCCAAGGTATGCTTGTATTACAATTCAAGGATGGCATTTTGGTAATAAATGTGACAGAAAAATTATTGATAAGGTATAGTAGGCAAGTATGTTCCAACAGGCTTTTCTTAAGTGATGTTGATAAATGTCTCTACTTTTTGAAGAGTTAGTGCATATTCATGGTACAAAATTTGAAAGAAAAAGAATGCATTAAGAAATACATTACCTTGCTTTGATTTTTAAATCCTAATAGGTAAAGGTACAGTGCACTGTAGATTATACACAGAATAACTTAACACAAGAATAAAACAGAACAGAGAGACTATTGAGTAAGTTTTAATTCACAGTTGGGAAAAGAAATGAAATGGACAACTCAGTCTGTAGAAAAGACATTTAGGAGAAGCAAAGTTTAATAATAGATAAAATACGTAGATCTCAATGCTTAGTCCTCCCTATATTAATAGTGAATACTTGCAATAACTACAAGGTAGCTTAATTAATCCAATTTACTAATGAAGATGACATTCATTTTCTTGAGTGTGAATCCCAGTGCATCTTCTTACCAGCTGGAGAATATTAAGTACATTTATTAAAAGTTTTGAGCCTAACTTTCTATATCTATAAAATAGAGATAAGCAATATGAGCATATAAGTAAGTTACTGGCCATAGTGTTTGGAACATGAAAGAACATAATAATTGTTTTGTATACTTGATAATTAATAATTGATATTCAATACTTATACTTAATACTTCTAAGTTGTACACTTGAACCAATCAGATCTATGACACAAAATAGCCAAAGAGACCGACTCTAGTTTTACATTCTCATGCTCAAGGTCTAACTCCAAGCTAAGGCATCTCAGCCCTCACCCTCCATGACTGAGGTTTTATTTCTTAGCAAGGAAAATGCAGCCCAAGAATCCCATTTGCCAATATGTATGATCATGTCATTAACATGATTGTGATTAGGTTGTAAAGACATCTACTCATGTCAAAAAAAAAAAAGAGAAAAGAAAGTGTACTCTATTTCCATCTCTGATTGCCCGATTCTGTGGGTCTCAACATTCCTCTATTCACTCCACAGTCCCATGAAATATTAATTATAGAAGTTTGTAACCTTCTATAACATGGTTAAACACTTTTCCTGTTAACATAATTAACATGTGACCACTCAGAGGCAGGAAGAAAAACTCTCTTGAGTTTAGATGTTTTCAAAACCAGATTAAATATTAAGCCAATGGGGCATCTGGAAAAACCACCCAGAACATTTCTTTAAGAAAAGTACTGACCTAAACTTTCTCAGGAATAGCGCTATGTAAGTCAGGAATACTTTGATAGACCCTTAAGGATGAAAGCTAAGCCCTCCAGGGACATTCTGGAGTAATGGAGTAATGCCAGTGTTCAGTTAACTGAGCATTCTGGGGGTTAAAAGGATGGAGGCCTAAGCTGTGTACTACTACCAGACGCAACTACAAGTAAGTGATATAGAAATATTTGGAGATTAAACTTAAAGGGCATCCAGATACTCATAGTTGTAAGTTTACAAAATATTTCCAAATATCATCTGAGATGACACACATAGAATTTGCACTGCATCTTGATCGTGCATGTTCAGTTTCAATCCTCTACAGTAAAGGCAATTTATTGGCACTCTTTCCTCTCTGGAGAGGGAGACATGCCTGGTTTCACCATGGAGAACACAAATTTAGACTTCGTGGTGGGATTCACACACCCCACATCTTGCTATCTTGCTAGTTCCTAGTTCAATTTATACAACTGAATCAAGTACAGCCCACTACTATTAGTTAAAAGTTTATACAAAAAAAAAAAAAACAGTCATAATGTGTGTGGTGGTAAGCTGACTCACAGTGAGTTGTTCTGTTGGGTCTTCATCTGTTTTGCCACCTGGTGGGGTGCTTTCTGATACATATGCAGATAATGACACATCAGTCTTCCAGATAGGTTTGCTTAAGCTGTTAGCCATTAGCTATTAATACGTAGCTTGGTTTATTCCATAGCAAAATCCAATACCTTTATCATTTTTTTGTGCCCTGTCATAAAGACATATAGAACCAGAACTTTCAACTTCACTTGTGAAGCAGAGATTGAACTCAGCAAATGCAATATGAACTGAACATTGAAATTCTGATATTAATTTTTTAATGTAAGGAGATATACTTCTTATGAATAAACCAGGAAGCAACTTGATCACAATAAAACCTTGAGAACATGTGAGTTAGTGTGACTCAAAAAGCTCTGGATAGAAACATCACATCAGGTCCGATCAAGTGGCAAATTCTTATGCTAAGGAAAAGAGCATTAAGCATAAATTTCTGAGCATTGGAAATGTGTTTTTAAAATTGTATTGAAAGGAATATGTACCAAAGAAGCACCAACATATTCCTTTGTAATGATGAAATTTGTCTTAAAATTTAGGTAAAAATCCAGGATATCTAGAAGCAAATTATAGAGAATGCAAAACCTATCCCTCTTAAAGTAGGTATTCAGCTTATTGAGCCATGTGGTAGTAATGGATACAGTGAACTGTTGTTATTTTTGCAGTATCTAAGGGGGAGAGTGTAGATGAATCCTTCCTTCTCTGAAGTGCTTCAGTTCACTATGACAGGAATCAATGTATTCAATCTTATTCAAGATTTCTCTTAGAATCAAGATAACACGTGGATGTGTGGATCAATTTGTGCTGATAGTACCCCCTGCTATATCTGGAAAAATGTCAAGCTTTACTGCCTATATATATTTTTTAAATGAGTTGCTATTTGTATAATCCAATATAATGCACTTGCTGTCTATAAAAATGAAGAATGTTCTATCTTTATATAGTAACAAAAACTCCACCAGGAGTTTTTTTTGCTCTTCTATGATTTTTGTAAAGGAATTGGCAGCTGGCCCATCAGCCATTTTCACATAGAAATGAGGTTACTTCCCTCAGCAACATAATTTGTAACAGTTATGAACATCAGTAAAATCCTCTTACTTTTGCTCACCCAAGAGGCTGGTGTTCCTGGGTGCTTATTAATTGAAGGTGAAGGTATACAGTGGTACAAATTGGGATTTATAGTAAGAAAGAATACAAAACATCTTATATATTATTCAAATTCTAGCACAAGAAATAAGACTGTCTTCTAAGTCAGGATATTGCCTTGAGAAAAGGTTTCTCAAATAACTCTTTTCTCCTCAAAAATGAAAAACCAAGCATACTAGAGCTACCGGGGAAACATAAAACCCAATTCTACCCATGATAGTCTTCTATATAAAAGATTATTTTATTGAATTACAACTCAGTGAGTAAATTTTAGCAAAAAGTTATTAGACCTTTCTAGTCAACTTGACGAGCATATCCTACAAATGGCAAATGACGGTGTAGATCTTATGTAATCTGAAATTTTTCTTACTTATATACATCAAACTAAGGACTAGAAATTGATGATGACATGAATATAATTATATCCAAAAAAATTTCCATATTTTTTGATATCTTTGAACAAAACTGCAGAATATATTGTTTTATATCACTATAATTTAATTTGTTCTTATTAATTTAGGATTATAATAAACTATATTTTCATTCTACATTTATCCAAAAAGCATGATCTCCTCTCAAAGGTTTGTAATGCATGCTGTATAAGCCTAGTTTGAGAAAAATAGAATGCGATTTTCCCTAAGGTTAAGGGCTGGGTTCAAAATCTAAACCAAGTCTAGCTTTCCAAAGATCTGGTGCTTAAGTTCCAACGGCAGCAATTCAACACAAACTCTGCCATAAAGGTAAGTGAATCTGATGAAGGCCTTCGTTTGCTTTTCATTTTAAACCATGTCTTATAGGTTTTGATAAAATATAATGTATGTTAAAGAGCAACTTGAAAAGCTATGGCCTCACATAATCACTCAATGATATAAAACAAATGTAGTAACTTGGTCTAAATTGTAAGAGCACATGCTGAACAAAATTATTTCAAATAGACATTCTTCTTATGCTCGATTGGATCTTGAAGATGCAACATGTCTGTGTCCAGTGTATTAAGTTGTGTCACCTCACCTGCTATATTCTTCCAATGGGCACTTCCTCAATATCCATTTGCCAGCCTTTTTTGAAAATGTTGGTCCCTACTCCCAACATCTTAGCCTCTCTCTCTTCCTCATTATCCCTCTACTTATCCAGTTATTTTCATGTTCTAATGTGGTACCAGATTCATTTTTAAGGTCTTCTCCATGAGAGGACACAGGTAGTGTGGACAATCCTTACATGAGTAGCATTTTATCAAGAGTACATTGGTTATTAGAGTTGGACAAATTAGAAAGATTGTCTGATTCAAAATTAGTTTTGCTGCCAAGTAAATCTGCTTCTCCTAAGAGGAAAGTCTGTCTCACAGTCACATCCCTAAGTCCCACTGGAATGTGTGAGCTTGCTTCTGGGAAGCAAAGGAACTAGAGTTCTTTCAGATTGCTGCAACTGCTGCAGGTGGCTATAGGGCTCCTCTCTGCCAATTAGATGTAATCATTGCTCAGCTATCTGGGTAAGCCTGGGTGCACACTTCAGCAAACTGGCCACTTTCCTTTCCCCACTCACAGCAAGTGCTCAGAGTAGATTCAGATTTGGATGTATACACTCTTCACAATTTAATTAATAAATCAACAAATATTGCAAGATGTTCTATAATGCTTCACAGACACATCCCTTATACAATCCTATTTCAATCTCCAACTGTCTTGCTCCTGCCAGAATCTCCAAGACACTGCACTTACACCCTGTTTTCAAGTAGGACTATGTCTTTGGACCAGTAACATATCCTTGGGTCACTTGAGTTTATGCCCCTCGATTCACAACCAAAGACCTACCTGAATACTCTCCACCTTGGAGGAGCTCCCAACAAACTCACACCAACTTTACAGAAATAAATCTTTATAGATATAAAATATTCAGCCAATTCCTAATATTTAATGAGACTTAGAGGATACATGCATTTATTTCTGGGGTCTTTTTGGCTAACAAACATTCTGGATCAGGATCAGCTCCTGTCAGAGAAAGGAGACAGGAAAGGAATAGAGGTTTGTTCAACGAAGTACCGTTGTCCCTTCATATCTGTAAGGAATTAGTTCTAGGACAACCCCCTCATCCAAAGACACCAAAATCCCCAGTTGCTCAAATCCCTGTGTAACATGGCACGGTATTTGCACGTAACTTTTACACAACCCTCCTATAATTTAAAACATCTCCAAATTATATTACCTAATATAATATGAATCTGTATAAATAGTTGTTATACTGCATTATTTAAGACATGAGGAAAAATCTGTACATGTTCAGCATGGATACAACTTTTTTCCTGGTTATTTTTTTCAAATATTTATTTTTTAGTTGTAGTTGGACACAATACATTTTTAATTCATTTTTATGTGGTGCTAAGGATAGAACCCAGAACCTTGTGTGCGCTAGGTGAGCGCTCCACCACTGAGCCATAACCCCAGCCCATCCTAGTTATTTTTGATCTGAAGTTGGTTGAATCTGTAGAAGCAGAACCCACAGATACAGAAAGCTGAATATACTGGAAAGATAAAAGATGACAGCTGGAGATAATGAAAGGCCTAATAATGAAAGCCTGAAGAAGTGAAAGTGGAGAGAGGAAGTGAAGAGTTGAGAAGCTGGGAGGTAGAAGGCAAGTCAACCATTGCAGAGTTATAAATTCAGAAAAAAAATTTGCATCAAATATGGCTAGTTATCTATTAGATTCTATTTTTCTCCTGGTTCTGGGAAAACAAAATTCTCATTTTTTTTTAAAGGGCAGAAATGTCATCAGTTCAAAATACTGAACTTCCTGAACTTGCTTTCAGCTAAAGGTGCAATATGGCACCAGAAAGATGTAGAATATCCCTGGAGGCTTTCTTTCCAACCCCAAGAACAAACTCCCCAAACATCCCAAGAACAGTGCTCTTCCCCTCTGCACTCTCTGCTTCTTCCTGCCCCGTGAGTGGTCCGGTGCTTGCAGACTAGGCATTTGTCTTGCAACTATGAAGAGGAAATCTACAAGACCAAAGACAGAAGGAGCTGGAAGATGGAAGGAATGGAATTCCCAATGAAAGCCTTGTACATGGCATTTTTTGATATTTGAAACAGAGCACATTTCTAACAGATAGAATATGGCACATCTGGGAAGAGACCCACCAGATAAAGCACAATACTCCTGAAAATGTATCTAACAAAATGAAACTATTAGCTACCTCTTCCTAAAATGGTAAGGGACTGCCATTAAATTTCCAGTGAATGAGGGATGATAAATGGAAATTAACCGAGTTACTCATTGTTATGTAAAATGAGCAAAATAATTTATCATTTCTATTTGGGGTTCTGTCTGTGGTATTTTAGAAAACCTAGGAATATAAGAGAATTCCCAAGTTTTCGTACAACCTGAGTCTGCAAAGTGTGTCTATTTTTTCTGTAGAAGATTTTAAGTTCTTCAACTTTAAATAGTACTTCCTTAGGTGTGTTTAGAATCCTCAATCTGGCTGAAAATCATAATGTCATAATGTCAATATCATAATGTCCTAATGTCAATATCAGCAACGTCATAATCCTCTAGGTCATTGAGCCAAAGGTACAATCAAACAAACAATCACAGTCTTACAGTTCAATTCAGCCCCTACTTCTGTGGTTCTTGCATCTTTTAACACCTAGAAATAAATTTAGTACCTGGATAAGGAACTAATACCAATAATGCTATTCACCCTGCAGGTTCCTTAACATTTTGTTGTCTAGGCAGATTGCAATGCTATACACTCCAGGTGAATTGTGAAGAATCTATTATGGACTCTTGAGAATCTAAGAATTGTGTGGCAGCCTAGTTGTTCTGATTCCCAAGTCATGCTGTTTCATAGATTCAAATCTACCTTAGGTAAACTTGGCATTTATAAGTGACCTCTTTTAGGAAATGTGGATATATTTTTGTTAACAGTAATATGTAGTAAAAAAAATGCTAAGATTCATATCAGAAAAAGGTTTGACTTCTGTTAATTAAAATGCAAACACATTTAAAGTATATACATAATACACAGTTGGACAAAATAAATTTATAAGAAAATTTTTTTCCTGTTTGGACTCGCTGTTTCAAAACTGCATTAGTTTCTTATTCAAAAACAGATATCAACATAAGTACCATTTATTACATCAGCACTACCAACGCCTTTGTTATCCAGTTTGAAAGAACAGATCAGCCGTCAGTTTCACCTTACAGAAAATCATTTTCTTCTGTTTTGATAGTTGAAATGTTAGAAGGAAAAAGGACCCCGTGGGGCTATGCCCATAAGCAGGAGATGGATGTATTTCAAATGACACTGCTGTTCCAAGGAGACTGATAGGATTTTTATTCCAAGGATTGGCTCAATAGTTCATTACTGAGAAAGTGTGTTTGATCAGGCAAGACCTTCAAATCTGAGCTCCTCTGTGGTCTGGGGAATGCTAATGACTGTCTGACAGCTTGTCACAGACATTGGATTTTTTCCCTGGCGTCCCTGGCTGGTTTTCCTTTCTGGCGGTTGTGATGCTACGGAGTGCCAAGAGGCACCATACTATGATCTTGAGAGGATTCCGTTACCAGAAAACCTTCTTTCACTGTGATCTCTATATTACATCTCTATTCCAGGTCTCTCTAGAATATATAGTTGCACTAGGATGGATTTAATTTGCATTTGTGTGCTATGTCATCTTTTTTTTCTTACTTTATGAATTTATGCCCAATTTCCCCAGTAGATTGAAGTTCCAGGAGGGTCCGATTATCTTTGACACAGAGAAGTTCCCCAGAGATCGTACCTTTGACTTAGTTTATGGTCTTAAGAACAGTGTTTCCACCCCAAACTCTCTTGCAGCCTAGAAAATGTCCTAAATTGAGTGGGAAAGAGGAAGGGATTGGGAAGAAATGAAAACCAATTCAAAGTCACAGTGCCCATGGTACCCATCCCTGAAGATGGAAAGGATGCTAGGCAAGAATTCTTTGCCTCTCTGGTCTTGTCTCATTACAGAGTGCCTCACAGAGCTGCTCACCAACCAGCACCAACCACTTTTTTTTATGGGGCAAAATTATCTCATGCACAAATTATAATGATTCTCATGATAGATGATGCCTAAAAAAAATCCTCAGAGGCAATAACAAATTGGAGGTTATGGGGGAGTGCTTCACAAATGTCCCAGCCCAGGGTACAAACTCATGTTTGCTCCAGTTTATGCAGGATTTGAGAGGCTTTGGCTTCCACTTCTTCACCCTCCCTGGAGTATAAAGAGCTATGGTTATTCTAGTTTTTGATGAGTGCAGTTGTCTATGTGAGAATAATTCCAATAGGACTAAGTGATTTTTTAGACCATGATGGATGGGCATCATTCTACTGGGGTTTATAGGCAAAATATAACCTGCAGTGCAGAGAAAGATGGATATTGTTATTTCTCAGGACCAATACATGTGGTGGGCATCAGAATAGTGAGTGTGAGGGAGTCATATCTCAGTTGATTGTGATAGTAGATACAGAAACAGTGTATGCAGAAATCAACACTGGGCGGGGCATATACCAAAAGCTGAGGGCTTGATGTAAAGTTTGAGCAGAGCAGAGTATATGGCTAATCTGGAAAATCTATAAAAATGAAAAATGGGATAAGGTAGAACCTCGTTTCTTTTTTAAAGTCCTAAAAACTGCTCATTTGGGGGTTTCTGTTACAGATAATACATAGGAGTGAATAAGGCAGAAAGTGAGACTGAGTATTACTTGGGCTAAAACCAAGTGTCTGGGAGTTGAGAATGAGGACTTTTTGTCATGTCCAATGTAGGCAGAGCCAGTGAATGGGAGGCCCAGGACACACAATCAAGTAAATGCCGACTATGTGTTTGGGGGCATTGGGATAACCAGGAGGCTGCTGTTGGAATGTTCATCCCCCTATCTTACCCCAGTGCAGAATATGAGATCTTGTCTTGTTCCCCCCTATCTCCCAGCTCCCAGAGAGCTTGGCATATAACAGGTGCACAACAAATGTTTGCTGAAGAAGTGATTAATTAAACTGGCTAGTATTCCATCTCACTTTCATTATCAGACAGATGAAGAGGCAGCCATTCAGCCTATAAAAATCCATTCCGGATTTGCAAAGCATTAGAAGCCACCCGTTCAGGTAAGAGCAGAAAATCCCTCTTGTGCTTCTTACCGTTTTCTTTTTTCACACCCAACACCACTTATTTCCTTTCCCCTTTATCTGCAAAGAATCTGTTTTGTGCATGTCAAGTCCTAGCACAAGACTTCAGAGTGATGACTCACTTCCTGCCCCATCTCTCTTGAACCACACAGGTAGGTAGGGCATTGTCCAGCTCCTCAACATGAGGGCTTTTCTCAGCACCACCAAGATAACTGGGAGGTAATAACTGGGAGTAATGTTTCCCAGTACAGATGAGGCCTAGCAAAACAGCAGAGTAAAATATGGATGAGGGATGGAGAGGGCCTTCCTGTAGGATACTTTACATCATCCTGAAGCTCATCTATTATTGAGCCATGCGTCAGCCCTGATTTAAAGCCTTGGCTTGCTGCACAACTACATTCAGTAAGGCTTTAGAATGGCAGAGTGACTTCCTACAGGAATACTTATTTTTTTTCCCCCAGTGGTAGATTGTAGCCTTGTCACATTGTCTAGATAATTAGGATTCTTCATTATACTTAGGCAGATCTTTTTTTTTTTTTTTTCAACTTATACCTAAGATCCTTAGCTGCTACCTCCAAACCTTTTTGAAATTAGGCAATGAAAAATAAGCTAATTCTCTATAGACAGCTTTATCCAGAAAAAGAAAAGAAGTAGGAAATATGGAGAATTTGCAGTAGGTATGCTTTTGGTTTTCTGAAGTGAATCAGAATTCTTTTAAAATGCAGATAGATTTTTGACAAGATTACAATTGAGTTATTATTAAATCACTAGCATCTACCAGATTATAAATTATTTGAGCAATTTTTCTCTCCAGTCCTCATCCTAAGCTTAACATAGTGACTTCATCACAGCCCTCACTGAAAAAGCATTCATTAATCAATGTGACATGAAAATTTGGATAAATTATTCCTATTTTTCTCAGTTTAACAAGAGAGAAACAAGCCAGTAGACAGAGGTGTATATTTGATAGAATATGCAAGTTCTCTTGAATATTTGGAATCTGGCATTTCTGACATGCAGAGCCTGTTAGGATTTAGCATCAGATTTTATGCAGTTAGGTTCTTCTGTGCATCTTACGTTTATCAGTTTGGCATCTTTTTCTCTCGTGCTTTTTACTGCAATACTCATGCATCTTATTAATGCAGACAGATATTTTTAAAAAGTGGAGGAATAGATTACCTCCATGGTCAGACTAGAGACGGTGGCAAGAGAGGAGGGAGTTCCTTCTGAATGACTAGATCCATTTTGATTTGCAAGAGGATTCTCTCCCCTGTCTCTTCTACTCCATCAGCTGTGCTGACAGAAAGTATTCAGAACAATATATGAAAATTCAGAAATAAATATACCAGTGGAAGAAAGGACGCATGTAGATGCCTCTTTTTCACTAAGAATTTGTTCCTTTGGTGCTTTTACTTGATCCCATCCCACACTTTAGGGAATTGTGGTTGAGGACTTGGCCCCAATTATAAGATTCTGGCTGTTGAAGCTGTTGTTTATGCCTGAACAACTACTCAGAATATCACTGTAATTACACATCTGCCACTCTGAGCTCTGCAAAAATAGGAGCATGACATAACTGGGAAAGGTTAAAAATGTGCTGGTATCTCATTATAATTTCTATGTTTTAAAATTATTTTATTGCAATATTAATATCTTGAAGGCATAAAATTCTTTGAAGTATCCTTATGTATACTTTCTCCCCCTGAGAATGTGTTGTAGGCCTGATGGTTACCATTATAACCAATTAGATACTAGAAAACAAGCAAAATGTTGTGTTGCTCACTGTCTTCTCTCTGTGCCATGCTCTCTGCAGGACTCCTCTCACAACATGTAGGCCCTAACCTCTGACGTAGGTAGAAGACTGACAAATCATTATCTCTAATATGGACTTCTCTTTAGAGCTCCAACCCCACCCACTCCTGGACATTGTCCATTGATATCACACAGGTATCACAAAATTAGTATTTGAAAACTGAACTCATCCTCTTAACTCTGAACTTGTGCATCATCCCCTGCTACCCAACCAGTCACCCAGGCCAGAGTCCCATGCTACAGCCCTCCACCTCCATGCCTCGTCTTAATTACCTTTTCTATTCGGCTTCTCCTCCTCTTATTGTCACTGTATAGTCAGCCCTACCTAATCTCTTCCATGGACCACTGAGATTATGTCCTATTTTTTTTCCCCCACTTCTAGTCAAGACTAATGCAATTCTTGGATACCAGAATGAGATTTTTAAATCACATGGGTGAAACTGTTATTTTCCTATTTAAAATCTTTAAGCAACTTTTTGTGGCCTGTAAAACTATGTCCTAATTATTTTAGATGGTATATATAATCCAACCCTTGCCACCTCTCCAACTTCAGAGACTACAAGTTTCATATATACCCTACATTGTAGTTCACAGAAAAAGCACATAAGCTTTGATTCATATCTCTACTGTTCATAGAAATCCATGTCACTCCATTTATAAAACATTCTTAAAATGACAAAATTATAGATAACAAATCAGTACGTTCTAGGGGTTAAGGAGGGATGCAGAAGGTAAGTGGGTACAGTCATGAAACGGTATTGAGAAATGTTTTGAATGTTAACTGCTCAATTTCAGTATCCTGATTGTGATATTGTGCTGTTTTGCAAGGAGTTATCACTGGTAGAAAACTGGAATCTCTCTTGCTTTCTGCAAGTTCTTATATCTGTACACAAATTTATAATTACCTTAAAATTAAGTTTAATGAAAAACATGACTGACACATTATACTAAATATATGTTGGTTTGACCAAATATTTCCAGGATTATTAAAAACGGACTTCTAGTGCCTTAGTCTGTTCCTGTTACTATAACAAAGGGCCTGAGACAGAAGAACATATAAACAATGGAAATGTAAATGAAAGCTTGGTCCTTGTCTTCCACACCAATCCGATAATGAAGACAAGGTCTTGAGAAAAAGGAGAAAGAAGGTTCATTGGTTGGCTAGCAAAGAAGAAACACAGGGGATTCCCGTCGCAAAAGCTGTGATTCTACCCAACAGCAGGAACAGGATGCTTTTGTAGAGGTGATTCAGAGAAAATGAGATTAGGGAGGAGAGATCAGGAAGGAGAAGATTGGGAAAAGAAGATCAGAGAGGAGAAGTTTAGGGAAAAGAAGACTGGGAAAAAGAAAAAAAAAAAAACATGTAAGTTTCAAAGCCACAAGGGATATAGTCAAGGCATCAAGTGAGCCCATTTCAGAAATGCACCGTTTACAGTCCCTGGGCTGAAATCCAAGATCAAGTATCAGGTGCTGGTGTCTGGCAAGTCCCTATCCCTCCTTCCAGGATGGTGCTTTATTGTGGTATCCTCACCTGGCAAAAGGGCAAGAGGGCTTAGTTCCTTTCAGCCTTTTTATAAGGCTGCTAATCCCATCGAAAATGCCCCACTTCTTAGTGCTATCACATTGACAATTGAGTTTCAACATATAAGTTTCAGGAGGACACGTTCAGACCCTAGCACTCATAATTTCCTAGCTTTTTGTGATTTACGTGGCCTTAATTCTCCAAAGTCTCAATTTACCTCCTGTGTATAGCGAGAGACAATATTTTCTAGCAAAGCTTCCCCATTACTTGCTGAGGCAACCAAATATCCCAAACATGCTATAAAAGCACAAAGACATTGGTTAGTAACCCCTGGGCTGCTCACCTCTGGTTCTGAGCAGCCTGCCCCAGTGTGCTGAGAAGCTATTATAATTTTCTGTGTGGGTGGTGACATGAAAAGAAGTTCTGCCTTATTGAGCCGTTTGGAGGATTAACTAAGATGACAAATATAAAAATCCCAATGCAGGGTCTGGACTATAGAAGGCATTAAAAAACATGTAACTGATTAGGAAATATTTTTCCCCTGCAAAAGAAGGGATTTAAATTTATGGCCATTTACCATATATCGGGGACTTTACATAACAATTCAAATCTCACAATGATTTTATGAATAGTATAAAATATAAATAGCATTTGATCCACAAAGGAAGTAAGTTTGGGAAAGTTCATTAACCTGTTCTTCACAGCCCATAGTGAATGATTAATCCAGTATTTGAACCCAGGGGTTTTCATTCTAGAGCCCAATTCTTCACAAGGCAGATCTCGAATGCATTGATGAATTCGTTAATTAATAGGATCTTGGGAGGTGGTGTAGGAGGCGGGGCCAACTTGGAGGCAGCAGGTCATTGAGGGCATGCTCTAGAAGGGTATATCTCGTCCTTGGCCTGTTCCTCTTTCTCACAGAGCTGCCCAGTCATCCTGAGGGAGCAGTTTCACTCCACCCTGTGCTCCCTGTGCTCCCTGTTTTCCTTCACCACAGTCACACAGATAATGGAGTCAAGTGACCATCTCTAGACCATAAGCCAAAACCTTTAAAGTTGTTTATCTCAGGTATTTTTAAAAAATTTATCTATTTATTCTAATTTTTTATACATGATAGCAGAATGCATTTCAATCCATAGTACATATATAGAGCACAATTTTTCATGTCTCTGGTTGTACACCAAGTTGAGTCACACCGTTCGTATCTTCATACATGTGCTTAGGGTAATGATGTCCATCTCATTCCATAGTCTTCCCTACCCCCATACCCTCTCCCTCCCCCTTTGCCCTATCTAAAGTTCTTCCATTCCTCCCATATTCCCACCCCCACCATCTCCATTATGGATCAGTCACATATCAGAGAAAACGTTTGGTATTTGGTTTTTTGGGATTGGCTTACTTCACTTAGCATAATATTCTCCTACTCTATCCATTTACCTGCAAATACCATGATTTTATTCTCTTTTAATGCTGAGTAATATTCCTGTTCCAAGAAACCAGTTTCCCTATCTATTCATCTACTGAAGGGCATCTAGGTTGGTTCCACAGTTTAGCTATTGAGAATTGTGCTGCTGTAAACATTGATGTGGCTGTGTCCCTATAGTCCTTTGTGTATAGACTGAGGAGTGGGATAGCTGGGTCAAATGGTGGTTCCATTCCAAGTTTTCCAAGGAATCTCCATACTGCTTTTCATATGAGTTGCACCAATTTGCAATGTATGAGTGTGCCTTTATCTTAGGTATTTTGCAAGAGCAACAGAAAGCTTACTTACTGGTAAGTACTATTGTTGAATGAAAAACCTATCTTTGTATTGTAGGGAAGCAGAATATGTTAGCCTAAAATATGCCAGTTTTGCTCAAAGATTATCCTGAGTTGCAAACAAATAGTAGAAAGAAAACAATCCTCTTCTCTCCCGCCATTTGCCTAAAAGCAGGCCATAAAGTTCCATTTGTAAAAGTGGTTTCTCCTCCTGTAGAGGAAGGGTAGGAAAGCTCAAACTCTTCATCACTGCTGACAACTCTAGACTCTTTCCAGCCTAGAGATGGCACAGAGAAGAATCTCAGCAACAAACTTTACTTTTCAACCCTATCTTTCATTCACATCTCTCACACTTTTACCCCTCCACAGTGTGCCCCCACCAGAAACCCAAACCCTTCCTTGTCCTCCACAATTTTTGCTAAGTTGCTACATAAGCCTATGTCCTAAACACCCATTGAAATACAGTTTCTCCCACATGTGCCTGTGCAGCATGTGCTAATAATGTTTCTCTCCTATTAATATGTCCTTTATCAATTTAATTTCCAGGGTTCGAGTTTGGAACCTAGGATAGTAAAGGAAAGGTTTCTTCTTCCACATACACCTCCCAACTATAATACAATTAGAGAGTTAAAGAGTAGGTAAGACTCAGGGTAGGTAAGATGCTCACAAGGGCTTCATTTCTATTACCAAAATAAATGCACTACCAATAACCTAAGTAATATTTTACATACTATTAGTAAATAGCTCTTTAGCCTAAGGTAACCCATCATATTCTTTGGGAAAGAAAATTGGTAAGATTTTGAAGTGGTTTGTCCCTCAAAGTTTCGTGTGTTGAAGGTTGATCCTCAGTGGGGGATGTGAGAGGTCCTTATGTCACTGGGGCACTGCCCTCAGAAGGGATTATGATAGCTTTCCTGGGGTACCTGAGCCCTCATATGAGTGAGTTGTTACAAGGTCAAGCCCAACCCCTGAATTGCTGTCTGGCTTCCTGTTGGATATCCGAGCTCTTCCTCCCTCATGCACTCCTGCCAACTGCCATGAGGTGATATAGTCAAGAGGGGCCCTTGAAAGAGACAGCACTGTGTTTTGGGGGTTTTCAGCCTTCCAAACTGAGTCAAAACAAACTTCTTTGGTCAACTAGTTGATGGTGTTATGATAGTAGCAACAGGAAATGTTGTAATACAATCTACAGGTAGTTCTCAGCTCAGAAGGTTACAGGCTTATCGCAGGGAGAAACTAGCAGAGGGAGGAAGGCAGAACCCAGGAGGAAGTCCAGTGCTCTAGTGCTTCCTGACCACCAGAGTTCCTAGAACAGGCACAGGAAGACTTGACCACTTTGGAAGTATTTATTCAATGCAGGTACCCTTCCTTTCCATCTGTTCAATGATACTCATGGCTTATACAGGCTAAGTGGCATTTTCTAAGAAATAACAGAATATTCAGATTAATAGACAATAGACCGAAAGAGGAGAGGGTGATCTGTGCAATTTTAAAGTGATAATAGCTAAATAAGATATAATCATCAACTTAATGATGAGGACTTCCATGAATTACCATAAAATGTTGCTTTGGATATAGTGACTAAGACAGCAGCCCTCTGCTTTCCCTGTCAGAGGAAAACATATTGGTTTGGCAAATGTTTTATTCACTATCAGTTGTGTGATTTGCAATAGACACTTTCCTACCCTTGGCAATGAATTCAACACAATCTCATTGAGTACCTACTGGGTATAAGGCCATCTTTTAGGCCTGAGAAATAAAAATAAGTCTCAGTACTTTCTCTTAAAGACAATAAAAAGGAACACATGAATGATACATAAATTATTATAATCTTTGCAGATTAGGATGTGTGAGCACATCTCATCCAACTGGAAAAATTTTCTCTTACATTTGAGATGACGCTGGAAGGTAGGCAAAATTTAAAAGACTCAGATAAGGAAAGGAGTTTTTTAGGAAAGGAAAAAGTGTGTCAAATATGAAGCAGATGAATTTGAAATGTCTCAGTCATTTCAGCTGCAGTGACAAAACATTATAAACTGGGTGAGTTATAAATTAACAAACGGATTACTCACTGTTCTAGATATGGTCAAGTACAAGATCCAGGTACTAGCAGATGTGGTGTCTGATGAGGGCCATTTTCTGGTTTATAGATGGAAGCTTCTTGCTGCATCCCCACATGAAGGAAGGGAGTAGCTAGCTCTCTCCAGTTTCTTTGATAAGGACACTAATCCCAATTATGAGGATTAACCCTTCATGATCTAATAACCTTCCAAAGACCCCTGTCTCCTAACATTACCACGCTGAGGTTTAGGATTTCACTATGTGAATTCTGGGGGAACCCAGGTATTCAGATTATAGCAGGGAAGAATCACGTGGTTGATAGGAACTGAAGGGACCATGGTAGGCTAGGGCTTGCTCTCCTATATGTTAGCCACAAGCCACAAGTCACTGAAATACTCAGCACTCAAAATGTGGCTAGTTTAAGCAGAAACTTACAGCAAATGTAAATTCACACCAGATTTGTAACACCTAAATTTTGAAAATGTAAAATGTCATTTTTTATTGATTTATATATTGAAATGTTATGTCATACATTAACTAGATTATAAAACATTAACCACCTGTTTATTTTTTTTCCTTTTTAATACGGCTACTAGAAAACTTTAAGTTATATATGTGGCTCATGTTATTTTTCTACTGGGTTTCACTGTGTTATATTGCCTAGCTACTGGGCACAGTGGTACACACCTATAATCCCAGCAACTCAGGAGGCTGGGGCAGGAGGATCACAGGTTTGAAGCCAGCCCCAGCAACTTAGAGAGGCTGTAAACAATCTCGTAAGACCCTGTCTCAAAATAAAAAATAAAACGGCCTGGTAATGTGGCTCTGTGAATGCACCCTTGGGTATAATTCTGGTACAAAAGAAAGAAATTATTGCCTAGGTTGTATAACAGTGTTTAAAAGGCACTTCTCCCTTAATATTAGCTTTTAGAAAGGTGAGGAGGTTGTGACACCATAAAAAAGGTAGGGCACATGCTACTTTTGTGATAGTGCTTCATAATCAGAAGCAAGAACCAAGTGGTGGGAAAGGACTATAACAAAGGCTACTCTGTTTGAATGGGTGCTTTACAATTTTATTTGTAGTACGAATAAATGATAAAAGCGATAACATCATAAAGAGGAAAAATGAACAATTTACTAAGTAGAAATTAAACAAAACATTCCTGAACAGTGGATCAAAGAAGAAATCAAAATATATATAAGATAGACAAAAATGAAAACTCCTCATGCCAAAACTTATGGAATACAGCAAAACTCATAACTCAATGTCTTCCCTTTCCCACCCCCCCAAAATAGGCAAAGATCCTTTGAATAAATATTTTCCCAACATAAAAATGGCCATTGGCAATATGAAAAGGTGTCCAATATCACTAATCCTCAGGGAAATGTAAATCAAAACCACAAGATATTATCTCATACGTTAGAATAGCTATTTTCAAAAAGTCAAGAAATTTACTCTACTGTCATGTATATCTAAAAAGAAATAGCCTAAAAAATCAGTGTCAGCAAGGATGTAGAGAAAAGAGAACACTGTACACTATTAGAGGGAATGTAAATTAGTACAGCATTATGAAAAATAATATGAAAATTCTCTCACACACACATCCTAAAAATAAAACTACTGTATGATCAAATATTCTACTTTTGTGTATTTACCAAAAGGATATAAATATCTCAAAGAGCTATCTGAACCCCCATATTCATTGCAGCCTTATTCGCCATCACCAAGATATGAAAATATCTGTTTCCTTTGATAGATAAATGGATCACAAATCCTGCCATTTGCAATAATACAGCTTAACCTAAACCACATGATGCAAAGTGAAATCAACCAAGCATAGAAAGATAAATAGTGTATGATTTCACTTAAGTTAAAACCTAAAAAAAATCAGTATCTAAAGGAGTTGAGTTCATAGAGGCAGATAGAACAGTAATTGTGGGGTGTTGGTCAAAGGGAACACATTTGCAGTTAGAATTTGACTAACTTCTGGAAATCTAATGTATAAAATGGCAACTATAGTTTATTTATTATATACTTGAAATTTGCTGAAAGATCTTAAGTGTCCTTACCATAAAAAAGTGACTTAGTAACTTGATTAGGAAAACCATTTCACATTGTATATTCATATTAAAGCATGTTGTACACATTAAATACACACAATGTTTACTTGTCAATCATACTTCAATGAAGGGGGAAAAGATTATATGAAAGAAAATTCATAGAAATTTCTGCAAGAAAAACTTGTTATTATTAGTCAATCTCTCTAGCCTTCAACTTTCATTTTCCCTTGGAAATGATTGTTCTTCATAATGGAATTGTTAAAAACTAAAGGTTGCTTAGGAACCCAGCTATTGAGTTTTTTTCATACTGTCTGAAACTTTAAGTACTTCAGCATAGATAGTGTGTTTAAATTGGCTTTAATCCATACCCAAGGAGATGTTTAACACCCAGAGTCCTCCAATCATACATTCACACTTGAAAGATGGATTGCATGTGAAAGTGCCTTACTCTGGTTGACATTTCTGCAAGAGCTTCAAAAATTGTTAACTGAATCTTCACTTAGAGAGCTGTAAAGGGAGAGTAGAAGACCATTTTCCACAGTGAAATGAGTGCTGCCTCCTCACTCTCAGATGAACAGGTGTGTGAGAACCCAAGGAGCCTAGCAGCCAAACATCTTGAGAAAAGACTTTAAAATTTGCAACCTTGTCCTGCACTCTTCTCCTTAATGGAGTGTTTTATTTTCTGTTTCAATTATGAACTTCACTTTTCTTCCAATTAAAAGAAGAAGAAGTTTTCATTTTGCCTTGGAATTAGCCTGCTTATAATAGATACTGGTACATGTATCTTGGTCTGAGACTTAAGTACATGAGAGGTTGTGGGAAGACACATACCTCAGTGACTACACATCTTGGTTTGCCCAGGAGGGTTCCAGTTACATTCATTGTCCAGTTCATTATTAATAAAGCCAATATTCACTCCTAAAAGTATCTAAGTCTGAATGATAAATTATGTGGCTACTCTTTTGTGGTTTTGGTTTTTGCTGTGTGTGGGTGCTGGGATTGAACTCAGGGCCCCTCAGGCATGCTAGGCAAGCACTCAACCACTGAACTACATCCCCGGCCTCTCTGGACATTTAAAAAACATGTCCATGAGTTCCTTGCCATTCTTCCCTTCAAGAGATAGAAACAGATTTTCCAACCTTTAAGTAGTGTAGACTGGATTTAGTGACTGGCATCTAGGAATAGAATAAGGAAGAAGTGACTGTGTCATGTAAGTCACCCATGCGCTTTGTTGGATCACTCACTCTAGAGGAGGCCAGCTTCTACATTATGAGGACACCCAGGCAGCCCTGGGAAACCCACATGGCAAGAAACCCAGGACGCCTGCCAACAGCCCTGGAGCAAGCCATCTTGGAAGTGGATCCTTTGGCCCCAGCCAAGACTTTAGAGACTACAGCCCAGCTGACAGCCTCGCTCCGGCTTCATGAGAGGCCCTGGGCTAGAACCATCTAGCTAAGCTGCTGGAAAACCAGTTTCCTGATTTTCAGGAACTGTGCAAGGATGTAAATGTTTGTTTTGTGTTGCTAAATTTTGAAGTCATTTATTAAGCAACAATAGAAAATTCTTATTATAGATAACTATCTATAGTTTCAAGCAGTTCTCATCTTTAGACTTTACTGATATTTACCAAGGAGGTCCGAAAAATAAAGTGACCAAATTGCCCTTAGGTCTGCTTGAACTTCAAACCCTCTTGGTATGTTCCCATTCAGCATGGCAGAGCAAAAACTCACCACTAAATTACATTTAACAGCAGTAAGAGCTACACTCACTGGGCACTTATTTCTATGGAAAGTTTAGCTTAAGGATTTCATATAGGGTATCTGACGTACACTTCACAACAAGCCCCGTGAAATGTGTTCCTGTCACATTCCCGTAAAGGTAGAACAGCCGTTCCCACAGCAGCCAGGTTGTGGTGGAGCCAGTTCTCAGCATATGTCTGTCTGACTTCAACCTCTCCCTTCTCAACACTTAAAAGTAAGCTTTATTGCCTTGCAGAAATGAGTTCAGAAAAATGATATAACAGATTTTGACAAAAGGCCATGAGCAAATGCAGAAAGTCTTTGTCTGGAAGGGGTATTAAATCTGAGGTTTCATATGCTCTTTTAAAATCTTTTTTTTTTTCCAAAGCAGATGATACATTTCACATGGTTGGAAACAAAATGTATTTCAGTGAAATCTCTCACCTGTACCCCCAACCACCTAGTGCTCCTTCCTGAAGGCATATCTTTCCAGAAATGTTCTCTGCATCTATGACTATATGTACATACCCTCCACAATCATCTTTTAATACATTAATGATAACATAGAACCTACACTAGCACCTTACCTTTTTGTGTAAGAATGACTTGGACATCATTAAATATAAAAAAGTATATTCATCTTTTTTACAGCTGCATTATATTCTAGTAATTATGTAACCATTGATGTAATAAGTACCCTGTTAATAACCATTTACATTTTTTACCCTGTTATTATTTCAAAAGATAGCCACTCTCCAGTACTGCCCTGGCCAATAAAGGTTAGCTTTGGGTACATCCATTAGGGGAGTCACAATGAGGAGATGAGACAAAAGGAGAGAGAGAGAGAGAGAGAGAGAGAGAGAGAGAGAGAGAGAGAGAGAGAGAGAGAGGAGAGAGAGAGAGAGAAATGTATCACTTACATATCCCAGAGAGGTCAGGAGTGCGATAGGAGGCTGATGGGACATCGGGAGGCAACAGGGAGTCCCCAGAGAGCAGCTGGGGAGCGAGATACAGAGGAGCCGAGGGATCATGCCCTATTAAAGTCCCCAGGCATCACTCAGGCTTCCATGAGGTTTTATAGATTGGAGGCTCCAAGCAAGCCCGTGCATGGGGCATAGTCACGTGACTCTCGTGTTGCCCATCGGGTTTATCACTGTCAGCAGCTGTGGGAAGCGTTGGGCTTGTGTCTGTGGGATGAGTGACACGTGGGCTCTATTGCAAACCACCACAAAGGGAGGGGAAATTGGGGAGGACTGGGTTTCAAATAACTTACGTCAGGAGTAAAAACAGATGCCGGCCAACTATATTAAACAAATTTATGACAGTACTGAAACCGTGGGCTTCTTCGTCTATTCTGAGAGTGGGATTAGAGCAAAAGAGCACATTATTTTTTTTTCTTTTCTTAAATAAATTAGTAGGTTTTCATCTTCTAATCTATTTTATTGGAAAATAGCTGATGAGGTGGTTTGAACCTGGCAGGCTTATTAGTTTGGTATTCAGCACATTCTCATTTGTGCAATTAAGGAAATGGTAGCTACTTTTTTTATATAAAAAGTTTTTCCACAAACTTCCTTCATGCTCCCTGTTCTTTCGACCCACCCCTTCTTCCTTCAGCCTTAGACACTCAATTCTGCAGGCGGGAGGGTGGGATTCATCTTTGCCCTGCTCTATTTTCTCTCCTCCACACTGTGGTAAAATGGTCAGAAGATCCTGAAGTGACTTCAGATGCTCTTTCTTGGTTGCCAGGACCATGGGCCAGTGGGAGAGATGCTCCTTCTCACAGTAGAAGATTCCCCACTCACACCAGTTGCTCAGGGGGCCCTTCTCTCCCCTTCCTCACATAACCCCATGAAGCTTCCACCAGCAGGACAACCAGCATTTCCAGACAAGCTCTGTGAACAGCAGCCTGTCACAGGCTGCCTTTCCCTGCAACAGGCTGCTTCCTCACATCTGCTCTATAAAAAGGAAGGGTATCAAGGGTGCTGATTCCTCCAATGGAATACAGACTCCCAGAGTACATTCTGCAGGGAGCCCTGCCCTGGCACACCCCGTGGGAGGGTGGAGGATGGAGACCTCCTGCTATTTTTCCCTTGATGACCCAGTCCAATAATTCCCCCCTTTCCCCAACACAGCCTATTTCTAAAGCCCTGCTGTAAAAGGTTGTGGGATTTGTTCTGACCTTAACATGATAAGTGGTAAACACAAAGAGACCCATATTGCATGACATTTGGCAATCTCCAAATCTTCCTTGTCCTGTGACAGCTGGCCTACTGAAGGTCGCAGTTGGCAGGTAAAGCAGAGAGCAACATTTTTTCTTTCTCACCTGTCCCCCTCAAACCTCACCTTAGGCCAGCTGTGGAAGTTCTGTAACCCTTTCTGGTCATTGTCACATAATATAAAAGTGCAATATACAGAGGACTTTCAGGGATGTGAGACACCTCTGCATGATACTATAATGGTGGAAACATGTCATTATGCATTTGCCCAAACCCATAGATTACACAGTGCCAGGAGTGAACCCTCATTTAAATGATGGACTTTGGGTGATAATAATGTATCCATGTAGATTCATTGATTGCTAACAAATGGACCACTCTCATGGAGGATATTGACAATGGGGGTGGCTGAGGGTAGGTGGGGGCAGGAGGCTTATGGGAAATCTCTGCACTTTCCACTCCGTTTTGTAGTGAATGAAAAACTATTGTAAAAAAGAAAAAATAAAGTCAACTAAAATTAAAAAAAAAAATAAGAAGTGCTATTAGTTGACCCAGCTGCAGAACTGAGGAGATTTAAATGTCAGAAACACTGCACTGCTGCCCCTTGCCACATGATAGGAGAAGACCTTCATGCAGCACTGAGCCTTTGAACAAAGGGTAGATGACCAACTTACCCTAGAGAGCATTTTTGCAAAATCCCCGGGATAACAGAGATACAAGGGTGAGAAGCATTGTTCTACGATGGATAAAACCATGCTCTTATGTCAGAGCATTTCAACATGAACCACTGATGGAAGTAATTAGAAGGTGCTTACAGTTGAATGCTCATCAAACCTTCTCCCTGTTGGTGAATGGACACAATGTTGTGAGCATTGTGATAGATTCCTGCATGTAGAATATGACTCTTAGAAAACATTTGGAATGAATATGTGGGTATAAGACTAGCAAGATGTATCTATTCTAGAATTTTTTTTAATATTTATTTTTTTAGGTGTAGATGGACACAACACAATGCCTTTATTTTTATGTGGTGCTGAGGATCGAACCCCGGTCCCGCCTGTGTGAGGAGAGTGCTTTACCGCTGAGCCACAATCCTAGCCCCTATTCTAGAATTTTTTAAATGCGTAACAAGAAAAAAAAAAAAAAGGATGCTACCAACTGAAAAGTTCAACCAATCACAGGGCATTAGAACAGCAGTTCTAATGTTTACAGGTTTAGGAAAGTTTTTTTTTTCTTTTTATTAAATTTCAAGTAGAAAAATTGAGAACCAAATGAATACATTCAGCTTTGGAAAACTTTATTACTTAACTTAGGCTTGAGAAGTTTGAAAATAAAATACTTCGCATTTTAAGTTGCCAATAAAACTTTTCTCCCGATATGAATTTGCAATTCAAGCAGTAAAGTCATTCAGAGAAACATTATGTCTTCTCTTTAGGTTCACAGTGCCTGCCAACTTTTTATAGGCTTCTACTCAACTAGAGAAATCTCCTCAAAAGGCTCTTTAAACATACGTTGTCGAGCATAACCCCCCAAAGCTCATTTCCCACACCAGCTGATGCAGAGCACAGTACTTAGAGGTTTATGTATTTTAGAAATCTGATTCTGAAGTGATGTTTGAGGTTCCCAATCCCTTATAGGAAGTATTTTTTAATTTGTTCTTTGAGATATGCATGACAGGAGAGCGTATTTTGACATGTTAGACATACATAGAGTGTAGCTCACAATTCTTGTGGTTGTACATGATATGGAGTTTCACTGGTCCAGTATTCATATAGGAACATAGGAAAGGAATGTATAATCCATTCTACTGTCTTTCCTGTTCCCATCTCCTCTCCCTTCCCTTCATTTCCCTTTGTCTAATCCAATGAACTTATCCTCCCACCTCTTATTGTGAGTCCACATCCACATATCAGAGAGAACATTTGGCCTTTGTTTTTTTTTTTTTTTTTTTTTTTTGGATTGGCTTATTTTACATAGCATGATAGTCTTCAGTTCCATCCATTTACCAGCAAATGCCATAATTTTATTCTTCTTCATGGCCCAGTATTATTCCATTGTGTATACATACCACATTTTCTTTTTACATTCATCTGTTTAGAGGTACCTGTGTTGGTTCCATAGCTTGACTATTGGGAATTGAGCTGCTATAAACATTGATGTGGCTGCATCACTATAGTATGATGATTTTAAGTCCTTTGGGTATAGACCAAGGAGTAAGATAACTGGATCAAATGATGGTTCCATTCCAAGTTTTCTAAGGAATCTCCATACTGCTTTCCATACTTGTTGCACCAATTTGCAGTTCCACCAACAATGTATGAGTGTGCCTCTTTCCCCACATTCTCATCAACATTCATTGTATTCATGATAATTGCCATTCTGACTGAAGTGAGAGAGAATCTTGGTGTAGTTTAATTTGCATTTCTTACCTCTTTTGCAGTCTTAATGAGTTTTTATTTGGTTTGAGCCTGAACAATTACTTATAGGGAGGGGAATACTGCTTAATAAAAACCTTGAATAATTTAAAATTTTGACCTAGAGTAAACGACTTGATGCTTCCTACTGCTTGGGGTTGGAGGTTAACTCTACAGTTTTCATGGGAATGTCATAGGTCAGTTATGTCACCATAACATAGAGGTGACAGTTGTGTACTTAATTTTGTATCTGTAAATGAAAGTTATTTACTCTAATGGAGGAGAGCAAATTTCACTACAAATAGTATCTCAAACAGATCATAAATGGATTCTCAACTTCTTATGATCTGCTTTTTTCCCTACATGCACCTGTCAGAGGGATAACTTCAAAAGTCTTGTTTAGATTGTTTGTCATTACTTCTGACTGTCTATAACTATTATAATTCTACTTTAAAGAAAAAAAACTATGCTAAGACAGATAACGTGTATCACTTATTGGTTGGTGGTTATGTTATAGGATATTTATAGGATCTTTTAGCGAGCTAAGGTGAATAAAGAACCGATTAAAACTGTCCAAAACAAAAACATCCCAAAGGCCAGGGTAGTCGTGAAACTCATAAGTCTCTTCTAATTTAAAACTTTTCTTCCCTGAAAAATCCAGGCTGAGCTATCTGCAACGGAGGATTCTCTAGTTTTAGGATTCTTTAGTGCTATTCTACCTCCTCCATTTGGATACTGTGTGGAGCCCCTCCAGGGAAACAGCACCAGAAAACTGGTGATTAGAAGAAATGTGCATAAAAAAAAACACACATAAATTTCTTGAAAGGCATAGCTGTTATTTTTATCAGTGTTCCTGGGTCATGATGAAAGCCAGAGCCTCATGTTTATGTGGGTTCTCTGAAATCCCCATCACTGATGAATCTCTCACCTGACAGCTTTTGGATACAAGCGATGCCTTTTCCAGTGTCTGCTTTGTGAGTTCCCACTCAGCACCAGGTTCTCAGAGTAAACTCAATTGTTCCCGTTGATGGCCAACCCCAGCCCCTACAACACAGTCTGTTTGGATGGGGTCCCTCTCAAAATAACCCCATCCAGCTGCCTCCATATGGTCCACAGAGCCCACCATTCACACCCAACATTCTTACCTGTCAAACTGTCAGAGAACAGGCTGACCCTGGACAATAAGCTCTCCTCCTAATGCTGCCATACAGCACCAGTGCCCACTGCAGTCTCCTGCTTCCTGGCTCAGGCATTCCCAGGCAGCAAGGCTCCAATAACCCTCAAACATCAGGAAACACAATCTCAAGCCCTCCAAATGCAATTTTTCTCTAAGTTCCTGTCATCAGCTTAGCAAAAGGAGGAAACATTCCCCTCTGTAATCCTTTTATTAGGGACCACTCCAATATCTCTCTGCAAAAAAAAACCTCTTGGGAGACTCTTCAACTCACCTCTCTGTGATTCTTCACCTTCTCTTTTACAGTCTGGAGGGAGATGAGGGGTGAGTGCTGACATCACCATCTCCACGCACTCTGCACAGGTGACCCACTGCCTTGCTCTGGAATGGGGAAGTACTTGGCACTTATTGTCCTATTCCTGAAACTTGGGGTCTCTGCTGAAGTTTTAAGACAAAGAGATTCTGGTACCTTGTGGCATTTTATGCTCTCAACTCTAGGTGACATCTTTTAAAACACCAATTTGGGAAAAGACTCTGAGTGACAAGGAGGAGAAGCAGCAGTGTGCCATGTCTAATTGACACTGAGATGTATCTCCACTCCGGGACCTCAGAGTTCAAGGAGGAGAGTCTGCTTTAAACTCAGGAAACACACCTTGCTCAAACGTCTCTCCTCCCCGTTCTCAAGCCCCCATTTTGCTTTAGACATCACTGTCTCTTGCCTGTGTGGAAATCTCTCTCTAGTTAGCAGTCCAAACGTCTGATGGTTATCCCTTCTTCTTTTTTTTTTTTCAGTTTTTCGGCGGACACAACATCTTTGTTTGTATGTGGTCCTGAGGATCGAACCTGGGCCGCACGCATGCCAGGCAAGCGCACTACCGCTTGAGCCACATCCCCAGCCGGTTATCCCTTCTTCTGCTCTCATAACAGTGGTCCACTTCATACAGCCCTGGCTGTTCTGCCATTTCTTTCTCTCTTCCCTAATCTCTCCCCTCCCTACTCTCTGGGGAAACAGGATTACCTTGCTTCCCCAACCCAGGCTGAATTATCTGTCCTTGAGTACACACCCACCACAGGAACTAAGTATTCTAGACTTTGGGGATGGCACCAGAAGATCTCAGAAATGACTATCTCCCAAAGTAACAAGTGAATTACAACTCCAGAGAGAGAACATGTGGAATATAGCCTTTGAATCACCTCTTTAAAAGTCCCCTGTTGCCCCTGATGGGCAGAATCACAGCCTCTGGGAACGGAGGCCCCTGTGTTTCTCCTTTGCTAGCAAAGCAATAAAACTTCTTTTTTTCTTTTTCTCATAAACCATGTCTTCATTATTGAATTGGCATTGGGAACAAGGATCAAGCTTTCAGCAACGCTCTCACTAAATAGATCACACATGAATTTCCTAGGGCTATTGGAACCCACTGACTTGGTGGCTTAAAACAACAGAACTTCATTTCCAAAATTCTGGAGGCCAGAAGTCCAAAATCAAGATGTTGGTTCCTTTTGCAGGCCTCCAGGTAGAATCAGTTCCAAGCCTCTTCAGCTTCTGGTGGCTCTGCAATCTTAGCCTTCTCCTGGTGTAGATATGTCACACCAACGTCTGTCTTCGCCTGGCCTTCTTCTCTGTGTGCTTCTTGGTGTCTACTCTCTTTCTCCTTTCTCTTATAAAGACACCAATCATGGAATTCAAACCCACCCTAAGTGCAAAATGATCTCATTTTGGGATCCTGAACTTAACGACACTTGAAAAAGTCCTACTTCCAAGTAAGATTGTATTGGCAGGCACTGGGAGTCAGAACTTGGACCTGTCTTGGGGGAAGGGGACACAGCCACTACCATCACAAAGGGGTCCCATAGGGCCTCTTCCTCTTGCACACAACACCACCGTCTGACCTCTAAACAGAAAGACACAAGTTCAGGCCTTCTCAGTGCAAATAGGAAGGTGAGAATGCCTCTGAAAGATCCCAACACCCTGATAGGCAGTGTTCTTGCTTGGAGAGACTAGGTGAGTGGGCAGAGGGGCTGCAGAGCACACAGTCCTAAGGAAAGACCATGAGGATGCTGTGCAGAGGCAGATTTGGGGAGAAGCAAAATCTCCAGCAGGCAACTTCCCCTATGTGGGGTGACATCCTCCTTGTCCTGGAAACTCTGCCCAGCATGCATATGTGTGTGTGTGTGTGTTTATGTGTGTGCGCATACATGTACACACACACACATACACACACACACACATGATGTAAGGTTAGGTGCTGGTGACCAAAAGGAGGCAGATTAAAAGCTGCTAAAGGAGGTTTATTGAGATTCAATCCGGGAGAGACCCTCCAGTCCAACAGAGCGGGTCAGGGGAATTGCACCCAGGCTCAGCCGGATTGGAATTTTATTGGGCTTAGGGCAGGAAGGGAGCGCTTGGGACAGGAAAGGGAGGTTTTTAGAGTCCCTTGTCCTCCTGGGGTTGATCTAGGGATCTTGCTGAGATCTGTATCCTTCCAGGATTGGTCAGGAGAACCAGCTGATTGACAGGTGGTTCACTCACTCCTTGTCTGTCAGCACCTGATTGGTTGTTCCTTCGCCCTTGCGGGTTGCCTGGTGCTTTATTCCTTTAGCCGACCTAATCTCACCGACCTAACGCCTCACCTCACCTCAAACCGACCTAACACACACACCACCCAAAGCTCTGTGCAGTGGCCATGGATTTGGGGTAGCATTCTCTAATACCTATGCTGTGGTTGTCCCGCTGGGCTAAGGTGAAACCCCATCCCATGCACCATGACAGATGTCACAGGTCCCCTCTCCTTTATCTCCTGACCTCCAATTCATTTTGCACAGGGTCACACAGTAGTCTCCCTAAAAATCAAATCTGACCATAAAATAGTCTCCCTTTGAACACTTCACCGGCTTCCTTTAGCCTTCGGAATAGAAGCTTCCAGGTTTCAGCCATAGAGAATATTCAGAATTTCTCTAAGTACTCAAGACGTCATTTCTGGAAGCCTTAAGTCTGGGGAAATTATCTTTAAAATAATTATAATGCATTTTTTTCACTATAAGATACTGTTTGTTATAAAAAAATCAGGAAAATAGAAAAGACTATTCATATCTCTACCATTGTTTAATATTTTGGTGTTATTTATCTCCAGATCTGGAAAAGCATTTCCATTTCTGTTTGGATTCACTACTTTAGGAAGGACTGTGAAACAAAGATGGTAATAATTTGTAATTTGGCCTTTGGCTTTTTGGATGTACTATTTTAACATAAACGTCTTCCTACATTAATAGAAAGCATTTATTGACTGATACTTAACTTTCTGTCTTTCAAGGCTAAACTGCCTCCTCTTGTTCTTTTTTTTTTTTAACTTCCTGTTTCCTTCTAAAGAAAGAAGGCCAATGCAAATAGAAAATGTATAGTGATACCAATTCCACAGGATTTCCTGTTCAACCAGAAATTCAAGTACCAGAAGTCTTAATCTCTCTGATCTTCCAGTTCCTCATTTGTTAATTTAAAAAAATATTTATTTATTTATTTATTTATTTAGTGGTACTGGGTACTCAACACTTTACCACCACCACCAAGAAACATCCCCAGTCCTCTTTCTTTCTTTTTTTTTTCTTTTGAGACCAGGTCTTCCCAAACTATTGAGGGTCTTACTAAATTGTAAGGCTGCACTTAAACTTGTGATCCTCCTGTCTCAATTTCCTGAGTTGCTGGGATTACAGGCATATGCCACCATGCCAAGCTTGTTAAAGCCAATTTTTAAAAATAGTTCTGAGGATTAAATGAGGTACTCTACAGTCAATTCCTTCATATTTCTGCAAATGGTCAACTTTCTGGTGGTCTAAGCACTCTTGCCTTCACTATACTTCTGCATTGAGAGCAATAGTCAAATCAGTCCCATGAGAGTTATGGGCCAGGGAATGAACCAGGGACCTTCAAGATGTGCTTCCACCTTCTCCCTTGTTAGAGAGAGAATGCCTCTGGCAGGGGCTCCATGGCTTGTCAGAGCAAGTACCAGAGGCCACTTCTCTGACTTCCAAATTGCATTTATCCTCTTACCTGGAATTTAAATTTAAAATAAAACAAACTCCTCAGTCATTTAATCACTCATCGTTGAAAGCTGTTTAAGGAAGTCCTTAACAAGCATCTATTATATTGTTTCCAGAAATGACAACTTATGTTATGCTTACACAAACATTTGTTTGAGGAAAGAAAGTAGGAAACAAGTTGGAGCAGAGTATAATATGATCCCGAATAATCCCTTTTGCTATCTCTTTCTCTCTCCCCCTCTTCCCTTTACTTCCAGGGGTGGTACAATTGAATTTCCATTAGTGGTAGAAAATTATGAACTATATATATATGCCAGCTGGGGAGAGACCAGGTCAGAGGAATCCCAGACTGAAAAGTAAGCAGGAAAGTTCTTGACTAAGTCCTTCTGGCATATTCCAGGCCCAGAATCAGCTTCCATTCCCACAAATGTGAGATTGACAGGATAATCAGCAGTCAGCATACCCTAACCTTCACGTCTGCCTGGGACTTGGCCTGGAATCTGGGAATCAGACTAGAAGGGCAACTGTTGTGGCACTCTTGGGCTTCCTGAGCAGGCCTGGGCAGCTCCCCGATGGCCTGTGTGTAATTATTGCTCTTCCAGGAAGGTGCTGACCAAAACCATTTGCTGCTTTCTGGTACCCTGGCTTCCTTCCAGGATCTAGAGGTCAAGAGGAAATTACACTGGAAGGTGGCCACACTCAGAGGCAGAACCCTGGGCCATAGTCACTGCATGTCTCAGAGCCTTTGTTCCCTCACCTCTAAAAGAAGATTCTCCTTGAACTGTTTGATCTTAGTTCATGAAGTCACAAAAAACAAACTGTTAAAGCAGTTATCTTGAGAAAAGAGGTTTAGCATAGGCTAAGGACTGGGAGTAGAAAAAGTGCAGAGAAGCTTCCAGGAGGCTCTCCATCCTTACCTTCAGGAGGCTCTCCTTCACTCTCTGTGGCTACTCCAGCCTCCTCTCTTTCTGTCCAGCTTCCTTGACTTCTACACTGCCTCTTTTCTGTACCCAAATAACCCCTGCTTGCGCATGGCTGGTGTTGCCTTGGCCCTGACTAGAGCCCATTAAGTCATTTGACTTTGAACTCCACTATCAACTGCAGTTTTAGGCGTGTTTCTAGTTCACAGTCCCAAGAGAGTGATCTTGGTTAAACCAGTTTTCAGGGTTGAGTCATGTCCCTCAAAAAGATATGCTCACGTCCTAACCCCTGGTACTGATGAGTAGGACTTCCTTGGAAATAGGATCTTTGCAGATGTTATCTAATTAAAATGAGGTCATACTACATTCGTGTAGGCCCTAAATCCAATATGACTGATGTCCTTAAAAGAAGAGGTCAAATTTGACACAGAAAAAAAAAATACTCACACAAGGAAAATGTCATGTGAGAACAGAGGCAGAGATCAGAGTGAGGCATCTACAAGCCAAAGAATAAGAAGGATTGTTGGCAGCCGCCAGACACTGAAGGAAGCAAGGAGGGAAACTTCCCTAGGGTCTTTGAAGGGAACATGGCTCTCTCTGCCAATGCTTGGATTTCAGATTTCCAGACTCCAGAATTTTGAGTGAATATTTCTGTTGTCTTAAGCCACTCAGTTTGTGGTACTCTGTTACAACAGCCCGAGAAAATTAATCCATGCAGTTTATCTTTTGGTGTCAGGCCACCTTGGGAATTTGGTCATCTCAGGTTGGCTATTCACTTGTTTTGTTTGCTAAAGCACCATTTTTAGTATAAATTATTTTTCTCACCTGCAAGTTCCTAGGGACAGTTTTATATAAGGTATGTTGGTTACTGTCCGGAACTGCCCCTTATTCACAGTGAACCTGTGACTGTGCCACTCACACTGGTCAGCCACAAGAAGCAGAATTCACCTGGGCAAACCTTGAAGGCATGTTTACCTGGCACAGCCAGAGGTAACAACATCATAAGGAGAGCTAATGATCGGACACAGACAATTGAATAGAGCCAACATTTATGCCAAGTGAGATAAAAAAAATACAAGAAGATCTGTGGCCTAAGGCTTTGGAGCTAGATGGACCCAGGTGCCAAAATGAAGAAAAAAGCAGTTTAAAATCAAGATTGTGAATTTAGAGAATGTGCAATATCCTCTCTTTCCTACCCTAGTGCTGTGTGACTCCAGGTGTATGTGGCAGAGATAAAGACAACATATGACTATTTCATATGCTGTGTTTTTTTGCATGTGCAATTAACTTCTTGATGAATGAACCATCTAGAAACGTTAGAACTCTATTCTTTTGACACAAATTAACATTTTTTTTTCAAATTTTAAAATAGTATTTATTGTGTGTTTCAAAGTAACACATGTTAATTTTTAAAATGTGGAAAGTACAGAGAAGCACAAAGAAGAAAATAATTAAAATTCAGCAAAGACTATTTGTTCATAAAACTAATTCTTAATTTAAGAACTGAATCAGAGGCTGGGGTTGTGGCTCATTGGTAGAGTACTTGCCTAGCACAAGTGAGCACCACATAAAAATAAATAAATAAAATAAACGTTAAAAAGAATGTCATCCCAAGTTTAAAATTTTTTAAAAAAAGAACTGAATCAGAGACTATAAAATTATTGACAAGTGTGCTAGGTTTTTGCTTTACCACTCATCTAAATGTAATCTGCTTCCTTGTGTGTTTTAATTAACTTGTTTTCATGAATATAAAGTGATGTCTATTTGCCATAAGGACATATGGAGGAATCTTGTTTTAAAGAGTTTTTGGGTCTGATGTCTAAGGTCGCTTAGGATTGGTTCTTACAGTCAGATCTCTGCTTCAGATCATCACTGTTCACACATTTCTCTGTCCACTCCCATCAACTCTAGCTTTTACCCACCTTTGTTCCTCTAATTAAACAACCCTTTGCAAAACCTGTCAAATTATAGGATCCCCTTACATTGCCCATGCATACTCTCTTTTGAAAAACCTTGGGAAAGATCTCTATCTAGAGCCAGAGACTTATTGGTACCCACTTTCAGTGATGTTGTCTTTCCTTGGAAAACAGGTGGCATTCATGGACTCTGATAATTGTCTGGTGTTCTTAAGCAAGGTATAAGATTGTGTGTCACCTCTTAGTGACAGCACATACAGGAGATACCAGGACAGCAAGTTTCCTGTTAAAATCCCTCTTGATTAAGAATTAGTCTTTGATTCCTTGTAATGTTTCTACATTCAAAAATAGAGAAAAATCAGCTAGGTATTGCCTCATATGAGGCAAGAGATTTGCATGATCATAGCCTTAGAGAAGCTAAAGGAAAAGTTGTAGCATTTAACACCAAACTTACCTCCCATGTAAACAGTCACTTAGTTTCACCCACAGAGGTTGCTCTGTGGCTGCAGGACAACTGTGGCAAGTTGAAAATCCATTACTGACCTGGGCTTGATCTGTGTGTGTGAACCCACATCTAGGCTCTCACCCATCAGTGACCTGACTGTGATTCTGCCTCCAGTCTACAGCTCCTGAAGGTGGGTGATGTGGCAGATGCCCTTCTCCTGTGTACCCAAGTCAGTAGACCTCTAGGGAGAGCCATAGCAGTGTTTATCTGCTGTGAGGTTTATTGAGACCATTGCCTCATAATACCTGTGAACCCCTCTGTTCAAGGTCTTCTTATGCTTTCAACTGATATGGAAACAGCAGACCCTCCTGACCAGATGAGCAAAGGATATTTCTTGCATGGATGGAACTGCCCTTCCAGCCTTGTCCTCAGGTCCCTCTCCTATTCTCCATATTGGCGGTAGCATGTGGAAGGAAAAGTCATCATTGAAAGAGATCATATTCCAGAGACAGAGTGATTACAGTCTAAAGGGTTGTAGAGAAGACAAGATTGGAAGATGTGTTGTTCTACTTTTATGTTATCAAATTTCAAATGATGAACTTCACAAGACCAGAAGACAACTTATTCAAATTTCCCTACATACCCTAGGGAAGACTTGCATGTATGGTCATCATCAGCAAAGAGTGGTAACAATCTTTGAGGGAGTCTTTGGAAGCCAATGCTCATGGATAGCAGGAGAGATGATGATGCAACCAACATTACCCCAGGAGTATCAGGAAACCATGGCAGCAAGAATATCCTTACATCTCTATCTCCTTCCATTCCAACAGATTTTTTTTTAGTTGAAGTTGGACACAACATCCTTACTGCATTTATTTATTTTGTGTGATGCTGAGGATCGAAACCAGTGTCCTGCATGTGCCAGGCAAGTGTTCTAACACTGAGCCACAACCCCAGCCTTCCAACAAATTCTTAAGAGCCACAGAATTGTAAGAAATTAGCCAGGAATGGTACATTTGACAATAAAAAGTACAAAGAGATGGTTTCTGGACATGAACAGGGAGAAACATTACCAAGAATCTTCACGTGCGCTGATTGGACAATAAATAAATATGCTAGTACCTCTTCTCTTTCTGTTATTCTAAATCTTCATTTTAACAAGTAATAAGACCTCATATAGGCCCATAAATTTTGTAATATGTGTCAATTAAATTGTTTATATAGACAAGACCTTACAAACTCCACCCCCCACACACACACATATTCTGTCTTCATTCATCTGTTTTGAAAGAAAGAAGTGAAATGTATAGTTTCTAAGAATGCTTCTTTGGTCTATGACCTTGATCTCATATCATTCCTTAGTCACTCTTCATCCCTTTTGTATGCTCAGTCTCTCCCTCCCTATTGCTTCTTTCCCTCTGTCATTTTACACTATCAAGTTCCCCTATACCTGGAACAATATTCTCCAGGACCCAGCTCCCCCAGTGAGCTGCCACACCAGTGCCCTTTCTTCTCACCATCAAACTTATGGGAAGAATAACTAACAGCTCCTTCACCCATCTGCACAAAAATTTTTGTAATCTTGTTACTGCTATACCAGTTATTGTCCCTTTAGTTCTTTCCCTCCTTGGGATCTGACCATGTGTGTTCTTCTATCTACTCTTAAGTCAGCACTGACCTCTTCCCTGAATATATTCTTAAGATCTGCATTTCCACCTGCCTGCTACACAGCTTTTCCTTTATGTTATCATGGTTATTCACACTATATAAACTTAAAACCAACTCTACCATTGAGATCCAACCTCACCCAAAACACTACCACTGACTTCCCTTATTAGCTGTGGTCGTGGATACTTAGGAGCATATTTTTTGTTTTTGATTTTCCTCCTCCCTCCTACTGAATTTACAAATCCTCTACCTGTGAGAGGTCCCTAATGACTCTTTGGTACTCATTTGCTCTGGCTTGGCAGGTTACAATTGTTTTCTTATCCAGTATTTTTATCTCTAGTCTTTTCTCGTCTTTGACTCTATTCTTCACCAGGTTAATAACATCAAATGTTAATAATGACTTCTTATTGAATTGGAGATAACCGACACAGAGTTTCTACTGAATTCCGAAATGTCTCACTAAAAACCAATCAACAGGGGCCGGGTTTATGGCTCAGAGGTAGAGCACTTGCCTAGCATGTGTAAGGCTCTGGGTTTGAGCCTCAGCACCAATAAAAATAAATAAGTAAAATAATGTTTTTTTTTAAAAAAACAATCAACAAACAATATTCCTTTGTAGTTCAAAACAAGAGGGACCTGGTGTTGAGGAGATCCCCAAAAGATGGTATGAGGAAAAAAACAACAAAGGAATGAAAATAGAAAAGGAAGGAAAGTGAGATCCAATCCAAGGATCCATAAAATGTGTCTAACAGGGAACAAGAACAGATAAGCAGAGGCAGTGACACTTAAATAAGGTGGGTTTGAGACTCCCAGGCCAGGAGGTGACCTGGAACATGGGAATGTCTCTAAAAGAATGCCCAGGGTGGTGCTGAGCTTCACATGCTGCCTATGTAGAACACACCTAGATCAATATAGTCATAGATGGCAGTCTCAGTTTAGAGATCATCTATAGAATTAAGTAGAGGCAGTTCACAATCATTAAGTCAGTCGTTAAGCCAGAAACCACATTATCATATAATAAAAGATAACGAGTACAATTCTCAGAGTAAAATCTGCTAAACTAAAGATATCTGATTGCCAAGCAAGCACAAATAGTTTTGCCACTATCTGTTAGATTTAGGGGATAGCCTTGCTCTGTGTCTTGAAGGATAGAGGCCAGCACTGCTGATGAAAGACATGCTCTGAGCCACAGAGATCCTTCAGGATGAGATGCCTTGTGGACAACTCAGAGGCAGGAGCGCGGGAGCTGGGGATGAATGCAGGGTGCAGCAGAGTGGAATCTTCTATTCTGGGCCAATGGGCACAATGCCTCAAATTGTGCCCCAGAAGCATCCACACACAAAAAATCATAAGTTCTAGTAAATTTATACAGTTGTGCTACCATCACAGATGAGTTTTGGAATATTTCTGTCACCCAAAAATTTCCCTCATGCTCATTTGCAGCCAATGTACATTCCCATATGCTTTCTGTCTCTGTCATTTTGCCTTTTCTAGAAATTTTAGGCAAATGGAACCACTCACAATATGTAGTTGTTTGAGGCTTGCCTCTTACAGAGCATAAAGCTTTTCAGGTTCACCCATGCTCCTGCAAGTATTAGTAATTCATTCCTTTTTACAGCTGAATAGTATTCCATGTGCAGACAGCATGGTTTAGTTATTCACCAGATGCTTGGGTATTTGGTTGCCTCCAGTTGGGGGCTACTATGGATAATGCTATCAATGAAAATTCCTATATGAGTCTTTGTGAAGACACATTCTTCATTTGCTTTGGGTTAAAATTAGGATCATGTGTTAGTCTGTGTTTAACCTAAGAAAATAACTGTTTTCCAAAATGAATATACCATTTTACCTTCTAAAAGGTAATCATTAGTGACCTTCAGTACATACATGTATATGTGCGCACGCACACATCTCCCATTGCCCAACACAAAGGGTTAAAAATATCTCTTCAATACTGAATTTCCTTGGCATCTTTGTCCATTATCAACTCGCCATAAATTTATTTTTGAACTCTGTATTCTGTTCCATTAGTCTGAATGTCTGTCTTCAAGCCAATACCATATTACTTTAATTACTGTGGCTTTATATAAGTTTAAAGTCTGTTTTTTTGTGTTTTTTTTTTTTAAATTGTTTTGGCTACTTTAAGTCTTTTGCGTTTCCATGTAATGCATGATCCCAAAGTTGATTTTAGAATCAACTTGTCAATTTCTATCCAAAAAGAAAAAAAAAAACAGGGGAGGGGGCGCTGCTGAGGTTTCAATTAGGATTGTGTTCAATTTATAGACCAATTTGGAAGAAATTGAACCTTGACAATATGTAATCTCTTTTCTGTAAGCGTGATATATCTTTTCATCATATAGATCTTTAAAATTTTTTAGCAATGTTATGTTATTTTCATTGCATAGATATTGCAGTTATTTTGTCCAATTTATTCCTAAGTATTTTATTCTTCTTGATCTATTGTGAATCTATTTGTCCTCTCTCTCTTTCTCTCTCTCTCTCCTGTCTCTGTTGTGCTGTGGATCGAATCCAGGACTTCATTCTTCTATCGCTGAGCCACATTTTCGCGTACTCTTGTTTTCTTAAATTTTACCTTGCTGATTGCTAGTATATAGGAATACAATTGGTTTTTGTACACTGATGGTGTATCTGGTAGTATTGCTAAACTCAGTACTTATAATACATTTTATAGAATCCTTAGGATTTACAGATTCCTATGCCTAAGATGATGCCATCTGTGAATATGTACAATTTTCCCTCTTCATTTCCAATCCGTATGACTTTACATTCCAATCTGTGTTTTTACATTCCAATTTGTGTACCTTAACATAGCTTAAAGATGAAGCCTCAAGCACATCTTTGCCTTGTTCCTTATGCCAGAGAAAAAGCATTCTTTCACATTAAGAACGATGGAACTGTAGGTTTTTTTAATAGATGTCCTTTGTCAGATTGAGAAGCTTTCCTTCTGTTCCTGATGTGTTCAAGTTTAATCACGAATGGGCATTGGGTTTTGTCAGATGTTTCTCCTGCTTCTATTGGGATGGTCATATGTGTTTGTTTATTTTATCCTATTAATATAGTGTATCACGTTACTTGATTTTTAAACGTTAAATCTACTTTGCACTCTGGGATGTATCTTGCTTGTTAAGAGTATATAATTTTTCTTATACCTTGCTGAGTTTGTTTGCAAGTATTTTATTAAAGATTTTTATACCTATGTTCATGGGCCTAGTTTTTGTTTTTTCCCTTGTGATGCCTTTACTGTCTTTGAGATTAGGGTAATACTGACCTCATAAAATGAATTGGGAAGTATTCCCTATCTTCTAAAACAGTTTGTTTAGTATTGATATTGTTTCTTCTCTAAATATTTGATACAACTCACAAGCATAGCCATCTGGCCTTAGGCTTGTAGAAAAATTTTTAATTGCTAATTAACTTTTTTGTTTGTTATGGGTTTACTCAGATTTTCTGTTTCTTCTTGAGTCAGATTGAGTAATTCATATCTTTCTATGAATTCATCCATTTCATTTAAGAGATGAGATGCCAAACTGCTATGCATAATAACTTGACAGAATTGCTTGAAAGTGGCAGAATTGAACTGTTGGTTTTATGTTGATTGTGGGGCTTGGCGGTAGGCAGAACATGAAAAATAGCTTTTTCTTGTTGGAAGATAAAGTCACTCTTACAACACTGGGAGAGGTGAAGGAGGGACAGTCATCAGGAGTATACTCCTTGTGGAAGGGAATGAGGTCTCAAGCTGTAGGAGCGTAAGAGCCCAGGAATATTTTGGATTTTCTTTTTTGGCGTTTAATTCTACTGTTGTCCTAAATTCTTTAGTAAAGTTTCCTAAACCCTCTACCTGATTTTAGCTGTATTTGGGGAGTTAGCAAAGGGGCCTTACGTGGAGGAGAGTGATTAAAAAAGAAAGACAAGAAAAGGCAGCAACCTACACAAGCCAACGACAAGACATCAGGAAGTGACTTCAGGCTCTGGGATAGTAGAGCTCAGAGGAAAGCAGAGGTGACACACTGCCAAGAAGAATCTGTGGACCAGGTAGACATTCCCCAATCACTTTTTGGGATTTTTGTGGGGACACAAAATGGGAGAAAAAAAAATGGATTTTCTTCTAAGGAATGAAGATTTTGTGTTGTTTAAGTATGCATACTCAAAAAAATAGCCACAGGTACATTAAGACTGGGCATAGATTACTGCACACAATTTTCTTAGCAATCACTGTCCACATTCCTCAGAGAAGAAGTAGAGTCTGGATATTAGCAGTTTATTTTTCAAAGCATCAGATAAAAATCACATCACATAAAAGTATTCTGTCTCCCAAGGACAATATTTGCATGTTTAAACAGACATAGTAACTATTCCAGAGACATTTCTTATCACAGAGGAATAAATGGTTAACTAGTCAAATTTCTAATAGCAATGACAGTCTGATTGGGTAATTTATACTTTTTGTTTTGGGGGTTCAAAACTTTGAACCCATTAGATCACACACAGAGATGACATTATAACCTGCCCATTATAAACAGGTCCCATCCTGAACCAAGAATGGCAGCTAGTCAGGCAAGCCGAAAGGAGAGTGTAAAAAGAGCATTTAAACCTCATTAGCTATGCAGCCAGACAATCTCTTTATGTCCAATTATTCTACTATTAAATGCCTGTGCATTCAACCAAAGACAAAGCTCCACCGTAGAGAGTTTAGTAGAGTAATTCACCAGCCACAGGAGTGAAGAGGGATTATTCGAAATGGAGTTTCCTTTCTTCTCTCCATCCTGTGTGGAGCTTTATTCATATTAAGATTGACACAGAAGGTAACCCTGTGTGAAACTGCCTGCCAGCAGACCCACTTCCCATGAATTTTGCATTGATTTCAGGTGTGAAGGGACACCCTCCACATCAGGGTGACTTCAGCACTGAGAAAATAGAGCACAAGAACATGTTGGAAATGTTTTGGAGAATTAATTGTATAATTTTTGTTCTCTCCATATTTTTTTTTATCTCCTCCACCCCACCCTTCCCTCCTCTTCCCTCTTCCTCACTGTGCTCTGTGCTCCATTGTTTCAGAGGGATTATGTGGAAGGCTGCAGAGCAGAGGTGTGCCAAAGCTTGGAGATTTACAGATTTGTTCCTAGAGGCTTACGCCTACTGAAAGATTCAGATTCAAGACAAAAGGGCAGGTCAATGCATTGCAGGGGATAGGCGATCATTCTTAGAGAGAGGGAGAAGACTGAGGTGGAGAAAGACCTCAGAAAGACCTGACACACCCCGTGGCTAGAGGAGAAGAGAGAGCATATATTATCTCCGAGGAGCAGGGCTGTGGTTCTGCTTCAGGATAATGATCTAAGGAGGTGATGAGGCTACAAGGACACAGTGTTCTATGCCAAATGTAGGTGGAAGAAGGATTGCACAGGCCTCCAGCCACCATACCCTCCATGGACAATAGACAGACCTATTTATTTATGGATATAAAACAGTCGAACCAAAGTTTGCATAGCCCCCTCTGCACTAATAAGTCAGCCCTGGAAACTTGACATCATCCAGACAAGAGGATTTAATGGTGCCTAAGAATAGATGAGGTAGATTTGCTGCCAGGTTAGGGTCAAGGGAACACAAATTAAAACAAAATTAATATATTTTAAAAACAGAGATGGGAATGCTCATATACTTGTCTTTGTAAACTGAGGCTTATATCAAAATTATCTAAACCACCTACCATCTCAGGCCTTCAAAACTGCTAACAGTTAATACATTTGTTCCTGATTCTAAGCAACACCTAAGTTTCAAAATGCAAATCCTTAAAAAGATCTTAGCCATAGAAGTTAGAGCTAATCTCCCATCTCAGGGCCAGGAAGTTCCTTAGAATAGGAACAGGAGAGTACAGAGGCAGGAACCCATCAAGAAGGTCAGGTGAGGAAGACCTACCACCACTGATATGGACATCATGTGTGAAAAGCAGGGGGAAAAGATCAAGCCCAGCCAGAGCTCCCAGAGCCATGACTCTGCAAAGAAAGCCCCTGACAGGGGCCTCCTTAGAAAAACAAATGACCCATGTCCTGCAGAGCTGGCTTTCACCACCATCCCCATCTATGGAAACCAAGGCCATCAGTGTTAGAGAGAGACATGGCAACAACCAAGAGAAAGGGACAAGCTGCCTGTTTAGAAGTATCACTCTGGACTCCTGACCAGTCACAGAGCCGCAGAGGTATAGAGAGGGCAGATGGCCCCTTCCTCCATTCCTGACCAGCAGTCTAGCCTGTGCTGTGAGGTGGGGGAACTGGTGGTGGATTATGATATTGAAGTTTTATAAGTTAAAGTTTTTATTGAATTGGAGATTGAAATTTTATGAATGAATACAACTGATATAATCAGAATTGAAATTAGATTATTTTAATGATTGAAAATTTGTGGAGATAGATGGAGACATTAAGTTACCCAACTGTTAGCAAGTGTGGATAGTGGAGGAGCTGGTGGCTCAGCAGAGTACAGTTAGCTGAAGCTTTTAGAAAAATTAAAACTATATTTTGTTTATATACCATTGAGTTGAGCTTGCTTGTTCACAATAATTAGATTTATAAACAATTTAATTTCTCTTTTGCCCTTGGTTTGTTTTTCTACCAGCTTATTATCTATATCTGTTCATTAATTAAGAGTTCTTTGTCTACTAAGGAAATTAGCACTTGATCATGTGTTGGATAAATATTTTTCCCCGTTTGTCATTTGTGTGCCATCCCTTTGTCATTAATGAATTTTTTCCTACAGTGTTTTTATATAATTAATTTCTTATTTTCCTTTGTGGATTCTGGTGTTTATATCTTGCTAAGAAGAGCTTTCCCTGAATTAATAGTAAAAGCAACTGCTTCATGATTTCTTCTAGTACTTTCTTCTCATGTCTGTAAATGCTGTTTTGAGAAATGTGAACTAGCCTTTAAGACAGAACATACACTGTGGCTTTTCCACTCTTACTTGAGTTCTTTAATCCCTGTCATTGACGTCCTAATTTGCTGTGGTTCATTGGTCTTTCAAGGTTTTCTTGAACTACCTCCATCTGGCTAATTGCTCTTATTTCTCACTTTGCCACATGAATATACTGATTCCTACTCCATGCACAAACCCTCTCACCGTCACCCTGAATCTCTATGTAAGGAATGGCTTGGATAGAAAGTCCATGATATTTTTATGCCACCTGCAGGACTTGGGCTGATGTTAGGAACCCAGTCAGTTTCTAAAATTTGAGATCAACAACAACTTCAATGAAGCAGAATATAATCTTTTCTCATGTTTTGGGGGCTTAGACTTGTATTTTCAATTCCATTTTGAAAATGAAGCAATGCCTTTACATGGCACTTTCCAGAATTTTCATCACCCTCTGAGTGGGGATTATATTGTTGAAAGTCAGGAGTGCTTATTGTAAGGTAGAAGGAATTCACATTCAGCTCTGGAGGGCACATTGTGTCCTGCATTGGAGGATTCCTGTTAGGCTATTGCCAGCTTGATCTGCCTGTCTCTTGGGATTTCTCTAAGGGCTAGAATGTAACCTTCTAATAAAGACTGAAAAAACACACTGTGATTAACATCTCTAAAGGTTTTTCCCCCTATTATGAATTTACTCATTCATTCAACAAATCTTCACTGAGCAGGGTCTATACACTAGCCATTGGTGATAAAATGGTGAACACAACTGAATCTTCATTTTTATAGAGTGCACACACTCATGGAGAAGCCAAAAAAAATAAATTAAACAATATGTACCATAAGATTGATAGAAATGTTACTATGAAAATAAAATAATGCAGCGCAAGTGGATGAAGAACAATAGGGACCAGGGCAGCGGGGAAAGAGAATGTCTCTCTAGGAAGAGAATGTCGGAGCAGAGAGCAGGATCAATGCAGGGAACAAACCTTGTGGAGATCTGAAGGCAAAGAATTTCAGAAATAGGGAACAGCCAAGCACAAAAGTTTTACAGCAGGAATGTGCTTGGTGTGTTCCAGAAAGAGCAAGCCGGTCAGCGTAGCTGGACAAGTATGAACAGGAAAAGACTAGGTATGTGGTTCTAGAAGATAATGTGGATCATTAGCCAATTTTCAACAGGACTGTTTCATATGGCTAAAATAAGGAGCGGATCAAAGTATGATCTCATGAATCATATAGTTTATTGCCATACAAAGTGGACCCCCCCCACCCCCGCCTTTCCAATGCTTAATGTGGGGAAAAATAACAAGAACAAATCTCACAGGGAATACACACAATAGATGAGGTACATTAACCACAGAGTGAGTGAGTTCCAATTTCATTTAGACTCCAGTTATTAAAGACTAGTTGCTCAAGTCAGGATAGTGGCAGCATCTGTGGTCACAAAATTAAATCCAAGTCCTGAAGTATACTTTCTAGAAGACGTTCTTGGGACGATGGCCTCACCCACACAGGGGAGAGCCATGACAATGTGTAAGGTTCTCCTAGTAAGAGAGCAGTGTTGGGTGTGGGGAGAGGCTTTGAAAAGATTGAAGGCTGGCAGAGAGTAACCCTGCTGCCATTGCTCAAGCCCTCAAAGTGTCTGTCAAAACCCCCAATATGTATGTGTTTTGGGGTCCAGGAGGTAAGGGCAGTAATTCACACATGTGATCTGATAAGGTAGGTATACCCCAACATTTTCACAGGGAGGAGGATTCACTCCAGGTTTGTATCACAAAGTATATGCCACTCACACAGAAAGCTTTGCAAGTGACAGGAATCACTTCCAAGCGACACACCAGGAACAGACCTGATTTAGATTTTAAAGGGCTCACTCTGGCTGCAGTGTGCAGGATTGCCTATAAAAGAGCAGGAATGGAAGTAAGAAAACTGGTTACGAGGCATAACTAGATGATATGATATTGAGCTGGGCCAGCAATGCAGTGCCAGACTTGATAAGAGATGGTCAGATTCTGGACCCATTTTGAAGGCTTTATAGAAGAGTCTAAGGCTGAGTGTTTGGCATGAACATGTGAATGGCAGTGCTATCATGGAGGAGAACAAAGTGGGAGAACTCATTTGGGGGGCTGAATCCACTGCTTCTGTGGTGCTGGGGTCAGGAAAGGAAAGAGGATGCAGCCAAGGAGACTGAGGAGAAGTGGCCAATGTCGAAGGAGACCAGGAAATTATTTTCTGGAAGCCAAAGGAAAAATAGGCACTTAAAAAGGAGGGAGTGCCAGGCACAGTGGTGCACACCTGTAATCCCAGTGACTCAAGAGGCTGAGGCAGGAGGATCACAAGTTCAAGACCAGCCTCAGCAATTTAGTGAAGCCCTGCCTCAAAATTAAAAATGAATAAATAAATAAATAACAAGGGCTGGGGATGTGACTCAGTGGTAAAACACCCCTGGGTTAAATCCTCAGTACCAAAAAATAATAATAATTAATAATACAAAACAGGAGGAGGGAGTGATGAACTGTTCCAAAGATTGCCACAAGATTAAATGAGGCTTAGGGTTTCCACTAGATTGGGCTCCTCTCCTACATGTTCCTCCTGTTTGATAAAATAGGTTCATCCCTGTGGCACCTAGAGCCCAAGACCTTCTCCAGTTTAGGGTGACTGCTTTTTGCCTATCAAATATTTTTTCTTCTTTTTCCTTATAGAGTCCCAGTTATCCAGGATGGCCATGTATCTATTGCCTCTAAATCTAGAAAGAATCATATGGCACAGGTCTAGCCAGTGAGAGGTACACAGAAGCAAAAATTTGAAACATTCTTTACAAGGGACTAACTCAGCGGTCATGAGTGCCCATTTCCCTTAGTTTATTGCCTCTTCCCACCTGAAACCTGGATGCGATGGCTAGCTACTCATCCTGACACCAGAAAGACTCTGGATGCACCCTAAAGAAGGCAGATCAGGAAGCCAGGAGGTGCTTGGATTACCCAGAGATGTTATGGCATCTCCATGTTGGTCGTAGATTTGTCTTTTGATTTCTTTTTTCATAGGGAAAATGCTGACTTCCCTAATTTGTTTAAACACTATGATACATTTGTTTTCCGTTTTATGACAACAGACCCCTAACCCTAAGTGATATGCTGGTACATTCTTCACCCGTGGGTCCCCTTGCCAGGCAGCTCCCACCATCCTACACAATGGAAGTCAGTCAGGGCTGGAGACAGCAGGCCGTGATTCCACCACCTCTCAGCTAGTCCTGCATATCTGTGTGTCTTTGGTGAAGTTGCTTGAGAAATGTTTAAACTTTGCTTTCTTTGTCTGCAAAATGGGTATATTAGAAGAGTCCATCTTCCTTTATACAAATTTTCTTCAAAATTCAGTTTTTTCTTAGTTTTATCAGTAAATTTGTCTGGTTATGCTGCTTGAATTAAATGTGAATGTAGTACATCTCTGGGGCCTAGACTGGATTAATAATGTAGGAAATAATCCATGAACTACAATAAAATCGAGATTCTAAATGATATAAACCGAGATACTAAATAGAAAGCTTCGTGCCTTTTAGTGACTGCCTGGTAAAGCAAACACAAGAGCAAAACTTTCAGTTGTAAATGAACAATACTAGGCTTGACACATTTAAAAGCCTCGATTTGAGTTACACAGTGAGAAAACTTTGTCAAAGGTCTCAGTGATTTGTACAGGTGTGGGTTTACAGGAAAAAAGAAATTAGCAATAACTGCTAGAAATGTTGATGGAACCCACCAGCCCCGCAGAGGGAAGGCAGGATCATGGGGGTCAATCTCAATGAGTATTGGCTTCCCTGCTCAAGACTAATGTTTCAGGTTAATAGGGCTAACTATGTAAGTGTGTGTGTGTGTGTGTGTGATTGTGTGTGTGTGTGATTGTGTGTGTGTGTGTGTGTGTGTTGGGGGGGTGTCAAACAAGAAAAAGTAGAAGGAGGAAAAAAGAATGACTCTCAAGTGTCACCCACAAACACTAAAGTTACTACATGCCAGCACAGAATGTGCTATTTCCAAATCAGTGTTTTCCTTGGTGGAAACCCTCCAAAGCTATCTGAGACACAGAGAAAGGAACAGTCCCAGCCCAAGGGCAGAATTGCTTATGTCAGAATCAATGCTTATATTGGCATACCCTAGGACAAAATTCAGCCTTTCCATTCCAACTTCATAATTACCTTGTGGGGCAGGTTGGGCAGGTCCAGGGCTATTACCACATTCAGACCTATCACTCTTACACTGTGGAAGAGCAGCCTGCAAGAGAAGTTTCCTGTAGCTGCACTCTTCAAGCTGGGTGGCAGCTGCAGTGGAGTCACTATATAGGGGCCCAGATCCTGTTCTCTAGAGCTGAGCTGACCCAGCTTTGTTATATTCTGAGCAAGATCCTCTTCTCTACTTGCATCTGTGGAAATACACTGTCCAGATTATGAAGGATTACTGAGCTGAAGGCAATTAAGAAACAGATATAGAAGAGTTCTCTGCCCTCCCTCTACAAAGCAGGACACATATTTACAAAGACAATAGTTATCCCCCACCCCGACTTCTCCACCAGGGAGAACTAAGTTTAAATCACTGGAGACAGCCCTAGGCCCTCATCAGCCTGCTGATGCTACCAGAAGAATTTACATGAACAAACTTAACTGACTACCCTTCAGCTACCATTTTTTTGTCTTCCCCAAAGTCATCACCATAGAGACTCAAGGTCCTTTTCCTTTGTTTTTTCCACTGTTCTTTGTTGAAGATGCTATCTGAACTGGGATGTGAAGCCACCACTTTGGGGATTGTTCATTGTACATTATCACATACACATGAAATATATGTGTTAATAAACTTCTGCCTATTTTTCTCTTATTAATCTGTCTTTTGCAGTAGGGATCTATTCCAACTAAGAACCTATTGGGAACTATTATGTTTCTCCTACAGCTCAAATGTTTCATTTTTTTTTTAAATGATGTTTTTGTACCCTATTGGGCTTGTTCTTATCATCAGCACAAGAATAGTGGTCTCTTAAATCGTGTCTACATTTGGTAAAGAAAAGCCATCTGGTAATCCCAAGAAAGATTATAGGGTCCCTGGGGCCAGGGAGCTCACAGGTATGCTCTGTGCAATTGATGGCAGGGAGCTGGTGTTAAGTTTTTGTGTTCCTTGTCCAGAGCTGTTTTCACTGGACAAAAGGAGGCCCCAGGAGGCAATGTCTTATCTCAAAGTCATGACCATACTATGCTAAAAGGACTTCAGATAATGTAATAAGTAGATGGAATAGATATTCAAAGATCACAGAGAACTGCCCAACCCCACAGAACTGATGGGACACACTACCCCAAATGTGGCATCTTGGCATTTAAGAAAACAGAAGAAGCCAGAAGGTCACCTCTCATCTTCTCCCCTACCCTTCATGAATCCTAGGAAGAATTTTCTGATCAGCTCCAGAAGCAAATAATAAGTTCCTCATGTGATAGTTGTTTCCCTATAGCTGGGGGAAAGAAACTGAACCCACAGAGATGCAGAGATATGAAAAGGTGAGCGCCTGAGAGGTTTTCCAGTCCTGATAGGAGCTAGAACTGAACAACTGAAAAAGGGCTCTGATTCTTTATTTAAGGGGAGTACATTAAAGGCAGGGATAAGATTTCAGTGGGAGGAATCTTGATTTGGTACTTGCTTCTCAGTGTGGCAAGGGTCTTGCAGTAAACAGGTTGACTGGCATTTTTGGCAAGCTACACCCATCTCAGAGAGGCTGTGTGGCTGCAGGGGATCACCCCATCTCTGGTGCTGTGCTGAATTTGAGATGGAGCTAGGAAGGATGCCACAAATGACATTCTCAAACCAGCAGGGTTCCTACTGGGGGTTCCTGATACCCAGCTTTTCTGCCTAATGGCTTCATCACTTTATTTCACACATAGTTCACAGATGGCTTCTCACACTCCCTCATCAAACCTACTGCAGGCAGAGCATCCCTGGTCTAAAAAGACAAAATCTGAAATGCTCCAAAATCAGAAACTTGTTGAGCATCAACATGACACCACAAATGGAAAATTCTATACCACAAAATTGTTTAATGCACTAAATTATTTAGAGTATTATAATAAAAATCACCTTCAGGTTATGCAGGCAAGGTGTACATATGAAACATAAGTGAATTTTGTGTTTATACCTGCGTCTCATTCCAAAGATAGTTCATTATGTAAATATTCCAAAATCCAAACTAATTTTAAATATAAAATTCTGTTTCCAAGTATTTTAGATAAGGGATATTCCACCTATTTAGATTTCTTTGTGTCTTCATTTCCTGATGAAGGCTCCCATGTCGAATAAACCTTACATTAAATAAATTTGTGCACTTTTCTCTTGTTAATCGACCTTGTGTTATAGGGGCCTTAGCAATGAACCCAGTATGGGTAAAGAAAAAGATATTTACCCTCCCCTATAGAACCTTGGGACTGGTGTCATCTAGTTTGAAATCTGCTCTGGCTGCTGCTGCTATCTTCCTTGTGCTTGTTCATTAGGTTTAAGGTACTAGAGACAACAGGAAAGAGGAGAGAAATGACCCCAGGGGAGAACAAGGTGGCAATGTTACAGAACCACCTCAATAAAACGTAACTGCCTGGTGGTTCTCCTTCTTCAACCTTTTGCCCATCTCCTAAATGAGAATTCTTTGATTCATCCATTCAACTAATACAAATTCACTAGAGCACCTACTATACACAAAACACAGTACTCGATTTGGGGAGATAGAGCGAGCAAGACATATAAGGCACTTGTCTTCAAAAGAGGTAATAAAAAGTAACCATTGTAGTAAAGTTGAATCTAGATGGGATATCAAGGAAAACCTGAGACATGAAGACCACACCAGCCAATGCAATAACTGGAAAAGAAACTTCCAGATTTAAGGAATAGTAAGTGTAAGCAATCTGAGGTGGGAGAGAGCCATGTTTGTGAAGGGATAGAAAGGATACCAGTGTGGCCGGCGTGCATCGAAAATGAAGATGAAGAAGTGGGAAAGACTCAAGTAGGCAGGAACCCGTTCACAGTGGGCACTGCCTTGTTGGTTTAATGAGAGGCCACTGAAAGATCCATTGCAGGACCATGGTTCTATATAAGTTAGAGGGACAAGACCACAGGGCAGTCATGGGAGAACACATTATGTGCTGGGGCTAGAGGGAGGAGAGTAGAGAATGACTGTGGGAAACTGGGGAATTCCTCCCTCAGCCTCCTTCTGCAGTTTCAACAGCTAAGGAGAAAGAACCACAGCGTGGGGAAGCATATTTATTCCATCCCCACCCAGATTCCAAAGATCTCAATGGCATTTGGTTTTCCCTAGTGACCACTGTGTCTTTCCTGCTGCGGGTATCTGACCACATTCTTCTCATTGCTTAATGTCCACCTAGCAACAGCTGCTCCTGTCTGGACATTCATGTTTCCCTCTCCTCTCATTGCTGCTACTCACTATCCATCCAGAGATAGATCGAATTTTTGAGTGTTTTGGGTGCTCCTGCCTTTAGTTCTCTGAGCTCCAATAAATCCACTTTCCACTTACTTCTAGCAACCAACTCTGGAGTTACCTCAATAACTGCCACGTTTCCCTCACGTAGTCCCATCCTGTTCTCAAATCAGTGTGATTCTGACCCTAGACTGTGGATCTGACAGAGTCCATTATCCTTGCTAATGACCGTTTATAGAAAGTTTTTCTAGTACTTGAACATCAACTTTTTCCTTGTGACCCCCTACTTGGTTTGTTCCTCCCCATTTCTGCAACCAAAGAATCTACAGCCAGCCCCAAATGCTTACAATTCCTTGATTCCCTGTGAGAAAGACTTGGGGACTTCTGTAGACACACATTTTGGCCAGCTTAGTCACTCTACCTCCAGAATCTTACCCTCCAATCTCAAGTTGCTTTTGGCTTTTCTCCTAAGAGTCTGACAATGTCCCCATACAAACTGGACTCATAGCTGGCCCTGATATTCCAGAACTGCCAAGAGAAACATTAAAACAAGGTCTAGCTATGACCTTCATTTCACACATATAAAAATTACAGGTGAGAACCTATGGATTGCAAAATCAGCCTCATTTCTTCATAATTATTTTTCAAATACCACTAATTACTTTTAAGATTTCAACTTAAGAACAAATCATTACTCAATCAGCTGCAGAAATGAATGGTAGATGGTACCACATCTGGGTCACCAACACAACTTCTCTAACTTGAATGATGAGATTTCTGCTCTGTCTGTTCTCCCTCTGGCTCTCTGAACATCCTAGTCTTGGAAGTACTGCGATTGGAGCAAACACTTGGTCAAGAGATTGCTTCCATGCTGTCTGCTCTCTCTGTGGGTATTATCAGCTAAATCATATCAGCAAATTTCTTCCTCACTATTTGGAAGAGTCTAACTAATAATATAACTTAAAAGAACCAGATTCCATAGAAGCAAGCATGACTATCTTGCTGTTCACAAGGCAAGCCAAATGATGGATAGATTTCCCTGTATGTGGGAAGAGAAGGAACATGATCTTTCCCCAAAGTTAGACTCTTCTATAGAAAGTAAGGGAAAGTAGATTTTCCAGGCTCATGGTTTTCTACTTCTGTTTTCGGAAGAGTTGAAGAAGACTAAGTCTATGGTTTTATAATTGAAGGGAATATGAGAGAATTGGGAACAAAAAAGTGGATGCAGAACATGAAAAGCATAAAATTAAAACAAATTAAAAAACCACGGAAAAAGCATGAAATCACTTTTGCCATAAGAAAGTGGATGCATTAAGTGTTTCAGCTACTGCCTGTATATGATGTTGTTGTACAAATGGTGTTGGGAGTCACCTTGTTCTCTTCACATCTGGGTCACTAAAGAGCTGTCTGTGAATGACAGAATGGTACAGGAAGGCAGTACGGAAAGGGCAATGGGCCAAGAGCAAGAAGATGTGGATTTTGTACCATCTGATGATAAGGGTATTCCCTATGGAAAACAAAGACCAGGATATGAGTGGTATTCTAAGTATTAACTAATTAACACAATTAGTACTGGGACTCCCTGGAAGATAAGTTCCACTGATGCCTTGGTGATACACAGATGACTACACCTGATCTTGTTCAGTGGTAACCTCTTGTTAGGACATAACCTTTTCTTAGGAAACATCCAATCTACTCACAAGTATGCCTGATACTACATCCAGGTGGAAAGAGTAAAACACTCAGTGGGCCACCTTTGCCCACTCTCACCTATTATGTTAATACTTACTAAGGCACTTGGGTTTCATTCTATGATACATCAGTTTTCCTCTGTAACGTTGAAGTGCTCACCTCTAACCTAATCTTAAGGAATGTAGAATGACTATTGAATGAAAAGCAATTGCTGATTTTGCAATCCATAGGTTCTCACCTGTGATTTTTATATGTATGAAATGAAGGTCATAGCTAGATCTTGTTTTCATGTCTCTCTTGGTAGTTCTGGAATATCAGGGCCAGCTATGAGTCCAATTTTTATGGGGACATTGTCAGACTCTTAGGAGAAGTATTAAATGTATTAAAGTATTAAGTAAAATAAAATTAAAGTATTAAAATGAAAATTATAGGTTTGGTTCATCTAAAACTTCCTAATTGAAAATTGCAGTTGAGATTCAGTATTAATGCAAAGAATAGCTGGTGTTTTACAAATAGTTGTCAATGGTAATTGTAATGTAATTAATACTTAGAGCATCATGCAAGAAAATGGGCATAGTCTTGATAATACCTGCTCTGGGTCCCTCATAAATTACAATTGCTTTCCAGAAAATCAAGCACTGGGAAGGACCTATGTTGGTACCATGGAAAAGGGAGTTAGGAGTTTGTTTAGATTTAAAATTCTAAGACACCCAGCTCTAGGTCACACTCTAGGTCTAGACCATACACTCAAGAGACCCCTTTAACATCTCTTCAATTCCAACTCAACTTTAAGAGGCATTTTTAATGGTCAAAAAGAAGTATTGCAAGTAACTACTGCTTTATGACCCATATTTCTAACACATTTCCCATATAAAAAGAAGTTGAGTTTCTGTTTCCATAATTGGGCTGCCAACTCAACCAAACCACAGGTATGACGTATAGCCACTCAAACCTTCTGGATACCTGTAACCCAGGAATGACCTGGAGCAAGAAAGCCTAGAAATTATAGTTCTTCACCATTAGACTCTGAGGCCCTAACAACCATAGAGTGGACTGTACCCTGAGGTGGACCAGAAGTGAGTCAGAACTGGATCAGCTTTTAAGAGTGGGTTCCAGTCTAGCTGGTCAGTTACCCCATTTCTAAACACTCTGAGCTACAACCTGGGCAGTGAAAGCAACAGCAACATATTTCTTAGTTATAAATTTGAGTAGTAACTTTAGTATACAGCTAGTAGTGACTTTATTGATAACTTTATTATATAGACTAACTAAATTAACTAAAGTGACTAGCTAAGTAAAAGTGAGCAAATCATTTCACTTCCAGGAACTGAGTTATAGCATTTATAAGATAAAAGTCTTGAATGCAGTGACAACTAGTAAACTATAAAATTCTATTCAGGTTTATGACAAGAAACATCAACTTTATGTAATTTAGGGAGTAAGTATTAAAATGAAAATTCTAGGTTTGTTCATCTGAAGCTCTCTAAGGTATTTTTTTAAATTATTCCATTAAGTCAATCTTGGGAGTTAAAAGATGCTTAACTGATAGAATCCTGGATTTCATTAATAATAGGTTATAAACTTAATTAAAACCCCTATACTTCATTAAAACCCCTAATATTTTTAGTCTAAGATAGAATAAAATTTCAGTTTTAGATGAAAATGTTTAGATTGTAATTATTTTGAATAGTACTTGACAATCCCTGACAATGATGATTTTATGAAATATTGTATTGACTGTCTACATGTAGATTTCATCTTAAATTGACTCCTTTATTATGTGGGCTCAATGAGGGTATAAAAGATATCTTTTATTTCTTTTTAAGTTCCAATAACACCTAACTCTGTACTCTAAATATAGTCAGCATTCAATAATCTAATTATTGACTCAATCTAGGCAGTCAGGGGGGAAGGACATTGCTACTGGTGTGGACATTCCCCTGATTAAACGCCACTTTTGCCTTGCTAGCTAATCAGTCAGCAAACTAACCATAGAACATGCTTCATCTTCCCCTTTAAAGAAGGTCACGGCCGAGAATGAGATCCAGAGTGATCCTATTAGGAAGATTTTATGTGTACTCTATCAGGGAAGATGAAAGGTCCAGGTGCCTCCCACATTTCCCTGTGGGCTATCCTTGAAGTTTTGACATTTCTAGAGTGGTCCCAACACCCCACACTCTCACTGTCAATGCCTGATTATATTCTAAAAGGCAACTGTTATTTGTTATATTAGGGTTCTTGGAAGAGAGCCGGGAGAGTAGGGAGGAAAGGAGGGTGAGGATGAAAGAGAGAGAGAGGGAGAGGGAGAGGGAGAGGGGGAGGGGGAGGGAGAGGAGGAGGAGGAGAGATAGAGAGAGAGAGAGAGAGAGAGACTGATTTTAAGGAAATATCACAGGATAGTTGTTGTTGGTAAATCCAAAATCTGCAGGGCAGGCTGACAGGCCCAAGACCTGAGGACTCAGGCGACTTCGGTCATTTCTTTTAAGGCTTTCAATTGCCTGGAGGAGGCCCCCACACATGGTAGAAGGTGATGTGCTTGATTCAAAGTTCTACTAGTTTAAATACTAATCCTACCTAATTTCTAATTCCTTCAAAACAACATTTAGACTCATATTTGCCCAAAACATCTGGGCACTAAAACTTAGGCAATTGTGACACATAAAAAATTATCGCACATATCAAAGCAGAAAAAAAGGATTTTGACAATTCTAGGTAACTTTTGCAAGTTCTTGTTTCGTTATTGTAAATAGTACTCAAATAACAAACAGTGCTCATGTTTATGATTTTTCTAATTTGAAAGAAAAACACTTTTTTTTTCATCTTTTTCTGCATCTTCTCACTAAATCTTGCTTTGAAATTTGCTCCATGATTATTATATGTTGGTCGTCAGGCTATACAGAAATAAAAAACGCATGACCCAAAAAGTATTGCTTCCAACATCAAGGGGTAAGAAGAGAACAGCGTGCAAACCTTTGTGGTGCTAGGGGATTTCTGCTTTGAGTCTCCCTAGGACAACAGAGAAAGAAAGTTTAGTAAGTAAATTGGCATATTGGTGTTACCTACATGCATAGACCTGTTGGTTTTCTCCAGGTGGTACACTTCTTCTCACTGTACAATGATTAGAAATTTGATTTCCCCTGGAGCTGAGTCTTGGGGCATAAGTCCAAGAAAGTTTTGTAAACTCATCATTCCCCTCCCCCGATATACATGCAGCTAAATACATTTAGTCTCTCAGTTGCCCAAGGAGATAAAATTGCCTCAATGGCATCTTCTCTTTTTGTCTGTTTGCAACTTTACAAAAATCTCCTCCAGCTTTATATTCATTAGACTCCACATTGTTAAATAGGCCTCAGAGTTACATCTGTAGTTGATGGAGCTACATCTTAGGGACAGAGCAGACAAGTGTGCTGGCCTGTCACTGAGACCAAGACAAAACCTCCTTTCTCCTAGTAGCCTGGAAATAAGATTCTGTCGACCTGTCACTGGTTGTTTTTAGAGCTAGTGAGGCATTGAACTCACCTCAAGTTTAAGCCTTCATCCTCTAGGTGCTGCTGAGAAACCACTGCCAAGAGGAAGTGAATTCTAGGAACTGGTGTATCCACAAACATAACCCCTTGAATTTGAGCTTTTGTTGACTAAAGGTCCTGGCAGGCTTTCTCTCTCCTCAGTGACATTAGTACACAGAGCGGGAAGAGAAGCTGGGGTGATAAAAAGGAAGATGGGACAAGACCTGGAACTTTCAGAGATAAACCTCAGGTAGCACCTTTGGCTTCTTAGATCTGAGCTTTTTTAATTTTGTTTTGTTTTCTAGATCCCCTCAAGGGAGTAAAGAGAGCTACCATGAATTCTTCCCCTTCCAGAGCTGAGACCATTCTATTCTGTTTTAACTCAAAAGCCTCCCAGTTCTCTTTCCATTTTCCCCGCTTAGTTCCCAGGCATTAGCCCTAATCTGGTGAGAACACAGAGGTGGAAAAACCTACGTTTTACCCAAAATGTCAAGGGCTGTGTCTTTTCAATGGTGCCAGACATGCCTGTAATTGATTTCTAATGTGCTGGGGGAAGCAAGCAGACCTGTGTTTCTCAATTATTCTCCTCACATGCTTAAAATTCTAGTGTACCATTAGATCCCGGAATGTTTCAGAGAGTTCCACAGAAAATGGAATTATTAAAAAGCAAAGCCTGAGGCAGATACTATTTAATAAAGTTACAAAACAGCTTCAGATTCTGCAAGTGAAAGAAAAATGGTTAGTGTAAGACCTATTCTGCTTTTTAAAATGGTTCTCACACATTCTTTATATATTCTGAAATTAAACGTTTTATTCCATTTAGATGACTTCTGCATATTAACAAGTTTGGAGTGTGACTCCAGGGCAAATTTTGTGCTTCTTTTTCTATATTTTGTTCTCCCAGTTCTTCAGAGGGATTACATTAGCTCAAGTCTTTTAAAAAAAAATTACTGCCTGAAGAAATTTAAGTCTCTCCTATTCTTTAGTAGGCAAATAAGATCAGTTTCATCTCTCCCCATAGGCACATCTCATGGAAATTATAGTCAAAGGATGTCGCAAGAGCCTTGAATCAGAGGAAGAGGACTTTGGATGATGCAAATATTTGCCAACATCAGGCTGTGACAACAGATATCCACAGCAGGGTCATCCAGATGCCAGTTGGAGCTAGGTGGTGGTATTCCCCTCATACTTCCTCCAGGACAGGATATGCAGTTTTAAGGTAGAATTAAAATTATTTTGGTTTACAAATATTTCAGAATAGTGGAGTATCTCGAGAATAAAAGTAATTTTGCAAAGCCACTGTGAGTAGGATTGGGTTGCTGTACAAGTACTTTTCACTAGTCTGGAATAAGCTTAACTCCAAAATTCTGTTCTATATTGATGCAGGAGGCAGCATTTGAGTAGGCCAGAGGGAAATTCTTACAGGTGGTATTCTATGAACATCAGGTTAAATCACAGGAGGAAAAAAAGATGAACCGGAAGGGGAAAGAGTAGAATTGGAAGATGTAAATGGTGGGGGGCAGGTAAGAGGAGAAACAATATTTTTAAAAAGAATCTGTTTTTGTTGGAGATATAAATTGCTTCAAAAAACTACTTCCGTGATCACAGGTTCCTGGGAGCAAGTTAAATGATACTAGTGTCTAAGTTGAGAAACGAGCAATGCATCCTAATCCTAGGTCAATCTAACAGTAGTGCCTTAGGTAGTTGCTGACTTTCTGTGTATTTTTAACCCACAATCCCAAAAAAACTAACATTTGCAAAGTAAAATGGAAATGAAAATCAAGACTTTTTAGCTAGCCACGACGCCATCTAACCAAAATTACTAGTCTTTTTTCCTTCAGCTGTACTCTTTTTTCTTTTCATTTTTATTTATTTATTGCCATTAGTTATGATAATTACTCATTTATTTCTCTTAGTAAGGCCAATACTTGATTTCAGATTGAAGTCAGTCCCAAAAGCAAACCAAACACATGTAACTTCACAGAATATATTATATCAAAAAAATCATCTATAAATTTCTTCAGGTTTAAGCAGTTTTGTCAAGGGATTAAGAAACAAATTACATTATGTGCTAGGTTATAATGCATGGTCTGATTTGTTTTGTCCAATTTTCTTGGTAGGTATTGCTTATCTCATTTCACACATAAAGAAATATTTTGGAGGGTGTAATTGCCTGTATTCTTTTTGACAAATGCTGGAATGGTGATTTATTCCTATATCTGTCTGACTTGAACTTTCTTGCATTAGTTCGTGTTTGTTTTTTTTTTTTTTCTGGTACTGGGGATTGAACTCAGGGGTAATTGATCACTGAGCCACATCCCCAGCCCTATTTTGTATTTTATTTAGAGACAGGGTCTCACTGAGTTGCTTAGTGCATTGCCTTTGCTGAGGCTGTCTTTGAACTCATGATCCTCCTGCCTCAGCCTCCTGAGCTGCTGGGATTAGAGGCGGGTGCCACCACGCCTGGCCATTAGCTCTTAATATATTTTCCAATGTAGGGGAAAGTATTCTTTGAAGAATCAATTCAGGAACCTCCATAAAAAGATGCAATAACTTCTGATAAATTTGCTCTTGAAATACATATATTATACGATTAACAAGATAGACTTAGTAATGTGTGACCTGAGCAAGTCATCAACCTTCATGTGCCTGTTTCCTGATCTGTAACATTAGGTTAATGTAGTAACCTTACAGCGGCAAACAGCAGTGAAACAATAGAGAATCCAGAGACATCACCCACATCTGCTCACCTGATTTATAACAAAGTGTTGTTGTTGTGCAGCAGGAAAGGATAATCACTTAAATAAACAGGCCTCAGTTAACTGAGTACCCATGTGGAAAGATACCAATGTTAATCTTCAGTTCACATCTTTCCTAAAATTCTATTCCAAATGTACTGAGGACTTACATGTGAAATAGAAAGCAATACAATGCTTAGAATTACAGGCGAACAACTTCATTACCTTAGAATAGACAAGTATTTCTTAAACTAAAAAGGAAAATGCTATAATGCAGGAAAAAAATAGGACTACAAGAAAAATAAGACTGTATGCTTAAGCTCATGAAGAGAATTATTAAAAGTGAATAGTCAATCCATAGAAAAGGATTTTTCCAACACATATATAATTGATGCTAATCCAAAATATTGAATACCCCCAAAATCCATTTAAAAGACAGATTGTTATGAAGGTTAAATAAATTAATACAGGTTTACAGTAGAATTTAGCATAGAATGTTGCATAAACTTGATATATGCTAGTATGTGTAGCAGTTATCAGAACAAATGTCCCAGACCCTACTGTTTGGAATTTCTGTCTTTTTCCAGTCAATGTGTCTCAGGTTTGGGGTTTGGAAAATATGGTAACCATAGTAATGGAGGCACCAGGAACTATATCTCTAGAATTCAAAATGTGTGATTTAACAATAGGTAGAGTCATCTTTATTTTCCCAATATTGCAGTATTTGCTGCTCTTTTCTACTTCTGTGTGCTGACTGGAAAGTGTAAATGAAGGAGTGATATTACAACCTGAGTTAGCTCAGAGGGCAAAGTGTGAGGGCCTTGTGCCTCCTTCCTCCCTGTCCCCTCTCCACAGAAATCACCACCATTTCACAGATCTCTGGGTTCTGGAGGGCTGCCAGGACCCCAGAGCCTGTCATCCAGGGTCCTGGGCTCAGGGACTCTGTCCTGAGTCCTCACATCCTCACACTCAAGCCAGGGTCCTGGGCTCAGGGACTCTGTCCTGAGTCCTCACATCCTCACACTCAAGCCAGTCTGGAGCTGATTCCTTCCAAGGGGCCTAGAGTCCCTAAAAGCTTCATAGTCACCAAAGGTCTTCATCCTCGTCATCACTACCTTCTACCCCCAGTGCTGCCTAAACTGGAGTCTCTTCCAGTTCCATGTGAAAACGCTTCCAGGACTCTGTCCTCTTGGGCTCCTGATTACTCCTCCTCTTCAGCTACCTACTCTCATGGCCCTCTTTACACTTTGTCATAATCTGAGGAGCAATTGCTCCTTATAAGCAATAAATTCAAACACCCAACTCTCTATGCACAAACCATGTTCTTTCAGTTCTCTTTTTTCTATTCTAATGACACTGGTTCTTTAACTTGAGCAAAGCCACTGTCTCCTGAACACCTTCACTTCCAGTTTCAGTTTAGGAATGAATTGTGTGCCTCAAAATTTCATGTTAAAGCTCTAATCCCCAGTACTTCGGGAATATGTCCATTTGTAAAAAGGTAAATTAAGATAAACTAAGGACACATGGCAGGTCCTAATCCAATCTGACTAGTGTCCTTATAAGAAGAGGAAAGCAGAATGCAGCACACATGTGCACAGAGAAAAAGACTACTGCCGTGAGTGACTGTTACATAAAGACAGGGTGGCTTAAATAACAGCAATGTATCTTCTTATTCTAGAAGTTGGAGGTTCAAGATTAGTCTCTCAGTAGCTTTAGGCCTCTCTCTTTGGCTGGCAGATGGCCATTTTCTCACTGTGTCCTCGTGTAGTCTTTACAGTTTAATTTCCATTTAAAAAGAAAAAAAGATATGTTATGTTATTTAATTACCACATGAGAATCACCCTGCTATTTTGTCCCACAAATTTTAGTACTTTACAGGTGGTGAAAAAGTAGTACATATTAAATAAGAAAATGTAAAAAAGTTAAATTTTTTTTTGGCTTTTTGGATTTTTTTTTTCAGATTGTTTCTACAATGATTATAATACCTAGAAAGAACATTTGCTCATTCATGAAAATCTGAAAGTAGCTAAGAGAAATAATTTGCAAGTCCTCCACAAATGTTGGTTTGATAGTCCTTCCATTATTGTTTTTTGGTAACAAATTAAAATTTTTAAAAGCATCACCTCAATATTTATGAAAAACGCATCAAGCATGCTCCTGTTTGAACTTTCCAACAAGGTTCCTGGGGAGGTGAATAATGCTGGCATACAGCAGAACCCCTGCTAAACTAACTCAGTCCAAGAGTGTGGTCTAACATATATTCTTAGGGCTTCTTTATATTCCTATTACTGTTGTTTTTCTTTTCTAGCTCACAGCAAAAAGAACTTCATGATTCCTTTCCCATAGGTGGCACCCTCTACAGGTGAGCCACCTGGCTTATCTGAAGATGCAACCTCCTAGCTAGGGATGATAGCATCCTAGGCAGTTAGCTCAATGGCTCCTTATAGGCTTCAATATCACTGATTTGCACTTAAGCACTAGCACCTTGTATAAGTAATCCCTTTCTATGTTTCCCCTTTACTCAAGATCCTGCTTGACCTCTAATCTGTCTTTTATCTTGTACCTACAATACTGTCTGGTTCCTTTCAGGCTATATGTCCTTCCTCTAAGCCCATCTATAATCTTTTACATTCTGGGGAAAAGTAAATACATAGACCCACACACTATAAAAGCTTGACCTCCCACCTTGGTAAATATGCCATTATAATGAACTAGGCAGCCAAGTTTAAATTTAGAATTCTTGGACTCCTCAGAGTTGCATCTGAATCTGGCCACATGGGAAGAACTGCTCATACCAGCTTCAGAGCAAGGCCCAATCCTTTCTTTTTCTACCATATTCTATACATATCCCCAAAAGGTCATGCACATGCATATGTAGCCAGCCCTCACACCAGTGCCACTTGACCACTTAAGGCATGGATAGGCTCTGAAAACAAACTTGAAACCATTTGGGGGAGAAATTCCAGGGTTCCAGGTTCCTATAGAAGGATGACTTGATAGGATTTGAGCCTTCTCCAAGTTTTCCTTTGATCAGCATCATAAGTGTGTCAATTTTATTAGTCTTTTCAAAGAATCAGATTTATTGATCATATGTTTTATCTGTGTTATTTCTTTAAAGTATTTATTTTCATTCTTTTGCTTTTTAGATTTATTTTTAGAATTTCATGCTAATCCTGTACCACCTCGTTAGTTCTGTTCTTTGCATTATTCTTAGTATAAGTTGATCTAGTAACTATAATATATATTTTTAAATGTATCTCAACATTCTTATAGTTATTATTTAATTTCTTCAGATAAAATATATAAACCTTACAACAATACAGTTTATCTCTGTCATCTTCTTTTTTGCTATTTGTCATATATATCTGTAAAAATCCAAAATTACAGAGCAATAATTTTTATTTAAGCCCTCATATATCTTTTAAATGCATTAAAGTATATGATACATATGTATATGTATATGATACATATGTATATGTAGGTATATACAAATTCTTTCTAGTGAGAATTTAGAGAATTTAAAAATCTCTCCTTAAAAGTCATACAGTGTTTTTCGTACTGAGAGAAAAATAATTTTCCATGGTGAAAGTGGAAACTAAAAATAAAAACTGAAAAGCATATAGTAAGTTCTAAAAATCTATTCAAGACTTTAAATAATATGTTCACTACTATTTTGTGGTTTGTGACTCAGGAAATCAAGTGATACAATCCAATATACTGTACTAATTAATTTGTATGTTACTTTCATCTATATACTTACCATTTCTAATGTTCTTCATTTCTTCCTGTAATTCAGCTTTCAATCTGGTATAGTATTCCTGAAGGTAACAGAGAGCTTCCTTCATGATTTTTCTAGTGTATATCTAATGAAAGTGAATTATCTGCAGTTTTTATTTTTCTGGGTCCTTTTTATAATTTGAACTTTTTAAAAGATAGCTTCATTAGACACGGGTTGACAGTTCCTTTCAGCATTTTGAAAATGAGACCCTGTCTTCTGGACATCACTACTTTTGTTAACAAAGTCAATTATGAATCTATTGTTGTTCCCCTGTATGTAATGTGTCCTTTTTCTTTGGTTGCTTTCAATATTTTTATCTTCATTTATGGCTTTGCAGTTTGACTATGATACATCTAGGTGTGCTTTTCTCTGCATGAATCCTTTTTGAGTTTCCTTAGCTTCTTAGGTCTATAATTATTCCAACTTCTTTAAGTACAGACTCTTTTCATTATACTAGAAGCTCTTTCATGTCCCTTCGCAGTCATTATTCCTTTGGCGCAAACTTCTGGTTAAACTTCCTGTTTTGTGAGACCCTGATCTTTAAATTTTCTCTTTTTCATCTTCAAAAGTACTGAGACCAAACTTTAAGACATTCTGAAATAATGAGTTTTCAATGGCAAGACCAACTCCAGTGTTCTACTAATCTCTGACTTCTCATTTTCCCTCAGATTTTGGGGCCTTGTGATGATTTAATATACCATTAGCTGATTTTAAGAGGAAAAGTTCAGGATTTTAAAATATTTTTTTAAAAACTTAACTCTATTTTTTCAAGAAATTAGTTATTTTCAGCATAAAGATTTCACCAAATTAAGTAGCCCTACATATTACCAGGAACATAAGTCTCTAATTTTAAATAGGTTCAAAATGCTTTTGATTACTAAATAAGAACCCATATTTAGGGATGGGGATATAGCTTAGTTAGTAGAGTGCTTCCCTTGCATGCACAAGGCCCTGGGTTCAATCCCCAGAACCACAGAAAAAAAGAACCTATATTTACTAGAGAACACTTTCAAAAAAGACACATATTCTTTCTAAAATAATGAGAATCTAGAGAATAAAATAGCTCTGTTTATTAATGGCTGCACAGTGTTGTTTGTAGTGGAAGGAAAATGACAATTCTCCATTGTGGAAGTGGAAGCTAAGGAAAACACACAGAAAGTGCTGGAAAACTTCTCAAGTCTTCCAACTGTTCCACTCTATTTTGCAGTTGATGGTTCCAGAAATCAAATGATAACCTTCAATTTCCTGTAGAAATTGATTTGAGAGGTTTTCCTCAAAATAAAATAATAAAAAACCTATTCATTTTTGATGCTCTTTTAGCTTAATGTAAAATAAAAATGACCTGAAGGTACAGCCAATATTTGTGATGGTAATTTGTTTAAGATATATCTTCATTAATTTTGAAACAAACTGTTATGGAGGAAAACAAAAAAACAGATAAAAATATACCACAGGAAAACTTTCCACCTCTTTGTGCCAAAATTCCACTTAAAAATTATTTTCCAGAGCATTTTAATATTGACAATATAAATATTGTCTATAAGATTAAGTTTAAAAGCTTTATAATCTTAATATATTTAGCTTGTATCTATCTTTATCAAACAAACCAACTTAATTACAAATATTAAAAACCCGGTATTTCCTTTTACCAGGTTGCTTTTCTCAGGTAGTATTAGATTCTGGTTAAAATGAATCACAATGTCCACACTAGCTAAAAAGAATGTGTACGATCTTTCAATTAATCTTTAACTACACTGGTCAATGTAGAGAAACAACTGATCCTCTTGTTCCTGGTACAAGAGCTCCTTTTAAAAATACCTGGCCATACACAGCCAAGTTCTACAAGACTTTTAAAGAAGAACTAATACCAATACTCTTCAATTTATTTCAGGAAATAGAAAAAAAGGGAGCACTTCTAAACTCATTCTATGAGTCCAATATCACCCTGATTCCAAAACCAGGCAAAGAAACATCAAAGAAAGACAACATCAGACGAATATCTCTAATTAACATAGATGCAAAAGTTCTCAATAAAATTCTGGCAAATTAAATATCAAAAAGATCATGCACCATGATCAAGTGGGATTCATCCCAGGGATGCAACATACAGAATTCAACATACAGAAATCAATAATGTAATTCATCACATCAATAGACTTAAAGATAAGAACCATATGATCATTTCAACAGATGCAGAAAAAGCATTTGACAAAATACAGCACCCCTTTATGTTCAAAGCACTAGAAAAACTAGGGATATCAGGAACATATCTCAATATCATAAAGGCTATCTATGCAAAACCTTAGGCCAACATCATTCTAAATGGAGAAAAATTGAAGGCATTCCTTCTAAAAACTGGAACAAGGTGGGGATGCCCTCTTTCACCACTTGTATTTAACATAGTTCTTGAAAAACTGGCCAGAGCAATTAGACAGATGAAAGAAATTAAAGGGGTACATATAGGAAGAGAAGAACCCAAATTGGCACTATTTGCTGATGATATAATTCTATACCCAGAAGACCCCAAAAAATTCCACCAGAAAACTTCTAGAACTAGTAAATGAATTCAGCAAAGTAGCAGGATATAAAATCAACACCCATAAATCAAATGCATTTCTGTATATCAGTGACAAATCCTCTGAAAGGGAAATGAGAAAAACTACCCCATTTACAATAGCCTCAAAAAAAAACTTGGGAATCAACTTATTGAAAGAGGTGAAATATCTATATAATGAAAATTACAGAACCATAAAGAAAGAAATCAAAGAAGACCTTAGAAGATGGAAAGCTCTACCTTGCTCTTGGATAGGCAGAATTAATATTATCCAAATAACCATACTACCAAAAGCACTATACAGATTTAATGCAATTCCAATCAAAATCCCAATGAGATTCCTCATAGAATTAGAAAAAGCAGTCATGAAATTCATCTGGAAAAATAAGAGACCCAGAATAGCTAAAGTAATCCTTAGCAGGAAGAGAAAAGCAGGTGGCATCACTATACCAGACCTTAAACTATACTACAGAGCAATAGTAACAAAAACAGCATGGTATTGGGCATCAAAACAGACTGGTAGACCAATGGTACAGAATAGAGGACATAGAGACTAATCCACAAAATTACAATTATCTTATATTAGATAAAGGTGCCAAGAATATACATTAGAGAAAAGATAGCTTCTTCAACAAATGATGCTGGGAAAACTGGAAATCCATATGCAACAAAATGAAAGTAAACCCCTATCTCTCACCATGCACAGAACTCAATTCAAAGTGGATCAAGGACCTAGGAATAAAACTGAGACCCTGCTCCTATTAGAAAAAAAAGTAGGACCAAATCTTCATCATGTTGGATTAGGCCCCAACTTCTTTAATAAGACTCCTTTAGCACCAGAATTAAAATCAAGAATTAATAAATAGGATGGACTCAAACTAAAATGTTTCTTCTCAGCAAAAGAAATAATCTGTGAGGTGAATAGAGAGCCTACATCTTGGGAGCAAATTTTTACCCCTTCACACTTCAGATAGAGCACTAATCTCTAGGGTATATAAAGAACTCAAAAAGCTAATCACCAAAAACCCCCAAATAACCCAATCAATAAGTGGGCCAAGGACCTGAACAGACACTTCTCAGAAGATGATATAAAATTAAACAACAAATATATGAAAAAAAATGTTCATCATCGCTAGTAACTAGATAAATACAAATCAAAACTCTCTAAGATTTCATCTCACTCAAATCAGAGTGGCAGCTATTATGAAGACAAATAACAATAAGTGTTGGCAAGGATGTGGGTGAAAAGGTACACTTATGCATTGCTGGTGGGACTGCAAATTGCAGCAGCCAATATGGTAAGCAGTATGGAGATTTCTTGGAAAATTGGGAATGGAACCACCATTTGACCCAGCTATCCCTCTTCTCAGTCTATACCCAAAGGACTTAAAAACAGCATACTACAGGGACACAGCCACATCAATGTTTATAGCAGCACAAGTCACAATAGCTAAACTGTGGAACCAACCTAGATGCCCTTCAGTAAATGAATGGATAAAGAAAATGTGGTGATATACATAATGGAATATTACTCAGTATTAAAAGAGAATAAAATCATGGCATTTTCAGGTAAATGGATAGAGTTAGAGAACATAATGCTAAGTGAAGTTAGCCAATCCCAAAAAACCAAATGCTGAATGTTTTATCTGATATAAGGAGGCTGATTCATAGTAGGGTAGGGAGAAGGAGCATGGGAGGAATAGATGAACTCAAGATAGGGCAGAGGGGATGGAGGGGAAGGGAAGGGGTATGGGGTTAGAAATGATGGTGGAATGTGATGGACATTATTATCCAAAGTACAGGTATGAAGACATGATTTGGTGTGAATATACTTTGTATACAACCAGAGATACGAAAAATTGTGCTCTATATGTGTAATAAGCATCGTAATGCATTCCACTGTCATATATAAATTTAAAAAGTTACTTAAAAAATAAAAATACCTGGCCATAGTCTCCTTTAGAATGATATGGTTCCCTTTATCATTAAATTCTTTCCCAGGTATGTTAATAATTGATACTTCTAAATGCTCCAGTTTTTTTCCTTATGTCTATTTTAAGAAAAATGACTGCTCTTTCTATTTTATTGCTGTTTTTCTAAAAATGTTCTAGTGTCTAAGTGGATTCAAGAAAGGGGTATACTGCAACCTCCCATGTAAGCAGTCCCTCACTTCCTGCTACTTCCTTTTGAAGTATTTCAGTAACTTCTCCCAGCCCAAACCATTGCAGGAGCCCAACTTACTGTCCCAGGTTGCAATTAATTAATGTCTGTCTTGTGCCAAAGTAATGACCTTTAGGGACCCACACAGGGTATTATATGGATAACTAACCTCAGGATCCACATAGCACATTGCTGACTAAATAAGCCCTAGAGATTTATGTAACACATCCTTGGACATCCCAAATCATCATTATAACTTATTTTCACATCAATTTGAACTTCGTCCACTTGGTGGCAAACTTTGAGGGGAATCCAACAGTACTGTAATGATCTGTTTCTTAATTGAGGGGCTAGATACACAGGATTTTGTATGATTAAATGATTACTTATGTAAAACATACAATTTATATCCTACTTATATATAATGTACACTAATATACTATGCAACTTATAACCTGCTTATATATAACATGCAACTTCTATTATATAGATCCAATATTTCACAATATTAAAAAATTGAAAATGGGAGTAATACAGATTAAAACTAAAGTGAAACTCTTTTTTCACCCATCAAATGGACAAAAATTATAAACCTAATAATACTCATGGATGGTAAGGAGGAGGAAAGCCAGCCATGCTTATAAGTTGGAGGATGCAAATTGTACAGTCTTTAAGGAGGGTAATTGGTATATCTGTCAAAAGTTCATTTCTTTGTCCTTACAATTTGTCTTTGTAAATATATTCAATACTGACTTGAAGACTAATGGGTACAAGGGCATTTGATGAAGCATTGGTCATCATAGCAAGATATTAGAAACATTTAGATGTCCAGCAAAAATTGATTGCTTAATAAAAAGACCAGCTCTGATACTCTAAAAAAAATAAGGTAGCTCTTTGTCTTCTTATAGGGAATGAATCCTATAATGGCAGTAAAAAAGTAAGGAGGAAATTCCAAAACAGAATGAATGGTGCTCTCAAAAAGGGCCTACAGTTGAGTACGGCTGCGTTGAAGAGCATGTCCAAGGACTCAGAGGGAAACAAACTAGAAATATAAGCAGTGGTGAGGTCCTGAAGAGCCCTGAATACTATGCTAAAAGGCTTGTCCTTTATCTTGAATAAAATGGAGATCTCCTAAAACATTTTTAGGAGGAAGATGATTGGGTCTGAATTACTATAATTCCCCAGCACTGTGTAGGTAGAGATGGGAGGTGAGTGGTAAGATTGGAGGTGAGGAAGCCAATTGGGAAGCCAGGAGCAAGGAAGAGTCCACAGTGAAGAGGAACAGGAAGAAGTAAGTTGGTCCAGACCTACTGAGCAATCAGACATGAGGAATGAGAAAGAAGAAAGTCTAGAATGTTTCTCAGTGGTCAGATGAGGTCACTGGCTGGGGGTTGTACACTCATGTAAAAATGGAATACAGAGGGACTTCAGGTTTGCAATGAAGCAAAATTTAGTAGACTTTGCTTCAAATTTTTCGCATGGGAAAGCTTAAATAATATGCCAAAATTTGAAGCAGCACAATTTTTATCAATTTTACGGCATTTGTCAATGTTTTTCTAATAATAAAGCATGTAATACACCACAGAGAAAATCTGCACTAATTCCAATATTTATTTCTTAGAAAATTAGAAATGAGATAATTACATAAGGGAAGGAGTTGGTTTTGTGTTTTCCAGCAGGGACATGTTCTGGTTTTGTTATTGTTGCTTTTTAAACAGCTGAAGGCAAGTCTGAGCAGTGCTATTCATAATAGAATCAGTTTGAAAAAAATCCCAAGTTCCAGATACTGGCAAAACATAGCTCTCCTCATTAAAATGCAAGAGAGGAAAAATGGCCAAATGATAAATTTAACATAACACCAACTAATATGCCAAGGAGGAAATAACTGGAGAATTTCATTAGTATTTTAAAATAATGTCAAGAAATCTTGAGTGGGGAGTGTAAGGGCAAATTTGAAGGACGGTAAAAATAAAATTGAAGCCTCCAGTCCATTTCAGAGAAAAGTATGGAGAGAAGTCTGTACTTGGCTGTCTTTGCAATCCACAATTCCTAATTTGCTACTTAGAATTCCCTTTATGGGGCTGGGGGTGGAGCTCAGTGGTAGAGTGTTTACCTAGCAAGTGCAAGTCCCTGAGTTCCTACTACCTTACTACCTATTTCCCCTACTATGGGGGTGGCGGGGGGGGGGGGATGCATACCCTATTATGTAATTCTTATATTTCTTTTTGCTTCCAAGATAGAGGGAAATTTTCCTGTCTCCAATTGATGTGGCAGCCATCTTGGGTGGAATCCCTATTGAATATAATACTTGGAACACAGGATGTGCTAACTTACCCCTCTCTAGTCACCAAGAATATCTTCAGAAGCTGGAGGGGCATGCTCAGAATTGGAGGATAGGACTGGAAAGAGCTGGAAACAGGAGAAGCTGCTGACAAAGTCAGATGAAAGAGGATATATTGGCTATCTTTTTTTTTTTAAATATTGGCTATCTTAAAATAATAACACAATCGTTATTATGGCTCCATGAGGTCGGAGCAGGAATGTGTGAGGGGTGAAGCCAGGAGGCATCCAGCTCCAGTTACAGCAATGAGAGTCAGTGTTCCCTAGAAAATGGGCTGCTGCAGGAGGAGAAAATGTCCTACCAGAAACCCAAGCAGTTTTAGACAAGTCCCTCAGGGTATTTGTCTAAATCTGATAAACAACCAAGGAGATACATGACTCTAAAGGAATCTGGGTGAGTCTAAGAGCCATTATTTTCTTAATCAGATTAAAATAAGATCAAAAATTTCTAATGTTTTAGAATCAGGTATGACTTTAAGTAAATTGTTCAAAGATTTTTTTTCAAAGAGCACTGATTTCTATGAAATGGTAAGAAATAATCATTGCCTAGAGTGAAGTCAGTTCAATATTAAAAAAAAAATAAAAAATGAAATGTCACAAATGTGTGAAAGATTATTTGTGACTGTCATTATTTTAGCAAGCACATGCACACATTTCTGGACTATTCTAACCTATTTTAGTGACATTTCACTTCAAGATGCCATGAGGAGGAGAAAAAAATCTTGGACATTTCAACAAAATATGTCTTTGCAATGCTATTCACTAAAGACATTAAATTATTGATTCGTAGAAGGAAAGGGCATAAAATAGCTTGAAAGGGTAAAGTTTCTAAGCTGCTTCTAAACTGCAAAGCCCGAGTTAAAATGTAAAAGACCGGGCATTGTAAAGTTTCTAAGCTGCAAGGCCTGAGTTAAAAAGTGAAGAACCAGGAATTGTTAAGTTCCTCTGCTACATCCAGAACCTGAAATTCCTGAGGCAGTTAAGACAATGCCCTACTGGCCATTTAGTTGATTAATAGCCTAGGGCTCTGTGCAGCTTGTCACGTAGGCATACAGGGCCCGAACCAATCAGTTTGAATGTAACCCCCTCCTTAGGAATGACCTATCACTCCAGCCTGCCCTGTTCCCGCCAATGTATGTACTAATCAAGTCTAAGAATTGTTGTTTGACTTTCCCCGCGGTGTATGGTGATTTGTTAAAGGAGACTGTGATGTATGTAAAGTCCCCGCCCTCCCCCAAAAAAGTGTACTTAAGCATTGTTCAACCTAGGCTCTGGGCTCTGGGCTGCTCTCCCTTCTCGAGTGGGCACGGAGCCCCAGCATGCTGGAATCTCAATAAACCCCCTCCTGCTTATTGCATAAAGTCAGTCTCTTGGTGGTCTCTTCCTCCGGTGTTAGCTGGGCCCTTACAAGCTAAACAGCTAACATTTCAAGTCAAATGTTAGGCTGTCTGTTAAGGCTGGCAGAATTCAAATACCCATTGGTGGTTCTCAACAGGGCTTCTCAGGAGAATCACTTGTACTTATTCATATACCCTGACCCTATCTGGGCCTGTTTTAATGTGCATTTCTACCATAATTTAATTAGAATATCTTTCCATATATTTATTGTCCATTTTCTTTGAATTGCTAATTCTTTTCATTTTCCTAGTTTTCTTTTTTTATTCTCTTTGATTTGCAGGATCTCTGGGCTAACTAGACATATAAAAATTTCTGTTACACGGTATTGCAAATAACTTTCTCTCATTGATTTTTTTTTACTTATATTGTGTTTAAGATCAGTATTAAGACTAAAGTCATGAAGCCTATCATTTTATACATTTAGAATACTCTACAAACACCTGATTAGAGCATTTATTGGAATTACTAAAGCTGAGTTTTCCAGTAAATAAATATAATAGAAATAATCATCAGAGATATTTAACATACCAATGATTTTTTTATTAGTAAAATTGTGAAACATCATTAATACTTAATAAAATTCTAAAAATTTCTTCATGTCTTAATTTAAAATGGAGACTTCTTTAGATACATATTCTTGTTTTCAGCATGTCATATACACATTCTGTCCTTTTTTCATGAGAATAGAAAAACAAAATGTCATGTACCTCTCCCATCTCTGTTGGCTTTTTAATTGTCAAGAAATGTTCTCATTAGGAGTTTTAAGAGTACGCTAAAATGGAAATAATGGAATGTAAACCATCAGCCTCTTGTCCAGAATTAATTCACACAAAGTTCAATTTGTTTTCTTTGATCTCTAATTTAGTTAGACAATAATCCCTCTGACTTCTCCCTTTGGGTTGCTAATGGTGGGTGAGGAGGGAGAGAGTGGGTGCTAATCTCAAAGTGAATCAGAAGGTAATAGTTTTCACTCATTGACATGTCACTTTTCTCTTAGCCTCCTTTTAAACTGATATGATTTTCCCCCTAATTTTCCTATATTTCTCTTGCAAGTAGCTGTTTATTTATGTAATGACTTTTATAAAATGAATTCAATTTTTAAGAAATTTATTGAGGTTGTCTTGTGTGTAAGGAAGTAGAGACATGGAGACAAACAAGGTATGGACGTCTTTGCTCCAAGAGCAGCTAGACAGTGTAAGGGCTCCAAAGATGTCTACTTCCTAATCTCCAAAATCTGTGAATACACTATCTTACATGGCAAAAAGGACATTGTAGGTGTAACCAAAATGAAGGACTTTGTGGCAGGAAGGTTATTCTGGAGTATTTAAGTGGACCTATCTAATCATATGAGTCCTTTAAGCAAAGATCCTTTCCTGACTATAAACCAGAAAGATGGCAACATGAGCGACATCAACCTGCAGTTGCTGGTTCTAAAAACAGAGGAAGAGGCCACAGTCAAGGAATGTGGGTGGCCTTTAGACATTGGAAAAGGCAAGAAAATGGATTCTCCTCCAGTGCCTCCAGAAGAAACACAGCCCTACATACACCTTGATTTTAGACCATGGAGACCCGCAACAGATTTCTGAGGTACAGGACTTTAAGATAACACATTTTTGTTGTTTAAGATACCAAACCTGTGGTCTTTTGTTATAGCAGCAAAAGGAAATTAATGCAGATGTGCCTCAAAAAAAGTACAAAGCGGCTCAGCTTGTGGAGAATGTGCAGAACGGAGACATAAACCAAGTACTTTAGGTCCTTGGTGTTGAGCAAGATAGGGATGAGAAGGAACCACAAAGGAAGAAACCTCCCAGTTGTCATTGGAGTGTTAGGACTTTGCTAGTTACGGAAGAAAAACAAGGATATTTCAGAAGAAGAGACAAATACCCAAACCGACCTTATAATATGTTTGCATATCAATTTTCTGTGGGGGTACAGTTATGAAAAGCTTGAAAGAGGAATAAAAATACTTTTTCTCCCACTAAAATAACAGACTAGATACCCTGAAGTGTCCTACTTTTCAACAAACTATGGTGGCTAATATATACTTTTTAATGCATTGATGAGTTTCCAGGAAATGAGAAAACATGTGAAGCCCTAACCCAAAACTGATAGAATTCTAGGGGTTATAGTTCATTGGTAGAGCACTTGCCTAGTAAGGATAGATCCCTAGCCAGGGGCGGGGGGGAGGTATTTATATAGCTCATACTTTCATGCCAAGGACAACTAAAGAAAATTAAACAAATTGAAAAGATATCATCTAGAAATTATCAAGGAGTGAATAAGTTAATAAGGAATAACTAGGTATAAAGATGGGAATCTAGAGAAATGATGGGAACTCAATGACTTTTGTCCTAGAGAAGTTTCTCATCCAAGAAAGATGGTCGAGAAGCTGAGAGGGATTAAGAAGAAGCAAAAAGTGTTAACTGCAAAAGGGGAGATGGGTAAATCTCACTGCTCTACAATCAAGGTAGACAGAAAAATGGAAGGAAGGAAGAAATGAAGGGAGGGAAAGAAAACTTAAAAGATAAGCTTTAAAGATGTCAGCAAAACAAATCCAAGCAAAGAATTAAAACTCAGACTATATTAAAAAAAAACAAACTCCAAGAATTCAATAAGGTAAAAAGTCCAATAAAAAAAATTTCCCACAGTTATAAATAGGCATTTCTCAGAAACAGCAGCACAGATGCTGACTAGGCATTGTAGGATGGCACCAGAGAATGCTACCTTAAAACAAGATACCATTTTCATTCAACTTAACAAAATTAAGCACTCTGATAACTCTTCTGTATAACTCTTGGGAACTTATAATAAATTGGTTCAAACACTTTGGGGAAAAATTGGTATGATATATACTAGTTTTGAATATTCACATGCCCTGCAACCAAGCAATATACACTAGAAAAACACTGATGTGGATGTGACATGAATAAAAGCTTTCATGACAATGTTGATAAAATAATGAAAAAAAAGGAGATAGAAACAACTTGATCATTCCAAAGTAATGGTTAAATATATTGTGGTATATTCACATAAACATTACACAACTGTGAAATAAATGCATATAAACAATTAATAGTCTAGCAAACAATGGAGAACTATATATTATAACACAATTTTAATACTTGTTTTTTCTTGTGATACGTATCAAATCCAGGGCCTTGAGCATGCTAGGCAAGTGCTCTATCACAGAGCTGTCCCCAGCCCATATAATTAATTAATTACTTCATTAATTTGTTGCTTGCTTGATTGATTTTTGAGACAGGGTCTCACTCAGTTGTCCAGGCCATTCTTGAACTTTCAATCTTCCTGTCTTAGCTTCCAAAGTCATTAGGATTATAGGTATATGCCACCACATCCATTTATAACACCAATTTTCTAAAGCTCAAAAAACTAAATAATAAGTTAGTTAGGAATATATTTTATATGGGAAAAATATATGATTAATTATAAAGTTGAATGGAAGTTGCTGAAGACTAAAGTCTGCTGCCACTTTTACAAAGCTCTAAAATATTCAAGACTAAACATGGCTTAGAGATACATATAGTTTTACGTGTAAAAGTACCTATAAAACCAGTAGCAACAGTTGTATATGTTCAAAATATGTCCCTAGCATAGAATGGGGGGCTGTGGTGGCAGATGGCACTGAAAAACTTCAATAGAGTAGGTAATGTTTGGTTCATTCCCTAGGTGATGATGTGTTCACTGGTGTTCATCCAATTATGTTTTTAAATTTACAAGGACTCTTTTGTAGTATCAAATATTACATAATACAATTTTAATTACATCCCAGAATTATAATATTATTTTTGATAAGATGGCTATTCTTCCACTTCCTTCTTCCTTGAAAGTTCTTTTCTGTATTGTTGAACTTGAATGAGAGTCACAGTCTGAAAGAAGGAGAAAGTATGCTGTCAGATGATCCGTACAAATGCTGTCTGAGCTCAGCTAAGAACTAATGGTCTTCCCAGACTTGATGTCACAAAATTATTATAAAATGACAGACTGAACTCTCCATTTACTCATATTTCAATTCGATGGCTCATTTTTCAGTGTGAGTCCTATCTTTAAATTATCCTGCTCAAAAGTAGATGTGGGCTTCAAGTAGTTCTTCGCTGCCAAGTGCCTTCTCATTCCATCCCCATCAAATCAAAAATTCCATTCATGTACTTTTAAAGTTGCTGTGTCTAAATTTTTAACTGAAACATACAATGAAGGTCTTATCAAACATGTTGGAGAAACAGGAAGTAACAGTTTATAATACACTGTAGTAATCTTAATTCAGATTGATTTCTATGTACTATCACTTTTGGGGCATGTATGGCAAAAATCTCACTGCCCTCACCTTATCCATGCCTAACCAGCACTCATGCATAAAAATATCCTGATCACTGGGCTGGGGTTGTGGCTCAGTGGTAAAGCACTTGCCTCTCACGTGTGAGGCACTAGGTTTGATCCTCCGCACCACATAAAAATAAATAAATAAAGGTATTGTGTCCACTTACAGAAAAAAAAAATCCTGATCACTTCTAATTTTAACCAAAGTCCTTCCCCACCACTTACCTTCTGCTAGTGACAAGGGTGTGAAGGTGTGAGGGAGTGGGGCCATGGGCAGAGGTGGGTGTTTGACCTAACATAATATGTATGACAGGAATTAACAGGAATCAAACTCAGATCACAGGTCATGAAGCAGATAGAGCCTGTGTATCAAAGTTATACAGCCCTGAGTTCCAGTCCCCAGCTCCACCACCTTTTAGTTGATTGACAATTGACAAGCTATTAAATTTGTCAGTGTCTTAGCTTTCTCATCTATATAAGAAGTTAACATCACCACCCCCATCATAAGGTTGTTGTGAGGATTTCATTACATTTTTAAATTATAAAAACACAAAATGGTGCCCTCTTTGTATTGGATTCTTTCTGGGCTTTCAATAGAGATAGGTTAATTTACTTACTCATCCTTGAATGCAGATTTCCTGGCATTCCTTTTCACTGTTGAATCTGTTTCCTGAGCCACTGCAGCCACTATACCAAAAGCGGGCACATGAGTTGACCTGTTTGTCATAATACCATCGAACTACATAATCAACACAGTTTCCAGGCTTCAAGTCTTCCAAACATCTAGGATCTGGGATGGGAAAAAGATAATGCATTACTAGAGGTTTTTCTTTACTGGGATGAAAAGTAAAAGCTTTATGAAGTTATGTTTTTAAAATATGCTTTCGACACATTAGCAGACCAACTAAGAAAATATGATTCTAAATGAGTGAAACAAGGGATCCAAAAAACCCCAAATATTCTGCCTACTACCTGAAACTCTACCACTACATATTCATTCATTTAAAACAAAAGTTTTTGATCTTTATGAAACCCCAATAAAAATGCACATTTCCCTGAAAGTGTGAGAATTTATTTATTAATACTTTTGTGGGGATTTGTTGATATGAGAAAGATAGGACTTCTTCCATTTACTTTGGATTTGATTTTAAATCAAGTTAATATTTGGAATGAAAATGACTTACACCTTCAGTTTATTCATAGAAAGTATCACTCTGTGTGCCTAAAAAGAAAAACCCTGTAAGTCACCAAAGGCAGGAAAATGAGAGGCTCTTTATATCACAATTCCTCTAAAGGACAACTCTTATAGGATGCTAAAAATATGACATTCTAAAGTCAATTTACAAATAAACTTCAGAAATGTACCCAGTGTAAGAAAGCAAAGGCGAGTCATAACAATAAAGTCATATTATACTAATGAGATTCTTCTAATCACAGAACTTTCAATATGCTAAATCCTTTTCTATTATTTTTTTTTTTTTTTGAAATGGAGTCTCACCATGTGGCCTCAAACTCATGGGCTCAAGTGACTCTCCCACCTCAGCCGACAGAGTAGCTGGGACTACAAGACCATACCACCATGCCAACAATGTTAAATCCCTTTCTATTTTGTGATTCTCCATAGTACTTTGATTCACATTTCCTACCTGAAGTTAATCCAAGGTGGGAGAAGCCAATAAATAAATTAATTAAAAGACCAAATGGATAACTGTGCCTGTGACTTTTATTGTGTGAGTTGGTTTGAGTCACAAGTTTCATTTCTCTGTAGCAAATGAGTTCTCTCTCCAGCTCTTATAAAGGCTCCTTAGACCAAATAGGAAGAAACATACTTCCTCTACCTCTGCTCTTAAAAACTAAATATTGTATATTGTATAACTTGTTTTCAAGCCAATCTAAACAGGGATGTTGTTTTTCTTGCATATTTCACAAAAAATGCATATATATATATATATATATATATATATATATATATATGCATATATATAATTTTTCATATATATTAACTCCATAGAAAATATGTTGGTGTGCAATAAGAATTGTGATGCATTCCACTGTCATGTATTTAAAAAATAAAACCAATTTAAAAAACAAAAAGAAAATATGTTGATAAATCAAAATCTAAATTTTTATCTTTTTTTCTCTTTCTTGTGCAATCAAGAGGTCAAAACCTCAAATGCCTACTTGTATGGAAGCCACATGTAAGACAACAGGGAGCAGCTGGACTATGGCAAACAGAACACAATCTTCTCTAAAGGCATTCAATTTGAAATAACATTTAAAATAAAATAAACAGCTTTAAAACTTTTATAATAAAATTTATTCCACAGTCAGCCAGTTTACAAGTCTTATCTATAACCCAGCAAAAAATATCTTTTGTCCTCCCTGGTTAGAGTCAGAGTGTTCTTTTTTAAATGAGATTTTAGAGACCATCTTTCTGTGCCTGCCTCATGTGGTAGGTACCGCAGTTGATTGCTAGGTGTCTCTTACCTTTGTGCACCAAATTATCCTGGTATAAAATCAGTCCAGGACTTGGAGTTCTGGTTTTCATACTCTCAAGGGTGCTGAGCAATGGCCCAAGAGTGGCAACAGCCTCAGATGAGGAAGTAACAACCAAGCTATGAGCCCACGTCGGCTCTGGAGGCTCATTCTCCTCATGCTCGGGTCCAGGGACACTGAACTACACACACACAAAAGTATTTATATTTTTTTTGGTTATGATAATATCAAATAAAAAAGTTAATTTGCTTCTGGGAACATTTGAGGAAAAATTCCGCATGGCTATGTACCCCCAACTTTGTGATACTTACTATTTCAAATAAAAGCTCAGGAAATAAGGCTCCTTCTCTGTGTCAGACATCTCTGAATAGCTGGGCTGTGAATTTCCCTACCACTTTGCGTAAGTGTTTATGTACACACACACACTGCCCACCTCCAAGCACAGATGCATTCCAGAGAGCTCTGTGTACAGGGTATGAATGATGTGAGGTTGGGAGGGGGTTAACTTCATTCTTTTCTTAGTCACTGCTATAAGGAGGGAAAATAACCACTAATTTAATGTTTTCGTAGCCTTTTCTATCCATTTTATAACACTAGAGATTTTAACAATGCATTCCAAAATATGTGCCATGATTCCAATCAATTTTGAGAATGGAAATCAGGGTGGTAGAGGACAATAACACAGCTGAGATGAAAACAATAGCAATGATTTGTCATCTAATTTGATTGCTGCCCAGTCTCAGCTGAAAACACCTGCCCTTCCTGTCACCCAGATCCCAGCTGATGCTAAAGGCTGTGGGTACTTAATTTCTAAGATATGTTGGACATCTAAGGAACAAACAATATAATTTCAAAAGCAAATTTCTGGGACTAAAACTTTCAGGTTTCATCAAAATTCACCTTATGTAATGGAACAAGGAAGAAAAGTTTTTGCTGGAAAAAAAAAGAAAAGTTGTGTCAGTTTTCTTGACCGTATTTCCAGCAGTTAGGCAAATCTTTTAGGGTAACAATTATGTTCTTTTTTTTCTTTTTCCCCCCTATTTGGATCCTAACTATACGAAGTTGAATCAATGATTCACCTCAATTCTGGTCCAGTATGGTTATTTATCCTTGCATGCTCCCCACTTGTTTGTTATTTTGTTTGTTTGTTTGCTTGCTTTTTTTTTTTAAATTTATTTAAATAGGTTTATCTGTGAATGAGGTAACATAGTTACCTGGGATGCTTTTTCACCCTTGTTACACTGTAACAAGAGGCAGTTGTCATCATCAGTTGCTCTCTTCTATCTCAGCTATCCTGCATTTGATGCTGTGTGCATACCTATGTGTAGGCATGTGCATACACACACACACACACACACACACACCATGGTGGAAGAGCTAATTAATTCTAATACTCATGTATGTATATTTTTAAAGTTATTAAAGTACTGCTACATGAGTCAGATTAAGTCCATTAGAATTGGTCACTGGCCCTACACAAAAAGCACTTAATTCAAATATAATAGTAACTTTTCACTGACTTCAAAACACAAAGTGGTTTAAATGAATGTACAACTTTGTATCACTTGAGGTTCCTCTTTATTTCAGAATGATACTGTGAGTAACACAGCAATCTGAATGTTAGCTTTTGCTACAATCATAGAACTTGAGAATTATAAGGCTAGAAGAAATTTTTCTCAGTCTCTTGCATTGGGGAGAACTAAGCCCCATATCAGGAAAGAAGTACCATTGTTTTTTGCTTGCATATGTCATGATAAGCAAAATATAAGAGTTTGAAGAGTAGTTTATCAAACATTAAAAACCAACTGATATTAGTCTAACCTCAGATATACTGTATGTAGGATGATAATGTTCCTTTGAAGTGCTCTGGGGAGCACCGTTTTCTTAAATGAATTAACTCAGCCTTTAAATCTTTACCTAACTCTGTTCTGAGACCGCCTAAGTTATTCTTTATGTCTTGTAAGCTTAAGAATGTCTGGGTTTTTTCTCAGTCACATGGTCATTTGGGAATTTTGACAACTGTAATTTACACTACATTCTAGAATAAGCATAACTTCTTTTATAAATGAAACTATTTTCATCAATCTTCGGGATCAACATATTTCAGATATTTGAACAAATGCATAATTGTTATGGTTTGTAATTTTTATAATTTTCTTACTTATTATAAAATCAAACATTCATTGAAAGGAATTTTAGAAAACATGAACAAGGAAAAAGAAGAAATAGAAATCAGAAGTAATTCTACCCCCCAGAGATAATTATTGTTAATATTAAGGTATAATTTTTTCCCAGTTAATGTGCATATTTTTTAAAAAAAAATGCTGCATGTTTGTTTTTCTATGCTTTTCATTCTTAATATATACTATGTTCCTAGTATATATTATGATCATTCCATATATTTTACCATGACTGCAACACTATTTTAAATATAGAATATCTATAATGACAATGGTCTTTTTTGAAATTTATTTCCTTTTTTTTTTCTTCTATTATAAACCTCAGGTCTACTTTGTGGGCTGAAGAACACATATATTTAAGGCTTTGAGACAAAGTCCCCTCCAAACATGTTTTTTTTTTTTTTTTTTACAAATTTGAACACTCAGTGAGAGTGTATTTCCTAAACTATTACCCTTTACTAGCTATTATGATTGAAAAGATATATAAATTACCAGTGTCACTGTTGAAAAATTCTCCAGCTGATCTATAGACCCCTGGCATAATCTGCCCCCTCCACACAATACGATCTCACCTGCCACTATGACCCTCAGATATACTGTCAGTAGGATGATAATGTTCCAGGACCCTTCATTTCTTCCTCTTCATTCTGCCTCAGGCTCTCAAAACTAACCCTTCACTGCAACCTATTTAGAGTTGCTCTCCATTTATAAAACTTCCAGTAACTACTCAGTACAGAGTCTCCTCTTCTAGATAATGCACAATACCTTCTGACTCTTCTGTACGTGGCTCTGAATATACAGAGTGTACCCTTCAGCCCTACCCTGTATGGAAGCAGAACATGCCAGCCCCAAATATGCCACTTTTGCATGTTGATTTATTTTGAGGCAACTGAGAAGAAGCAGATGCAGAAAAAGCTATCTGCCCTTTCTCCATTTGCCTAAAAGCAGGACCTAAATTTATAAAGATGTCCTTCTTTCTCTATCAGGAAGGACAGAGTTAATCACTGAAGACCACCCTAGATTCTTATCCCAGAGTTGGCACCAGAGGACTCTACATAACTGGCTCTTATCTTCCACTAGCTCCCCCATATATTCACCTTCCCACAATTTGCTACCCTGGAAACTCGAAATCCTTTTTGTCTTGTCACTTTTTTACAAATTTATTGTCCTTTTGTTAGGATTCTATACAAGCTCCCAGTGCTAACATCCCTTTGAGTTATTCATCACTGAATGCCCCTATGTGTTGTGTGCTGCACATGTTAATAAACTTCTGTTTGTTTTCTTCTTGTTAATCTGTCTTTTGTCAGTCAAATTTACAGAGCTCCAGACTAGAGCTTAAGAGGGTAGAGGAAAAAGAAAAATGTTCCTCCCTGCCACTATTTTATACCATTTCCTAGTTCACATATATAAACATCACAGCCCTGATAAGAGATATTGAACAATGCCATTGGTTCTTTTTCTTTATATCTTCCCTTTATTCTCTATTTTCTCTTCTTTTATTCAATAGCGTAGAGAAGGCACTGAATAAATTCACAGACTGTTAGAGTCTTCCTATTACACTCTCTTCAGGCCAAACTTAATAAGGATGTGCAAAGAAAGAAAGACAATTTTGGATTACTCAACTCCTCTAGGCTTTAAGGTCATAGTTTTTAGAATAAAAATGATCAGCCCTAACATAACCTTCCAACTGTAAGAGGGGGACTTAAGCACTCATATTTAACTGGCAAAATAAACACTGATTCATTGCTAGTGGCTGCCTCTGGAGAGGAGGATAAAAAACGATCTCTGGAGAGTAAACAAATGGAAACACTGGTCACTTCTGGGGGCAGGGTGTGCATTCAGGTGTTTATTATATTATACATATTAAACCTAAAAACACCTGCCTATGGGTGCGCACGTTTCTATTCCTGCCACACTGGTCTCCCTTAGTAGGGAAGGATGGTTCCAGTTCCAAGCAGGGGCTCACCATAGCAAGGGGCGCAAAAGAGGTGTCTGGGGCGTGTGGGGGCTGACACCTGGAGTCCAGGACTGCTCCATGCAGCTGGACAAGCAGATCTGTTATCATCATGCTCTTTCAGTCTTCACGCTGATCTTCAATAGGAGGAAAACAGACTTTGCCACATCCGCAGAATATGAATGCATGAGCTAATGAGGATCGCTGACCATGCCACACACCATTCCAAAGCATCTTTTGGTTTCTGATTTCCAAACATTTTCCTCCTAATTCATTACCCAGAATCTTTTATATATCACAGACAAGCTCTTCAACTCTGAGCTCATGTCTGCTCTGGATGAATGCTAATTACCTTGTGCATTAGCCCTTGTGTTCAGATTCAGCCTTGTCCTAGCCTTGCAGGTCAAATTTCTCCCATTTGGGTGTGAGGATTCTGCTACTGCCAAATGGCTCCACGGCCAGCACCTTCAAGGTGTCCAGCTTCTCAGGAGTCCTTCTTGGTGGACTCTTCCCAGGGGAGAACACTTCTTTGCCAGGACTCTCAGCACTTAAATCCAAGTACTCAAAAGAAAGTTCTTTACTTATATTTCAAGGTTGCAAGACCCTCAGGAACACCTTGAGCTTGGGTTGCACCTCCCAGATTCACTGCAGCTTTCTTTCATGAAGGTGGAATGCAGGATTTTATTCTGTTAAACCCCTCTCACACATTAGTATAATACCCACTACTATGACATTGCCCAGTACAAGTTTTGAACTGCTGTAATCATATACTTAAAAAAAGAACATTTTGATAATAATCACTTGTTTTACAGGTAAGAAAACAGACCTCAAGAGGAGAGATGATTCAGTCAGATGTCAGGCTGCTATCAGATTTCACTTCTAGAATTTCATTCATTGTGAGATAACAGGATAAACTTAACAGTCTTTGAAAAAGACCACACATATTTAATAGATGCGTCCTAATTTCAGAAGTAAAATAGGAAGAACACAGTCATTGGAGCTGAGGAAATTAAGTATTTAGTTTCAGTATTGAGACTACAAATCAAATTTTCCAGGTATAGAAGCATCTCAGATTCTAAGGGTAATAAATCTATTCTCAGTGATTTATGATGCTTAGCCAGCATCTCTACATAATAAGAGTTAGTTGTTATGTAGAGTTTTATTAAGAATTGCATTTTTGATCACAATGAAAATATTAATTTTATTTTATAAATAAGTAAATTGTTATATTAACCAATATAACAATATCTATATATGTGACTAACTTAAGGCCATTTGTGAATAATTAATTGGGTCTAATTTCTGGAAATCCATTTTATTTAATTCGGTTTAATTTCTGGAAATCCATTTATTTTTGGTCATTGGACAAATTAAACTAACCACTAGGCCTGGTCCCATGTCTTTTGAGGTTTTCAATAGCATTGATTATGGCTTCTGAATAGGCTACTTCACTTAGTAGTCAGTATAATATGATTGAGCATTCTACACAATTTTATTTGCATAGAAGATTCAAAGAAAATATAGATGCACTCAGACTTTATACTATTTCTCCTGTCACAGAGGCTTAGTACCAGGCTAAAATATATGCCATTGTGTTTTATACAGGTTTTTAAAGAAAATTCAACCAAAATGAAATTATGTGTAAGTGAAATAATTTGATGATGCTATTTTTAAAAGGGGAAACACATAAATAAAATGACACTATTAACAGGTATTAAATAAGCTGGAAAGGATGTAGAAAAGAAAGCAAAGACACAAATTATGGCCATGTGATATGATTAATGTGGGTGAGAAATGAAGCAGTTCTGATCTAAAGTAACAGAGGCAAGGAGGAGAGGAGGGTGAGTGGTGGTGAGCAGAGAGAGGGATGATAGGAACTTTCTGAAGGAGACAGTAGTGCTGTGAGGACAGGCTTACCACCTCATCCCAGTCTTCTTATGGATACTTGGCAAGTTGGTGGGAAGGAGAGAAAAGGACATCTGGAGAAGCAGCACTGTGAATATATTCCATGATGCATGTCTGTGGAATCCCCCGGGCACAGGCCAAGACTATGTGTGACTATGAGGCCAAGAAAAAGTCTGGTCTAGGGAAGCAAATGTGACAGTTGTTGACATGGACAACACTGGAACTCAGAACGAGAACATGGAAGAAGAGGAGAAGCAGACCGAGGACAGAGATCAGAAAAATCAAGACTCTGATGTTTCAGGGGTAGGCAAAGATTACCCCCCAACAGTGATTGATACAGAGTGCTCAGAGGGGTGGCAGGAGAACAAGAGAGGACTCTCACAGTCAAGGAAAACAGGTTCAATGAAACAGTGGCCATGGTGTTACATGCAAAAGAGCAGTCCAGTAAGGATCTGGAAATTAAGGAGGTCACTGGTGGCCTTTCTAGCAGAATTTCAATGGCATAGTAGAGGTAGTAACCTGACTTCAGAGGGTTTCCTGAGTGAATGGGAAGTCAGAAAGCTTTGAATGAATGACAGTGAGAGGGAGTGGGTGGTTGGGTGGGACTGTGAGGTGGAGAAAGAGGGAGAGGAAGGAGAGAAACAGGGAGAGGAGAGAGAGAAATGGAAGATGGAGGGAGGGGAGGGAGCAAGGAGCAGGAGAGACAGAGAGACAAAGAGACAGCAACGACTGGCCTGAGGAATAATTTTATTATACAACGATAGAAAGAGATAGGATATTAGCAAGCAGGATGTGTAAATTAAGAGAGGTTTGGGGTATCTTTTAGATGGGTGAGTCTGAAGTCTCTTTACTGACTCTAGGGAAGAAATCTGAAATATTAGTAGGAAATGGCACACCATTGGAGCAAAGTTCTGACCTTACAAGAGGTAGAAGGGAACAGGCCTCAGGGCACAGGTAGATGATTAAAAGGTCTCACATCAGAGTTGAGGATGGAGCCCAAAGTCAGATTTGGAAAGGAAAAGACATTCAATTCCAACATCAAGTCTGAATCTGCTCAGTGCTCCCATTCTTTAAAAAAAAAAATGTCCAGTAGAGTCTGGTCTCAAAAGTGGCTTTACTTAAATGGATCTTGACATGGAGTAAGAAACAATGATAATTGTGGGGAAAAGAAGGTATGAGATGGGAGAGATGGTGAGAGTGAAATGGAAATGGAGATGTTGGACTAAAATAAAACAGAAGTCAGACAAAGACGGCGAGACAGCCAGCAGTCAGCCACTAGGCTAATTTTCTGTAATATATGTTGGTACAGAATGTACATTTTCTTCATGGAAATGAGGAGCCTGCATGCTAGACTGAAGACTGGCAGGAAGAATCAGGATGCTCTCAGAACAAGGAGACTAACAACACCCTCTTATTCCTCCACTGTGCCTCCTCCTGCTGAGCTAACCAGAGGGACCTCCCACGCCAGCTTGGCTGTGTCAATCACTATGTTGCTGTGGAATCACTCTGCACAGGAATGCGACAGTCTCCTTTCTACCGAGAGGAAAAAGTCTTGCTGCCAGTTATCTAAGTTACTTGCAGTCAAGGAATAATTTTTCATAATAACAGAAAAAGAAACTTTCAGAAAGGGCATATAGGGTTTCTTTCTACTTCTTCAAGAAGAGAAAATACCTAAGGTATTATTATAAGAAACCAACTCCTACAAATAAACTGACACTGACATTATTTATTAATGCTTTCAGAATGACAAAAAGTGACTTCATGCAGGAAATTAATATGCTTATGGGCTTAATGGACCATTACTGGATATGACCAGTTGGCCTAATAAAATGAAGTTCACTTGATTTTATTTCCCTATTCCTATTTATGGAATTTTATTGCCCTATTCCTATTTGGAAACCTTAACCCAACTGGACCAGAAAGAATAAATGAACATGAAAGTGTTAACATTATTACTACCATAAAAATAAGGATCTTTTTATTACAGTATAATCTTTTTATTACAGTATAGTTGTTGTCCTTCATTGGAAAAAAAAATCTTCAGATTTCTCTTTTTTTTTTTTTTTTTTTTTTAATTTTTTATTGTGGGTTGTTCAAAACATTACAAATTTCTTGACATATCATATTCCACACTTTGATTCTAGTGGGTTATGAACTCCCACCTTCACCCCATACACAGATTGCAGATTCACATCAGTTACACATCCATTGATTTACAAATTGCCATACTAGTGTCTGTTGTGCTCCGCTGCCTTTCCCATCATCCACCCTCCCCCCTCCCCACCTCTCCCCTCCCCTCCCCTCCTCTCTCTCTACCCCCTCCACTGTATAACCCTGAGGGTCTCCTTCCATTACCGTGCAATTTACCTTCTCTCTCCCTTTCCCTCCCACCTCTCATCCCTGTTAAATGTTAATCTTCTTCTCCTGTTCTTCGTCCCTACTCTGTTCTTAGTTACTTTCCTTATATCAAAGAAGACATTTGGCATTTGTTTTTTAGGGATTGGCTAGCTTCACTTAGCATAATCTGCTCTAATGCCATCCATTTCCCTGTAAATTCTATGATTTTGTCATTTTTTAATGCAGAGTAATACTCCATTGTGTATAAATGCCACATTTTTTTTATCCATTCGTCTATTGAAGGGCATCTAGGTTGGTTCCACAGTCTTGCTATTGTGAACTGTGCTGCTATGAACATCGATGTAGCAGTGTCCCTGTAGCATGCTCTTTTTAGGTCTTTAGGGAATAGACCAAGAAGGGGAATAGCTGGGTCAAATGGTGGCTCCATTCCCAGCTTTCCAAGAACTCTCCATACTGCTTTCCAAATTGGCTGCACCAATCTGCAGTCCCACCAGCAATGTACAAGTGTACCCTTTTCCCCACATCCTCGCCAGCACTTGTTGTTGTTTGACTTCCTAATGGCTGCCAATCTTACTGGAGTGAGATGGTATCTTAGGGTGGTTTTGATTTGCATTTCTCTGACAGCTAGAGATGTTGAGCATTTTTTCATGTACTTGTTGATTGACTGTATGTCCTCCTCTGTGAAGTGTCTGTTCAGGTCCTTGGCCCATTTGTTGATTGGGTTGTTTGTTCTCTTATTGTCTAATTTTTTGAGTTCTTTGTATACTCTGGATATTAGGGCTCTATCTGAAGTGTGAGGAGTAAAGATTTGTTCCCAGGATGTAGGCTCCCTATTTACCTCTCTTATTGTTTCTTTTGCTGAGAAAAAACTTCTTAGTTTGAGTAAGTCCCATTTGTTGATTCTAGTTATTAACTTTTGTGCTATGGGTGTCCTATTGAGGAATTTGGAGCCCGACCCCACTGACTGTAGATCGTAGCCAACTTTTTCTTCTATCAGACGGCGCGTCTCTGATTTGATATCAAGTTCCTTGATCCATTTTGAATTCACTTTTGTGCATGGCGAGAGAAAGGGATTCAGTTTCATTTTGTTGCATATGGATTTCCAGTTTTCCCAGCACCATTTGTTGAAGATGCTATCCTTCCTCCATTGCATGCTTTTAGCCCCTTTATCAAATATAAGATAGTTGTAGTTTTGTGGATTGGTTTCTGTGTCCTCTATTCTGTACCATTGGTCCACACGCCTGTTTTGGTACCAGTACCATGCTGTTTTTGTTACTATTGCTCTGTAGTATAGTTTGAAGTCTGGTATCGCTATACCGCCTGATTCACACTTCTTGCTTAGCATTGTTTTTGCTATTCTGGGTCTTTTATTTTTCCATATGAATTTCATGATTGCTTTCTCTATTTCTACAAGAAATGCCATTGGGATTTTGATTGGCATTGCATTAAACCTATAGAGAACTTTTGGTAATATCGCCATTTTGATGATGTTAGTTCTGCCTATCCATGAACAGGGTATATTTTTCCATCTTCTAAGATCTTCTTCTATTTCTCTCTTTAGGGTTCTGTAGTTTTCATTGTATAAGTCTTTCACCTCTTTTGTTAGGTTGATTCCCAAGTATTTTATTTTTTTTGAAGATATTTTGAATGGAGTGGTTGTCCTCATTTCCATTTCAGAGGATTTGTCGCTGATATACAGGAATGCCTTTGATTTATGCGTGTTGATTTTAAATCCTGCCACTTTGCTGAATTCATTTATTAGCTCTAATAGTTTCTTTGTAGAGCCTTTTGGGTCTGCTAGATATAGAATCATATCATCTGCAAATAGTGATAATTTAATTTCTTCTTTTCCTATTTTTATGCCTTTAATTTCTTTCGTCTGTCTAATTGCTCTGGCCAGTGTTTCGAGAACTATGTTGAAGAGAAGTGGAGAGAGAGGGCATCCCTGTCTTGTTCCAGATTTTAGAGGGAATGCCTTCAGTTTTTCTCCATTCAGAATAATGCTAGCCTGAGGCTTAGCATAGATTGCTTTTACAATATTGAGGTATGTTCCTGTTATCCCTAGTTTTTCTAGAGTTTTGAACATAAAGGGATGCTGTACTTTGTCAAATGCTTTTTCCGCATCTATCGAGATGATCATATGGTTCTTATTTTTAAGTCTATTGATGTGGTGAATAACATTTATTGATTTCCGTATATTGAACCAGCCTTGCATCCCAGGGATGAATCCTACTTGATCATGGTGTACAATTTTTTTTATATGTTTTTGTATCCGATTCGCCAGAATTTTATTGAGGATTTTTGCATCTAGGTTCATTAGAGATATTGGTCTGTAGTTTTCTTTCTTTGAAGTGTCTTTGTCTGGTTTAGGTATCAGGGTGATGTTGGCCTCATAGAATGAATTTGGAAGTTCTCCCTCCTTTTCTATTTCCTGAAGTAGCTTGAAAAGTATTGGTATTAGTTCTTCTTTAAAGGTTTTGTAAAATTCTGCTGTATACCCATCGGGACCTGGGCTTTTCTTAGTTGGTAGTCTTTTGATGGTTTCTTCTATCTCCTCAATTGATATTGGTCTGTTTAGGTTTTCTATATCCTCCTGACTCAATCTGGGCAGATCATATGACTTAAGAAATTTATCTATGCCTTCACCATCTTCTAATTTATTGGAGTATAAGGATTCAAAATAGTTTTTGATTATCTTCTGTATTTCTGAAGTGTCTGTTGTGATATTGCCTTTTTCATCCCGTATGCTAGTAATTTGAGTTCTCTCTCTTCTTCTCTTCACTAGCATCGCTAAGGGTCTGTCGATTTTGTTTATTTTTTCAAAGAACCAACTTTTAGTTTTGTCAATTTTTTCAATTGTTTCTTTTGTTTCGATTTCATTAATTTCAGCTCTGATTTTAATTATTTCTTGCCTTCTACTTCTTTTGCTGTTGTTTTGCTCTTCTTTTTCAAGGATTTTGAGATGAAGTATGAGATCATTTATTTGTTGGTTTTTTCTTTTTTTAAGGAATGAACTCCAAGCAATGAATTTTCCTCTTAGAACTGCTTTTAATGTGTCCCATAGATTCCGATATGTTGTGTCTGTGTTTTCATTTATCTCTAAGAATTTTTTAATTTCCTCCTTGATGTCTTCTATAACCCATTGATCATTCAGTAACCTATTGTTCATTCTCCAATTGATGTATGCTTTTTCCTTCCTTCTTTTATCGTTGATTTTCAGTTTCATTCCATTATGATCAGATAAGATGCATGGTAATATCTCTACTCCTTTATATTGTCTAAGAGTTGCCCTGTGACATAATATATGATCTATTTTTGAGAAGGATCCATGTGCTGCTGAGAAAAAAGTGTAACTGCTTGATGTTGGGTGGTATACTCTATATATGTCAATTAGGTCTAGGTTATTAATAGTGTTATTGAGTTCTATAGTTTCCTTATTCAACTTTTGTTTGGAAGATCTGTCCAGTGGCGAGAGAGGTGTGTTGAAGTCTCCCATGATTATGGTGTGGTGGTCTATTAGACTCTTGAACTTGAGAAGAGTTTGTTTGACGAACATAGCTGCACCATTGTTTGGGGCATAAATATTTATGATTGTTATGTCTTGTTGGTGTATGGTTCCCTTAAGCAGTATGTAGTGTCCCTCTTTATCTCTTTTGATTAACTTTGGCTTGAAATCTATTTTATTTGATATGAGTATGGACACGCCTGCTTGTTTCCGAAGTCCATATGAGTGATATGATTTTTCCCAACCTTTCACCTTCAGCCTATGTATGTCTTTTCCTATCAAATGCGTCTCCTGTAGGCAGCATATTGTTGGGTCTTGTTTTGTGATCCATTCTACTAGCCTGTGTCTCTTAATTGGTGAGTTTAAGCCATTAACATTTAGGGTTATTATTGAGATATGGGTTGTTCTTCCAGCCATATTTGTTTATTTCTGTTACTAAACATTGTTTGTTTTCCTCTTTGATTGTTTCCCCCCCCCCTTTACTGTCCTACCTCCCACTGTTGGTTTTCATTGTTATTTTCCATTTCCTCTTCCTGTAATACTTTGGCTAGGATGTTTTGAAGAGATGGTTTTCTAGCTGCGAATTCTTTAAACTTTTGTTTATCGTGGAAGGTTTTAATTTCATTCTCCATCCTGAAGCTTAATTTCGCTGGATACACAATTCTTGGTTGGAACCCATTATCTTTCAGTGTTTGAAATATGTTATTCCAGGATCTTCTAGCTTTCAGAGTCTGTGTTGAAAGATCAGCTGTTATCCTGATTGGCTTGCCCCTAAATGTAATCTGCTTCCTTTCTCTTGTAGCTTTTAAAATTCTCTCCTTATTCTGTATGTTGGGCATCTTCATTATAATGTGTCTAGGTGTGGATCTCTTATGATTTTGCACATTCGGCGTCCTGTAGGCTTCTAGGATTTGGGATTCTGTCTCATTCTTCAAGTCTGGGAAGTTTTCTTGTATTATTTCATGGAATAGACTGCTCATTCCTTTGGTTTGGAGCTCTGTACCTTCCTGTATCCCAATGACTCTTAAGTTTGGTCTCTTAATGTTATCCCATATTTCTTGGATGTTCTGCTCATGGTTTCTTAACAGTCTTGCTGAGCTGTCTATGTTCTTTTCCAGTTGAAATACTTTGTCTTCATTGTCTGATGTTCTATCTTCTAAGTGTTCTACTCTGTTGGTAGTATTCTCCATTGAGTTTTTAAGTTGGTTTATTGCTTCCTGCATTTCTAGGATTTCTGATTGCTTGTTTTTTATAACCTCTATCTCCCTGTATAGTTGATCCTTTGCTTCCTGGATTTGTTTGCGTAATTCGTTGTCGAAGTGATCTTTCATTGTCTGATTTTGCTGTTTAATGTCTTCCTTGATACTCCAGATCATCTGAAGCATGTATATCCTGAATTCTTTATCTGACATTCCATCTGCTGCAGCTGTTACCTCTTCTAAAGTTGCGTTGACCTGCATTGCTTGTGGTCCTTTCTTTCCTTGTCTTTTCATACTGCTTGCGTATCTTTCCTGCAGGTGCGGGCGGCGGCTCTGCTCTCTCCTTATTCCAATTGGGGTGTCGTGGCTACCACGCCGGTAGGTCACTGGGCCTGTTCTGGGAGCTGGTGGCGGCTCTGTTCTGCCCCTACTCCAATTGGGGTGACGTGTCTGTCGTACCAGCAGGCCACTGGGCCTGTCCTGCTGGTCGGTCGCAGATCTGCCCACCTTTCGGGCACGAGTGGAGGCTCTGCTTTGCCCCTACTCCAACTGGGGTGTCGTGACTACCCCGCCTGCAGGATGCTGGGTCTGTTCCTGGCAAGGGAGGCGACTCTGCTCTGTCACTACTCCAATTAGGGTGGTATTTGTACCCCGCCGGCAGGCTCCTGGGCCTGATCCGCAGGTCTGTTGTAGGTCTGCCTACCTTGAAGGCGCGGGCGGCGGATCTGCCCTGCCCCTCCTACCACGCCTGCGGACCCCTGGGCCTGATCTGCAGGTTGATCACTGGTCTGCTCACCCTGCGGGCACGGGTGGCGGTTCCGCTCCACCCCCACTCCAATTGGGGTCACGTGACCACCACACCGGCAGGGCCTGATCCGGGCGTGGGATAAGGATCTGCTCTGCCCCTACTCGAGTTGGGGTGACGTGTGTACCACACTGGCAGGCCACTGGGCCTGACCCGCCAGGCTGTCACAGGTCTGTTTACCTTGCAAGCGCGAAGGGCGGCTCTGCCCTGCCCCTCCTACCACGCCCATGTACTACTGGGTCGTGGGTCTGCCCACCTGGCGGGTGTGGGTGGCGGCTCCGCTCCGCCCCCTCTCCAATTGGGGTCACGCGGTCACCACGCTGGCGAGCCGCTGGGCCTGCTCCGGGGGCTGGCGGCGGCCCGGCTCCTTCCCTCTGGCTCGAGGACAAATTGAGGAGACTCGGGTGACTGAGCCTCACCCCCCTTACCAGGAGACCAACTGCTTATGTCACCGCTGGTATTGATGAAGATCTCTCCTCCACCGCTTTCTGCTGACATCAGATCTCTGCCATGTTGGTATCCTATGCGAATGGCAGCATTTCGTTCCCCTTGCCAGGCAACCCAAGCAATGGGTGAGTCCTGACCTGCCCTCAGCAGGACCCGGACCGAGACACAGTTTCCGCGGGCTCCCAGCCCCGGTCCAGGGAAGTTCCGGGAGCCGGAACTCGGCCGCTCCGTGCTCGGTGTAAGCTCCTATAAGTGTAGGCTCCAAGAAGCAGCCCCCGCGGGCTCAGTTCCGGGAGCCGGAATTCGGCCGCCTAGTGTTTGGTGTATGCTCTGATAGTAGCAGGGTCCAAGAAGCAGCCTCCGCGGGCTCCGCAGCCCTGAGCCAGGGCGGTTCCGGGACGGTTCCGGGAGCCGGAACTCGGCCGCTCTGTGCTCGGTGTAAGCTCCTACAAGTGTAAGCTCCAAGAAGCAGTCCCCGCGGGCTCAGTTCCGGGAGCCGGAACTCGGCCTCTTGGTGTTTCGTGTTTGCTCTGATATTAGCAGGGTCCAAGAAGCAGCCTCCGCAGGCTCCGCAGCCCGGAGCCAGGGCGGTTCCGGGACGGTTCCGGGAGCCGGAACTCGGCTGCTCTGTGCTCGGTGTAAGCTCCTACAAGTGTAAGCTCCAAGAAGCAGTCCCCGCGGGCTCAGTTCCGGGAGCTGGAACTCGGCTTCTTGGTGTTTCGTGTTTGCTCTGATATTAGCAGGGTCCAAGAAGCAGCCTCCGCAGGCTCCGCAGCCCGGAGCCAGGGCGGTTCCGGGACGGCTCCGGGAGCCGGGACTCGGCCGCCCCGCGCTCCGTGTTCACTCCGATAAGATCAGATTTTAAGAAGCCCCCAGGCGCTGAACCCTAGCAATCTGTCTGCAAGCCGCAGGCGAATTGCAGCCTGAAATTACCTGTTCTATGGCTGAATGAGCTGCGGTCAGTCAAAAACAGGTGTGGTGACGTCAGTTTACCAACATGGTGGCTGCTGGCCTCCTCTGTGGTCTGACCGGTGTGGAGAACCGAGATGGACCGCTTCCTTCCCCGTCTCGAACCCAGAATTCAGCCCTGAGTGCGGTGCTTGCGCGTCTGGCAGAAACTGCAGCGCTGTAACCCTGCGTCTCTATCCCAGCGCGCCTTGCAGACTCCAGCCGCGGGGCGATTCGCTGAATAAGCAGTTTTACCCTCCGTGCGACAAACCTCTCGCGTTTGAGTCCCCGTAGCCGATCCTCATGCGATGGAAATCCTTCCTCCAGGTTCCGGCGCACCCCACTATTGCTGGAAATTCCCAACAAGATATCCTTCAGCCGTCCTGACTTGTCACACTCCCACACAGTGAAGCAGCACACGGGGGTAATGCACTCCCCTCGCCGCCATCTTCAAAACTCTCCAGATTTCTCTTTTAACTCAACAACTGGTGTGGCATTTATTTGGTCATAAACATTTATTGAGCATCTACTGTGTGTAAAACAAAGCACTGTTTTAAATAAGTATGACACAAAGTTTAGACAAAGATCATGTCCTTAAAAAATTTAAATGCACTAGGAAAGTTAAGACACACACATAAATAATTATTAACACAATAGATTCCAGAAGAAAACATAAATTATCCAGAGATTTCAGGAGAGATACAGTTCTAATGGACATACATATTTAGCTTCCTGAAACTGGCCTGTGAGCGAAATAGAGCAGGGGGTTGCTTAATGTCACAAATTTTAGTAGGAAGAGATCTTTCTGCATTCCATATTTCCCAACATACCTGTTCCCAGATACTTAGAGCACATGTAAATCAGGATCAAATCTCATTCCACAGTTAAATAGAATGCTTAAAATGCTGGTCCTTCTTTGAGGTAGAAATCACAGACTTAGATTGCACACTGAAGTGTAAATAACTGATTTCAGATTTTCCCCTAAGAACAGATTTTTTAAAGAAATGGAAGAAGAAAAGACAGAATGAAAGACTGAAAGAAGCTAGGTATCTGAAGGAAGCAATAAAAACCACAGAGAAAGGAAAAAGCAACACAAAAAACTTCTGAGATTATTTACTGGTTTTCCATTATTCCCTAGAGTAAGCTAGGAAACAACCTGAACCGATAGGTATTAAACAAAGATAGCTTCATAGGCACAGAAATACAAATGTTTTTATATTTATATGTAGGCAGACTATAGATAAAAGGATATTTCAGATTTAAAGATGAAAATAATGCATACATGTTTGCTCATATTAAAATATCTACTAAGAAACTAATTGCTTAAAAATTCACAATTGACTTGGTGTTTCTGCAGAGAGAACCAGTGTGAGAAGGTCTAGCAACAAGAGGGGCTAAGAAGCTCAGGTACACTGTGAGCTCCCACTACCTCAACCAAAGGCCTCCTAGAGAGACCTGGCCAATGCTCAGTTTCCCTCCTTGCAGCAATTGGTTTTATAAATCCAAACTATTCTGGATTTTCTCTTCTTGTTCCTTCCCCTCCCCAGTTACTAGAATGCTTCATCTGCTATGGTCTGTTAATGTCACTCGACTCTCAGAGTCATCAAATTCCTGCAACATGACATCAGAGGCATATGCCTTAATGTTCCTCATTCCATATCAGAACATTCTTGAATGTTCCTCAGGCACTTTACATGGTACAAACTAAACTTATTTTATAACTTTAAAAACCCTGTCCTATAATCTCCATATTTCAATCTAGCCTATCTCCAACCCAGGCACCCAATTGTCATATCAAAACCCATCCCTCTCCCTAACCCTCAATTGCTTAATTCTGCTAATTCTGCTAGGTAAGGCTTTCCTACCTGTGCCTCTGTTTTATTCCTACTACCCCTGCCTCAATTTAGGGCCTTGCTATCTCTTGCCCAGACAATCAGACCTCATATCTGGTTTCTTCACTCCTCTTCCTAGTTACCTGTCACACTACAACCAGGGTTATTCTTTTTGTGAACGAATATGACCACAGGACCCTTACTTTACAAATTCCTCTGCTGTCTCCAGGCTAGCTGGCCTATAGATGAAGTTCAAACTCCTTGGGTTGAAACATAAAGCCATTTATGATCAGTCCTCAAAGGACCTGTCCAGCTTTAACTCTCATCATTCTTCCATACACACCCTAGGCTACAGTTAGACTGAACTTGTCCCCTTTTCCGGAAATGCCATGCCCCTGTCGATACAGCCTGTGCCTAGATATTCCCTATGCTGGGAATACGCTTCCCTTTTTACTTTTCCTTTGAAAAACTCTTAGTTATTGTCAACTCTGGGGTCAGTGCCACATCCTCTGTGAAACCTTCAGTTATGGACTAAATGCTGCGTTGCGTCCCTCCAAAATTCATATATTGAAACCTAAACCCCAGTCTTCAGAACTGTGAGAAATAAATGTTGTTTAAGCCACCCAATTCATGATATTTTTACCCTCATCCCAAGCCAACTAAGGTACTTTCCACTATTCTCCCTGAGATTAAATGCTCCATCTCTCATGCTTCATCCATAGCTCTGAGAAAACGCTTAAAGCATCAGTGCATCTTGTATTTATCTATCTCCCTGCTGGACTGTGTGACCTTCTCTCAGGCAGAAACCATGTGTTAAGAGTTACCACCTTGCATAACCTAGCATAGCAGTAAATGATCAATATGTGCTACTGAAATTCATCAGTATTAATACAGCAGAAATGTGATTCAATGATTATGAGGAGGGTTCAGTTTAAACACTACTTGCCAGATGAATCCTGAGCTTAATCTTTTTAAGGAAGACATTAGGAAGCATCTAAATACCTATTGGAAAATTGATTGTTTACATGGGTTGACAAGAGGGACAAAGTGATAAGTCACACAAGGAGGCAAGGTCCCAGCAGCAGATGGTACTCAGGAGGAGACAGACTATGTATATTATTGTATATAATTTACTTTAAAATGCTCAGTATAGACCACGGCCAGCAAATCTCTCTGAGCCAGGTCTGGGTCTCTATCTGTTTTTATAAAAGTTTTTGTTTTATTTTGTTTTGTTTTGGTGCTGGGGATTGAATCCAAAGCCTCATGCATGCTGAACCACACTCTGCCACTGAACCACACCACAAAGCCTATCTTTGTGATAAGTTTTATCAGAACACAGTAATGCTCATTCATTAAAGTATTATCTATGATTACTTTCGTACTTCAAAGACTTCTAATTAGAACAGAAATTGAATGACCTTCAAGCCAACAGTGTTCAATATATGACCCTTTATGAAAAGCAAAGTGTGCTGACCCTGGAATAGGCCACATGGTATAAAAGTGTGTGTTAATTTCAAAACAATCCAGGGGCAGTTTGTGGCCCTAATTGGCATTAATCATCTTGAAGTCAGTGTTTATGGGACTCAAAAATATGTTGCAGGCCTTTCTGTTCTTTTTGGAACAGGGTATAAAAATTAGTGAGACTTATAGTCTGTGCCCTTAAGATTTGTATCCTAGGCTGAATGCCCTTGGGTCCCATTACTGATCTAATGTTTCTTGAGGCCTCAGTTTAATAGAAGGTGATGTTAGAATTTTTTTTATGCTAGAGATTGAACCCAGGAGTGTTTAATCACTGAGTCATATCCCCAGCCTTTCTTAATCCTTATTTTGTGTTTTGAGACAGGATCTCCCTTAGTTTCGGAGGCTGGCTTTAACTTGCGATCCTCCTGCCTCAGCTTCCAAAGTCACTGGAATCAGAAGCAAGCACAGCCACACCCAGCTATTTTTACTCTTGTTCATGATGCTCTTTCATTTCAATGAAGTCTTTATAAAAGAATAACACAGGGGCTGGGGTTGTGGCTAAGTGGTAGAGAGCTTGCCTGGCACATGTGAGGCACTCGGTTCAATCCCCAACACCTCATAAAAATAAAACAAATATATAGAGGATAACACAGTAGTGCATGCTTGTAATCCCAGCAACTTGGTTGGGTGAGACAGGAGGATTGCAGGTTCAAGGCCAGCCTTAGTAATTTAGTGAGACCTTAAGCAACTTAGCAAGACTCTGTCTTAAAATTTTATAAAAGGGGCCTGGGTACTGGGGTACATGTAGCTCTGTGGTAAAATACCCATGAGTTAAATCTCTAGTACCAAAAAAATAATAAAATAAAATAAAAAGAGAGAGAGAGAGAGAGAATAACACAGGGACTTCATCAAACTTAAAGAACAGGGCATGACTGTGCCTGCCCACTTGCTAAAGGATGTCCGTATATGTAGCAGACACCAGTCTAGACTTGCTTTAGTCATAAATTGGTGAAGAAGAGACTGTAGGAGTTGCTTACTAGTTTGCACCTAAAATAACCTACTAACTGCTCATGGTATGATTGGCTTAAATTTGTTTCCAGAAGCTTGCTATAAGGACAGTCACATTTACCTCAAAATTCATTCAGGAGCTAGTTATTTTCATGCCCTATGACCAGGAAGCCCTGGTCATGTATGTATACCTCCCTTCCATCCCCACTTTAAGCATAGAGCTGGAAGCTCAGTAAGCAAGAATGTGGCATGGAACATGGGAGAGTGACCAGTTGGACACGTGCATACTTCAGAAAAACTTGAAAAGATACAAAGTGGGGAGTGGAAGCACAGATGAAAGAAGAAGAGTTGTGGCCCTGGTATAAACAAATCTGCAAATAGTGTATTATTAACCTGTTCTAGTGCACTCGATTGCTTTGGTAGTGACAGTTGTGATATATAAATATTGTTTGCAATATTTAGTGGGTAATTACTTATCAAATATGGAATTTAAAAAAGATCTCATATTCTTGTTTATAAGCCCTAGAGCTGTTTCAGAACTGGAAATCTTGGGTCAAGGTGGTAATATTTGGAGCCAAGCACATGAAAATATCCATATCCCAGCTGATTCTGACAGCGCAGAGCAAGAAGGTCTTTGATACAAAATAGAATACACCATTATTAGCTCAAAAAGTAAGCAAAACAGTTACTTACTGACTCAGAAATTTCTTCTGGGGGCTCTGGAGTAGATACGCCAAGTTCTTCCCCCAGCACCCCAAATTCAGGTTGAGATGATGAGGAGCCAAAAACTTTAGCTAAATAGGAAGGAAAATCCTCACAAATTTTTGTAGACAACTTCTGCTTCAGGGTGTCTTTTAAAAGAAAGGGAGAAAGTAGGAGCAATGAAACATTACTTAAAACCTGCTTAAAGCAATCAGCATAAGAAATAATAAGAAATTCCCCATTCTTTGAAATAGACTGCTAAAGTGAACTGATTTAGTTCATTTTTTTTCATTATGTATAAGAGGTTATCTAAAATAACTTTATTTAATTTCATAATACACACCAGCACAAAGAGGCAAAAGAGGAACTTAAATGCTTACTTATCTAAAGTGTCAGTTAGCTGTGAATGTAAACCTAACTCTATGTAAAGGGTTAGCTTTGTCCACATTAAGTTATATAGGCACTTAGTCTGGTTTTAGGGAGAGTAAAAAGCCAGCTAATGCAAAAGAAGTATATTCCTCACTGCCTGTAGCAAAGTAAAAACTCCTTCAGATAAGATGATAAAGCTCTTAGATTATTAAAATAGAATTTTTTTCCTGAAACATGAATTACTTCTGGCCATTCTAACACATGAACAGCCCAGTGAGATTGAATATATCAGACCCACCAGTCACCAAGCAGGGGGTTAAGATCAGGAAGCTTGGAGAAGGGAGGAATAGAAAGCATAAGCTTTCTGAGCATGGTATGCTACCCTTAGGACTGGTGGTGCTGGCACTAAGGCATGGGCAGGGCATGAGGCCTGGACAGTTGGTGCCCGGCCATGTCAGGCCCCACTCCCAGGTAGATGGTGGAGGAAAGATAACGACAAACTGAAGCCTGCAAATGCATTAAGCATAATTTTACATCACAAGCTTTCCAGGTCTGGGCCCTGCCAGCATCAGTCATCAGTTTCCAAAGAACTGGAATATATTTCACTGTAAAGTGATACAATTTAAACAGAGATGAGTCAGGATATTAGGCAGTTTCATTAGTAAGTATCAGTTCATGTGAAAGGGTAAATTCAGCAGAGGGAAGCCCATCAGATTAGCATTAGTATGATGCATATCCAAAAGGCCGTTCTCCAAGATAAATTCCTGATATCAGCACGTTTTCATAAAACCACAGAGCAGAACAAGCTCTCTAACTAATCCCAATTACTTGTGTTTCCCTTCTCTTTAGCTAACTGTAACATTATCATTTGACGAGCATCTTTAACTACATTTTTTTTTGTCCATGGTTATGTCTTGCCTTGTTCCATCCCTTACTCTAGTTAGGTAACTTTCTGAACATTAACCAGTCTTAACAATATCCCCAAGTCCTAGTCTTTTTTTTTCATTCCTGTCCATTGACCATGGACACTTCAGTTAAACAACTCCAAGGTCAACTCAGCCCTTACTACGCATGAATAAAGACATGGTATTCTACCCCCCAAACTGGAGGATACTAAAATTTTTTTGGAACACTGATAGTTTATGAGTTACAATTTAATGTTGGCATAAGCTTCATTAATCTCCTGATTTTCATTTTCGGTAAAAATCTAGTGACATGATATTTGAAAGAATAACGCAAATTCCTTTCTCCTGGGGCACCCAGCCTTACCTAGCAGGGTCAAGAAGTCATCAAAGTGATATACATGCTGTGGATCAGTAGCAATTAGATTCATTTCTTTAAGGAACATGTCAAAATTGGGGTCACTTTTCTTCACCACCCCAATCACAAATATCTCCACACCAGTGTCTTTGGCTTCTTTCACCACTTCTGTCAGATTCTTTTTATCTCGGGAGTCTGTCTGTCCATCCGTGATGACCAAGGCCACCTTCTTGATGCCTGGCCTGGCACTCTTGAATATGTCATTGGCAGCCTGCAGGGCAGTGGCCGTATAGGTACCTTCCCCCAGATACTGCATGTTGTCTACAGCCAACTTGAAATCATCCTTGCTGGAGAACTGCCTCAAATCAGCCACTATTTCCACCTTATGACTATAGTTGATTATGCCTATACGGGCTGTGGCGAGATCCACAGCAACGCGGTCAGCCAGAGACTTCACAAAATTTTGGATGATCCGGAAGTTGTTTAGCCCCACACTTTCTGAACTGTCAATCACAAACACCAACTCCAGGGGAGTGTCTTTGCATTTGCGACCACAACCTACAAGACAAATGTTGAGACCAAAAAAAAAAAAAAAACTGCAGGAATGAAACCAAACCATCACTGATTAGCACCACATTAGGAGAAGAGAGGAAAGAATTAACTTGGGACCTGAACTATTATTTTACTTTCCTGTGACTGGGAACAGCTGACATCTGTCTCCCTCCAGGCTTCTATACTTGACTCAGATTCCATAACAAATAATAAACACCTATGTGTTCATTTCTTAAATTAAAATATATTTTTTAAAAGCTAGCATGCCCAGTGTGTGCCTTCCCAATTTTATTACTCTTCCTCTAAGAGGTAACTACTGTCCAAAATCTGTTCTTCATCATTTCAACATCTGTTCTTAATCTACATCTGAAAGCTTCAACCCTTACATGAAACTGGAGATTTGCTCTCTGGCATGGAGGAAGTATTGGGATGAGAATTTTTAATTGTGTGGGGGAAGGATTGAGGTCATAAACTATACACAAGAGTAGCTGCCCACAACTACTCTATTTATGTCTAATCACCCACAATGAGAACTGTAGTGGCTTCCACGTTATCAAAGAGACTGTTAGTCCATCCAAGCTGTGAAACTGTTTGAGAGGAGGGATTCCAGAGAGCACTGGTCAATAAACAGCTTTTGTTTAAGTCAGTAAACAATCATTCAAAGCAATTCTAAGAGTCCCCAGAGGATAAAAAATTATCAAAGTTTTCTTCTTTTATATATATATATATATCTCCTCCTGTTGCTCACCAACCAACCATAGAAAGTCATCAGGAAACTGGTGTTATTTTCACAGGGCTTTTAGTACCCAGAACCCATGTCCATATTGGTCTGTCATCATAGAGTTTCAGGCTGGCTCTTAGGTCCAGATGCCTTTTAGGGGAAAAGCCTGTTCTGGGATTCCCTGTATGGAAAGACAGTGATGTCCCTGCCTTCGACCACTTTAAGCACAGGAGTCTCTCTCATCTTTGTTTCATTATGATTGTTATTATTATTATTTGCCTTTGGCTGATCTCTTTTCTTTACTTCCTCTTTCTGACAACTATTTTAAGTCTAAAGTGGTCCATCATAGATTCATTTAGATATCACTGTGAAGCAAAATGAACGACTGAATGTCCTTCTGCCTTTGAGATTCAGGATAGCCCTAGAAATCATGTTCAAAACTCAACTCAGACTTCTTGACTTCAGGAAAAACACAGACATTAAGCCACCAGCTAGACTGGACTTGTGTACCAGTTGGTTTTTGTAGTCATATTTCCTGTTTGTTTGTTTTTCCCTTCCCTAGTTCAGGTAAATGTCACAGACATGAGCAGTGAGCTTACAAAAGACCAGGCTACCCACACACACTAAGTCAGGAACCTCAGGCTCCCTAACCACAGCAAAGACAACTTCCTTTGCTCAGTCAGGGTTCCCCCAGCCTCGCTGACTGCTTCCTCTCAGTTTCTCTCTGACTTTGCACACCCCTCACTAGCCATATAATACACATCCTCCGAGGGAACTCCTTACCACACCAACACAGACCATAGTGAGGATGGTACCTTAAATGGATGGACTTTTTTCTTTGATAGTTAAATCTTACCACATATTTTAATAATGAGCTCAATAATTTCTTCTCTCTGGGGAGAAAAAGGAAAATGTATTAGCATTAAATGTATGACTATAGTATTTTTTTCCCAGAGTCTTAAAAGTTGTCTTACTATAATCAGCAGTGAGCCATTTGATGTAATCCTTCCATTGCAGAAAATGAAATAGCACAGAGGTTTAAAAGTTGGGTATAATAGATCATAACTGAAATGAGGTTCAGTTGTGAAACTTAATCGCTCAGAGTTCTGAAGTTCAATTGCAATTTCAGCATTTATCAGCTTGTAACCTTGGCTATTAGGTGACCTAACAGTGTCTAGATTGCAGGGCTGTGGTGCAGATGGAATGAGGTAAATGCACATACAGCTCTTAGCCCGAGGTCTGTCCCCACTAAGCACTACCTACACAATAGAGAGGTGCAGACGTGCGCGTTCAGTAATGTGACTTAAACCACTTAGTTGCTTAGTGTAATGAGCAACCAAGGCATGCTTCAGGGTCTAAAAGAATTCATTCCAGGCTGAAGTCTCTCCTGTTTCTTCTGTACCAATCCTCAGTTTCCTACTACTCTCACTTTGGCTCTTCTAGGAAATGTCCCTGTGTTTCTGAATGCTCCTTCCTTCATCCTGCAGTACGTCAGCTCCACAGAAGGGCCTGAGATCACATGGGTACCAGAAGTCAATTTGTGATGTCCTGCCCTGTGTGGCAGGTTTAAAGTGACTGAGATGAGACTACAGAAGGCAGGAGACCACATTTGCCAAAGACATGAAGCTGAAAAGGATTATTAACAGAAGCTTAGATTTCAATAGGAAGGAGCCATTGGACCTAATCCAAGAAGATAAAATTTAACAGATTCAGGAACAAAATTTTAAGGAATTAATCTATAATGACAGAATTGGGATAAAGGTGACATATCTGGTAACATGGATTAACAGCAATGAGATGGGAACTATTCAGTCATTTAAATCTAAGTTTTTAAATCGTAAACTGAGCAAAAAACAATCATTCCAAGTAACTATGTAAGAAGACCCTCTAATACCATGCTGAGTTACATTACAAAATTACATAAAATGAAGAGGTCAACCATGTTTTCTCAGAACTTTGCTATACTTTTCCATGTTCAGAGAGACATTTAATAAATCTGTAATTAGAATGTATATGGAAAGGAACATGTATGAATTTATATTAAGTATAACTAGAAAGGGGAAACATAAATTTATATTTTCATGTTTAACTTTTTAATGTAGAGAAAATAACTCTATACTAAATTTTATGATTGTAGTTTTGCACTTGACCTTATATCATAATTAATTTCCCATATTGTTAAATGTTCTAAAAAACTTCATCTCTAAAGTAAAAAATGTGATCATTTTTGGATATATAGCTCTCTGATGACTGCTGCTAAGGTATCCTTCAGAGAAGTTACAGTAACTGACATCTCCAATTGCAATATAGAAGGAACAAAAGGAGTTACACATTTTAAATATGGGGAGTGAAAGCCTTCTGCAGCTAGAATAAAGCAGTTGGTGTTGAACTAAGATGATGGCTGACCTAGTGGGTAAATGGTAGAGTTATATAAGAAAACCTATTTTATTTTAGACATACAATGCTAGTTATTATTATTTTCTAATCACTGAAATTTCAAAGACCAAAACATTTCATTGTTTTAAATTGATTTATTGAATTGCTAGTGAAGTCAAATTTTATTTCATATGAATGTTTCCAAGGTATATTCTTGAACACACTGTCTGTATTTTGTCCCATTTTCTTTAATTATAAAGTTGGTCCTTTGTTGGCCTATAAGGACACTGTATATATTAAGGCTGGATTTTAATTCTTTTCAACATGTTTTTATGGCATGAGTAGGTTTAAAATACTTTAATTGGTTGTATACATATCAACCTTTCCCTTTTCTATTAAGTGACTGGAACAGTTTATTCTTTCACTAAAGTCACTGAATAACTACTTTGGCTATTTGGTGCCAACAACAAAGGCATCAAATTTATTCTATGAAAGAGGTCACAGTCTAGTAGGAAGTAAACAAATAGGCAAAGACTTATATAAGTGCTCAGAGAGCCAGAAAACCACGAGGTCTGCTGGGGTTGGGGCAGTGGTCCAGAGAGGCAGGTTCTGACTGATTTGGGGTGGATGGAGACCGGAGGTACATCCCAGGCAGACAGAAGGGCACTCACACAAAGAACACTGCATTATAGTACTTGAGTAAGCTGGTGACTCCAGGTGTGTGGTAGGAAGAACAGAAATGTAGCAGTCAGGGAGCCTTTGTGTTATGTTGAAGGTGTCAACTTGAGCTGCACTTTGAATACAGGTGATCCCTAAGAGCAGAAGAGCTCTGGTCTCACTCCTGTTTAAGAAAGAAGATCACAGCAACTGGTGGAGGGGTTTGAAGTTCCTAAATAGTTCAGGCAAAGAAAATGATACCAGAAGGCAATGGTGATAGTGATGGGTGGGGAAGACAGGCCTGGAAGAACATTCCAGATGGAGCATGAAGGGAACTGGAGAGTAACTGAAAGAAGGAATGAGGGGAAGAAGGGGTCAAAGAGAAGGCAAACATGGTGGAGCCTTGCTCTAAGGTAGGGAGGAGTGGAATAGGGGCATGGTGGGATTGTGAAGATGATTGGGCCTGGCTAATTATTTGGTGGACCTCCAGGACATCCAACTAGAGAAGCCCAGTAGCAGTAGGATGTAAGTTCTGGTGCAGTCCCCACTGGAGACAGATTGAAGAAATGCTAGTGTTCATTTAGTTGTTCAAACAGGGACCACAGTTAGATTGCCTGGAAGAGGGACTCTCAGCCATGCTTTTACCAATGTGACCAACCACCCCCATTTGACAAACATACTCTACGTTATAATTTTAAAAAATAATAATTTTTAATTTATCCTATGATTTTACTGTACTGTTCAATTAGCCTTTTCGAACTGTACATCCCCCTGCCTTTCGTGGCTGTCCCTCTATAAGAGATTGAAGATGGAGAAGAGAAGACTGAGGGTTGTCACTGGGAAATGCCAACATTGAAGGGACAGGTGGAATAACAGAATCTTTTTACATAACTTGCTGAGAATTATCTAAATATTTCACTCCATCAATAGTATTTTCCTCTTAAAAGCATTTGTTAGTCTGGAAGGAATCTGTAATTGATAGCTATTTGGGGGATACATTTGTTCAGGAAGAGAATGAGGGTAGGGAAATGAGAGAGGCCTTCCAAGGGGAGTTTTCATGGGGGAGCAGCCTGGATTTGGCAGGGACAGGCCAACTCTAGTTAAAAAGCCCTGCTTACTTGCTCACTAGGTGACTTTGGGTATATTGCTCAATCTTTCTGTCTGACTTAGTATGTCTTCATCAGAAGTACAGACAATACTACCTTCCACATGGAGCTGTCATGTACATTAAATATGGAGTATTAGACCTGAGAAGGCCTTGCCAATCAGCCTGCCTTATTTTTTTATTTTTTAACATCCTTATCCTCACCAACCCTACACTGCATTAGGCCTTGGCCAGCATTCATGCAGTGAATCTAGTCCTTACTCCCAAACTTAACCCAGATCCTCTGAAAATACATGACCCTTTGCCACCTTTTAGGTGGGCCAAGGCATGTAGGCCAATGTTGTTGACTTTCCAAACTATGAGTCCTTTGGGGTGGGGTGGGTGGAGAGAGGAGGAACATTCCAGGCAGAAGGAGTGGCAGTCACACAAATCACATTGCATTATGGTAGTACTTCACTAAATTTGTAGCACAGGGTGTGTGGTAGAAAGAATAGGGTCAGGTGTATTTAGACTATGGCAAATGGTGGAGGTGGTGGTTATGCATAGAGTGGCCATGCCCTTTGGCCCCAAGGAATGCTCACCAGAATAAGGAGTACAGCTCTCCAAAGCTTGAGCACCTAGGTGGCTGAGAAAAGCTGATACTGATGTTAAGGAGCCTAGCTCAGTGCCTGTCACCTGTTAGATTTTAACAATGTACATTCTCTTTCCCTTCACTCTTCCCATCCTGCTAGCCTCTTGTTCTAAAATCTTGGAAACCAATGTCAATAAAATGATGTCGTCTCCATTACTAAGATAATTGCTTTATGGTTTAAAACCCTGCACTCAACAGATAAAGTTTGGAGCCTTTAGCTATTGCTCCAAACATTTTGAGGCCGGAGGGCAAAAAAATAATCAATGTAAATAATAAATAATTGGGTCTGATGGGGAAGGTGGGGGCCAGTCAGTAAGAAAATCAAATGCTGCCCTTTCCCCATCCTCCTTTCAAAGCCCTTCCTCCTGCTCCTGCTCCAAACTGTTGCTAAGGTGACCTGCCCCAAGGTTCCTCCTACGAGTTGTTAATTGATACTGCCTGGGCTGCTTTTTTGGCCATCTCATGGGCATCTCCTGGCCTCCAATCACTTAGGCAAGATGGCGAAATGAAGGAGCAAGATAAGGAGGAAGAGGGCAGGAGAACAAGAAAATCTAAGATGTATAAAAGGGACAGGACACTCCCACCAGCTATGGCCCCCTTCTTCCTGGGAGAAGTCTGTTTTATTCTTTAAATAAAACTTGCTTTCTACGCTTACCTCGGCATTTCTCTGGTGCTTAATCTTCACCTCTGGGAAACAGAACTCATCGTCACCCGTAACCAGTGGTATCAATATCACACATCACCGTGCGCTCTGGACTCTCCTAACTATTTCTGTCATGGCATTCATCACACTGTGGATAAACAACCTTTATGTCTTTGTTCCCACGGGGCTGTCAGCTCTTTGAGGACAGGGAGACAGACTCTTATTCTCTACTATTTCCCTAGTACCTCTCTATCTCAGAGCCTGACTCACTACACTCCCCTAAAATACTGGTGAAAGAAAGAAATAAATGAGCAAATAAATGGATGAAGAATACATGGATGAAGTCCAATTCCCCATGCTGGGATAAAATAGTAAAGTCCCACTGGTCATTTATGTACACTTTCCCCTGCTGCTTGTTTTGTGGGGAGGAAATTATTGTCTATATTGCTGCTTCATCCACTGTAGGCATCTTTGGAGTCGGAGGGAAAAGAGGTTCCATGTGTGCCTCTCTGCTCTTGTTGTCAGCACCTGAACTCCCACACCCTCACACTTGGATTTTCCTGGCACAGAACATCAGCATCTCCAGACCATGACCTAGAGAAAAATCAACAAGAAGAAAAGGTCCCTTTTCCTCTTCTACTCCAGGAGATGTAGTATCTTCCAATCAGACAAAAATGAATCAGAAAGGAAGAATTAGAATTTACTACAGAAACTCTAGAACCTTCCCATCCATGTGTGTCTAAAGAGTCAGGTTTTTTTTTTTTTTTTTTTTTTTCTGTTTTTAATGGTGTGTGGAAACGAGCAGGAAAATGTGGCTGCTTAACAAATATTTGTTGAAAGGTAAATCAATACATAAGCATAATCCTGATTTTGTGTTGCTGTTTTCCTTGGAACACTTCTTAAAGAAACCAGTTCAGGAAAAAGAGCCCCCATTCTGAAATGAGAAGGATCAGATAAAATAAGAAATCATTTGGACATTCAGTTTCTTGTAAACAGCTCACTTCCTTGTTGCCAATAATAGCAGTGTGAGCATTTCTACCAGGGGGTGTGAGGGGACTGGTCACACCTCCACCACAAGTTAGCCAAGGCTGCCTGGTGTAATTTCTCCTCCACGGTCCAATGCAATTACCTCATGCATCTAATTCAACACTGGGCTGGTAGCAGTAACCATCATTTAAATACCAACTAGAATCCTGCATCCAAAGAATTGATAATTCTAAAGCTAAAACATGAATGCAATAATTTTGCAAGCACAAAACCCTCAATTACCCACTAGAGCAGATACTCACTGTAAGTCCTGCATCTCCTTTTGGTCCTTGTAATCCCTACATAGTGCAAGAAGAGTTAACAGTCAATATAGTTGGAACCAGTCATGAGTATAAAATCACAACTTTTTAAATCGCATCTTGCCTGTTTTCCAGGAGATCCTGGGTCTCCAAGTTCCCCCTTTTCACCTTTCTTTCCCACATCACCCTGTTCTCCATGCTCACCCTTTAAAAATATGATAAAAAAGACAAGTTTAAAGTATAAGCATTAAAGTCAAATAGCAAAAACTCTGCAACTTGGTTTATTTGCAACTCGTATCTCTTCAAGACCTGGAGCTCTTGTTGATACAAATATATAATATGAAAAAAAAATTGAGAGCAATTTGTTTACACTCCCTCAGCCATAGTTATCCAATTTATAATGAACCAGAGATATGAAGTGGCCATGTGATCAACTCCACAACTTCAGGGAAGGCTATTGCACAATTGTCCAGATTCCTGAGTTATCTGTTGTCTCCTGTATGTGTGTTGTAAGGATTTATCCCTTCATTGGCTGGCTTTTAAGAATGAAGGCAAGATTTTGTAAAATGAGCACATTTATAAGTAGAAAGGGCTATGCACAAGGTTTCAATTCCACATGGGTGTCTGAGAGTGTTAGGAAGAAGTGTGATGCATACGTGAGAGCTCATTTAAAGTCAAAGTTAAGCTATTGAGAGCTTAAGCCACAGCATTTCTCTAATATCCTGAAATACTTACCTTCTGACCTGGGAGGCCTTGGCCCCTGGTGCCCTTTGGCCCTGGAAAACCTTGAGGTCCTTGTTCTCCCTATACAGGATGTAAGAAAGAATGTTTCTATTAATTGTCCGGGATAACTCAGAATATTTGGACTTTGTTGACTTTCTCTGCTGTATAGTATCCCATTAAATAACAGGACTATAATTTATCCATTATCCTATGGATGAACATTAATTTCTAATATTTCTATATTAAAAATAGTGCTTCAATGAATATTTTTACATACCTTTGCACAATTGTACACTTCCCTAGGAGGAAACCTTTACATCAAAACAAATATACAGAATAGTACAAAATAAAATGAACACAAGTAAATACTTTCTGAAGTTGAACTGAAATACTCAGTTCTTCATGAGCCCAGCCCTAACATCTAACAGCAGATTTTCACAACTAGACTCCAAGGTTTTTTTTAATCCTCTGACATGTTGTGTTTCTAAATGGATTGCAAGTGTGGTGTTACACTCTTGCCTCCTCAATTCAACACAAGAGGACTTAAAACAAGTTTCCTACCATGGTCAGACTTCTCAGAACTTATTCCCTGAATGGCATTGCACCTTGGTATCCCTTGAGCCAAGCCCAGTGCTATAATATAGCGGACCCACCAGGAAAGTTTATGCAGTATTGTACAAATCCTGGGCTCAGCTAAGGAGACTCATGCTTGAAGAAGAAGTGCTTTCTTTATTAATTGCTTAGTTGGTTGAAGTGGACAGGTAAAGATTATTGGTCTCTATTCAATTTAGAGTCAAGAGAGAATCCTCTTTTCTCACCAGGGAATCTGGAGGTTTTAAGAGGTCCTGAACCTGGATAGGGACTGATATTGGTTACATATACCCTAAATATTAAGTCAACACTTGGATGTGAAGCTGAAGATTCAAGGAAAATGAGAAAAATCTGTACTCTTTTTCAGAGAAGGCACTCCTCCCACAGGTAGGTATCAGGAAGACAAAGAGGCAGGAATGTACAGGAAACAGATCACCCTCACTACACACACTGAAAGCCATGCTTCAGCAGGAATGAATCTGCAGCCTCATCTGGAGGAGGAGGCAGAAGGTCTGTCTACATACAGACTGGAAGGCCAGAGCTTAAAGTGGCCTGAAACACCCTGAGGAGTTGCATGCCTAGAATTCTACTGTGCTCTGCTCTAAGTAAATGTAAAGGAAAAAAAAAATATGAGAAGGAAGTATTCTCTTAAGGAAGATGTTCCAGTTAAAAACACTTTGGTGGAGGTTTGTTTTCTCAGATTTTTATGAGATGAATGAGCTATTTGTGGAAGGTAGCTTTGGCTTGTCAGGGAGTCTCAGACACTGGGATCAGAACTGGGAGAATTGAGATCAGAGATCCAGGAGGGTTTCTGGCCAGGTATGAGGAAATTAAAAGTTCACGGGAGAACACTAAAAAGAAACGAATGGTTGGCTCTGTCCCAACCCCAAAGGACAGCCAGAGAGCGAATCACTGTGGGACCCAGCTGCAGTGGTGACTTATCACTGGGACATCTATATTTAGACAAAGGGAGTCCACCTTTCAACAATTATTCAGAATAATTATTCTTTGACAACATCTCAGATCTCCACAACAGCTAATACAAAAGACGTCCAATAAAAGTTGGTGACTAACTAGCTGCTTTTAAGAAATGACACAATTTCCTAACAAAGTTAAAAGCTATTGTGGCTTCCTCACCACACCCTGAGGGGAAAACCTCAGAGAGCCAGTTATCATGTTTGGATCCTTCTATGTTCAGGAATTTATTTTGGGATATTTCACACATAAACATTTTCTATATAATTGCTAGAACTATAGTCATTCCAGGCACCTGGATTTCCTTATAGTGAAGGCATTTTCCCCCACTTTAAATTACCAGTTTCCCTTCAAAATACTTGAAGTCTTCCTATAACTTTCAGAGTAGATTACCAGGCTAAAAGCCTCTTACCACGTAAGTCCATATCTTAGCTTGGCAGAGGTGGACACTATACAATCAGATTTGTTTTTTTCCCTTTATAAGTCTCAGGAAAAAGATAAACAATGTTTTTAGCGCGAGTCAAAGCAACTGCAGGAAACAACCTTTCAGAAGGTATGATTAAGTGCAAAATTTAAACCTAGCTTCTTAATCACTGTACCACTTTGTTGACTCTTAAATCTGTCCTGTTAACAATGTGATAGTTTTGTTTTCAGATGATTGCTTAATCTCCAGGAAAGAAGTTTTTAAGTGTAATGCACAACTACCTGAATGCTTCAATGATTTTTTTTTATTACTGATGTCAGGAAACAATAGTGTTTTTTTCTAAATGTTCTATAAGATGCAGTAATTAAAAAAATAAAATTCATAGATAATCAAAGAATGTAAAGGGGACGTCTGGCTTCTGTTCAGAATATAGAAAAGTAAAAAGTCAATCCTTCCCTTGTTCTTACAATGACTTACAACCTGTGGAGTCACAGCTTTTTTTGAATCTGTCATAGAGCTGTGGTTTCAGGGAAATCGGCCAACTCCACATATAAGGAAGCACGAATCGTCCACAGAGAGGCAGAACCTGACCACTCAATACCTGGGGGAGAGCCCAGGATTGGTAAGGAGGATTTGACTAAAATTTTTAATAAATTGCTAAAGGCCAATACAGGCTACCAGGAGAGGAGGAGAGCTGGAGGCACAAGGGGAAATGGCACCCATCACAGGCTCTTCTTCTTTGGGGACCTTACCAGTGCTCATAAGAAACCTAGGGCAAGTAAGAATCTGAAGAAACTCTCTTCTGGTGCAGGCAGAGGGAAGTAGGAATCTCCAGTGTCTTGGCCTGTCTGTGCTGACAATATACCATGGAAATAGGTTGCTTATAAACAACAGCAATCTAATTCTTATAGTTCTGGGGCTGAGAAACCCCAGATCAAGGCATTAAAGGATTCATTGTCTTGTGAGGGCCTGTTTCCTGGTTCATAGATGGTGCTTTTTGCAGTGTCCTCACATGGTGGAAGGGGCAAGGCAAATCTCTTAATTACCTCCCCAAGGCCCCAGAGTGCCTGGTAGCATTTCAACATGGATTTTATGTTCAGACTATACCACCCAGGGCAGGGTACGACACTCCCTGTGAAACAAAAGTCCTAAAACTCTAGGGAAAGGCAGCAAACATTGTTATCTTGAGGGCACAGCGGATGACCCATGCCCACTGGGGGCCGGAAACAGAGTCAATCTGTGGGAATGAATCCTGGCACCGACCTGTAGAGCAGCTCCACTGCTTGGGGAGGTTCATAAAGTCAGGCTCAGCCAAGACCGTTAGAGGCCTCTATAGATTTGCTGGAACTCATAGAACCACACACTTAAAAGAGGGTGAAAGTTACTTTAACTAAATCATTTTTTACTAAATAATAATTTTTAAGGTAAAAAGAATCAATGAAATACTTGGGAAAATGTAAATAATGCCTCTAGATTTGATAGTATTATATCAATAATAATTGCTATTTATCACCCTACTGTGTTATGTAAGAGAATGTGTTTGTAGCAAAAGGACTGCAGTTAGGGTAAAAATGACACTGTAGCTGGAACTTACTCTCAAAAGTTAGAGAAAAAGAATATGAATGTTGGTACACACACATACTTTGATAAAGCAAATGTGGTGATGTTAACTTTTATGGAATCTGGTAAAGGGGATACGGGAATTCTTTGTACTATATAACTTTTCTGTAAGTGTGAATTACTTCAAATAACATTTAAGGTTAAAACAGCATATAAAATGAATGAGTGTAAAGGTAAATGAATGCATTAAATGACTGCACACAGGCATCGGCTATCATCCCAGCAGCAGCTAAAAAATATAAGTATACAAGTGTTTTGTCTACCCAAAGTTTTGGGTACCCACAGGCCAAAAGAATACCAAGGGACCTAAAACAAAGCCCTGGTGTGGATTTCCTGAGGTGACTCCAGCTCTTTATATACAGGAGGCTTCTATCATCACCAAGAACCTTTGTATTTCCCCAGGATTGAACTGAAGATGGACTTCAGTTCAACCACTTGAACCAGAGATGGCATTGTCCTGCCTGAACACGGCCAGTTCATAAGCCCAGCACTGGTTATCCACCACCACCAGACCGACCTTTGCCTGCCTAGGCATAAGGGCAATGCTAACAGAAAGTAGATACTTAGGCTGCAAGGCAACAAGGGAGCCTTCAACAGCCATTTTCCCTTCCTGTTTGAGTCCCATCTCCCAAGTTTCCTCTGTCATCCCGAAGATGATAATAGAGATATTTATAACACAGCAATACTTATATCTAAAGAGATACATACTTCATTTTTACCAAAGGGTATGAAGGTGCCCATTATTAAGTAAGATAAGAAACAAGTTATTCTAAGATTTCAACACAGGCCTGTTGTCTTGGACTGAAATGTGGAAGGAGAGAGAAAACAGACTCAACTGGAATTTTAACCAAAACCCAGGCTCAATGTAGTGACAACACTTTTATCAACAAACTTTATGACTTTCAATTTTACTGTTGAGCTGTTTTCTTATCATTTTCTATAACTTGCTCAAAGAAAAAAGGTTAAAATCAGTAATTATAAAAAATGTCCAAAGTCCAGTATTTCCGGTTCAAATGGAATTCAAGTTCCTCCTGTCAAGGGCTGCAGTCCTGTCTGAGAAACTGCCACGACCTGGTTATATATTGAAAACAAACAGCACTTCTAGCTAAACAGCTACAGGTTAACCAGGGCACTCTAGGCTGAGAGGGCTAGCTGTAGAAGCACTGGGGGGGGGGGGGCATTTTGCATTTGTAAGGAATATTCTTTGCTAAGATGCAATCATATAACCTATTGAAAGCCCAAACCTAGCCCCATTACTTTGTAGTGGCCCTCACATGTACCAAACTTTTTAAAAATTACAATTCTTTCCTCAGCTTCTTCTCTAGTTTGCCTTTCCTCCTTTCTGATGGTGCTGACTGTATTGCTAATAAGGAAAAAAAGGAGTTATACATTTTGAAGATGGGGAGTGAAAGCCTTCTGCAGCTAGAATAGCGCAATCAATGTTGAACTAAGATGCTGGTTGACCTAGTGGGGACATGGAAGAGTTAGAAAGAAAGAACAGTGACCTGTCTGAACAGTCATCTGGTGTTTAATGTGGAATCCAGGAACTACTTTGTATTGAAAGGGATTGCTTTCTCCTTTTTAGTAATAGCCAGTTCACTTGAGAAGAAAAATTGACTTTCTCTGTGGCCTTTCTAGTACATAAAATCATGCAGGTCGATCAGAAGCACTTATCCACAGACTCCTAGAACAACCAAACTTTGGCATTATCTCCTTATCCCAGAAATTCTGATCATAATCATCTCCTGTTGCAACTAGAAACATTTATTGTATCCCTATGTGCAGAGGACTGAGTTTATGTTCCTATTTAATTTTTGTAATAATACTGGGAACAAACATATAAACGAGAAAAGCTAGGCTTTTGCAATTCTTCCGTAGCACCCTGGATTATATCTGATTTCATAACAATGTTTTCAACAGTAATTCTCTCTCTAAACTGCAAGCTGACAGTCCCTCCAAAACAAAACAAAAGGTCCACTGATTTTTCCTTTTGGAACAGAGTATAGTAGAAGCTGGGCAGTTTCCCCTTCTCTAACCTGATAATCAATAGCTTCTAGTTTGTTTAAATCCTTTTCCTTTGAGGAATTAAACTCTTCTCACTTAATGTCCCATTTTCATACATTAACATTCTCTAATGGGCACTACGACAGGCTAATGCTTGTTCGATACAGCAGCCCATTTGGCTGGGAGTAGACTGAATGAGTGAGTTACACGTTATCAGAGGAGCATTTGCTGGACTGCAGCTCTGATGCATGTGGTACCTGGCCAAAATACAGTCCCAATGGGCTTAACAGAACAAAAACATGGCTTCGATATATTTTATTGTCATTCAAATGGTGATCTAGCTCCATTGTGTCTGGTGAGAGACCAGAAAAGCATTTACTCTTTACAGATTGAAACACTGATATTGAGTCTGTTCGTAGAAACAGTTTAAAACCCTGGTGATTTGTATTTCTTTCTTCAGAGCCTCTGTTGAAACCGGGAAAACAGTCAGCCTCATAACAAGGGTTTTCTAAACAGCTCCCATGGAAACTTCCATGAGCTGGACCAAGATAATGCTGTATCCATTTTCTATGGCTACCATAACGAATTACCAGAAATTTAGTGGTTGATAACACCACCAATCTATTCTCTTATAGTTCCGCAAGTCAGAAGTCTGAAACCAGTTCCACTGAGCTAAAGTCAAGGTGTTGACAGGGCCAGGTTCCCCTAGTGACTCTGAAGAAGTAATCTGTTTCCTTGATTTTTTTTTTCCATCTTCTAGTACCTGTCCACAGTCTTCCACTTCTCTCCATCTTCCTGTACCCCGTCTGTTCCCACCACCACCTCACCTCTTCTGTAGTCTATTTTCCTCTGCTTTCTTCTTAATTGTAATTATTAGGGCCCACCCATATAATCCAGGATAATCTCCCCACCCCAGAATTCCTTCTGCAGTGTATGGTGATATACACAAATTCCAGGAACGAGGACATAGATATTTGGGAGCCATTATTCAGCCTACCACAATGGCTTTTGTCCCATTTATGCAAAAAAAAGTAAGATCACTGTTGTGTTGCCTGTAATTTAATATACTTCTCTTAGACAAGATTAATATGTATATGTGCAGGTTAATGTCATTTGCACTCCAGGAGTGCTGAATTTAAACTTAAAATATAGTCATGTGCTGCATATTGTCATTTTGTTCAACAGACCATGTATACAACAGTAGTCTCATAAAATTATAATGGAGCTGAAAAGCTCCCATTACTTATTGCCATCATCATATTCCAATAATGTCACAGCACAATGCATTTTGTACACATTTGTGGTGATGCTGCCCAAAACACACCTACTGTGCTGCCAGTCATCTAAAAGTATAGCAATACAATTCTGTACAGTACATAACTCAATAATGATAATAAATGACTAGGTGCTAATTTGTGTACTTACTATACTATACTTTTTATCATTGTTAGAACATACTCCTATGTGTGTGTGCGTAACATCCTTACTGTAAAACATATGCACAAGGAGGAGCCTCATACATCTCATGTTTACTACATTGCTTGATTGCATCAAGAAGCCATATCAAGTAACTGACCTGTACCATCTAGGTTTATGTAACTATACTCTGTGATATTTGTGCAATGATGAAATTGCCTGGTGACGCATTTCTCAGAACATTTGCCTGTCCTTAAGCAAAGCATGACTGTACCATAATCAGTAGTCCATACTTCCAAGAAGCATACTTCAAATATTGCTATCTATTGTTCCAGAGACATAAAAAAGCAATTCATCTTTGGTGAAATATGGGGTGTTCAAGATAGGTGGTGGCTAGAAATGTGCAGGTCACTTGCCCCTGCATGAATGGGGCCCAAGAGTCAGGTGAACCCACAGGCCATATACTTTTGGTAGAGCACCACAATTTCAAAACTCCCTTCAGTACAGGTGCCTCATACCTTCATTCCATAATGAAGAAACTCTTCACCTGATCTGACTTGATCTGGACCTGGGAATAGGGTTGCATTTTCCTCAGAGTGATTATTTATGTAGTGCTTATAAAAATGCTGAAGAAGACATGGAATTGGAACCTTTCAGTGTGTTGTGTGGGGGCCCATTTGCTAATAAGGAGTTAAACTTAGAGTAGAATTCTATCTGAAACTTGCTTTAATGAAAACAGACCACCTGAGATAGCAGGCTTATCTAGGAAGAAATAGGTTATTGTAAATATTTACAGGGCACTGATACCAAGAGAGTAAAAAATATAAATATCCAAATTAGGTCCTACTCAGCTCATGTAAGTTACATCCAAATTATTCTCACTTTTGTGAGTCAAGTTTTCCACATCATTTTTCTTAAACTTTTAGTCTCTATTTCCATTTTTCTATTTATAATTACTAGCAGGTGATAAAATGAGTGAACAAGTAACAGATGAACATTTGCAAACAATCTCAGCAAAATCAAGCCCGGTAACTGGGCTGTTTGTTTCATGAACCTGTGTTCACTGTTGATTTTCTATCTGATTGACAAAACTTAGTCCGTTGTTCCAATAATAATTATTCTTAGTTTAAATCCGAAAATTAAATGTATTGATAGGTCACAGTGCAAAGAGTGCCGTGGTTTTGAGGGCTTTACCAGCTGGTCTCAGCTGCATACATTAACACGTCTTGCCCTCTTGTCTAAATAGCTGTCTATAAAATCTGCCAAATTTTATGAACATCTTACATAGCATTTGAATACACTTGTACTGCCAATGATAAATACAAAGAGACAGGGTTGGTTGAGTGGCAGTTGACTGTGCTAGGGACAAGGACATCTGGAATGCTCCCTTTGCTGGCCATCTGCATAGCACAAGTCTCCCAGTTCTCCCTGTATTTCTAGTAGCCCATGCTCTTAGTTGGGTTTGATGACCTCCACACTTCTCTCTTGGTGCTCCTTGTGCCCTCACAAAGTCTGCCATAGTCCTTCACTTTTACTTTAATATCCTTAACAATCTTGTCCACATCTATGATTTTAGTGGTGATCTTAGAAGGCTAATCTCTAATCCTTTAGTCCCCAATTCCATTTTTGTCTCCAAACTCCATGCCTGACTTCTATGTACTTTCTAGAGCTTCCCACATACTAAACATCTCAGAACCAAATCTGTCAACTACAATAATCTTACTGAGCCATGTTTGCTTTCCTTTACCTCTCAGTCTCTCATGCTAATGATTTTGTGTCCTGACCTCTGTGCTCCCCCAACACCCTCACTCAATCTGTAGGTGAGTCCCAGACCTTGCAACTATTCTAAGAAGGCTTCCCTGATCTGCCCTCACCCCAGTCCAGATGAATGCCCTCATATCAACCTAAACCTCTCTTGTAGCATGCATCTCCTAAGATGCTTGGATGTTCACATCATCTCTTTTCTACTTATCATGAACTCCCAAAGTAGAGGCAATGCATTTTATCTTTCTGCCTTTTTATCTAAGGTGCCTATTTTGGACAGCATGTCATGCTGAGTCAGTGGAAGCAGAGGCTAACCTTCTTTTTAGTAGAAGTTACCTGGAGACCAGGCACCCTAAACTCTTGTCTTAATTAGCCTTGCATACCCCATAGATGTCAAGGTGCTTCTCAGGTTAATTCAAGGCAAATTTCATGATAACTTTGCAGGGATCAATGTGAAAAAGAGATAATAGGAATGTGTGGAAAAGTGCCAGCCGATCATTCATTATGTGGATCAACTGAAGAAGGTTCTTTGGACTTAGACTGTAGAGCTGAGTCCAAGCCAATTTATTAATAGCTCCTGTCATATTGGCCTCTGAGATAGTTGAATAAAACAGGTAAGGGGATCTTTACAAGTTAGAAAACCACTGTGGCTCATTTAAGAAGCATTCTGCTGATGGCACATGCCACTAAAGCAGTGCTGCAAGGTGCAAAGACAGCAGGAAATGCTGACCAGGACAGACACAGCCAAGGTCTCAGCAGAAGGAAATGGGGCCTCAGTGCAATATTCAATCCTTGTGCCTGAATTTGCTGAATGAAAGAATTCCATGAAATGTTGTATGCTTTTCAAACTGCTCTTTTTTTCCCCCATATGCCAGACAAGAATGGACCCAGAAGCAGTGGAAAGGGCAAAGCCTCCTTCATACTGATTTAATAGTGGAGTAGGCTGAATAGTGGCCTCCAAATATAGCTGGGTCCTAATCCTGAGACCTGTGAATATAATCTTAAATAAAAATAGGGTCATTTGCAGACATGATTTCTTTAAAGATATTGACATATGGAGATTATCCTGGATTATTTGGGTACATCAGATCAGAGAGAAGAAGAATAAATTTGATAGCAAAGAAGGTAGCTATGTGATAAAAGCAGAGAGAAATCAAAAAGATACAATAATGACTTTAAAGATGGAAGAAGGAAATATGCATGATGAGATACAAGCCATGTGTCTCTAGAAACTGAAAAAGACAAGGAAGTATATTCTTTCCCAGAGCTAACATGTTAATGTTGGCTCACTAAGATTCATTTTGGATTTCGGGGCTCCAGAACTATAAAAGAATAATTTTGAATTGTTACCACTAAATTGCATTTAGTTGCCACTAAATTTATGGAAATGGATACTGTTGTCCCTCCTACTTTTAGCAGATCAAACCATAACAAGAGTGTTCTGCATTAAATTATTGAAAAAATAATTTGGCTCCAAAATATTTTTAGTGCCAAGAAGTGCACACTCTGACATTAAAATGAGGAGGCCATCAGCAGTGTTCAGAGCAGTTTTGGGTTTTACAGGCAAGTGGCTCCAAAGATGGCTCTTCAGGGAGTGGTGGTGTTCTGTAACTTTTCTCTCTTCAGGAGAAAAAGCAATGCTGAAAAATAATATTTCACACTAAGAGGAAGAGAAGGCTATTCAATGTATCAGCTTGCCTTTGCAATATGGCTGGAGATTGCTGGAAGAAGACTATGAATCACTAAAACCAATGGTTCAGAAACATCACACTTATTCTTTTAAACTTGCTCAGGTTTAGACTCACATTGCTTGTGAACTAAGTTGTTGCAATAGTTTTTTAAATCTATGTCTTTCTTCAGCTCACATCCATCCATTCCAGAGATCTTCAAAAGTGAGGAAGCAGGAAATGATACTTCAGAAGACCCTGAGAATCTGAGGGAGGTAGATATTTCTAACTACACAGTCCACCTCCTCTTTCCCATACCTCTGTCAAACAAGGAATCATTGCTGAGTTAATGCACTGAGCATGCAAATGGTGTAGAGAAAGAAAAACGAGAAGAAAGTATATTCCCAAGCTGTAATAGAGTCCAACACTCAGCTGACCAGGTCACTCTGTCCTTAAAACCCTTCCAGATTATATACCCACAAGAAATGAAAACATATGTTCATACAAAAACTGGCACATGAATGTTCAAGACAGCACTATTTATAATAGCCCCAAAGTGGAAACAACTCTAATATACATCAATGGACAAATGGATAAATAAAATGGAGTATATTCATTCAATGGGATATAATTTGGCCTTAGAAAGGAAGTTCTGTCTAGATAGGGCAGAAGGGTGGGAGGGGAAGGGAGGGGCATGGGGTTAAAAATGATGGTGGAATGTGATGGATTTTATTATCCAAAGTATATGTATGAAGACACAAACTGGTGTGAACATACTTTGTATACAACCAGAGATATGAAAAATTGTGGTCTATGTGTATAATAAGAATTGTATTGCATTCCGCTGTCATATATAAATTTTTAAAAATTAATTTAAAAAAGAAAGGAAGTTCTGATATATCAGGGATGCATTTTTTAAATTATGCTGTGCAAAAGAAGCTAGACGCAGAAGACCACATGTTTTATGATTCCATTTGTATTAAATGTTTAGAATAGGCCAATCTATGGTGCCAGAAAGATTAGTGTTTTCCAGGCCTCAGGGTTAAATGAGAAAGGAATGTGAGTGATTGCCAGGGACATGAGCTTTCTTTTGAGGATGATGAAAATGTCTAAAATTAGGTTGTGGTGATACTTGCACGGTTCTGTGAAAATTCTAAAAAATTATCGAAGTATCTACCTTCAAGGAGTGAACTATATAATATCCGAGCTCTTTTTCTTTTTTATTTATTTTTATTTATTTTTTTATTATTAGTTGTTCAAAACATTACAAAGCTCTTGACATATCACATTTCATACATTTGATTCAAGCAGATTATGAACTCCCATTTTTACCCTGTATATATATTGCAGATTCACATCCGTTCCACATCCATGTTTTTACATACTGCCATACTAGTGTCTGTTGTATTCTGTTGCCTTTCCTATCCTCTACTATCCCCCCCTCCCCTCCCCTCCTATCTTCTCTCTCTACCCCCTCTACTGTCATTCATTTCTCTCTCTTGTTTTTTTTCCCCTTTCCCCTCACTTCCTCTTATATGTAATTTTGTATAACAATGAGGGTCTCCTTCCTTTACCATGCGATTTCCCTTCTCTCTCTCTTTCCCTCCCCCCTCTCGTCCCTGTTTAATGGTGATCTTCTTCTCATGCCGAGCTCTTTTTCAACAAACAACCCTTTCTAGGGTTCCTGTCATCAGAGCTGTGATCCCCAAACTTTGATGAACATCAGAAAAATTTGTAGAACTTGTGAAAATAAGGATCCTACTCTCTGGGTTCCACTTTCAGAGTTACTGGCTTTGGGGGTTCAGGTAGAGCCCAAGAACCGAGTGTCTACCAGGTCCTTAGGTGACACTGGTGGGGGGTGAGAGGCAAAGGCAGCTTGCCTAGAGAACTGCCAGGGGACAAGATCCTGCAGAAGCTCTGCAGCGTGGCATGAAGGCCGGCCCTGCACCATCTGGCTCTGCCTGTGTCCCCAGCCAGCTTCTCCGTAGGCTTCATCTCACCTTAATCCTCATTCACACACATCTATTTCTGGCTCTCTTACTTTTCTGGGTGGGGGCAAGGGAAGTTACCAGGGATTGAACCCAGAGGCACTCAACCACTGAGCCATATCCCCAGTCGTTTTTTGTATTTTATATAGAGACAGGGTCTCACTGAGTTTCTTAGTGTCTTGCTAAGTTGCTGAGCTGGCATTGAACTCATAATCCTCCTGCCTCAGCCTCCTCAGCCACTGGGATTACAGGTGTGCACCACTGCACCTGGCCTCTCTCACACTTTTTGCCCACATATTAGACATAAACTTATCACCATTGTCAATTTAAAAAAAAAAACATATCTGCCTGTGCAGAAATTATGGATGCTTCTAAGTGTTTCTGTTTGAGGCATGAATTATAGGGTACAAGTTCTACATTGCTCTCATAGTTGTATCATCTTCAGAAAGGATCATAGCTACTAGAAGACAGTGCATTCTGTAACCTGTGATTTTCCACCAGGAATTAGTGCAAAAAGGACTATCAACTAATTTTCAGGAAATGTCTTTCAGGAAATGTCTTTCAGCAGAGGATTCACAACTTTAGCCCTTTTATAAATCACTTTTTTGGATATACTATGGGGATTAAAGAAGTAATATTTATAAAGTCCTATGAATTCTTTCAATAAGAGAACCTTATGATTAACACTTCCTGTAAGCAAACCTTAACCTCACTCATTTATATGCCCTGTTTTCCTTTCTCATTTCCAACTTAACACAGAAATTATTCCTGACAATGCAGACCAGATTCAGAGAGGCAACTCTTACCCACTCAGGGACGATTTTCTCTTGATTTTCTTCATAAGCTACTTAATGACACATGAATAGTAGGTCTTCCTCTACCATTGCATGTATGGATAGCACATCAAAGGCCAAGAAATAAAACTATGAAAAGATCCATAGAATCAGAGTCTCCTATAAAAGCATACCTTTAAAGTCATTCATTACCAAAGTTAACTCAGTTTTTCTTGCATCATGCTTGCTTCAAGGACATATCAAGAAAACCCCCGAGTCAAAGTATAATATAAGAGGCAAGTATATGGATAATGAAACTGTATTCTCAAAATTTTATAACCTAGACTCATACTCAAAGTGAAATAGAAAAATTACATCAAAGAATTAGCAGCAGCAGAAAAATCTTCAGGTAGGCAGATTTCATTTGCATACAAGAAAGGGAAGTCTACCAATAGCTAAAGGAATAAGCCTTTCAAGACACAAAGAAGTGAAAATGTTAGTATAGTATGAGAAAATATGAGAAGTTATCTCTGGCAGGGGGAGAAAAATATATAGATAAATGACATTACAAGCATTTAGTGTACTATAATATAGCTATTACAAATAAATTCTATGTTGATTAAGAGGGCATCCAAGTTATGTCAACTGGAAGAGGAAGCAAAGAAAGTTGAAAAAAATATGCATAGAATGATTTTTTTAAAGACACTGTGCTATCTGTATGTATACACAGCTACTCTAAAATATGGAAAACACACCAAACTGCAACAGTGATCGTCTCTATAGAGACAGGAATGAAGGGAAAGGGGAAAATTTTACAACTTTACATCATATGAGGGATGCAGATATAATACAAGGATGCATTATAGCCATATTTTAAACTAACAAAGTTTTGTAAAATAGCTACGAGGTCTTTGGAAAACATACAATAAAAGAAGAATGCTTCTGTTCTCAGGGATGTTCATACTCTGAACAGTCAGGTATTCTTAAAATGTTGTAGAATGGCCAGGTGCAATGGCACATGCCTACAATACCAGCTACTTAGGAGAACTGCCAAGTTCAAGGCCAGCCTGGACAATTAAGCAGAACCCTGTCTCAAAATAAAAAATAAAAAGGGCTGTAGATATAGCTCAGGAGTAAAGCACCCCTAGGTTCAATCCCCAGTACTGCAAGAAAAAAAAAATGTTGTAGACTTAGAATGAAATCTTGTGTGGGATGGAAGGGGGCTTAGAGGAAATCTTTTCTGATTTGAAAGATCAAAGACACACCTAGCAATTCCTTTCTTTTTGCAATCACAATTTTATCCCTGTTTCCTCAGTTGTTCCCATCAGCATACAACATACTCTAATATCTCCCATCTTTAAATTAAATATCTTCTTTAATCATATACTTTCCTCCCTGAATTACTCTATTTCTTTGTTCCTCTTTTCGGAGTGTTGCCTATGTTCTCCATCTTTCCTTCCTTCCTCACTATTCTCTCCTTTCAAAAACTTCTTTTTAAAATAATTTCAAATTCACAAAAGTATGCAAGGATAATATGAATGTTTTCCCAAGATTACTTTCATCAAGATTAATCAGTTGTTAATATCTCCCACATCTGTTTTACATATTCTCTCTTCATCCTTGAAGATAGGAGGAGGATATGTGTGTACCTATAGCTCTCCTCAAGGTCACCAGTGACTTCCATATTGTCAAAAAATCTAATGATCATGTTTTAATTCTCATCTCATCAGCAGTACCAAAATCAGTGCTCCTTAAAACATCTTTACTTGGCTTCTGGACATCACTTCCGGTTGGTTTTCTTTCCACCCTACTGTCCCAACCTCCCAACCTCCTTTGCTGGATCCTCCTCATCATGCAACCTTCCAGCACTGCAGGATGAGCTGAGCCCTGTCCTAGGATCTCTTCTGTTCTCTAAGTTCACTCTCCACATGTTCTCATCTAGTCTCAACACTTCAAATACCATCTATATATTGTTAAGTATAATTTACATTTCTCATCCTGACCTCTTCCCTAAACTGTAGTCTTCTAGCTCTCAAATACCTATGGAATAGCACCACTGATAGGTTTAGCTTTAGAGGAACAAGTCTAAATTTCTACCTCCATTCTTTCTATATTTCTCACCTCAGGAAATGGCAGCTCCAGCCTTCCAGTCATTCAAGTCAAAAATCTTCATGTTCCTTGACTCCTTTGTTTATATTAGACCTCAGATCCAACCTAGAATACAATCGCTGCTCTCACTATTGCCACCCTGGCTAAGACATCATTATCCCTCACCTGCTTTTCTTTCTTTCTTTTTTTCTTTTTTTTTTGTGGTGCTAGGGATTGAAGCCAGGGCCTAGTGCACGCAAGGCAAGCACTCTACCAACTGAGCTACATCCCCATCCCCTAACCTGCTTTCCATCAATAGCTTTCTATCTCACTTCTTCATCTCTTCACTGTCTGCTGTCACATACTACCAGAACCATACTTAACATGATTTATATCAGGTCACTTCTCTGTGTGACACCCTCTAAGAACTTCTCATATCACCCATAGCTCACCGCATTCCAGTCAAGCTGTCACTGATGCTCCCCAACTATGCCAGGCATGGATTCTTACCCAAATCCCTAAGAAATCCCCAGTTTCCTCCTATAATGCCTGAACTTCTACCCCACTTTTAAACATGCAGCATTGAACACCACAGGTCAAGACCATAGAATAAAGGACAAAGATCATTGCTAACAAGGAAGTGTTTTTGACAAAATAAGCAAAAGCAGGAAATAAGAAATTCTTCCAGTGAGCAAGGTGTGGCCCTGAGTCTTTTGATCCTTTAATTCACACTTTAAAATCCCACTTTAATAAAACTGGTTACTCTGGGAAATTGTTTATTTTTGCACATTGGCTGACATTATTAGGATTAGTTCCAGTTGATGATCTCATCAGCAAAGTACCAAGGTTAAACCTCAGAACATTTTGCTTCCGCTTGTCAAATCTGGTTGCAATGTCATTCACCATATGCAATGAGAAATGGTAGATTATAAATACATGTACTCTGTGACTCAGAAGGAATGGACTCATTTTAGTGTATGGTATATGAATTCAGTCTTACTAGCTCCCAGTCCCACCTCATATATCACTCTTGATCACAAACACCATCCATTACTAAATTAGCATAGGAGACATGCTAAATGCAGACATTTCAGATTTAAAGATAATTGTTTTGTACAAATGTTTAGAGAATCAGACCACATGGACTTGCAGTTTTCATCACAAGTTGAACATCTGAGAACTAACTCTACCAGATATTAGATAAATATTAAGTCAAGATACAAAACAAGGTATAGTTTAAGTATCCTTATAAGGTAAAGGGCCAAGAGTAAGGGCTGTCATAGGGAATGTAAAGATCAGTAGGACTTTGATCTTAGAGGACTGAAAGATTGAGGAAAGTCAGGAATGAGCACTCAGATCATATATGTCTTGCTAATTCTTAAAGTTGATCGTTATTTGGGTACATGTTAAAAACATTTTTAGACTTGTTTTCTTGATAAATAAATACAGCCTTTTTCAAATTATATAATGCCTTTGGATAAAATATTCACACCCACAGTTACTATGGATGAAGATTTAATTCATTAAGAAACATACTGCAGCCAGGCGCGGTGGTGTGTACCTGTAATCCTAGCAGCTCAGAAGGCTGAGGCAGGAGGATTTTGAATCCAAAACCTATCTCAGCAACTTAGCAAGACACTAAGCAACTCAGTGAGGTCCTGTCTCTAAATAAAATACAAAATAGGGCTGTGGATGTGGCTCAGTGGTCGAGTGCCCCTGAGTTCAATCCCCAGTACCCCTACTCCAAAGAAAAGTATACTGAAAAATGTGAACAGCCAACAGAATACAAACACTTGTAGGACTTTGTCAGGGATGCCAGTAAGGCAAGTGGTATGTCTGTTAAATGTATATCCTAGGTCTGATAATTTCACCTCTAATGTCTTAGCATGTCATAATCATAGATTGAACAAGAAAGAAAAAGGACAGATTTCACATTTGTTCTTGTCAAAGGTAAAATGAAAATATTTATCTAGGATTAAAGTTTTTATTTTGGGCTACAATCCAGAGTTATGGTTATTATCTTGGGCTACAATCCAGATATCAAATACAGTTTGATATGCTTCAACATCCTTAAGTTCTGTGGGTAGATTTATAATCAGATTTATGGATCTGGCATCAATTCTGTCATAATAGAATGTTTTCCATTGCATGCTTCAGTTTTCAGACACTGGCCACTAGATACACATCGTTTCCAAAGGAGTTAGATTTATGTGAGCTAGATTTTTAAATGCCATTTGTCATTGCCTGGATTCCTGCCATAGCCTCCTTGGTGCAATCCTGGCCCTGTGACAGTCTATTCTCAGCCCAGTAGTCATAGTCATTCTTTCAAAAAGTAAGTCAGACCGTATCACATTGTTGGTCAAAACCCAGCAAACTACTCCCCACTCCTCTCTGTGGGAAAGCAGAGGCTCTCCCAAGTCGCCGTGGTACAGGCCCTTCCCCAACCTCACTGCTGTGACCTCCCTGACTTCATCTCCAGCCATGCTGGTCTCTCTGCAATTCTTTGAACACGTCAGGCACACTCCTGACACTAGAAAGCCTTTTCAGGAGCTCTTTCTTCTTCCTGGGATGTTCTTTCCCAGAAATCCACAAGAGTCCCTTGCCTCCTCCAGGTCTCCACTCAAATGGGATCTTGTCATAAGGCCATCCATTTAAAGATTCATCACACCCTTCCCTCTTCCTTTTCCTGCTCTTGTCATTGCTACAAAAGTTCTCATCTTCAAGCATACTATATAATCTCCATTTTTATTATACTTATTACCAATGGAACTCAATTCCTATGGAGTCAGGAATCTTTACCTCTTTTGTTTTGATATATCACCTCAAGCATCTAGAACCCAGCCTGTTATATTGCATGAGTTCAAGAAAAATTTATTAAATGAATTGCTTGAAATAAAATTGCATACAATTAGCCAATACTTACTAGTGGAATCAATGTTCCTTTTTGAAGCAGAAAGAACAGATGAATTTACATGTAAACATGTATATTAACTTGTCTTCCTGATATGCAAAATGAAAGCAAATTCTACTTTGAGAAGCACATTAACATTATTTGTCTCATGACCCTAGCAAAGAGTATGTGTATGTTATGTTATTATTTAAGTACATTCGTATCAGGAAACAAAGCAAATATGATGGCTTACTTTTAAAAATCACAATAGTAAGGTAATTTAAGAAGCAAAGACAGATCGAGGGCTATGAAAGATTAATTTCTTTCTAAAACTGGCACAATAAACACAATGGAAACTATTAATTCATTGGCTACTTCTTTCAAGACCAACAGAAGCCAGTTAGAGAACTTTTAAAAGATTAGTATTCCAATGGATTAAAAATCTATTTTCTGCTTTGAAACCATTTAAAGCCTTAATTGCATACACCAAAAAAAAGTCTTATAATAGCTCAGTCTATGCCAATGAAAATAAATTATAATGAATGTGTTAGTACTACTCTAAATATCATCTCTACAAATAAGAATTCACAGGAAAATCTGTCCATTCCCAAGGCTTAAACTTCCTGGTAAAAACCACAGTTGTGAAAATCTAACGAGTGGATAGCACCAGATGTCTCATTTATTTTTAATTTATTAACCTAAGAGAATCATGGGAAATGTAATAACATTGCATAATTATTGGCTGATCTAGTGACAGGCAATGATATATTAAGGTTCCTCTATCTTTAATTAAGACAATATGAGTTGGACCTATATTAAAAGTAGGACCTATATTAAAAGTAGGACCAATCAAGAACTTACTGAATACATACCCTATCACTGAGCAGAATGCACTGGACATACAAAGGAACGACTACACACAATACCCTCAGGTTTATTTCTGTCAGACAAGTAAATTGTTTGTTTTTTCATCCTATTTTAGCAATAGATAATTTGATTACAAAGACACACATACAAAAAGCCAAATCCAACTCTTCTAAGTAAATATTTACCTGTTAGGCCAATCAGGTCTACCAAAGAGTCAAGTAACCCCATTCTATGAAAAACTAGAATCTAGAAAAGAATTAATCATTTCACAAGTTTAGGGCTCTCTCTACTGATAGAATTCAATAATTATTGAATTGTATACATGAATAAATCTTTTTTGTGGGTCAAAGAGCATGGTTACAGGGAAGTTCTGTCATCACCTGTCCCGTAACCTCCATATTTCCATTCACATATTCACTACTTTGTTCATTCAGTGAACAAATATTTACTAAGTGCCTACTATATTGCAGACATCCTTCTAGGTGTGAGGGAATTAGAGACGGATGAAAGAAACAAAACCCTTGCTCTTACAGTTTCTTTTTATCAGAAGACAGCAGATAATTAACCAAGTAAATAAAGACAAATGTTTTCAGATAATAAAAGTACTATGAAACCATAAAACAAGATAATAGAACAAAGGAGAATGGAGTAGAGGTAAGATAGTGTGGTAAAAAAAATGCAATAGTCAAAAATAAACTTGTACCAGGTGTGGCAGACATGCCTGTACTCCCAGCAATTCAAGAGACTAAGATGAGAGAATCACAAGTTCAAGGCTGAACTTGGAAATTTAGCAAGACCCTGTCTTAAAACAATAAAAATAAAAAGGACTGGGGATGTAGCTCTGTGATAGAGTGCCCCTGGGTTCAATCCCACTTTTAAAAAATATGTATTGTGTGGGCTGGGGTTGTGGCTCAGCGGTAGAATTCTTGCCTTGCACGTGTGAGGAACTGGGTTCGATCCTCAGCACCACATAAAAATAAATAAGCAAAATAAAGGTATTGTGACCATCTACAGCTAGAAAAATATTTTTAAAAATATATTTATTGTGTATATATGTATGTACATATATATACATATATATATGTGTGTGTGTGTGTGTGTGTGTGTGTATTTAAACTTGGTTTCTTTTATCTGTCTCAAGTTCCCTAACATCTAGGATGTCAGCATGCAAAATAGTAGGCACTTAATAAATATTTGTTCAATATATTTTATTTTAATATGTATACACACATATATGTATATATACAAAATGCATATATATTAAATGTTTATATATAGATTTTCAAAAAATGTATCTTTCTCCTTTTCCTTCAAATTCCCTCTATCTCAGAAGTGGAATATTTTTCTGCCTCTGTTTCTCCTCATTCAGAGCTCTGGTCTTCTCTTTGGATATCCTTAGGGCACGGTAGATGTCTGTTCTGGTATTGCCCTTGGGCCCATGATTCTCACTAGGAAGTGAAAAGCAGTCCTAAAGAATGGATGTTGAAGAATTTTTTATAAGATGAAGGAAAGATTATTATGGAGCTGTCTTTATGGCTTGCCAGTTTAAGTCATAAATACTCATAAAACTTCATAATCTTTCTTTTGTTGGGGATTCTCTGACCCTGAACAGGTAACTTATTTTACTTTCTCTCACTTCTTATATTCAAAATGACAAGTCATATTCTGCAACTGGATAAAGAAAGGTGCTAACCGTAAAAAGCCAACAGTCATAATGTTCTTCATGTGTTTATAAAAACCAGCGTGGATTGCAGACTCCTTAGAGATATGTCACAGAAGCTTGCCTACAAAGGAGTCCACCCTTCCACAAGCTAACTGGGAAAGGACTCCCTAAGCCTTTGAAATGTGTGACATTGCAGCAGTTGCTACAGTTTCACATGATGCAGCTACAGATCCAGCCAGATCCCACTGAGACTTCAGTAAACCTAGCAAAAAAATCAAAAGGTCACTAACTCCAATCCTTAAATTCTGATGGGACTGCATTTGCAGAAAAATAATTGCTTTTTATAAAAAAAAATTTTAGATTGACGAGGGAATTTTTTTTTTTAATTTACATTGTTGGGACTGGGGAGACATCATATATATGTCACATCTTGAAGTGTCAATTTTTAATTTTAAGATGCAGATTAAAATTTTGAGTGGCATTTCCTTTTCAAAGGCTCAAATTTATGTTTCCTCTCTCTGAAACCTGCCTTGACTTGATTGCTCCTATTATCTGGTAATTCAGAGAGCTTGGAGAAACAGTAGCTCTGGGTTACCTTGGCTTCCTAGGTCACTCAGACCTCCGAGGTCTTACTTACCATCTTTGTGGTTTGGCTTCCTACCTCACAGGATGGTGAGCCTTGAATAAAATAATGTATGGTATTTAGATAGCATAAGAAGGTCCTTGTTCTTTCTAGGAGCTCTAAACTTTGAAAGAAAAAGGGTGAAAATATATACTAGTAAAATTATTTCTGAACAATTGTTTCTGGTGGTAAAAAATTAAATGCATTTTATAAATTTTTATACTGAAATTCAGGGAGTAGAAAGACAGTAATAGCACCTAATTTATCCATGTCTCTTTTGGGGTAGGTGGTTACCAGGGATTGAACTCAGATGCACTCGACCACTAAGCCACATCCCTAGCCCTATTTTGTATTTTATTTAGAGACAGGATCTCACTGAGTTGCTTAGCTAATCATGTCTTTTATTCAACTGAGTTTTATATGGATGCTGTTACAAGAATGTAAAGGAATAAGTATATATATATGGTGTCCCTACTTTTATATACTAGACAGATAGTGGATGGATAGGAGGACAGGAGAGAGGAAGGAGAGGGAAAGGAAAGAGCAGTTTAAACCAAATGATTGTAATTTAAATAATGTGCTATTATAGCATGATGAGTAGCTTTGATATATAACGACTCAAGTGAAATATTTCATATGATTTTCTAGATTTTGGTGACATTTCCAATCTCTTTTTAAAATATTCAGCATCAGCACATGGCATTGGACAATAATGTCTTCTTCCTAAGTCAGTAGTTGTTTCAACTTTTCCTTTGGGGTTGGGACACCACAACAAAGCCTGGTGTAGAGAACCATATTAACTTTGGGGGGAAAATGATTTCAAGATTGTTTTTCCTTTTAGGTTCACAACAATGTAAGGAGTGTTATAGAAGCTCAGCAAATCTGTTATGGCCACTGGTCATTGCACGGGTCCTTATTCACAGTAAACAGCTTGAAGGATAAGCTGTTACTAACGACAATTCAAGTCTGGCTAAGTTCAAAGTCTCAAGATTTCATTCCAATTCTGATTTGGGGAATTGGCTATTAAAAAGGAAAAATTTAATAATGAGATTGAAAGAGGAACACACTCTACTCTATCCCCCAATGCAGGAAGTAGAAAGAAAGAAAATGAAGGGGGAAAGATAAGGAAGAAGAGGGGAGGGGAAGAAGCATCTTTTTCCCTCACTGGCTTCAAGGAATAAAAACAACTTTGCCCAGAAGGAAAATGCAAGTTTGAACCTGCAAGTGGGAAATGCTCTTGGTCTCAGGCCAGTCCCACTGAATAACACCAACGTTCCCTGATGTGAGCCACCTGGACGCCTCTGAATACTGCAGCTTTTTGGGGATTGCTTTATAATCCATATAATTGTATTCAGTTTATACATTAAAATTTATACATTAAAACTTAATGTATAAAAACATGGGGATGCCTTCACACAGTGCATGGGATTTAGAGAGCCTAAGAAACATTTATGGACATTTATAATCAAGATCGTCTTGTAGCCAGTCTCCCCTACCACTATCAGTTTGGGGCAGGTATAGGCTCAAAACACCAAACTACTATAAATCCAACCCCTTTCTGGGTTTTGACTTTTATTTTTATGTAGAATTGTTGTGTTTTGTGTGGGTTTTGAAAGTTACAATAAAGGATAAGTATCAGAAGTTAATTCAAAGATGGTTTTAGCATAAGCACATCCACATCGTCTTTACTATGCTGTTAACTACATTAATTAACATTTCTATTTAATTTCTGAAGTATATGCAAATAGAATGCAGTGATCATATTATTACCAAGGTTGGCTTTATTTTCTGTTTTTTTATGCTGTTATTCATTTGTAGTCAAAAGAGGAGGAAATAACTCCAAGTTCAAACAAGAAAGAGTCCTAATTTAATGTATGTGTCTGTATACATGTTTCTCCCCAACTAATATTAACACCATCTATGGTGGTTTATGAGTTTAGAGACTAAAAAAAAATTAATAGTTCTTAACCTCTCTGCAGGTATTTGAGGCATTTGCAACTCTGTACATATCAAATCTACTCCTGGCTTTTTATAAGTGAAATTCTTTTCTTCCCCTTATGTCAGTTTTTTCAATGAATAAATCATTTCTCTTTGTCCTCTAAGGGTGGCAATTTTCTGTACTATAATAGATCCATTCTAACAACAAATCTAGTCAAATGGATTCTGGAAACACATTCAAAGCAATCAGGTCACAGGTAGGAGCCAAACAGGAGGCTGGCAGGTGGGCTCTTGAAGTTTCCACTACAGATTCCTGACATTCTTTGAAACAGCCTTTTTGGTGAAGGGACACCAGAATGAGCAAAAATACTTGATTTCATCAATAAAGAGCTTGGGCTGAACATAAACACAGATATTTCAGCACAAGTGAGATAACCAAAAGAAACCTACCTAGGAAATTACATGAATCTTGAACAGTGAGTAAAGAATCTTACAGGGTCTGGGTTCCATCCTAAATTTCTGAATCAGAGAGCTTTGGCAGGAGAAGCCACTTTTTAGGCTTTCCCCATGTTAGGCTCTATGAACTGGGCTGACCCATCCACCACCACACTCCTGCTGGCTTCAAGGCTGCTGACCTCCCAAGTAATCCCCAAGGCCTCCAACAATTCCCCGACTCCCCACAGGAGCCTGAGTGCTGGCCTTGTCTGTCGACGTCAACACTGTGTTCCTCATTCCATCTTTATGCCCTCCCTGAGGTCTGCCATCTCTTCCCATCCTGTGAGTCCAGCTCTCCTCCCAGATGTCACGCGTCCCACTTCCTCTGTCCATGGCTTTGCCACTGACATGGATGAGCATTTCCTCTTCGTTTCCTGGTTCTACCAACCTCCAGCCTCCCCCAGCTCTTTGGCTGGCACTCAGTCTGCCTCCTCGGACAAGTTCTAATCCATCAGGTGCTCCGATGATGCTTGAAATAAGATGATCAAGGCTCTAGGATTCTCTTTTATAGAATAGGATAAAAGAAACGGTAGGACTGAACTCAGTCTGTAGAAGCTCTGGTGTCTGTTTCCCACAGTATCAGGAGAATGAGAGAGTGTGTGAAGCTGCCTTGGAGCCCACCCGTGTTTTCTGTTCTCTTCTAGAAGCACCAACATACTTCCGAGCAACAAATAACTTTATATTTTCCATCTTTTCTAGAAATGGGTTCAATTATGTGTGGCAGCAATTTCCAGCTCTTTACCAAACTGGTGATTCCTTTTCATCCTGGGCACATAGATCACCTTTCCCAAAATCCCTTGCAATTAACTATGGCCATGCAGCCATGCAATAAAATTGAATGGATGTGTGCCTCCTCCTGATCAAGACTTTTAAGAAGCAGTTGTGCCCCTTCCACACATGCTTTTTCTATCTGAGGGTGGAAATAGTAAAGAGGCTCAGCTAAGGGAGGAGCGAGAAATGAAAGACAAGTTTCAATGAAATTCTGTGTGTAAGAAAACTGCCCATCAACCAGGAACCCACGGTGGACTGTTATGTGAGTCATTATATATTTGGAGGATTATGTGGCACTGGAGTCAGGACAACACTAGCTAATGAAACCAGCATATTGTGTTTAATAATATTAAATCACTTGAATGTTAGAATCCTAAACCTTCCTCTTAGAAAGTTCCAAGAACTAGTAGAAAGGGAAAGAAAGCAGGAAGAGATAATTATGTGAATAACTGTGAAGATTTACTACATACATAACCATAGGTTAAGTATATTATGTATACTATCTTATTTTTATTGTGCCTCACGACAACTTTAGAAGATAGTACTATTATTATCTTTTGTTAATCAATGTGGAAACTGAGGCAGAGATGCAGTATTCAGAAAGTGGAGGAATCATGATTCAAATCTGTTGACTCCATAGCCCATGTTGTTAACAACCACTGAGTACTCAACATTTGATACAATTTTATCTTCACAGCATCTTGTAAATGAGGCCTCCCTACTCCTGTTTTAAAAGTAAGAAAGATGATGTTGAACAAAAATAAATGATTTATCCAAGGTTATACAGCTCGAAAGAATCCAACCAAGGTCTGAGCAGCTCTAAGACTCTTTCACCATGAAGATCAGAATGTAGATGCAAGACAGAGGTCATATCGACTAAACTGCCTTACATTTATGGGTCCAGCTGATCTGGAGTTTGGTCTGCCAGCCCTGGAACAGTTTCACCACTGAAATCATGACTATGTGTCTGCTTTGGAGACATTTCTGTTAAACAGCATAGACCAGATTCCCCAGCTCATCAAGGAGAGGACTTTTACACACTGATAATAAACTGGCCAGGCCTAAAATAATCAACCCATCCTCTGCCCCAGACTCATGATGTGCCAAGTACCATCAATGCCCCAAGGTTGGATCAGTAACGCTCAAGCTTGAAGGAAGAACTGAAACTGGTTGTATAGAAGGTAATCCTTTCAATAATGAAGAATTCAGGAATAAGAAGAGTTATAAGAGAAACCAGTCCACAAATCTAACCGAGAAACTCTTTAAAGTTAAGGAGGGGTATCAGGAAACTTATTTATGAAAGGACCTCCTGATCCTTACTTAATACTAGGGGAATGAATGTCTGGGCTGAGAGAACACTGAAACTGACTTGAATAGATGAAGAAAAGGAAACTGAAGAACTGGAGAACAGCAACCTTGGTGGCCCACACTTGGCTTTTGCACCTGAATGTCCCACTGTCTTATGACGTCCCTCCTGGCCTCACAAGAGCTCCGTGGGCATATCAAGGAATCCCTTAAGACACAATGCCACCCCTTCTCCCTCCCAAAAATCTATGGGATGAAACATATCCAGTGTCTATCTCTAAAGCAGTGGTGGATACTGGAGGCTCACAATGATACAAGATGGTGGCATTATATAACCTCCTCACCCAGACTACAGACCTGAAAAGCCAAGGCCATTTGGGGATCAAAGACCACATCCCCATACTCATTCATTCAATCAGCAGACATTCATGGTTGGGGAAAAGCACTAAGGCCCTCAAGGAGCTGGAGTCCTCTGCTACGCAGAGCCAGCTAGGCCTCAGGAGGGGCTGCAGGAAACATTGGAATGCTGTCATGGTACCCAAGGTTGCCACAGCAGCAACCTGGATGGTCCCAGAGTCTCAGGGAAGGCAGGAGGAAAAATATCCCAAAAGAACACACTCTTCCACATGAAGAATCAAATGAATGGGAAAGGGCATAGGAAGGGGATCCCCTCTATCCCCCCATTCCTTCTAGTCATGTCCATCCCTTCCACAGATGGTAACCAGTGTCAGTCATTTCTGAATCAATCACATGATCCTTCTCTGACTTTTAATTGCTCTTAAGGTTAAGATCAAAATTATTATTGAGGTCTCTAGGATCTTGTAGGAACCATGATTAGTGGATAGAAAGCTTATTCATCTCTGTGAGGACGGGGTATGTGATGTGAGAGTTTTGACATTGGTTCTTTCCCTGTGACCTCTACTCATCACATTGTGTTGCCCTCCATTCTCTCTGGAATGGAAAGATTGATTATCTTCTGACTGTAAATTCCACAAAGACTAAGTTCATGTCTTTTCACTCACCCTTTTATGTCAGCACTTAGCCTACCTGCCTAACACAGATGGTGTTCAGTCAGTTGGCTGGGTGGGTGCAATGCCAGAACTAAAGAAACAATATTCCAGCAACAAAGTCAGGTGCATGCTGAAGCAGATCACTTCCGTGATTGAGCCCTGGCCCCTCTTGTCCCCATGGCTCAGAAGGCCCAGAGAGACAGAGTGTAGTTCAGACCAATGTTAAAGCTTAGCAGCGACAAAGGTTCCCATCAAAGCCTGCTAAGCAGAATAAAAGCAGGACCAAGTCTCTCTGATTCAAAAAGCCTTTGGAAAGTTGTGGGAAATACACCCACAAACAATTGTAAGGAGTGAATTTTCACTGATTATGTAGTCTTAACATGACTCGGAGCAATGCCGCCAACTGTTTTCTAGTTCCCTCCCTTTGGCCGTGATGGTATAACCAAGGGTCAGGAGATGAGGTAGGTGTCCTGAGGGAAATACTTCTGCCTGCTGCCAGCCAGCACCAAGTAATCCAACAGGTCTTGAAAGGTTTTATGAGTCAGCCTTGGTCAAGTAGCATTAGGTCACAGCCCTACGTGGAGAGAAAGCTTCTCATCTCTGAATATGTGATGTGGCAGTTTTGACTTTGCTTCTTTCCTTATGATGCTGGGCTTCATGACCTAGTTTCACTCAGGATAGATCTGAACATGGCATAACCTGGAGGGCATAAGAAAGGCCCCCAGCCAAATGAGTCATGGTTGGTGAAGACTGACTTAATGCAACTCAAGGTGCTTCAATGTGAATTAAAAAATAAATAAATAAAAGTGTTCCCTGAAAATAGAAGGGAAAAAATTACCACCAGATTTAAAGAAGTAGAAAGGTACATGAACTCCAAGCACATGTGAGCTGGGCTCATGTTGATAACAAGCCCGGGGCTCTAACACTCGTTTGTTTTCTATAAAAATTCATACAAAACATTATGTAAAGTATTAACCTCTTTTAACTGTAGAATTTAAGGATTAAGTATGAGAGTGTTATTGTTTATAGGAAGCAGAGTTTTTGCTTTATTTTCCAGTGCTTGTGTGCTATCAACAACATGCGGCGGGCTGTTTGCTTAGATACTTAGTCTGACAGATGAACAACTGTTATTTAAAAGACCTGCCATGGAAACCCTAGATGTTGTGTGATGAATTGTAAGATTTAACACAGATTCAGTGAGTTTTGCTCTTGATTTAGCTCACTCTCTCTACACAGGAGTAGGTGGTTTAATTCCATCACAGGATTTTCACATTTATTATCTTAGGCCCCTGCTGTCTCCTACTTACTAAGAAGTTCTGCTACTTGGAAGAGTCTGTTTTGAATGTTTCTACTTTTTTTTAGAGTCAATCTCAATTATCAATTCTCAATTGCCCACTCGCAAAGTTTTGCATGTTAATAAATAAAAGCCAGTTTATTACAGGGAATGGGATGGTTAAAAAACAAAACCAATATGTTAGAAGAAGGAAGGGAATTGTTTGAAATTATCTAGTAACATGTAGACATCAAACTGTCTACTGAGACATGGACACCCTAACAATACCCCCTTTCTAGATTGCCTTTTGTTGTTGCTGAGTAGAAATAAAGCAGAATACAAATGACCATGAATTCCAGTAACAAAGACTCAGGCCATCAGTGCACTGATTCTCACCCAGGCTACTCAGGAGGATCACCCAGAGAGTTTTAAAACCACAGCAGCCAGCCTGGTACAGTGGCCCACATGTGCCATCCAGTTACTCAGGAGGCCAAGGCAGGAGGATTATAAGTTTGAGTCCAGACTGGACAACACAGAAAGACCCTGTCTCAAAATAAAATTTAGAAAAGGACTGGGGATGTAGCTCAGTGCTGAGGTGCTTGCCTAGTATGCAGGAGACGCTGAGTTCAATCCCCAGTACTGCAAACAAGCAAACAAAGAACAGTACTCAATAGCTAGCCCCCCAGAGATTCAGATTTTAGTCTTCTAGTGCAGGATATAAATACTATTCAGAAAGCTCCCCCATGTGATTCCATTCATAGCTAAGACTGGAAAGTGCCCAACCAGGGAAGGAAGCTTACAGGTCAGGAAGGTGAGAGCTAGGGAACACAGAGCTGGCATGAAGTCTCCATTCAGCTCAGAAACCACAAAGAAGAAACCACCAGATTTTTCCACCAACCAATTTGATAATGTTAAGCCTCCATGAAACTATTGTGCTTATACCATTTCTACACTTCTGGATGATCTCTCTAACTACTAGATGCAATTTTAACTGCTAACCTTGCATTAAATCCATTTCATAATAGCCACATTTTGCATTATCCACAGCCTCTTCTCATCGCCCTGTGGAGTTGAGCAAGGATTCCAGCACAATCACATTCACTTACTTTAATTCCTTGTGATCCATAGCCAGGGGGACCAGGGGGGCCAGGCAAACCTTTTTGCCCAATATCACCCTGTGAGAAAATGGAGAGAAACTGAAAATAAAGTGTAAGAAGATTGAGGGAGAAAAAATTGTAAATATTACTGCCCTCAGCTTAAATTCTTTCTTTAGCCTAATTAGGAGCTTCTTGCTATCCATAAGCTATTTTATATTTTATTTAAAGCAGTGTTGTTCTAAATATTTTTAGGCTACTCAGATGGTTTGCAAACAAAATCTTACATGTAATCCAAATATAAATAAAGAGGTAAAGGCAGAGCTGAGAGGAGTAGACAGAAGGAGAGGCCCTGCTTGGCTCCTCTGCCCCACACCAAATCTGACAACCACTGATGCAGGATTCTGTGGGACCTGTGACATGTTATTCTGCTTCAATATGGCGCTAAAGGTTTAGTGAATGTTGATGTGGGCCCGTATTCAACTTTCTATGAAAACATGAGATAGTAAGTAAGTGCAGCATTTCCCAGGGTATATTCATAAGATGACCCCATGTTTTCTGAGGAAAGACTCTTTAATGGTGGAGTCAGATTAGAAAACACTATGTGCCTCCCCATGGAAATCTCCAGTGCCCATTAATACAGCCATGCAGCCCTTAAGGATGGGGATATGATCTGACAAATGCATAGTGACTGTTTCTTGTACAAACATCACAATGTACTTATACAAATTAAGATGGCTGTGACATCACTAGGCATTACACCTACCCTCATATGTGCAGTATGATCTGGACTGAAAGGTTGTTATATGGCACATATATGAAAGGTTCAAAGAAGTCTCCTAATAGGGATTATCTTTGTTTATCTCAGAAACTCCTATATTAACATTGAATAGAACAAACTCTGATAAATTGTGGGTTAATATACATTACCATATAAGTCAGTCTTTTTCATTTCAATATGAAAAAAAGTTTATTTTATTTGATTACTTCCTCATTGCAAAACTATTTAAGACCAGAAATGAAGATGACAATAAGGAGATAAGTGGATCCATATTCTCATCACCCAGTGAGATAATGATTTTTAACATCTGGGGGTGGGGGATGGTAGGGGATCTTTATATATAAAGGGATCTATTAGGGCTCAAAAATAGCTTGCTGCCACATGGAGTTAATAGACAAATAAGGGATAAATTGCAATCCTGGTAATTCTGGGATTCTCAGTAAAATCTTTGACTCAGAAAGTCTTTTTTTCTGATCATGGGGTTCACATTCACTCTGTACATTTGGGGTGTGCATATATCTATTTGAAATTTGAATCTATGATGACAGTTCATTGATACCTATTTTCCCTATGAACATGTCTGATACTTCTCACCTCATTTTTTTGAACAAATCAAAAACATTTCCTAAATAAATGAATAAACAAAACAGTTTTCCAAACTCTATGAAAACATATTGACATTTTGAATCAGATGATTATTATGAAAAGCCATCCTGTTCATCGTAGGATATTTAGCAGTGTTCTTGGGCCCTACCCACTAAATTCTAGTAGCACCCCGAGCTGTGACAGCCCAAATGTCCTTCTGGAGGTCAGGGGGAAGGACAAAATCTCCCTCACTGAGAAATACTGGATTAAAAGAATAAAAGGATGAATTATCTTAAAATTGGAGAAGAAAAAGAAGGAGACATAAAAATAAGGGCAAAGGGGACAAAGGAAGTTCTCGCCTTCTATGGGGACAATAAATCTAGATCCTTGCACCCAGGCTCTGCCCAAGCGAATGTGGCATATGACACAGTAGATACATGAGCCCCTGAGTGACCTGCTGAAAGGCCACCTGAAGCACCTCTGGCCAAAGCAAAGACGTGCTTCTTGATGAGAGCACAGCCTATACGAAACCTAGAAATATTCTGAGCTCTTGGCAACTACCTAAGGGAGGCCGCTTTCTAATTTCTTTTGAGGAAGCACATGGCTTTATAAATTTAAATGGTCCATTTTACTGAAAGTTCATATGATGTGAAAAAATAAGACTTTTCATAGGTAATCAAGGAAAGAACAAGTCAACACCAACACAAACACGTACTTTGAAGTTGCTGTTCACTTGTTTGGCATTGATGGCACAGGTACAGGGTGGGTATCCCTTATCTGAAATGCTTGGGACCAGAAGTGTTTCAGATTTGGGGGAATTTTTTCAGATCTTTTTACATATGTATACTGAGACCTTTTGTGTATGGTATCCAAATATAAGTACAAAACTCATTTATGTTTCATACACACTTTATACATATAGCTGGGCATAATTTTAGGCCGAGGTTTTGACTGCCTCACATCACATGAGGTCAGATGTTGAATTATCCTGTTGGTGTTCAAAAGTTTTGGAAGTTGGAGCACTTCAGATTCTTGACTTTTTAGATTTTTAGGGATGCTCAACCTGCATCTGACTCTCACATAGAGCACAGACCTGAGAACTCACCTTTGGCCCTTGGGTTCCTATTCCCCGAGGCCCGACAGGACCTGGAGGGCCTCTAACTCCAGGCTCTCCCTGAAAAGACAAAATGAATGGTGAGTTATTGGTTTAAAAATGTTTAGGGTATATCTCATGTTAAATATGCATTTTCAAAAATATATTTAAACATTTTTATAAACACCTGAATTTCACTAAGATATTGAGCCCGTTTCTCCTACATCGCTTTCCTATTTTGACTCTATGTGTTATCTCCTTTTGTTTAATTTCTCTTTTGTTCCACATTTTTTTATTGGTGCATTATGATTGTACATACTGATAGGATTTGTTGTTACACAGTCATACATGCACAAAATATAATAATATAACCTGGCCAATATCACTCCCCAACACACATCCCGCCACTTTCCCTTTGGTCCCTTTCCTTTACTGATCTCCCTTTGATTTTCATGAGATCCACCCCCATCTTTCTTTTCCTTTTCCGATCTAGCTTTCTCATATGAGAAGAAACATACGACCCTTGACCTTCTGAGTTTGACTTCTTTTTCTTAACAGAATGATCTCTACTTCCATCTGTTTTCCTGCAAATGACATAATTTCACTTTTTTATGGCTGAATAAAACTCCATGCGTATGTGTATGTGTGTATATATTATATATATATATATATATATATATATATATATATATATATATATGTATATCACATTTTCTTCATCCATTGTCCATTGATGGATACCTAGGCTGATTCCATAGTTTGTCTATTGTGGAATCGTGCTGCTGTAACATGGGTATGCATGTATCACTATAGAATGATGACTTCAATTCTTCAGGTCAAAGGCTGAGGAGTGGTATAGCTGGGTTATGGTGATTCCATGCCTAGTCTTTTCAGAAAACTCCATACTGACTTCCATAGTGGTTGTACTAATTTACAATTCCACCAACAACACAAAATTGTTTCTTTTCCTCTATATCTTCTCTAGCATTTAGTATTTGTATTCTTGATGACTGCCAGTCTGACTAAAGTGAGATGAAATCTCAGCATAGTCATATGGAAAAATAAAAGACCCAGAATAGTAAAAACAATGCTAAGCAGGAAGTGTGAATCAGGCGGTATAGCGATACCAGACTTCAAACTATACTACAGAGCAATAGTAACAAAAACAGCATGGTACTGGTACCAAAACAGGCGGGTGGACCAATGGTACACAATAGAGGACACAGAAACCAATCACAAAACTACAACTATCTTATTTTTGATAAAGGGGCTAAAAGCATGCAATGGAGGAAGGATAGCATCTTCAACAAATGGTGCTGGGAAAACTGGAAATCCATATGCAACAAAATGAAACTGAATCCCTTTCTCTCGCCATGCACAAAAGTTAACTCAAAATGGATCAAGGAGCTTGATATCAAATCAGAGACACGGCGTCTGATAGAAGAAAAAGTTGGCTACGATCTACATACTGTGGGGTTGGGCTCCAAATTCCTCAATAGGACACCCATAGCACAAAAGTTAATAAGTAGAATCAACAAATGGGACTTACTCAAACTAAAAAGTTTTTTCTCAGCAAAAGAAACAATAAGAGAGGTAAATAGGGAGCCTACATCCTGGGAACAAATCTTTACTCCTCACACTTCAGATAGAGCCCTAACATCCAGAGTATACAAAGAACTCAAAAAATTAGACAATAAGATAACAAATAACCCAATCAACAAATGGGCCAAGGACCTGAACAGACACTTCTCAGAGGAGGACATACAATCAATCAACAAGTACATGAAAAAGTGCTCACCATCTCTAGCAGTCAGAGAAATGCAAATCAAAACCACCCTAAGATACCATCTCACTCCAGTAAGTTTGGCAGCCATTAGGAAGTCAAACAACAACAAGTGCTGGCAAGGATGTGGGGAAAAGGGTACACTTGTACATTGCTGGTGGGACTGCAAATTGGTGCAGCCAATTTGGAAAGCAGTATGGAGATTTCTTGGGAAGCTGGGAATGGAACCACCATTTGACCCAGCTATTCCCCTTCTCGGTCTATTCCCTAAAGACCTAAAAAGAGCATGCTACAGGGACACTGCTACATCTATGTTCATAGCAGCACAATTCACAATAGCAAGACTGTGGAACCAACCTAGATGTCCTTCAATAGACGAATGGATAAAAAAAATGTGGCATTTATACACAATGGAGTATTACTCTGCATTAAAAAATGACAAAATCATAGAATTTGCAGGGAAATGGATGGCATTAGAGCAGATTATGCTAAGTGAAGCTAGCTAATCCCTAAAAAACAAATGCCAAATGTCTTCTTTGATATAAGGAGAGTAACTAAGAACAGAGTAGGGTGAAGAGCATGAGAAGAAGATTAACATTAAACAGGGATGAGAGGTGGGAGGGAAAGGGAGAGAGAAGGGAAATTGCATGGAAATGGAAGGAGACCCTCAGGGTTATACAAAATTACATACAAGAGGAAGTGAGGGGAAAGGGAAAAATAATACAAGAGGGAGAAATGAATGACAGTAGAGGGGGTAGAGAGAGAAGAGGGGAGGGGAGGGGAGGCGAGGGGGGATAGTAGAGGATAGGAAAGGCAGCAGAATACAACAGACACTAGTATGGCAATATGTAAATCAATGGATGTGTAACTGATGTGATTCTGCAATCTGTATATGGGGTAAAAATGGGAGTTCATAACCCACTTGAATCAAAGTGTGAAATATGATATATCAAGAACTATGTAATGTTTTGAACAACCAACAATAAAAATTAAAAAGAAATAAATAAAATACTTGGGAATCAACTTACTGAAAGAGGTGAAAGAACTCTTTAACAAAAACTAGAGAATGTAAAGGAAGAAATTAAAGAAGACCTTAGAAGATGGAAAGATCTCCCTTGTTCTTGGATAGGCAGAACTGATATTGTCAAAATGACCATACTACCAAAAGCACTATACAGGTTTAATGCAATTCCAATCAAAATCCCAATGAAATTCCTCATAGAATTAGAAAAAGCAGTCATGAAATTTATTTGGAAAAACAGAGACCCATAAGAGCTAAAGCAATCCTTAGCAGGAAGAGTCAAGCAGGTGGCATTACTATACCAGACCTCAAACTATACTACAGAGCAATAGTAACAAAAATACCATGGTAAAGGCACAAAAATCGACTGATAGAGCAATGGTACAGAATAGAGGACACAGAGACTAACCCACATAATTATAGTTATCTTATATTACACAAAGGCACCAAAAACATACATTAGAGAAAAGATAGCCTCTTCAACAAATGGTGCTGGGAAAACTGGAAATCCATATGCAACAAAATGAAATTAAATCCCTATCTCTCACCATGCACAAAACTTAACTCAAAATGTATCAAAGACCTAGGAATTAAACCAGAGACACTATGTCTAATAGAGGAAAAAGTAGGCTCAAATCTTCATCATGTTGTATTAGGCCCCAACTTCCTTAATAAGACTCCTATAGCACAAGAATTAATATCAAGAATAAAAAATGGGATGGATTCAAACTAAAAAGCTTCTTCTTAGCAAAATAAACAATTAATGAGGTGAATAGAGAGCCTACATCTTGGGAGCCAATTGTTACCACATGTACATCAGATAGAACACTAATCTCTAGGGTATATAAAGAACTCAAAAATCTTAACACCAAAAAAACAAATAACCCAATCAATAAATGAGTCAAGAAACTGAACAGACACTTCTCAGAAGAAGATTTACAATCAATCAACAAATATATGAAAAAATGTTCAACATCTCTAGCAATTAGAGAAATGCAAATCAAAATTAAGATTTCATCTCATTCCTGTCAAAATAACAGCTATTAAGAATACAAACAACAATAAGTGCTGGTGAGGATGTGGGGGAAAAGGCACACTCATACACTGCTGGTGGGACTGCAAATTGGTACAGCCAATATGGAAAGCAGTATGGAGAATCCTTGAAAAACTTGGAATGGAACCACCATTTGACCCACCAATCCCACTACTCGGTCTCTACCCCAAAGGACTTAAAAACAGCATACTGCAGGGACACAGCCACGTCAATATTTATAGTAGCACAATTCACAATAGCTAAACTGTGGAACCAACCTAGATGCCCTTCAATAGATGAATGGATAAAGAAAATGTAGTCTATATACACAATGTAATATTATTCACCATTAAAAGAGAATAAAATCATGGCATTTTCAGGTAAATGGATGAAGTTGGAGAATATAATGCTAAGTGAAATTAGTCAATCCCCCAAACCAAATGCCCAGTTATTTCTCTGATTTAAGGGTGCTGATTCATAATATGCTGTGTGGGCGGGGATGGGCGAATTAAATGAACTCTAGATAGGACAAAGGGGAAAAGAGGAGGGAGGGGAATGGAGTGGGAATAAGGTAGGAAAGATGGTGGAACGTGAGGGTCACCATTATCCTAAGTACAAGTATGAAGACATGAAGGATGTGACATTACTTTGTGTACAACCAGATATATGAAAAATTGGGCTCTATATGTGTAATATGAATTGTAATGCATTCTGTTGTCATATACAATAAATTTAATTCTGTTTTAAAAAGGCTGCCTTTTCTTCAATGTATGTTTTTGACACCTTTGTCAAGGATGATATGCCTATAGATGTGTGGATTTGTCTCTGTGTCTTCTATTCTGTACCATGGGTCTATATGTCTGTTTTTATGCCAACACCATGCAGTTTTTGTTACTATCACTCTGTTCCCCTTTTTTTTTTTCATTTCTTATTGCCGTTTGTACAATATTTAAAGCAACTAATAAAGATTCACTTTAAGTCAATCAAGTTAATTAACTTCTTGGCAACATTAATTATGTACTTTTTTCAGAACTCCCTTTTCTAGATTTTGGGAAAGTAATTACTGCTATTGTGAACAGAGGACAAAAGAGCACATGAGAATACAAAGCAGCCATTAGGAGACATAACCACAGCCTGAACTAGTTCCTGTTACTGTTTTAAGCAACAGAAATTATGCTATTGGACTTAGGGATTGGCTCTATGGTATTTGTGCCCTAGGGAGATTATGACCACAGTGTACATTCTATGCCTTTTCTGTTTCTCCAAGGTGTGGCAGTTTCATTAGGGAAAACTACCAGTATTACCAGAAAAGTGATGAGATCCAATAAACATAGTTCAGGCCCTGTGCTTAGGGTCTCCCTGAAATGCTAACAAAGGAAAGAAGCAGAGACATAAAAGCCTCTTCATTAATCACCTTCTCTATGCCTAAAATTATGCTAGGCATGTCCATGTATGTTATTTCATATTAGTTAGTATCCACAACAACCCTGATTACAATGATGATTAGTCTACCCAACCCAGTGAATTTATCAGATATGAGGAGATAAAATCTACATTTCATAGGAATAAGAATGATGTGGTGCAAGGCATGAGACTGTTCCTATCACCTTGTCTAACATGGAGTAGGCACTTGGAGCAGCTCACTTTGCTACCCTGCTTTATTCAGGAGAAAACCAAAGTTTACCCAGTTCTGCATAACTATTAAAAAACTGGGCTAGATGATATGGAGAAGCAGAAACCCTCACAAGAGCTAGCACAGCTCCTTGAGAGCAGTTTGACAATTTCTTTAAAAGTTCAATATATATTTACCACATGATACAGCAATCTCACTTCTAGGCATATATCCAAGGAAAATAAAAACACATGTCCATATAGAGTCCTTCAAATGAATGATCTTAGCAGCATTATTCAGAGTAGCTCAAAATTGGAAACAACCTAATGCCATTAGCTAGCAAATGGATAGAGAATGTGGTAAGGCACGAACTATAGATTTACTCTAGAATGTGAAATATGCCTCAATAAAGTTACAAAGAAAAAAATAGGAGAACCAGAGCCAGACTTTGCATCTCTATTTTCCAAGATCTATGCCTTTCCAAAATACTTCTAGATTAAATCAAAAGAATGAGGGTTACTTTAAAACCACACTTTATTATTGACTTAACTGTCTAAATCTCTTCTTTCATAATTATGTACTTCTCTTTTGCCAATGGGCAAATGATTCTGGTCTCCTATCTCCATCCCTTCCACTCAGTGCTTGGGTTCTTATGAGGCTCCAGGTACTAATTGTTTCTCTAACACTTCTCTCCTATGGACTCTCAAATTCCTCCCTGTTTAAATGGTCATTCCCACATGGAGCTGTATGTCTATGATCTCTTCTTTCTTGAGTAGCTCTGAAATGTTTTAAAGGCAGTATCTGTATGTTCACTGTGTGATGCCTCCAATGACACCTGGCTGATTCACAGACTTTGATATCTCCTAAAAGAGACAGATCTTTTCTCTTCCAAGCATTCTGATCCACCCTAACAAAACAGAACATGAGTGAATGCCGTTAAATAGATTTTACCTAGAATTATTAAATGTTTTATCCAAAATAATTCTTCAGTCCAACCCCATCCCAAACAGGATGGCTCTCTCTGCTTTGTTCCTGCTCTCCTCTGACCTTCCAGGATGTGGTTTAGAGCTTAGAAAGGGTATAGCTGGACACCTTGTGCCTCCTGAAGAATACACAGCTCCACCTATGTATAGCCTGGCCAAGAAAAACTAGACGGGGATCAGAGCCCGCCTCCAGATCTCCTGGTTTGCAAAAGTATACAGAAGACAGAGAAACACATTAAACAACACCACAACATACCATCAGCGAAATCCCCAAATACAAATAACACATCCACAAAGACAATGCAAGGGAAAAAATGAGGGAGGAGCAAACCAGGATTACAAGAGACTTCAGAGACAGCTCAATCAAATGCAATGTGTGGACATCAAGTGGATCCTAGTTCAAACAAATAAATATAACAAATTTCTGAGATAAGCTGGAAAAATTGCATGCTTGATATCTGGTATAATAAGGAATTAATTTTTTAGGTTTGATAATGTTTCTGTAGTTATGTTTGAAATGGAGTCATTCTGTATCAGAGACAGATACTAAAGCTTTAGATGGATGATGTCAGGGGATTGCCTCAGAATAATGTGTTAGAGAAGGAGTGAGGAATCCAGATAAAGCAAGATGGACTACATGTTGAAAATTGTTGAACTGTGATGACTAAATGAAAGTTCATCTCATTTATCTTTCTACTTTTGTATATACTTGATAATTTTTATAATAGAATTCTTCAAGTAACATTTTTTAAAAGCCATGAACAACATCCAACAAAAATCTCAGCAATAAGCATGACCAAATACTACTATAATATTTACCCTTAATAAGGAGAAGAATACAAGATTTTAAAGATTTTTTTAAATGGCCATAGGAGAGGAACACTCAGGTAGATTAACATTATTGGTAAAACTTATATGTATGTCATGTACTCTTGGTATGTGCTAAATGTTACCTAATTTTTAAAAAACTAAGGATATAGAAAGAAGGCAGGGATTTTTCTTAGAAAGTAAAATTTAAGAATTTAACACTCTTAATATTCAATTTATGAAAAATTTGATGATTTTAGTTAAAACCTCCTATTTGATTAGTTTAACCATATTAAAACATAACACACAGAGAGATAAGAGTGGGAAAAACAGTTGAAATGAATTATGAGTATACCTAGACCAAACCTGCCAGTGCCAGTGTTGTTACTCACTTTCTCTTCATATTCTCTTATTCTCACTCCACATTAGGGTTATCTGAAGGTTAACTGCAGTAAGGCAGCTGATCCTAAAGATGCTTTACTGCCCTTTCTGACCTGCAGCTGCAACCAATGAGCTCAAAGATGTGACTCTGTCATCTGTGGAATTTCAGGGTGCTCCTCACACAATTGCCTAGCCTCATCCATATAATTGTAGACAAATAGTTATGTTTCATCTATCAAAATAATCTTTTGTATATTTCAATCTATAAAAATTTAATATGGTATTCACCTATTCTTTTATGAAACTGACAGACTTACATCAAGGCTTAACAGTCGTGCAGATGCTAGAGTTGTTCTACAATGTATATGTACCATACTCTCAATTGAGTATCAGGCACTTAATGGACTGCAAGTACACAGAGATAGTGGCTCTCCATATAGTGGGCACTTGGAAAATGTGTCAAGTCTCTTGTTTCATAGGCCATGAGTTCATGTTAGGTTGTGAAACCTGACGAATGTAAGCAAGAAGACTGCGTGCAAGTGTCTTTGCCGCTCGACAGCACCTTTGGGGCCTAATCAGAAGTGTGTTTACCTGTGATATTTTCAGATATGCACTTTGTTGTCAGTATTCAGAGTGACATTCTCAAGTAAAGGAAATTACAATAGGTTCTTGCATGGATTTAGCTTCCCGTGTAATGTCTGAGGGTTGTTGAAGCCTGCAGAGGGAGCCCTTGTACCAGGAGTTAATGGACAGAACTGAGCAAATTCTGGAGTTTCCATTTGTAACTACATCCATCAAGTCCATAGGACTACAGCCTAAGTTCCACTGCTATCTGTCTTCACTTCCTTAAGAAAAGAATAACTGTTTAGATGGCCTTGCACTTCCTCTGGGCTCACAAAATGACTCAAGATGGGAAATATTCCTCTCATTTTCACTTGAAATGGGCAGGTTTAAGATTATCTGCAGTACTTCTTTATGTGAATGAATCAGTGAAGGTCTTACCTAGATCATAACTTTGAAGAATGGTTAACTTTAAGTCCTTTAAAAACATACAAATTTTTATGATGTTATAATAAGATATATCAAAACCTTCACCTTTAAAAAAAAAAGAAAAAGAAATCAGGCACACTATCACATGCACCTTCTCATTAGCAAATCCCTGCTTTGGTTAATATTGAAACTATAATTATAAATAATAATGAACAGGTATTAAGTTTATTAAACAGCAAGTATTCATCATTTATTATCTCAGCTGATCCTATTAATATCAAATTATTCCATTTTATAGGTAAGGAAACTGAGGCTACTACATAGGGTACATAAACTGTCCAAACTCATGCCACCTGACACAAGTCAAGTCCAGGTACGATACCAAGCCCATTTACTATTTTAATATTGGCTAGAACTAGATGGAAGAGGCTAACTTCTCCATAGATTTTCTTCCAGCTGCCATTTAATGCAAAGACCACACCAATGTGATTGTGAAAGTCTTTTTCCTACATTAAGTCAATTGTATGCTCAAGAAGTAGACATCCTGGATTATAAAAATTCATCTGGGATTATATGAGGCCCATAACACCTGAACAAACACCAGCTGCCTCAGGCTTCCCTTTACATATTCCCTCCACTGCCATTCCTTAATTCTGTGGTTTACCCCAAGGTTTTCATTGGTCTAATTCTGGGCATCCTACCTACACAAATTCTTAATCTCTCTTTTCATCCATCCTGCAATGTGCTTGATTTGGCAGAGTAAAGCATAGGTGAATACTTCTAACTATAACGCTTTCATATATTAGACTTCATTTAAAAAGTCTCATATACATTATTCTATTACTTTCTCAGAATAACCCTATGAAGTAGACATTATTGGCCCAATCACAGATGAGGATGCTGAGCCTCAGGGAGATTCAATGACTTGCTGAGGTCACACAGCAAATAAGTGGCAGAGGTTTCAGGGCAGAGCAATGATAAGAAAATAACCCATTATTATATCCTACATATTTTATAAAAATTTAAATATAATATTTGGGGAAATAATTAGCCCATTAAACTATTTCCCCCTACCCTAAAACACACACATATTAACAAAGCTTTAGTCATTATCTCTTCCTTTGTTTGTGCCAGTTAAATCCAGGACACTCTTTGAGAGGACTGTGAAAGCAAATTACAGTTGTTCACAAAGAGATTTCATGCTTTTTCACTTTGGGGACAATAAAAACAAAATGAAATTCACTGTAAAAAAAAATCACTCTTAAGAATTTTTCAAAGAATGGTACTCTAAAGATTCCACTAACTGGTGAAGCCAAGGAGTGACTGAGTTTTAAAATAAGGTAGGAGACGTCAAAGTGATAATTAACATCTGCTTGATGTTCTTTCTTTTTGGCTTTTAAATAAAATTAAGTTATAACTACTAAGTCCTCAACTTCCATAAACATAAATACCACTCTGGAATGAATTATGTAATTCAGCATATGTCACAGTTTAGTAACTCTGGAATACCTCCCTGTGGCTGCCAGAATTGGCAATGGAAAATTTAGAGGTTTTATTCTAAGTTTATAGACATAACCCAGGTCCTGGCCATGAGCATTGACTAATGACTGCCTGCTGTCATATCATCTGGTCATTTCTCCTGACAGGCTTTGATATAAAGAGGGAAACAGTGACAATTACCAGCATGATTATTATGGGAATGAAGAAATAATTAAGAAGATGCTAGAAAACACAGTATTCAAATTGCTATCAGGTTTCCTTTGGTATCTTCCCAACTTTAAATTTTAAAGTATTTAAAATAATTTCAAGTCTTCAAATCAATTTCTCTCCTAGAACTTTATAATATTCACCCCAAATAGTCCATATCTACTAGTCCCTGATAATTTTAAAACTTGCTAAAGGTTTTGGGGTATTTGTTTTTTATTTTTTCTTCATTTTCTCAAAATCAACTCATGATTGTCCTGTGCCAAGAATCTCACTGGAGAAAGTCTCTCTCATTTAGTTAAGTTAGAAACACTGGTAGTGCTCCCAGTGAAAAGAGAAGAGAATGCTCTCTGGTACTCATTCTCAACATAATTTTCCACTGGGGGCAAGTTTCTGCAGACTGCATTATTAAAAACAAAAATGTGTTTAACAGGATGTGGGCAGTGAATGTTCAGAGAATTTAATGTGCATCTTTAGGACTACAGGGAAAGGATGCAGGTACTCTTGAGAAAAAAAATGGAGTGTAGGGAAATAGCAAGAAGAGACTAAATGAACACTGAAAGTCATAAGGTAACCTCGAGTGAGCTCAGACTCCAGGCATTGTGCATAGAGTTGAATCAGGGAGTAACCTTGAAAAGTCACCTAGTCAAGTTTTCCTGGTCTTGAATTTGACCTCTTCTGAAACCTATGGGTCAAATTGCCTGACATTCAAACTTTATATGGCTCTGTTTTTAATTAGCCCTCTTTTGAAATAATGGGTCTGGCCTGTAGCAATTTTGCAGGCATATTAGAGGGAGGTGGGTTTCAAGTCCACTTGGAGTTTGTTATCATTAAGCCAGCCTTCTTTGTCAGGCCTGTTCAAAATGGAGTTCCTTGTCCAGTCCATGTCTGCCAGTGGAATCCACAAATTCCTAATGCATCTGTGTGAATCGGTCCTCTGTTCGATCACTGCCTGTTGGTGGTGTGCACATATGTGAGCCATTGCAGAGAACAGAGGGGCGATTCAGACACTGGGAACATTTTTAGAATAATGACACTCAGTGGAATTTTCACATGGACTTGCATTTTAATTTATGACTATGGGCCACTTTTGTTAAATAAAGCATGTATTTACAATATTCAAACATTTAAAGTTTTTGAAAAATGTTTAACTCTTTTGGGTTTGAGTGTATGCTTATAAGGCTTATGTAATACAGGTTTTGACCATGGAAAAGCTAGGATAGAAAGGAAAACAATCCATCTGTATGAAGTTGAGATGGTTAGAAGATGGACTGCATTAGAGATTGAGCATCTGTGGTTCAGGGTAAGTCATTCCCTCTGCTTTGACTTATTCACCCATTCAGTCTCTCATTCATTCATCATATTCATGGTCTACCTCTCATACACAAAACCTAGTATCCAAAATGTTAAAAGGGGCAAGTTGCTCAACCTTCTTGGTCTTGATTTCCTTATCTATAAAATAGGGGAGTTGTTACAAATACCATGATGTTTTGGAAACATTTAGGTAATATGTGATAATTATAATAATAATTCAAAAAAACAACAATCCAGTGAGTCTTTTCTATCCACAGATGTTATTCTAAGCATTTGATGGTTAAAAATTCCTTGGAAGGCCCCCAAATCCGGACTAGATTTAAAGACTGGCCTAAGATAAACCATTCCAGAGCTTTAGGGGAAGGCATGACTTTCCCTATGATGAGTTAGGACACTGACAGGGCTGAAAGAACTGAGAGAACACCAGGGAGGTTTCTGTACTTCAGGAGCTCAGGAGAGACAGCCTGATAGTCCACTTTTATAAGGGCCAGAAACAAACTCTTAGGCTCAGACACAGAAAATCGGCCCTTGGGCTACAAGTATCTCTCGGACCTTTGGGGTGACAATTCAAGAGCCAAGAATTATCTACAGCTTCTGAAAAGGACATGAGATGTCATGATTGTTCTTAAATCATCGGGAGTCCTCCTAACATCTCCAGGTCTCCAGTGAAGAAATGCAGAATGTGATGGGTGCAATCTCCAAACTAGCCTTCCCCACCAGGAGTGTGCATTCAGACATAGGACACTGGATGAACACTTCCCACTTAACAGGAAACCAACTGTCAGTTCCTCTTTCCAGCGTATTTTGCAAGTCGATTTTAAAATTACATCTACCCTATCCTTGAAAGTTCTTACTAGAAATTTTGAAATATCTCAGAAGGTCTTGTCAAAATTTGAATTAAATTCAAGGTAAAAGGACTGTAACCACCAATGCTGTAAAAAAATTTTCCACTTGGGAAAAGCCGTAGAGTACCACAAGAGTGCTAGATGTCAGGGTTTGCATTTTATATGTTTTAAAACATAAAAACTTTGATTCTAATGCCTGTATCATATGCTAAACACATGTGACCTTAACTAAATATCACAAAAACCCACCATAAATTAATCGTCAACCTTAATAGCTTCCTTATTTCAAAACACATTTGTTTTGCAAGCTAATGCCTTAAGGCCAAAATTTTAAGGTAACTACACAGAGTTTAAATGAAAAACATACCAGGATATACATACCTATATAATCTCTCTTTCCCTTTTGCTCTCCCTTTCCAACACACTTAGTTTCTCTGTCATTTTAACTCAAAATGGAAGGAGAGAAACTTGGCACACATTTGAATTCTCAGTTTTTCACCGTCATTGACTATATTTGCTATTTTGAGTCTCACCTCCACTTTATCAGAGGAACATAGCTAACTGGAATTAGATTTTTCAAGATTTCTTCCATTCTTTACCGTGTGAGTGTGTGTGTGTGTGTGTGTGTGTGTGTGTGTGTGTGTTTCCAAATGTTTTCTTCAGAAGAAAGGCCACAAGGCCGCTGTTAAAAAAAAAAGAAGAAGAAGAAGAGATGATGATTTTGGAAGTTATTTAAGCTGATACATGCTTTTAGAATTTCCTTCAAGTTTATGATCCAAGTTCCTAAGTTTCAAGACCAATTCACTCCCCTAACACCTCCTGTGGCTGGGTGTGTCTAGATTATCATACTTTCCACAGGAAGAGATAAGAGGTAATGGAGAGAAGGGAAAGTACCTCTGAGGGAGGCAGGGAACAGAGAGGCAAGTCCTGGCTAATGCTCCCTCTGTCCCTTCTACCCACAACTGAAAGCCAGTGGAAGTTAATGCTTCCGCTCAGCCTTCCTTATGGGCTAACAAAGGCAAGAGAGTCTCACTCATGACACACTTTCTGGGGATACATTGAGTCTTTCAAAAAAAAAAAAATAGAAAGGCAGGATGACGTCTAGCAAGGAACACCTTTTTTCTTGGTGTTTTAAAATAAAGATATACATGAAAAGCAAATATGGGAAGCTTTTAGAGGGAACTGCATATGAAATCATTCAGCAAATGTTTTGGTCTGTATCTTAAATAATCAGAGTGGAATATTCACAAGAATCCAAATTTTAAATGTTCTTCATCTGTGCTTAAGTACTTTCCTTTATTACTAATACTAAATGTAAAGCACTAACATAATAGTACAATTTAATATAACGTAATATATCCTTACATAAAACATTCAAAATCTACTCCATGAAAATGTAAATAATCACCGGTTTCAATTGGAATACAAACACAGTCCAGTATGTGTTTAATATTTTATTTTGTGTCTTATTTTAAATAAGAATAAGCTTCTACTTCATTACAGAAGTATTCAGTATAAAAAAGTTTTTATCGATGTTTCACTCTCAGCAGAAAATAACAAAGTTATTTTACCTATTTGTGATTTTACCTATTGCATTTCTCTATTAAAGTTTTTAAAATATTTTTTAGTTGTAAATGGACACAATATCTTTGTTTTATTAATTTATATGTGTGCTAAGGATCAAACCCAGTGCCTCACATGTGCTAGGCAAGTACTCTACCACTGAGCGACAACCTTAGCCCTCTATTAAAGGCTTTTTTTTTTTTTAACATTTTGATTGCTACTATACCTTAAAGAAAAAAAATAGTATCTTAATACCTAAATTCAGTATAATCTACTGAAAATGTCAAGGCTTGTTCAAGGATCTGAGTTAGTCCTAAGTCAGGCCAAGCTGGAACATTGAACAAACCATGTCCCGTTTGTCCTCTGTCTGTGGTTCATATTGTACTTTCACATACATCCTCTCACTGGACTCTCATAATTAACTCAAGAAACAGAAATGGAGCAAGTGTTACGATCTCCTTTAGAGATGATGTTTAGTGTCATGGGTCTCCAATTTTTTATTCCAGCTGGGACAGGGGAATAGCTCCATTGTCACCAGCTCCATTTAAAGGAGCAGTATCTCTAAGTGCTGTAGCAGAGAGGAAAAAGAAAAAGACCGTCATGGAACATATATAATATCTTCTCTCTCAAGAGACTTAGAAGCATGAAAAAAACTAAGTGAGTAATTATATTGGGGGAAAAGTTCTCTTTTTGGAATGATACTGATCATTCATTCATTTTCCATTCATTCGACAGATCATAGGGCTCCTAATGGGTGGCATGTTTAGTTCTGCCAGGAAGTGAGGAGGGGGCAATACAAAGAGCCAGCCTTCAGGAAAACTTACATTCTCATGAAATATGCAAAGCAATAAATGAGCACAATCATTTCAGAAGGTGATTCATTCTACACAGGAAATACACAGAAGGGAGGAAAGTGATTTTTTGTATGCGTGATCAGAGAGGTGAGATTTGAGCTAAGACCTGAAGAAATGGCCATCCAACAGAGCCAAGGGCCCTAAGCTTGGAGGAGCTGCAACAGGGTAGGCCAGCATTGGCCAGACACAGGCAGAAGAGAGAAGTGGACAGAAGCTATGTCGGGGCCTGAAGAGCCTCTAAGGCCAGGGAAAGTGGTTGAAGTTCGTTCTAAGCACAAAGAAAGTCACTAAGTCATATCCCACAAGAAAGGAATGTGATCTTATTTGTGGTTTTAAAAGATTATTCTGCCTGCTAAGTTAGGAGGGCAGAGTTGAAAGAGGAAAGACCAGTGAAGAGGCCATGTTAGTAGCCCAGGCAAAAGATGGTGGTAGTCTGCCTGGTGGAAGAAGGAACAAAAGTCAAAATACATTCTGAAGCTAGACCTGGCAGCATTTGCCAAAGGACCAGATATGGAGGAAGAAGAGGGAAGGGAAGGGACCAAGGATAACTTATAGGTCTTCTAGCTTGAGCATGAGGCAGATGTAAATGCCTTTGATAGGGTTATGGGGGGAATAAAAGCCAAGGTTCTATTCTGGTTGTTAAGATAGAAATGTCTATAAGTTATCTAAGAGAAGACATCTGGTAAGAATCTAGATTCATGAGGCCTAAGCTTAAGGGAGTGAACTTAGAAATGTAAAAACCATCAGTACATGAGTAATGGTTAAAGACACAGGGCTGAGTGAAAGTTCCTAGGAAAGAGATGGCTAGAACAGTGAGAGGGACTCTGAATTAGACCCTGATCTAGGAACAGAAATAGGAAACAGCAAGGGAATGTGAGAATTGCTACCAGAAAAGCAGGAGAAAAAAAACATACAATCTACAAGTTCATAATGGTGCAAGTGCCCCAGGAAGTCCATAGGTAAAGATAAATAACTTCATCAATTGCTTCAGACTACTCTGTTCTTCTGTTATGCTAAAATCACCTTCACCAAAGTCATGTACTTATAGGTGCATTTTTAGAAACTAGTATACTGCCTGCTAAAAAAATCTCACCTTTGCTCCAGTGTCTCCCACTCCACGTAAACCCATTGGTCCGGGGGGTCCTGGTAATCCTCTAGGTCCCTGAGATAACATCAAAACGGGGACAATGAGCATCTTTGTAAAATGCAATGCTCAGAAAAAACAGAGGAAAGAAGGGTAGGAGAATAATATTTTCAACATTACACAGTTTAACACTCTTTATTACATATTTTATAACACACTAGAAGAGAGTAGTTTGAATGTTTCCAACATGAAGAAATGATAAATGGTTAAGGAGACTGAAATACTAAACATCCTGACTTGATCATTGTACATTACGTACATGTATCAAATTATCATATTGTATTCCACAAATATGGACAATTATGTGTAAGTTTAAAATTAAAAAAAAAATACAAATATAAAGAAAAAAGGGAAATATCCACACTTACAGCCACACCAGGATAGCCGTCGCCTTTGAGTCCTGGAGCACCCTTGGGTCCCTGAGGGCCTTGGGCACCCTAGGTAAATTTCAATACCAGGTGATATCATGAGGCTAAAGCATGAAACACCTGACAAAACTTAAGCAACACCAACTCAATATACCAAAGAAATATTTGATGAGTGCAAAGGAATAATTTGAAAAATGTTAGGAGATAATCCTACCACATTCAGCAATTTGTTACCTCTTCAGAAGCCTTATCCACCTGAGCTCAGGGGGAAGAAGTACAGTTTGAATGTAGGGAATATATAGAAACCACTATAAAGTCCTCGATTGGAAACACAATTACCAGGAATTAGAAAATGGCTTGCGGGTAATAAATTTCAATTTTCAAAATAATAAATAGTATATCATAAATCTGGGAGGAACATAAAAAATTCAGTAAGCACAATGTGAGATAAGCAAAGTAAATTCATAGCAAAAATTTCAGGGTGGAATAGATAATTCTACACTCCTTGCTATTGTGTTAAACCTATTGTCTTCATCGATGGTACCCAAATTACATGGGGGAATGAATAAACCCAAACGAAAACAAAAGGAGATTTTTTTTTTTAAGTTATGAAAGGATGGGACACTGATAGTTTGTGGTTCACTATCTTTGGAACTAAGGAAAAGTTATAAATATTGCTTAATAGTGACAATCTCAGGCATCAAAACTTTGAGCAGCAGTCATTCACTTTCCATTCAGAGATTAGGGAGAGGTAATTTTTGTGTAATTGTAATTACACAAAATTTAATATGTAATTCTCTTACAAATAGAAATCCAAAAGATTTTTGACTAAAGTAAAATTGGGGAACAGGAAGGAAAAAAATGAATCTTTTAGAAGATTTGTTAAATATAAAGTCTAATAAACCATGCCATTCAGTTACTGTGGCAACTCCTACAACCTTGTCAATCAAAGTAAACCACCCTTCCTGGTGCTCATGTTTTAAAATATGTGTTTTTTTACATTAGGAGAAAACTCTAAAAATAGGCAGACTTTATTTTCCTCAAACAGTAAAAATAAACAATACCCAAGAATTTTCTTTACATACAAGCAAATTCTGAGATCAAATTGGTACTACTCCAACCCAAAATGTTGTCCAAAAGTTAACTCTCTAAAATTTCCTAATTCTATGACTGAATGATTGATTAGGGGAAGGAAAAATAGCACATACCTTTAAAGCAATGATAAATTTATTTTGAAACCATGCAACAGCTGTTTTCTCCTAGTAAATCTAAGAGACTAGTTTTATGTGATTAGACTTCTTAAAAATGATCATCTTTAAGAAATGTGTAGCCCCATATAAAAACTTTATGCACTATTTCATCAACAAAAACTTATGATTTTTTGAGAGATGTACAATAAAGAAAAAGCACATAGTCTTTAGAGGAGGTAAATTTTAGTATGTCCCCTGCTACAGGAAATTGGTCACTGAGTTTGAAAACTCAGAAGCAATTTTTTATGCTATTCCAATTACATTTAAGGTTTAAGCTCTGAACATTCATGTATAAGACTTGTCCCCAAATAATATTCCCATTTCTTCCCATCCTTATACCAGGAAAAGGCCTGCAACAAAATAAAGCAATAACTGCCTCCCTGGTTAAGCTGAAAAAAAAATTGGAATCAAAATTCATTTTTCAAATCTCTCATCTAAGTTCCAAGCAATAATCAATCATCAGCTGTTATTGATTAACCTCTGCACCCACAGTATGGGGCAAAAAACAAAACAAAACATAGAAACACAGTTTACAAACATTTTCTTTTCTTAGATATCTTTGCCCTCTCTCCTGCAAAAAATTTTACTTAGCTGGTTGCTTCTAATGTTAATAGGAAATATCAAGAGAATAGGGGTATACTTTTATTTTGAACTCTTCACAGTGTTTTTATATATGGAATTTTGCCACTTGGCCTTTCTGCACTGGATTCAAGGGAATGTCCTAAAAATGATTTACTTTGAAGTCTTTCATTCAACAGAAATTTGGATGAAAATTGAAATCTGGTGTTTAGAAATGGGTCCGAGAGTTCCTTGAAATAGTACACAAAAGTGAATTAATATGCCAAAACCTCCATTGGCCATTCAAAGAAGAATGTGACCTTCCAAAACCGTAAAAGCTAATGAATTAGGAAATAATGGCAGAAAGAACAGCATTAGAGCCCAAAGGATTAGGAAAATGTTTGGTTGAAAGCAAATATCTTTAAATACAATTACCTACAATGCCCAGTGTTCATCAGCAGGAAAGAAGTGAGGTTTGAAAACTCTAGCAGCACATTTAATTAGACTTTATTCTTATTTCAAAGGAAATACAGAGAGATAAGTATAAATCATGGATTGTGCATACACAGTTATCAAACAGGATGAAAACTGTCACACTGATATAATTAAAGAAATTCATGTCTGCAGTTTCTCACCAGAAAAAAGGAATTTTTATCTAGGGGCGGTGGTGCACAACTGTTATCCTAGCGGCTTGGGAAGCTGAGGCAGGAGGATCATGAGTTCAAAGCCAACCTCAGCAACTGAGCAAGGCGCTAAGCAACTCTGTCTCTAAATAAACACGAAATAGGGCTGGGGATGTGGCTCAGTGGCTGAGTGCCCCTGAGTTCAATCACCAGTACCCCCCCCCCAAAAAAGGAATTTTATTTTCTTGAGCTATCTACATAGCTTAGGTTCCATATAACACGAAGTCTGGGGTAGGGTGAAGAACCCATCCCAGTTTGCATAAGATTTTCCCAGCTTCAGTCTGAAAGCCTAGCATCCTAAGAACCCTCAATCTTGGACAAACTAGGGCACTCAGCACTCCAGCAGGAAGAAGTGCTAAAACAGTAAGAAGAGTGGAGGATCTTCAACACTCCAATTTATGTCTGTTTTTAATAGGTTATGAATTATGTTTAATTTAAAAGACGACTCCAACTTTTTTTTTTTCAGTTTAAGTACTTTAACCTTTTTAGCTAAATGAGACATAAGATACGACATATGATAAGAGAATATAGAAATGTGCCTCAAAGCTCCATGGCAATATGCTATTCATTTAATAAGTATTAATTATGGGGCCTGGAAGTCTGTTCCCATAAACAGAGATGGTTGATACCTAGGAATGTTATAAATGCTAAATTTTGCTGCAATGTTGGGTATAGTGTGAAAAGGGAAATGGTGATTTGTGACCATGGAAAACCAGTTGGTTAGGCTCTTGTATAATTATTTGTGTTTTCACCTGAAATAACTCAAAAGGATGAAAAATCAAAGCAAGCAAAACTTTGATCCAGTAAAGCTTCCAAATGTGAGCTCTTTTGGACAGTGTCTTGCAAACAGCTATGCTCCCATTGGTAAATAAATGAAAGAGCCAGAGGCCATTAAAACCCTTATATCACAGACATTGCAAAAACAGCATTTTCAAATAATTGTCTAATCAGCAAAAATATAACGATAGGAACTACTGTTTTCCACATATGTAAAAAAATAAACTGATTTTTAAAGAATATAGTTCTAAAATTTATTTCATCAATACAGAGAATTTACAAGTAGAAAAATCCACTTAATAAGTACTAGGCTTTTAGACTTACTTCCGGGGAATGGTGATACATGAGGGTTTTTAAGAGAGGAAGGGAAGATGCAAAATAAAAACAAATGTGAGATGTTCTCCACCAAAGAGGCTTTAAATTATAATAGTGGTCTACGTTTACTGGACGCCTTATAGGTGTAGTCATATAATTCTGCTTAAACTATGAAAGAATTCCTTTCTATTGCTAAGGTTTAGAGGACTTAAGTAATTTACTAAGACTAAACAGAATATTGATGATGGCACATCAGACCGTCCCTATAGCCATGCTCTGGTGGCTGGAATCGACCGCTATACCCGCAAAGTGACAGCTTCCATGGGCAAGAAGAAAATCGCCAAAAGATCAAAGATCAAGTCTTTTGTGAAAGTTTATAATTACAATCACCTCATGCCCACAAGGTACTCTGTCGATATCCCCTTGGACAAAACTGTCGTCAACAAGGATGTCTTCAGAGACCCTGCTCTTAAACATAAGGCCCGTCGGGAAGCCAAGATTAAGTTTGAAGAGAGGTACAAGACAGGCAAGAACAAATGGTTCTTCCAGAAGCTTTGGTTTTAGATATTTTTGTTGTTGTTTCCATCATTAAAAACAAAATTTAAAAAAAAAACAAACAAAAAAATAAGTACTAGGCTTTGGATCTTGACTGTCCCCCAAAGGTTCATGTGTTAAAGGCTTAGACCACAGTCTGTGGCACTAAAATTGTGTGGTGGTAGACACTTTAAGAGGTGGGGAAGCTAGATCATTGTAGATGTGCCTTTGAAGGGGACAATGGGACCTTGCATGGCCTCTTCCTGTTCTTTCTTGGCTTCCTGGTTGCCTGGAGTTGAAAAGGCCTCCACCATGTGTTCTTGCCATCATACACTATGACACCACAGGCCCAAAGCAAGAAGGCCCAGAAAACATGGATTGCAACCATGAGCCAAAATAAACTTTTCCTCCTTAGGAGTTGATTATTTCAAGTATTTTGTCATAGCAATGAAAAGCTAACACAGCAGGCATTAAGTCGACTTCTCACATGCAAACAAAGGAAAAGAACATGAATAAAACATACCTTTGGTCCTCGAATAAAAAGTCCAGGTTCTCCTTTAAATCCAGGCATCCCAGGACCTCCTCTATCTCCCTGTACATTTCAAATAACATTCACAGGCTCCAGGTTGTGTGAAAAACCACAAGGCACACAGCATAAAAGAGACTGGCCAATCTGAAAGAGCTTAATCTACCAACTCAAGTCTTAAAATATTATATTTTTTTGACAAATTTGAGGGGAAGTTCAAATCCTAATAAAACTTGCCAATAAAGACTACTACAGCTGTTTGGAGAAAACTCACTGAAATAATAAGTGGCAATTTAGACTCAAATATTTAAGCTGTAAGAATGCCTGGGGATGTTCTTAAAACTTAGTGTATTTCTTTTCTGCCAAGCTTTTCAATTATACATCCTAGTAGACTTTTTTCTGAATAAATGCAATAAAATTCTTGCCTGCCCTGGGGTCTAGGATTTGGAAGAAGTAGTACAGGATGAAGTTAACACTGGAAACTCTGCTAACTGCAGTGGCTAACTCTACTGCTGGCTTTTGGTCTGCTTATCTGTGAAATATCAGGGTTAAATGAGACCATTTCTTAGGGATTTCCCAAAATAGAAATTCTAGTTCACTAAATCATGATCCACTGGGATCATAAAATATAAATGTTTTTCCCTCTAACTGCCACAGATCCAAGTAAAAGGAAAAAATTTCTAAGAATATATACCTTTGGCCCAGGTGGTCCAGGAATTGATGGTCCAGGCATTCCAAAAGGGCCCATAATGCCCTGTTCACCCTTAAAAAGAGGAAAAAAAAAAAAAACTTCAATGTCTGAAGATTTTAGAATATTAGTCTTTCATAAATTAATGTGAAAATAATTTGAGCACCTTTTGTAAATCATTGCTAAAGTAGTCAATCCATAAGATTTCAGTGTTCTCTATTAAATGTATTCAGTTAATTCCTGAGTGTTAGAAGAAATTTAATCTCTTGTGCAACTTTTCACTAGCTAATACAGATGTTGCAATCCACCGTCCTTCCCTTTTGTATTGTATGCCAGGAAGCTCAGAAAGAAATGTTTTGTTAAATTATAGCAATGTCTTCCACATAAGTTTTAGAGTACACTTCAAATTTCAATTTTTTCCTTTTTTTTTTGTTTCATTTTAATGGCCTATAGTATATCTTTTTTGTGGCAGGGGGTACGGAGGATTGAACTCAGTTGTAATCAACCTTTGAGCCACATCCCCAGCCCTATTTTGTATGTTATTTGAAGACAGGATCTCACTGAGTTGCTTAGCACCTTGCTTTTTGCTGATGCTGGCTTTGAACTTGCAATCCTCCTGCCTCAGCCTCTGGAGCTGCTGGGATTACAGTTGTGTGCCATGGCACCGGGCTCAATCTTCCACTGTATGTTATCTTACATCCTTTTTTAGAAGTTGAGAGTTCATAGATTTTTTTAAAAAATTAACTTTGGATAGGGCTGGGGAAGTGGCTCAAGCAGTAATGCGCTCGCCTAGCATGCGCGGGGTGCTGGGTTCGATCCTCAGCACCACATAAAAATAAAGATGTTGTATCCACCAAAAACTGAAAAATAAATATAAAAAAAATTAACTTTGGATAGAAAACTTAAAGTACTTTTTTTCTTTTCCTCCCCTTTCTGCTCTCTTCCTCCCTAACTACCTTTTTGGATTTAATAGTAAGTCATAGAGACTCAATTTGGAGCAAGAGGTAATTCCTCTGTCTCACCTGAAATGTAAACCAGCAATTCTCAAATTTTAGTAAGTATAAGAATTATCAAAAGAGTTAGGTGGATATGCAGCCCTAGGTTTCAAGTCCCAGAGCTTCAGATTTGATCTAGGGGTGCAGCCCAGGAACAGGCATGTTCATGAAGTACCTCTGATGACTCTGACATGGACCCCATTACCATACTTTAGAAAACCATATTTCAAAGCAACTTTCACTGCACACACCACAAATCCCATTGTTTATGAAAATCGATAACATATAAGATAGTTTGTGAATAAAATTGATTAAAAATAAACAAGACAGGCATTGTGATGCACACATATAATCCCAGTAATTCTGTAGGCTACGACAGGAGGATTACAATTTGAGACTGGTCTGAGACCCTAATTCAAAATAAGAATTAAAAAGGGACTAGGGATGTAGCTCAGTGTTAAAGTGCCCCTGGGTTCAATTTCAAATATGTATAAATAAATAAATCTATACTGGAGTGTGATCAGAATTTTACTGCCAGAGTTTTTACAACCAGAACAATTTGGAAACTATTGCTCTGGAGTAGATGTGGCCAAAGCCACCCTGCCCCCAGATTTTGAAGAGCACTGGGCTAACAATGGGTTTTCATGGATGCAATGTCTTCAATTTTGCTTCTTAGCCCACGAATTTAAATATTTACCATCTGCCCTTTACAAAAACAAAACCGTGGAGAACTGCACTAGCGATTGATCTATTTCTATGCTATGCTTCTATCTGACCCGCTAGGACTTCAGATTGATGACTAATCCTTCCTCTGCCTGATTCATGTCCTCTGAGCTGTCTCTTGGGTTTCCCACTTCCTCCAGGAGGGACTCCATGGGTCTGATTCACCAGTGAAGAGCCAGTGTCCATCTTCCCACCTAAGGCCTCTACTGGGTGGTAAAATTATCCATTACAACCCACAAGGTAAGAACACCGATCTGCTGGGGCCCAGTCCTTGTGAGGGCATGTACAAGCCAGTCCTTAAACCTGAACCCTGTAGGGTTTGGCACAATGCATAACCAGTACTGGCACATACATGTCAGTCAGGATTAGCCACAGATAAACCCCCTATTCAATCCTGTGACAAAGAAACAAGATACCTGTTAAAATTCCTCACTAAAATGAGAGGCAAAGAAAAATTATGCTTCTAGATTTAATTTGTCCTTATTTTTAAAGGCTCATTTTAAACTATAAAAAGTATCACAGAAAGTATATAGTTTTTAGGCATACAAAGCCCCTGGATGAAGGTACGATTATGCTTTAAAATATGGCAATTCTGCAACTCCACCTTAAGGGGGAAAAATCCTTATTTCAAAATATAAAAATACTCACTTTGAGTAGGAGCAACAAAAACATTAAAAGTAAGCCCCGTTATTCACACTAATACTACACATTTCTTATATAGTGGGCATTTCTCAAATTGTGCTACTTGAACTACCAATATCTGAGGACTTTCTTGGAGAAATGCAGATTACGGGGACCCACCCACTAATTGAATCCTTATCTCTAGGAATAGGACCAAGAAATATGGATTTGTGACAAACTCACCAGGTGACACTGATGGACGATAGCATTTCAGAATCACTGGTCTACAGGTGAGGCTTTGGTTTTTTACCTGCTCTTGCTAATACCATTCTTCAACATTTGTTCTTCAATCATCTCATCCTTGAATATACTCCTTATCTCTTTTCTTACAATCAGCATCTTCCGAGGGGCATAAATTCTCTTGGATTTGCAGTCTACTTCTTCTTTTTTTTTTTTTTTTTTAGTTTTGTTTCATTTTGTTTTACTTTTTTTTTCTTTAATTTTTATTGTTGGTTGTTCAAAACATTACATAGTTCTTGACAAATCATATTTCACACTTTGATTCAAGTGGGTTGCAGTCTACTTCTTGACATATTCAAAACAGTCACAATGTTCTCACCTGACTCAGGACACCTCCTTGCCTTACAATCTCCTTCAATTCCTCCTCAGCTCCCTGTTCTGGACAATTTATGAGGATCACAGGCCCCTATTTTCTATTTCACAGTATGGATTTTTTCTCTCTGAATAACTCCATGTGATGAATACTTACTAGGTGCCAGGTACCATGCTGAATGCTTTATTAACTCCTTATATTCACAATAACTCTGTGAAATTAATCATATTTTGTTCTTTCCATATGGGAAGCAACTGGCTCTGAGAAGCTGGAGCCAAGTCCAATGGAAGGGGCCTCCTGAAGCCTGCTCCTCCTCAGGCCGTGCTGCCTCTCAGTCCCCCAACTTCTTGTTCAACAAAATGATATAATGAAAATAATGGTATTTTCTATGGCCCCAGCTTTATCTCAACTTTTGAATGTTTGGTAATTGAGCAGGTTGACATACAGATTCCCTCTTAGAAGCATAGATATTCCTGTAAAGATTACATACTCCGTGGATCTCTTTACTGAATTCTATTTGGGTCTGGGAGTAGAATGTTTTCTAAAGGCTTTTTTAAAATTATTATTTGGGGGGTTTTGTTTTGTATTTGTTGGGAAGGAAACAAGTAATCAAATTTGCAGTGGAATTTTAATCTATTGAAACCAGACACAATTACAATCTCCTGAAAGCAAAATTAGAATATAAGAAACATACCTTTGGTCCCGCGGGTCCTGGAAATCCCATATGTCCTTGATTTCCTTTGCTTCCTTTCTTTCCTTCATCACCCTGACAAAATAATTATGAAAATATAGATGCTGTAGTAACAAACCCTCTCCCAACCTAACAATGACCACCTCCAAGCCAGATTCTCAACAAATACCAATTTTAAGGCGATATGCCTGAGCCCAGCTTAGTTGTACAGGGTTTGTCAATGTTCTTCAGAAAAACTGAGTAACTCCAGAATTGTTCTGTCTTCATCAATTATTCAATATGATTTAATATTTTTAAAAATCTACATTCTGAATCTTTGAGAACTTTTACTTGAATTTATACTTGTTTTGCGCCCTTGGTCTATTAACAGATGGTTCTGAGGCATTCAGAGTTTCGGGAAAGAGATCTGACTATGCTTTTTCATCTTGTCTTTCTGTTTTAATGCTATTTCGGTTTTAAAACATTAAAAAAAGACATTTTTTACAATCCCATTTCTTCCCCAGTGGGGAATCTAGTTCATTCCTCCCAAGGAGACAAATCATGGTAACATAGGTTCTGTAGTAAGATATTTCAGCATTAACCCAAAGCAGATCCAAAAACAGCCTTCTGGATGTTTCAAGCATGGCTGTGTCGGGCAGGGCTCCCCCAAAGCAGTTGTTACCTTCAATAAGGAAGCCTCCCAACTTTATGACACTGTTTCAACTAAGGCTCTCCTGCTGTTATCATTAGGGTGTCCAGTTGGGGTTCAGGTCCTGGTGCCCCAAAGAATTGAGCAAGTGTACAGAAGTAACAGGCAAAGTATGGATTTATTGAAGGTGAAGGTAAAAGTAGCACTCCTTAAGGTAGAACAGAGGGGCCCAATGTCTGGAAATTAGAGTTTTATATGTGGAGCTGTGAGATGCTGTCTTCCCTAGATGGACCTGATTCAAGGCCTTACCTCACTTGCTCCTATTGGTTACCTTATATACCTGATTCAAATATGGTCCAATTTTCCCCCATTGGTTACTTTAGAAAACCTAATTATAATACTGCCCACTTTATCCCCATTGGTCATTTTAAAATGCCAAACCTGTGGCGGGAGTTGTCATGGTTCTAAGGCCTCAGTGGTGGGAGTTGTCATGGTAATGGGACTTACCCTACACAGGGACATGAGAGTGCATCCCCTGTCTATTCTTCAGCAGCATCTTTCTTAAACCCTGCTTCCACCATCTTGGCATCCTGAACTACTGCCTAACACTGCCAAATCCACGTGTAGACCCACCCCACCAAAGGAATTGCTCTTTGGGGTTTGCAGTTGAGGTCACTTAAATATTCATGATATAAATGATTAAACCATGGTTTTCAAACTTGAGCATCTGAATCACCTGGAGGGCTTGTTAGAGTAGATTGCTGGGCCCCACACCCAGCACCTCTTAATTAGTAGGTCTTCAATGGTGCCCAATTTTAATTTGCATGTCTAACATTCCTAGGTGATGTGACTGTTTCTGGTCCTGGAACCGCACGTTGATGACCAATAGACTATTCTACAGTCATCAACAAAGAAAATGTTCCATCAAGAAGAAGAGGTGGGCTCCCATGGAATGGACAGATGAAATGAACTCCCAGAGTCCATACTAACGGACAGCAGCAACATAGGTTAAAAAAAACAGGTGTCCAATTATCACTATCACATCATTATTACTGTCATTAGAGATAAAACATAACCAACGCTATTTATTTTCTTCCACTCTCTTCCAAACCTACTTATTGGCCTCAATTACCCCAGAAGAAAAGGAACATAACTAAATGAAATGAGGTGTCAACACTGCACCATGACCTGCCTGGGCTGTAAGATGATCCTGCCAACCTCTTCTCCAATGGCCTTCCAGAAGCCACAGACCACTTCAAAGCCACAAGTCTAGTGGCCTTTCCCTGCAGTGCACATTCTCCTTGTTTATTTTGTAGTATTTATAGTTTCACAGGACATAGACTTTTCTTAAGCTATCAATCATAATTTTATTAGAATTATAATAAAATATTAATAAGTATACAAATTTCATTTTTACTTTATTCATATATCATCCATAAGAATCTTTATATGCATATTGATGACTATTTTATAAAAGTTACAGAGACATCTGGCACCTTGGAGGCTGTCAATTATGTCACTACTAGCCTCACCCTACTGATGAATTTATATTTCTCATCTTCACACAGAAAGATGTCATTCAACCAGCATTTCTACAGGGTGTAAAACATACCACATTGTGAAATAAAATCACCATTTATTTTATTTTTTTAATTCTTATCTATTTATTTACTTTGTGGTGTCAAGGAGCAAACCCAGGGCTTTGCACAGGCCAAGCACACAGCTTACACAGCGCCCCCCTAGATTGCCATTAAAAAAGTTATATTTCTTACTATTGTATGAGATTCTATAAAGATCTGAAGAAAATTTATGGACTTTCAAGTTTCAACAATGTGTCCTGAGGCTTCTTCTCCTTCTATGTGTTTTTTAAATGTCAATGTGACCATTTATTGAGAAAACATGTGTTGAACTCTTCTCTATGCTGTGTCTTATGATAGATGTTAGGAAAATAAAAATGAATAATACATTGCTGTCTTCCAAAAGCTTACAAGATAGTATCCATAATTTAAAGCCAGATGTAAATACATTTGACACAGCAAGAATAATAGGTTGGTTCCGTAGCATCAGGACCAGAACATAGACAGGCTGTTTCCCCCAACACCTCGTCATTTGCAAACCTTGGGACCAGGTTGTCCTTTTCCAGGCGGTCCTTCTGGGCCTCTTGTTCCTGGAAGCCCGGCTTCTCCCTAGAGGAAATCACACTGAAGTCTTAGCTAACGTTCCATTGACAGAATACATAATTCTACCTTGTCTCCTCTTATTGCCAGCAGATTCAGCTGAGACCCTCCACTCTAGTCTCAAAATTAATTTGGAAGCATATCAATGAATAAATTAACATTAAACTTCAGTTCAACCAGAGCAGCTGAAATATCATGAAAAAGTCTAATTTCTCAGCCAATTTTCAAAGCAATAAGCTCACTTTCCTTTGGCTCTTCATTCACATTTGGTGGATATTATTTTTAACAAGAAAGACCTTCAGCCTTTCCATCTGCTGTTTTTCAGTACTTTTATTGAAAAATGAGTATTCAAATGTCAACTCAAAATTATTCAGGAAATCTTTACAATGGTCTTACTTCCTGAATGCATTTACAGACTCTCCTTTTGGAAAGGGTAAAAGGGGTATTTTTCTTTAAGTTTAAATTAATGTGCTTTCTAGAAATCCTGAAGGAACTAGGTTACTGGAAAATGCCAAGGCCAAAATACCAGAGAGGAGGCAGAGAATGTGAAACACTATTTTAGCCTTTAAATTGGTACTCTTTCTATCCAGAGTAAGTGAAAGGGAAATTTAAAATTGTGTGAATTTTCTTTTTAAAGATACTCTTTGTCCTGGATGGTTTAATTTGAGCTCCTGCAGGACCAAGATACCAGTCTGGTCCAATGGTTTGGACTCCAATAATATGAAAACCTTACTCTTACCTTCTTCCCTGCAGCTCCATCTTCTCCTGGTTCTCCTGGTTGACCCGGGGAACCTTTTGAACCTGGCTCCCCCTGGTGGATAAACAAATATATTATCTCCTTTAAGGTTGTAGTTACCAACCACCTACATTCCGAGGTACTTGCAATTAGATACACTTACAATGTTTGAGAAAAGTCTCTGAGGGGAGAAATCTGATTAGTAATTAATAGTAACTAAGCTGGTTGACCTTGGGCACATTACTTCACCTTATGTGCCTCAGTTTTGTATTCTATGGCCATGGGTTCAATAGCAAGCCCCCCAAAGTGAACTTGGTTAGAATAGAGTCTGCAGATATGGTCAAGTTAAGATCAGGTAATTAAGATGAGTCCTAATAAAGTATTAATGGTGTCTTGATAAAAATAGGAAAATTCCAAGTGAAGAAAAATACATAGGGAAATTATCATGTGGCCACAGAGGCAAAGACAAAAGTGAAAAATAATAGTAGAGCAAGGATCAGGACCACAGCTACACAGACAAGCAAGGATTCTGCCTACAGGCTTGGGGGAAAGCAAGGCCTGTGAACACTTTGACTTTGGACTTCTAGCATCCAAAAACCATGAGAAAATGATTTTTTGTTTTCCTAAGCCACCAAGTTTGTGGTTCTTTGTTATAACATTACCTCTGGAAAACTAACATAAAATGAAATGAAAAATTGGGCCCCAACACCACTTCCAGTTCTCATATTCAATCATTCTATTTGCTTTCAACTTAATTTGTGATTAAAAATAAGTACTTGCTGGGTGTGGTGGCGCATGCCTGTAATCCCAGCAACTCAAGAGGGTAAGACAGGAGGATCATGAGTTCAAACCAGCCTCAGCAAAAGCAAGGCACTAAGCAATTCAGTGAGACCCTGTCTCTAAATTTAAAAAACACAAAAATAGGGCTGAGGATGTGGCTCAGTGGTTGAGTGCCCCTGAGTCTAATCCCTGGTACCCCCCCAAAAGAAAAAAAAGTTATTTAAAATATTCATTAAAAATGCTAATTTCAGAGAGCATAAAAGTGTTCATACAGCATTTAGTAAAAGCAAAAAAATATTGACTTAATCAAAAAACATTTCTGCTAATATAAAAAAAGCTAGTGGGAGTAAAAAGCATAGTAAAACTTTTTTTAAAAAAGTAGAATACAACAAACATGAAAGAATAAAAAATAAACTTGAAAATAAAATGTACAAAGATTCACAAAATTAAAAGGCAACAGTTTTTTTTAAGGCAACAGTTTTTAAAAACTAATAATAATAAATAAATCTCTAACAGGAATTTTTAACATTTAAAAAAGAAAATTTTAAAATTTTATACAAGGTTTTCTAAAAAGTTTGACATCATTATTAAAAGTACATGTATGAAGACACGGATTGGTGTGAACACACTTTATATATAATCAGAGATATGAAAAATTGTGCTCTATATGTGTAATAAGAATTGTAATGCATTCTGCTGTCATTTATTTTTAAAAATCAATTTTAAAAATTTAAAAAAGAATTATTATGCATTCCATTGTTGTTCACATTTTTAAAAAATCAACAAAAAAATTCTGTAAAAAAATAAACAAATGCATTTTCAATTAAAAAAAGGGATTTCTAAAAACTAGAAAAAGAAGGAAATCTACCCAATTTGATATGACCCAATAATTTCACAATTTCACTTCTGAGTTCTTATCTAATAAAAATGAAAGCACTTGTTGTCCACACAAAAGCATATAAATAAATGTTCATAGCAACTTTATTTAAATTATCCAAACCCTAGAAACAATGAACTTACCAGAGGCAAATGAATAAGTTGTGATGTATCTACACAATGGAAAACCACACAGCAACATGGAAAAATAAACCATTTATAATGCTACAATATGTATCTCAAAATGATTTTGCTAAGTGAAAAGAAATTGGAAAAAATACATAGTATATGATTCCATTTATACAAAATTCTAAAAACCGTAAACTAATATGTACTGACAAAATGCAGATCAATGGTTAGCAGATCATTGAAAAGTGTATTATTATACAGGAATATTGAGGGAGAGAGGGAAAGATGGTATTACAGAAGGTAACAGAACTTTTGTGGGTAATGGATGCCTTTATTATCTTAGTTGTAAGAGGGTTTTCTAGCACAAACATATACTAAAACTTATCAAATAGTGAAGTTTAAGCATGTATAGCTATTATATGCTAATCATATAATAAACAATTATTTTAGATGTTTGCAAAATCCTGAATAAAATATTAGTCAATTGAATTATCATCATGAAAGAATATACTTATGATCAATTGATTTAACTCAAAAGTACAAGGATGATTCAACATCTAAAAATTCTGTTAATGTATCCGTTTAACAGGTTAAAAGGAAAAAAAAGATACAATTATTTAAAAATATGTAGAATTATATAAAATTTAGTATTCATTTATAATTAATAAACAGCATTTAGTATAGTTGAAATAAAAGAGAATTTCATTGACCTAATAGAGGGTATATTCCCAAAACTACAGCAAACATCACACTGAAGAGTGCCACTTTAGAAGCACTTCCTTCGAGGTTACTTCTTTTCAACAATTTACCTAAGATCCTAGCACTTTAATAAATCAATAAGAGAAAATAAATATAAAAATAAATAAGAGACAGAAGGACTAAAAAAGAAAAACTGTTTTCAATTTCAGACAACATTATCATGTACACACGGTGTTAAAAAAAAAAAAGCAAGAGACTCTACAATTAGAATAAGTGATTTCACATTGTGAATAGATTAAAAAATCAACATACCAAAACTAATACCAAACAAATTAAAAACTTTTCCTATAGATTGCTAATAACTAGGAGATACAGAAAAAGAGAAAAATTCCAATTACAAACATTTTTCCTGGATATCTGAGAATAATTTTAACAAAAGAAGTTCAAGTTATGAAATCTCTGGAGAAAATGATAAATATTTTCCTAAAAATCTGAATTTTATCTTGTAGTTTGAAAGTTTCAATATTTGGTCTCTAGATTCAATGCTATCCTAATGGGACATTTTGTTAAATTTAGCAATCTAATCCTAATATACATGTTAGAATCGATAGATAATAAGCAAGAAAGAAGATGATGTATTTTTCCCATCAAATGCAAAACTTATTTTTAATCTGTCATAGTCAATAGCAGGAAGTAGCACTGAGAGAGATATACAAAGAAAGCATCATAGGCCGCTCAGGCACTGATCCTCACAAATACAGAATCCTGACATAGAACATGATGGCATTACAAATCAGTGTGACCAAGATGGTTTATTCAAGAACTGAAGCACAAACACCTGGTTATCAATGTGAGGGAAAAAATAAATCCTACATTAGCCCATATACAAAAACAGATTCCATGTGGATTTAAGACCTAATTTTTTTAAAAGACACTAAAAAAATATTCAGAAACACAGGAATATCTTTATGGCTATAAGGCCAATAAATACTTTTTAAATAATAGTTTTAAAGCAGAAGTCATAAGGTGATAGAAATGTAAAACTTCCATACACTAAAAGATACTCCAAACTGGAAATGCAAGCCCCAGCCTAGGAGAAGATATTTGCAACCCATCTAACAAAAGAATAACATCCAGATAAAGAACAAGGAAAAAAAAAAAAAACCTAACCTCAAAAAAAAGAATGAATATAGCAATTTACAAAGAGAAAAGCTAGAGGTCCATTAAGCACATGAAAAACTGTTCATTTAGTAACAGGGAAAAAAACTAAAACAATGAGGTATATTTTACACATTTTGTGCTGAAGTCACTGCCTGTTGCTAGCAGGAGCATCATATGGCACCCCTGTTGAACAGGACTTTGGCAAAGCAAAGTTGAAGACTTGCATACTGTGCAGTCTTCCAGTCCTACCTCTATCTTCCACAAGTGAGGGAACCTTGGACTCTAACTTATACAAAAGAGAACAATGTCAATGGAGCATGGTTGACAAAAGCAAAAAAATGAAAGGCAATTTAAATATCCATCAACAAATGGGTAAACATAGAATGAGATTTTTCACACAATAGAAGAGTATAGAGCAATAAAAATGAATTAATTGATTATAGGGATATAAAAGTACTAATAAAACACACAAGACTAAGTATAACTACATTGCAGGATATGTATAGTCTAAGAACACAAAATAGTAATATGTGGTTTATGTATAAAAACACATGTAGGAAACTAGAAAAATTTGAAGGAATGATAAACACCAAAGTTATGATAGGGGTATGACTGGGGAGGGGAGGCAGAGCAAAGGCCCTCAGACAGGGTGGAGCCTGTGTCTCTGCTTTATCTGTAGTGCTTCTTTAAAACTGAATTCTGAGTCAACCCGGCAAAGTGTTATCATTTGATGAAGCTGGGCAGTGGAATACATGTGCATTCTTTGTATTATTATGCATACTGGTGAGCATATTTGAAATATTTTCTTTTTAAAAGTGAGAGAAACTTAAGGTTGCACAACTTGTAAGTGACAAAACTGGGATTTGAATTTAGGTGGTAAGGCTTAGCCTTACTATATTGTAGACTGCCTCTCTGGAATTAATATATAAATGACATAATGTGTATGTACATATGCCATGCACTTAGCATATTAAGTAGCACATCAATACCATACAAAAATGTAGCTATTATGCTATATTAATATGTTTTTTTCTTTATAATTACACATATAACATGTCAATTATTCTTAGACCCTCAACTTACATATTCTTTTCTTTTTGGTGGGAGGGTAATACCCGGGATTGAACTCAGGGGCACTCAATCACTGAGCCACATCCCCAGCCCTATTTTGTATTTATTTAGAGACAGGGTCTCACTGAGTTGCTTAGCACCTCGCTTTTGCTGAGGCTGGATTTGAACTCGAGGTCCTCCTGCCTCAGCCTCCTGAGCCGCTGAGATTACAGGCATGCGCCACCATGCCCAGGTTACTTTACATATTCTTCTAATACCCAAATGCTTTATAAGAATCAAGGCAATGACAATAGAACAAGGGTGAAGTGTAGTGCTCAGCATGGCTCATCAGACCTACACACTTTGAGAATGAGTTACAGAACTTGTGAAGGGTGAATCCTTCTCTTCAGTAGTATTTATTGAGTGCCTATCATGTCCTCAAAATAATCAACAAGATAAACAAGTGAAGCCCCAAGTGAAGCATTTCTTTTGGAACGGCACTGTATAATACCAATCATCAAGCAAGCCATGCATATAATCAGAATTCTTCTATTAGTCACATTTTAAGTTGTATCAAGTTAGATAGATGGCACATGCTGATCTGTATTGCAATTGGATATAAAGGAAGGTTTAATGTTACATAACTTTCTTAATAGCATCTGAACAGCAGAGTCAACTCACCTTTGGACCTTGCGCTCCAATCCCTACTGGTCCTCTAGGGCCTGTAGGTCCCATGGGGCCTACTTCTCCCTGGTAAGGAAAGAGTACTGAAATATTGCAGCAAAATAAAAACAACATATTCCTGCCTTTGATCTCCTAAGAGTTGTCTTCTTTCAACAAAGTGAGATAAAATAGTTTCATGTGCTTAATTCATACATGTATTGCCTGGGATCCTCTAGGCTAGATGGATTTTTATCATATTTGGAACATATAAATGTGAACCGACTTAAAATATAGGGTATGTAGTATGTTCGCAATTGGTTAAGAGCTCCTGTGGAGGCACCTAGAAAAGATAGGCAGTTACATTCTAGAACAACTAAAACGGACACATTGAAAGCCAAAATGATGTCTGATCAAGAGCAACATCATAACCAGAGAGAGCAACCTGAGTTTTCAATGATAAGCCTTCAATAAAAACCACAAGGAAAGCAGTAGTTTTCTATGGAGCTACTTCTCATATGGACAGCTGTAGGAAGTATACTCTCAGGTGAGAAGTCTCTGGGAAGCATTTTGTTTATTTAACCATGAATAGTGATTCCTTGAAACAACATTAAAAGTGGTTAGCTAAATAATAAGTGGCATGCCTTTCCTCCAGAGATAAATAACAGTTCCAAATAAAGAGGTAACTTGATACCAATGTTCATGGAATTAGAGGTATATAAAAACACAAATAAAACACAAGGCTAAGTACAAATACATTCAGAATGATAAGTAATGGTTCCATTCAGCTCATTTCTGACTGTCTCCTTAACAGCACTCCTGGGGGAGTTCTGATGAGAAAACCAATTAGCCACGACCCAGAGAGGCCTGGAACCACAGGCCACGGTCTACTGACATTACAGTTTGCGTTGCCAGAATAGGGTCTACTACCCAAAAATATCAAAGAATATAAATAAGTCTGTGTAAGTAAAACCTTCTTAAAGCATAAAGAATATATATTATATTTTATAAATTGTTAGGAATATCAGTAATATTTGGTATAAAGATCTCTGATTTCTAAGTTCACTCTATCTGTTCTCTTCCAAATAACATTGACCAGAAAACAGCAATTCTACTATAGATAAACTCTGCTGTCATTTAGAAAGTTACCTTAGAACCAGGTAAGCCTTGTCCTGGGGGTCCTTGTGGACCAGGGGGACCAGTAGGACCTTGGATTCCCTTTGAAATAAAAAATTTAAGAATGTTATTAATGAAATCAAGAAGATATTTGGGTAAGAACAGTTTCAAGTCCTCTAACGCGATCATTTAGTTCTCATTCCATAATAGATGATTTATATGACATAAATGTTTTTCAAATGGAGTGGCAAGGGCTTTTAGTTGAAACCTAGATGGGATGGCAGACTAACAGAAGAGAACAGCCTGAACCCCTAACACTGATGGAGAGTCACCAGGCCAGCTTGGAATTTTGAGTAAGAAAAGTAAAATTTCATCAAATTGTTGACCCAATTCATATTTCTGTCACATGCAAGCAAACCCTATACCCCTAACTTGGACCGATTATATTTTGAGATGTTAAATTGAAAGTTGATCTGGGCTCTAAGAAGCAACAAGCCAGCAGACGCCACACTGAAGAATGACCAGACTGATTCTCTCCCTCACACTGCAGATGTAAAAGGTGGGAGGAAGAGAGGATTTGTAAAGTTCTCCAGTAGTCTAGATTTTAAGGAGGGTTTTTTTGTTGTTGTTGTTGTTGTTTAGAAAATGGAAGGGGTTTGAGTTACTTCTTTCTTTATACTGGTCTAGAAAGAGGACTTCAGTGGATATTTCTTACTTGTATAGTTTGATTTTTGTTTTGGGGACCCAAGGGACCAGAGTCCAACTCAAGCTTGAGAAAGCTAAGATGGCCTGTGGTAGCCAAAAGAAGCCAGGGGCCGTCTGTGGATCCAGAGTCTACCAGAGCAAAAGTCTCATGAGATGTCCCTGCAAAGAAATTGTATGCTAAGTGTGAGACAGCGTTAGCCTGGAACTATTATCAGTCTTGCCCAAGAGACATGGAAGGATAACAGAACTCCAACAGAGAAAGTCCCCAGTAAAGCAGAGGCAGAGAGGGAGGAGCAGCTGTAGGAAGGGACTCTTCATCCACACCCTAGAAGGGACAAAGAGACCCATGAAGGAGCCCCACAAGGAAGAGGTCAGCTTCACACATCTGCAAAGCTCTGAGTGCCCAAAGCCACCTGCTATAGCACCAAACAAAAAAGAGTCCTCAGGCCCTCACACCCAGCCTTCTCCCTGGCTCAGCCCCAGAGAATTGAGAAATACTCCCTCCCTACAGATGGTACCAGATAATGAAGACTAAAAGCAAAGTTAACATATTGACTGAACACTTTTTGTTACAGAATTAAGAGACTGGTAACTTGCAACGACCCTATAATTTTCTATTACTTAAAAGTGATTTATTTGTTTTTTAAAGTCTATAGTCTGTTGGAAATTCTTTCAAGACAGAAAAAGAGTTTCCCACGGGGAGGGGGGACATTAAAGGATGATTAGAGAGAAAAAAATCTGTTTTGCTTATATCCCACAAATAATGTTTATTTTATACAGTTATAATGTAATAGATGTTATACCCTTTTCTCCCTTAGATGATACCACTGCTTTTTCATTTTAAAAATACAAATACTAGTCCCTTTTTCTCTGGTTGACAAAGGTAAGCAGCCCAAACAATTTAGGGAAGTTAAGGTTGTTGCACTGTCAATATGGACTGGTTTCAAAACATAACCCTTTCTGACTTTTACAGTAGTCCACAAGTTGCATACAAATAGGACAAAAAAATTACAGGATGTACCATATGTAGATGTACATGTGTGTATGTGGTTATTTATATTCCACTTTATTTTGTAAAACATCTGAAGCTATCAAGCCTCCAAATATTTAGGGAAAATCTGGAGGTCATTTAAAAAAATTGTAAACATGATGATGGGAACAGAAGTTCACTCGTAAACAGATGAGTAGGAAAACTCATTTCTATAAGTGACATTGGAGGAAATAATAATCACAATAATTCAGTGGATAAACTTGTTAAATTAAGGATAAGAAGAAAATTGAATAACTGCATACACAGGTTAAATTTAAGTAGAATTTATGTCATTTATCTTAATGGGGTAAATAAATTCTTGTTTAAAGCAGTTTACAAAGAATACATTCCATTTGCTTTCCTATCCATTAGGGGTCAGTTCTATAAGGACAGTTTTACTCAAAAATTGGGTTTTTTTTCCTCTTGGAGAAGAAAATGAAGGAAGTCAAGGAGGTTTGGGGTTTTTTGTTTGTTTGTTTGTTTGCTTGCTTTTTAAGCTGCAACAAACTCCATCAAGGACCAGCATTAAAGGAAACAGGAAGCCACAGGTGGGCGGGCTGGGATCCGCTGGCCGTCTGGACAGACCCGTCTCTCTTTGAACCTCATTCTCCACCAGAGTGGTAACTCAGCATAAGACACAGGATGTGGCAGTACCATCTAGCAGCTTTCAGGACCAGAATGTGAGCCCTGATGAACCCAGAAAATACACTAGAAATCCTGAGAAGGCCTGGTGGAAGAGTCAATCCAGGATCCTTCAGGAGTCAAAACACCCAACTCTTAATTATTATCTAAATATTTATTTACAGATTTATCTTGGCTTCTTCTGCGCCTTAATCCTCTTAACACAGCCAAGAGCAAGGAAATGGAAAGAGGAGTAATAGCCAACTTCACTGTTGCCTGGGATGACAAAAATATGTAATAATAATAACAAGTTAGCAGATGGTTAGAAACAAACTTACAGCTAAATGTCTAGTGAGATTTGGAATTGTCTCAAGGTTTTCTTCTTTCCTTAAGACCCTCGATAAAGGAAGCAGTAGTCATGCTCTAGGCCACAGGATAATCCAAACCTTAACCATAAATTTTCATCAAACCAACTTGTCACTTTCTAACCTGGATGATAAATCTGTATTTGCTGCTGACGTTTTATTAAATGAGATATGTAGACAAATGCATATGGTAAAACTATGTGGCATGCATTTATGAGTATGTCAAAATGAACCCCACTATGACATATAACACACTATTTTAATTTTCAAAGTGTATGGTAAATAATAATAGTAAAATTACTGTTATACTATTTTCACATTATTTAGACAATTATCCAGTTTTTCCAAAAGTTATCAGATCTTAGAAGCAGAGGTCTTTCCTTTCTTCTGACCAAAAGGGGCCAGGTAACTTTTATAAAATCCTACTTGTAGTTTGCTTATATCCAGGAAGGACGCCACTTAAATAAATTGATCACTTCCAATTCTGGTCCTTATTTTAAGTTTAATACCATTTTTAGTTTGGTGTGTAGATAAGGATGGGAAGAACTCCCCTGGCATTGGGACCGAGTGGGACATAATCACAAAGTTTTGAGGGGAAATAACATACAAACTGACACGTAAGTAACTATTGCTCTCACAAGGGGAACTAAAAATATAAAATGTTACCTCCAAACTCATACCCTGGTTAATTAGGTTTTAGTGATAAAAGTCAAAGCACCAAGAAACATAAAATTTATATTTGAGTCTTGGAAAGTTGTAAAATGAAAATGTTTCCATGAAACTCTCCTTCTACATTCATTTCTGGACTTAACATATATTTCATTGCAATTTGACTGTCAAATGTATTCATAGATATTTGTAGGATTGGCCTTCAATGAACACCAGGATTGGGCTGGAATGCTTGGTACCATGAGAATGAAAACAAGCATCAGTTACCTGTTCTCCTTGACTCCCAGTGCCCGGGATGCCCATTGGTCCTTGAGGTCCCACAGGTCCCAAATCTCCCTGTATAGAAAACGTCAGAAGTACAACAATAAATAAAACCTCCTTCTTTTATGCTTTCCAATCTGAATTTAGGCTTGATTAAAATCTATATTTATACTTCAAAAAATTCAACAAGTAAAATCATAAGACCTCATTGCTTTTGATGATCTCTAGATCAAATTTGCCAAAAGAGTCAATGACATTTTCACTATTTTGTCTAAACTGGTTGGTATGTACATGGGTTTATATTTAGAAATTATGTTTCTCACAACCAGAATTTCCGAATAGTTATCATAATAATATAAAAACTTCCTGTTAGGACCATAACATAAATATTTAAGAGTTTAAAATTCTTGGGGTATAAGAAAACTGGAATTTGAAAGATAAATTGAAGAAGATATGTTTAAATTTTTCTAAGTAACTTTCCTCTCCAAATCTTATTAAAAGAACAAAAGTAAATACTACTCATACTTTATATAATATTGAACTATATTAAACTTGTGCGAAGACACACTCTGGAATGTACTTCTTAGTATTTCAATTTTGAAATTAAGAAAAATCTAAAGTGAAGCCTACAAAATTAAAGAACCCTACCTTCTACTCCCATGAAATAAATTCTATCCTTAACAGAGCTTACAATATTAGTAAAGGAAACAGAAGACAATAAGCAAGACAAGAAGATAAATGCTACATTGAATAATGATTTAGGGGAAAAACTAATTGAGAAAATGGCGTGGCAGTAACAATTGGAAAATGAACCCAGATGGCCTCACTGATGACAAGGAATGAGCCAGGTAGAAACCTGGAGAAAGAGCATTCCAGGCAGAGCACACAGCCGGCGTAAGGATGATCCCTGTACATTTCAGAAACAGCAAGGAGACTGTATGGGTGGAGATGGGGACCATGAGGGAGGGTGGTAGGTGATACATGGCAGTGGCCAGGCAGAAGGATCAATAGGTCCTGTGAGACAATGGTACTTGTTCTTGCTCTTCTCTGAGTGGTGTGACTGGGTGACTTCACCAAGAGTTGAAAAAAAGAGAGGGTCCAAGGACTGAGTCCTTTAATCTCTCCAGTCATTAGAGGTCAGAGGAATGAACCAGAAACAGCAGTAGAGACTGAGGAGCAGCAGCCAGAGAGACCAAGCAAAGAGAGGGTTTCAAGAAGGTGAGGGAGCAAGAAAGGGTACTGATAGGTCAAGTAAAATGACAACTGAGAACTGACCACTGGGTTGAGCTACATGGGTAGGTGTGCTTATTTCAATGGCAACTATATTTAGACAACTTCAAGTCAGCAACCTTTTTCTTAAACAGTGGGATAATAATGTTTTGGGCCTGAGGACGAAAATTAGGTCTCTTTCGTAACAGATCAGTGCTGCTTTGAGAGTGTGAAATCAGCCATACACAATATACAAAGCAGCAGGTGTGCTTGTGTTCCAATAATGTTGTCATAGAAAGACAGGCAGCTGAGGCTATGTAAATATGTTGTTATGAACAAAAGTAAATGCTACTCATACTTTATATAAATAATATTGAATTATATAAAACTTGTACCAAGACACACTCTGGAACATACTTCTTAGTATATTGTCCACCTTGGTCTAAATAAATAAGGAAAATATTATGGACTCAAGTTTTGATTCAGAACCCGATTATTCTGATTCAGTACTTGATTGTTCATTATGCAAGAGTCACTGTGCTAAATGCTTTTCATGATTTTTCTCACTAATCCTCCCAATAACTCTCTATGGTGGGCATCACCATTTTCCAAATGACCTTAAGTAATTTGCTCCAGGTCACATACCTATTAAGTGGCAGACATGAGATTCAAATCTACACTCTGTCTCAATCCTCAACCCAACTCATAACCACTATTCTGCATGTATTCAATAAACACATAAAAATTATATCCTTTTGTATGTTTTTTTTTACAATTAAAGTCTGTGTCATAACTAATTTTTTGTTTTGTTGCAAATATATACATTTGTGAGCCCTCATCATAGGGTGTTTATGTTATCGCTTGAATCACACCAAAGTCTTTGAATCTAATGCTACACCTAAAAGAGCAGGAGAGGAAGAGAGGGGGAAAGGAAAGAGAAGACAGTATTGATTTAGGAAGGGGATAGCAAATAAAAGCTTTTTATGCAGAGCGTTTTCTTTGCATGAGCTCCAGATGTAAAAACACAAATGCCATGTCACAACAACCCTTGAAAAAGTTAATTTACTGAACTCACAAAACAATGGTTCTGTTGTATTCAGTTCCCACTGCCCCCAAAGAAAAAAGAACATCTTACATATTTTGGAAGTATTTTGGAACTGCAGTTACAACCAGAGCTGAGCTCTTTGAAGCAAGAAAGAAATTTATATGATCCATTACTTATCATTATCTCTGCTATTCAAATACAGACAACCAGAAGAAATAACTACCAGAAAATAAAAGGAATAAGTCATTTCAAGATTGAGGATAATCATGAGTATCAGTTATTACTCTAATTTAATAAATAATATAATGTGTGCTTAACGGTTGGCATATAAATGACTCCAAATTGATATGAGGTCTCTGGTTTTTGCACATATCTTCTGTCTCCTCCCCTTGACAACTTTCACTTCACATTGCTTTTTAGAATCTGAGCAGCTTGCAGTAACTTCTGTCACCAGCCTCACCACCCGCTTCTAATCAGGGTCATGATCTTCAGATATTTTAAAGAAAATGAGTAACTAATGCTAAAGAGTAAAGCAATGTCTGATGGCCTGGAGCTGACCTGACCCTGGCAGCTGGGCTGCAGTGCTGAACATAAACAAGTTCATCAAAGCGACAGACCAAGACAAAAGCAAGACTACTCAGTACTCATGTCTGAGCACAGACAAAACCACAAACACTGTCCAAATCCCTAGAAATGGCCAAACATCCTCCTGCACTGGCTGAAATGAGTTGCTGCTACTTCTTTGACTATTACATCTCAACCTAACACCATTTTTCCCAATTTCTAGATGAGACTCGTTAAAATACTCAAACTTAAAATTATTCCCACTTTCTGGTAGCATCCAACGCAAAGCAACCTATGCTGTCTTGGAAGCTCCCAAAAGTCACCCAACACAAACCCAAGTTCTATAAAAAATCTCTTCTTCTTCCTTCCTAGTTGCAGTTGGTCGCCCAGGGTTTATGGTCTCCATGTTGCAATGAGTCAGTAAACCTTTGTTTAACTAAAGGTGGACTCCTATTGTTTCTTGCTGTAGGGTATCAACACTAGTTTTCTTAAATGAGTTCTATTATTTTAACTTCATTTTAAGGTAAATATTTTTGAATGAATGCCTGAAGGTAGAGATGGACTGTAATGAGGCCAAAATGTTTTTAACAACTATTTTCTATTACACTAAGGACAGGTGATTTTTGCTAATGTCTGTCTTCAAAGATGCTTTGCTGATGACTGAAGTCACAGAAAGTTAGAAACCAAATAAGTGACACATTACTCTAAATAATGGGACTTCCCAGATCATAATTCATCCAATATAATAAATATACCTTGCATAGACAAGATTTATAATTAATTGGATACCTATGTGTCGTGATTGTCATGTTATATTTGGTTTTAAAGTGTACACTCATTAAAAGCAATGACAAAAATAATTTTACTGGCATTGTTTCCATTATACACCTTGTATACAGTACCTTGTCCCCTTTGATTGACAGGCCTTGTAACCCTTGTGGGCCAATTGGTCCTTCAGAACCCTTTTCACCCTGAAAGTGCATAGAAGGGTTATCAGCGCATTGATAAAAATTATTTAAAAGATTTACATTAAAGTTACTATGAATTATACTTCAAATTGATTTTTTCAATCAAGTATCCAAATTCACTGCCCACTGACTCTAAGATTTGCAACTTGTAAAAAAAAAATTAGTCATATCATTTTCACAGGAAGGAGTCTGTCCCAGCAGAATACATATATAGCATTGCTGAAATTGGAAAAGAGCTCAATTTCCAATCTCAATAGAAATACTGAAACCAGGAACCTAATCAATAAATCATGTAGTACAACTACCTGGATCAAGCCTCCTGTTCCTTAACATGGCTACAATTGGATCCATGGTACAAGAAAATTTGTCTCTCATATATGTGAACCAACACTTGCAAGATTGGATTACTTATTAAATGTTTTATATCTGAACTTACAGAGACATTCATTGAAAATCTAGGTTTAGAAGGCTTCGTGGAAAACCTTGTATTTGCTTCTATGATCAAATGATCTCTGTGAACAGCTGTTCTTACTATATCTATGAAGTCATAGCACTTCATGCCTTTGTTATAAAAAATAAACCATGTCAATCAGAAACAACATTCATTTAATAAATTCATTAGAACCAAGAATAAAATCAAAGAACATTTTTAAGAAACCTAAGAAAAAGGAAAATATAGCTATATCTTTCTATCCATAATTTATTCACTTACTCGCTACAAATTAACCACAATCTGACTGAGTCAACAGGTCTGCCAGGCTGGGGAATGAAGTGCTCTGACTGGTGGGTTTTTCTGATCATTACCACAGAGCTAAGTTCCATGTACTTGACCCTAAGGAAACACTGAAAACCATGTGTTCTTTCCTTATTGAAACAGAGGCCAATGCAGAGCCTGGGGTTATTATAAAGAGTATATCATCACATTATACTTCATTTAACATAAAAGTATGTTGAACATGTCACTAAGGCATTCCCTGGAATATATTTCTTAGTGTTTCACATATTCATTTCTTATCTGTTTTTTTTTTTGTTGTTGTTGTTGTTTTGTTTTGTTTTTTTGAGGTTTGTGGGGGTTTTGTTTTGTTTTTGTACTAGAGATTGAACTCAGGGCCACTTGACCACTGAGCCACATCCCCAACCCTATTTTGCATTTTATTTAGAGATAAGAGTCTCACTGAGTTGCTTAACACCTTGCTTTTTGCTGAGGCTGGCTTTGAATTTGTGATCCTCCTATCTAAGCCTCCTGAGGCACTGGGATTACAGGTGTTCAGCACCACACCCAGCCCTCATTTGTTTCTTTATCTTTAACACAAACACACAGAGATTATAAAGATAAATAATTTTCACAATTTGAATTTTCCGGATTGTTTGGGCTGCACATAAAAAAAGACATTTGTGATGTGCCAAAACTTTAATGAAACTATGTATCATAAAACTTTCTAAAATGTAGTTCTAAGTCTTTGACCTGTTTTCTAAGAATGATACTTTAGTTATGAAATATCATATTTATCCAAAATATTACTAACATTATTGTGGCAACTTTAATGTCTTAACAAGGTCCTCTTCAAAATTCAGCTCACAACATAGTATGAATTATTTGTTACAGCAATTGCTTTTCCTCTTTTGAGATTTGGGTTTCTCAGAGACAACTGAGTATTGATCATAATGAAAGAATCTGAGAATGAGATACAATTTTAGAGTATGAGGCCATATTGAGAAGGTCAGAACTGAATGACCTGACAGAATAACTTGTGCAGGGTCTGAGAAATCAGCATATGGTTCTCTGGGCTGTGTGGATGTGTGTCTACGTGGGGGGTGGGGAAGACTTTAGAAATGAAGAAAGAACCCAGAAATGCATTATTGTTTGCTGTGAAATTTTTTTAATAGTGCCCAACGTATTTTGGAGAACCATTTCCTATGTGGTGTTTGGCAGATGTGTTATAGATATGGGTAAACCACCTAGACAACAGGACAGCAAACTACAGCCCACTGGCCAAATCCCATAGCCAGCTTTTTGTAAACACAGTTTTGTTGCAGCAGCCAGATTCATTCATTGATACGTTTTTATGGCAGCAACAGCACAGTTGAGTCATTGCAACAGATACCATATGGCTTACAAAGCCTAAAATATTTGCTATCCAGCCCTTTACAGAAGTTTGACATGCCCTGGTGCAGAGGAACTTGAGCTCCAAGAATTATATGTGGGAAGCAGTAGAAAAGTTTGAATTCATAAGAGTTGGTCTTTGTGGTAAAAAAATCAGTTTTCTTATGATATTGATGGCAGTATAAATTGATGTATTAGATTTTGTATCCTATCTGTGTTTCATAAAACAAAGCTGTGAGCAGTGTTGCCATAGCTACACTGAATAACTTGACTTCTGGGCATCAATATGCTCTTTATCACTGGAGCGTTAATGACTGCAAACTGAGAGTTTCTAATTTCATATGTGGTAATTACATGAAATAGAAATCTGTTGATGACTTATTTTATAATTAAATATTTCACCATACTTTTACATTAAAAGAAAATTGACAAATTCCTTCACACAATACAGTGCAAATAGTCAGGAAATACTTAACTTCTAATAATCCGTGTTTTTAAAAATTTGTGATTCATGACTATGCAGGACAAAGTGCTATGGTTTTTTTTTTTTTTTCCTAGTTCAGAGGCTTTTATTACCTTAGGTCCTGGAAATCCTTCTCCAGGTAAGCCCCTCTCTCCTGGTGCTCCCTCAGGACCACGGGGACCCTGGTTAGGGTAGGAGGGAATGAGGAGCAGGTGAGAGAGCAAGAAAGAAAGGCAGAAAGAGAAAGGGAAGAAGAGGGAAGAAAGAGAATAGTTATATTTCAGTTCACAAGGATATGGCGGAGATATAGTCCTCCTAAGTTTTTCCTGAGTGTCCTTCTAGTAATCTCCCAAAGTATTTTGGAAAACCATTTACATTGATCAGCAGAATTGTAGAGTTGTAAAGAAGAAATTCACATTGTATTCAAATACTTATTCTGTTTGATTGGCATAAGCACTTCTAGTATCCTCAAATTAGAGGAAAATGGAAATTAAGTGATGCTTCAGAATAAGGATTAGGAAATAAACGCTATGAGGAAAGGCTAAAAATTCAAGACTATGTGATCTGGAGAAGGATGCAGTGTTATTTTAAAATTTGGTTAAGTTTTAAGGGAGCCCAGTGAAGAAATCACTGCACAGCTGTTGCAAAGCATTGGATACTACTTACATGTGTTTTGATTTCTGTCCTGATATACTTGGACTAAAACTTTAATTATTTCAGGAACCCATTGACTCCACTGGCAGTTCTATGCATAAGCTGATATCTTGATAGATCAATGAAGGGAAACATGGTTTTCCATGTTGATGATTAAAATTAAGTCTGGATAACTATTGCTCAGAAGAGGAGCACTTCTAAAGGCACTAGAAGAGGAGAGGACTTCTCGGTCCTAGGCTTTGAAATGGACTGGCAGAAAACACCCTAATTGGAAAACATAAAACACTAGCAAGGTTTTCATTTAAACTAGAAAAAAAAATTTAAACTATGAATTTTCCCCTTTTCTTCTTGTCCAAAAGGTTAAAAAGAAAGAAATGTAAAGGAACTAACAACAAACCTCTTAAAAGCAAAAACTTGAGAATTTCCTCTAATGATCTTCAGATGATTCAGATTAGCTAACTAGGGAAGTCCTGGAACAGTCTAATAAATTTCCCTCAAGGCCCAAAGCCAGCACACTGCAGGCTGCAAGGTACACTAATCCAGGATTACCTAAGAGATGCATTAGACTGGTGGCAGAACAAGGGTGCAGCATTATGTTCAGCAGTAGCAGACCCATTATGAATTTGTATTTAAGAAAGAAAACTAACTGTATCCCAGTGTTTAACTTCTTTGTGCTTTGCCCTAATATTGCATATTTTTAAAGACAGTCTTTTTTTACTATTCAGTAAAGACTTTAATTAAAAGAAAAAGCTAACATCTAATTGAATTTAAATTATAATGCTTGTGACCTTTAACAATCCAAAATCTTAATCAAAGCACTAATATCCATGACAGCTTACTCTAATGGTAGAGCAGTCAGCTAGGGAGGAAATAAAAAGGAGCATGAAACTGGATTGCAAACTAAACTGAAAAGTGCCAAGTTAAAATCATACACGTTCTCAAAGAACAGCAACTTTTTCTTCTTCCCTAATGATAGGACTAATGAAAATGAAACCTTTTATATTAAACATAGTAAAGTCTTTTTCCCAGCTCAGTTTTTTTTTTCATTCATTCAACAAATACTTACCAAACACCCAAGAAGTGGAAGGAATTGTACTAGGAATAGCAGACAGATCTCCTTGTCTCATGGAATTTAGTCTTGCATGCTAGTTAAAAGGAGATTTTGGTGTCTTTTAAACCAAGGTTCAAGTCTGACTTTTGCTACATATTAGCAATGTCACCTTGATCAGATAATTCAATCTCTCCAAAGCTCAGCATCATCTTCAGAATGATGATGACAGTACTACCTCAGCCACTAGTATTATTGTAAAGATTCAGAGACATTTAGAGCTCTTACATATGACTGCATGCCTGCTGCAATTATCAAACCTAATTTTACTTCAGCTCCACCATTGTTACAAATGTCCTTTGTGGAGTGTTTAGAAATAAGGAAATCTCAGAGGTTGGTCTACATTAGGCAAAGTGGTGACAGGCATTTATTCTGGCTGCACAGAATAAATGAATTTTCTTCCCTCCTCCTCTGCACTTGTAGAATACAGCAATGAAAGTGAAAGTAATGGAGGAGTTAAGGAATCATGCGTTGAGAATGGAGTTAAGTCTGTTAAGTCTGTTGAGAATGGAGTTAAGGCTCCTGGGCCAGCACTTAGGGGAATTAAAAAATCAGTGATCCAAGGTTTAATTACTGTGAAGTGTCAGAGAAATATTCCATACCATCAGTATGTTCTCAAGTTTTCCAGTTAAAGAGTCAGGATAGAAGATGATTATTAACCAGAGAAGAGAAGTAGCAGGTACTTGGGTTAGATGAACCATACTTTTAATTTAGTAGTCAGGAAAGACCATAGGATAATTTTTTAAAAATATTTTTATTGACAGATAATAATTGTATGTTATTTAAAAAAGAATAAATGCTTCTATAAAAATGTCAGTGTCCTTTTCAAAGCCATGAGAACCAGTTAAAACTATGGCATATTTGTTTGTTTTTAACAAACATCTCTAAAATATATTTATTTATATATTTTTATAAATATATATAAACATTATATATTTACTTATATAATGATTTTATATATTATATAATATATTTTAACATACCATTAGATATAATAGATTAATATTTAATTATTAGAGATATATATTAGTTATATAATTAGGTTCCTCCATTTATACTTTAATCCCAATTACCAGTTAACACAGTCTAATCAGTGAATGCTTTATTGAAACATTAGCAATGAAATTAAAATATGATTGTGCATTATATTTATCTTATTACTTTCCTTAATAATATCAACAGTGTTAATAACCTTAAAAATGGTTTCAGACTACTTGCAAGCATTAAAGATAAATATGTGAAATAATAATAAAAATTGCCCAATATATTCAAACAGTGTCATCTACTTTATTTTTAACTTCAAAGTAATTAGAGTTCTACTTCAGGGGATATCTTTTTTCCCCTGAGAGTACTCTGAATGACCTTGCATAAAAAGCAGATCACTTTGAGAGTCTCAGTTGATTTACTTTTTATAAATCACTATGCTTATCAGATCAGCACAAAAGAAGTGATACACAAAAATGATAGCTAACTATTCAAAGGCAGGCATTAGAGTGAGAATATTAATTCCATCTATTGGTAGATTTACATTACTGCCGCATTGGCGAGAGTAGCCCTAGACCTGAAATTATTTGAAATGATTGGCGCAAAGAAACAAAGTAAAGGATTTTCAGCAGAATCTCTGTCAATCCTCAGGTAAGTCTTTATGTCACTTCTGAATAATTAAAAAACTCACTTCGTTGATTTTTTTTATTATGAAATTTTTGTTGCAATAGTCTGACACTTTATTTGGGATTCTTCTCATCTTTGTTAGTATTTTGTTTCCAAATAAGTCAGAACTTCACAGCATCACTCTCATTGGTGTAATTGTGGCTTAGAAAACAAGCCAACAAACAAGAATTTCCTATTCTGAGAATATTGTGAAAACTCTCGCTCCAGACAGAAAGATAAGGAATATGATTTTTTTTTTTCCCAAAATGAATTATAAAGATATACCTGAGCCCAGAGAAAATAAAGTAGGGCTCAACAATAGAGATGAAAACTGTGTATGCATCTAAGATGCTGCTGTGGCTGTGCTGGGTAGGGGAAAAAAAAAACAAAAAACATTTGTGGGGTAGAAAGAAGTCAAGGAAGCCTAGAGAAAAAAATAGTAGCAGAGACTTTGGCTCACACAATAGAAAATGAGGAGCAAATCAGTGCTGACATCCCACAAAAAGTGAAGACCTTCAAAGTTGTGAAACTTCAATGAAAAGGACATTAGCAAATAGTCATTTACATTGACACAGGGGTGTGGGCAACAAGAATTGTGTCTGCCTTGGCGAGGCCTCTGAATGACTAGAAAGTCCCAAACTAGACTTGTGCTGTGTTTGGGTTCGAAACTTCTATTGACACCACCTAGGCAGTCTCTGAACACTTCTGTCAACGCTTTATCATCAAGAAAACTCCTGGACTTCCTAAAAGGTGCAAACACAAACTCCTCTCAAACACCCTTCACACAGGACACTTGGAGTTTTCACAACTAAAGTCCTGCTGAAAATCAGTTCAGATTCCAAAGTTCAGAACATAATAGAAAATAATTCACAATGAATAAAAGTGAACCACGATAACATAAAATCCCCCCAAACTGACAAATAATAGGAGACAAAATGTATACTTTAGGGCTGGGGCTTGGGGCTTGGGGCTCAGTGGTAGAGTGCTTGCCTAGCATGTGTGAGGCACTGGGTTCAATCCCCAGCACCACACATAAATAAACAAATAAACTAAAGTATTGTGTCCATCTACAACTAAAAAATTTTTTTAAATGTGTACTTTAATGCTTAATGTCTTAAAAAGAGTAAAAAACACAAGAATCAGAGTCTAGTGTGGTAAAAAGGATGGATGGATGGATGGATGGATAGATAAATAGATAGATAGATAGAAAGATAGATACATAGATGATAGATTTGGAAAATACTCATTAAACTAAAAATTTAATGGATGAGTTAAGACATTTTATAACCTGAATAACCTAATGAAGTTAAATTTATACATTACAAGTTACACTTAAAGAAATTACCCAAAATGCTTCCAAATGTCCAATAGGATTTCAAAATAAATAGAACAAGGGCAGGGTGAGCATTTGAAGAGACAGCTAAGAAATTTAAAAATTGTCAAATCCTCAGATTCATAGAACAGTGCATCTAAAGTCATAAAATTGTAAATTTATCCATATTTACATGTATCATAATGACTTTAAGAAAAAATATTAATAAGAAAAATTACAAAAGCAGCCTAAGATAAAAGGCAAATTACTAAGAAATTATAAACGAACTGCAAACAAATCAACAGGAACCACTGTTGTCAGTAGACAGTGGAATTAGTACACAACTAAGATTTTCACACCAGCTAAACTATATCATTAAAAAAAAAAAAAAAGAATGACATTTCGGCTAAAAACCGAAAGAGTTTACACATAATCTGATTGGAAACAACTAAGAAATATATTCCTTAAAAAGAAGAAAAGAGGGAAACTGATAAACTATGTTGAGCCAAAAAATTGGCAAATATGTGGGTAAAACTAAATTAAATACTGATAAAAAATAATAAGTTAGATGGGACAAAATAAGGTAGATCAAAGCTAACAGAAAATAATACTTTGAAGGTAGAAGAGATGATTGGAGTAAAATCCTTCTGTGGTCAGTGTGTTTTCAGGAATGGGTAGTACTACTGATGACATTTCAAACTTGTTAATTTATAATACATGACAAAGTTCAGAGACCACTTAAGAAATAAAAAATATACATACCTATGTAGTCATATACATACCATGTAACTTGATACATATATGTGTATATTCTTAATAAATATTTGATATTTTTGCCATTTCCTAATTAGATCTTTGTTTTATCAATGAGTTTTGAGTGATCTTGGTATGTTCAAGATACAAATCCTTTGCCACATATGTGGTTTGCTAATATCTTCTCCCAGTAAGTAGCTTGTCTTTTTAGCCTGTTAACAATCTTTAACAGAAAAAAAATATTTTCCATTTTGATGAAGTCCAGTTAATCTACCTTTTTTTTTTTGAATCATGTTTTTGGTGACATGTCTAAGAAATATTTATCAAGCACTGAGTCCCAAAGATTTTTTCCCTACGTTTTATTTGTAAAGTTTGATAGTTTTTACATTGTATATTTAAATGCATTGCATATTTAAATACTTTGAGTAAATTTTTGTATAAGATGTGAGACTTAACTTGAGGTGGTTTGGATTTTGTTTTGTTTCCTCATAGATATTCAATTTCTCCAGCACTGTTTGTTGAAAAGACTATGCTACTCCATTGGATCAGTTTTGCATTTTTTTTATCAAAAAATCAGTTGACTATACTTATGTGGGTTCATATCTGGGTTCTGTATTCTATTCCATTGATCATTATCTATATTCTGTCAATACCACACATTCTTGATTACTGTAGCTAAATATTAAGTCTTAATCCAAGAAGTGTGATTTCTTCAAGTGTATTCTTTCTCAAAATTGTTTTAGCTATTCTAGCTCTTTTGTCTTTGCATGTAAATTTTAATTATCCTATTCATATCTACAAAAAATCTTGCTGGTATAATGAAAAGACTTCCATTAAACCTTTAGGGAGAATGTACATCTTTATGATGTTTAATCTTTCAATCTATGAAAATGGCATGTCTTCTCAATTTATTAAATAGTCTTTAATTTCTTTCACCAATGTTTTGTAGTCTTATACAAACTGTGTACTTTTTTAGTGGGGAAAGTACCAGTGTTTGAACTCAGGGGCACTTGACCACAGAGCCACATCCCCAGCCCTATTTTGTATTTTGTTTAGAGACAGGGTCTCACTGAGTTGCCTAGCACCTCACTTTTGCTAAGGCTGGCTTTGAACTTGAGATCCTCCTGCCTCATCCTTCTGAGCTGCTAGGATCACAGGCATAAGCCACAGTAATTGGTGTGTGTGTGTGTGTGTGTGTGTGTGTGTGTGTGTATATATATATATATATATAAAAAATTAGATTTATATTCAAGTATTTCTCTTTTATAGCAATCATAAATCATATGGTATTTTTGATACCCTGATAACACAGTTTATTAGCAAAAATAAAACAAAACACAAATACTTCTAAAGATACAAATAATAGATTATTGAAACCCTCAGATTCTTTAATAAATAGACCACAGGTATATTTATTACATTATTACTATGTGTTTAGATGATCAGCTAAACACTGATGTTGACATTATGTTCCCAGTTTTTCATCAATGAGACATATTGAAAAAGATAAAATTTCTTTTTACAGCATATATAAATATGCCCAATCTCTTTTACATAGAAAACCACATGAAATTAAACTTATTCTGGCATGTTTCCACATCTTTAAATAATCTACAAAATATTCTCCAGAAATTGTGTTTAAAACCTCTTAGCACACTTTTAATTGGGCTACTTAAAGAACATAATGTCTTACCTACTTCTTTTCAAATATTTGGTATAAGGAAGTGTCATAATGCAGATTCAAGCATCTTTGCAGCAATTAAGTCAGCTCTGAACTACTGATTCAACTTGTTGCTATTTCAATAACAATGATAATGATTACCATACTGTAGGGAAGTTAGAAGACAATTATATTTACCATTTTTAATTTTTATTAGTACATATTAATTATTCAGAACAATGGATTTCATTGTGGTACCTCTGCACATGCAAATAACATATTCTGATTGTATCCAGCCCCCATTGCCCAATCTTGCCCTCTTCTCATCCCTCAACTTGGTTCCTTTCTTCTTTTCTAATAGTCTCCCTACTGCTTATATGCCATCTTTTTTCCCTAAAGTCCATGTGCAGGAGAAAACGTTTCTTTGTCTCTTCATCCAATGGACATGTAGGCTGATTCCATAACTTGGGTATTTGGAATTATGCCACAGTAAACATGGGTATGCATGTTTTTCTATATATGTTGACTTTAATTCCTTTGGTTATATCCCAAAAGGTGGTATGACTGGATCATACAGTAGTCCTATATATAGTTTTTTGAGGAAGCTCAATGCTGATTTTCATATGGGTGTACTAATTTACATCCCCACAAACGGTGTATGAGGGTTCCTTTCCCCCTGTATCCTCTCTAGTATTTATTGTTTTTTGTTTTTGTTGTTGTTGTTGTTGTATTCTTGCTGATTGCCATTCTGACTGGAGTGAGATGGAATCTCAATGTAGTTCTGATTTGCATTTCTCTAATGACTAAAGATGTTGAATACTTTTTATATATTTATTGGCCATTCATAAGTATTCTTTTGAGAAGTGTCTCTCCAATTCATTTGCCCATTTATTGATTGGGTTGTTTGTTTCTTCAGTGTGAAGGTTTTTTTTTAGTTCTTTATGTATTCTGGATGTTAATCCTCTCCCAAAGAGTAGCTGGAAAAGATTTTCTCCCATCCTATATGCTGTCTCTTCACACTGTTGTTTCCTTTGGTATGCAGAAACTTTTTAATTTGATGCCTTCCCACTTGCCGAATCTCACTATTATTCCCTGAGCTATTGGAGTCTTATTCAGGAAGTTGTTGTTGACTGTGCCTGTGTCTTGAAGTGGTTCCCCCATGTTTTGTCCTAGCAATTTCAAAGTTTCAGGTCTTACATTTACGTCTTTGACCCATTTTGAGTTGATTTTTATACAGGGTGAGCTTCAATTCTTTACATATGAATATCTAGCTTTCCTAGCACCATTTTCTTCTCTCCAATGCATGTTTTTTGGCACCTTTTTGGCAAGAATCAAATGGCTATAGCTTTGTAGGTTTCTCTCTATCCTCTTTTCTATCCACTTGTCTATGTGTATATTACAACAGATACCACTGAAATCCAAAAGATCATTAAAGACTATTTTGAAAACTTATACATACAATCTGCCAAAATTGAATCAAAATGATATAAAACCTAAACAGATCAATAACAAGCACTGAAACTGAAGCAGTAATAAAAAGTCTCCCAGCACAGAAAAGCTCAGGAGCAAATATATCCACTGCTGAATTTTACCAGATCTTTAAAGAAGAACCAATATAAATGTTCCTCAAATTAGTCCATGAAATGGAAAGTGAAGTAATGCTTCCAAACTCATTCTACAAAGCAAGTATCACTCTCATACCCAAATAAGATAAGAACACACACACACACACAAACACACACACAAAAAAAACAAAACTGCAGACTAATATCCTTGATGAACCTAGATGCAAAAATCCTCAATAAAATACTTTTCAACCAAATTCAACATTAAAAAGATTATGCAGCATGATTAGTTTTTAGTTACTAAATATGATATTAGCTGAAAGTTTTATAGCAGTTGGGGATATTCCTCTTTATCCTCAGTTTTCTGAGAGGTGTTGTCAAAGTTTTATTAGCGTCTTGGAGGGATTTAATTTTGTCAGATGCTTTTTGATATCTTTGGATATGATTATGAGATTTTTTCTCTAGTGAATTAATATGATATATTACATTGATTTTCAATTATTAAGCTAGTCCTGCATCTACTGAATAAACTCTATTTTGTGAAGCTATATAATTATTTTTATATGTTGTTGAAATCTGTTTGACGATACTTTGCTAAGGATTCTTATGTCTATATTCATGAGGGATATTGGTCTGTAGTTTTATTCTTATGTATTGTTACTACTTGTTTTGGTGTCAGGAAAAACTGGCTTCATAAAATAAGTTGGTAAATGCTCTTTCCCCATCTTTATTTTCTGGAAGAGGTCATGAAAGTTTTACTGCCATCCACAATATTTTACGGTTTAAAGAGAATCTGAATCAAGGGTAGGTAGTTTTGTCTTGTTGGAGGTTTGCTAAATCATTTTTTTTTGCTTTTTAAATATGCTTAAAATATTTCATTACTTAAAAATTAAAATGTTTTCAATGCTAGAATGAATAAGTGAAATAAATTTTTAAGTTTATTGCTGAGTGTGAAAAGTCTTAATACAGTTCTTTGAGAAAAATATCCATCAACTTAAAGAATAAAAAGTTCTGAATTGCTTTCCCAACATTTACTGAACTTTCTTCAATATTTCAAACTCTAAAAACCATAAAATTAATATTTTAATTTTACAAAAGTTAAAATGTGAGACTATGGTGTATTAAAATATCCATGAGTTTTCTATCTTCGTAGGGAGGAGGAATCTCTATTCCACTCACATCTGAGCTGATTCTATGCTTATTTTAGCCAACTGCATCACAGAAATGATACCAGGTGATTTCTGATACTGAGTTTTACATGACAAGTAGTTTCTGCCTGCTGGAACATTCCTGCTTTTATCTAAGCTACCATGTTGTGAGGAAGCCCTGAGACCACATGTAGAGGCAAACTGAGAAGAACTGAGGTCTCTGGGCAAACCCAGCTTCACCCATTCCAACTGACTTCCCACTATATGAAACTCCCAAATCCACCCACATTATCATGAGAAATAACTATTTATTGTTCTAAAGCATTAAATCTTAAGATGATTTGTTAAACAGTAATGCATTACTAAATTGGATACTCAAAGAAGTTAGTGATTCACTTTTAAGAGCAATATTTAATGGAAATTGAGACTACATCACTTATTTTCAAAACTTTCATCCTGTGTATTTTTCCTCCACATTAAGTTTTTCGTAAGTTAGCATATCCAGGCATTGGTGAAAACTCTGGCGCACAAATAACATGCAGCCATTTCACTCAGAGTAAAGCAAGGAAGAAGCGTATGAACCTGATACTATTTACATGTGAGTAACTATGCCATGCAAAACGAAGTTGGGACAACAACTATGCACAATTGGTTGTTTTTACTACTCCTCAGTAAGTCAGCTACGGTTATTTTCTAGGAAAATAATGGTTACCTGATAAGTTAAGAAGCTTCTTATACCAGAATAGTTGGGTTTCATTCACTTTATCTTCAGATCTGTTTTGATAACCTGTGTTCTTTTATCCAACAGTAACAAACTTCAAAGCTACACAGGCAGAAGTGAATAAAACAGGTTTTATCTTTTTACAATCATCCATCCTAGCTTTAAATCACACACATGGATTTGATAATAATATCCTTAGTCTCAGGAATTTTTCTCATGATTATAGGAAAGTCCATTACAAATGTATGGATATTAAGCTTTAATCCACATCTATCAACTCCTAGGAAATGTTGACATATAAGATCTCTTCTTCTTAAACAAGCTGATTTATTTTTAAGAGATTATAGTAAGAGACAGATGTAAGTATCATATACACATATATATGGGTGTGTTCACATGTATATAAGTGTATATGTTATACATATATAGATAGATAATATATATAACCCCACTTCAAGTATATGAAAAATAATGCTTGGATCTGGTCCTTGCATACATATTTTCTTTTTATCCAAAAAGATACAAGGTGGATTCATTTAACTATTCATTCTTTTTAAAAAAATTTTTGTTGGTTCTTCTTAGTTATAGATGGCAGGAGAAACCATTTTGATAATATTATACAAGTATGGAATATATCTTATTCTAATTAGAACCACATTTTTTTTTGGTACTGGGGATTGAACTCAGGGGCACTTGACCACTGCACCATATCCACAGCCCTATTTTTTCGTATTTTATTTAGAGACAGGGTCCCACTGAGTTGTCTCACTTTTGCTGAGGTTGGCTTTGAACTCATGATCCTCCTACCTCAGTCTCCCAAGCTGCTGGGATTACAGGTGTGAGCCACCATACCCTGCCTAGGACCCCATTCTTGTGAGTGGACAGGCTGGTGGGATTCACTTAAAGTTAGACTCACTCTACATTCTTTCCTAATTCTTTCCCCCCCTCCCTTCCTTTCATTCCTCTTTGTTTAATATACTGAACTTCTCTTCTTCCCCTCCCCAGCCCCTTTATTGTGGTTTAGCTTCCATATATCAGCAAACACATTAAAACTTTGGGTTTTGGGGATTGGCTTATTTCACGTAGCATGATAGTCTCCAGGTCCATCCATTTGCTGGAAAATGTCATTGTCATTCTTCTTTATGGCTAAGTAATGCTCCCTTGTGTATATTTACCATATTTTCTTTATTCATCAGTTGAATGGCAGCTAGATTATTCCATAGCTTAGTTATTGTGAACTGAACTGCTATAAACATGGATGTGGCTGCATCACTGTGGTATGCTGATTTTAAATCCTTTGGATGTATATGCTGAGCAGTAGGATAATGGATCAAATGATGGTTCCATTCTTAGTTTTTTGAGGAATCTCCATACTGCTTTCCAGAGTGAGTGCACCAATTTGCAGTCCCTCCAGCAATGTAGGAGTGTTCCCTTTTCCCCACATCCTCACCAACATTTATTATTATTTGTATTCTTGATAGTTGCCATTCTGACTAGAGTAAGATGAAAACTCAGTATAGTTTTAATTTGCATTTCTCTAATTGCTGGAAATATTGAATATTTTTCATATATTCATTGACCAGTTGTAGTTCTACTTTTGAAAAGGGTCTGTTCAGTTCCTTTGTCCATTTATTGATTTGGTTATTTTGTTTTTGTTTGTTTGTTTTTTGTTGGTGTTAAGCTTTTTGATCTTTGTATATCCTGGAAATTAACACCCTATCTGAGGTGCAGGTAGCAAATATTTTCTCCCATTCTGAAGGCTGTCTCATCATGTTCTTGATTATTTCCTTTGCCATGAAGAAGCTTTTTAGTTTGATGCCATCCCATTAATTGATTTTTTAATTTTATTTCTTGTGCTTTAGGAGTCTTTTTATGAAAGTTCGTAACTAAGCCAATATGTTGAAGTTCTGGGCCTACATTTTCTTCTAGCAAGTGCATGATTTCTGGTCTAATTCCTAGGTCTTTGATCCACTTAGAGTTGATTCTTGTGCAGGGTGAGAGATAGGAGTGAACTTTGACTCTATTACATATGGATTTCCAATTTCCCCAACACCATTTGCTGAAGAGACTATCTTTTCTCTAATACATGTTTATGGGGTCTTTGTCTAGTATGAAGTAACTGTACTTATGTGGGTTTGTCTCTGTGTCTTCTATTCTGTTCCATTGGTCTTCTTGCCTGTTTTGGTCAATGCCATGCTATTTTTGTTATTATAGCTTAAAGCATTTTTTCTGACCCAAAAGAACACATGAAAATAGTGTGGCTCTTTTTTTTTTTTTTTTTTTTTTGTTCCATCTTGTATGTTTGCTACTTACCGGCTGTCCTGGCTGACCAACTCCAATGGGTCCCGGAGCTCCTGTTCTTCCTTCTTGACCTCTTTCTCCCTGAAAAAGTACAGTGGGCACTTTAAAATAAAACATAGCATAAAATAATCTGGAGATTTCAACAAGGATAAATAAAAAATAGCCAAACTTTTAATATCCATAAACATGTTTAAAATCTAGAGAGAGAAAATGAATTTAATTTGAATTTAAGTAAATTTAAGTAAACAAATTACCCTCAAATGTTTATCATCTCTTCTTTAAATGCAGTACAGCACTTTTCTCTTTCACAATCTATCCCATAGTAATGGTAAGATGAATGGCATGGCAATTCATTTTGGACACCAATGGGACAAACTAATGATATCTATGCTATTCCTAGCCATGATCCTGGAATGTATTTGTCCCTTGTCCCTACTCTGTCCCTTTCCCTCTGCCTAAACTCTGTTTCATACTTGATCTCCTTTAGAATGCTTCTCCAATAACTCTGCCCATAGAAACCCTGCTTTCCCTGGAGTCTCAATGTACTTATTGTTGAAATGTTACCTATGCTGACACTGGATTACATTCAGAGTACAGTTTTAGTGCTGCATCAAAGTCTTATTTTACTACTGCATCAAGGTGTTATTGTCCCAAACACATAGAAGAGTCATTTAAAATAAGCACTTCCACTCCATTCTATCCAGTATGGTACAGAGCATCCCAAGAGGGATGTTTCTTACTTTCTATTTCCCTGCAAACCTTTCTGTCAACAATTATTTATTCAGTGTCCTAGTTTCTCTAGTTCCTGCCCATCTATGCTTTTTTAAATGTGAGCAAGTGGTAGTTGATGTTTTAAGATATTTCACTTCACAATAACATATTTGTATGTCAATGTTTAAAGTGTGGAAACTCAAAACAGCTACACATATTTTATGAGTGAGTGGATATTTAGAGATAAGCAAATTTTTCATTTCAATCAAAATATGATTAATTGATTATTCTTGTGACAACTGCCCCTGGTCAGAGCATTGCCGTGTCTAAAGATGCAAATGTCAGTAACTTGTGCAGGGAATCTCCTCATGTTTACTACAATTGGGCTGAATTGGGTTCAAATCACACTTCCCCAGGTTTTACAATAAATTCAATAGTCATCAATAGACAAAGAAACAATCATTTTTACCTTAACCCCCTGTTGTCCAATACCAGGGGCTCCTGGAGGACCATACGGGCCAGGAGGACCTGGCTCACCCTGCAGGGAGAAAGAGTGCTATGTTAGGTCAACTCAGTAGTAGTCATTGAGCAACTCTGAGATGTATAGTGTTGAGATAGGGGCTTTGGGATAACAGAGGAACCTAGAACACAGCCTCTACCCTCAATCATCTAAAATCCATTTGGAAAGACAACAGAGTCCCAGAGTTGAATTACCTCCTAGACTCAGTGGGCACAGTCTCTAGGGCCCACAATACTTGTAGGAACCTGTGAACATGTTTCCATTTTAAATTTTTAAATTATTACAAAAATCAATATCATAAATAATGAATATGTAATAATGAATGGAGCCTGGCTTATACTTATCTTTATATCAACTCAGTCATACATTTTTAAATATTTTTTCCTGGATGAAGTGATCCTCTAAGGCAAACGTTTCTAGGACCTATGAAAGTCACAGTGTAGCCCTCACTCATTCATCAACATTTTTGTTCGGTGCTTTGGCAGACTCCAATGGCTACCCTCTCTCCCTGTCTCCTGCCTGCTAGTAGAAGAACTCTGATCTGCTCATGACAAGGGCAGCTGCTCTTTGCTCTCACAGGTATGGGATGAATGATAAGTAATCTAACTCAAGCCTGGGATCCCCTTTCACATTGCTACCTATTAGTCTAGGTTGATCACGTGACTCAGTTCTGACAAATGAGATAGGAGGGACCTTGATGGATGTAAAGGAAAAACCTTTTGCCTCTGTCTTTTCTTTCCTACATGGAGATGTGGTAACTGTCTTGTATCCATGATAAAACAATCTCTACTATAGAAGCCAAGAGCAGAAGAGGACCACACAGAGCACATGGAGAAGAGCCTGACTGCTGGATAATCTTGCTGAGCAGCCAGTCCCGTCCCTGACTACCTACTGCGAACATTCTCTTCACTCAACAGTGAGAGTTTTTTTTGTGATTTAAGCCACTCTTAATCAAGATGTTGTAACTCAAAGCCAAAACATTTTTTATTAATTCAGACTACCATGGGGCATGCCCATAATAGAACTCAGGCATCTCAGAACTAGATGGGACCATGACACTCAACCCTGTCCATTTCCCAAATGGTAAGCCTGAGTCCAGACAGTTACCTGGTCTGTCCCAATTCACACCTCAACATCACTTACAGATAGGACTTTTCCAGTCTTTCAGGCATCTTGCCCTATAACATGATGATAGGAAAAAGGATTCCAATTGCTATTGATTTCAATTGCCTTTTTTAATACTGCTAAGTTTTTTTCATTTATTAAAATAATATATTGTCATTGTAGAAGACCTGTCATGTATTAAAAAGCATACATTTAAAGAAATGTTTAAATCACTTAACTATAATTCCTATTAATTTTTGGTGTGTTTTTTTCCAATTTTTGTAAATACACGTGAATCTTTATGCTAAGGAAGAGTTCTGAATACTCTTGTGTTTGAGTTAATGAATACTTGCTATTGAAAATTTCGTTCAACTTACAAATTTATCTCTTTGTGCATGCAAACAGAAAAGTGGAACATAAATTGAGACTAGCCTTCTCTCAGATTAAGGGAAATAAAATACTTTTCATTAATTTTAAAATCTCCCTTTCCCCTGGAGACTTGTGATTTTGCAGGGGACACTTAACAATCAGAGCAATGTGCTGTTAGTAAGGGAATTATTTTAGAGCAGTTGTTAACTTTGAGCATTGCAAAGGAGAACAAGAAGGGACAGAAGAAATCAGCTCCCCAAAATATTTACCCAAACTCAAGATAAATTAAAACAAAAGAAACCTGTCCTAAAATCAGTTGCCTGAGATGGGCACAGTGGTGCACAACCATAATCCCAGTGGCTCAGGAGGCTGAAGCAGGAGAAGGATTGCAAATTAAAGCCAGCCTCAACAAAAGCAAGGGGCTAAGCAACTCTGTGAGACTCTGTCTCTAAATAAAATGTTTTAAAAGGGCTGGGGCTGTGGCTCAGCAGTTAAACGTCCCTGGGTTCATTCCCTGTTACCAAAAAAAAAAAAAAAAATCAGTTGCCAGAATTTTTGATGTTTTGGCAAATAAGTGGTTTGATATAAATGTATTTACTGTTCATGCTATTGAGGACAAGTCAATCTGGCAGATAAATCAACTAGAATTTACTTTTTAAAATCTTTGGGTTGTACTTGTTTTTCTGTGTAGTTTAAATCTAAAGTAGACAGATGACAGCCATTCTTATTTTACATGTTCTTTGTCAAGGAACTTCTCTCTTTTTATAATATCAGACATAAAAATTTGCACTAAATTTGAAGCTGATTTCTTAACATCAAAGTAAAAGTAAACGCTAGAAATTATTCAACTTTCTAGAGCAAATTTTTTGCTTCAAGGAACCTTTATTTCTTCTTTCTTTGTTTAACAACTTCTGTGCTCTCTACTCAAGTTGAAATCTCCTTGTAAATTGTAGAAGTCCCACATGGGGGACTGTTGCCATCACTCCACAAATGAACACCAACTACTTATTCTGTGGAAGGTTAGGAAGTAAATACTGAGAAGTCTAGGACACAGTTCCTAAATTTAGAGAACTGGCTCAAGAGCTGCACCATCAAAAAACTGCAATAATAATTTTAAACCCTAAGTTCATTTATTTTCTTTTCTATACTTCCTATATGTACCTTTGGTTTTGTAAGAGGTGATAAGGCATTTAAACTATGCATCTGGTAGTGAACTTAAGGATTTTTGATTAGTGGGAGCTCTGCCCTACTCAGTACTTAACTACAGGTTTGATCAGAAACAAACCAACAGCACAGGTCTGTGACTGAGTATCTTCTGACTACTTTCAAGGCATGGTTTGGTTGTTATATTAAACGTGTGAACCAGGAAATCAAGAGAAGCAACTCTGTTACTCTTGAGTCTATGGGTTCTCCTTAGGCTTGGCCAAGTACTAAAAACAACTGAGAAATTTTTTATTATTACTTTTTTCAAGGGAATTACAGGAATCCAAAGATTTTAGAGTGATTGCTTTCCCTTACCTTAACACAGTCCCTCAGAAACATAACTTCACATTTCCCTTGCTTATATTGATTTCTCAGGAGCCTAACATCTCAATGTAGGACCCACTGACCAATATCGATACATAATTATTATTTTCCTTTGACCTTTCCTACAAAAACTCTTATAGTAGTAATGGAGGTGGTCCTCATTGTAAAAGATGATGTTGAGACAAGACCAAGCACGGGAGGAGAGGCAGCACTCTACTTGGAATAGTTTTCTGGAAATTTACTGAGACAACACACCGTGGGTGATACTATAGGCTTGATTCCTTTCCTCCTATTATTCCTGCCCACAACCCTCACCAACACACACACACACACACACACACACAGAGAGAGAGAGAGAGAGAGAGAGAGAGAGAGAGAGAGAGAGATTGCATGCCCACAATGCCTACAGTACCAACTGTATTTATTTCTCGACTTCACTTTCTTTGATGACCTGGGTCAACAGGTGAGGATAACAAAGAGGAGTAGCACCAAAGAAAGTCTTGTTTCATAATCTCTGTGATTGTGAATATACATGAATGTGACTGTGAACATGTGTGGGAGCAATGAGACCACCTTGATCCTCCTCGGAAACTAAGAACACCCCTACTTCTATGGACCTCAAGAACAGAGGAAGCCCATGTTTAATGAGACCGACTATTTCATTATCTCTTTTAATCTTATGATAATCCTAGAAAATAGGGGTTTGATTCCATTTATACTGTAGGAATATAATCTTTATTTTTTAATTGACTTTTCAGCATGCAGGGAATCTATGGGGTGTGGGAGGTATGGCTTTGGAATTATCCCTGATTCTATCACTTACTAATAATTTGAACTTTTGCAAGATCCCAAAATGAAAAATGATGATGATTATATCTACCTTGCAGGTGGTTGAGAAGATTCAAGATATTGTGTGTAAAATAGCTGTTTAATATATGTAGATTCAATTGTTATTCACCAGGTCTTTGTTGACCAAGCTGACACCAGGTTTTGTGCTCAATAAAAGGTCTGGTGAATAAAAATCTATGCCTATAATTGAGTACCAGTTTACATAATTAGAGACATAAATCAGATTGCGCCTGCACTTTGCAGAAGTTTACAATCTGGCTGGAGACACAAATGAATATGAAACAAAATACAAGCATGTAAATTATGTATAATAAAGATATTAACAGAGCATACAAGTCTCTGAGGCAGAAATATTTAATTCTGCCTCAAGGAACTGGGAAAGTTTCATGATAATAGAGGGAATACTTGAGCTGAATGAAGAGGTAGCAATCATAGTGAACCTGGTGGGAAAGAAAAGGAGCAAAAGTTCAAAGAGAGGAAAATGTGAGGCATAAAATGACATGAAATGTTCTGCAGAAAGTAAGTACAAAGAGCCAGAAACAGAGTGACAATTGGGTCACTGTCTGGAGCTGCAATGTCCAGTGGAAATACACAGTGACTATGTATGTAGTTTAAATTTTTCAATAGTCTTATTAAGAAGATAAAAAGAAACAGGTGGACTATAATTAATAAATATATTTCACTTAAAATATCTAAAATGTTATTATTTCAACATGGAATCAATAATTTAAAAGCATTGATGTTTATATTTTTCACTTGTCTTAATATTAAGTCCTTGGAAACCCAGTCTTATTCTGACAGCAATCTCAATTTGGATGAGCCACATTTCAAATGCTCAGTAGCTACATGTGGCTACTTTGTTAGACAGTTTCATAGAAATTAAAAAGCCTGGAGCTTCAGGTCAGAACCATGGACAGTAACAACATTTAGGTGGAGGAAACATGGAAGTCTAGCAAGATATCTTGCAGGAGGCTGGAGGAAAGGAGCATTTCAAAAGTCATTTCTGAAGACAGACGTAGTACCTTTCACTCACAGACTTGGTCATCCTCCAGTCTCTTCTACCTAAGGAAGGGGTTTACAATCTCTCCTGTGTCAAACCAGAATTGAGGGGACTATTCTTCCTCTCCTCCCACCATGTGTAATGATTATATCCCAAGTACATGTCAGTATGCTTCCTAAATGTGTCTCAAACTATCCCCTTCTCCATCTACATCTCTATAGTCTATACCAAAAGCAAAACACCTTTTGTTCAAACACCAACAATTTCCTTATAATATCTTACCTGCCCACTCCAGTTTGTTCCCTCCATTGCTATCAGATAAATCTTTTAATTTTAGTCTGCACAAAACCTTTCAAGGCTTTTTTCCTTTGCTCATAGGATATAAACAGAGATATTTACATGGTATGATCCTACTGTCTCTTTGGTTCCTTGCCCTTGACTTACTCCCTCCTGCCACAGGATATTTGTACATGACACTCTGTCTGGGATGCTCTTACCTCCCTCTTATCTGGTTATTCTTTCTCATCTTTCTTATACTAATTTAAGAACCATGGCTTAAAGGAGGGTTTTTCTGATCAAGTGAAATCTCTATTGTAGACACTACACTATAAATAGCACCATTTTTCTCTTTTTCTGTATACTCACTACATTGGCAACTTTGCCCAGTAATTATATGTGGCTACTTTGTAAGACGGTTTCATAGAAATTAAAGAGCCTGGAGCTTTTGCATTTCTAAGTGTGTTAATATGCCTTTCCCCTAGACTATAGGGAGGATGCACGTAATTTCACTTTGCTTTGCATTTTCAATGCAAAGCTAACTACTGTCACTCACTGAACCACCCATGCATTAAACATTTACTTAACATCAGCTAGGGAGTAAGGATCATGCTAGCTGTCTAAGACAAATGAAAGGAAAAGTTGGTCTAAACCAGGAGAAGTTGTGTCTGTAAATGCTCCTTTAGGGTCATATAAGTTTCAATCAGGAGCAGTTGTACATAAATTATATAATGATATCAAGGACATATTGAACAGTTTCTTCTACAAACTCACCCAAAATACAATTAGTCTCTTTTCCAGCTGAAAAAGTAACAAAATCACAATAAATAGCTTAAGGTTAAAGAACAGTTTAGGCAAAAGAAAACCCAATCCCCCCATTCCTGGCACTAGCTGTAACCAAAGCAATCTTCTTTTTTTCTAAGACAATAAATGGTTATCCAATTTATTGAAATACTGAGTTGTTTAGGAACAGAACTTTACCTTTTCTTGGATAATACAATTATGAATAATTTAATCATTCCTTGGGATCTTTTTAACATTATGATAAAGATATATTAGCAACTTATTCAAATCATTTCTCAGATATGGATGACACCAGCTTTACTATATGCTAAGTCTTGTGGCAGTTATGCTCATGCATTCCAAAGGGAAGAAAGTGAGGGACAGTATTTTTGTAAGTGCAGAGTGGCTCAAGCACAGCCAGGTTCCATCCTCAGCTGAAACTCCATGAAGTCATAAATACATACAGAGGCTTTGGAGGAAAAATCAGAAAAGTCCCTTTTCAGAAGGAAGGAAGGGGGGGGGCAGAGAGGGAGAGAGCAAACAATCAGGGGATAAGAAGATAATATTTATCAAGTAAATCTTAAATCAGGTTCCATTTTTGTACCTAATTTCTCTTGTTTCAGAGGAATTATGTGTAATAAAAGGCTATTTTTCAGAAAACATCAGGATACACTTGGTCTACATTATTGTAAAAAAATATATATTGTTAAATTAACTGCTTCATAAAAATTGTCAACACACAAGGTTCTCACTATGAGACAGGTGCTGAGTGTTCTATGTTCTAAAATAGCACAAGGGAAGGTGGAAGAAGAAGGCAAACTATCTATAAAGATCAATTAATATATAATACAATATCACAGTATTTTTAACTACTTGAGGATTTACATAAGGTACTTCACCTTGGGAAAAGACTTCAGGGATATCTCCTTCTGCTCTTTGGCCCTAACTCCACAGCTTTAATGCTAGAATACCTCCGAGTGTCACAGATGCTTCCATCCATGCCACAGTCCATCCCTAGCTCCCGGGAACACAAAGGCTATCTTGTGTTTTAACTCATCTGATCCTCACAACCGTAAGAGCTGGCTGCTGTTATCAACTTGCCACATGGACAAGAAAATGGAGTCGTAGGAAAGTCAAGGAACTTGCCCAAATCACAGAGTTAATAAAGCCAGGGCCTGGTTTCCATCCCAGCAATTTGGCTTTAAAACAATGATAAACTGCCTCTTGAGACTTTTCCATTTTATTCTTAAAGAATTTCAAAAATAATTTCATTACAGACTAAATTTATTTCTTTGGAATTGGATGAAAACTACAAAACCAGATAGTTATAATCTATTTATAACTGAAGGCCCATCATATGAAGACAAAGAGTCTCTAAAAGAAAAAATATGAGCCAAGATTAAACATAATTTATACAAACTGATTCACTTGCATTTCAGGTACATATGTCTACCTTCTCTCTCTCTCTCTCTCTCTCTCTCTCTCTCTCTCTCTCTCACACACACACACACACACACACACACACACTCACACACACACACACACACACACACACATCATAGCCCAGCTGCTAAGGACCATATGTATCAGAGATTTGCATGGAAATCATCTACCTTGAAGCTACTGGCTGACATTCCACATGTTCTGGCAGCCACTTCTCGTTGTCACTGTATCAGTTGTCTCATGTCAAGTGAGTTAATAAGCTCATTTAGAGTCCTGGTGGGCAGATGTGTGTATAGGTCACAGCACTCTCCACAATAAGAATTGCTAGATTACTAATGACTCTTTCCTTTTAATTAGGCCCAGTACAGAAATAGCATTTAGACTTTGACATCTCTGAAGGAAAAACATTCACGTAATTTGGCTATGATCTTCCTTTAATGGATACTTATAATTACAATTATAAAAGGATTCTTCCTGTAGATTGAACAGTCACAACTGTGTTCAAAGTTGTTAGCCTGTCAGAAGGACCAGAAAGCATTATTGGTTTTGATAACTAGAAAAGCTGACATGTTCAAGGACCCTGTTTTTAAAAATGGTTTGCAGGTAGTCAATTCTGCTCAGAGAGTTGTGAACTCAAGACCTTTCTGTTTGATTAATTATTCTTTACTAGAAACTACAGGCACTACATATGTTTCACCTCATTTACTCCACCTCACATTATGAGGAATTAAATATCCTGTAACAAATCCTGATTTTTTAACTGGTTGATAGCAATATCATGATATTAGGAGATTGTTAGGTATATGAGTTATATGAGAGCTGAAATAAATCTATACAAGATGCCTGTTTGAGGAGAAAGTTTAAAATTCTGTATAGGTGTTCGAATTTGTGGTGTTGAGCTATTTCCAAACCACAATTCGGAAATATTAGTTATATTTAATAGGTTGACCTACTAAAGCTACTAAGCTAACTTTGGACCAACTTAAGTTTTTAAGTAATGATCAAAACAGAAATGTGTCTTTAAAACAACCAAATCTTCAGTAGTGATTCTTCTGCTCTAGTGAAAATAGTAACTATGAAAAAGTGACGAATTATATAGGCAAAACAAAAAAAAATCCCAAGTCTTTATGACACTTTTAGAAGAAAGCACAAGTAGAAATAACACATTAGATTATTATGTGTTATTATTATGTTATTAATAATTATTATGTTATTATTATTATTATATTATTAATGCATGAAAAGCTTTTAATGGGTCACATCAGTGCTTCACTTACTCTGTATTACCCAAATAAGATGGGAAAATGGTCAACATCCCTGAGTGCTACCTCCCTCCCTCTGATACCACCGCCATATTCCAATTTCTCTATGGGTTTTCTTAATATTGAAGAGGCTAAATTGAACATAAAGCAAGACCCAATTTCATGTGTAAGAGGACTTCAAGTTTCTTAAATGCAGAAGAAGAAAACAGGAAAAAACTTACAGGAAATATGAACATTCTAAAATAGCACAGTGGAAGGTAGAAAAAGAAGGCAATTTATCTATAAAGATCAATTAATACATAATACAATATCCCAGTATTTTTAACTATTTGAGGATTTACATAAGGTACTTCATCTTGGGAAAAGACTTCAGGGATATCTTCTTATGCTCTTTTGGCCCTAATTCTACAGCTTTAACGTTAGGATACCTCCGAGTGTCACAGCTGCTTCCATCCATGCCACAGTCCATCCCTAGCTCCCAGGAACACAAAGGCTATCTTGGAAGGAGCAGATTTGCATGAGGCTTGTGAAGAAAGTATGCTTCAGAAATAACCTCAGAAAGACATCAAGAAATGGCAAAAATGACCTAATTTGGGTTGGACCCACCCAATGTTCCACTGGGTTTATTTGTTCACAATTAATTTTGGTAACTTGTTCTCTGTGATTTGAAAGATCTATCCAGTGAGACATTTTTTTCTATTTATGAGAGCTCCTTTGGCAGCCAGATGTGATCGCATCCTGGGCTGCCACTGCAGCCCCATGGAAGTTGGTAGCCTTGGATTCACAGGGACTCCAGTCTTTCCTCAGAGCCCAGAGAGCACTGTCTCCTGAGTTACATTTCAGTTGGGTACTAGGTATAAGGCTTCTTGGCCACCGATGTGATTATAATTCCAATTTATTTCACATACAGACTACTGGGATGTTCTTCTCATGAATACCACCACGTGAGCCTTATGTGCGAAAGAAGTTGAGGTGGCCTCTGAGCCAATGTGTCATTCTGAGAAACATCTATGTTTTGTTGCTAAGGCAACAAGGGCATTCAGTGCAGAATAGGAGCTACTTTACATGTGGAAAGTATTAATGACAAAAATGATTTGTAAAATGGCCAGAAGCCTATTTTCCCTTGATTCAACCCATGTTATTTTTTTTCCTTTTGTTCTTTGGCTACCTTTTCTGAAAAACCCTTTGATGACGAACATTCTACTCCCAGAGCAACAGAAAGTGACTGTAGTTGATGAGAGACCATTCATAAATTCAAAAATATGGGCATATACCATCTAGAAACTCACAGAATCTGCAAATGTTACAAGCCTAAGGTTTCTATTTTAAGGTCTCATAAGAAATACAGTATTTGAAAATGCAAAATTAGAATTGCTGTTTTCTTTTCCCCCAAGTGATCCCCTTCCTTCTTTTCCTGTTACTTTCAGATGAACATTATAGTCAAGTAGAAATGCACCTTTCAACAGAGTGTTGTGCTCAGCCAGAATATACTAGAAGAGAAAATATGCAACTTCCATACTGTTCAAAAGTAAAGCATTTATCTCAGAAAAAATATTCAGGAAATTCAGCCATTTTTTGTAAAGGGATAAACAGCACAGGGTAGTTAAGAACAGACTTCTGGGTTTGAATTCTGATTCTGTCCCTTATTAATTTCATAGACTTGGACCCTTTCCTTAAACTCCTTGTGCCTTGGTAGCCTAATTTGTAAGGTATCAACAAGTATTACAGAAATTACAAAATAAATAATCCTCCCTATGCTCATCAGAAAATGCATAATCATGGGCTGGGATTGTGGCTCCAAGGGAGAGCGCTCACCTCGAATGTGTGAGACCCTGGGTTCAATTCTCGGTACCACATAAAAATAAAATAAATAGACTGGGTCCACCTATAACTAAAAAATAAATATATTTTTAAAATGCACAATTACTGGATTTTAGAGATTATTTACATAAATTATAATATCAGTTTCTTGAAAACATTTTCTAATAAAAAGATAATGGGTGAAAATAAAGAAGCCACTATCTAATACAACATTGTTTACAGGCCAAGGAACAAATTCATTTATTATGCCTTCAAAATGTAGAAGTACTTTCTGGGAGGCAAGATGAAATCATTCCCTGAAAGCTGACTTTTAAGACAACACACTAATAAATGTATAAAATGCAAAATAAGGGTCCACTAATGATCAACATGACATGGATCTCTAGCTAATGGATCCAAAGAGTAGTAGAAATCATATAGAAAGCAGTAATACTCTAAGAAAGGAAGAGTTGAGAGACCTCTATCTACACCTGTGACCTTAAACCAGAAATAGCACTAGAGGGAGACAGGGAAGCTCACATGCCCTCCTTCCAGCCTCCTAGCAACTCCCAACATTGCCTAGAAGTGACACCTTTTCAATTGGCAATGATCTGTGTTCACTTGGCAGTGAACTTTGTGATTCAAACCCGAGTGTTAATTTTATGTCACATATATTTTATTACAACTAAAATTTCAATTTAAAGAGATGCCCTTAGGAAACAGACGAACTCCTCCAATACTTTTGGAAAATATTACTTCTTTTATGCCTATGCTATAAAACTCAAACACAAAGTGCTATTATGTCAGAAAAATCATAGCCACTCCTCCTTCCCAGAAAACCCCACTTGACTCATTATTTATTAAGAACTAATGCATTGTCTGAATTAAAAACCAAATTTTATTCAGATAAATTGTTCTTAAAAAAAAAAACTGGGGCTGGGGTTGTAGCTCAGTGGTAGAGCACTTGCCTCGCATGCATGAGACACTGGGTTCAATCCCCAGCACCACATAAAAATAAATAAATAAAATGAAAATATTGTGCCCATCTACAACTAAAAAATATTTTTAAAAAACCACCTAAGTATTAAATAAATCTACTAAACACAAAGAGATATAATCACATGATGCCTGCTTTCTGTGGACCTGTCCTCATCACCACTGTTGCACAGTCACCATTACCACACACACACTGCTCCCAGCCCAGCACCTCCCCAGAGCCCTCAGGAGCTGATGGAGTGGCCTGTGCTACTAAGGCAAGCCTTTGATCTCCAGGCTTTATTTCTTATTTCCAAAATAAAAGTATTGGACTGGAATGATCTCTAAAATCATTTATGGCTCAAACATTCTATAATTCTATTGCTGTTAGAATCTCCTGCCCTGATCCCTGATTTTAAGCCTCTATTTCACAAACATGAACATTATCATCTTAGGTAACCAACGAATTCTAGAAACATGCACGTACCATCAAAATATAGATCTTTTGCTTGCTGTGGGATTTCACCTATAGTCAAAGCAATTTCATGAGAACTTCTACTCAGTATTCAACAAGGCATTTCTTTCCCCCAGAGAAAATTAATCAGGGGCAAGCACTGGAAAAGACAATCTCCCCAGATGAAGCTTGAGCCTGCTCCCTCTGAGAAGCCCATTCTATTTTAATTTGCCAATTAAAAGTGGCCTGGGAAATCTCAAACTGTCATTATCTCATTAAAATACTATACTTGTCACTCCCTTTCTTCTCTCTGAAAAGTTAACACTTAAATAGCCCAACTGCTCCTACAACTTAAGTCCAATATTGCACCCTTAAAAGATTAGCATTTTCTAGGGTCAGTTGGGAGAGCAGCTTCTGTAGCTAACAATCACTACAAATTCCACACAACTTCAGTCATGAAGACAACACCATTTATTGGAATATTTACTACATCTGTGAAATGTACTAAGCATTGAAAACAGTAGGATTGCTTTTAACAAATCAAAGTCACTCTTACTGGGAAAGGGAGTCTTATAACCAGGTCTTTTATAGACCCCTCTTGGCGTCCTCGCTTTGTATTTGGTTCTCACTAAATCCCTCCCTGTCTGTCTTGCCTTATTGTCAACGGGTGACATTACAAGCAGGGTACTGATAGTTGTGGTTGCTTAATCTCTGTCGGTATAACAGTTATAAGCTCCATTCCCTAATAAACTGTATACTAAGATGGCATTGTAGGTGGAAAAGAGAATATTTGAATTGTGTTATTTGGTAAGTGCTTTTCAGTTTCTAGTGAGCCATAAAATGACAAAAGGACATGAGTAGGAAAACAACACGGTGAAGAATCTAGATAATGGTTTATGTTTAACAATGTCCCCCTTGAGTAATAGACTAATAAATGATAAAGCTATGCCACTGGCTTCCTGCATATACTTGATTGATTCTGTGTGTACACCTGCAGGTTATTAAGTATTTCCAAAGATGCTTCCTCAAAGAGTCCATTGATGTCAGTCTAATAAAAACATGCGTTACCATAAAGCCACGGGGTGGAAGGCACTCTGCCTGTCTCTAATCACAGGGTCAGATTACCTTATTGCCCTGAAATCCCTTTGGGCCTGGATCTCCTGGAGGTCCACCAATGCCCTGCTCCAAGATGAAAACAAAGAATTAGTTCTGTGTACAAAAGGCTAACCAAGAATGAACCTTTCTTTAAGGTTCCTAGATATCCTAGAGTTAGAAGTCAGACTATATAGCTCAGAGTTACATTGGCATCAGATTCAGTCAAGAAACTGACGTAAAATTCTGAGTTGAATGAAAGCTTCTAAAATAGCACATAAGCTGAGAGCAAACATCTTATTAATGAGGTATTTGTTACCTAAACCTGTGTTTCTAAACTTATTCCCATGCCAGACTTTGAAAAAAAAATTTTTTTCCTATTAAGCAATTTTTTTTTAGTATCTAAACCATATAATTGAAATTAATCATTTCCAATAACCAGAGATACTGGCTTGCTCTGACAATTTCAGGCTAAAGCAAAGAAGTTGTTGGCTAGATTCTATGTAGGAAATCTTTGGTAAAAGTACAACTTTCAGCAAACTTTCTGAAAGGTTAAAATTAACTCTTCACACATATATACACTCAGTGTAACTTTAGAAGAGACAAGTCCCTAGGCTGGAAAAACAAATTCAGATTATTTTCTGAAATCCATGCAATTTGTCTAAATTAAACAAATTCCTTAAATGATCATTCCATATTATAGAGGACTAAGTACTTATAGTAATGGAAAAATACAAATATTATAATTTAGAGAAAAGCACAACTCTTCCAATTATAGCAGCAATGCAAAAATACTTTGACTTTCTACATGTACCCAGACTCTGAATTATTTTCGTCTCCTTAAGGTGCTCAGTAAGTAGATTTGCTGGCCAGTACCTGTCTTTAGGGAGCCTGGAGTTAGCTAATCAAAACATGAGGAAAGTTGTTTTCAAACTTTGCTGAAAAATTGGAATCATCTGGGGATCTTTAAAAATATTGATATCTGGTTCCAATCTGCAGACATTCTGATTTAATTGGAAGAGGGTACAAGTGGGTAAAGGGATTTTTTAAAAAAGTTTCCCAGGTGATTCTAATCCAAACCTAGATCTGGTTTTAGTAACCTTACCTGAAGTCCTTTTGGTCCTTTTGGTCCAGATGGCCCTGGAGATCCCTGTGGAATGAAATTAATAGTAAGTATCTATAAATATCTATCTCCTAAGGGCAGTTATTTTAGGTGGGAGGAAAGGGAATGTCATGTGGCAACAGCCAGTCTTCCCTGGTTATCCAAACACCAAAGCCAACAAGTTGAAATGATTATTTAACAAGAGACCTCAGGTCAGACTTTGTCTTAATAAACAAATTCCATGAAAATCCAATTGTACATGTCAGTTTTTAGCCTACATATTGACATTTTGATCAGAGTAAAGCAATTACTTCACAAAATCCTTTGGAAGGCAGCATGTTTTGGTAGAATAGTTTCCTTCCAATAAGGAATGTCACTAGTTAACAATTTAGTGAGTTATCATTGTATCTAGATTGCTCTTTTGTCCCTCTTCAAGACATGGGATTTAGCAAAATACTGTTATTTTAGATATTATACGAATAATATCTAATATCTCCTTTCCCAGATTCCATTTGTTATGAATAGAGAACTATCAATTTATTTACTCATCTGCCTCATTTTGACATTGAAGTATTTATGATTGCTATTTTAAGTAGTAGTATCACAACCATCTCTGTGTACAAATTTTTGTCCAACTTGTGATTCATTCCTAAGAATAGTTTCCTAGAAGAAGATAAACTGAGGCAGAGACTAGAAACACATTTAGGGTTCTCCATCACTCTCCCTTGTCTCTCAAACCACATATAGAAAGAAACTTCTTCTGTGAAGTTTTTTGTCCATTCCTACCACCTGAATATAGAAAGCACATCTTTATCTTATAGAATACCCATGAAGACTGAATATCATATACTAGTTCAGTGTTTGCTAATCTGATTTGTGAAATAATATTTTAATGTCTTAATTTCATTTATCTGATAGTTACTATGCTTGGACATTTTTCTCATTTCTCTTTTGTATCTCTTCGTGCTCTTAATATATTTTTCTTATAAATTTTCTTATAAATTTGTGTGAACTCTTTGTATCAACGACCCTCTTTCATTGAACATAAGACACATTTTTTTTTCATATATTTGGATCTCTGACATTGGAGATTCTTAGTCAATCACATCATACATTTGTATAATCACATCAAATTGGCAGTATTTTCTTTCTTTTTGGTACAGAAAACAATGAAATACTTAATATCTGGCATCTTACTCAATGAAACTATATTAATTATTTTTCCGACATTTTTTACTTCATGTTTTTCCAGGTATTGTTTGACTTTGGTTTTTGTCCTGAGTGTCCTTTCTTCTGTATTTCCATGACCCCATGTTCATCTCACATTTTTCAGTTGTCCTCTAGGAAGAACCTCTTCATCATTAAACTTTTCATTTTTCCCAGAGATAATTACTAAGCCTACACTTTGCAGATCCACCTGACCTTTAACTCTATAGTAGTTTAAAAGCTTCCAGGGAGTCTCAAGCTATTTCAAGTGTTTAATTCCATGGACCGGTGTCATTACTCTATCCTCTTCTTTTAACCTCTGCTTTACTTTCTCTCCTTGTCTTCCTCCCATAATTAAAGATATTTTAAAAGTTTAATATCTTGGGGGCCTGTTGTTAATAGTTCTTAGCTATAATGAAAGCTATTTAGTTTTACTCTGTACTTTCTTGGATCTTTTATTGTTATGTTTTTTAATATTCTCTATATTCTTGTTCTATTAAGAAACTTTTTAACATACTGGATACTGTCTCTAGTTTAAGTTCTTTATCTGTATTTTTATTTTAGCTAAAATAAATTCAAAATTTCAAGCCACTATCCATGATTAGTTCTTCCAAACTGTTTTTAACTATTTCACTAATTTAACAGAGTTCTTCACTCTTTGGAATGTGTATGATCTCAGTGTTGACATCTAGAGAGAAAATAGATTAAAATTCAGTGTTGGAGTTTGAATTGACTTTACTGGTAATCTCATTCTTCCCACCATGACTTTGTGTAGAAATGACCTCAAATGTTAAGGTATTGCACAAAAAAGTCTTATGCCCTATAAGAAAGGCATTGGGCCTTCATTCCCTAAGTTAGGCATCCTTTTGTTTGCTACTTCATGTTCCACATATGTGAAAATTGATCCATTGATTCTCCATCTCTATTAGATCCACATAATTCACCCCAGGAATTTCCTCTTAAGAAAACAGACCAAAAGGTATCACAGCTGTTAATATTTATAAAACATCCTCCTTACTTTGTCACCCTTTATTCCTGGTTTACCACATTCTCCAGGTTCACCCTAAAAAATAAATGCATAAAGTGAATAAGAGGACATTTACAGTCAGTCAAGAGTAGGATTTTTCTTAAGATTCCCAGCAAAATCTTATGGGACATGAGCACTCCACGCAAATTCTCTACAATTTTATCCTCAATACTGAGATTTGCATGGGCATTGAACTCTGAAAACCTTTCTCCATCAGTTGTCCTTAACTTGACAGGATCAAACCAGTCATGCCACCTAATGAGTTGTGACATATTATTAGAGGAATGAAATTAAAAGGAAAGTAACTGATCATCCACCATGTATTAGAAGGGTACCGTGATAAGTGAGCAAGGTCAGCTGAGAGACAGGGGCATAGCAGTGAGCATGCTACATATTTTCCACTATTATGCTCTACTGTACCCTCTTCTCTAGAATGTTGATTTAAAAAAACTAACATTGAATTACGCTTTAGAAATTATTAATGGTTTTAACAGACATTTATGATATTACCTGTCTGCTATAGATATTATTAATCCAATTTTACAGACTGAAAATTTGCAATTCAAAAAGATTCAGAAAATGTAGTCTATATGCATAATGGAACACTACTTAGCCTGCAAAATGGAAATCCTATCATTCATGATAATATGGATGAAACTAGGGGACATAAGTTAAATGAAATAAGCCAGACACACACAGAAAGAAAACTGCTTCATGATTTCACTTCTATGGGTAACCTAAAGAGGTTGAACTCACAGAGGCAGAGAGTAGCATAGTGGTTACCAGGGGTAACAGGTTGGAGTTTGGGAGAAATTTCTCAAAGGATATAAAATTTCAATTAGACAGGAGCAACAACTACAAAAGACCCATTGTACAACATGGTGACCATAATTAGTAACAGCATCTTGTGTTCTTGAAAAGCATTAGAAGAGAATATTTTTAAGTGTTCTCATTACACACACACACACACACACACAAAATGGTAACTGTTAGGTAACACATAAGTTCATTAGTTCAATCTAACCATTTCACAATGCATACATATTTCAAAACATCATATTGTATTTTACAAACTATAAAATTTTTGTCAATCAAAATTATTTTACAATAAAAGTAATTGTTTATTTTTAAAAAAAGGTTAAGTGGTTTGCCCAAACAGATGAGAATTGGAATCTCTGAATACTAACTCATCACATCAGACTTTGAAGACTTTTAGGAGTTAAAAGTAAAAAGTCACATCCAATTAGAAAAATGACTAAACTTTCACAATCATAATACAATCATCTCTTACTTATAAAATGTTAGCATTTTCAAATGCTTTCATATATATTTACTCTGAGTCTCAAATCAATTCTTATTTTTAATATAAGGGAACAATTGGAGAGATTAAATGTTTTACTTATGACACATACATGCTAGCCTATAACTCCTAACCCAGTGCCTTCAATATCAATTTCTGCTTCTGCTGCAGCTTTGTTACCTACGTGCTGTTCTAGGACATGCTACTTGGTATGTCACTATTACATAAGGAAATTGCACCAGAATGTAATTCAATGCATTGCTTCCTTCATCAAGGGAGTTGTGTCATGGGAAATAACTCTCAGCTGAATTTAGCAGTGTTTATAGTAATACAGTAAACTCATAGTCTGGTTTAAGCTTTTTCTCATTGCTAAACAGCAAACATTAACAAGACTGGCAGCCAGCCTGAAGACCACATGTAGAATAGCACTCCCCTAAGGAAGGAAATAACAATTGTAATCACCAATTATGGGTGTAAAGCGTGTGCCAAAGCCTTTACATGATTGCTATCTCCATAAGTATATCACCTTGCACAGTACATAATGTACATATACAAGATATATGTATATATACACACATATATTCATATATCCAATCATATATAAGGAATATGAAACTCAGAAAGATTAAATTCTTTGCCTATAATCACAGACTTGAGTCTGTTAAGACTTCCAGATTCATGTATCAGTCACCATAGCCAAACAGGGCACTTTATCATGGGATATAAGTTATTTCCATTGACCTGGCATTTCTACCCAAGGTCATTGACCTGGCATTTCTACCCAAGGTCTACCTGGAGTTTCACTGACATCAGGAGCAGAAAAGAAAACGGTGTAATTCTCTGAGTCAGCTATCTGTTAAAAAGCAATCTTTCTCTCTACATCATTTTTTTCAGATTTTGTTTTTTTTATTTTATTTTTTAATTCATTCTAATTAGTTTTATATGACAGTAGAATGCATTTTGACACATGGCACAGGAATGGAGCACAAATTCTCCTTCCTCTGGCTGAACATGACTAACTCAGGGAAAATTGAGTCTTCACTCAGAACAAGTTGAACATTAATTTCTGAATGTAAATAGAAAATCATTCTCGAAGACCCAATTAGAAAGCAATTAATTTAGTAATGTTAGATGGAAACAAAATGAGTCAACCACTAAAACATAAAACAGAAAAGTACCAAAAATACATTCAAAAATCCTTTTGGCTAGAATTCACATTCCATTTGTCCAGACAAATTTGTTAGCTCTAGGGTCCTGAGGAACAGCATTTGTTTGGGGGGCAGATTCCCATCAATGAAAATATTGTATTCATGTTATTTGCCTCAGAAAGGCGTTTTCTTTTTTTGGTGGGATCATCAATCCCTGTGGAATAGTCACAATTATATAGTTCTAGGAAGCAAGTACTTCAGAAAGCTATAAACAGATTAGCTCTGTTCCTAGCCTTGGATTTCTGATACTGCTTCTCCTAGTGAAATTCTGGTTTGAATGTCGAAGGTTCAGGGTCACTTTTCTCTGAAAAAATTGTATTTTCCAAGTGAGAACTCTTTCAGTGAATCTAAAATTCTCCAGAAGGTTATATGAATCTTTAAATATATGTGGGTGTGTGTGCACGTGCGCGTGCATGTGTAGAGCTTTCTGGTGTTGAATAACTACCTCATTGTTTAAATCAAGATGGGGGAATTCATATTTTACTTAGGATAAATTTATAATTTTATAATTATGAAAAATTTCAACTTTCCTATGTTAACATTTTTCCTTGCCTCTTCATAATTGAACCTTACATTTATAGTCCTGCAAACAATTTACAATACATTATCACACCCATTATTCCATTTATTCTAGACAGGACTGTATTACCAGAGATCTTGAGTTGTTCAAGGACTTATAGATACTCAGTACATATCTTGACTCCTCCTGACCCTAGAAACAGCCATCTCTTGTTTCCCTCTCAGGCTTAGGAAGAAAATAGATACAGGAATGATTTTATGTGTGCCCTTCAAGCAGGTTTGGGCCATTTTGCAGGAATTTCTGAGGTCTTGGTTACTCAAAATACGATCTAGAAGAGGAACAGTCTTTTCCCCCTGCAGACTCTGTGGGAAGTGGGGAGGTCAAATGGAACCCATAGACAATTCTTACCTTGTCACCCTTGTACCCAGGAATTCCCTAGTTAAAAAATAAATAAAAAAGTAAACCATTATAAAGCATAATTAGAGGAAGAGCTAGATGTTTTTCATATATAAGATATAATAAAAACATACCTATACATATCTATGCAGTCTTGGAAAATAAGATAATACACATGTGAACTATTTCACTTTATGTTTGGGAAGTACGCATTTATTGAGAAGAAAAGAACCTATGTTTCCCTACTGTCTTCTATTCTATTTCAAACATTTTTTTTCCAACCCTAATTTCTTACTCTTTGGCATCAAACTAAAGGAGAGAAGCTATACTGAAAGTCATTGTAAAAGTGATGACCCATAACAATTCTTTCAAAATTGTTATATTTACTTTTAAACTGTGAACTATGGCAGCTGAGAATGTCTCTCAGAGGCCATTAGAGAAATTGGCTTTGAAAATGAGCTGAGATAATGGCCTTTGGAATATAGGTAAATAACTGTATCTATTATGGCCCTCATTTCAAATTTGGTTTCAAATATATAACATTGAGAAAATGAATGGTTCCTCTATCAACCTGATGAGACAGTGGCCTTTTAAGTTAGTGTCTTTTATATCAAGCTGGACATGGGGCCAGCACCTCTGCTGTCTTCTGAGTGAGTCCTGGAAATCTCATACAGCCTCCTCCACTGTGACTCTACCCATAAGCCCTTTAAGTGATACAGTATTGAATATTAAATGAACCAGGAAGCTATCCACTCTAAGCAAAATTAATCTTTTCCAAATTGGATTTCATACCTCTTTCATACAACTATATTTTTCAAGCACAAAAACAAAATTATATGGCATATTTAAATCAAGCTGGAGAAACCAATGGCATAAACAAGCTATTATTGCTGTTACATGTAAGTCAGACTACAACATTTTGTCCTGTTATGACTTTTTAACAAAAGGAAACTTCAATAAGGAAATAAACCTTCTTTCCAAATGAGTGGTCCCTGAGGAATAGAACATAAAAGTAGAATTAGTGGAAGACATGGTGAAACTACAATTTAATCCAGTTTAGAAATATTTATTTGTTCATGTTGTTTAATTAGGAGTGTGCTTAAAATTAAAGGTCATATTATAGATAACCACCTATAATGGAATTCCTATTAAAACCATTCATGCTAAAAAAGCCTGTTCTTCTAATCTCAGGAAACTTAGGGCACTCTCCACCCATTATAACACACATCCATATTTATAATTCTGTCATCACTTTATACTAAAAGAGTTAAGATTATATTTTGGAAGGAGACAATATAGCCTTACAAAATAAAGAAATATTGTTTTTAAGTAGTCTTGTCTTTCTTTCTTTCTTTCTTTTTCTTCCTGTTTTCTTTCTGAAAATCATGGTCAATTTACTATTTGGTTGTTACATCAGGGCATTTTTTTTTTTGGCCATTATACATGATCTCTCTTAATTACTAGTTTTTATATAGTCAAATTTATAATATCCAAAATGGCACCCAAACTGCAAAATTTCTCATTTTCCTATTTCTAGTAATGGCACCATCACATTTCAAATCACACAGAATCAAAATTTTATCATCATTTGTTTTTTCTCTCCTTGTCTTACCATTATATCCCTTTAATTCAACCTGTTCAAAATTCTGCAACCGCTTCCTGCTGTACTTTAAGCCCACTCTTCTGATCCTGGCCTGCAAGGTCCTATATGATTAGCCCCTGCCTATCTCTAAGGCCTTGTCGCCCATCACTCGTTAACATGTTCTGGGGTTATTTCCATTTCTTGAGTCTACCAAGCATGTTCCTGTCTCTGGGCCTTTGTCTCTGCTCCTTCTTCTTAGACTACTTTCATTGCCTTGTTTTATATTTTCATAGTACTTCTCTGACTGAAATTATCTATTTGTATGGCTATTTCTTGTTTCCTTCACTGAAACATTTGCTAAGACAGGGACTGTCTTGCTCACGCCTGAATCCCCAGCACCTAACAGAGTGCCTGGCATATAGCAAGTACTCAATAAATATTTGTTGAATATATGAGTTAGAGTTAGTCAACACATGTGGTCATTTCCACGACTTCATGGATTCTCACAATGGTCTTCTTTTCTATTTTGTCTTTGCTGTAGCCTGATATTGTTTACTTAATGTAAGCCAAAAATGTGAACTACATATATAATATTAAATGTCCTAATAGTCACATTTTAAAGGTAAAAATAAGGAGGTGGAATTAATATTATATGTTGTTTATACCAACAGGTTTAAAATACTGTCATTTTAATATTTAATCAATATAAAAATTACCAATGAGATAATTTTTTTAACTAAGGCTCTAAAATTCAATGTATATTTTACTCCTATAGCACACCTCAATTCAGAGTAGCCATGTGTCAAGGGCTCGATAGCCACATTTGATTGGTGGTTTTCATACTGGCCAGAGCAGATTGAGCCAATGTCTGTGTTAACTCTCCTGTCCACTACAGTAGCAGACCTTCTTCTAAGTGCTTCTCTTTCTCCTTTTTAGAGTCTCATTAGATTAATCATCACATTACACAGCTTTTGGGTCATTGTACCTCATTAAAATTTCAGGGACTTCTCATCACCTAGTAAAACCCAGACCTTGCAGCAGGATTGGGCATTTTGTCCAATCCACCCTTCACACTAAGTCTGACAAGAAACCCATTTCACCATTCCCCATCAGTATCCTCCCTTAGATTGGTGTTTATGGCATTCTCTCCATCTGCCTGTCTTTTCCCCAACCTGTCCTATCTTTGCCTGTTGCAGCCTTATATCTTCAGGAATCATCCTGTAAAATATACCTGGATGACTCCAGTTTCCTCTCAGTACCTGTTCATGACCTTTTAACAATATTTTGATATTCTGTTTCAAACTGTAGCTATTTGGAATATCTTATCTCTCCTAAGACATAATAAGCTTTTTAAAAATATACTTTTATTTTTCTTACTAGTATGCATATATCTATAAGAACCCTAAGAAATGTTCCCTGAATAAAATAACACAAATTTCTGAATGAATGCTTAATGAGACTGTAAGAGTTTCTATCAGATTCTTTCACAAAGTTAATTAAAAATACCAAGAGAACAGTACTTAAATCTCTTGGTCTGAGTCCAGGGCTTATACCCAAGGGGACAAGCAGAGAGGCACCACACAACAAGGCCTCCTTTTTTCACTTTCTCTGCTATTTGCTACCCTTACCAAAATGCTCAGGAAAATGAAAAATAAGACATGCACTATATTATTTCTCAAGCAATCTTTGTTATCTTTTAATTTGGGAGATAAGAAATCAACTAAAATGATAAATGTTATTTTGTTTGTAGATTGTATTGACAACAGCATAGTTTAGACAATGTAATTATTATGACATTGAAACTCAACTTATTCTTCATCATGAAAAAGGACACAAGAAATAAAGCAAACTGCTTTTGTCATTTGAGCCTTTCACAAGTGTCCAGTTAAGCTTCAGGGACTGTCATAGGGTTGAAAATCCCTGGTTCCATCAAAGTATATTCTCCTCACATTTTTATTTCCCAAGGTCATATATGTCTGATTGCCTGCCTGAACCATCAGAGCACAGGTAGGTGAAAGTCGGGTTTGCATTTGCCCTGAGGGGATCAAAATGGTCAATCCCAGAATGTTAGCATCCCGAGATCACTTCCACATGAAGGCATTCCAGTTGTGTACATACCCCAGGACCTCTTTCTCCAGTTTCTCCTTTTTGAGCATCACCCTACAACAAACAAAAATCAGTCAAAATTCCACAGGCTTGCAGAGTGATTATTGCTCAGTTGAATGAATGCATTCAATTCAGAAGTCTCAGACTAATAGGTTAACCCAGTTAGGGAAGAATCTTAAGACTTTACTATTGGCACTATCACATACAATATAAGGAAGAAAACAGCAGCTCAGATAAACTTTGCCCTTTGAGAATAAAGCTAAATATACAGGATTCAGGTACATTTTTGCAGCTTAGGACACATCCCAGTTTCACAACATGGTCATTTTTTTTCTCAAATAGAGCATTGTATTTGCTCTGAGCTGGACACCCTCGCTTTTCTCCAAGAGGCTTTGGAATGTTTTCCAAAATGTGTTTAGGAGTGATTGGTTGATGTCAACAAGACTTAGGAAAATAAATTATGGAGCAAGAAATTACAAACTAAATACATGACTGGTACACATTAACTTATAATAGGTATTTAAAACAACAACAAACAGCATGATGGCATCAATTCAAGCCTATGTAAGATGAGTGAATATAGGGTGTGTGTGTGTGTGTGTGTGTGTGTGTTTTAGAATGAACCAAAGATGCTATACATTCCCTTTACTTGGCAAGCAAGCAATTGCCAAAAATACTTTCATGCATATAACATTATACTTTCCATACTTTCCTAAAAGTATTTTCAGAAATAGATTGAGTCAAAATTTCAAGTATTTGAATGTCTCCTCTTTATTGCCCAATTTATTCCAAAATATCTGTGCCAAGTTATCTTTGCAATGAAGAGCAAACCAGCTTCACTACCATATCACTATCATTAGTTATTACTTTAAAATTGCCATGTTAGTTGCTATAAGAAAAGAAATGTTCTTAAAATTCAAAACACCCAAAAAGCAAACTAGGTAAACTAGAAAACTACTTCTAAGGAGCCTCTGGATTCCAAGTTTTTAAAATGTGAATTATTAGTGTTAAAGGGTATCTCATTGTCTTTATTTAAGTTTCTTTCATTACCTAATAAAATTAAATGTTTTTCTATTTTTTTTTCTTTACTGGTTTTATGTCCTCTCTTGAAAATTGTGTCCTTTGCTCACTCAATTATTAAAAACTTTATATTTTCTCATCAGTTTTACAAGTTTTTTATGTACTATAGAAGTTAATCCAATGTCCCTTGTATTCGATGTCTTCACATTTTAACTATTATTTTCACTGTACAGAATTTTGCCTTAAGTTTTCACATAGTTATATTTTCTATTCTCTCTCTTTGTGATTCCTTCAATCTTTCTTGAATTTAGAACACTATTGTCCCAACAGTAATATAAATAGGTAATTTTTTTAATCTGTGATTTTTTGGATAGGTATACACATTTTAAAAAAAAAGAATTAAGAGAAATGACAAATGATGTTCTAGGACAGAGAAAACATCTGGTATAAGTCAGTTATCCATAATGCAGATCCATAAAAAACACAAGTGCCAATGTGAATCTGATGTGGCACATGTATTAGTGGTTCATGAAACATTGTCCTAATTAATTTGGGCCATTATTATTCAAGTAACAAATTCTGCTTAGCTAATGTCCCTAGATTTCCTAAACTTACAGTCTAAAACTTTCAAATTCTATTTAGAATTTGTAAAAGCAAGCAAACAAAAACAAGATAGATAATACAGGAAGTCAATGTCCTATATTCTTCTTAAAACTCATCAGATTCTTGCCATATATTGCAATGCTCTTTATTTTCTTTATGTTTATTCTTTAAGTAAGTCTAGACAGATATACACTGATTTAAAAGAAAGCAGTCTATTCATTTACCGGATTTCCTTTTGGTCCTCGCTCACCTTTAATACCTGGGTTTCCATGTCTACCCTGAAGGCAAAGAGAGAAAAAATTATTTTGAGCAAGTATTCTATTAGTTTTCTTTATCATAATTTATGATCTGTCACATCCCACAAACAAAGGAAGATTATAAAACCTTCACAGAGATTCGACTCTTTTCTCCTCTTTACTACTGTACTGTCTCAGATGGACAAATTCTGCAATTGTTTAAAAGGATAATATCTCTTTCTTCCCAACAATTACTTCTTCCCCAAATAATTACTTTTCAGTTGCTTTGTAAACAAAATCAAACTCAAAGATTGAAAGGAATGACTGAACAGGCAAAAATATAGGAGTTATTCCTATTCTCACTTCATTGTGGACCACTATAGTCCCCCACCTCTGAGTCACTTTTGAAAGAACCAGACCAGCTTGCTTGTCTTTGGTCACAGAGGTTCTGATATACAGGGAACAACCTCAAAAGATAGGAGAAGGGAGCTCCCCAATCCTGTTCCAGAAAAGCACCTTGTTTTACTAGGCTCAAGCCACCCAAAATGTTGCTTTTCTGAAAACTGTTTTTGGAGAGCTTAATAAATATTAAATAACATAGCTCTATGGTTTACCCCTATTAAAACATAAGTGGCTGAAATGGTAGCTTAGCTTAGCAACTGTAAACTTTCTTACTAGCACTGTTCATTTTAAAACAGAATATCCTTTCCTCTGGCAACTTTATATTGGGGTTGTGGGGACAAACAAGTTCACTTCTTAACACCTTCAGTGCTAGACTGATTTGAAAAGGAACAAGCTTTGGAATCAAGTCTCAAGGTAAAATGTGTCATATTCTCAGATATTCACAAAATGCATACCCCTCCCCACCCCCAAATAGGAGCATTAGTTCAAAATCGAATCCATGTATTTTGTGAAACATCTCCCCAGGCTTCTGAACTCTAAGGATAAAGTTTGCAATCCCATCAATAAATGAAATGCGTGATAAGCAGCTTGGATGCTTTCTGATATCAGTCAGAAAAATATTCAGCATCTCTAGCAGTCTTAGTGTCATTTCAAATGGTTTCCAACTACACAGATGGCACTATTGATCCTAGGCTAGAATGGACGATGGTATCAGATATCGAATTGTCATACTAAATCCCACCATTTATCTTTGGTTGCCCAGTGATTGCTTCCATTTGACAGAATTTACCGAATCTCCCAAAATGCCCTGCTGGCCTCTCCAGTTGTTGCTGCATTGCTGTGAAGGCAAGAGCTTCCCAAGAGGACTGTGTCCTTGCTTCTAGTAAAACAAAGCTTTCCTAAAGTACTGATGACCTGTATTATCGTTTTCTGCATTTTCACTTCATTATTCAGAAATCATGGGCCCCCATTATCCAATAAGCAATGACACTGAAAAGCCCTTTCTGAAAGCAATTTCATCACTGTGCCATCACCGTCTTCATCAGCCTCAAGTTTGAAGTAATAATATACTCACAGGAGGCCCTGGTTCGCCTGGATCCCCCTTCTCACATTCACAGATCTTGCGTTCACACTAAATCAATAATGAAACACAGTATTAAGCACACAGTGAAATATAGTTAGGATAGCATTTCAAATATTATCCAATACACAACTGGAACACTCCCTTAGAGAACGCTGACCTTGCAAGTTTATGGAGATTTTGCTCTATTAAATTATTCCAGGCAAACTCAGGTCTATTAAGAGCCAACTACTAAAGTATTATTAAACTTTGCTATGGTTAAATAAAATAGATATTCTGTCAAAGATTTATAGATGCCAATTAAAATAGGAAAATAAACATTTTCAGTGGACTTTTGGAATATCTGCTCTACTCTTCTATATAACACATGAATGCTTCATTATAGACAAATATTAAGTTCTCCTTTACTTAGCAAAAGAAAACATTTAACTTATACCACATTTTGTCAATCCTAAGAAGCACATTTTTCCTCATATTAACACCTCTGAAATCAAAATGAGTCTTAGAATAGCTAACAGGTCAAATATGACAAAGTATTTGTTTTCTGCACATGCACTTCAAGACTTACAGAATGAAATGGAAGAAAATGCCAGAGAACACCAAAAAACATGCTTCATTGACAATGGTTTTGATGTTGCAGAGGCCAGGATTATGTGGAAAAACAAGGGCATTGATTCAAGATTTAGACACTGAGGTGAAGTTTTAGGAAAAAAAATTATTTTGCTTATATTTTTCTCCATATATATGCAAAAAAGTAATACAGGATTTAAAAGTCTGTATCTAAATAAATGTAAAAGGATTCTTTCCATAAATGTAAAATAAAAGTTGCAATTGATGAGAAGGCATTTGTATCACTGTTTAATGGGCAAAGATGTTTCCTTTATTGATGGGACATAAAATAATGTTGTATCTGTGCATAATTCAATGAAACCTGATATTTTACAAGATTTGGTTGACTTCTATTATCTTATGCAATGATAACTGTAAATGTCCTGATGTTAAGCAGTTTATTGAAAAAAGTTCAGATGTTCCAAACTCTTTCTTTTAAGAAATGCCCACATTGTTCGGGAATCCTCAGCAAACTCATAATTATCTATTGGGCAATATCCTATCCAATCTATTGCTGTTGGCCAGCTTCCATTGTCCTATGCTCTGGTTGCCATCATGAGGCCCAATTTTCTCCACAACAGGAAAGACAATGAGCTTATAGTCAACCAGCCTGCAGCAGGGGATGATTCTAAGCTCTTTTCTCTTAGCACTAACCATAAGCTAGCCAATACCGGGAACATCTCCCCAAGTACAGGGACTCCACGAGTAGCTGATGTCAGAGATGAGTTTAGAATAAAAGAAGCCATGTCAAAGTAAGCAAAAACTATGCCATTTGGTTATCACTGATTTCTAAAATTATTTTTAATCATATTAAATAGTCCTTACTTTTCCTAAATTTTTCAACCTACAGTGGATATAGTGGCAGAAAAATCAGATGGCTATTTTAAAAGAGAGTGGTTCAAAAAGAATTAAGCATTTTTGTTTAGTCACACCTTAGCTTCTAATGTGAATTATATTGTTGATCTGATAATGTAAGCTTTCAGAGTCATTCATAGTAATCAAAGCATGTGGTACTTACCTTCTTTTCAAATAAAATATCCTAGGAGGGAAAAAAGAATGAAACATTAACTCAATTAATGGTTCTGCTTCCAGCTTCTTATTATTCTTAATTATTCCCTATGGGATATGCAATTTCCAAGTAGAATAGCAATTGAGCCTTTTTAACCTTGTAAAAGCAATAAAGCCTGCCAGCCAACCACCCAAGGAGCACTCTCAGCCATGTAATAATAGGAGACATGAAGGGCACTAACATTAAAAATTACTCTATGCTTTCTAGGATCTTTATCCTATTGCATTCTGTGCTTTATCTTTTGTTTCTTTGATCAGCATTATACTCTCTATAATTTAGCTACAAACTTAATCAGTCATAATGAGAATGTCCTTACTTTTACTTACAAAGACTAAGGCAGAATACATAATTGTGTATTTTCCTTTCTGCCATTTTTTCCAGCCTTATACATGTGTGAATTTATTCTTTGGCATCAAAACATTCATTTTAAAGTCATAATTTTGTGAAATATAAGTGGGCTTTAGACAGCTGTTAGTTAGCTTAGTCAATAATGAACAGGTGGGCAGAGGAAAGGACAATGAAGGAGAGACATTGGACATATGCATTAAGAAAATCCACCAGTTAGGATCACGAGTTCAAAGCCAGCCTCAGCAAAAGCGAGCTCTAAGCAGCTCAGTGAGACCTTGTCTCTAAATAAAATAAATAGGGCTGGGGATGTGGCTTAGTGATTGAGTGTCCCTGAGTTCAATCCCTGGTACCCCCCCCAAAAAAAAACATAGTAGAATCGGTCAATAAGTGAAATACTATTCAGCAGTTAAAACAAATGCATTGGATGTCTGTAATTCAACATAGATAAGTTTCCAAAAACATCAGGTGAAAAAGCGTTTTGCAGATGGATATGTACAATATAATCCAAATTATAAAATATTTAAAACACACATTAGAAGCTTGGTGTCCTCTGGGAAAGTGAGAGGAAAAAAGAATTCAAAAGGAGCTCCTGAGAGACAATTTTTAAAACCCTGATAATTTAAGCCAAATTATAAAATTTTAAAACAACTACTAAAGAAAAATTCAAAGCTTTGTCACTTAAAAACCTTTTTAACAATAAGCAATATCGTCAGTTTTTCAATTCATGAATTTAGCTGTTAGTGTGCCTGATGTGAAATTCTACATATCAGCCCTTCTTTTGAAAATTCAATTTCTGTCTTGCTGTATTGTTCTTTGAAAATATGTGCCATAAAGCTTAAAATCATAACAACACAAGTAACTATTTTTGGAATTCATTTGATTATGTGTTTGCTGGAATTTATATTTCTATGGAAACAAAAATGAACACAAAACTTTAGAATAGAAAAGACTGTTTCAAACAAAGAACAAAGCCTCGTCCCTAAAGGCACTCACTTATAGTCTATAGGCCCCAGGGACAGAGGACAACACACAGCCAACAGTGCAGGGGGTCAGGGAGAAGGGCAGGAATGAGATGGTTTCTTGGAATAGGTGGGGTTTCTGGATGATTTCGAAGAGAGGAATGCAAAGGACCAACTTGTTGATGGCATGCCATGGTATATGTCAAAGTTTAAGAGGAAAAAAGTCATAAAGACAAGTGTGGGCAATAAGACAAAGGAAGCAGTGAGGAGGGACATTTAACCAGAGTGGATGGAAGGGCCCACGTGAACACAACTGGATGCCTTGGTGAGGGCTTCCAAGTGGGCAGAGAGGCATTGTGTGAGAACAGCTGGGGCCCGTGGTCAAAGCCAGAGGGAAAGACACATCAATTACAGTCTAGGTGGAATCTGAGTTTCAATATAAAGGATAAATAATAGAGACCCTCACTAGAGCTAAGGCATACGTTTTATTAATAGATCTGGATTTTTATGATGATATATGTATATGTCAAAGAAGAGGGCGAGAAGGGAACTGCCTATTTTACAGAGAAGAGTTACAAGGTCAATGCTACCAGAAGGAGATAGAGGAAATGTGAGGGATGGACAACGTTATTAGCATCATAGCAAATGGGATGAGACTAAAGCACTCAGTAGGCAAGGATGACGAACACGGTAACAAAGAACAAAACTTACAGCTTAATATAATAGTAAAATTGCTAACAAAATCTGAAATACATTAGAGCAGAAATAAGACTCCAAGCAAGAGAAGCCCTGAAAAAAAGAGAAGTGGGCCATTATTTAAAAATAAATCATATAATTCTGAAGATGATATAGAAATTACCAAAATGGTTATTTATGTGAGGGAGGGAATACCTAAAGTTTATGTTCTTTCTGATGATATTCATTAAAAGAGACCAATTTGTCACAACTTTTGTTCTCATAAAGGCTTTTTAAATATTTACATTAAAAGTGATGGAGGAAAAAATTTTTTTAAAAAATTGTTTTCACATATCCTTTTTTACTCTTCTAAAGGACCAAGTAATATATATGGGACATTGGTTGAATTTGTTTCTTAGGTTTCAACACTACTATGTGAACCATAATAAACTAACAATAAAAATATTTCACATATCCCCTTCAATTAGGAATTACCACATCCCTCTTGGGTAATTCAGAATTAAAATGTTTTCGTGAGATTCTTTCATGAAACTTTCTACTAGAGATATCAAGGCATATACACTGACTCTGCAATTCATCTTGACTCTTGCAAAGTTGACTTATTCTGGACAATTGTGTCAATTAAATTCAACTTAAGTTTACTCTGCAATAAAATGGAATACACTGCTAATCCAAAGAAACAACTCTGGCTAATTTTAAAATCATTAGGCTGGGTAAAAAAAGTTTGCCACAAACAGAGCACACACTTTATGAGTTTACTTATAAAATTCTAGAAAATGTACACTAGCCTAGAGCAACAAAAGTCATATCAGTATTAAGGCAAGTATCCCAAAGGTGTAAGGAAGAAGCTGGGTGGTGGAAATGTTCTGTATTCTGATTGCATTGATGGTTTCATGCATGTATACATTTTTAAAACTCATATGTTATATACTTTAAGTAGATGCAGTTTTGTAATTAAACTATACCTAACATTTTTATGATATTTATGAAATAGTTTTTATGAAATTCATATTTATGAAATCATTTCAAAATAAAGTGGTAAAAATTCAATTAAAGATATAATACAAATAGATTAAATGAGGAATGTTTCCAATAACCTGATCAGGAGTCAAGTTCTACTTCATAGATGGTGAAATAGAAACATAAACCCTGGAGTATTGTTCTTTAAAGAGCTTAAATAAACACTCGGGAGGGTTGGGTGTGGTGGCATTCACGTGCAATCCCAGTGACTCAGGAATCTAAAACAGATGGACGGCAAGTTCAAGGCCAACCTCAGCAACTTACTGAGACCCAATCTCAAAATCAAGATAAAAAGGATGATATTGTCCAAAGTATATTGTTATATTGTGTGCATTAAAGATTATGTAACAAATCCCATCCTTATGCACACTTATAACACACCCATAAAAAAATGTAGGAAAAAATAAATAAATAAAAAGGACTGGGGTTGTAGTTCAATGGTAAAGCACCTCTGGGTTCAATTACCAGTACAAAAAAAAAAAATTCATTCTGTTCTGGACCCAGGAAATGGTTGGGAAGCAGTACCTCTTCTAAGAACAGTCTTATTCATTAAGCTTCCATCTGAACAAACAAGCTGAAATCACAGGATGCTAAGGAATAGCAACACTGTTGGTCATTTTCTGATTTCCCTAGAAACAGACCAACAGTCCTGCCTCCAGTCTCCTGGCAAGAGCCTGTGTGCCCTTTGAGGTAGAATTTCTCAAAAAGCATATGTCAAGAGGAAGTATGAATATCCTGAGCCTGCACATCTGGCCAAACAAGGACCTGCCTGCCCCACATCTTCTATATTCAACTCTTCTCACAGGACAATGACAGGGAAGTAGCAGCAGGACACTCATGTTTACAGCCCCAGGATTCTCTTCTGCACATGCCAGAATTGTCTTAAGTGGTAAGGACACCTTGGGCCATGGGTACAGTCAGGGTTCAATGTTATCCCAGCACCATGGCAAGGTTCCCTCTCATGTGAAAGAACTGTTCAGGATGCACACTCACCCCAAGCACTAGGGAGCTAGGTGTAATCTCTCTCTCAAGTCTAGGCAGAACCCTTCCCATATATCCTCAATCCCCAAGGAGCAAAGACTAAAAATAATAGTAGAGATGTTGTTTACCTGTTTCAGGACATTTCTCATTGAAAAAAAAAACTTTTAAAACAGTTACTATTTCCTCTCTGAATACACCTTTATAGAGTTAAGCATGCACACTCTGGGGTTTTGACTGGCCTTAAATTTTCAACCATAAAATAGGAATAATAACAGTACCTATATCATAAGATTTTGGAAAACACAGAATAAAGTAAAATACACACCTAATATGTAATTATATCCAAGTAGAATGTCGTGTGTGTGTATGTGTGTGTGTGTATGATGTACTACTATTTACCTCAATTTAGAAAATTTCAAATCTGTGTTTTAACCAGATGAAATTAATAATTAAGAACATAAGCAAACTTGTTTTTACCCTGGAGGTCATTTTTCCTTGCAAGTAAATTCAACTTTCATCCTTTCTTTCTTTGTATACTGTTTGACTTATAAAAACTGGCAATATATGGTATTACAATATCACTTAGATATTACTTAGATACAATATATGATATTACTCAGATAAGAAAAACTCAGGTCTCATGCTGAAAACAATTGACACTAAAAAGATAAGAGTAACATTAGGAAAAGCTTTGGAGGAAGGACAAAAGGATCAAAACGATCTTCAGAGTAGGATCTGACTTTTTTTTTTTTTGCATCATAGAGAAGATATCCACATGCTGAGTGCCTAAAGGACTAGGCTGTCTTGCCTTCTTAGAAAATCAAAGAAATCAGTATTTTTAAGGAAATCGATTTTTTTTTAACATTTAACAAATCAACCAATTCATCTCAGGAGTTTTCTTTTTGAGAAATGTTGTCAAGAGGGATTTCTTTTTGATTGCTATGCCTCATGTTTTCCAAAGCAGCAAGGAGAGACTTTCACACATAGCTAAGCAAAAAATACAGAGAAGCAATGAGGCATCTAACCAGACCCATCAAGTGGGATTCATTGATTTGATGGAGAAATTGTTGGTTGACTTCAGGTGATTATAAATTAAATGGGCCTATTTAATTTATCTAAGAAACACAGAAATAATTTTCAAAATTGGAGGTCTACTACTATAAAATTCTATTTTGCTTAAGTAGTATAATGTGGCAATAGGTAAAATAGAGCCAAAAATATTTCTGCAGATGTGGAACCAGGAAAAGACAAACTTGATATAAATACATCAGACCACAAGTTGACCACAAAATTAATATATGTAAGCAGCATTCACAATCTTAGGATATATAAACAGAAGCCTGAGATGTATGATTGGAAAGTAATCCTCCCAAATCCTCAGCCTGGACTAATAATAAAGTTAGGAATGCAATTTCAGGGAATGAGCCTTGTACTTTCCCAGCTTACTTGGTGTAAGGAAATGAAGAGAGACTTCAGATTTTTCTTTCTATTTCCAAAAAAATTTGTGTATATATTTTTTTCATGTTTTTTGCCCAGTATCAACCCTTACAGAATTTATAACCAAGATATCAACATTATGGTGCAAAATACTTAGCATATCCATTTGGTACCTACCAGGCGATCCCGAATTTTATCTACAATGGTTGGATCACTCAACAGTAGAATAGGTTCACTAGGTGCATCCCCAGATATCAAATGAAGTTTGGTTTTATTGACAGTGAGAAGTCCAATGGTGATAAATGATATTCCTGCATTTCTAGCACTTTCAGAAATACTTTGAACATCTGGATTCTTTGGATGGTCCATGCCATCAGTCATTAGCAAAACCACTTTCACACCATCTTTACGTCCTTCTCTCTTAAGTAGCCGAGTGGCATTGGAAATGGCATAATAAGAGAAGGTGCCTTGTCCAATGAAATTCATAGACTTAACCCTCTGCTTAAATGTCTGAAGGTCCTTCCAAGAAGAGAAAGGTGGATCGATCTGGACTGAGCTGCTGAACTGGAGGGCTGCCAGTTTGATGTCATATTTCAAAGAGTGACCCGGGGTCAATTGGAAGATATTGTCACTCAAGCTATCCACAAAATTTTTCTGTTTATCAAAGAGGACAAGTTTAGAACTTTCAGAGCTGTCCACAATGAAGAGCACATCTATGAAGCAAACAGAGTCTGAAATAGAACAAAAAAGGTTAGGCAACTTAATTGTTCCAACTCATCAAACTGCATTGTATAGGAGCACCCTGAAGTGGCTGTTGTATTTGGTTTTGAGAAGGGAGTGAAGTGGATATGAGAGATCACGTTGGAGATAAGGCTGAACTTGTAAAGAACTAAATCTCTTTCCAAGTCTTTCCCCTTGTAGGATCATGCAAATGAAGAGCAAACAAGTAAACAAAAGATCATATATTCACAGCATATTCTCAATGTTAAACCCACTTAAAGAGAGAGGAAGGGAGGGCACATTTTTAAAATTCAACAAGTGAGGTTTTCTCGCAGTTAAAAAAAAAACACAATGCTCTATTTCTTAGGTTGTTTCTTAGGTTGTGTATCATATCAGTGAGTCCCTATTTGGTTTTGATTTTTGTCGTCAACTTTGTTGAAACTAAGGGACAAAATGAGTGTACTCATCAACAGCAAGGGAGAAATAAACTTATTTTGAAAACAGAGAACTTTGAATCCCAGCTCTGTTTCTTACTAGTTTGCCTGTGCCTTAAATGTGCCATTTAACTTCTCTGAGTCTCAACTTCTCTATAACATGAAAGTGACAGTCTCTGTCCTGCCTATTTTACATGTGAGGCTCAAATGAGATAACAAATGCACAAGTGCTCTAAAAACTTCGATATGCTCTAAGTGTGTAAGATGTATTACTGTCATAATTATATCCAAGTAGAATGTCATGTATATACATATATGTGATATACTATTATTTACCTCAAATGTTATTTAGAAAATGTGAAATCAGTATTTTAGCCAGCTGAAATTAATAATTAAGAACATAAGCAAACTTGTTTTTACCCTGGAGGTCATTTTTCCTTGCAAGTAAATTTGACTTTGCTCCTTTCTTTCTTTGTCCGTATACTGTTTGACTCATAAAAATTGGCAAAAGCAAGAGACAGAAGGCAAAATATCTGCTCCACATTATGGTAGACGGTGAAAACTCATCTGCCTGGTAGCACCTTGAAACAGAGAAATTAGTTATAAATACTTCAATAAAACTAAGCTTTGCTATTTTTTAATTTCAAGCTTATAGAGTCAAAAACTGGCATGTTACTGGAGAAAGGGGTTCTCATACACATTTCTAGAAAAACATTCACATTGAGATTTTAAGTTTCTAACCCAAGTAAATCATGGCACCATAACCAAATATTTATTAATAAATATTTCTATATATTCAAGAAGTCTTAACTTCCCATTATATTATGAGGAGTAGGATGTGAAAAGAGCAATTGAAGACATTTCAGCCCCGCCCCCCTTGGTGGCCATGGTTCAATCACAGCATCTGCTTTGACATTCCCAGATTCTTCTGAGTGAATTCAGATTCACTCATTTTTATTGTAACTGTTCTCCAATCCAACATTTTGCAGGATTGGAGAACATTACCACCATTCCAGTCCTAATATTATACACATAACTTCAGTTAGTCCAGAGGTCAAGTCAAAAATTAATCTACCCTTCTGTTTTCATAGAACCTCATTTCTCTTTTCTACTCTCACTTTGGAAACTTTGTCTCCACCAGGGTTGGAGCCAACGAATCAAAAGAGTATGAGAACCAATCAACAGAGTTACTTCAAAGCTTCCAATATTAGCTGGAAGAACTAGAGTTAGCTGGAAGAACGAATGAACTGAAATAGGCTTGCAGTCAGGAAGTACCCCGCTATGAACAGCCCTGTGAAACCATTTTTCTAGATAGACTAACAGAGAAAAATTATAATTCTGTTGTTCAGTCATCATCAGTCAATATGCCCAGTTACACATCGAGTGACTTTTTAGCCTGCAGAATTCCCTGACAAGAAAAGGCTGATATGTTGCTAGCTCAGTGTACCCAAGAGTATGAGAACAAGAAAGCTTATTGGAACAACTATTCAACATGGTTTTGAAATGTTTGCCTGCTTAAACTATATTGACTTCAAAAGTTCTGGAAAAGGAATCACATTTTCCTTCTTTGGCACCTTGCCTTCAAGGAATGTGAACTGGGAAATCGTGAGCATGATATTTCCAGGCTCTGAATAGAGGGTGGAAATACACACAGTGGTAGTGAGGAGTGAGACAGGACACTGATTTCTTTCATAACTGCCAGATGGACAAACCCCAGAGAAGCAAAGCTGGTGGGTTGAAGACAGAGCAATAGTTGGCTCCGTTCCATCATCTGCTCTTCACATAACATTGTCCGGCAGGAAGGTCATTAAGAGAACCTTGCTCCCACATAACCAAGCACCTCTGCTGGCAGGTGCGTCAGGTGCAACTGGCCAAATGCCAGCTGATCAGACCAGGTATGCCAAGATTGAAGATAGCTTGGTATTTGGGAAAAAATAAGAAGTGTGCTAAGGAAATAGAACACACAAAGGATAGTCCTCCTCCAGGAATCCTCTGGTTAACCAAGGAGAAGAATATAAAGTATGTACAACTTAGATTCTGAAGATTAGCGTAAAGGTAAGCCTGTATAGATAAACATAGCTGTTTTTGCATTTTCAAAGGGGTAAAGGAATAACATCATGTGTCTTGTGTCACCTATGATTTTTCTCTTTGATTGAGTCCATACCATAAAGAACATCTCAGAATTTCTGGAAATAAGAGACCGAGAACTAAATTTCATTGAGAATAAGAGATTTTATAAGCTACGTGATCAAAGAATACATTAAAGACTTAAAGAAGATGAATCCCATGCATAATACTAAGAAGAAAAGTCTTCTCATTCACAGGGCCCAATTAGGGCTTTGGACATACTGACTTTAACACAAGACTTATCTTTTCTCCCAAATAAGCACATTATTATACAGTTTTCTTGACATATAATCATAAATTCATACCAACCTCTGTATAAATGATATTCTACACAATTTATTCAATAGCAATAACCACACTATCTCATATTTTATTATTATTTGCTCTGACAGTTTTTATCCAGCCCTCTCAAACCAAAGTTTTCCTATTCCTTTTCATTTTCCTGGAGTACAAGGTATACTTTCTTCCTCTAATTTTTTAGTTTTACTGCCTTCCTGAATTCTCTTTCTTACTATTAGTTTGGCTTTGTGGCATCCCACTCACATCTAATCTCTTTTACTGTGTTTTTCTGCTATTTTTAAAAATAATTCTCAACTTTCTTTTTTTTAGATCCATGTACAAGCAAAATAGGTTTCAGGAATGCAAAATGTCATTAGTTAAATGAAAGAAATGTAAATCCATATGTTTATTATAGGTTACATTTATAAATGCATAAACAAGGATGCTCTTTAGCCAAATGTTATTTTTTTTTTTGCTTTTGGCCTAAAATTATTTCATATAAATGGCAGAATCAATAAATTACAGAGACTTTATATTTTATAATGTTTCAGATACAAAACTCATCTTTCAGTAGAGTTCGCTGATTTTATTCATAGTGTTTGCCTTTCATTGATTTCTGCATGAAGATAAAATGATTGCATAAGTCCTTGTTCAAATTGCCAAACTAGCTTATTAGATACAGAAAGTATTCTGTAATTAATCCTGAATTATAGAATTTTTGTTCCAAAAGACATTAACATTATTCTAATGTAATTTAGCAGACTAAATTAAAAATACATTTTAAAATAACTTTAAAATAAAGTTTAAACCTATGCATTTTAACAATTAGTTATATTTCTCTAATAATTTATTTCAAGTAATAGCAGAAGATTAAAAATTTTGAAAAGCTTTCTTCATATAATAAATATGTAAACCATTTAATTTTTCACAGTTCCTAGATGGTCCTGAGTTAAGTGATTAAAACAAAGTTGTTATGTCTTACCTTATAAAGTTTGTCAAATAAATAGTAAAGACTGGTTGAATGCCCACAGCAAGAACTAGTGTTAGGGATGGAGTTAGCTTATTTGATACTGATCTGTTCTGTAGGAAATAAAAATTGTCTTTGCTTTTGGATCTTTTGTAATCTTTTATTCATGCTTATTAGACTCAGTTAAAGCAAGAGTGGTCAGGCATTTGGCCAGGGTACAAAGTCTGGGTGGGATCAGTAAGCAAGTTAAAGGAACAGTGTCCTTTCAGAATAAATCTGTTTTTCAGACTATTATAAAAACAACTCCAACTAATTTTCTATGTTTCAGACATTTATTGACGATCTTTGTTTCTCTTGCTCTGCCTTCTCTTTTAATTCTTTTCTTTTTTTTTTTCCTTTTGGTTTTGGATATGATAAGATATTGGTTGTAAATGGTCTCTCAAATATATAATTGATACCAGACTCAAATTAAAAATTGGTTTTTCAAGAGAGATCACACATTGATAATTATGGAAGTTGAATGATGAGCATATAGAAATTCATTATTCTAATCATTCTACTTCTGTGACTCTTTAAATTTTTCTTAATAAAAAGTATATATAGTGCTAGTGAAAGAGGGGTCTGACTTTAGTCCTGGTTCTGGCCCTAACTTCAATGAGAGCCTTAGTTTTCCACTTAGGAAATGAGCGATTTATTCATTAAGATCCTTTCAAACTATAAGAGAGGCAGTTTTGTAACTGAGTTAAAGCCTAAATAAACACTCTAATTCCACTCTCTTTTAGTTGATTTTAAAAAACCACTAATTTTGGAGGTCATGCAGCTAAGCGATATAATGATAGTCTTTGTCTAATTTGGAGATCATGCAGCTAAGCAAAATATTATAAGTCTCAGCCCAGTTGTGCTAGAGCTGTGGGGTAGGTTGCAATAAAGCCAAAGAAAGCACCCAGAAACATTATGGGAAATGTGAATGCTTAGAAGAGATCAGAAAGTATTACAAGAAGAGCTTGGTGACAATAAGCTAAATAGATGGCACCTCCATCTCTCACAGTGCTTCAACAAGCAGTTCCTTCTTTCCCTCATAACGTTTTGTCCAGCGGTGGCTGACTGAATGAGTGATGTATATCCTTTCCATAGTCCCCTCAGTTCTGCTCCCATCTCCACTAAGAAAGGGATTATACATGTTAGGTTGCAGAAGCAGTGTCATTGTCAGCATAATTTTGTTCACTTCTTTTATTCCATCTGCATCCAAAGGAGCAACTGTCCTGGCACACATTCAAGAAAATAGCTTCCTATAAATAACACTAACTTGCCCTAGTTCCCGGTGTGCATAAGAGAAAGCCAGTGTCCTTCAAGATCACATGTATCTGGTTTTTCCTTTCTGGACTTGCTCTCATTCTTCCCTCAACTTGTCTAGGTTTGGGGGATCAGAAAGGGGGCATTCAGGGACATGGTGTTTTACTGTACCCCTTCTCTTTAGGGAGGATACAGTCTTCCACTAGCTTCTCTGTAGGTGACAGCTCTGACTGAAGCCTCCTAACAAGCTAAAACTGTTCTCTGAATAGATTTGCATTGCTACCTTGACCTGCAACAGTGTCTTTCAATTATCTTCCCCTGTTCTCCAGGGGATCGTTAGCTTTTGCTGCCCTACCCTGTTCTCTGATGAAAAATGCCTTTTGTATACTAATGATTAACTGCAGTCTTAGCTATTCCCGTAAAACTGAACTAAAGAAGACAGTTACAGAACTTTCTAATCGGTAACTTTTCTTTAGATTAATAGAACCCAGAACATCTGGTGGCCTATAGATAATAGCAGCCCAAGCGCTAGAAAAGCAGACCACCTGAAATTTGTTCCAGACTACCCTGGAATTTGTAACTACCCTGCTTCCCACCTGGTAGGCTCAAAACTCCCTTCATAAGCCTTACACCTGCAACCCCTCAGCAAGACGGTCTTTGTTAGCAATGGCCTCCATCTTCTCTGGTTTGCTACCTTTCCAAGTAAATTTTTTCCTTACCCCAACAGTTTGGCCTTGAGTCACTGGTGAAAACCAAACATCAGTTCGTGGTTGTAGTTTTACAGTGGTCAGTATTCTGAGATTTCCATCCAGGAAAGAATATCACAGCAGTTGTTCCATTGTCTTTCTTCCTATTTTCTACTTTGTGGTTACAGAAGCATGTCAGTGTTTATCAGTGCCAGATGTACCCTAGGAAGCCACCTGACCCCTGGACAACAGGCAGGCTGACTTCTCTCTGGATTGCCTCTGAGATAGAGAATAGAATGGTTATTGAAGAAAGTAATAGAAATGTTTGTGTTATAATTGTTTAAAATCAGAAGTCATAGGAAAGCATTTTCACATTTATGGATTTCCTTATTATAACAATAATTGCCTCTGCTTCAATTTATTAGGTGTGAAGCCTCTCACTCTCCTTGTCATTTCATCCTCTACAAGTACACATTTTAGCATCTTAGGAATAGAGAACATAGGAATGGAGTGGGGAGAAGGGATTAAGAAGCAGACAGGTAGAGGGAAGAAATCACATGTGTTTTTAAAGGGCAACATGAGGGATCTTTGTGATAAGGGATGCAGTCTGTATCTTGACTATCACTGTCAACACCCTAGTTCAGATATTATACTGCAGTCCTGCAGGGTGCTAATCACTGGGGGAAACTAAGCTAAGAGCAGAGTATCTCTGCATTATTTTTTTACAACAGCTTATGAATCTACAGTTATCTCAAAATTTAAAAATTTTTTAAATTATCATGAAATAAGTGTTTTCAAAGAAAAAAAATGCTTGTTTGTTTTTTAAGAATTCATGTTTTGTTGGGCACAGTAGTACATGCCTGAGTTGCTGAGGTGACTCAAGAGTCTGAGGTAGTAGGATCACAAGTTCAAGGCCAGCCTTGGCAACTTAGTGAGACCCTCAGCAACTTAATGAAACCCCATTTCAAAAGAAAAAGAAAAAGGATGGAGGAAGTAGTTCAGTAGCAAAGCACTCCTGGGTTCAATCCCCCGTAACAACAACAACAAATGGCAGAATGAGACTTTAACTCAGGCCAACCTGACCCTTGAGGTTCACTTACAACTAAGTCATCATCAAACTGAAGCTTTTGAGAAACTGCACAAATTTCTATTTTTTTTTGGCGGGTGGGGGGGGGTTGTATCAGGGATTGAACTCAGGGGCACTCAACCACTGAGCCACATCCCTAGCCCTATTTTGTATTTTATTAGAGACAGGTCTCACTGAATTGCTTAGCACCTCCATAAATTGCTGAGGCTGGCTTTGAACTCGAGATCCTTCAGCCTCTGCCTCCTGAGCCACTGGGATTACAGGTATGCACCACCATGCCCAGCCTACAGAAGTTTCTTGAGGCCCTAAGTAACAATGTAAGTTCCCAGGGATCAACCATGTATTTACTTGTTGTCCTGTGATTGTTAACCGCATTTTTCACTTTCATGAGACATGATTCAAGGCATAGGAAGTGGTATTTGTTTCCAGATCAATTCTCTTATTCTTGGGGTTAATTCACAATATGCAGAATAATAATACCTCTAAAGGCAAACCAGTAATTCATGGAGAGGAGAAATGGACTAAAGTCTTGGTGCTTTGGAGCTGTTCTTATTGAAGTGGATGAGAGTTTAGAATTCTGTTTTGCATTTCCTCCAATCTAACAATGTCAAATAGGATAACCCAAACCCAAACTTTATCTATCAGCACTGGGTAGATGACTCCAAAGAAAATCCTGAGTTCTGTCAATTAAAGCAGTTGACTTTGCATCCTGAAAAACAATGTGCTTTATCTGATGACTCTAACCTTAATCCCAGCTGATGGTCTTGAATTAGGACATAATCAGACATATACCAGGCCAAATAAGATAGTGTGGATAATTGTGTAGACTGGGAACAGACAACCTGGAAACCATGTCCTTCTAAGAGTTGTTCTATAGTCTTTATAGAAAAAAAAAGCACACTATTTTTTATTATTGCTACTATATATGTATATATGGCATAGAATAAGCAGTCAATAAATATTGTTGAATGAATAGCTATTAGAAGTGATATTTTAGTGTTCATTAATCACTTAAGGACTATGATACCACAGACTGCTCTCTGCTAGAGTACTACTACTTTGAAAATCTTTTTTCAATTTTTTTTTCATTTTCTCCAAATACTCTACCACAGCAGAATCTATATTGACTTCATTTGTTTTGGCATCAGTGCCAAAAACCGTTATTTCAGTAGTGAGATGGTATTTTGGGGTCCTATGATCATTAAAAAGAAATCAAAGTTTGTTATGACTTACATATCTCAGAAAGTTTTATCTGCATGAAGTCATAAACACACACACACACACACACACACACACACTCGCGCGCGCGCGCGCGCGCGCGCTGGCCAAAAACAGCTGAAACGTATCAAAGTGAAGGGTGCACTCAATGAATGACTTTCTTACCTATCCAATTTGGAGAATTTGGTGCTAGAAGTACCTTTCTATGTTTTGGGGGCTTTTTGTCTCCAATATAAAATCTTGATATAGTAGAATTTCCAACTCTTACTTCAAAGCTCTGAAATTTCTGGAATTCATTATTTTTCCTTGGTCCCAAGAATATGACTTGGACATGTTCTCATATCTTTCAGTATATTAGAAGAACATCAAAATAGTTTGGTCCCATTTATCAGCAAAGGGAAAGATTGAAAGCATTCAAAGGAAATAGGGAACCAAAATGATCATTAATGATAAAATTTAGGAAATGTGGCTTTGGTAAGTTCTGGAACAGTGGGACTCCATGCCCCTTGCCCCTTGCCAGATTCTGATTGAGTTGACCCTTCCAACATACCCTGTATTTTATATTACTATTATTCTTATTTAATAAATTATTTTTAGAATAAATTTAGATTTACAGCAATATTCACTCCATTATTGTTTGCATTGTTTATATATATATATATCCATAATATATTTTGTTTCATTATCTGTTATTTGGTCCCCAGCTTGAAAAATTGTGTCACATATATAACACACATTGTCTCCTAGACCACAGTCATAGAATAAGTTCCCATTGTGTTAACATTATGACTACAAAAATTCTCCTTTCTCTAAAATGTTCCTCTGATATTAATATTTCTTCTTTCCATATTGTTTATTCCTAGGAGCAATTATGTTACACCCCCCACCCAAAAAAAATCAGGAAACTCACTAGGATAAATCTACAATTTTCCTTTCTAATAAATATCAGAAAGTAGATTGGTCTAGGTATCTCAAAGGGTTAAATGTTCAATTTTTTTTTCTTTAATTGTTTCTGTCACTCAGCAGGTAAAATAGCCTTAGCTTTTTTGCATGACACACAACAAAAGAGAACGATCAGATCTATCACATCATGATTAATCCTGGCTTTTAACGGAGAAAACACTTGCTATTTTCAGTTAGCTAATTTTATTTTCTGGGGTCAGACAGTGTTGTCCTATATTTTGTTGAATTCTTCAATTCCCCACTGGTTGGTATTTAAACTTTCCTTGTACTGGGAACAAACAATAGCATTGAATCTCAAAACTTAATATAGAGATGATATTTATTTAATCTTTCCATTTCATACTTGATAAAATAGAGGACAAGTGTTAAGACCCAAAGGTCAAACCTGCATGAGCAAGGAAAGGAAGCTTAGACCTTTGTGCATCAACTGGCATCTTTCTTATTCCCTAAATACTGCAGGAGGTTTGTAGGGCTTTTTATCGTCCAGTCTAATATCAGAGCAGGAGAAAAAGGAGGCTATACAGTCAACAATGTATGTTTGGAAAATATGGGGTTAACTTCAGCGACAAATGACTCAGAAAAAAAAAAATCATCATGTGCTAAGTTTCAGCACATTATGATATGTCTAATATCTCACTGTGTATAAATCTTAATTCTTGGACCATCAAATGTGATGAATACCCCTTCTTGGAACCAAGAACTGTCTCTTCAAGGTTTGGACAGTTTTGCCTGAATTTTCACACCAATTCCCATGCCTGTGGTCCATGCTATTGACCCCTTACCAAAATTCAGCCAGATACATAGATAAATATCATCATATGGATAATAAGTTGCAGAAACTCACCACCAGCTTGAGTTTGTGATTAGCGTATTTGAGATTTAATAAGAATATCTAACAAAAGGAAGTTTTCAAATAATCATCAAATTCCTGGGACAAAAATGTTTTGATAGCATTAAGTAACTTGTTATTCCATATTGTGAACCCATTAAAATGATGCTTTATACAACATTGCCCTTAATTAAGGTAATAAAGTCACCTCTATTTTTTAGTTACATATAAATTATGTAGTTCCTCCTATACAATATAGTTTGTTTCTTTTGTTCTTTTGAATTCTGTACTAAGTGTAAATTATTTGTAGACAAATTTTACAGTGAAATCAAGGTGGATTAATATTTGGGAACGTTAAAATATAAAAACTTAATAATGTTAAACTGTATACACAAAAAGGTACTTACTATAATCATTATTCATTGTTTATATCCAGAACTATATATTATAAAATTACACGATAATTTTATTTACTATAAGTAACTTTTAGTTCATTATACATTTTCTATTTTGCTAGAAATAAATAGAAACTTCAGAAATGTCAAATACTAACATAAATTAGAACTGATCAGTCAGGAGGGACTATTGTTTGAAAAAGATATTTGGGCACCACCTTGTGGAGCTTTGTAGAAAGACAGTGTGAGAGTCAGCTTGTCTCCTACCATCAACAGATCAAAATTATTAGTGGCCTACAATGATAACCAGGTGGAGTGTAAGTTACTTTCTATAAATTCTCTGGACAGAGGAACAAGAGGATGAATCAAAACAGTGGTAAAACTACTTTTATATATGATGAAGAACCTCTCTAAAGTAACATCTGATGAAATCAGAAATTCAGATCAGCTCAGAGTACAACCAGGATTACCCCCATTTAAAGTTCATCTGAGAAGGAGCTTACAACCTTTAAGCATCCATAACTGTTGAAACGGATCCTCAGAGGCTGAATCGCCAAAGTTGAGTCTTTCTGGAACTTTTGGGAAGAATGGTTTTAGATCTTAACCCATTTCAGTGTGAAATGCCCAAGAAGGATCTTGAATTAGAAAATATAGAATTTAGACCAACTCAAAGCTTGGCTGTCCAGAAAGGAGAGATCATTTCTGATTTTCAAATGACTTCAAAGAAGTAATTGTTCATCTAAAAAAAAAAGTAGTTGTCAGCAGAAACCATAACTGGAGAGGACATAGGGATATCCTTCCCGACTCCTCAAAATATTCCCTTGGAGAGAAGACAAGGAAATGAAGATAAAAAAGATGGATACAACAATTCCTGGAAAAATAATAAATATCAACATTTCTACTCAAAGAACTCAAATTTCTTCCCTACTCCTTATTCAGGAAGAGAACTGTCTTAGGTCTGAAGAGGAAGATGCTTCTTGTGAGAATCAATACAACTTCAGAAAGAACAAGGGTCAAGACCTTTAAATCCCAGGAAGGGACTTTCTTATCAAAATGTCTCTGTTGGGATGCAACCAGGGTTTCTCCTCAGACCCAATCCTCCTCTGAGTTTCTCCCTACCCACCAGAGCAATAAGAAAAACTCCATGTGTGAGGGACATCAAAAAAATATTGCATGAGCCCCCAAATCATAGAAATGTGAGGAATGTCCCAAGGTCTTAAGGTATCCTTGTTACTTTTTTTTTTTAATTTTTTATTGTTGGTTGTTCAAAACATTACAAATTTCTTGACATATCATACTCCACACTTTGATTCAAGTGGGTTATGAACTCCCACCTTCACCCCATACACAGATTGCAGAATCACATCAGTTACACATCCATTGATTTACATATTGCCATACCAGTGTCTGTTGTGCTCCGCTGCCTTTCCCATCCTCCACCATCCCCCCTCCCCTCCTCTCCCCTCCCCTCCCCTCCTCTCCTCTCTCTCTACCCCCTCCACTGTATAACCCTGAGGGTCTCCTTCCATTTCCATGCAATTTCCCTTCTCTCTCCCTTTCCCTCCCACCTCTCATCCCTGTTTAATGTTAATCTTCTTCTCATGCTCTTCGACCCTACTCTGTTCTTAGTTACTCTCCTTATATCAAAGAAGACATTTGGCATTTGTTTTTTAGGGATTGGCTAGCTTCACTTAGCATAATCTGCTCTAATGCCATCCATTTCCCTGTAAATTCTATGATTTTGTCATTTTTTAATGCAGAGTAATACTCCATTGTGTATAAATGCCACATTTTTTTTATCCATTCGTCTATTGAAGGGCATCTAGGTTGGTTCCACAGTCTTGCTATTGTGAATTGTGCTGCTATGAACATAGATGTAGCAGTGTCCCTATAGCATGCTCTTTTTAGGTCTTTAGGGAATAGACCGAGAAGGACAATAGCTGGGTCAAATGGTGGTTCCATTCCCGGCTTTCCAAGAAATCTCCATACTGCTTTCCAAATTGGCTGCACCAATTTGCAGTCCCACCAGCAATGTACAAGTGTACCCTTTTCCCCACATCCTCGCCAGCACTTGTTGTTGTTTGACTTCATAATGGCTGCCAATCTTACTGGAGTGAGATGGTATCTTAGGGTGGTTTTGATTTGCATTTCTCTGACTGCTAGAGATGGTGAGCATTTTTTCATGTACTTGTTGATTGACTGTATGTCCTCCTCTGAGAAGTGTCTGTTCAGGTCCTTGGCCCATTTGTTGATTGGGTTGTTTGTTATCTTATTGTCTAATTTTTGGAGTTCTTTGTATACTCTGGATATTAGGGCTCTATCTGAAGTGTGAGGAGTAAAGATTTGTTCGCAGGGTGTAGGCTCCCTATTTACCTCTCTTATTGTTTCTTTTGCTGAGAAAAAACTTTTTAGTTTGAGTAAGTCCCATTTGTTGATTCTAGTTATTAACTTTTGTGCTATGGGTGTCCTATTGAGGAATTTGGAGCCCGACCCCACCGAATGTAGATCGTAGCCAACTTTTTCTTCTATCAGACGGCGTGTCTCTGATTTGATATCAAGCTCCTTGATCCATTTTGAATTAACTTTTGTGCATGGCGAGAGAAAGGGATTCAGTTTCATTTTGTTGCATATGGATTTCCAGTTTTCCCAGCACCATTTGTTGAAGATGCTATCCTTCCTCCATTGCATGCTTTTAGCCCCTTTATCAAATATAAGATAGTTGTAGTTTTGTGGATGGGTTTCTGTGTCCTCTATTGTGTACCATTGGTCCACCCGCCTGTTTTGGTACCAGTACCATGCTGTTTTTGTTACTATTGCTCTGTAGTATAGTTTGAAGTCTGGTATCGCTATACCGCCTGATTCACACTTCCTGCTTAGCATTGTTTTTGCTATTCTGGGTCTTTTATTTTTCCATATGAATTTCATGATTGCTTTCTCTATTTCTACAAGAAATGCCTTTGGGATTTTGATTGGCATTGCATTAAACCTATAGAGAACTTTTGGTAATATCGCCATTTTGATGATGTTAGTTCTGCCTATCCATGAACAGGGTATATTTTTCCATCTTCTAAGATCTTCTTCTATTTCTCTCTTTAGGGTTCTGTAGTTTTCATTGTATAAGTCTTTCACCTCTTTTGTTAGGTTGATTCCCAAGTATTTTATTTTTTTTGAAGATATTGTGAATGGAGTGGTTGTCCTCATTTCCATTTCAGAGGATTTGTCACTGATATACAGGAATGCCTTTGATTTATGCGTGTTGATTTTATATCCTGCCACTTTGCTGAATTCATTTATTAGGTCTCATAGTTTCTTTGTAGAGCCTTTTGGGTCTGCTAGGTATAGAATCATGTCACCTGCAAATAGTGATAATTTAAGTTCTTCTTTTCCTATTTTTATGCCTTTAATTTCTTTCGTCTGTCTAATTGCTCTGGCCAGTGTTTTGAGAACTATGTTGAACAGAAGTGGAGAGAGAGGGCATCCCTGTCTTGTTCCAGATTTTAGAGGGAATGCCTTCAATTTTTCTCCATTCAGAATGATGCTAGCCTGAGGCTTAGCATAGATTGCTTTTACAATATTGAGGTATGTTCCTGTTATCCCTAGTTTTTCTAGAGTTTTGAACATAAAGGGATGCTGTACTTTGTCGAATGCTTTTTCCGCATCTATCGAGATGATCATATGGTTCTTATTTTTAAGTCTGTTGATGTGGTGAATAACATTTATTGATTTCCGTATATTGAACCAGCCTTGCATCCCAGGGATGAATCCTACTTGATCATGGTGCACAATTTTTTTGATATGTTTTTGTATCCGATTCGCCAGAATTTTATTGAGGATTTTTGCATCTAGGTTCATTAGAGATATTGGTCTGAAGTTTTCTTTCTTTGAAGTGTCTTTGTCTGGTTTAGGTATCAGGGTGATGTTGGCCTCATAGAATGAATTTGGAAGTTCTCCCTCCTTTTCTATTTCCTGAAGTAGCTTGAAAAGTATTGGTATTAGTTCTTCTTTAAAGGTTTTGTAAAACTCTGCTGTATACCCATCCAGTCCTGGGCTTTTCTTAATTGGTAGTCTTCTGATGGTTTCTTCTATTTCCTCAATTGATATTGGTCTGTTTAGGTTGTCTATATCCTCCTGACGCAATCTGGGCAGATCATATGACTTAAGAAATTTATCTATGCCTTCACTATCTTCTAATTTATTGGAGTATAAGGATTCAAAATAGTTTTTGATTATCTTCTGTATTTCTGAAGTGTCTGTTGTGATATTGCCTCTTTCATCCCGTATGCTAGTAATTTGAGTTCTCTCTCTTCTTCTCTTTGCTAGCATGGCTAAGGGTCTGTCGATTTTGTTTATTTTTTCAAAGAACCAACTTTTAGTTTTGTCAATTTTTTCAATTGTTTCTTTTGTTTCGATTTCATTAATTTCAGCTCTGATTTTAATTATTTCTTGCCTTCTACTTCTTTTGCTGTTGTTTTGCTCTTCTTTTTCTAGGATTTTGAGATGAAGTATGAGATCATTTATTTGTTGGTTTTTTCTTTTTTTAAGGAATGAACTCCAAGCAATGAATTTTCCTCTTAGAACTGCTTTCAAAGTGTCCCATAGATTCCGATATGTTGTGTCTGTGTTTTCATTTATCTCTAAGAATTTTTTAATTTCCTCCTTGATGTCTTCTATAACTCATTGATCATTCAGTAACCTATTGTTCATTCTCAAAGTGATGCATGATTTTTTCCTTCCTTCTTTTATCGTTGATTTTCAGTTTCATTCTATTATGATCAGATAAGATGCATGGTATTATCTCTACTCCTTTATATTGTCTAAGAGTTTCCCTGTGACATAATATATGATCTATTTTTGAGAAGGATCCATGTGCTGCTGAGAAAAAAGTGTAACTGCTTGATGTTGGGTGGTATATTCTATATATGTCAATTAAGTCTAGGTTATTAATTGTGTTATTGAGTTCTATAGTTTCCTTATTCAACTTTTGTTTGGAAGATCTGTCCAGTGGCGAGAGAGGTGTGTTGAAGTCTCCCATGATTATTGTATGGTGGTCTATTAGACTCTTGAACTTGAGAAGAGTTTGTTTGATGAAGATAGCTGCACCATTGTTTGGGGCATATATATTTATGATTGTTATGTCTTGTTGGTGTATGGTTCCCTTAAGCAGTATGTAGTGTCCCTCTTTATCCCTTTTGATTAACTTTGGCTTGAAATCTATTTTATTTGATATGAGTATGGACACTCCTGCTTGTTTCCGAAGTCCATATGAGTGATATGATTTTTCCCAACCTTTCACCTTCAGCCTATGTATGTCTTTTCCTATGAAATGTGTCTCCTGTAGGCAGCATATTGTTGGGTCTTGTTTTGTGATCCATTCTACTAGCCTGTGTCTCTTAATTGGTGAGTTTAAGCCATTAACATTTAGGGTTATTATTGAGATATGGGTTGTTCTTCCAGCCATATTTGTTTATTTATGTTACTAACCATGGTTTGTTTTCCTCTTTGATTATTTTCCCCCCCTTTACTGTCCTACCTCCCACTGTTGGTTTTCATTGTTATTTTCCATTTCCTCTTCCTGTAATGTTTTGCCGAGGATGTTTTGAAGAGATGGTTTTCTAGCTGCAAATTCTTTTAACTTTTGTTGATCGTGGAAGGTTTTAATTTCATCTTCCATCCTGAAGCTTAATTTCTCTGTATACACAATTCGTGGTTGGAACCCATTTTCTTTCAGTGTTTGAAATATGTTGTTCCAGGATCTTCTAGCTTTCAGAGTCTGTGTTGAAAGATCAGCTGTTATCCTGATTGGCTTACCCCTAAATGTAATCTGCTTCCTTTCTCTTGTAGCTTTTAAAATTCTCTCCTTATTCTGTATGTTGGGCATCTTCATTATAATGTGTCTAGGTGTGGATCTCTTATGATTTTGCACATTCGGCGTCCTGTAGGCTTCTAGGATTTGGGATTCTGTCTCATTCTTCAAGTCTGGGAAGTTTTCTCGTATTATTTCATTGAATAGACTGCTCATTCCTTTGGTTTGGAGTTCTGTACCTTCCTGTATCCCAATGACGATTAAGTTTGGTCTCTTAACGTTATCCCATATTTCTTGGATGTTCTGCTCATGGTTTCTTAACAGTCTTGCTGAGCTGTCTATGTTCTTTTCCAGTTGAAATACTTTGTCTTCATTGTCTGATGTTCTATCTTCTAAGTGTTCTACTCTGCTGGTAGTATTCTCCATTGAGTTTTTAAGTTGGTTTATTGCTTCCTGCATTTCTAGGATTTCTGTTTGTTTGTTTTTTATAATCTCTATCTCCCTGTATAGTTGATCCTGGATTTGTTTGCGTAATTCATTGTCGAAGTGATCTTTCATTGTCTGATTTTGCTGTCTAATGTCTTCCTTGATACTCCAGATCATCTGAAGCATGTATATCCTGAATTCTTTATCTGACATTCCATCTGCTGCAGCTGTTACCTCTTCTAAAGTTGCGTTGACCTGCATTGCTTGTGGTCCTTTCTTTCCTTGTCTTTTCATACTGCTTGCGTTTCTTTCCTGCAGGCGCGGGCGGCGGCTCTGCTCTCTCCTTATTCCAATTGGGGTGTCGTGACTACCACGCCGGCAGGTCACTGGGCCTGTTCTGGGGGCTGGCGGCGGCTCTGTTTTGCCCCTACTCCAATTGGGGTGACAAGTGTACCACGCCGGCAGGCCACCGGGCCTGATCCGCCAGTCGGTTGCAGGTTTGCCTACCCTGCAGGCGCGGGCGGCGGCTCTGCTCTGCCCCTACTCCAAATGGGGTGACGTGTCTGTCATACCGGCAGGCCACTGGGCCTGTCACGCTGGTCGGTCGCAGGTCTGCCCACCTTTCGGGCACGGGTGTTGGCTCTGCTCTGCCCCTACTCCAATTGGGGTGTCGTGTGTACCACGCTGGCAGGCTCCTGGGCCTGATCTGCCGGTCTGTCGCAGGTCTGCCTACCTTGCAGGCGTGGGCGGCGGCTCTGCCCTGCCCCTCCTACCACGCCTGCGGACCGCTGGGCCTGATCTGCAGGTTGGTCACAGGTCTGCTCACCCTGCGGGCACGGGTGGCGGTTCCGCTCCGCCCCCACTCCAATTGGGGTCACGTGACCACCACACCGGCAGGGCCTGATCCGGGCACGGGCGAAGGATCTGCTCTGCCCCTACTCCAGTTGGGGTGACGTGTGTACCACGCTGGCAGGCCGCTGGGCCTGACCCGCCAGACTGTCACAGGTCTGCTTACCTTGCAGGCGCGGGCGGCAACTCTGCCCTGCCCCTCCTACCACGCCGGTGTACCACTGGGTCACGGGTCTGCCCACCTTGCGGGCGCGGGTGGCGGCTCCGCTCTGCCCCCTCTCCAATTGGGGTCACGCGATCACCACGCCGGCGAGCCGCTGGGCCTGCTCCGGGCGCTGGCGGCGGCCTGGCTCCTCCCCTCTGGCTCGACGACAAATCCAGAGAGACTCAGGTGTCTGTGCCTCACCCCCCCTACCAGGAGACCAACTGTTTCTGTCGCCGCTGGTATCGATGAAGTTCTCTCCTCCGCCGCTTTCTGATCACATCAGATCTCTGCCATGTTGGTATCCTATGCGAATGGCAGCATTTCGTTCCCCTTGCCCAGCAACCAAAGCAACGAGTGAGTCCTGACCGGCCCTCAGCAGGACCCGGACCGAGAAGCAGTTTCCGCTGGCTAATTAGCCCTGGGCCAGGGCAGTTCCGAGGGCTGGAACTCGGCCGCTCCGTGCTCGGTGTATGCTCTGATAAGAGCAGGCTCCAAGAAGCAGCCTCCGCGGGCTCCCCAGCCCTGGGTCAGGGCAGTTCCGGGAGCCGGAATTCGGCCGCCCCGCGCTCGGTGCACGCTCGGATAAGAGCAGGCTCTAAGAAGCACCCAGGCACTGAACCCTAGCAATCTGTCTGCAAGCCGCAGGCGAATGGCAGCCTGAAATTACCTGTTCTATGGCTGAATGAGCTGCGGTCAGTCGAAAACAGGGATGGTGACATCAGCTCTCCAACATGGTGGCTGCTGGCCTCCTCTGTGGTCTGACCCGTGTGGAGAACCGAAATGGACCGCTTCCTTCCCCCGTCTCAAACCCAGAATTCAGCCCTGAGTACGGTGCTTGCACGGCTGGCAGAAACTTCAGCGCTGTATCCCTGCGTCGCTATCTCCTCGTTTCCCAGCGAGCGCTGCAGACTCTAGCCGCGGGGCGATTTGCTGAATAAGCAGTGTTACCCTCCATGCGACAAATCTCTCACGTTTGAGTCCCCGTAGCCAATCCTCGTGCGATGGAAATCCTTCCTCCAGGTTCCAGAGCACCCCACTATTGCTGGAAATTCCTAACAAGATAGCCTTTAGCCGTCCTGACTTGTCATACTCCCACACAGTGAAGCAGCACACGGGGGCAATGCACTCCCCTCGCTGCCATCTTCCCCATGTCCTCCTTGTTACTTTTTAGCCCACCAGAGAAGACACAGGAATGAGAGACCATTTGTTTGTATTGAGTGTCAAAACCCTTCTTCTAAGCATCAGATCTACAGGTGCACCAGATGATTTACACAATGGAAAAACCTTTCACATACAGCATAGGTGAAAAGTTCTTCATCCATAAAACCAACCTGAGGGTCCAGGAGAGAAGTCACACAGGAGAGAAGCCTATACAAGCTCCCTTTGCCAGAGAAGATACCACCAATCATCTACATACCACCATCACCTGAGGAGTCACCAGAAGATTAGACTCAAAAGTGTTTCCTCCACACCAGAAGCTTCCCCAATTCTGCCCTTGTGTAATTTATATACATATATATGCATACATATTTCCACCGTATTTACCCATTGAGAATATACCATGTAATTTCCTGAGTATGTTGTTTTCTATTGTATCACACCATGTAAGGCTAACGAAAGCATGGAATTTGTCAATTTTGTTCACTATAGTATTCAAGTCCTTGAAAAGTTGCTTATATTACATGCTCAATGAGTTGCTACGGAATAAGTCAAAAACAAAAATTATATACAAAATTCATTAATTTAATTCCTTCTATTCATGAGGTATTGATCGAAAACAAACATAATACACCATTGCATCAATCAAGAAGAGACAATAGGCAAGTAAACAGGCAATGGGAAATTTTATCTGAATTTAAAAAAATTGAATACACTTAGAGTCTATAGTGTGATAATCCAATACATGTATATAATACACATGATCAAATAGCTAGCATTCCTGTGTCCTCAAGTCTTACCATTTCTTTCAAAAAAATTTTTGAAAAGCAAGCGAATTATAATTCTAGTTACTTATACCATGCCAAAGTGTTTGGAATTAAAGTATGCTGGTCTGCAACTTACTTTAAAATGCATCATAAAAAAATCCTGCACCTCCAATTATCAAGAATACAGGTAACAATAAATGTTGGCAAGGACGTGTGAAAAAGGAAACATCATACATTGCTGGTGGGACTGCAAATTTGTGCAATCACTCTGGAAAGCAGTCTGAAAATTCCTTGGAAAACTTAGAATGGAACCACTTTTGACCCAATTATCCCACTCTTCAGTCTATACCCAAAAGACTTAAAATCAGCATACTAGCAGGGCGCGGTGGCACCACCTATAATCTCGAAGCAAGAGGAACTGAGGCAGGAGGATCAAGAGTTTAAAGCCAGGAAAAGCAAAAGCAAGACCCTAAGCAACTCAGTGAGACCCTGTCTCTAAATTTAAAAAATACAAAAAAAAGGGGGGGTGGGGATGTGACTCAGTGGTCGAGTGCCCCTGAGTTCAATCCCTGGTACAAACAAAAAACAAAACAAAAACAGCATACTCTAGTGACATAGCCACATCAATGTTTATGGCAGCTGAATTATTGTGAATAATTAAGCTATGGAACCAACCAAGGTGCCCTTCAACAGATGAATGGATAGAGAAAATGTGGTATATATACACAAAGAAATATTACTCAGCCATAAAGAGGAATGAAATTATGGCATTTGCCCGTAAATGTATGGAACTAGAAACTATCATGCTAAGTGAAATAAGTCAATCCCCAAAAAAACAAAGACGGATCGTTCTCTCTGATATGTGGATGCTAACCCACAACAAGGGAATGGAGGGAGGGGAAGAATAGAAGTTCATTGGATTAGACAATGATTAGGGGAAAGAAGAGGAGATGGGAAGAGGAAAGACAGTAGAATGAATTGGATATAACTTTCCTTTGCTCATAAATGAATACATGACCAGTTTAACTCCACATCATGTACAACCACAAGAATGGGATTTTAATTGGAATAGACTGTACTCCATGTGTAATATGTATAATGTGTCAAAATACACACTATTTAAAAACAACAAATAAAAAATTAAATTAAATAAAAAAGATTGGATAGAAGAATGAGTAAATGGATAGGTATGTGATAGAGCAAATGTTTATGGTAAATTCAATGTCAATTTGGTGGGTAGTAAGTTTGTTGTATAATTGTATTAACTTTTCTGTATATTTGAAAATGTTCATAACAAAATGTTAGACAGAAAAGGGAGAGAGACCTGCAAAGAAGTTACCACGCCTAGTCTGTGATGCAGAGGTTCTAAATGCAAGAACAGAGGATAAAGGGGTGTTCCCCAACCATGGTATCCTATGCAAGGTTCCACGTGAGCTGGCATCTCTCCGAATTGTCCACCCTTTTTCTCTCTACTGCCCAGCCCACTTTTATATTTATGTTCTTAACCCCCAAACTCTATTTCCACCTCCTAGCTTTTGTTCTTACAGATTTCTCTGCGCAGAACGCTTCACCTGCAGATCTTTGCATGGTGGGCTCCTTAACATTCACATCTCATGACCTCAGAGAGGCCTTCCTCATCTACTGGCATCTTCTCCTGCCAATTATTTTTTAATCATATTTCCTCATCTCATAAACTAAAATAATTTTGTGTACCTCTTTATTTTTATATTCTTACACTACAATGCAGCTTCTAGGAAACAGGAATTTCATCAGTCTAATTCAAGGACTGGTAAATTTTTTTCAGTTAAGGGTCCAGTCATCAAATAGTTCAACTTTGTAGATCATAAGATCTCTATCTCAAGTACCCAACTGCACCAATGCAGTACAAATCAGCCTTAGATGATATGCAAACAAATGAGCATGTCTGTATTCCCGTAAAACTCTATTTACAAAAACAGCAGTGGGACAGATTCGGCCAATGGGCTGTAGTTTTCTAACTTCTATTCCACATCACAACACCCAGAATATAGTGCATATCTCACATAGTTCCAAAACATTAATTCATATTTGTAGAATAAATAAATGAGAGTATATGGACTTCTATTAGAACCATCCAACCAACTCACTAGTCAACCCAGGACAGTAGAAACCTCACTAAGGAACATGGTTTAGGTTCTAACTCCCATTAGATTTTCATGTTTCTTCATAGGATTTCTTGTCTCATCTTCCTCACACCAAACCCTCCACAATCCATCCTGGATGTGAAATATAATTGACACACAACTCTAAGCAAGTCTTAAATTAAATCGTATAGATTTGAAGACATTAGGCTATACCCAGAACACTTTCAACTCAGTAACAGATGGACAATTGAAACTAAGTTAAACAAAAGCAAAACCATAAAAGTTGTACAATCTTGTTAACATGCAGATTCTGTTTGGTAAAGACTGAAATTTGGCCTGAGATACTATATGCCTAAAGGTAATACAAATACTGTTGATCCCAGGGCAAACAAAGCTTTAGATAACTGAATCTAGGTGATAACTAATTTGGTCAGCACTTTCTTCTTGTCCATCTCTCAGTTTTGCTTTCTTGTGTTGATGTGTTTAGTCTAACTACAAACAAGCTTCCTCCAAGTTCAGAGGCACTATCCACTGACAGCCCCATTCCCATCACTCCAGTACTAGGACCATCCCATGAAAGATAAGAGACCATTTCTCTTGAGACCTATAGTACAAGAGTCCCAGGATCATGTGTTTTTTCTGATCCAATCCCCACCGCCAGATGAATGCTGTTCTGTGATTGGGCAATTGTAGATCACTCTCTGTCTTTGTTAGAGGTAGTGATGCTAATAGCCTTATCAAAATTATACGCAACCGAATGGTTCCCAGAAGGAAAGAAAGGTTCCTTTCAGACAAAAATAAGACCTCTAATAGGGGTCAACAATGTAGATATTCCCATCTTCTACAAGAGATGCCAGCAAACTTCCCCAGTGTGGGCCGAATCTGCCAACTAGCTGTATTGTAGGTAAAGGCTTATTGTAACTCAACTATGCCCATTTGGTGACTGTTTTCTAGCAGAAATAAATAATTGCAACAGGGACCAAATAGTCAGTCAAATCTAAAATCCTTACTCTCTTTACAGGAAAAGGTTGCCAACTCCTGATCTTCAAGACAACATTGGAACTATTTATACTGACATTTAAAACTATTTATAATCTCTAAAAACATTCCATCTGCCCTTCTCTAAATCCTAACCTAAATTCCCTGCAAGCCAAAGTGGATCTTGCTCTAGTCAAACATTCTCTATTTCTACCACACTAGAACCCACCTTCATACTGGGCTCCCCTTCTAAATATTCTCTCAATCTGTTCTTCCTACCTACATCTTACTCATGCTTTAAATCCCATATGTGTCTCATCTCCATGACAGCCTCCCCAAATTTTCTTGTGATTATCTTCCTAATAATCATTCACCTTGACTTCTTGCTAGATAAAATGAAGAGCATCCAGTCGATTCTGAATTTTAGATAAACAATGAATAATTTTTAGTGTGAGTATGTCCCATACAATACTTAGGACATACTTATACAAAATATTCGTTTCATATCTGAAATTTAAATTTAACTTGATGGTCTGTATTTTTTCCCTAAATCTAACAACCCTAACACTAACCCATCTCTTGATTATTACTCAGACATTTGTTCAGGTATTAACCAAACAACTGATATACTTTTGACTCATACGCATGCAGTTCAGATTAAATAAATCAACATAATCCAATGGCCTAGCTAAAGTAACTCATTAAGAGGTAGACACAATACCCAGTTCAGGCCAATGAGATCATACAGCTGTTTGCTGATGATTTCTAGGAAAGAAGCTTTCTTGCTCTTCTGAGATAGCTTTCAGAAATGATCTTTCACAAAAAAGAAGTTCTTGCATTTAAAGGTAACCTTTTTATAATAGAAAGTCAGTCTTTTAATGAAGCTAATCAGAGCAGGAGAGAAGAAAAAGAAACATTGTCCTTATTAATATCCCTCATCCACTAAATCAAAGTAAACTTAAAGCTCGTTCTATCCTAAACTCTAAACTGGTATGCAGCCCATAGAGATTACTCCCTATTCTGAATCCTTCCAGCAATATTTATAGTACCACTCATCTAATAATACTTATTGTGTTTGACACAGAGATGTAAATATTTTTGTTATTTTTCTCATCTTATGCTATCCATGGTGATGTACAAATGGTCATTCATCAATAGCAGTTGTAGAATGAATAACTATTTGAAATTATTGTGTCTTCTGTGGCTATCTTCTAAATAGATTTGCCTTTCTAAAGATTATGACGACAAACGTGAAAAATTCCTCAAAATATTTCATAGGAACCCTATGCCACTGCCTTCATATTTCTATGGTACTTCTGCTAGTGTATAATTTTTGGCATCTCTCTGTCTCTTCTTTATTCCTTCCCATGGAAGGAGTTAGATTTATCTGAAATAACAGGGAGGAAAGTCTAATATTCATTGTTTCATTTTGCTTGAACTGGACAAATTAATATGTGAAAAGTTCTATGCATATATGACTTTATCATTTTCATACTTATTATTCAGATTTAAGGATGGGATACAGCAAGTGACACCCTTTGCAGCTGTAGTACTCTAGAAAAAGTACTACAGAAAGCCCAAAGTCTAAATACATGTACATGGACCAGGAGACTAGATTTAAATCTGAAACCCAAGCCACATTCAGTGCTACAGATAAGAACACTGATATTTTGATCTTTATGTCTCTGACTGCAGTGCTAATTATATTTCTCAATTAAATATAAATCCAGAGGAAGAATATTATGAATACTTATCACTCTTAACACCTGTTTCCCTGTGTATATATGTATCTTAAAATGACTACATATTATTTCATTCGTTATGCACTCTTCTCTCCAACCTCTACCTTGTAAAATAAATGCAAATCAGAGAAAACCAGGGTAAAAGGAATAATTTTTGGTGACTAAAATTTCAAAGAGCTTGTAAAAACTACAATGTTAACTTCAACCACAAAAGCTTCTGGAGTCAATGTTTTTATTAAAATAAGTAATTTTATCTAATTCTTTTTAACAGTCAGGGTAGGTTTTACTTGTATCCAATAATGTTAAGGCAATCATTGATACATCAGTCTCTTTTATGAGCTGTTGAATAGGAGTCTTATTTCCCATACATTCATATAAAATTACAAGTACAAGAAAGTCTTGGCAAATTAGACATTCGTTAAATGTAATTCTAATATTTATAGGTATTGATATAAGGAATTATTTCTATGTAAATGGAGAATGCCTTAGTTCTTCAATCAAACATGTAGAATTAACATGTATTTGGGGACAAAGAAATTGGAATGCAAAAATGTACACAGTATTGTCTAATTTTTTGAGTTCTTTGTATACTCTGGATATTAGGGCTCTATCTGAAGTGTGAGGAGTAAAGATTTGTTCCCAGGATGTAGGCTCTCTATTTACCTCTCTTATTGTTTCTTTTGCTGAGAAAAAACTTTTTAGTTTGAGTAAGTCCCATTTGTTGATTCTAGTTATTAACTTTTGTGCTATGGGTGTCCTATTGAGGAATTTGGAGCCCAACCCCACAGTATGTAGATCGTAGCCAACTTTTTCTTCTATCAGACGGCGTGTCTCTGATTTGATATCAAGCTCCTTGATCCATTTTGAATTAACTTTTGTGCATGGCGAGAGAAAGCCAAGGACCTGAACAGACACTTCTCAGAGGAGGACATACAATCAATCAACAAGTACATGAAAAAATGCTCACCATCTCTAGCAGTCAGAGAAATGTAAATCAAAACCACCCTAAGATACCATCTCACTCCAGTTAGATTGGCAGCCATTATGAAGTCAAACAACAACAAGTGCTGGCGAGGATGTGGGGAAAAGGGTACACTTGTACATTGCTGGTGGGACTGCAAATTGGTGCAGCCAATTTGGAAAGCAGTATGGAGATTTCTTGGAAAGCTGGGAATGGAGCCACCATTTGACCCAGCTATTCCCCTTCTCAGTCTATTCCCTAAAGACCTAAAAAGAGCATGCTACAGGGACACTGCTACATCGATGTTCATAGCAGCACAGTTCACAATAGCAAGACTGTGGAACCAACCTAGATGCCCTTCAATAGATGAATGGATAAAAAAAAATATGGCATTTATACACAATGGAGTATTACTCTGCATTAAAAAATGACAAAATCATAGAATTTACAGGGAAATGGATGGCATTAGAGCAGATTAGGCTAAGTGAAGCTAGCCAATCCCTAAAAAACAAATGCCAAATGTTTTCTTTGATATAAGGAGAGTAACTAAGAACAGAGTAGGGTCGAAGAGCATGAGAAGAAGATTAACATTAAACAGGGATGAGAGGTGGGAGGGAAAGGGAGAGAGAAGGGAAATTGCATGGAAATGGAAGGAGACCCTCAGAGTTATACAAAAGTACATACAAGAGGAAGTGAGGGGAAAGGGAAAAATAATACAAGGGGGACAAATGAATGTCAGTAGAGGGGGCAGAGAGAGAAGAGGGGAGGGGAGGGGAGGGGGGATAGTAGAGGAGAGGAAAGGCAGCAGAACACAACAGACACTAGTATGGCAATATGTAAATCAATGGATGTGTAACTGATGTGATTCTGCAATCTGTATATGGGGTAAAATGGGAGCTCATAACCCACTTGAATCAAAGTGTGAAATATGATATATCAAGAACTATGTAATGTTTTTGAACAACCAACAATAAAAAATTTTAAAAAAAATGTACACAGTGAAAACTCATGCACCAAAAATAGAGCACTTTCTATTCTAAATATGAACTTACCTTGTTCCAAATAATGAAAAAAAGAAAAATAGCTTAAATTTCTTCACAGAAGATTGTTGACTATCTTCCTTTTTTGAAAATCTCTTATGGGGGAAAAAAAGACTCTCATAGTTTAATTCAATCTCTTGGGGCTCTTCAGTTTATGCTTAATGCACTTATTTTTTGGCATCATTACAAAGAAACTATTGATAAATATGTATGTCCTTGGCCGACATGTTAAAAACAAATACAGATTGGAATTAACTTTTAAGGCACTAAATAAACCATTACAGAGATGCTTTTTATTTTTTTTTACATTAATAGACACTAAACTGCTTTCTGGAGGGATTATTTTTGAATCTACTACATAAACATCCCTCATATAATAATACTGTTAATAGTCTGAGCATTTGTTTAATTTATACACCATGTGTGAATGTCCCTCATGGTACACAGCACCATTCCCTTTACTCCCCCATATTGGAAAAGTGCCTCTTTCTTAAAACTTGCTACATGGCAACTATCAGAGGGATGATGATGTAATGTCCCTCCTGGAGGCATTGAATCTGCAACCTGCAGAACTATGGGTCTCTGCCCTTGGTAACATCACACATTTTATGCAATTAAGGTCTTTGTGTGGAGTTGGAAAATTGTTTCACGTATTTATTATTATATTTTGTTATTTGAATTATATTTTGAAGATTTAAATTTTTATTTGCATAAAATTGTTTGTTCACCCTGATTACAGCGGGTATTACCCTTTCATTGAAAGAGCATTATAACACAACTTTAGTTTATCCCACTGGTCTTTCTATTTTTAGGGGGCAGATTTTCCTTGCCACTTGGATGAAATCACGGTCAGGAGTTATAAGTCTTTCAATCGGTCTTTGATATAAAAATAATTTATTTTACATTTTTGTCATAAAAACCCTTTCATTCTCATAATTAGAATTTTTGCTCCATGTAATAGCCAAAATGGAGCCTGAGGTTTCTCAGCTGAGGCTTACTTCAGACTGGAAGTGGGCAATAGGAAAGGGACAATGGTCCAGTCTTTCACCTTCCCACTCTGTGCCTCTCTGCCTTCCCAAAACTCATGAATAGCAGTTTCAGGCCATTCCAGCTAAAAAGAAAAGGCCTACTTAACTGGTTCTTCTCTTGCTTTGATTTGGGAAAGTATTTGGGTGATCTTTTGTCATGATGCAATTCTTGTGCATTCTTTGGAGACTTTGCCTCATTGGTGTTCTCTCATCTGAATTTTCCTTTATACCAACTGTAATATGCAAGGCCTCTTTCCTTGTGGCTATCAAATATAATCTCCACCTCATATCATCCTGTTCCCACTGGAATACCTCTAACGTCTCTCTGCTACAGACACCTTACTCCTGCCAAAAAGTCCTATTGACTCCTTCGGACTGATTCTCTCACCCTTGTGATCCCATCAGGTTCATGGGTTATGTTCATGTATCCTCTATCCTGACAAACTCTGGGAATGAAGGTTGTTTCTAGTGGACACACCTCTACCTCTCACCTTTTGGCCTTCAGACCTAGCCAGCCCTAGTACTTCCCCCACCCCCAACAGCAGCCATCCAACTTCCTACCCACCTCCCTTTTTCAAGACACAGATTAACTGTTCCACTGAGAACAGCACCCTAGACCTCTCCTAGGAGATTGCTATGCGACTCACAGGAAAAGAATTTCTCCAAAAAAAAAACCTCTCCCAAACTCTTCAGTTGCAAGCCCTTCATATCTTTAAGAGGGTTTATTTTAATGTTGCAAAATGGAAGCATCTCACTTTAGAATGTGCAAATGTTCACTACCTATAGTTCTGTTCCAGTCTGGTGGGGCTTTAGCCAAACCTACAGACAGCAAATCCTATTTTTAATATCCAGTTATATAAACAATATGTGGTATAAGCATAGATAAATCCTGAGAGAGATACAGAAAAATGAAAACAATTAAGCAGCATAGAAATACCTTAATTTTAAGACATGCCTCTTAATATCATTTTAACAACAATATTTTTTAATGTTTCCAGTTGGAATGGAAGCATTTATATGTTTTGACAATTATTCATCATACATTCGTGAATTTGATTCAAGAGATAATGAGAATAGTGATGAATGGAACATGTTCCTCACATTCAGAATTTCCAATACAACTATAAGATAGCAGTATTATAAGACAGTTTGTCTGTGAGTGTGTGTGTGTGTGTGTGTGTGTGTGTAGAGACTAAGAGTCTAAGGGAAGTGCAACAAAATGCTAAAGATTCCAGATGGATGAACATTACTTCTAGCAGCCGAACCCTTCAAGAAGGGGCTAGAAGGATATATCTTGAGAGATGACAGAATTTAATTTTTCTTAATCTTGAAGAAGGGTATTTCAGTGGGTGGTGGGAGGGGAATGGAGCAAAGGCTTGTACAAGAAAAGTGCTATGGAAAAGTAATTGGGCTGGAGCTAGTATGGTTTCAGGCATCAACTGGGAAAAACATGTTGGACCAGAATGGAGACAATTTCATATTGATAACTTTTTAAAAATATACTAAAAGCATTTGTGCATGATACATAGAAAGGAATATTCACCAATATATGTGACTTATTAATCTTCAAATAATAAATATATGTATATATACCTCATTTATACAACTAACACATTAAAAATCTACTAACTTAATAAGTCAGAGTTACCCAAACTCTTACACATAATTGCAAACTGAATCCCCCTCTCAATATTAAAGTACCAAATTCTTTTGAATGTTTTTCAAAAGAAAATAAAATAAACCCAACAGAGCAACGATTATAAAACTGCCTGGTACAAAAGTGACAAAAAGGAGGCTGAAGCTTGGAGTTAAATTTGTTTCCATGTCATTACTGCCTTGAGTCAAGTCCATTATCCATTTGAAAGTTTTCTTCTTATATCTTGTATATTACATCAGGAATAGTCCAAATTATTGACTCAAGCCAAATAGATGTGATTTGATTTTGATGGGATCTAATCTTTTTCTCAAAAGGATGATGATTCTGAATGTTTTATCTTCAGTTTGATTTTTTCTACCTTCTAGCTGTTTCTAGGAATCTTTTTTTTTTTCATTTTACTACCAACAGGAGACTACATGTACAATTTCTTTGGACTTTGTCTGGTTTAGATTATTTTATAGTTCATTTGATTCATTGAGCTTACAAATTTTCTTTCTCATCAACCATTATGACATATAATACTAACTAACGGGGTAAGTCCAGGCTGAGGAATTTAAATGTTGACCTATAGGAAATGCAAACCAATGAAAAGTTCTAAGTAAATAAACACTGGAGGTGTGCTTCAGAAAGATCAATCTGGCCACACATAGGAGATGGACTAGACTAATGGGAATCAGAGACCAGTGGGGGAGACATTGGACTGGTTGAGGAGTATTTAAGACTTAAACCTGGGCAGTAGTGATGGGAGCAGAAGCTGACAGCCACATCATCTCTCCATTGAGTAAATGTCATTTACTCCAATCCTGTGCAATAAGGGGTAGAGAGCGTGCAGTAAGACTGCTGTGATATCACTGGAATAATGTTTCAATTTGACAGTAATTTGGAAAGCTACTACTTTAGTGCTTCTGAGCTCATCAGAAGAGATGAGCCAAATTACCACAAATTAAATAGAGACCTGGTGAGAACAATGAGCAAAGCAGAAAATGTAAGCTTCACCTGTGTCACGATGGGCATCCTAACACTGCACCTATTAATAAGGCACCCAATTTTTCACCTTATTTTCTCCTGAACTTTGGGGGTACAGAATTATGATATATCTATCATTATAGAATTTAACAATCTTTCCAACTGAAATCTTACAATAGCTTTTATTTTTTCTCATTATACATTCACATAAACAAAAAATACATATTTATTGTAGAAGACAGAAAATGTAAGATGAAGAAAATGAGAATAATATGTAAATATAAGACCCAGAAAAATCTACTATTAAAATGGCATCTGTTAAAATGAGGGTAAATCACAAGCATGTTTATAATATTATCATATACATGTCAATAGAATGTATTTTCATACATTATACAGACATACAGTATAACTTCCCATTCTTGTGGTTATACATGATGTGGACTTACACTGGTTGTGTGTATATATATGAACACAGAAAAGTTAGGTCTGATCCATTCTACTGTCTTTCCTATTCCCATCCCCCATCCCTTTTCTTCATTCCTTTTTGTATAATCCAATGAACTTCTATTCTTCCCCTACCCGCCCACCCCGTGTGTGTTAGTATCCACATATCAGAGAGAATAGTTAGCCTTTATTTTTCTAGGATTTGCTTATTTCAATTAGCATGATAGCCTCCAGATCCATCCATTTACCATAAAATGACATAATTTAATTCTTCTTTATGGCTGAATAAGACTCCATTGTGTGTATATACCACAGTTTCTTTATCCATTCATCTGTTGAAGGTTCCATAGCTTAGGTATTGTAAATTGAACTGCTGTAAACATTGATGTGGCCATGTCACTCTAGTATGCTGATTTTAAGTCCCTTGGCTATATACCCAGGAATGAGATAACAGGTCAAATGGTGGTTCCATTCCAAGTTTTCTGCGGAAAAGTTGCTTTTGAGAGTGGTTGCACCAATGTACAGTCTCACAAGCAATGTATAAGCAAACCTTTGTTTCCCACTTCCCTGCCAATATTTATTGTTGCTTGTATTCTTGATAATTGCCATTCTGATTGGAGTGAGATGGAATCTGAGTGTAGTTTTAATTGCTAGTGATGTTGAACATTTTTTTATATATTTGTTGGCCAATTGTATTTATACTTCTGTGAAGTGTCTATTCAGTTCCTTTGCCCACTTATTGATTGGGTTATTTGTTTTTGTGGTGTTAAGTTTTTTGAGTTTTTTTATATATCTTACAGATTAATGCTCTGAGGTGCAGGTGGCACAGATTTTCTTCAATTCTGTAGGCTCTCTCTTCACATTCTTGACTGTTTGCTATGAAGAAGTTTTTAGTTTGATACCATTCCACTTACTGATTCATGATTTTACTTCTTGCACTTTAGGAGTCTTGTTGAGGAAGTTGGTTCTTAAGCTAACGCTAACATGATGTAAATTTGGGCCTACCTTTTCTTCTAGTAGGTGCTGGGTCTCTGGTCTAATTCTTAGGTCCTTAATCCACTTTGAGCTGAGTTTTGTGCAGGGTGAGATAGGGATTTAGTTTCATTTTGCTGCATATGGATTTCCAGTTTTCCCAGCACGATTTGCTGAAGAGGCCTTGTTTCTATAATGTATGTTTATGGCAGCTTTGTCTATTATGAGATTGAATTTATTTGGGTTTGTCTTTGTATCTTCTACTTTGTTCCATTGGTCTTCATGTCTATTTTGGTGCCAATGCAGTACTGTTTTTGTTATTATAGCTCTGTAGTATAATTTAAGGTCCTATATTTTAATGCCTCTTGCTTTATTTTTCTTGCTAAGGAATGCTTTGGCTATTCTGGCCCTCTTATTTTTCCAAATGAATTTCATGACTGTTTTTCTATTTCTGTGAAGAATATTATTGGAATTTTAATAGGAGTTACATTAAATCTGTAATGTGCTGTTGGTAGTATGGCCATTTTGACAATATTAATTCTGCCTATTCAGGAACATGAGAGATCTTTCTTTACTTCCTTTTTTATTTGTTTTAATTAGTTACACATGAGAGTAGAATGCATTTTGACATATTGTACACAAATGGAGCACAACTTCTGGTTCCTCTGGTTGTACATGGTGCAAAGTCACTCCAGTTGTAATCATACATGAAATAGGGTATTAAAGTCTGTCTCATTCTACTGTCCTTCCCATCCCCACAGCCTCACCACTCCTGTCACTCCCCTCCCTCTACACAAACTAAAGTTCCCTCTTTCTTCCCTACCTCCCTGCGCCACTATAGATCAGCATCTGCTTATCAGAGAAAACAGTTTGGGGTGTTTGGGGATTGGCTTATTTCACTTAGCATGATATTCTCTAATTCCATCATTTAAATGCAAATGCCATAATTTTATTTTTCTTTAAGGCTGAGTAATAGTCCATTATGTATATGTAAGACATTTTCTTTATACATTCATCTGTTGAAGGGCCTCTAAGTTGGTTCCATAGTTTAGGTATTGTGAATTGAGCTGCTATAAACATTGATGTGGCTGCCTCACTATAGTATGCTGATTTTGATTCCTTTGTGTATAAACTGAGGAGTGGGATAACTGGGTCAAATGGTGGTTCCATTCCAAGTTTTCTGAGGTACCTCCATATTGCTTTCCATAGCAGTTGCATAAATTTGCTATCCTATCAGCAATATATCAGTGTAAATTTCCCCTCACATCCTCGCCAACACTTATTGCTTGTATTCTTGATAATTGCCATTCTGTCTGGAGTGAGATGAAATCTTAGAGTAGTTTTGATTTGCATTTCTCTATTTGCAAGAGGTCTTTCCATCTTCCAATTTTCTCTTCAATTTCTTTCTTTAGTGTTCTGTAGTTTTCACTGCAGAGGTCTTTGCCACTTTTTTTTTAGATTTATTTTATTTTATTTTTTAAGGCTATTATGAATTGGATAGTTTCCTAATTTCTCTTTCAGTTGATTCATCACTAATATATAGGAATGCAATTTATTTGTGAGTGTTAATTTTATATCCTGATATTTTGCTGAATTCATTTATGTGTTCTAGAAGTTTTCTGGTAGAGTTTTTTGGGTCTTCTAAAAATAGAATCATGTCATTGGCAAATATGTATAGTTTAAATTCTTCTTTTCCTATTAGTATCCCTTTAATTTCTTTCTTTTGTCTAATTGCTCTTGGTAAAGAGAGTTTCAAGGACTATGTTGGGTAGAAGTGGTGAAAGATGACATCCCTGTCCTGTTCTAGTTTTTAGAGAGAATGCTTTCAATTTTTCTCAATTTAGAATGATGTTGACTTGGGATGTAGCATACACAGCTTTTACAATATTGAGGTATGTTCCTACTATCCCTAGTTTTTCTAGTGTTTTGAACATGAACCATGAACGGATGTTGTATTTTGTTAAATGCTTTTTCTGAATCTATTGAGATAATCATGTGATTCTTGTCCTTAAGTCTATTGATGTAAAGAATTGTGTTTATTGATTTCCATATGTTGAACCAACCTTGCAACCCTGGGACGAACCCCACTTGATCATAGTGCACTATCTTTTTAATATATTTTTAATGCAATTAGTCAGTATTTTATTAAGAAGTTTTGTATGTATGTTCATCAGGAATATTAGTCTGAATTTTTTAAAATTTTTTTATTCTAATTTGTTGTATATGACAGAAGAATGATTACAATTCATATTACACATATATAGTACAATTTTTCATATCTCTGGTTATTTACAAAGGATATTCACACTATTTGTGTCTTCATACATGTACTTAGGGTAATGATATCCATCTCATTTCACCATCTTTTTTACCGTCATGCCTCTTCTTTTTCCTCCCACTCCTTTGTGCTTATCTAGAGTTCGTCTAATCCTCCCATGCTTCCCATCCCAACCCCATTATGAATCAGCCTCCTAATATCAGACAAAATATTAGGCATTTGGTTTTTTATGATTGGCTAACTTCATTTAGCATTATATATTCCAACTCCATCCATTTACCTACAAATGCCATGATTTTATTCTCTTTTATTGCTGAGTAATATTCCATTGAGAATATACACCACATTTTCTTTATCCATTCATCTATTGAAGGGCATCTAGGTTGGTTCCACAGTATAGCTATTGTGAATTGTGCTGCTATAAACATTGATGTGGATGTGTCCCTGTAGCACGTTTTTTTAAGTCATTTGGGTATAGACTAAAGAGTAGGATAGCCAGGTGGTTCCCTTCTCAGCTTTCCAAAGAATCACCATACTGCTTTTCATATTGGCTGCACCAATTCGCAATACCACCAGCAATGTATGAGTGTGCATATTCCCCCACATACTCGCCAACACTTATTGTTGTTTGTATTCTTAATAGCTGCCATTCTGACTGGAGTGAGATGAAGTCTTAGAATAGTTTTGATTTGCATTTCTTTAATTGCTAGAGATGTTGAACATTTTTTCATATATTTGTTGATTGATTGTACATCATATTCTGAGACGTGTCTGTTCAGTTCCATGGTCCATTTATTGATTGGGCTATTTGGGTTTTGTTGTTGTTGTTGTTGTTTTGGTGCTTAGCTTTTTGAGTTCTTTATATTCCCTAGAGATTAGTGCTCTATCTGATGTGCATATGGTAAAAATTTGCTCCCAAAATGTAGGCTCTATATTCACCTCACCTCATGATTGTTTCTTTTGCTGAGAAGAAGCTTTTTAGATTGGATCCATCACATTTATTGATTCTTGATTTTAATTCTTGCACTATAGGAGTCTTATTAAGGAAGTTGGGGCCTAATCCAACATGATGGAGATTTCCGCCTACTTTTTCTTCTATTAGGCGAAGGGTCTCTGGTTTAATTCCTAGGTCCTGATCCACTTTGAGTTGACGTTTGTGCATGGAGAGAGATAGGGGTTTAATTTCCTTTTGTTGCATATGAATTTCCAGTTTTCCCAACACCATCTGTTGAAGAGGCTCTCTTTTCTCTAATGTATGTTTTTGGTGCCTTTGTCTAACAGAAGATAACTGTAATTATGTAGGTTAGTCTCTGTGTCCACTATTCTGTACCACTGGTCTGGCAGTCTATTTTGGTGCCAATACCATGGTGTTTTTGTTACTATTGCATGTGGATGTGTCCCTGTAGCACGTTGTTTTTAGGTCCTTTGGGTACAGACCAAGGAGTATTGCTCTGTAGTATAGTTTAAGGTCTGGTATAGTGATGCCACCTGCTCCACTCTTCTTGCTAAGGTTTACTTTAGCTCTTCTGGGTCTCTTATTTTTCCAGATGAATTTCATGACTGCTTTTTCTAATTCTATGAGGAATGCCATTGGGATTTTATTGGAATTGCATTAAATATGTATAGTGCTTTTGGTAGTATGGTCATTTTGGCAATATTGATTCAGCCTATCCAAGAACTAGGTAGATCTTTCCATCTTCTAAGGTCTTTTTAATTTCTTTCCTTAGCATTTCGTAGTTTTCATTGTAGGGGTCTTTCACTTCATTCATTAAGTTGATTCCCAAGTATTTTATTTTATTTTATTTTTATTTTTTGAGGCTATTATAAACGGGGTAGTTTTCTTTGTTTCCCTTTCAGAGGATTTGTCACTGATATACAGAAATACCTTTGATTTATGAGTGTTAGTTTTGTATCCCGTTATTTTGATGAATTCGTTTACTAGTTCTAGTTTTCTCGTGGAATTTTTTGAGTCTTCTAGAAATAGAGTCATATCATTGGCAAATAGTGCTAATTTGAGTTTTTATTTTCCCATCCATATCCCTTTAATTTTTTTCATCTGTCTAGTTGCTCTGGCTAGTGTTTCAAGAATTATGTTAAATAGAACTGTCTTGTTCCAGTTTTTAGAGGGAATGCTTTCAATTTTTCTCCATTTAGAATGATATTGGCCTGGGGCTTAGCATAGATAGCTTTTAAAATGTTGAGATATGTTCCTGTTATCCCTAGTTTTTTTCTAGTGTTTTGAACATAAAGGGGTGCTGTATTTTGTCAAATGATTTTTCTGCATCTGTTGAGATTATCATATAATTGTTATCTTAAAGTCTATTGATGTGATAAATTACATTTATTGGTTTCCATAGTTGAAACAACCTTGCATCCCTGGGATGAATCCTACTTGATCGTGGTACACCATCTTTTTGATATGTTTTTGTATTTGGTTTGCCAGAATTTTATTGAGAATTTTTTCATCTATGTTCACTAGAGATATTGGTCCAAAGATTTTTTTTTTCTTTGATGAGTCTTTCACTGTTTTTGGAATTAGGGTGATATTGGCCTCATAAAATGAGCTTGGAAGTGTTCCCTCTATTTCTATCACGAATTAATTTGAAGAGTAGAGGTATTCGTTCTTCTTTAAGGGTCTTGTAGAACTCAGATGTATATCCATTAGGTCCTGGGCTTTTCTTGGTTGGTAGGCTTCTTCTATTTCACTACTTGAAAGTGACCTGTTTAAATTGCATATATCATCTGGATTTAATTTGGGCAAATTATATGCCTCTAGAAATTTGTCGATGCCTTTGATATTCCCTATTTTATTGGAGTACAAGTTTTTAAAATAATATCTAATTATCTTCTGTGTTTCTATAGTGTCTATTGTGATATTTTTATTTTTATCACATATGTTAGTAATATGAGTTTACTCTCTCCTTCTCTTTGTTAGCATGGCTAAGGGCTTGTTAATTTTATTTATTTTTTTAAAGAACCAACTTTTTGTCTTGTCAAATTTTTTAATTACATTGATTTTAGCTCTGATTTTAATTATTTTTTGCTTTCTCCTGCTTTTGGTGTTGATTTCTTCTTCTCTTTCTAGGGCTTTGAGATGTAATGTTAAGTCATTTATTTGTTGACTTTTTCTTCTTGTCAGGAATGAACTCCATGCAATCAACTTTCATCTTAGAACTGCCTTCATAGTGTCCCAGAGATTTTGATATGTTGTATCAGTGTTCTCATTCACATCTAAGAATTTTTTAATCTCTTTCTTGATGTCTTTTGCAACCCATTGTTCATTTAGTAGCATATTATTTAGTCTCCAGGTGTTGAAGTAGTTTTTATTTTTTTATTTTATCATTGATTTCTAATTTCACTCCAATGTGATCAGATAGAATGCAGGGTAGTATGTCTACTTTTTTGTATTTATTAAGAGTTACTTTTTTGGCATGACATATGGTCTATTTTAGAGAAGAACCCATGTGCTGCTGAGAAGAAATTGTATTCGCTCGTTGATGGATGAAATATTCTATATATGTCAGTTAAGTCTAAGTTATTGATTGTATTATTGTGTTCTATAGTTTCTTTGTTCAGTTTTTTGTTTGGAAGATCTATCCGGTGGTGAAAGAGGTGTGCTCAAGTCACCCAGAATTATTGTGTTGTGGTCAATTTGACTCTTGAACTTGAGAGTTTGTTTGATTATAATAGATGCTCCATTGTTTGGGGCATATATATTTATAATTATTATGTCTTGTTAGTGTGTGGCTCCTTTGAGCAGTATGAAATGTCCTTCTTTACCCCTTTTGATTCAATATGCCTTAAAGTCTACTTTATTTGATATGAGGATGGAGACCCCTGCTTGCTTCCGCACTCCATGTGAGTGGTATGATTTTTCCCAGCCTTTAACCTTCAGTCTGTGGATGCCTTTTCCTATGAGATGAGTCTTCTGGAGGCAGCGTATTATTATTGTTGTTGTTGTTTTTAATCCAATCAGCCTAGCCTATGTCTTTTGGTTTATGAGTTGAGTTCATTAATATTCAGGGTTATTGTTGAGAAATGATTTGTATTCCCAGCCATTTTTGTTTCTTTTTGTTACTGAACTTGACTTGGTTTCTCCTTTCTTTGTTTTCCCTCTATTGTAATACCTCCCTCTGCTGATGTTCCTTGTTATTTTTTTATTTCCTCTTCATAGAATATTTTGCCAAGGATATTCTGTAGTGCAGGTTTTCTAGCTGCAAATTCTTTTAACTTTTGTTTATCATGGAAGATTTTTATTTTATCATCAAATATAATTCTTAATTTTGCTGGATAGAACATTCTTAGCTATAAAATTCATTTTCTTTCAAAGCTTGATACATGTTGTTTCAGGATCTTCTGGCTTTCAGGGTCTGTGTTGAAAAATTTGCACATAACCTAATTGGTTTCCCCCTATATGTAATCTGATTCCTTTATCTCATGGCTTTTAATATCCTCTCCTTACTCTATATGTTAGGCATTTTCATTATAATGTGCCTCAGTGTGGATCTCTTGTGATTTTGTACATTTAGCATCCTGTAAACCTCTTATATTTGGTTTTCCAATTTGTTCTTCATGTTTGGAAAGTTTTCTGATATCATTTCATTGAATAGATTGTTCATTCCTTTGCCTTCCTCTATACCAATAACTCTTAAATTTGGTCTTTTTATTCTATCCCATATTTCTTGAATGTTCTACTCATGATTTCTTATCATTTTCATTGTGTGGTCTACATACTTTTTGAGACTATATATTTCATCTTCATTGTCTGAGGTGAAAAGGTTAAGAATATAAGAATTAAGTTCTGTTTTCCTGGAACCTGAAACTCATGTAAAAGTTGAAAATAACTCCTGGAAATGCCCACTGATCATCTGGTTGCTCTACAAAAACAACCCCTCCCAGAAACCGTGCAATGATTGGCTATGCTGTATGTGAAGTCCCTGCCCTCTCCAAGGAAAGTATATAAGCTCTGCTTAAGCTGTTCCCGGGGCTCTCTCTCTCTCTGCTCTATTCAAGTGAGCTCTGAGCCCCAGCATGCTGGACCCCCAATAAACCCTTTGCTGTTGCATGAGACAGTCTCTTGGTGGTCTCTTCCTCCGACGCTCGCCCGACCTTTACAGAGGTCCTGTCTTGCAAGTGGTCTAATCTGTTAGTGATGCTTTCAATTGAACTTTTAATTTGTATATTGTTTCTTTCATTTCAAGTATTTCTGTTTGGTTTTTCCTCAGAACCTCTAGCTCCCCATTGAAGTAATCTTTTGTTTACGGTATTTGTTTATGTAGCTCTTTGTCAAATGATCTTTTACTGCCTGTATTTGCTCTCCTATATCAGTCTTTAATTCACAGAACACTTTAGTTATGTACATTCTGAACTCCTTCTCTGTAATTTCATCTGCTGTGCTGTCCATGAATTCTAATAATATGGTTTCTTGATTTGTTTTCTTCCCTTGCTTTTTCATATTGATTGTGTGTCTTCCCTTCTAGCACTGTGGATCCAAGGTGTTATCATTTTTACCCTATAGGCTTCTAGTGCCCCTGTAGGGTTCCAATGCCTCTACTTTGAGGGTTAGGACAATGTTAATAGATCCCAATATAAACAAGGTACCACCTAAAAACACATAGTTGCTAATGGACGTTTATAGGTTGGTCACAATATACAGAAATGGTGAACTCAATTATTATCTACAATGTACTTTGAAGGTTTGTAAAGTGTTTACAATTTCTGATGGTGGACAAAGAACCAAGGGTGAGGTGTAGGAAGATATGCTGAGGAAGTAGGAGGTAAGGATTTAGAGTTATTCTATCTTAGGAAGTGTGAAAGAGAAATCTAAAGAAGAAGGTTAGTAGCAGGAGAATAGAGAGGAAGTAATTTGGGGTAGACAAGTAAGAGGGAAGACAGTAGAGTACATAAAACAAACACATATATATTAATAAAAATAAAAAATGTTAAAATAGTAAAAATTGGAGAAAAAGAGAATATACAATACAACTGTAATATACTATTCAGTTGTCTCAAACCTCAATATCCTAATTCATGTAAAGTACTTGGTTTCACATATGTTGGGAATGAGAGGGCAGGAGAATACAGAGGGAGAAAAATGAAAAAAAAATCTTGAAGAAAGAACCAAGGATTGTTTCAGTTGGAGATCAGTATCTTTCCTGCTTCCCATCTCATCCAATAAGTGGGGTTGTCTATTGTTAGCTGGTATCTCCGCCCTCACATTAGTGAAAGTAACCGGAGAGGGAGGGTTGTTCCTGGGTAGAGGGCACCTAGAAGTGGGATATGGCACCTGCAAGTCCCCGAAGGAGACTGAACCTCTGGGATCTCTTTTTGGGCCTGCTCCTGTGATGTGAGTGCCTGGGTCTTATCTCGCCTAAAGACCTCCCAGTTCCCAGTCTCTGTGTTAATCTCTAAACTGTATCACTCTCACTCTTTCCCTTACTGCTTCCTAATAAATGACCTTTCTCTCCAGGGCTCTTGTGTGTGGTGCTTTGGGTGTGCTCTGCACCTGCCCCACTGAAAGCTGTTTTGTGTTGGGCAGTCACTGTGCAGGGTTAGCAGCTGCTGAGGATAGGGGGGGAGTTAGAAACTGGGTACCTGTTCAGCCAGAGTTCCAAACCCGGAGTTGCCCCCACTAAAGATGGTGATGAAGGTGACCCAAGATGGAGGCATTTGCTTTCATTGATGGGGTTTCAGGTCGAGTGCACGGAGCCAGGCAATGGCATTGGATGATGAGTTCAGAGACTGGGTCTGTAGCATGCAGCGTGTGGCTGTGGCTGTCTTCAAAGCCTGTGTGTAGTTTCCTGGTGCAGGAGGGCTATAGTGCATAAGGAACTATCTCCAGTGCTACAGAGTCCCAAGATGGAGGTGACCTGGGGAGCCCCACGTTGGTTGGTGGGAGGTCCACACAGTAGTGGCAGCTGGAGATACTGTGTGGGGGTAGCTGCCAAGTGTCCTGCATGGGAGCTGCATCTGGGATTTCTGCTCAATTGAGTGGCCAAAGATTTTGTGCAGGTACTGATGCTGATGGTCCTACTTGGCACCCTGTAGTTCTGCGTGGGCGAGTACTTGAAAGACCTACTCTGACACTGAGGCCTGGAAACATAGATGAGCACAGTGGCCATGATTCCTGTGTGGAAACAGGAATACTGCTCACAGAGAAGCAGTATTCCGCTTCTTGAGTCCCAGGTCACGAAGCAACACAGCATATTGCCTCCCTCTGGACTGCCATCTTGGATTCCCCCCAGTCTGATGTTTTCTTTCCTCAATGTGTCTTTGTCTGGTTTTGGTATCAGGGTGATACTAGCTTTATAGAAAGAGTTTGGAAGGTTTCCCTCCTTTTCTATTTCTTGGAATAATTTGAGGAGGACTGGTATAAGTTTTTCTTTGAAAGTCCGGTAGAACTTGGCTGAGGATCTGTCTGTCCTGGGGCTTTTCTTTCTTGGTAGGCTTTTGATGACATTTTCAAATTAATTGCTTGAAATTCCTCTGTTCAAAGATTCTATGGCCTCCTGATTCAATTTGGGTTGGTCATATGTCTCTAGAAATTTGTCAATGTCTCAAGATTTTCTATTTTATTAGAATATAAAATTTCAAAATAGTTTCTAATTATCAACTGTGTTTCATTAGTGTCCATCGTGAATTTCCTTTTATTTATTTATTTATTTATTTATTTATTATTAGTTCTGCTCAAGACAATACAATGATCTTGACATATCATACATTTTGATAAAATGGGGTATGAATTCTCATTTTTCCACTTGTACAGATTGCAGGATCACATTGGTTATACAGCCATGTATACACATACAGCAATACTAGAGTCTGTTGTATTCTGCTGCCCTCCCTATGCCCCCTCCCCTCCCCTTCCATAGCCTCTCTCTACCCAATCTACTGTGACACATTTCTCTCTCTCTTTTTTTTCCTTTCCCCTCACACCATCATATATGTATTTTGTATAACAATGAGGGTCTCCTTCCATCTTCTGTGCAATTCCCCTTCTCCCTCCCATTCCCTCCCACCTCTCATCCCTGTTTAGTGGTAATCTTCTTCTCATGCTCTTCCTCCCTACTCTGTTTTAAGTCACCTCCCTTATATCAGAGAAGACATTCGGCATTTGTTTTTTAGGGTTTGGCTAACTTCACTTAGCATCATCTGCTCTAATGCCATCCATTTCCCTGCAAATGCCATGATCTTGTTATTTTTTAGTGCTGAATAATATTCCATTGTAAATAAATGCCACATTTTTTTTTATCCATTCATCTACTGAAGGGCATCTAGGTTGGTTCCACAGTCTTGCTATTGTGAATTGTGCTGCTATGAACATTGATGTAGCTGTGTTCATGTAGTATGCTCTTTTTAGGTCTTTTGGGTTTAGTCCAAGAAGGGGAATATCTGGGTCAAATGGTGGTTCCATTCCCAGCTTTCTGAGGACTCTCCATACTGCCCTCCAAATTGGCTACACCAATTTGCAGCCCCACCAGCAATGTATGAGTGTAACTTTTCCCCCGCATCCTCGCCAGTACTTGTTGTTGTTTGACTTCATAATGGCTGCCATTCTTACTGGAGTGAGATGGTATCTTAGAGTAGTTTTAATTTGCATTTCTCTGAGTGCTAGAGATGGTGAGCATTTTTTCATGTATTTGTTGATTGATTATATATCCTCTTCTGAGAAGTGTCTGTTCAGGTCCTTGGCCCATTTGTTGATTGGGTTATTTGTTTTTTGTTGTTTAACTTTTTGAGTTCTTTGTATACCCTAGATATTAGTGCTCTATCTAAAGTGTGAGGGGTAAAAATTTGTTCCCAGGATGTAGGCTCCCTATTTACCTCACTAATTATTTCTCTTGCTGAGAAAAAACTTTTTAGTTTGAATACATTGCCGCAGTCCGGCTGCAGCAAAATAACCGGGGGGTGAGAACAACTTGTGTAGATTGATACAGCAGGAGTGGGAGCCTTTAATGGCAGGACAGGAGCGGTATTTATACATTCCACACAGCTTATCTAATTAGCATAAACTAGATACAGCAGTCAACCAATCAGGAATCTCCACACTTAATGGCTTGCTTTTGTTACTTCTCAAACCACTCCCTCTGATATTTTGCCAGGCACCATCCAGAATTGTTTACAAACTCTAACATTCCCCTGGCAAAATGCCAGGTGTTATTTTGACTTGTTTACAGACTCTAACATTTCCCCCTTTTGTTTAATTTAAATAACAACCATAGTGGTTTTTACACAAACACCATAAGTAATCTGCTACAAGCAGAAGGGGAGGATACAAAATGTCACAATACCAAGCCAATTGATGGCTCCATGCAAGAAACCCTTGGAAAAATTATACCAGCAATGACACTGTTAGCAAAGATACCGAGTTACAATTTGTTGTAGATTACAGTTTGTTGTCTCAGTCCAGGTAAAGCAGTGTCTCAATAGATTAACTCACAGTCCAGGTAAATCATAGTCTAGGTAAGTTCTGTAGGCAACTAGCTTAAATCACAGTCCAGGTAAGTTCTGCAGGTAGCTAGCTTGATCCGAAGTCTCGTCCGGTTTTCAGCAACACTGGAAATTCTTCCACCTTGGTCTTTACAGGCACTGGGACAAAGGCAGGAACTCCGGATGGCTAAAGAAAATCCTGTAGCATTCTACTAAGAAAACAACCTTCTGAACAATTTAGTACATTATCTCAAGGTTTTTTTTGCATTTGAAATAAGCATTAATAGTGCTCATTACTCATCAGCTTCCAGGTGTGGGAAAACCATTGTAGTTATTGGCCTTGGAAACATTAAACTTCGGGGACGCGGGCCATCTTCCGCCTGCAGTGTCCGGGGCAGCCCCAGATGGCCCTGGGGAGAGTCCCAGACTCAAACTGCTTCCGGGCACAGGGAGCAAGAGCCTGCGAGACTGTGCCTCCAGGTCAGGTCTAGATTTGGGCTCTCGCAGTGGCTTTCTGCTTCCCGGGTGGGGGGCGGGGAAGAGCCGGCTGCTGCAGCTTGGAAATTCCTTGCTGCGCCATGATGGGCTCCTATACGCGGCAGCCTCCATGCGGCTTCACGCACCCTCCGATAACGAAAAGTATTTAGTAGTAGCCTTTTGCAATTTCTTTCTTGAAAATCCTTCCTCCTCTGAACTTTTTTCTTCTTTCTGACTAGAGTTCTTGGGCTTTTATCAACACATGCCCTAACTATTCTTGGTTCCACTGGGGTGCCTTCTTCCCTTAGTAATTTACTTCTCACCCCTTCCATATTTTCGTCACAAAGACAATACAACATTTCAAGACAAAACAAGACACTAACATACTGTGTCAATCTTCTCCATTTTCTCGAAATGGCCATTTTTCCTTTCACCCTATCTGCCTAGGGACTAGCAGATTTGCTCCCGTCCTATCTATGGACGGGCAGCTTTTTTTCATCACTTACCCCCGAGTTTCCTGGGGCTCCCCGTAACGGGCTACCATCTGCCGCAGTCCGGCTGCAGCAAAATAACCGGGGGGTGACGAAGAACTTGTGTAGATTGATACTGCAGGAGTGGGAGCCGTTTATTGCAGGACAGGAGCAGTATTTATACATTCCACACAGCTTATCTAATTAGCATAAACTAGATACAGCAGTCAACCAATCAGGAATCTCCACACTTAATGGCTCGCTTTTGTTACTTCTCAAACCACTCCCTCTGGCATTTTGCCAGGCACCATCCACACTTGTTTACGAACTCTTAACATTCCTCTGGCAAAATGCCAGGAGCCATCCTGACTTGTTTACAGACTCTAACAATACATCCCATTTGTTGATTCTTGATTTTAACTCTTGTGCTATAGGTGTCCTATTAAGGAATTTGGAGCCCGACTCCATGAGATGGAGATTAGGTCCAACTTTTTCTTCTATTAGACGCAGAGTCTCTGGTTTGATTCCTAGATCCTTGATCCATTTTGAGTTAACTTTTGTGCATGGTGAGAGAAAGGTGTTCAGTTTCATTTTGTTGAATATGGATTTCCAGTTCTCCCAGCACCATTTGTTGAAGATGCTATCCTTCCTCCATTGCATGCTTTTAGCACCTTTGTCTAATATAAGGTAGTTGTAATTTTGTGGATTGGTCTCTGTGTCCTCTATTTTGTACCATTGGTCTACCAGCCTGTTTTGGTGCCAGTACATGCTGTTTTTTTTTTACTATTGCTCTGTAGTATAATTTAAGATCTGGTATAGCTATACCACCTGTTTTACTCTTCCTGCTTAGAAGTGCTTTAGCTATTCTGGGTCTCTTATTTTTCCAGATGAATTTCATAATTGCTTTTTCTATTTCTGTGAGGAATGCTGTTGGGATTTTGATCAGAATTGCATTGAATCTGTAGAGTGCTTTTGGTAATATGGCCATTTTAATAATATTATTTCTGCCTATCCATGAGCAAGGTATATATTTCCATCTTCTAAGGTCTTCTTCTATTTCTCTCTGTAGGGTTCTATAGTTTTTATTGTATAGATCTTTCACCTCTTTTGTTAAGTTGATTTCCAAGTATTTTATTTTATTTTTTTGAGGATATTGTGAATGGGGTAGTTTTCCTCATTTCCATTTCAGAGGATTTGTCACTGATATATAGGAAAGCCTTTGATTTATGGGTATTGATTTTATATCCTGCCACTTTGCTGAATTCATTTACTAGTTCAAGAAGTTTTTTGGTGGAACTTTTTGGATCTGCTAGGTATAGGATCATATCATCAGCAAATAGTGCTAGTTTAAGTTCTTCTTTTCCTATATTTATGTCTTTAATTTCTTTCATCTGTCTAATTGCTCTGGCTAGTGTTTTAAGAACTGTGTTGAATAGAAGTGGTGAGAGAGGGCATCCCTATCTTGTTCCAGATTTTAGAGGGAATGCCTTCAGTTTTTCTCTGTTTAGAATGATGCTGGCCTGAGGCTTAGCATAGATAGCTTTTACAATGTTGAGGTAAGTTCCTGTTATCCCTAGTTTTTCTAGTGTTTTGAACATAAAGGGATGCTGTATTTTGTTGAATGCTTTTTCTGTGTCTATCGAAATGATCATACAGTTCTTATCTTTAAGTCTATTGATGTGGTGGATTACATTTATTGATTTCTGTATGTTGAACCAGCCTTGCATCCCAGTGAATTTCCTTTTTCTTTGCTAATTTTAGTAATTTGAATTTTCTTTTTGTTAGTATGTCTAAGGGTTTATCAATTTTATTCATTTTTTTCAAAGAATGGACTTTTGTTTCATATATTTAAAATTTTTTTTGTTTCAATATTATTGATTTCAAATCTGATTTTAATTATTTCCTGTCTTTTACTGCTTTTAGTGTTGATTTGTTCTTTTTCTAGAGCTTTGAGATGTGATGTTGGGGATATTTATTTGGTGAATTTCTATCCTTTTAATTATTGAGCTCAATGCAATGAACTTTCCTCTTACCAGTGCCTTCATAGTGTCCTAGAGATTTTGATATGTTGCATTGATATTCTCATTTAGAATTAAGTACTTTTTATTTCTTTTCTGATTTATTTCGCTATCTACTGGTCACTCAATAGCACATTGTTTAGTTTCCAGGTGTTAGAGTAGCTTCTATTTTTTATTTTATTGTTGATTTCTAATTTCATTCCATTATGATCTGATAGAATGCAAGATATTATCTCTAATTTTTGGTATTTGCTAAAAGTTGTTTCATGTCATAAGATAAGGTCTATTTTAGAGAAGGATCCATGTGCTGCTGAGAAGAAAGTGTATTCAGTCATTGAAGGATGAAACATTCTATACATGTCTGTTAAGTCTAAATTATTAATTGTATTTTTTAGTTCTGTAGGTTCTTAGTTTAGTTTTTGTTTGGAGGATCTATCCAGTGGTGAGAGAGGTGTATTAAAGTGACCCAGTATTGTTGTGTTGTTGCCTATTTGATTCTTGAAATTAAGAAGGGTTTGTTTGATGTACATAGATGCTCCATTTTGGGGTGCATAAATATTTATGATTATATGTCCTGTTGATGTATAAATACCTTAAGCAGTATGGAATGTCTTTCTTTGTCCCTCTTATTAACTTTAGCTTGAAGTTCACTTTATCTGATATGAGTATAGAAACCCCTTCTTGTTCATAAGATCCATATGAATGATGTTTTCTCCATCCTTTTACCTTCAGTCTGTGGATGTCTTTGCCTATGAACTGAGTTTCTTAGGGACAGTGTATTGTTGGGTCTAGTTTTTTAATACAGTTTTCCAGTCTATGCCATTTTATCAATGAGTTTAGGCCATTTACATCCAATGTTATTATTGAAAAATTATTATTTTTCAATATTATTCCCTGTCATTTTGAATTATTTCTGGTTTTTACTTTGAATTAGTTTCTTTTTTGATTGACTATTATTCTAGTGTATTTCCACCCTTTTCTAGTTTTCACATTTATTTTTCATTTCTTCTTCATGAGATATTTTGTAGAGAATTTTCTGTAGTGCCAGCTTTATGGTTGTGAATTCTTTTGTTTATCATGGAAGGTTTTCATTTCATTGCCAGTTCTGAAGCTTAATTTTGCTGGCTATGGTATTCTTTGCTGGCATCCATTTTTCTTTCAGAGCTTGGTATATATTATTCCAAGACCTCCTAACTATGACTGTTTGATTTGAGAAATCAGCTGAGGTCTGGCTTGGTATCCCTCTGAATGTGACCTTTGTTTTTCTCTGGCAGCCTTTAATAATCTAGCTTTATTCTGTATGTTAGTCATTTTCATGATAATGTGCCTTGATGTGGTTCTGTTGTGATTTTGTATATTTGGGGTCTGATAAGCCTCTTGTGTTTTATTTTCTATTTATTCTTTAAGTTTGGAAATTTTTCTGATATTATTTCATTAAAAAGATTGTGCGTTCCTTTGGTTTGTATCCCTAAGCCTTCATTTATCCCAATAAATCTTAAATTTGGTCTTTTCATTTTATTGAATATTTCTTGGAAATTCTGTTCATGGTCTCTTAACATCTTTTTTTCCATAGTCTATTATATTTTCAAAATTATATATTTTGTCTTCATTGCCTAAAATTCTGTCTTCCAATTGGTCTCGTCTGTTGGTGATGCTTTCCATTGAATTATTAATTTTTTTAGTTGTAGATGGATACAATATCTTTATTTATTTATTCTTTTATGTGGTGCTGAGGATCAAACTCAGTGTCTCACAGTTGAGTTTTTAATTTGGTTTATTAATTCCTCCATTTTGAGGATTTCTGCTTGGTTTTCTGAATCTCTCTTTCTTTATTGAAGTGATTTTCACTTCCTGTATTTGCTTTCTGTTTACACTCCTCAGATTGTCCTTTAACTCACAGTTTAGTGTAACTATGTATGTTCGAAAATCCTTCTCTGACATTTCTTCCACTGTAGTGTTGATAGATTCTGTTACTGAAATATCTTGTTTTGTTTGAGGCAATTTGTTAGCCTTTGCTTTTTCATGTTGTTTGTATGTCTACCCATCTATCAGTATGGATCTGAGGTGGTAGAGTTTCTACCCTATGAATTATAGTGTCCCTGAAGGTTTCCAGTACCTCACCATTTAGGGGGAGACAACAACCAATGCAAACTGTATACAGCATTAAACCAAAAAGTTATTGCTATGATGTCTACAATGTAATTGTCACAATAGATAGAAAAAGTATAATCAGTTACTGCTTAAAATACAATACAAACTTACATTTGTAAAAGGTTTTAGAATTTTGAATGGTAGACAGGGAGAGAACAGAAGTGATATAGGATATTATGATTATGATAGAGGAGGAGAGAAGATAGAAGTAAAAATTTAAAGGAAGAGTGAAAGTACAATAGAGTTTACCTGTTAGCAGAATAAAAGAGAGAAAGAGAATCAAGGAAAAGAGATATGTGAGAGAATAAAATATACATAAAGTAAAAATTTTTTAAATTAAAAATAAAAATAAAAGAATACAAAACAAAACTGAAATATACTAATAAACATCCTAGTTCTCAAAATACTTATCCATGAAAAATAACTCTTGAACAATGCTGGAAATGAGAAAAAAACAAATGTGAATATGTGTAAATATCAATGAACAATTAAAGTCACAATCAAACAGAGAAAAGAAAAGAAAAATATCTCAATGAAAAGTTCAAGAATTGTTTCCATTAGAATTCAAAAGATCTCAGCTGTCCTTTTCAGCAGTGTTAGTTGGGGTTGTCTGTAATGTGATGCTTGCTCCACTCTCAGGATGGAGTTGCTGGAATGAGAGAGGTTATTCTATAGGTGGAACTTCTAGAGTTGGGGTTTAGGCTTAGGTAGGCTCCAGGTTCTTCAATGAATGCCAATTGTTCTGGAGATTTTAAGTCAATGCACCTCCAGGGTCCATTAATTGCTAGTCCACACTGGAAGACTGCACCCCAGGTATCTCCCCTGGGTTCTATTCATGAAGTGCAGGAGCCAATTCTAAGTCTACTATGTCACCTGTGAACCCTATGCTTCTTAGTCTCTGGTTCAGTCTCCAAATTCAACCTTTTCCAGCTGGTCCTCCAAGCAACTGGATTGGGGGTTGTGGTGTGAAGTAAGTTTCTACCACCAGTGACTAATATTCCCCTGTGTAAACCCATCTCCACATTTGATTTTCTCTTGGTCACTAGGCACACTCTATGCCATGCAGTGTAGATTTGCCTGCCTGTATTTTGGACCAAACTTGGATTGCCAGGAATCAGCTCCACCAGCTGCTGGCCCCCATGCTTCAGCTGCTAAATGGTTCCTTCCTCTGTCCTGTGCAGGCAGCTGGGAGAGATGTGCCCCCACTACACACACCCAGACATACATAAGGATATTCTGCAACATGCCTTTCAGCTTAATCTAGCAATGTCTTTGACCTCTAAACTTTCCATACCCAGACATGCTTCAGGCCTCCATTTTGCTTGCAGAGGGACCACTCTGGCTGGTACCTCTAGCCATGGCAGTGGCTGTGGGGCTGGGGATTTCTTTCTTATTTTATTATAGCCCACTTTTGAGTCCCCGGTCTGCTTTGCATGTCCAATATTAAATACCAATAAAGTCCCCCTGGTTTTTCCTTTTTGTCAGTTCACTTTGCTGATAAGCTGCCTATCTGCTTTCTTGGTTTCACACCAAGGAGCAGCCAGGAAAGCAACCTTCTCTATTACACCATCTTGAAACCACCTATTTCCTTTATCTTTAAATATTTTTCTTTTACAGGAGTAACAAACCAGTCCAACTCATCACCTGTTTCTGTAAATGAAGTTTACTGAAACACACCTATGAAGACTCACCACAGACCTTCTTCATTACCACAGCAAAACTGAATGGCTATGACAGAAGTGTTATAGCCTGCTAAGATGACAACATTTACTATCTTTTTTTTACCAAATATGTTTGCTAACTCCACAGAATTAGCCCAAATGGTTATCTCATTTTATAGCACATGGGCCAGTGGTTATGAGTGCGATATTAGACCCAGATTGTCTAGGTTTGTGTCCTCACTTCACCATTTAAAATGGATGAGCTTATGTAACTCATTTAGCCCTTCTGTACTATTTTTCCTCATCTGTAAAACAGGAAAAATAATAATATCATCCACACAAGCCTTGATGAAGATGAGGTCGACTCTGAGATGTATCTCCAGATCCTTCATCAGACATGAATGGCTTATTCCTTCAACAGCTGAGAGTTCTGCCAGTAGATAGCCCTCATTTGTCAGCCTTCTTTGGGAACTGCCTTGCCTGAGGAAACTGCCCTATTCAAAATCACTTCTTTTTCATGGGGCAGCTCATATCCAATGATACATTCACATCAATGGGGTATTAGAAAGACCTGGGTCCTTGGCCCCAACTCAGGATGATTCTGAAGGATTTATCCAGTTCTAGAGTTTCCTGTGGGTTGGCTGAAGTCTTTGTTGCTATTTCATCACAGCTTAGTTTTTCCCTCTGTAAAGTTTTGTTCCTCCTTATTCCTATCAATAGGTGTTGGTTCCACAAGTAATCACTCCAAAATATCCTATATCCTAACCTTCATCTTGAAATCTGTTTCCCAGGAAACCCAATTTCAAATAGCATCTTAAATGAGCCTACATGGTAGAATATCTGGCATGTCCAGATGCTGTGTAATTGTTTGTTAAACAAACAATGCAGTGGGAGAAAATAGAATGGAAATGTACGCTTAAAGAGGAAAAAAAAATAGAATAATAAAATTTCCTACAATTAAAGAACAGTTTATTCACAAAAATTTTAAATGAATAATAAAATCTTTTACTCGGTATTTAAATCTCTTTGGATTACATTTAAAATATTATTGCAATATAAATATTTAAAATGTATTAGAAATCATAACCTTGGTAAGTACATAAATTTATTTTGATAATATCAGTTGTTACGTCAAGGATATGTGAAGAAGTGCATTGATTTAGACAATTTATTTGGAGTATGTGAGAAATTCTTTTGAAGATCACTATTTTAAGTTAAAGTAATATAAACTTTTAGATGTTTTTTTTCCCCTCAACCTTGGTGAAAACATTAAAGATTGCCTAAGCTAGGTCATATGTTTACAGGACTTTAATTTCAGCTTAATGCCCCCTCAGCCTCAATCTAAGAGTAAATACTATTGTCAGGTACAGACTAATTTTATGCATGTGGAAATAAAGGGAATGGGATAAGGCAGCCACATGAGAAAAAGTTTTGTTTTGTTAACCAGAACAAAAACCCATTCTGGATCACCACAACAAAACAGCTTGTTTGGGACACAAAATTTAAGTTTAAAAAGAAAATATTGAAACTGAATTATAGCAATTCAGGGATCCATTGTAAAAATGCATGTTTTGGCCAGGCACAGTGGTGCTTGCCTGTAACCCCAGCGGTTTGGGAGGCTGAGGCAGGAGGATCACGAGTTCCAAGCCAGCGTCAGCAAAAGCATGGCACTAAGCAACTCAGTGAGACCCTGTCTCTCAATAAAATACAAAATAGGGCTGGGGATGTGGCTCAGTGGTCAAGTGCTTCTAAGTTCAATCGCTGGTACCCCTCCCTAAAAGATGCATATTTTGTAAAGCCAAACTAGCAGTATATCCTCAGACCAATCTGTCAAATTCTCTGATATCTTGCTTATAGTCCCAGCATTTCAGGAGGCTGAGGCAGGAGGATGGCAAGTTTAAGGACAGCCTCTGCAACTTAGCAACACCTTGCCTCAAAATATAAAATAATAAAAAAGGCCTGGATATGGGTATATAGATCAATGGTAGAGCACCCCTGAGTTCAATCCCCAGTATAAAAAAGAAAATTCTCTAATACAGTTTAAGCTTTCTGACAAATATAAAAATGCCCTCTCCCACTCAGTATTTTTGAAAACATATTATGTAGCAGGTGCTACAGGAAACCAAAAGTGATGCACTAAAAGGTTGCTGCCCTTGAAGAATGTGGAGAATGGGAGTCAATTTCCAAGAAGAATGAAAGTGTCACTTTTCCCTATAAGGGGCTTTCCAGTGCAAGTAACTGAGGACAACATGGAAAGAATACACTTTTGCAAATCTTGGACGAATAAGGAAGGGGAGAAAAGAAATGTACTGGGGGAAGATGTGTAGAATACAAAAAGATTGTTTTAAGATGTATTCGACAAATATTTATTGAGTACATATTCTGTGCTATGCACTGTTTTAGACCCTGATAACTAAGTAGAAAATAAAACAAAGGTCTCTGTATTAGGGAATATTCTAAGCCCCTAAAACAGGCCCAAACCAATAATTTTAAAAGAACAACATTTATTTTATTTTTGGAATGGTCCCAGAAGCTTGTAGTTGATTCAAGGGAGGAGGTACGTCAGCTTCCCCAAATATACAGGGACTTAGGCTAATGGCACAGCTTTTCCTCCCTTACTAGATGGCTCCCATTTCTAATCAGTATTTCTTTTTACCACTTGCCAGAAAGCAGGAAAGAGAGAAGAGGAAATGGATGGCAAGAAATTTCCATTTTAAGGGACATGATCCAGCTCTACTGGCATCTCAGTGGCCACAATTTATACACACACACACACACACACACACACACACGTAGCTGAAAGGGAGACTCAAGAAATATCTTTTTTAACTGGGTCACCAAGTGCACTGCTAAAACTTGCAGGTATAGGTATGTCCTCTTACGAAAAAGAAAAAAAAATCAATGAAAACTAGGCACATGGAGCATATAATTCTGAAAGAAGACAACTATAGGTAAGGAAAGAGATGACTGTGTATATGAAATTGTGGTAAGTATTACCAAGGAAATTTTGGCTGAGAGGAGCCCATTTATATGTATTCTGTGACAAGTGAGCAGTGTCTTAAATAAAGGGAGAATATAAGTCATGCAGATTTATGCTAAAAAGCACCTAGGCAGAGGGAACAGCAGTGCAGAGGTGCTAAGGCAAGAGCACACTTGTCAAGTTCAAGAAACAGTCCAATCACAGAAGACAAACAAAAAGAAGCTAATGAGACAGAACCAAGTCAAGAGACTATTTCAAGAGGGAGCAAGTATTCCAGTATTAAAAGCTGCAAGGGTGAAGCTTTGGCCATTGGAACTGGCAGCACAAAGGTCACTGTGACCTTTAAAATGGCTTGGCAACTCTAAAAAATTGAGGAGAATGAATTCTGGGAATACACAAGAAAATGGAATTAGAGAGAGCAAGTATGGTCCTCTCTTGAGGGGAACATGGGAGTGAGCACATGAAGGTAAAGAACCAGTAGAAATTAAGAGGTTGCATATATATGCGAGAGGAGAAAGCAAATGTTACCAGGTCTCAGAAAAGGAGAAATATATAGGGCTCCTTTCCTTTCTCTTTGGCAGCTAAAAGAAGATACAAATGGAAGTGAAGGAAGATGTTGGAGGAGGGAAAGAAGAAGGAGGAGGCTGTGGGGATTCCTACCTAATAATTTTTCCCCCTCCTTTCTGACAGAGGAGGCAAAGTCATCTCCCCAGATTAAGGGGACAGGTTTCCTCAGCTATGTATGGCAGGAGTGGATAAGTCAGACATTTGTATTGATCTGAGATGGTGTGGGGGGACTTGGGGTCAAGGCCCAAATCACCGAGAAGATTCAGCAAGATGGTATTGAAACGATGAGTCCTGCTGTATCTTTCTTCTCTCGGCAAATGATTTGGGCATTGTGATGTGATGTTAGATTAATTACATGAGGGTCATTTGAACATAAGCACCCACAGTCAATCTGATAAACCCAGAAAGCTAATAGATGAATAATGACAGCCTAAACAGTTAGGGACCCTGGACAAATAATGATTCACGTTCTGGAAGGCACTGAATAGGACCTGGAACATTTCGTCACACTACTCTGAAATTAAAATTTGTGAGGGCTGGGGATGTGGCTCAAGTGGTAGCGCGCTCGCCTGTCATGCGTGCGGCCCGGGTTCGATCCTCAGCACCACATACAAACAAAGATGTTGTGTCTGCCAACAACTAACTAAATAAATAAATATTAAAAAAAAAAAAGACTTGTGAATTGCTTATTTCTGGAATTTTCCATGTAATATTTTCAAACCTCTGTTTTTTATGTGTGTGTAACTGAAAACCTGGAAAGCAAAACCATGATTAGTGGAAGTACTAATGTAGCTATTGCTATGCCCTCCCCCATGCCCCAGCACTTGCTTGTTCCTCAGCCTTGGAAGTTTCTTCTCTTCCAAGCCTTTCTGACCTGTCTTTCCTGGCTAATCCCATCCATACTCATCGTACTTGTCTCAGCCTAGTGGTCCTCAAGGAAGCTTTGCTGACCACCCACCCACACTGAGCCACAGTCTCTCCTGTGTAGTAGTCTGATGGCCTATTTCCTACAGGGACCATGTCATTTAATTGTCACCCAGCATTCAACAAGGTGCTGGGTACTCCACAGGTGTTCAAAAGACTTCTTTCTGCAGTGATTAAAGGGTGAATACATCATGAACCCCAACCTTGGCTGTTCTACTATATCTCCCGCAATAATTTTTAATAGATATTAAAACTGATCAGAGGAATTAATATAAAGGTACTTGAAGACCACTCAGAGCAGCAACGGCCCGGATAGGCCGCAGGCTGCACGCTTAGACTCTCTTCGCTGGGTCCCAGGGACAGGTCTTGCCGGGAGGCCTGGGCGCTGGGGCGGGAGGCGGACCTCACAGTCCCGGGCTCCGCCCCGGGGCGAGGGAAAGGCGGAGCTGGCGGGAGAAACACGCCCCTTCCGAGGCCGAGAAGTGGTATGGGGCCTGAGCCCCGGCGCGGTCCCCGGTCACGCGCCGCGCGCGGCCGCCATCTTGCCCGAGTCCGGCTCCCGCGGCGGGAGGGGCGGTGTCCAGGCCGGAAGCGGCCGTGCGGCGACGCGCTGCCACCCCAGGTCAGTGAGTGCGGCTCGGGCCGCGGCTGTGCTCTCCTGGCGCCGGGGCCGCCGCAAGAGGCCTGGGAAAGCCCAGTTGACAGGGCCGGGCGGCCGCGGGCCCCGGCGTTGTTAGGCTAGTCGCCTTCCGCGCTGTGGGATGATAACCGCGAACGGCGGCCGTCCGGGCCCTGCTCGGGGACACCGGAGCCGCGCTGCAGCCTCCGCCGCTGCGGGTTTGTGCCCTTCCCAGGCTTTGAGGAGAGGCTCAGCCAGGTGTCTGGAGCGTGGGAGTCGCCCGCAGATTCCAGGTTTACCCGGAATAGCAGCGCGCCCCATTCAGTTGAGCCCTATTAAATACTTCTTGAAGGGCTTCTCACCTGGTGAGCTCGATTCTCTTCAGATATGGGTAGTGGAAATTCCTTCAGAGGATGAATAAAGTCTCTTTGCTTTGCTAAATTTGCTTAGCAAATGACAGCTTTCGGAGGCCTTTTGCATAATTATATTTTAGGGGAAATTTGGATATGTGCAGTGCATCTTGAAGCTGGCAATACTGGAGATTTCTTATCACCTCTATACTTATACAGCAATTTGGCATGATAAGAAAAGTAGAACACAATAACAACAAAAGCACGTGATTGCATACTTTGTATTATTGTAATGTTTTGGACTGCTTTCTAGGGTTGGGATGTGCTCTAAGTGTAAAATAACATCGGATTTCCAAGACTTGGCACAAAACAAAGTTCTTAGTAATAATTTTTTACATTAATTATAAATTGAATGTTTTTGATGGTTTGGGTTAAATAAAAATTATATTTTAAAGTTTAACTCCATCTATTTCCTTTTACTTTTTAAATATGGCTGTTACAGAATTTTAAGTCATATGGCTAATTCTTTATTTCTGTTTGTTAGTGTTGTTAAAAATGTTCTGGTGATGAACTCTGGCTCAATATGGCTTTCTTTTGCTGAGAAATCATTGAAAGAAGTGATCACTTGTTAAACTTGAAGGTGAGAATCTAAATGTAAGGTGTACTTATTGCAAACTCTACCCCATCTACACTTGATTTTTCAGTGTCTCCACTGTTTGAAAACATTAATTTCCAGGGCTTTGTAAGATAACTAACATCTGTGTGAAGCAAAGAGCTCATCTGATTTGTTTGTAACAACTTTGTAAGATGGAAATAAAATAAATTCATATCAGTTTTATGGTCATGGATTATTAAGGAACTTGTTAGGGTCTAAGCTGGTGGAGGGACTGAGTCCAGGTTGTTTTCTTTACTTTCCAGTATATACCTAGTTGTGTGTGTTTATTAGCAAGGATCCATCTATGTTGTGTATTGGATTTCTTAAGAGGGTGGTTATAAATGCAGTTCTCTACAAGGCCAATTTCATAATGTGCAACCTGTATAGTAGCATGGGGCCTAGCATTTACAGTGGCTAACACTGTAAATATTAAAGCTCTGCTGTCACCATCTTGAAATTTTAAAATTTTTTTTAAATAAGAGGGTCCTGCATTTTTGCCCTGAGAAAATTACATAGCTGATCCTCTTCCTATACAGTAGCCTAGGATGGAAGTTTAGAGTTCTTGGAAAAGAGCCCAAATATCTTTATTCCCAGACAAAATGAAAAGAATTTGTTAGTTTCTTTCTGTCAAGTTCTGAACTTCTGTAAGTTACTGTAATTAGTTTTGTTGATGGTAATAGAAACATTTTAAGTGTGTGTCATCAGAAAAAAATGCTGATAATTCTTCATTGAAAGTCATGTAAATCAAAGATTTTTTTTTTTTTTTTTAAATTGCAGCCACACTTTCTATTTGTGTTTTTGAGATGGATTTTTCCATGAGGCATCTAGTTTTCTTACTATAGACCATTTCTTTAAAAAGCAGATTCTGTAATGGAAGCTTACATAAAAAGTGTGTTTATTTAAGTATTTATCTTTCAATGAGATAGAAAGATGGATGACATCTCAGGATATCTCCAGTTAAGAGACTTCCTTTTGTGAGAGTGTTAGTATGATTCCTCACTTTCAATATCTGTTCCTTCTTGTTATCTTAGCTACTTTCTGTTACACAAGGTGCCTCTTTTTTTTTTCTTAAACTTTCAAATTCCTTTTAAGATTGAACTGTACTTCATCACTAGAATGCAGATTTCATTAGACCAGGGACTTTATCTGCCCTTGTTCATTGCTGTGTTCCCAGCATTTAGAATGTGCCTAGGTGCCCGATCAGCAGTTACAGAATAGGCCCAGCATGGTGGTGCATGCCTGTAATCCCAGCAGTTTGGGAGGCTGAGGCGGAAGGATTGTGAATTCAGAGCCAGCCTCAGCAATTTAGCAAGGCCCTAAGCAACTCAGTGAGACCCTGTCTCTAAATAAAATACAAAAAATTAAAAAGGGCTGGGATGTGGCTCAGTGGTTAAGTATCCCTGAGTTCAATCCCCAGTACTCAAAAACAAAACAATTATAGAGTAAATAAAAACAATGTATTAGAGTAATCATCTTAGGATGACTTACTTTGAGGCTCTTGCCCATCATTGAAAACATTTATGACTTTGGGCACTTTGCTCATAGCATGGTGCCAGCTTCAAGTAGAAAAAGGAGTAGAAGAAGATAGAAGTCTGAAGGAATTGGTAAAACTTGGAAATAACAGTTATTATCTATTCAGATGCCTAGCTCTGTGCGGGGTACTACAAATTATAATGAAACAAGAATTTCATCTATTCCTGTGGAACTTATAATTTAGTAATAGAGGATTTAGAGGGGAAAAAATGTTGTTCAATAAGAATACCTGTCTAAGAAGGGCAAAATAGTTGACATAAAAGTTGAGGAGGTGTTAACTTGGCCAAGAAGAGTGAAGAGTGTTTGAACCATTAGAAGCATCCTTGGCAAAGTTATAGTGATGGGGGTCAGAAGTAGATTTCTAGGAATTAAAAAGAAGAATAATGTAATTTGAACACAGAGGGCAAGAATAGTAGTGTGCTAACAGACCAAAGCAGCAGGTAGAAAAAGGTATTAAGAGTTTTGTAGGTTAGATATGTAACTGATTGAGTTTGTAAAAAGATAATTTTGATATTCTATAAAGGGAATTTCTAAAGGATCAGAGTAGAAAGATGAATAAAAGAATTGCTGAATAAGCACCACAGACCAGATATGTTATATACCTTCTTATGGAGTTAGTTGAGCCTTGAGACTATCTTGTCTAGTAACACTTGGCATCCTGCGTGGAAGAGAGAAGGTAAATACTTGGCTTGATCTAAGATTAGAGAAAGGCAAACCCAAAGTGGAAAAGAAATGAACAAATTGAAGGTATTTTAAGAATTTAATTGAAATGATTTAGCCTAGCTTCAGAAATGTTAAGTAAATAAAGCCACTATAAGAATTCTTAAATGTTTTTCCTAGTCACCTAAATTATGTTAGCCTATGAAATTCTAGACTGGTAATTCCTGACTAAAACTGCAAGATCAAAAACCTAAAGAATTATGTTTGAATTGAATTACTTAGTATAATTTTAGTAGGAGTCTGTGTCAGGCTCTATACCTGATACTGGAAATAGAGATGAATGAACCATATCTTCACCTTAGAACTTGACAATCTCGTTTTACAAATAACAATCACAATGAAGATTGCAAATGTGTTTGTTTTAGTCAGGTTTTTGTTGCAGTGACAAAATACATGAAGAAAGCAACTTAAAGGAAAAGTTTATTTTGACTCACTGTTTCAGAGGTTTCAGTCCATGTTCAATTGGCTTCATTGCTCTAGACCTCTGGTGAGGCAGAACATCACAGCAGAGAACGTATGGTGGATCAGGGCTGCTGATTTCATGGCAGCCTGAAAGCAAAGAAGAAGAGGCTGGGAACAAGATACAGTCCCCAAGGGCATGTCTGTAAGGACCCACTCCCTTCGACTAGGTCCTACATCCTGGTCTCCACCACTTCCCACTAGTTCATTCACATTATGAATCCATCAATGGATTAATCCATTGATGAGGTTTAAGCTCTCATGAACCCATCATTTCCTGAAAGTCCCAACTCTGAACAGTGCTACATTGGGACCAAGCCTTCAATACATCAGCCTTTGGGGAATATTTCATATCCTCACTATAAAAGTATTCATTTTGAATCCAAATTATTGCTGCTTGCTAACCTCAGAAACAGACATTTATTTATAGGCAGCTTTATTATTAAAACATCAGTTTTGACTAAACCAGTTTTATTTTGTGCTTAAACTGCTAAAATACTTTTTAAAAGTCATGTATTTACTGGAATACATGATTGGAAACTAAGAGCCTTTAATTATCACTTCATTTAGTTTCCCAAAGGGTAATGTGTATGTACTGATGGTGATAAATGGGATGATCTTATATAAAACACAAGCATGTTTAATAGTTATATGTTTATTTTAGTTTAGAAAAAATATTACCACATTATATCCATGATTTATGGAACTCATGATAAGATTAAAGTCAATTTTAAGATTCTTAAAACATCAGTTTAAAGAAAAATATTAACAGTATTGGTGATACATGAAATTTGGGAAACACTAATCTAAGTCAACTGTTATATAGATAAGAAAATGAAGCCCTTCTCCATACATACAGCAATTTTGCCAAGGCATATAACTAAGGTACAGCAGAGCTAGGAATAGAATTCAGTCATTTTAATGTTCATAAGTTTGTAAGTACGTATGAGAAGTATATAGAAGCCTGCTTTTTATTAAAAGTTGAAGAAACCTCTGTCTTGATATCATATTGTACTTTTAAGTTGTATTGTCCTATGGTGGACATGTGGCTATTTATATTAAAATTAATTAAAAGTAAGTAAAGTTTAAAATTCAGCCAAGCTTGGTGGCACATGCCTTGTAATCCCAGTTACACCAAAGGCTGAGTCAGGAGGATCTTGAATTCAAGGCCAGCTTGGACAATTTACCCTGTCACAAAAATAAAACTTAAAAAGAAGTGTATTGGAATACAAGAAGCTCAGTGGTAGAGTACTTGTGTAGCATGCATGAGGCTCTGAGTTTCATTCCCCAGTACCAAAAAACAAACAAATAAGCCAAAATAAATTCAAATTAGCCACATTCCTAGTGCTCCTCAGTCACTTGTGGCAAATGATTCCCATATTAGACAATACAGATGTAGAGCATTGCTATTATTGAAGACAGTTCTGTTGGGCAGTGCTGCTCTAATTACTTAGGAGCATGTTTCAATTATGCTTTTAAGTTTCCCCCTTCAAAGGAATGGTACTTAGTAATTTGCTCATGCAGTGAGATTAGTATAATCCTTACGTGAAATTGAAGGTATAGTAACAGTATGATTAAGATAATTGGTCATGGAGAATAAAGCCAGGAGGGGGATTCTCAGATTCCTGCTAGCTCATTTTATTGAAGGAAGTGGTTTATCAATATATATTGTCTTGTATTGTAGAAGATGAAGAGAAGAAATACAAATATATTGAAAAGGAGGATGCTTTTGTAGAGATTTTTCTGACTTTCTGAATAGTTTGTTCAAATTAAGAATTATATTTTATTATTTTAAACCTCTTATTTTTAAATGCTTTTTAGTGAATGGATCTGACTTGACTCTTTGAGCACATCAGTAAACATGAGTGGTACAAAACCTGATATTTTGTGGGCGCCACATCAGGTTGATAGATTTGTTGTATGTGACTCAGAACTGAGCCTTTATCATGTGGAATCTACTGTGAATTCAGAACTCAAAGCTGGATCTTTACGTTTATCTGAAGACTCTGCAGCTACATTACTATCAATAAATTCGGATACACCCTATATGAAATGTGTTGCATGGTATCTCAACTATGATCCTGAGTGTCTCCTAGCAGTTGGACAAGCAAATGGTCGAGTTGTACTTACAAGTCTTGGTCAAGATCATAACTCAAAGTTCAAAGATTTGATAGGAAAAGAATTTGTTCCAAAGCATGCAAGACAATGCAATACCCTTGCATGGAATCCACTGGATAGTAACTGGCTTGCTGCTGGTCTAGATAAACACAGAGCTGACTTTTCAGTGCTAATATGGGATATCTGCAGCAAATATACTCCTGATATTGTTCCCATGGAAAAAGTGAGACTTTCAGCAGGTGAAACTGAAACAACATTATTAGTAACAAAACCTCTTTATGAATTAGGACAGAATGATGCATGTCTTTCTCTCTGTTGGCTTCCACGAGACCAGAAACTACTTCTTGCTGGTATGCATCGTAACCTAGCCATATTTGATCTTCGGAATACAAGCCAAAAGATGTTTGTAAATACAAAAGCTGTTCAGGGAGTGACAGTAGATCCATACTTCCATGATCGTGTTGCTTCCTTCTATGAAGGTCAGGTCGCAATATGGGATCTTAGAAAATTTGAGAAGCCAGTTTTGACTCTGACTGAGCAACCAAAACCCTTAACAAAAGTAGCATGGTGTCCAACTAGGACCGGTCTGCTTGCCACTTTAACAAGAGATAGTAATATTATTAGATTGTATGATATGCAGCATACACCCACTCCCATTGGAGATGAAACTGAACCTACAATAATTGAAAGAAGTGTGCAACCTTGTGACAATTATATTGCTTCCTTTGCATGGCATCCAACAAGTCAAAATCGAATGATAGTTGTAACTCCCAACCGAACAATGTCTGACTTCACTGTTTTTGAAAGGATATCTCTTGCCTGGAGCCCAATTACATCTTTAATGTGGGCTTGTGGTCGTCATTTATATGAATGTGCAGAAGAAGAAAATGATAATTCTTTAGAAAAAGATATAGCAACAAAAATGCGCCTTCGGGCTTTATCAAGGTATGGACTTGATACAGAGCAAGTGTGGAGAAACCATATTTTAGCTGGAAATGAAGATCCACAGCTCAAATCACTCTGGTATACTCTGCACTATATCCTTTATATTGTGAATTTGTGAGGTAATTGGGTAGAAGGGTTCTTAAAGTTTCCTGAAAGGTCAGTCTCTAAATACACTGAATGTTTTCTATGTAAATACAGGTTACATAATATTAAAATTATGAAGCAGAATTGTGCAAAACTCTTGAACTTGAAATGCTGCTTTGTAAATTGTGTAGAAGTAATAAAAGCATACAATACAGCAGAACCCTATTATTTGCATGAATGCCTATTTTGAATTGGCTCCTAATTAAATTTAGTTTTGAAATATTTTATTATACATCATCACTAGTATTTCCTATGCATTTAAATACTTATGAAGCAGTATACAGAAGATATGGATCAAAAATCTCCAGGCAACAAAGGATCATTGGTTTATGCAGGAATTAAATCAATAGTAAAATCATCTTTAGGTAAGAAAATTCCATTTTATTTTCTTGAAAATGTTTATAATGTTTGTATGCTTATTTTGTCCCCTATCATTTGGTTGAAAGTAATTATTTCAGGATTGTGTACATAAATACCCTTCTATTTTTGTTTTCTGATTAGATATTTTAGTGAATTGTTAAGTTAAATGCATAAATATATTAACATCCAAAATCCGTTTGGGAGGAAATTTTAATATTTTTTTAGTTGTCCATAGACCTTTATTTTTCATTTCATTAATTCATCCAGCAAATATCTATCATGTGCTGTTCGCCCAATATTATTGCAAGAATGGGAGACATAACTATGGTGTATCTCCTTATGGAGATTGAGCAAGATCAGTATCATCTCTTATCTTGAAGAGTCTATATTCTAGTTCAGAATATGGACAAGTAAATAGGCAGTTATAATATGAGGAAAACAGATTATTATAAGAAGAATTCTAGCCAGGCATGGTGGTACACACCTGTGATCCCATTGACTCAGAAGTTTGAGGCAAGAGGATCACAGGTTAAAGGCCAACCTCTGCATCTCAGCAAGACCCTTAGCAACTTAGCAAGACACTATCTCATAAAATAAAAAGGATTTAGCTCAGGTGTAAAACACTAATGGGTTTAATGCCTAGTGTGAAAAAGAAAAAAGAGAGAATTCCTAATCTGATGGTTAGGATTAGAGGTTTCCTGGAAGAGGTAAAGGCAATAATAAGGTCCAGACAGGGAGCATCAGATGCAGTGAGCCCAGGGGGAAAAGCATGGCACAATTAATTTGGTTGGTACAGAGTATGAGGAATGAAGTGAAGAGAAGAATAGAAGGCTAGAAAGTAAGCAGTAGACTAACTCAGGAAGGACTTAGAAATTATGTTAAAAATTTAGGGATGTTTATCATTCTGCAACAGGGAAAGCAAGGAAGGATTTTAAAGGGTAGTTGCAGAATTAGATTTGTGTTTTAGAACTTACTTTGTGTAGAATGAGTTAGAAGGGGGATCAAGATCGATAGTAGGGATGTTAGATATAAGCCAAAGGGACCAGGCAAGAAGTGATGATGTCCTTATCAAAATTAGTGGCAGAGCCTAGGGAAATATGGGTAAATAAGAGTGGGACAAAATTTAATGGTTCATTGGATAAAGGGGATAGAGGAAAAAAATCAAAGATGGCACATATGTATTTAGTTTGGGAAACTAGTTGATTCTGGTACCAGTTAATTAAGATAGGAGGAACCCAAAAAAAGTGGGTTTAAGAAGAAAATGTTTATTTTAGAGCAAGTTGAAAATCAGATGGCTAATTAGAGATGTCCCATGAGCAATGAGATATGAGTTCAAAGCTCATGGAAGGACTATAAACAGAGAAAATAGGTTAGAAATAAAATTATATTTGATGGAATAGATGAAACTATTCAAGGTAATAGCAGAATGTTATGTAATAAAGAGTTTACCAGATTTCTACCCAACTTAATGAAAATATTTTATCTGTAGTCCAGCTATTCAGGAGACTGAGGCAGGAGGATCACAAGTTGCTAGCCTTGGCAACTTATTAAGACCCTGTTTCAAAATAGAAAGGACTGAGAATATACCTCAGTGGTAGAGTGCTGGCCTAGCATGTGCTAGGCTTTGGGTTCAGCATCTAACACTGAAAAAACAAAGGATTCAATTCTGACCTAGATACTTTGTCTATTCAAAATTACTTCAAGATGGGTGTGGTGGCAGGCATGCCTCTAATCCCAGTGGCTTGGGAGGCTGAGACCAGAAGATTGGGAATTCAAAGCCAGCCTCACAAAAAGTGAAGCACTAAGCAATTTAGTGAGACCCTGTCTCTAAATAAAATACAAAATAGGGCTGGGAATGTGGCTCAGTGGTTGAATGTTCCTGAGTTTAATCCCCGATACCCTCCCCTGCCCCCAAAATTACTTCAAGCATCAAAATAGGATTTTAGTGATTTTTTTTAAACACTAAAATGTTCTGATAAACAGTGGAATATTTTATTGCTTTGTTATTTCACACACACACACACACACACACATTGTATCTGATTGCTGATTTTGAAACAAATTTTTAAAATATGTTTTTTAATGTTTAAGTAACATTGTTTTCCTTGCAAACATTAATAAACATTGATTCTGTTATATATAAGGTAATCTCAGATTAGGGGCATAAAACCATGCATAAACACATTTTAATTATTTTTCAGATATATTAAAAATTCTTACATTAAAATCATATGATTATTAAAAACACATGAGGGTTGAGGTTGTGGCTCAGTGGTGTAATGCTTGCCTAGCACATGTGAGGCACTAGGTTCGATCCTCAGCACCATATAAAAATAAGTAAATAAAATAAAAGGTATCATATCCATCTACAGCTAAAAACTATTAAGGAGGAAAAAAAAATGTGAGCTGGGTGCACGCCTGTAATCCCAGCAGCTTGGGAAGCTAAACAAGAGGATTAAGAGTTCAAAGCCAGCCTCAGCAACAGGAAGGCACTAAGCAACTCAATGAGACCTTGTCTCTAAATAAAATGTAAAATAGGGCTGAGGATGTGGCTTAGTGGTACTCCCACCCAAGGCAAAAGCACATGATGACATCATCTCTCTTAGTTGATAACCCTAATTACTTGTAGCATAGTTATCAAGGTATAAAAAGGTCTCAGCCAAAATATGTAACAATATTCATGCAATTGATTTAAAGGATATGTTTCCATTTTTTAGCATTAAGCTCTTTGGGTTCATGTATATTGATTCGTATTTCATGACAAAATTTCTGTAAAAGAAAAACTCTTAAATTGTATTATTAAATTGTAAGAAAATGTTTGAAAAATGTTGCCCTTTGCTCACCTATTTTAAGTTGTTATTTTTTACTATTTATTAAATAATAACAGCCTTAAATCTCAAATTTTAGTAGTATGAAAATAAATACCTCAGAGCTTCTACCTGAAATATAGTGACTACATCCTACCCAAGCAAAGTAAAAAACTTCTTTTCAAAAGTGTCCTTTTAACTCCTTGGCCTGAAATGGCAACCGTAGTCAGTTAAAAATAAAAGTTATTTGGGGGGCTGGGTTGTGGCTTAGTGGTAGAGCACTTGCCTAGCATATGTGAGGCAATGGGTTTTGATCCTCAGCACCGAATAAAAATAAATGAATAAAGAACCATCAATGAATAAAAGAATATTTTAAAAAATAGTAAGTTATTTGGGACTAGGGATACAGCTCGTGATGGAACATGTATATATAGCATGCATAAGGTCCTGGGATAAGTTATGACACCCCCCCAAAAAATTTTTGGACTAGGGATGTAACTCTGTACTCAGCATGTACAATGTCCTGTGTTTGATTCCCAAAACCACCAAATAAATAGTTTCAAGCTAACTTTCAAAAAATGCTTTTATTAGTGCATTATAGTTACACATAATTGTGGGGTTCATTTTTTACATCATCATACATGCATGAAATATAATTTGCTTTGTTTCAGTTCCTAGTACTACTTCTTTCCCTCTCCTCATTTCTCCCCCGGCTACCCTTCCTTTACTCTATTATTTTCTGTTTATTATTTTTTTTTAAATTGGTGCTTTAAAGATATACATGAAGGTGGAGGTCACTGGTATATTTGTGTGTGTTTACATATATGTTATTTTTACATATGTGTGTGCGTGTGTGTATATTATTATGTAGCATAATTTGGTCAATTCCATTCTGTAGTTCCACCCTTTCCTGTCTTTCCTCCTTCCCACATACCCGCCTTAATCTACTCCACTGTTGGCCCTTCTCTTTTCATGGGACCTCCATCCTCCATCCCTGTTCCCTTCTCCGCACCTCCTCCCCCATTTTGCTCTAGCTTCCATATGAGAGAACATTTGACCCTTGACTTTTGGAGCTTGGCTTATTTCACTTAGCATGATGATATTTAGTTCCCTCCATTTACCAGCAAATGCCATAATTTCATTCTTTGTGACTGAATAAAACTCCTTGGTGTATATATACCACATTTTCTTTATCTACTCATCTGTTACTAGCATCTGAACTTGTTCCATAACTTGGCTATTATACGTTGCAGTGCTGTATATAAACATTGATGTGCCTGTATCACTATAGTATACTGATTTTAGATCTTTGGGATATATACCAAGGAGTGAAACAGCTGGGTCCATTTCTAGTCTTTTGAGGAATCTCCATACTGCCTTCCAAAGAGATTGTACTAATTTGCAGTCCCACCAATAATATATAAATGAGTGTACTTTCCCCCACCTTTCTTGCCAGAATTTATTGTTTGTTTTCTTGAAGTTTGCTATTCTAGTAAGATGAAATCGCAGTGTGGTTTTGATTGGTATTTCCCTAATTGCCAAGTAGGTTGAACATATTTTTTTCATATATTTTTGGGCATTTGTATTTCTTTTGAGAAATGTCTCTTTAGTTCTTTTGCCCATTTGTTAACTTTTTTTTTTTCTTTTGGCAGGGGGTTGTTTTTTTGAGTTCTTTATATATTCTGGATATTAATCCCCTATCAAAGGAGTAGCTGGCAGAGATTTTTCTCCCATTCTATAAGCTCTCTCTTCACTTTCTTATGTTTTCTTTGCTGTGCAGAAACTTTTTAATTTAATGCCACTCCACTTATTGATTATTGGCTTATTCTTGAGCTCTAGGGATCTTGTTAAGGAAGTCAGTGTCTGTGCCAATATATCAAAGTGTTGACCCACTTGGATTTAATTTCTGTGCAGGATGAAAGATAGGGATCTAGTTTCATTCTTCCACATATGCATATTATCTGTGTTTAAGTGTTAATTGGTCATTTTCAGATGGTGTTTTGCAGAGCCCTAACTGGGCTGTGTGTATATGAATGTGGTTTTCTTGGCAGAATTCAACCATAGAAAGAAGTTGAATGTGCATAGAGAAGAGGATAAATCAAAATTCCTAGGAAAGGGAGGGGATGGGATCTAGAGCACAGATTTGGCTTTAAATAGGAAGTGCATCTCTACTCCATATTAACCATAGGCAAAAGGGAAAGGATAGGATAGGAAGGATATTTAGAGTTCAGTGATCAGAGGCTGAGAGGCTAAAGATTCCTTGCAGTTGTAGAACTAAAATATCCATTTTCCTGTTGTTTGATAGTCATGGACTGTCCTTAGGTCTTTGTTCCTTGCCACAGGTCCATACCACAGATCTTCTTGCCAACATGGAAGCTTTTACCTTTTAAAGACTTGCAGATCTCTATTCTGCTGCTTCTATCACTTTGAAACCCTCTTTTAAAGGACTCACTTGATTAAGTCAGTCCTATTGGGATAATCTCACATTCATTGACTTAAAGACAACTGAAGGTGCTAATTAAATTTTATCTGCAAAATTCTTTTACCTCTGCTATATTCTGTAGTTTACAAGCAAGTCACAGATTCCTCTTGCACCTAAGGAGAGAATGCCCATTGTATTTTCATTATAGTACTTACCTTAAACTGTAAATGTACTTTGAACACTTTGAAGCCTTGTTATGTCTTGTACCACAAAACAATGTTTGGTCAACAAAGATGGTCCATCTTTCCTTTATTTTTTTTTATAATTTTTTTTTTTGAGAGAGAGAGAGAGAGAATGAGAGAATATCTTTTTTGTAGATGGACATAATGCCTTTATTTTTATGTGGTGCTGAGAATCAAACCCAGGTTGCGCCCATGCTAGGTGAGCGCTCTACCACTGAGCCACAATCCCAGCCCAATCTCTCCTTTCTTGATAAGGAACACATGATGATGGTACATAGAAGGGGGACATAGGGAGAAAGAGAGACAGAGCTTCTACTGGATCTCAGGTAGTGAGGATACCTTGCAAATAAAACAGATATGTTACCTTCCCTCTTGGAGCTCATGATCTATTGGGACAAAAGATAAGATGAAAATAAATAAGTAAATTATGTGAGCTTATATATGTGTATGTGTAGGAAATGAAACAATTGAGTGGTGGGTTATATGATAATGGAAGTATTGTAGATTAGGGTGTCAAGGACATTTTTCTTGAAGCAGTGACTCAGCTTAGTCCATCTGAGCATTTCTTATTCCAGTAGCTCTTTGGTAATTAAACTAATTGTTTTATTTAGAAACATGCAAAATGTTTTATTTGTGGCATTCCTTATTTATGCTGTCATAAAATTGTGACTACAAAGTTGAATGTCCTAAATATGTTGTTTAAATATTTTTCTGTGAAACTAACCCTCCCCCAATATATTTCAAAATAACAGTAAAACAACATAAAACTATTTTCTGTTTTTAGGAATGGTGGAAAGTAACAAACACAATTGGAGTGGGTTGGATAAGCAAACTGATATTCAGAATTTAAATGAAGAGAGAATCTTGGCTTTACAGCTATGTGGATGGATAAAGAAAGGATCAGATGTAGATGTGGGCCCATTTTTAAACTCTCTTGTACAAGAAGGAGAATGGGAAAGAGCTGCTGCTGTGGCATTGTTCAACTTGGATATTCGACGAGCAATCCAAATCCTGAATGAAGGGGCATCTTCTGAAAAAGGTATTAGGTTATGTTCTAAGAACTGGAAGTTCATAGAGTCCTTCAGAGAAAGGATGCTGATAATTTTCAAATATCTATCTAATCCATGTTTTATGTAAATTTTCATTGAAAGAAACATTAGTATAGTACTATATATCAGTAAATATTAACCCATCCCATTTATGTATACCTTAGTTCAGGTCTGTTAAAAAAAAGATGCATCTTAAATGTCATTTTAATAATATTATAAGGAATTCTCAAATGTCTTGAAATTTTAGTACTTTACTATTTTAATTCACATAGATTTAAAAAAGTTATTTCCTTAAAGATTAGGACTACTTGTTTTGAAGCATTTTTATGACACATATTAGCTTGTATTTTAGTTTATACTCACTCATTTGGATGTTTATTGGTTGACCATTAGAAAACTATAAATAATATTTTTACTTTGACCAATATAAATTCTTTTTTCTTTTAACTTTTTGTTATAACTTTATTTATCTTTTATGTGGTGCTGAGGATTAAACCCAGTGCCTCACATGTGCTAGTCAAGCACTCTACTACTGAGCTATAATAACCCCAGCCCCCAATATAAATTCTTACAAAAAGGACATTTGAATCTACACAAATGCTTCTATTTGAGTCTGGTGATTAAAACATATTTTCTATGTCATATGCTTTAAAACTATAGAAATATGATAAGGCATTTTTCCAGTGGATCCTTAGAGAAACAAATCTTAATTGAAAACTTCAGGTTTTTTTTTCTTACTAGTAATATTTCACTTGAAAACACCTAAGATAAGGCTCTTGATTTTTAGTACACCTAGCAAATTATATCTGAGTATTCAGAATATTTACTTAAATTCTCACTTGCTGGTTCATTTTAAAACTGTTATAATTCAGTAGTCCTATTTAAAAAATAACATGAAAATAACTACAATATATTTACTGCAGTCTGAAAGCTGGAAAATGTACTATTTTGCTCAAATGGGCATCTTTTCCTTTAGCTTTGCTCTAACAAAAGCCTTTTCCATTTGAAAGGATAATAAATGATATGTGATGATGGAAAAAGAATTGGTATTTAAATTCTAGAATGCAGTGTCTGGGCTCAGAATGTAGCTCAGTGGTAGAGTGCTTGCCTAGCATACTGAAAACTCTGGGTTCTCTCATAGCACTGAAAAAAAAATCAATTTCTAATTATAATTTTGCCATATAGCCTAAGAGCCTTATACTTTCCAGTTCAGGTTTACCTGGAAAACTTAGTGATAGATTTAAAAACCTGTACAGACAATAATGGAAAAATATCATTTCAGTGATTTTAATAACTTAAGAACTTAAAAAAAGATTTTTGAGTCAAGCATTCCTTTCCACTTAGAAATAAATTCTTCTACAAAGATTTGCTTTTTAATTTTATTTTAAAGTGTTTAAAAGAGTTGGCAGAGGAAGTAATCATGAAATAGATTAGGGAAAATGCAAAAATGAAGAATAAAGCTGTTAACGTAAAGTGGGAGGTGCTGGAAAATAATGGTAGAATAAAGCAATGGAGAATAAGGAAACTATAATAAATGTAGAAAATATTGAATAGGAAATTTTTTTTAAAAGAGAGAGAGACAGAGAGAGGGGGAGAGAGAGAGAGAGAGAGAATTTTAATATTTATTTTTCTTAGTTTTCGGCGGACACAACATCTTTGTTTGTATGTGGTGCTGAGGATCGAACCCGGGCTACATGTATGCCAGGCGAGCGCATTACCGCTTGAGCCACATCCCCAGCCCCTGAAGAGGAAAATTAAGGAGAACTTTGTTTTCTCTTTTAAAGCTAAACTTATGTTAGAAGGCTAGGCAGCCACAGGGCTGAAGGCCAGGTTGCAGCTTCCTAGCAGCCACATAAACAGAAGAACAAATCTATTGGTAACAAATGCTTTGTTGCAAATATGTCTAAGTGAAATTCTCTGGTAGTTCTGGTAGCTCATTTGTCCTAGAAAAATTAAAAGTATAATACTATAATAAGAATGCTGAAGTACTAGCTTTGCAGTTGATGCTTATATACATATGTGCATTATATATTTAAAAATAGGAAAATGAAATTATTTTGAAAATTGCATCCTGAGATGCAAGTGATATTTACTATCAGTGTTTTGAAATAGCTCAGTATCCATGAACTTGATAAAGTGGGCAGTAATTTTGATACTAAATAGTAACATACTGTATAGGAAACTGCCTAGAATGAGAGCTTGAAAATTAAAAGATGTCCTGCACAGGGTTTGCAAATATATGTATGAGTTTTATAAAATGGAAAATTTTTAGTTGTAGTCCTTGCTAAATTTTTCATTCTAAATCAAAATCCTTATACTAGTGGGCTCCTTTTTCTGGGTGTGAAAGTTTCCCCCTGATTTCTCTTTGTTCATTGTTCAAGAAATGTGGAAGAAGGGGATATTAAGTTTTTCTCTCTTTGATTAACTGGCTGTTTTTAATATATAGGAGATCTGAATCTGAATGTGGTAGCAATGGCTTTGTCAGGTTACACTGATGAGAAGAACTCCCTTTGGAGAGAAATGTGCAGCACTCTACGATTACAACTAAACAATCCCTATCTGTGTGTCATGTTTGCATTTTTGACAAGTGAAACGGGGTCTTATGATGGAGTTTTGGTAAGCAAATTTGTTTCCCCAAACCCTCCTTTGAATTAAGTGTGAGTATTAATCTGTTAAAATTTTCAAATATCTGTTGTATAAATCATGTTTTGATGCATATTATATATTTAAAATGGATTTGATCCATGTTATATGATATACAAGGAATAAAGATTTCATCCTTTAGCTTGAGAACTGAGCTTGAAAATCTACAGCTAAATAAATATAAAAATATATTCGCGAAGGTAGAGGGAACTGTGACCACGCACAGAGCAGGCCCAGCGGCCTGCTGAGGGGCAGAGCCGCCCCCCACCCCCCGCGCCTGCCAGATAGGGGAACTGTGACCACGGACAGAAAAGGCCCAGTGGCCCGCGGCGGGACAGAGCTTCCAATCACTCCTGCAAGGTAGGCGGGCCTGCGACCCACCGGCAGAGGAGGAGCAGCGACCTGCTGAGAGGCAGAGTCGCCCCCTCCCCCTGCGCCGGCAAAGTAGAGGGAACTGTGACCACGCACAGAGCAGGCCCAGCGGCCTGCTGAGGGGCAGAGCCACCCCCCATCCCCCGCCCCTGCCAGGTGACCACCGACAGAAAAGGCCCAGTGGCCCGCGGTGGGACAGAGCTTCCAATCACTCCTGCAAGGTAGGCGGGCCTGCGACCCACTGGCAGAAGAGGAGCAGCAGCCTGCTGAGAGGCAGAGCCGCCCCCTCCCCCTGCACCGGCAAGGTAGAAGGAACTGTGACCACGCACAGAGCAGGCCCAGCGGCCTGCTGAGGGGCAGAGCCGCCCCCCACCACTCGCGCCTGCCAGGTAGGGGAACTGTGACCACGGACAGAAAAGGCCCAGTGGCCCGCGGCGGGACAGAGCTTCCAATCACTCCTGCAAGGTAGGCGGACCTGCGACCCACCGGCAGAGGAGGAGCAGCGACCTGCTGAGAGGCAGAGCCGCCCCCTCCCCCTGCACCGGCAAGGTAGAGGGAACTGTGACCATGCACAGAGCAGGCCCAGCGGCCTGCTGAGGGGCAGAGCCGCCCCCCACCCCTCGCGCCTGCCAGGTAGGGGAACTGTGACCACGGACAGAAAAGGCCCAGTGGCCCGCGGCGGGGCAGAGCTTCCAATCACTCCTGCAAGGTAGGCGGGCCTGCGACCCACCTGCAGAATAGGAGCAGCGACCTGCTGAGAGGCAGAGCCGCCCCCTCCCCCTGCACCGGCAAGGTAGAGGGAACTGTGACCACGCACAGAGCAGGCCCAGCGGCCTGCTGAGGGGCAGAGCCACCCCCCACCCCCCGCCCCTGCCAGGTGACCACCGACAGAAAAGGCCCAGTGGCCCGCGGTGGGACAGAGCTTCCAATCACTCCTGCAAGGTGGGCGGGCCTGCGACCCACCGGCAGAAGAGGAGCAGCGACCTGCTGAGAGGCAGAGCCGCCCCCTCCCCCTGCGCCGGCAAAGTAGAGGGAACTGTGACCACGCACAGAGCAGGCCCAGCGGCCTGCTGAGGGGCAGAGCCGCCCCCCACCCCCCGCGCCTGCCAGATAGGGGAACTGTGACCACGGACAGAAAAGGCCCAGTGGCCCGCGGCGGGACAGAGCTTCCAATCACTCCTGCAAGGTAGGCGGGCCTGCGACCCACCGGCAGAGGAGGAGCAGCGACCTGCTGAGAGGCAGAGTCGCCCCCTCCCCCTGCGCCAGCAAAGTAGAGGGAACTGTGACCACGCACAGAGCAGGCCCAGCGGCCTGCTGAGGGGCAGAGCCACCCCCCATCCCCCGCCCCTGCCAGGTGACCACCAACAGAAAAGGCCCAGTGGCCCGCGGTGGGACAGAGCTTCCAATCACTCCTGCAAGGTAGGCGGGCCTGCGACCCACCTGCAGAAGAGGAGCAGCGGCCTGCTGAGAGGCAGAGCCGTCCCCTCCCCCTGCACCGGCAAGGTAGAGGGAACTGTGACCACGCACAGAGCAGGCCCAGCGGCCTGCTGAGGGGCAGAGCCGCCCCCCACCCCTCGCGCCTGCCAGGTAGGGGAACTGTGACCATGGACAGAGCAGGCCCAGCGGCCTGCTGAGGGGCAGAGCCACCCCCCACCCCACGCCCCTGCCAGGTGACCACCAACAGAAAAGGCCCAGTGGCCCGCGGTGGGACAGAGCTTCCAATCACTCCTGCAAGGTAGGCGGGCCTGCGACCCACCGGCAGAAGAGGAGCAGCGACCTGCTGAGAGGCAGAGCCGCCCCCTCCCCCTGCACCGGCAAGGTAGAGGGAACTGTGACCACGCACAGAGCAGGCCCAGCGGCCTGCTGAGGGGCAGAGCCGCCCCCCACCACTCGCGCCTGCCAGGTAGGGGAACTGTGACCACGGACAGAAAAGGCCCAGTGGCCCGCGGCGGGACAGAGCTTCCAATCACTCCTGCAAGGTAGGCGGACCTGCGACCCACTGGCAGTACAGCCCCAGAGGCCTGCAGAGGGGCAGTGCCGCTGCCTGCACCTGCAAAGTAGACAGAACTGTGACCACCCACAGAACAAGCCTAGCGGCCCACAGAGGGACAGAGCCGCCGCCCGCGCCTGCGAGGGAGACTTTGCAACTATACAAGACCAATATAAATATATAGGGGGAAAATTCAATAACACAACAGTTTCACTAAGTAGAAAGGAACGCAAACAGTATGAAGAGACAAGGAAAGAAAGGACCACAAGCAATGCAGGTCAACTCAACATTAGAAGAGGTAATAGCTGCAGCAGATGGAATGTCAGATAAAGAATTCAGGATATACATGCTTCAGATGATCTGGAGTCTCAAGGAAGACATCAGACAGCAAAATCAGACAATGAAAGATCACTTCAACAATGAATTACATAAACAAATCCAAGAAGCAAAAGATCAACTACACAGGGAAATAGAGGTTATAAAAAACAAACAAACAGAACTCCTAGAAATGCAGGAAGCAATAAGCCAACTTAAAAACTCAATTGAGAATACTACCAGCAGAGTAGAACACTTAGAAGACAGAACATCAGACAATGAAGATAAAGTATTTCAACTTGAAAAGAACATAGACAGCTCAGCAAGACTGTTAAGAAACCATGAGCAGAACATCCAAGAAATATGGGATAACATCAAGAGACCAAATTTAAGAGTCATTGGGATACAGGAAGGGACAGAGTTTCAAACCAAAGGATTGAGCAATCTATTCAATGAAATAATACGAGAAAACTTCCCAGACTTGAAGAATGAGACAGAACCCCAAATCCTAGAAGCCTACAGGACGCCGAATGTGCAAAATCATAAGAGACCCACACCTAGACACATTATAATGAAGATGCCCAACATACAGAATAAGGAGAGAATTTTAAAAGCTACAAGAGAAAGGAAGCAGATCACATTTAGGGGTAAGCCAATCAGGATAACAGCTGATCTTTCAACACAGACTCTGAAAGCTAGAAGATCCTGGAATAACATATTTCAAACACTGAAAGAAAATGGGTTCCAACCAAGAATTGTGTTTCCAGCGAAATTAAGCTTCAGGATGGAAGATGAAATTAAAACCTTCCACGATAAACAAAAGTTAAAAGAATTTGCAGCTAGAAAACCATCTCTTCAAAACATCCTTGGCAAAACATTACAGGAAGAGGAAATGGAAAATAACAATGAAAACCAACAGTGGGAGGTAGGACACTAAAGGGGGGAAAATAATCAAAGAGGAAAACAAACCATGTTTAGTAACATAAATAAACAAATATGGCTGGAAGAACAACCCATATCTCAATAATAACCCTAAATGTTAATGGCTTAAACTCACCAATCAAGAGACACAGGCTAGTAGAATGGGTCACAAAACAAGACCCAACAATATGCTGCCTACAGGAGACGCATTTGATAGGAAAAGACATACATAGGCTGAAGGTGAAAGGTTGGGAAAAATCATATCACTCATATGGACTTCGGAAACAAGCAGGAGTATCCATACTCATATCAAATAAAATAGATTTCAAGCCAAAGTTAATCAAAAGGGATAAAGAGGGATACTACATACTGCTCAAGGGAACCATACACCAACAAGACATAACAATCATAAATATATATGCCCCAAACAATGGTGCAGCTATGTTCATCAAACAAACTCTTCTCAAGTTCAAGAGTCTAATAGACCACCATACAATAATCATGGGAGACTTCAACACACCTCTATCACCACTGGACAGATCTTCCAAACAAAAGTTGAATAAGGAAACTATAGAACTCAATAACACAATTAATAACCTAGACTTAATTGACATATATAGAGTATACCACCCAACATCAAGCAGTTACACTTTTTTCTCAGCAGCACATGGATCCTTCTCAAAAATAGATCATATATTATGTCACAGGGAAACTCTTAGACAATATAAAGGAGTAGAGATAATACCATGCATCCTATCTGATCATAATGGAATGGAACTGAAAATCAACGATAAAAGAAGGAAGGGAAAAGAATACATCACTTGGAGAATGAACAATAGGTTACTGAATGATCAATGGGTTATAGAAGACATCAAGGAAGAAATTAAAAAATTCTTAGAGATTAATGAAAGCACAGACACAACATATCGGAATCTATGGGACACATTGAAAGCAGTTCTAAGAGGAAAATTCATTGCTTGGAGTTCATTCCTTAAAAAAAGAAAAAACCAACAAATAAATGATCTCATACTTCATCTCAAAATCCTTGAAAAAGAAGAGCAAAACAACAGCAAAAGAAGTAGAAGGCAAGAAATAATTAAAATCAGAGCTGAAATTAATGAAATCGAAACAAAAGAAACAATTGAAAAAATTGACAAAACTAAAAGTTGGTTCTTTGAAAAAATAAACAAAATCGACAGACCCTTAGCCATGCTAGCGAAGAGAAGAAGAGAGAGAACTCAAATTACTAACATACGGGATGATAGAGGCAATATCACAACAGACACTTCAGAAATACAGAAGATAATCAAAAATTATTTTGAATCCTTATACTCCAATAAATTAGAAGATAGTGAAGGCATAGATAAATTTCTTAAGTCATATGATCTGCCCAGATTGAGTCAGGAGGATATAGACAACCTAAACAGACCAATATCAATTGAGGAAATAGAAGAAACCATCAAAAGACTACCAACTAAGAAAAGCCCAGGACCAGATGGGTATACAGCAGAGTTTTACAAAACCTTTAAAGAGGAACTAATACCAATACTTTTCAAGCTACTTCGGGAAATAGAAAAAGAGGGAGAACTTCCAAATTCATTCTACGAGGCCAACATCACCCTGATACCTAAACCAGACAAAGACACTTCAAAGAAAGAAAACTACAGACCAATATCTCTAATGAACCTAGATGCAAAAATCCTCAATAAAATTCTGGCCACTCGGATACAAAAACTTATCAAAAAAATTGTGCACCATGATCAAGTAGGATTCATCCCTGGGATGCAAGGCTGGTTCAATATACGGAAATCAATAAATGTTATTCATCACATCAATAGACTTAAAAATAAGAATCATATGATCATCTCGATAGATGCGGAAAAAGCATTTGACAAAGTACAGCATCCCTTTATGTTCAAAACTCTAGAAAAACTAGGGATAACAGGAACATACCTCAATATTGTAAAAGCAATCTATGCTAAGCCTCAGGCTAGCATCATTCTGAATGGAGAAAAATTGAAGGCATTCCCTCTAAAATCTGGAACAAGACAGGGATGCCCTCTCTCTCCACTTCTGTTCAACATAGTTCTCGAAACACTGGCCAGAGCAATTAGACAGACGAAAGAAATTAAAGGCATCAAAATAGGAAAAGAAGAACTTAAATTATCACTATTTGCAGATGACATGATTCTATACCTAGCAGACCCAAAAGGGTCTACAAAGAAACTATTAGAGCTAATAAATGAATTCAGCAAAGTGGCAGGATATAAAATCAACACGCATAAATCAAAGGCATTCCTGTATATCAGCGACAAATCCTCTGAAATGGAAATGAGGACAACCACTCCATTCACAATATCTTCAAAAAAAATAAAATACTTGGGAATCAACCTAACAAAAGAGGTGAAAGACTTATACAATGAAAACTACAGAACCCTAAAGAGAGAAATAGAAGAAGATCTTAGAAGATGGAAAAATATACCCTGTTCATGGATAGGCAGAACTAACATCATCAAAATGGCGATATTACCAAAAGTTCTCTACAGGTTTAATGCAATGCCAATCAAAATCCCAACGGCATTTCTTGTAGAAATAGAAAGAGCAATCATGAAATTCATATGGAAAAACAAAAGACCCAGAATAGCAAAAACAATGCTAAGCAGGAAGGGTGAATCAGGCGGTATAGCGATACCAGACTTCAAACTATACTACAGAGCAATAGTAACAAAAACAGCATGGTACTGGTACCAAAACAGGCGGGTGGACCAATGGTACAGAATAGAGGACACAGAAACCAATCCACAAAACTACAACTACCTTATATTTGATAAAGGGGCTAAAAGCATGCAATGGAGGAAGGATAGCATCTTCAACAAATGGTGCTGGGAAAACTGGAAATCCATATGCAACAAAATGAAACTGAATCCCTTTCTCTCGCCATGCACAAAAGTAAATTCAAAATGGATCAAGGAGCTTGATATCAAATCAGAGACACGCCGTCTGATAGAAGAAAAAGTTGGCTACGATCTACATACTGTGGGGTCGGGCTCCAAATTCCTCAATAGGACACCCATAGCACAAAAGTTAATAACTAGAATCAACAAATGGGACTTACTCAAACTAAAAAGTTTTTTCTCAGCAAAAGAAACAATAAGAGAGGTAAATAGAGAGCCTACATCCTGGGAACAAATCTTTACTCCTCACACTTCAGATAGAGCCCTAATATCCAGAGTATACAAAGAACTCAAAAAATTAGACAATAAGAGAACAAACAACCCAATCAACAAATGGGCCAAGGACCTGAACAGACACTTCTCAGAGGAGGACATACAATCAATCAACAAGTACATGAAAAAATGCTCACCATCTCTAGCTGTCAGAGAAATGCAAATCAAAACCACCCTAAGATACCATCTCACTCCAGTTAGATTGGCAGCCATTATGAAGTCAAACAACAACAAGTGCTGGCGAGGATGTGGGGAAAAGGGTACACTTGTACATTGCTGGTGGGACTGCAAATTGGTGCAGCCAATTTGGAAAGCAGTATGGAGATTTCTTGGAAAGCTGGGAATGGAACCACCATTTGACCCAGCTATTCCCCTTCTCGGTCTATTCCCTAAAGACCTAAAAAGAGCATGCTACAGGGACACTGCTACATCTATGTTCATAGCAGCACAATTCACAATAGCTAGACTGTGGAACCAACCTAGATGCCCTTCAATGGATGAATGGATAAAAAAAATGTGGCATTTATACACAATGGAGTATTACTCTGCATTAAAAAATGACAAAATCATAGAATTTACAGGGAAATGGATGGCATTAGAGCAGATTATGCTAAGTGAAGCTAGCCAATCCCTAAAAAACAAATGCCAAATGTCTTCTTTGATATAAGGAGAGTAACTAAGAACAGAGTAGGGTCGAAGAGCAGGAGAAGAAGATTAACATTAAACAGGGATGAGAGGTGGGAGGGAAAGGGAGAGAGAAGGGAAAATGCATGGAAATGGAAGGAGACCCTCAGAGTTATACAAAAGTACATACAAGAGGAAGTGAGGGGAAGGGGAAAAATAATATAAGGGGGACAAATGAATGTCAGTAGAGGGAGCAGAGAGAGAAGAGGGGAGGGGAGGGGAGGGGAGGGGAGGGGAGGGGGGATAGTAGAGGATAGGAAAGGCAGCAGAATACAACAGACACTAGTATGGCAATATGTAAATCAATGGATGTGTAACTGATGTGATTCTGCAATCTGTATATGGGGTAAAAATGGGAGCTCATAACCCACTTGAATCAAATTGTGAAATATGATATATCAAGAACTATGTAATGTTTTGAACAGCCAACAATAAAAAATTAAAAAAAAAAAAAAAAAAAAAAAAAAAAAAAATATATTCGCTATTTAAATATTTTGTGTGTGTATGTAACTTTTTTTTAACTAAGTCAAGTCATTCATGAGCAGTTGATCAGTTTTGATAAGGGTTGACATACATCTTGTCTTAGTATTTGTCATTTATAGACTTATTCTTGTTTGTAAGATTGCTTAATTAAATGATCACACTACTTATAGTAGACAATTTCATTTTTTCCTTATTTGGTCATTTTGTTGTTATTTTTTCTTTCCTCCTCTAGGCACCTATCACCAAATAACTGAATAGCTTCTTTATCACAAAGTGAGGAAAGACTGACATGAGATATGCTTATCAGTTTTTAGTTGTTGGATTTTAAGCTTCACGTTAGTACCATATGGCTTACTTTGCACTCTTAGGCATATTTTTATCAAGGAGAAGAACTTTCTACATTAAAACTTATTTGTTTTTGTTATTATAGCATTTCTTATAAAATAAACTTTGCTTGAGTAATGGATTTAAATGTCAGTCCCTAAGAATTTATAAAAATATCTATTTCATTGGGGTATCTTATGAATTTTTTAATAACTATTGATGTCTGTTTTGGCAAAATCCATACGCCAAATATGTTTTTCTGTTACTTTTAACAAATTAGTATTAAACTTTTCTTACCACTTCAAATTAATATCTAAAAAATGTTTTGTAAAATGTTGTTATTCTTTTTGTTAAGCAGATACTTTTTTTTCCCTTGAGTGTAGGAGGTTGAATCCAGGGATGCTTTACTACTGAGCTACATTCTCAGTCCTTTTTATTTTTTTATTTTGAGTCAGGATCTTGCTAAATTGCTGAGAGTAGCCTTGAACTTGCAATCTTCCTGCCTCAACCTCCTGCGTTTCTGGGATTACATAAACATAAGACATTAACATTGTATCTTGAAGAAATAAAATGATACTTTGGGAAGTGAAAGAATAAGACTAGAAAAAGAAGTGAATTTATAGTTAGAAAAATGTATTGTTTGAATATTAAATTTGCATATTTTTAGATATGTGACCTATAATAAGTATCCTTCCTTTCTTATACCTAATTTTGGGTGATTAGTAAGGTATAGCTAAGAAGGAAGTACTCCAAGCTGTTTCAAGAATATAATTTATACTTGATATATTTATAATTAATGTTACATTTTTTTAATATTAAATTGCATAAAACAGTAAAAAGTACTGAATTGGGAAGTCAGATAAAGGCCTGAATCCTTTTACTGCCAGTTACTTTTGCCATTCATTTAACATTTTTGAGCTCTAATTTTTCTCAGCTGCAAAATGAGACCATACTTAAAACCTTTAGAGATCAAAATTATAACACATGGAACCAACTCAAGAGTTTGTTAGAGCAGAACCATATCATATAATTGAGAAAGTACACTAAGATAAGGATCAACTGAAGGAATGTATGTTTAAAGAAGGAAAACTGTTTCATAGACTGGCTGCAGTAGAATTAGGATCTTTTTTCTACCTTCAAAGTTATTTTGTATTAATCACAAAATTTATATTTTCCTAAATTCATACTAAACATCTTTCAACATATTTTTTACAATATTGTAAGTATATAAAAATTAAAGTTATAATGTCATGAAAAATTTGTCACAGACCAATTATATAAAGGTATTTTACTTCAGACACAAAAATATGTCTGTTTACTTGTAAGATTTAAAACTTGTCACTTTGTATTTAGAAAGATGTATGAGTATTCTTTCTAAATTTTGTAGTGGTATACCCAGTTCACAGACTTGTCGATTAACTTAACCGAGAAAAGATTGTCTAGTGTCCTCCAATTTAATATCTGTGGTGTAAGGTTTATATGCCATCTTAAATTGGATATACTATGCACATCACTACTAATATTTTATGTTGGAGTTATATAAGACTGAACTGAATCTTCTATAAAATTGTATTTGGTCTGTACTTGAAAGATTTTACTTTTAAGGACAACAATCTCTAAGTTTCCTTGGAGTTACATCAGAAAAGGCATCTTAGACAATAAATGGCTTTTCCAACATGTATACAATAAGTTAATACATTTGAAAATAAAATTCCATGTAAGGTGTATAAAATATTTACTCTAACATTTTAAAATTTATAGTGTATACAGCTAATTCCTTGCTTTTTCTTTCCAGTATGAAAACAAAGTTGCAGTACGTGACAGAGTGGCATTTGCTTGTAAATTCCTTAGTGATACTCAGGTGAGAACTAATTTAAATCTACATTTGAGGTGCTTAATTTTTATTATCACTTAATTAAGAAAGTAATTTTTGTATATAATTATTCATATGTGGGATTTATGGATAAATTCTTCTAAAAAGTAAGGTAGTTTTTTTATTACACTGAGATATTGTAAGCATGTCTATCAAAATTAAATTTACTTGTTTAGAATATTGACTTTATATTTTAGTTTATTATCATTTTGAGGAGAAAGATTAGTTAGTAGATAAAAATGTTAAACTCACTTCTTAGTGATGCTATAAAAGGGTTCCTTCTGTTTCAGCAGAGTACATAGTTACTGGCTGCCTATGTTATGATATAGTGAGGGAGAAATGCATGTAAACAACTAGTAGTGCTGTATACTCAGTATTGTAATAATGATAACGTGCTGAGAGAATATAAAGGAATCTTAGCTGAAGTTGGAATGGAATGTATTTAGGAATAAACTAAAGGAAATGCTTGTTATTAATGATTTTGAAATTTCCTTACAAGTTTAAGAGTCTGTGATTAGGTTTCATATTGCCATTGTAGAAAACAAGAACTCTGCAGATTAAAATGGGGACAATACTCTTTAAAAAATAGTAAACCATCCATAGTTTTTAAATAAAATAATTTTTCAGAATACAGTAAATGTCTTGCTTTTAAAAATATTTTAAGTGCGTATGGATACTACATTGAAGATTGGAATAGATGTAGACTTCTTGAGAGACTACATAGCTGGCTTTTGACAAAGGCTTTCATTTTAAGATGTTTTTCATTAGGAAAGAAATTGTTTCATGTGTAGTAATTTTCAAATACAGGATATGTAGTGAAACAGGTTGCTTCAGAAAAATCACTTTAAATTTTTCAGTTAAATAGATACATCGAAAAGTTGACCAATGAAATGAAAGAGGCTGGAAATTTGGAAGGAATTTTGCTTACTGGTCTTACTAAAGATGGAGTGGACTTAATGGAGAGTTATGTTGATAGAACTGGAGATGTCCAGACGGCAAGTTACTGCATGTTACAGGTTAGTGCAGATTGACAGCAGCTTAAAAAAAAAAACAAAAAACGTGGTTTGTCAGGCATGGTGTCACATATATGTAATCCCAGCAGCTCTGGAGGCTGAGGCAGGAGGATTACAAGTTCAAAGCCAGCCTCAGCAAAAAGCAAGGTTCTAAGTAACTCAGTAAGACCATGTCTCTAAATAAAATAAAAAATAGGGCTGGAGATGTGGTTCAGTGGTTAAGTGCCCCTGAGTTGAATCCCTGGTAACCACCACCCCAAAAAAAGCTAAACCACATTGTGTACATTCTGTATTCCCTCAATTGAAAGTAAGTATGCACTTTTGCTTGCTTGGGATTTTTGGAAGGCATTTAGCTTCAACCTCATCAGATGATGTACTGTGGACTTGTGAGTTAGCTTACTGTCCCTAAGTCTCCTTATTGCGTTATCCAGCTTTTTCTTTGACTTGTGGGAAGTACCAATCTTGACTTTGTCTGAACTTATGTGAAGATGAAATGGAATAGGGAAACTTCTCTTCAGTTTCTCCAGTTGTTGACCGAACTATACCTTCTATAAACGAGATAGCCAACCAGGCATGGTGGTGCACTCCTATAATCCTGGTGGCTCGAGGCTGAGGCAGGAGGAGGAAAGTTCAAAGCCAGCCTCAGAAAAATCAAGGCACTAAGCAACTCAGTGAGATCCTGTCTCTTTGTAAAACACAAAATAAGGCTGGGGATGAAGCTTAATGTTACAGCACCCCTGAGTTCAATCCCCCAGTACCAAAAAAAAAGAGAGAGAGAGAGAGAGAGAGAGAGATACCCTTTCCCTGATTTGTCTTGCAGCCTCATCCAAAGTACCAAAGGCAGGTAGTACCACAGCTCTCTTAACTCTCACTTTCCCTTTTTATTATCAGTGTTAATTATGTATTTGTTTATTTATTTTCCATCAGCTTTTATTGTCCGATGGTTAAAACCAGATTCCTGGCAAAGATTGCCCTCTATTTTACTTTTGTTGGATGTGTGTTCTGATTCTTTCCCTGAAATTTCCTGTAACATTCTAGCTAATTTGTCCTTTCATGGATCAATACTTTTTCTTGCCCTCTTCCTTGTACAACAATATGTGCTCTGTACTGGGTAAATATAGTAAAATGCCTGCTCCCCCATGCTACCTTCCTGTGAACATGTTCAAGTGCTGGCCCATAAACTAGAGTAAACTAGTAAACTTGCATATGGTATCAAGATACTGCCTCTGAAAGAAGGTATCCTTTAACATTTTTTTTTTCTTAACTGAAATAAGATTCTAGCTTTTAAATTTGTTGAATACAGAGTGCAAATGGGTTAGTAACTTTTTTTTTTAGTTGTAAATGGATACAGTACCTTTATTTTTTTATTTTTATGTGGTGCTGAGGATTGAACTCAGTGTATCATACATGCTAGGCAAGCGCTCTACCACTGAGCTACAACTGCAGCCCCAGTAACTTCTTATTAATTAATAAAATATATTTAAAATGTAAGTAGTAAATAACAAGATCTTGCTTTTATAAAATCTAGTGTGGACGGGAAACCTCCCAGCAATTTGGGAGGTTGAGGCAGCTGGATTTTAAGTTTGAAGCCAGCCTCAGCAAATTAGCGAGGCCCTTGGCAACTTAATGAAACCCTGTCTCAAAATAAAATTTTTTAAAAAGTGGGGAGGCTGGAGATGAAGTTCATTGGTAAAGTGCCCCTGGGTTCAATCCCCAGTACCAAAAAAAAAAAAAAAAAGTCTGATAATGCTGTCTATTAATTGGAATGTTCCCTCCATTCACATTTATATGGTCAAGATTAAGTCTACCATCTTACTATTTGTTTTCATTTGCTTTTTCCTTTTGTTCTTGTCTTCCTTTTCTGCCTTATTTTGGGTTAGTTGAATATTTTTGTGTTTCACTTTATTTCCCCTACTGGCTTTTAAGCTATACCCCTTTTCATTAATTTTTTTGTTAAGGTTAGATTAACCTGAGGTCTCATATATGTATCCTTAATCATCAAAGTCAGCATTTCACCACCTCCTACTTCACATTTCACACTTCACACCTGACAAGTCATTCTTCCTATTGCACCCTTTTCTGTTCTTACCCCACGCTTGGCTCTTTCTTTTACTATATACTTGGAGATTCACAAGTGTTACAATAGTTTAATTTCATTTACATACCTTCTCCTTTGTCCTACACTCAAATATTTCATTTCTACCTATATTATAGACTCCATCTTACAATGTTACTGTTTTTCCTTTTAGTAGTCATTTGTCTTATAATAAATCATGAGAAGACAGGAAATAAACTTTTTAAGTTTAAATATTAATTTATTTTTAATTAAATATTTTATTTAAATACTCCTGGCATTTATTATTCCTCTTGTAGAAATGAGTTTCATGTACTATAATTTTCCTTTGGTCTTTTTCTTTAGGATTTCCTATAATACAAATAATAGCTTCTCTCTCCTTTTTTTTTTCTTTAATTTTAGCTGAAAATATCTAGTTTACCTGTTTTTTTCCTTCAGCACATTAAAGATATAGTTTCAGCCAGGCACAGTGGTGCACACCTGAAATCCCAGTGACTCAATACTGTAATCCCAATGACTTGGGAGGCTGAGGTGGGAGGATGATAAGTTCAAAGCCATCCTCAACAATGTAGTGAGGCCCTAAGCAACTTACTGAGACCCTCAAAAATTAAAAATAAAAAGTGCTGAGGATGTGACTCAGTGGTTAAATGCCCCTCAGTTCAATCCCCAGTACCAAAAAATAAAAGATATTGGTTTCATATTATTCTGGCCTCTGTCATTTCTGATGAGAAGTTGATTATTTTTGTGTTCTTATATGTGATCTTTCATTTTTCCTTGGGCTTCTTTCAGCAGTGGGACACTGATGTGCCTTATTGTGGATCTTTTTTATCCTGCTAATAATTGACTGAGCTTCTTGGATCTGAAAGTCAATATTTTTCATCAGATTTGGGAAGTTTTGAAGCATTCTTTTTTTAAGTATTTTTTCTGCCTCAATCTCATTCTCTTTTTCTACTTAGACTCTTCTGAGATTTTAAACCATTTACTATTGTCCTTAGATGCCTAAGGATCTGTCTATTTTCCTTCTCTCTATTTTTTCTTTGCCTCTGTTTTTCAAACTGAATAATTTCTGTTGATTTGTTTATTCATTCTTCTATCACCTCCTGTCTGCTATCAAACTTTTCAGAGAATTCTCAATTTTAGTTATTGCCAGTTGTAGAATTTCAATTTTGCCATAGTTTACATTTCTCAGCTTAGATTCCGTATTTATTCACTTAAGCACTATTTTCCTTTAAGTCTTTGAACACAATTTCTTTGAAATTGCTGCATTAGTCTTTGCTAACATATGGGCTATTTTAGTTTAATTTCTGTTGACTCCCTTTTTCCTTGACTTTGAACTACATTTATTAATTCATTGCCTAGTGATTTCTTCACTGACTGTTGGGCCTTGTGTAAATGATATTATATAGATCTGACCTCTAAATTTTCTTTTCTTTTTTTTTTTTTTTTGATAAATGTTCATTATTTTAGAAGTGGAGTTACTAGCTGATCACTTTGAACTTATATTTTCTTAGGAATCTGTGGAAAGCCCAAGGTATTTTTTAACTCCTTCTATTTTGGTCAGGCTCAAACTCTAAAACTGTTTCCTCTGTAGATCATGATGTAACTTGATTTTAAGCTTGTCAAGGCAGAACTAGAGAAGACTTGACAAATATGAATTGACTACATTCTAATTGGCTTAATCCTTATTGACATGGAATAGAAAAGAAGAGGATATGAAGCTATCTAATTGTTCTGTAAAAAAAAATTTTTAAACCTGAAATAATGTGCTACTTTAACACTTAGTCCTGCTTAGTTGGCCATGTTTAGGATTAGAGTAGATATCTTCTTTCTTTATGAAATGAATTATCAAGAGTTTCTCACATGTTCTTTTAGCTAAATTTAACTGTGGAAATTAGAATTGATATATAATAAATGAAAGGTATTCTATTTTTGATTAAATATCTAAAGATAGATTGTATTAGCTGTTACAAGTTTGCACCCTTTTTCTGTAAGTAAAGTATTTGCTAAATTTTCTCTAGCACTTTACTTTTCTGCCTGGCGTTTTAGTAACACTGGAGAAATTAGGTTTCAAATTAATGTTCAATGTGTCCTTGGAAGTAGAGTCTTTCAGTATTTCCCTGTGTTGTGAATTGTAGGAGACAGTATTGGACAGGGCTAACAGTCTTCTGTGAAAACCCAAAGGAAGTACCAATGCAGTGTGAAAGTCATAGCAACCAAGGAAAATACAGTTTTAGGAAAATTCTTACTCACAAGAAACTGAAGTTTTTAATGAGAACAATTCTTAAGAAAAACCAAATTGCTGATTTTTACTGTGGCCTATGGGTGAAAAAGCTAAGAAAATGTTTGGTTTAGTTTCCTCCCTTCCTTATTATTTTTAAGGCAACAAATGTATGTTTTAATTGAAGACAAGAAAAAGAATGGAATAGACAGATTTAACAGTTAATAGATGTTCAAAAGCAGCATTTCATTGTCACAGTACTTTGCTAGATAAGGACAAGGCTCAGTATTAGTTTACATATTAAGCAATTTTGGTCTGTATTTAGAGAAGGTAGTAAAAAGGATTTGTGAATCCAGAGGTTTTAATAGTCGGGACAAAAGGTATTCTCATCACTGTTTATTGCCTTCAATCAAGAAGGTGAATTGTTTTCTCCTGACTCCTTAAACTCAACTAAAAGAGAATTACACTTCCCTGACCAAGTATGGTAAGAACACTGCACATTAATATCATTAGTGAAGACCTGCTTAAAGTAAATTAATGGAGCTTTCATCCATTATTTTATCTGTGTTCTCTGTAGAAGTCAGTTTTTGGCAAAAAGGAGGCCTGTGTCTTCTGTGTGGCTCATACTCACATGACACCCTGAATTCCCTGGTTTAAACCACAATCTTTTGAACAATTTGAAATAATTTGTGTTTTATTTTAGGGTTCACCTTTAGATGTTCTTAAAGATGAAAGGGTTCAATACTGGATTGAGAATTATAGGAATTTATTAGATGCGTGGAGGTTTTGGCATAAGCGAGCTGAATTTGATATTCACAGGAGTAAGTTGGATCCCAGTTCCAGGCCTTTAGCACAGGTAAGTATATTGTTTGTGAAGAATCAAATGGTAACAATTTAGAATTTAGTTTAGTAAATTATTACTAGCTCATTCTTTTGCTTATATTGTTTCCATTGGTGAAATCTAGACTGCCCTTTATTCATGGTCTTCCTATTCTTTGGTTCTCCCACTTCCTGATAATGGTCTTCATATTCTTTCCTGATAATCATCTGAGGTGGCTTGAAATAGAGCAAACCACAGCAGGTTCAGAGGATCTTAGGAAAACCTAAATCCTAAGACTGTCTGGAATTTTTCAGTACATGTCTAAATTATTATGTGATCTTAGAAATCTAAATTATTATGTGATCTTAGAAATCTAAATTATTATGTGATCTTAGAAATCTGTGTTTTTTTCTGTCCTGTTTATGTGCAGTAGAGGTAGATTTGAGTAATTTTCATTTTAAGACTGTGTACATATATTTATATGTCTGATTGCTCATGGAAATATTTTTATTTAAGCACTAGTTTTAAAAACATGAGATTGGTTATCCTATAAGACATGTGGCACGATAACATCTGTATTTTCATTCATGTTATATATTAAGTTATCCTCATTGTGAGCACTGGATGGTGCTATTTTCTTATTTTAGGAAATTGACAAATTGGTGTGCTTATGTTAAGACAACCAAAGTATAGGTAAAATAGTATTATATCGTATATGTTACTAATCTATGTAAGTGATTAAGAACTGAGGAATTTATTATAAAAGCAAATGAATAGCTTCTATTGCTTTTATTCCAAAATTTTAATAATTTACCATTCTATAATCCTTAACTCCTTTTTTTATCTTAGGAATAGACTGTTTTCTTTGTAAGGAAATTTTGTTCAGAAGATACTGAATTTTGGTTTAGAAGTCATATTGGGATATTTTATAGTGGCTCAATATGAATTCTAATGTCCTTTTTAATTCTAAAATGTTGGAATCTAAAGTTGTTGGTTTTTTCCACTAATATCAATAATATTAGGAAGAATATAACTAGAAAAGCTAACAGAAAGGAAGTACTCAAATAATGAAAATAAGTAGAAATTTTAAATGAGAGCTAGTCAAACTTAGCAGATAAATCATTTTGCAATATAAAAGTTTTAAAAAATTATTTTAAAATAATGCTAGCATCAAACTTATTGCATTGATTTGCATTACATTTATTTCTCCTTTCATTTGTTTTATAGGTGTTTGTGAGTTGTAATTTCTGTGGCAAGTCAATTTCCTACAGCTGTTCATCTGTGCCTCATCAGGGCAGAGGATTTAGTCAGTATGGTGTGAGTGGTTCACCAACAAAATCTAAAGTCACAAGTTGCCCTGGCTGTCGAAAGCCCCTTCCTCGATGTGCACTTTGCCTCATTAATATGGGAACACCTGTTTCTAGCTGTCCTGGTATGACATAATTCTACAAGATATTTTTCTCAGTCTAAACTCTTCCTACATAATTGAGTTAATACTGAAAACAAAATACATACTAGCTTGAATTTGTATTATTTCTAAGAAAGGGCATTTTACTGATTTGAAAGCCTTTGTGGTCCTTCTGATTTATAAAATCTATACATAAGAAGTAAAATCTGGAGCTGGAGGAGTAGCTCAGTGGTAGAGCGCTTGCCTCACAAGTGTGAGGCACTGCGTTCAATCCTCAGCACCACATAAAAATAAATAAAGACATTGTGTCCATCTACAACTAAAAAAATTTTTTAAATCTTTATCCATGATATCTCAGGTAATTTCATAAATGCCATCAAATCTAAAATTTGTGAGAAAAGCTTAAATATAAACCATGCTATTTCTACTAATATCAATTCTTTCATATTTCATGTTCAAAAAACAGTGTGCCCACATCTATTAACAAATACCTTGTATTTCTAAGGAGCTTTTGATAGTCTCATAGCTTTTTGTCATTTTTTTTTTTAAACCCAGTGCTTTGCATATGTGAGGCAGTCACTCTACTACTGAGCTACATTCCAAGCTACCTACCTGCTTTTTTTTTTGGTGGGGGGGCAGTTGTCAAGGAGACAGGTTCTTGCTAAGTTGTACAGGCTGGCCTCAAACTTGCATTTCTCCTGCCTCAGCCTCCCATGTAGCGGAGGGTATAAGTGTGTGTCACTGCACCCAGCTTTTAACATTTCTTCTTATTTCATCCTGGAAACGACCTGTGAGAGACATAGAGAAAAAATTAATCTCATGTCCCTTGAGTTCTGAGTTTTGGTGGTGCTGCTCCTGTTTCTTAATTACCTACTAAATGAATTTGATTTTAAATGGTTAGAAATTATTTTTTACTATTTATAGTAAACACATGGAAATTTTCTTGATAATAGTAGAGAATTGACCATGATATACCAGTGGCTGGGAATACTCCAGCTATTCAATAACTTGGAAATAATATTGTGGCTAAAATTTTATCAAAAACATTTTGGATATTTGCCACACGGGTATAATAAATAAAGAATTAGATATAGTGTCATAAGGTCTGTTTTAGTACTAGTTCTATGATACTCACCTTGTGACATTCAGTTACTTTAGCATTCTTTAATATAAAAGTGTTGGGCTAGTGATTCTTACTGGCCTTGATATTTCATAATTCTCTACTACTTATTCATGTATGTAGTCTACTTTATTGTTATATTAATATCTGTGAAAGTCTGACTGGCATTGTTGGCTGAGTAATTATTTTTCAGTCTAGATGCCTTTTATTAAAAAGTGAAAACAATAAGTAATATTTTTAAATGTACATTTTTATTTAAATTTTAACCAAGAGTTTTTATTCTATTCCTTGCTTGCTAACAGTTTTTTAGGCCTGCCTAATCCTAATAAAAAATAACAATTTGAAATATCTATTTCAATGAAAGAACAAGGAAATAAAGTATACAATAAATAAGGCATATATGTATGTGAACTGACATATAGAAATAGTTAAATTTAGTACATCTTCTGGTCCATAAGAAGGAGATAAGGATTATTTGCCTTTTGTTGACACCTGAGTGCTGTTCTATTTGCTTTTCAGTCTTTTCTATTTTTGAAATAAGAAAAGATAATAATTTTCTAGAACTTAAAATAAAATTTTAAAACATTTCAACTCTCTGTTGTAGGGCGTAATATAATAATAATAAATACTCAGATTTATCAGATCTTAACATTTTTTCCATGTGTGTTTCAGAAGTTTATCTAGGTATGCTTCAGAAATAAATTCTTTATGTAATATATATTTGAGCACTTATTTTACTAAATATGTTAAAACATATAACAAGGTGAAATTCTTAGTGGAACTTATGGTGTACAGTAAGCATAGATAACTAATATAAAAGAAGAAGTCATGTGTTCTAAAAAGAAGTCCTGGTACACTGTTCCTCATCTGTTATTCTAAAATCTATAGAAAGATCTAAATATGCAGAGGATTTTTTTTAATATTTGTTTTTTAGTGGACACGATATTTTATTTTTATGTGGTGTTGAGGATCGAACCCAGCGCCCCGAGCATGCCAGTCAAGTGCGCCACCGCTTGAGCCACATCCCCAGCCCTGCAGAGGATTTTTTTAAAAATGAATTTACAATAATCTTATTTGGCAACAAAACCTTTTCAGAATTAACATGAAGCTAGTAAGATTTTTGCTTCTCTTTGTGAATATTTGTATTTTTCACTGTAAAAATGCTTATGTTTGCTGGACGCAGTGATGCACGCCTGTAATCCCAGTGGCTCGGGAGGCTGAGACAAGAGGATTGCGAGTTCAAAGCCAGCACCAGCAAAAAGCAAGGTTCTAAGCAACTCAGTGGGACCCTGTCTCTAAATAAAATACAAAATAGGGCTGGGGATGTGTCTCAGTGATCAAGTTCCCTTGAGTTCAATCCCCAGTACTCCTCCCCACAAAAGAAATGCTTATGTTTTTGATCACAGATTGCTACCTCAGACTTCCACTTCACTGGGTGTATTACACAAAATATACTTACTAATTATATTTCTAAACTCTAAAAACATTCTGAATTTTGAACCACACTTTACCCCCCCCCCAATTTGGATAGGGAATGTTATATTAGGAAAATGTTAGACATTTTGAAAGAGATAAATATTACTTTTATATGAATGATAATCTGGAAAGCTTCAGGATGAAGGTATCATTAAACTGGTCCTTTATCATTTGGTAGATTTATGCATGTGAAGATTTTGGGGAATACTTTCTAGGTATAGACCAAGATTTAAAAAATATGAACTAGGATAAATAGAATAATAAGTATAAGTACAGAAAGTATATGGGAAGTACCAAGTATATCAGTATGATGAGAATCTAGGAAGTAGAGTGATAGGATTATTGTAGGAAAATTTAGGGGGAGCCTGAATATGATCTTCAAAGACATTGCTGAAACATGTTAATTAGAGAATGAAAAGCATATTTTCATCAGAAGAATCCTATTTCCAAAATAAAACAGGAACCAATAGAAATCAAATACTGTTTCATGGAAGTTTAAAAGTGCGGGCAATCAATTCTCTCTGGTGCATCTGCCTATCATGTTTCATGATCCAAATAATTAGAATTTCCATGAGGTTATTTAACTGAGAGTTGCATAGTTTTATATTCAGTTGTGTATTGAAGACTAGAACTCTGTTGAAATAGTTCTAAGTAACATTCTTATAAAGACTATAAATTTTAAACATTATTTAATAATTGTTTATTAGTATATACTGTTATAAGTAGTAGAAACATTACAATGAACAAATATAATAGTCTCTGCCCTTATAGAACTTAACTTCTAAATGGTAACATATTTGTTAAAAGTTTTCTTTTTATTTTTCTTATTAGTGCATAAGTAAAACTCTGCTTTCTCTTCAGTATTTTCTAGTACTTCTCATAATTTGTTATAGATCTTTTTAAATTTGAAGTCACTTAATCTTAAAAAAAAAAACCCTTTCCCTTTTTAGTGGGGTCAACCTTAATATTTCCAGTTTCATTAGAAAAACCTAAGAATTAGCCTACTCCAGACTCAGTCTGTTTTCTGTGTATGTTAGAAGTTACAAAAACGAAGTGAAACTCACTAATGAAAGCTTTACACAAAGATATAAAATAATGCTCTATAGTATCAATATTTTTCTCTCTCTCTTCCCCCTTTTCTTTTTTCCCCTCTCAATGTTAATTGTTGATAAGATGTTAAGAATAATTTCAGTGTACTTACATCTTAAACAGTACTTCTACATTCTTTCACCTTCATATCATAAGTGAAAATGAATACTTCTAGAAAGACTCCTTGACTCTAAGACTATTTCTGTGGTCATTAAAGTGTGACCAGCAGTGGTCTAAGGGGAATTTTGATTATAGCTTCCTGTGCAGCATGTCTTAGTAGATTATATTTGTTTTAATTAGACCTAACAGTTTTATTTAATATTTTTCTATTTTGGTCTCTAATTTTTATGGGGCGGGGGTCCTTAAAATAGTTTGGTTTGGTTTGTTGTTTTAGAACAAAATACATCCAAGTTAGCCAGAATCAGTAGAGTGAGCATTTTAAGAACACTAAAAATTACATAATGATGTATGGTCATGTACCTGTATAAATACTCTTATGCATTTTTCCTTAAATTTTTGTGAACTGTGTGTAATATATATAGGAGTATATTTATTATGAACTATAATGAATCAAGTATTAAGACCCCCTCCTTTGCTTGTCACTGTCTATACCAATACTTTTGATCATTCTTCCCTGTCTTCTATCTCGTATCTTCCCCCAAGGTAGCCACCATACTAAATTGCATGTTATTCAGTCTCCAGCTTGAATGGACAATTTTATCATGTTTAGTTTGCTTATGTTAAGAATTTTATATAAATTGTATACAGAATTAATTCTCTTACTTGCCTTTTTAAGCCCAGTTTTGGACTTTCAGTTTTTTATTTTATTTTATAAATGAATATATCTGTGGTTTATTTTTCAATACTGAGTATTCTATTCAGGACTCTAACACAGTTTTTGCATTCTTTCATTGATGAACATTTGAGTTATTTCCAGATTTTTACTATTATGAATAATGGTGCTAAGAACATTCTTATAGGTCATCTTTTGAGATGTAGAAAAGCTTCTCTGATGTATTTACCTAGAAGTAGAATTGCTAAATCATAGGATTATGATATTGTAAGATTCTTATTGCTGACATTTTACCAAGGATTTTTGTCTTTTCAGGAGAGAGATTGATCTATAATCTTCCTTCCTTGTGTTATCTTTGTCTAGTTTTTGTTAACAAAGTTAAATCTGCCTCATGAAGTACAGTGGGAAGTTTCTTGTTTGAAAGAGTTTATATAGATGAGAATTACCTGTCCCTTCACTGTTGGCAAAACTCATGTATAAGCTTGATGTTTTATTTATGGAAATATTTTAAGCTGTTGTAAAGCTGTAACTCATTGTTTTATAGTTGGTTTTGATAATTTATACTTTTCTTTTGTATGGGCTATTAAAAATGTAAGAGAACCCCTTGCTCAACATTTATTTAATCTAAACAGCATCAATGTTGCTATTTCAACATGATGTGAAACATAGTCTTAGAAAAAGCATTTAAGAAACTTAAAATATTGTGATATAGTTAATAAAGATATTTTTCTTTTCCTATAGGAGGATCCAAATCAGATGAAAAAGTAGACTTGAGCAAGGACAAAAAATTAGCTCAATTTAACAACTGGTTCACATGGTGTCACAATTGCAGGCATGGTGGGCATGCTGGACATATGCTTAGTTGGTTCAGGTAATCAGTACATTTCTTTTATAATCTTGGAGTTACAGGATAGAAAGTAGATAGTCTTTTAAGTAGTTTAGGTTATTATTGATATACTGTTAATGTATAATGAAAGGATGGATTTCTTTTTTACTCTCAACAGAGATAATTAGCTACATTTTCATCATTAGAGAGCCAGGTAACCTTAAATTATAAAATTAATTTTATGTAAATTAAACTAGTGGCATTACTTAACTTTATTTGGGGAGAGGAAATGTTTACAGTTTTTTGCAGCTGACTGAATATTCCATAATTTTTCATGTAACTGAATTATAAATATGACACATACCAAACTGCTATATCAGTTCTTTTCTAAGTGACCTTGGTATGTAAGAGGTAAACACCTCATGTAATGGAGAATTTCTAGACCAAACTTAACTTCTGTTTTGAATGGTTCCAGTGGTCGTATACACCTCTCATTGTTTCACTGGCTTTAATTTAAAATCTGAGCATTCTTACCATTTTTACAACTATGAGATATCTTGCTATATATAAAGCAATTCAGTTTCTAGTAACTTCCTCAAGTTTAGCCTGGCAGATATTTCTAATTTTTGTAATGTTTTGTCCCTCTGGGTTTTAATTTTCTAATTTTTTTTTCAAATGCCATTTTCAAAACTTTCATTAAGATACATAGATATAGATAAATATGTACACATACATATAGTTTGGAATTGTAACTGTTATTTGACCTGTTTTTTTAGGGATCATGCAGAATGTCCTGTGTCTGCATGCACCTGTAAATGTATGCAGTTGGATACAACAGGGAATTTGGTGCCTGCAGAGACTGTCCAGCCATAAAATGTTATCACCTAAACAGAAACCTTCAAGTGTGGAGCTTTCTAATAGATGTCCTTCATAGCTCAGAAACATACCTCAAAATAAGTCACTCATGACATTCCTATAATGGGAAAATAAATCATTCTATCAGATCAGCAATTTGATGTTTGAGTGATTTTGATGTGCTTCACAGAGACAAATGCTACTGAAATGAACATCAGAATGTAGACATGTTTTGTTGAGTAGGTTGGAAAACTTCATTTGAAAGAGCTTTCTAGGGTTTTGTGAAAATTATGAATGCTGTATTAGCAGAGTTTCTGCAATAAGAAAGAACAAACCTTGAGCCTATATCTTTGAAACTGAAATTGGATATCTTTCAATAAAAGCTATATACTTTTACAATACAGTGTTCAGTTCAGTGATTCAGGTGATAGTTTAAATGTATTCATGCATAGATTACTTTTAGATAAAATTTAAATTCATGAATTCTTTTTCTAGACAGCTCCTAACACACACTGGATAATAAATTTTATCAATATGTATTAATATACACACAGACACACACATACGTATGTGTATAAATGCATGTATGTATGTGTTTTTATTTTTATCTTTTCAGTACCAGGATAGAACCAGGGCCTCCTGCATGTAAAGCAAGTTCTCTACTACCAAGCCATCACTCTAGCCCCTTTCATTAAAGTTAAAATTTGGGATGGTAGTATTAATTTAAAAGAAAGTACATTGTGTGAATTGCACTCCCTAGGAATAACAATAATTAAAAGAAGTGGGCACTAATTAATCAACATGTCTAACATCTGCTCAGATACAGGCATCAGAGAGGTGAGAGTGGTATGTTGTTAATTTGACATCCTTCTGTCTTGTGACTCACATAGCACTGACAGAGGCAGCTGCCTTATCCCCTATTCTAATACCTGACTGTTTTCCCTCCTGCCTGAACATTTTGTAGATTACTTTGCTGATTATAAAAAGCAGCCCTTTACTGAAATATTAATTTTTGTAAAAATACTCCTATCCAAGAGTGTAGAAACAAGAAAAGCTTCCCAAATGGTTTAAAACTCTCTTAACCCAGATAGCAAATTAATATAACTGGAGGACTGCAGGTATACCTGAGTGGTAGAGCACTTGGGCCTCACATACATGAGACCATGGGTTCAATATCAAGCACCAAAATATATAATTATTTATAAATTCGTATTAATTGCCAAACCCACTGATTACCAATTTTACTTATGAATTGTACATGATAAAGTCATAAGTAAAAAGAATATCAAATCTTACAGTATATTATTAAGAATAATAGTTACTGTTAGTGCCTACTATGTGCTTGGTACCATGTACATTATTCTATTCTCACATAACTGTGAAGCAGGTATACTATTACTGTTCCAAGTCTATACATGAAGCATCATAGGCTTGGGGACGTTAGATCACTCATGCTAGGCAAAATAAATTAGAACAACTGACAAATACAAGTGTTAAGTTAGTAATGGGCTGATTAAAGAGACAATAGACGGCTGGGGATGTAGTTCAGAGATAGAATGTGTGCTTAGTGTGAATGAGTCCCTGGGTTAGCTGGGTTCCCCAATACTACATGTGTTTGCACACACAATAGGATACTGTTCTCCTGTGGGCATAGATTTAAAAGAATAATATACATTTTGTGGATAATGCAAAGTGAACATTTGGAGATAATAGCTTGTGAAAGTTTTAAGTCAATACAAGTGTTTTTCAGCACAGGTGAGTGCCGCAGTCTGGCTGGGCACAATTCAGGAGCCACTTGTCAAAAGGAACGAACTTTATTTTTAGAACACAAACACCACACCACACAGCTCCTCAGGAAAAACCCTCAGAACCCAATTGCCACCACCCGCTTCCCACAAGCCTCTCAACCTCCCCCACTCCTCCTGCTCTTGAGGCTGATTGGCTGGGTCGCGTGGGCGGAGCCAAAAAAGTCCCCCAATGAGCAGCTCCGTGGTCTGAAAGGGCGGGGAAACAGCCCAGTGAGCATCACCGCAAAGGAGCCAATCAGTTGGCCTCTAGAAGTTTGCTGGGGCCGCTGTGAGCCAATCATCAGCTGGCAGCTGGAAGTTTGCTGGGGCCGCTCCGGCTTTGGCTCTCAACAGGTGAGGAATATATATCAAAAGCCTTTTTTAAGGGTTTATGCTCTTTGAGAGTATACCAGAAAAAAAAAATTTGAGATATTGATGGGATAAATGCCCAGGAGGTGTTTCTATAATGTGGTTCTCCACACTATTGGTTATAATAAAAACTTGAGCACCTAGATGTTCAATGATACAAGAGTAAATCATGTATACAGGGAAATACTAATAATCTATCAAAATGGTATAGATATCATAAAATCTATATTTTTAGGTGAAGGGAAAAGGAAAGTTATAGAATATTGTATAGCATATATTTGCATGGGAAACTTTAATATAGAAAACAAAAGGGTTCAGGGTGAAATTTTCTGCTTGATATATATATCTTCAACTTTTTTTTCAATAATGATGGATGTATAAATAGCTGTATGTTTATCATATACATTATTAACTTATAAAAATTATCTAGGACCTGGCATCTTGTTATTACCATCATGAAAAACCAAATACTGGGATTTATTCAATGAGATAAACATGCTACAAAGTATTATAAAAATTAGCACTGAGATCTACTTGTTCAGAAAGCATTTTCTGGATTTCATATTGTATAGTAATATATAAGTATAGCAAAAAGATGATGTCCTCCTATAATCATCTCTTTCATAATATTTGCAAATAGTGCATTTTGTTCTCCATTTAGCACATCCAGGAATGGTTTCAAAAAGTACTTCTGACTTCCTTGATGTTAGTGGTACATAATAACTTTTATTTCAATTTTTTCTTTCCTAGATCTTCCTTATGAGATTTCTGACTTCTGTTTTGGCTCTGAGCCTATAGCAGGAAACCTATTTTCTGTGTATAGAATTTGATTGTTGCCTAATCTGGAGGGCATTATACTCAATTCATTTCCAATACTATGTTACTTATGTTTAAGTGGCAAATTCTGAACATGCCTGCATGACTATACTTCAACAAACAAGCAAGCTTTTGCAGGCCTACGTGTGCTACACACACTGTTAAAGGTTATGATGTTGACAGATTGACGTGTGGCACCTTAGTTACTTAGGAGGAGCTGTATGTCTAATAGAAGAGGTAGACATAAGCATAGTTTTCAACAGACTCATACAGATTAAGATCATTTTGGTATTTGTCTCTATGAGCCAAAGATAATGTCAATTTCTTAATTTTTAAATATTTTCTGATTAGAAATAATTTGAGGAAATAGAGGTCCATAACGTGTTCCAAAAATGTAATTTTCTTATTCCTGTATTCATAGTATAATGTTTTAAGATGCTTTGCTAAAAATGCAACATTAAGTTAAAGGATATTTACGTAATGCCAGAAAGAGTAACAATATTGATTTAGTGCATATAATCTTTTTTTATTCAATTTATGAAAAGCATATTGCCTTAACATAATTTTCTAGCTGGAAATTTAAATACAGGGATCTAATTAGTTGTACTTTTAAAGTATAAAGTCACAAAGACAAGGTAGTCTGGAAACATTTGAAGGGATTAATATCTCATAAACTTGAAACAGGCATTCAAGAATTTATGTAAATCATTGGTCTTGAATTTTTTCATTTGAAGAATATTATCCATGCTTGTATAAACATAAATTACATACATGTACAAACACACTTGAATATGCGTGTACATCTGTGTGTACAAGAAAACTTGGACTTTGAAATAGCAAATGTTCAAATTTATTTTTATCCAGATTTGTATTTCATGGGCTAGACACGTTTTGCTATTGACAAACAAGTTACCACTGTATAATGTGATAAAACTAAATTATCTTTTTTTTTTAGCAACAAGTATTATAACTAATTACTTCATGGTAAAAACTTGAATGGTATAAAGTTTATATACTATTATTATACCAAGGAAAAATATTTTCCCATCCATTTGGATATTCATCAGGTATACTTAATATTTATACAACTATGGGTATTTACCTGTATGGTAGGTATATAAAGTTTCTAAAATAGAAGAAGATATATAATTGAATAGGCACAAATATTCAGCATCTTAATAAAATGTGTTTGAAGTATCACTTACACAAGTAATATGTGTTATTATCTCAAATCTTCTGACCTTTCCTTCCCTCTGCAGAAATAGAAATGTAGGGGGAAAAAATAACAGAATGTAGAGTCAGTTGTGACCCGGGAAAAATTAACATGTTCTAATGATAGACAGTTTTCTGAAGTGTTTTAACTATTTTAAAATTGTGTACAATTCTTTCAATTAATGCTAAGATATTCCTACCTTTCAAAAGAGAATACTCCTCCAGGCGGGAAAACTTATTTTCCATTAGAAGAATCAGACACAAATTGTAGATGAGTAGGCTAAGGCAGATTCTCAAGGTCATTTGAGGATACTTCTCTTGAAAATTTTGTTCACCTGATTTGATGAATAATAATTTTTTCTAAGTGTACTATGTTGAATTCTGTTACTTCTATCTTCAAAAAGTATTGTATGAAGTGTAGAATAAATATGTCAGTTCTTTAAGGGGATTTAAAACTGTATTATCCTTGTTGATAAAACATTTCTTCTGGGGAAAAATTAGCCCCAAATTATTTAATATCTTTCCTTGTTTGCCTTTTTTTATTACTTTTTTTTCCATTTAGAGTCCATTCCCAATATATGGAACTCAAATTTTTAAATAACTTTTCAAATATCTTACGCTAGACTTTTAGCTGTATGTATTTTCTCAAGCAGAGACACTGATCAGAATGAAAATGAATTCTCATAGAACAAAATTGCCAAGCATATGTGATGGAGCTGGAACTGTAGGGAAAAAGGGCATAACTTTAATCTCCAAAAAAGCTTAAAAATAGCTCCACAGTTATTATGCATGAGGCTGACAATTGACATTTCTCATTTTGGCAGCATTCACCTACAGCCCTCTCTCAGCTCCACAACACATTCATCTCTGGGATAAATGATTAATGAGCTGCCTATCATTTTCACTCCTTTTGTGCCAAGTGGTAGAGTCTTCGGTTGATCATATTGTAGCCATCAGCATCATTATTAAAATTGATTCTGCCACTATAGGATTGTACTAGGACAATTGATTAGCATTTAAATAAAAGAATTAAGTTTTACCATTAATAACAATCCTTTCTGAGTCACTATCACATCTGGTAAGGTGATTTGGATTTTGTTTGTGTATCAACTAGCATCACAAAACATTAGATTGAGATAGAAAACAGAAGGGTTATTCTTATTTCAAGAACAACCCCCTTTAATTTTCAGAGTTCCTATCATTTTTATTAATCACTGTCACATTGTATTAAATGTAAATTTATGATCTCCTGCAACTTGCATGCCATGGTGAGCAATGCATTTGCCAAATTATTTCCATTAGGGAAAAAGTAAAATAATAGAGTTAGACATTTTTGAAGGACTAGAATTTATCCAGAAAGGAGAGCATTAGAGGATCTAGATTGAAAAATGATATTCAGATACCATGAAAGGAAACTCCCTACATTTCAGCAAGCAGATGTGAGAATGAGAGGCTAAAACATCATCATGTAGAAGTCTGGGTGATATGGTTTATATTTCTTAGACAGATGGCAGATAATGTGGGTCTGCGTAGGCCTACAAAAAAGTGACAGATTGTAGTTTCAGTAAAGTGATACATCCAAGGAAAATGAGTAGAACTTGGGACTTCTGTATTTTCTCTCTGCTCCTGAAATTCCTGTCCTCAAGTTTTCAATATTATAGAATTGAAACTCATCTACTTTCATTTCCCATCATGACACTGGTACATTCCCCTTATATTTCCTGTTTTCTCTCTTTGTCCCTTTCTGAATTTCATAAGACCAACTTTTCAATTTGCCTCTGAATTAAGACAATTACCTGAATTATATTGTATTAGTCACGCAATTGAAGGGCACATGCATTTCATTTCCTTCAGAGCTGAAACTGATTGTACAGCATAGTGGAGCCATTGTAGGTTTTTCTCACTTCAATTGCTTCTGCCCTATATTTGATTAATACTTCAGAGTCTAATAGTTAGGCTGTTGGTGGTCATACTGTGAGTTTTCATCTTTTTCCATCTGTAGGTATTTTAAGAAGCAGTTTGAAAAAGCTCCTTTGAAGACTGCTAAGTAGAGGACATTTTTACCTATCTTTGATTAATGTAGGTACCTGTGATTTGTATTTTGGGAAATGGGCATAATATAGTCATAGGAAGAAGAAAGTGTGATAAGATAAACACATGGGAGCAAGATTTCTACTTGTGGACCAATAGCAAACTTCCTTTATATATTAAAACTTGTTGAGGCTGGGGTTGTGGCTCAGTAGCAGAGCGCTTGCCTAGCATGGGTGAGGCACTGGGTTCGATTCCTGGCACCGCATATAAATAAATAAAGGTCCATTGACAACTAAAAAATATTTTAAAAAAGAACTTGTCAGGACAAAAATAACAACTCTTTGCAGTCACCATGAGATGAACAGGTGAGACCAAGATGTAATTGATCTGGTGGTGAGTGAGTGACCATACCCTTCTCTTCTTGAGCCAAGTAGTTTATATTTTATCTGCTTCCTCTCAGAACCCTAGTCAGCATAGCATTCTAGGCATGAACTATTAAATGGTCAGTGTTCACTTATTGGTTATTTGTAACAATCACTGATTTGGAAATTTACTAATAAGACATCTAAAATCATAAGTTGTTAACTGGAAGAAAGCCAGTGGACATTTAGGGAGGTGTTCTAACTGGGTGGTAAAGCTGAAATTAGATGTCTTGTCTCTTCATTGAAGTCTAACACTTTTATAGACCGATGAACAGGACCAGGTGAAGTCTTTGTTAATATAACATATGTGAAATTTCAATGATTTTTTTCAACCATTTTCAATGATTTATTGTTGTTTTATTTTTTAAATAATTCAGGTTATTGGTACAGCTACTGTGGAAAAAAGTATGGCAATTCTTCAAGAAGTTAAAAATGGAATTACTTTATGATCCAGCAATTCCATTTCTGAGTGTACACTTAAAAGATTTAAAAGTAGGGGTCTCGAAGAGATTTTTGTATAGCCATGTTCATAACAATTTTATTCACAATAGCTAAAATGTGGATGTACTTTGTGTGTCCAAGGACAGATGAATTGGTAAGTAAAATGTGATATATACATACAGTTGAATATTATTTAGCCTTCAAAAGGAAGGGAATTTTGACATGTTACAATATGAATAAACCTTGAGGGCATTGTGTTAAATGAAATAATACAGTCATGAAAAGACAAATATGACTCTACTTGTTGTATGAAGTACATTAGTTGAAAATCAAAAACAAACTAGAAAGGTAGTTACCATGGGTTAGAAGGGAAAGAATAAGCCATTGTTTAGTTGATAGAATTTCAGTTTTACAAGACAGAAGAGTTTTGAAAATGGGTGGTGGTGATGGTTGCATAACATTATGAATGTATATAATACCACTGAACTGTATACTTAAAAATGGTTAAGGTGACAAATTGTATGTTATATATGTTTTACCATGATTTTTAAAAATTAGGAAAAAAACAATGCAGGATCATGCCAAAGAAAAGAAAACCAAAATATACAAAGTAAAAGTAAATGTCTTAGTCCTTTTTTCCATTATCCTTATGTTTTATAGTCTGCCTCCAAAATTCAAACCCTTACTTTCCAATGGAAACTGCTTAGATGGTAACATACATGAATCATATCTATCTGAGACTCTGTGTCGGTCTTTTCCTGTTTCTCTTTGCATGGATAAGATCATACAGTATAAACTTTTCCTCTAATTGCTTTTTTTTTCACCCAAAATGTATATCTTATAGAGTTTTCCATATTAACCTATACATAATTACTTTTAAAAAACTGGTGTATGATTATATATGAATATAATAGAAAGTTTGCATTTTTTCTATAAAAGTTAAGTGTGTTATATATTTTGATAGACAACTGCCAAATGGCTCTCCAAAAGGATGTGTCAACTATTCCCGTATAAACTACGGGAATAGGAAAGTGTCTATTTTCCAACTAAAATTTCTACTTAAATCCATCTTGTAGATGAGAATATTAAGTTATAGCTTATTATAGCTGAGTGTGGTGGCTCACACCTGTAATCCCAACTATTCAAATGCAGAGATAGGACCACAAGTTTGAGGCCAGCCTGGGCAACCTAGTCAAACCCTGACTCAGAATAAAAAATAAATAGTGCTGGGGATGTAGCTCAGTGGCTGAGTACTTGCAAGCCCTGGGTTCAATCACCACACCAAAAAGAAAAGGAAAAAAATTTAAATAGTTCTGAGTGAAGTTAACCATAGATTTTGTATGACTATCTACTTTTTATCTTATACTCGGTATTCATTTCCATATGCAATGGTGTTTGCTTTTGAGGAAAAATAAATGTGAAAATTCCAAATTAGATGAAATTCTATTTATCCACATTTTCTCATAGAATTTGAAAATTGCCTTTGATCCATTTCTTCATTGTCCTAAATTGGTTTTAATATTCTTTAAAAATGTCTTCCTCCACAATGATAAGCCATGTATGTCACCTAACCCAAAGAGAAAAATGAAAGCCTTCCCTTGCTTTTCATCTCACTTCAGTTGGGAAGAGTTCAGCACTGGTCACATGAAAACAGCTATCTAGACTAACCTTTGTCAAGAGATGCAGTATGTCACAGTAAAGTCATGTCTTCAGAGTTAACACAGACATGACTTGGACTATCACCTACCTTAGCCAGATTAGGTAATACCTCCCAGCTTTAATTGTCTTACCCGAGAAGTGGTGGTGGTGATATGTTAAATATTATAAAAGAAGAAGCCTTCAAGGGTATCTATTGTTATTGCTGGCAAATAATTTGTGAGCTATAATGCATTTTGTATAATTTATGTAGTTTAAAACAAGTAACTCTAGCTTAGAGTTCTTTGCCAAGGTTTAAAGTTTTTTGTTTTTGTTTTTTAAAGATAATCATTTCTCTCAATGTTTAATCAGATTCTCCATGCAAGTCACTTGGGCTCAAAAGATACTGATTGTAGTTAGTGTGTGGAGAACTAATAATACTGCCAAAGGTCTCTTAAGGTCTTAGTTCATAGATATTTTCGTCATAACATTGCTAAGCATATTATACTTTATCATCTTGCCATTTATTTTAATCATTACTATTTATCTTGTCAGTAGTTTCCACTAATAGAATTGTGTTTTTAGGGATAACAGTATCTAATTTCCTGTTTTGAGGATGCTTTCATATACTGACATGCCAACATGACCTGACTTGGCTGATTTATTGAGAATGAATCATTCTGAAAATAAACCCTGTTTACTTTGAGCATTTACTATATAGGAACAAATCTCTATCATAAAGAATTTTAGTTATACTTTTGAATGGGTGATTTATTTGAATGTGTATTACTCAAGATTCCCCAGAGAGTTAAAACAAATAAGAGATTTATAGATATATAAAATGGAATTTATTATGGGAATTGGCTCACAGGATTACAGGGGCTGAGAACTCCCACAATATGCATCTGCAAGCTGGAGAACCAGAAAAGCCTGTTAAGATAATTCAGTCCAAGTCTGAAGTCCTGAGAATGAGGGGAACAATTGGTGTAACTCAACAAGAGGATGAAAGTCTGAGAACCAGAGAGGGGGTGCTGGTATAAGTCCCAGAGTCTACAAGACAGAACCAGGAGTTCTGATGTCCAAAAGGCATCTAAAGACATGTGCCACTCAAGAAAGAGAAATCACCCTTCTACCTTTTTATTTTGTTTTAGCACCAAATGGATTGAATGATGCCCTGCCACAGACACGAAGATAGATCTTCATTAATTCCAGTGAATTGGATTATGTTCATTCAAACAGGTGAGGGTAGATCTCCTTTGCTGAATGTACCCATTCAAATGCAAATTTCATCCGGAAACATTCTCACAGCCATATTTAGAAATAATGTTTTATCAGGTACCTGAGTATTCTTTAGCTCATTCAAGTTGATACATAATTTTTTGAGCCTTAAAATTCTTTTATTTTCAATCAATTTTCCCACATTTCTTTATTGGTGCATTATAGTAGTACATAATGTGTTACATAAAATTAATCACAACATGGTTCCAAAGTCAAAAACTATAAAAAGAAATGAAGTGAGAAGTTTTCTTTTTAGTCCCCCTTATCTTCCAGTTCATCAAATGTGTAGTATTTTGGAGAAGTAAACAAGAAATTCTAATGAAGTGTGATAGTACACTCAGTCTTTTCATTATCAGTGATTCTTGGTAAGGTTTCAGGGTTCTGAGAGCAGGCTATTTCAGAACTCTAGGCTGTGAAACCCAGTAATAACTATTTTAATATTTATCAAAGAGAGGTGTAAAAAGACTGAGAAACACTGAGAAATTAGTAAGTTTCCACAAATGAAATAAAATGGTTCTTTGGCCTACTTCTTGGAATATCTGTTGCAATAATCACCTGTGTGTGTGGCATCTTTCTTGAGGTTACTTATATGAGAATGTGACCTGAAGTAATTCAAATGTGTTCACTCTGGCCACTTCTCACTAAAATGTGTGAGTTAAAACTAACAGTAATACTTCTGTCTGGATACAGAATCTAGCTAAGCAGAAATTACTTATTTCCAAGTTGCATTTTATTGCATGTAATTATATATATATATATATATATATATATATATATATATATATATATATATATATATATATATGTAATATGTTGTACATAGCATTGTATAAATTTATATTTGTTTTACAATATTACTATGCAATGTAATTGTAATATTTTCAAGTCCTATGGAATGAGACTCCTCCTTTCATGATTGTATTCTTATGAAAAGTTACAGAAATGAGTAAATTAGTCTTTCAGAAAATTTTTCGAGTCTACTATTATTTAAATATGTGCACCTAAAGTTTCTTATCAATACAAAAGATGTTTTATCCTGAACAAAGGAATCTGCTTTGCTTTTCATGAAACCTTTAAAAAAATTTTAGCATACATTCCTTTTCATTTTAAAATCTGCAGTCTGTTATATAACCTACAGGCTACATGAGTGAGGTAATCTGCTTTCTTCTTTATTGGAGGGGAAATGTTTCCCTGTGACACCATGTAATTTGCTTTGCAACAATTATTGCTATTTGTAACCATATCTTGTGATCACAAGACACATGAAGCTGAATTTAGAATCTGTTGAGAACACAGAAGGCAGCAGTACTATTTCTAAATGTCATTGACTTAATGATTTTAAACTCATAAAAATTTTAGAAGTTCAAAGTATCAATCCAAATCATCCATTTCTGAAATGTACTTTACATAAATTGCTTGGTGCATGTTGTTCCAAAGGACTATTTTAATGCATCATTTTATTTTACCAAATCCTTGTGATTTCTTAACCTCATTTCCAGTGAGATAATTTATCAGACAACTTATCTCTAGATCCTATTTTTAAATATTACCTAATCTGAATGTCATGTGTTCTATATTGTTTGGGAGTCAGACTTAGAAGCATATGGTGCCTTATAATTCTTTTCATCCCTTTGATTAATGAATCAAAAAGTGTAAAAAATCATAAAAGTGTAAAAAACCTATATCTTTTATCAATTACTTTAGATAGAATTTACAAATGTTTCTTTGCACTTTATCTGGCTTATATTTCCTTTAAAAAAACTATCAATGGATTCAATCTTGAATCACAGATTAAACAGGAGACAAATATTTTTGTTTGAACACCTTTTCTTAAGCATAATTTCAGAGTTCATATATACTCGTCATATATTTTTCATGGATTTCTTAAAATGTATTAACTTAATACTTCAAATAAGTTTAGATTATACAATAGAAAAAGAAAAGCAGCATAACATTCATCCTGAAATGTTATTTTCCTTAAAAAGGGATAAAGCAGGATATTAGTGCCAATTTTAGCAATGGGTAGTCATGTGACAAACAACAGTAATGAATCACCCCAGTATCTTCCACTGATAACTGAAGTTTACATTTGGGAAAATCACTTTGTATGAATTTATGATGAGAAATCAGGGAAAGGGTAAAAACCTTTGCAGCTGTCTCAAATTCTTTTTTTGGAAATAAGAGGAGTATAAATAAATAAATATCATATCTCATCTTGAGTTGTTTTCATGACTTGAGTATACTGTTAAGAGTGAAGGAAATTACCCAGAGGGTCAATTTCTTTAGGTCACAGGATTTCAACAGAAAAAGCAGTCTACAAATTCTCCTGGTTTGAAAGCAATGATTTCTAATTCCTAGTTCCTCCCTTTGTCCACAGTGTGTTCATCTGGAAAACATTTAGTCATTTCTGAGGAGATCCCCAAATGAGGCAACCTCTGGTCCAGTGTCTGCCTCCCATAAAAGGTCAAATACGTGACCAACTAGGGCATAGTGTTTCTGAAGACATATGGAAGAAATAATTGACTAAAAGGGACTCTAATCACTTTAAAGGATAGATGCATCTCTTAAAAAGAAAAGTGTACTCTCTCACTATGTCCCACATTTTCATAAAAACAAAAGCTTCCTTCCCCAAAGCTAAAGAAAAATATTAAAATACTTCAATAGAATGTGGTACTATTTCTCATTTTCTACAGGGCTATGCTAAATTTACAGGACACATTTGTCATTAAATTATCATAATGTGTTAATTGGAGTTGAATTAATTAAAATAAATATTAGAATATAAATAATATTTCATAAATGAGTATCTAAGGTAAAAATAATTTAATAATTTTAAATTAGTAATTATTCATCAGAATTTTCCCCTGCTAATTTATCTTCCAAGATTTGGATTACAAGATACCATGATCTTTCAGTGAAACCATTCATTTAAAACTATCATTAAGTGAACTTCACCTCTTTAACATTTTATGGTGTAAGATTTTCAGAGCCTTAGAAAATGTCTTATTTTCCTGAGTAGTATTTCAGACTTCTGTGAAAAAATGAATAGTTTTTGGAAAAGGGGACGATTGAAGTCAGTGTTGTCGGCGGGATTGCCCATATACTACTCTGCTCATATACTTTCCTTTCTTCCAACTTATAGCACTCACTTTTCTTTTGGTAACTGCTTTCAAGTTTCTGTTCTTTATCCTTCAGTAAAAGAAACACTGAAACAAACATTTTTTTTTATATGCAAAAAGCACCATTTTTTGTCTAAATCTTTAAAAATGATGAAATAACTACAGAATATGGTGCCCTGATGCTGACATTGTGACACGTAAAGAAGAAACAATACCATGCTAACTACAATTTTAATCTTACAATCCAGATGAATGTACTACATTATAAATTGTTCATAGCCTACAACTCTGGATTTAATTAGCCATTTCATAACCTCATGCTGTAGGTCAAATGGGGTCATAAACAATATAAATGGCTTACCTCAAATTGACATCATTATAAGAAAGTAACTTGAAACACATGCTTTATTAGTAGATTTAGTATCATCTTCATAGGAAAGATAACCTATGGTACCAGAATTATTAATTTTCTTTTTGCAACAGATCAGAATCAAATTCCATGTGTATTAAATAAGGGAAGAAACAAAATTGGAGTTTCACAAAATAGAACCTACAAAATTTGGTCATTCTTTTCCTTCCTCCCTCCCTCCCTCCCTCCCTCCCTTCCTTCCTTCCTTCCTTTCTTTTTTAATACTAAGGATTGAACCTGGAGGCACTTAAATGCTAAGTCACATCCACAGCCTTTTTATTTTTAATTTTGAGATAGAATCTTGCTAAGTTCTTTAGGGCCTCACTAAATTGCTGAGGTTGGCTTTGAACTTGAAATCCTCCTGCCTCAGCTTCCCAAGATGCTGGGATTACAGGTGTGTGCACTCTGTCCGACAGAATTTGATCATTATTAATCATGATGATCTCTTCAAAACCTTAGATAAGGAGATATTAAATAGCTGAGATTGAGTAATTTTGGGCTGGGGATATAGTTCAGTGGTTTTAATCCCCAGCACTACCAAAAAGAATTTGAGATATCTTTAGAAATTATTATTCTTTGTTATTGACTGAGATTCCAGAGGGAAGATTTCAGACTTAGGATGTATTTCCAGTAATAAGCCTAGAACTTAATACAAAATATTTGTTGAATGACAATGCATATCAAATTAATATTTTAAAAAGACAACCTCAAAACTGAGTAAATTTAGAGGTAATACTAGTGTATCAGAGCATTTAACTCACCTTATGAAGAGAGATGCCTTGAGAGCTGTGTATAATTTTGTGGTCTTTCATATGAAAATAAAAGCAAAGATTTGAAGATTTCTGTAAAACTGCTATAGAAGATAACTATTTTGTTGCTTATCATCCCCTACATTAGATTGTGTGGTATTCCTTCTACAATTTAATATTAGGGAAAGTTTGTCCTACTGAATTGAAGCCTATTAAAAATTCTCTAGCCTATTAAAATTCCTTCCTTCCTCTATATGCCCAGCAGGACATGAAGATAAATTTAATGCCCAATTATATTTTGCATTTTAGGTTGGGAGATTTGTAGTTATCTTTTTTTCCATGTTTCTCATTTTATTTTTGTAGCACAATCCTTTTTTTAGAAAAAGTATGTCTCTGTTTTATCTACCCTTTATCTTTATCTCCAGTTCTTCTTTGACATTTCAAAAAGTATTGTTCATAGTTCATGAAACACTCCTTGTCTTTCATGATATTCTGTCAGCAAATACTTATTAAATGCTTACTAGGTGTCCGGCCCTGTTGTGACTATTCTGTTGACTGACTGATTACTCTCCCTCATCCCATTTGCTCTTCCGACTTCTGCTCTGTGGTGGCATAGGCCCAGTATGGTTCTGTCATTGGTTTTATGATTTTTCTCACTGTAATCTGCACCTGGCTTTAGGGACAAAATTTCTTAGTTGAAACTCTCAGAATCAGATATACTTTAGAAATCAGAATTTTTGGAGTTTAGAAAAGCCATACGATATACCTACCATGTGTTATTTAACAACCTCCACAGGGAGAGGGGCAGTACCCTATAATTAAGTATATTAATATTTCTGCAGTAAAATATGAGTATTTCCATGACATGAGATAAAGACCATAAATAACTTCACTACAATCCTTATCATGTTTTGTTGGCAAATGAGTTTTGCCCTAAGTTTAATAAAAAGCTTTTGGTTTTCAAACCACTGCAGATCTCAAAATTGCAGATAGATAAGGAATTGTAGAACTCTTTTTTTATTATTATTTTTAGTTGTAGAAGGACACAATTATTTTATTAACTTATTTTGTGTGGTGCTGAGGACAGAATCTAGTACCTCACATGTGCTAGGTAAGCGCTCTATGACTGAGCTACAACTTCAACCCAGAGTTCTTAAACTCTAGTGTAAATACTTTAGGTCTACTGGCTCTCAAATCTGTCTGGCCCTACATAATATGATGCTGGGGAATGAAACCAGGGCCTCATGAATGTTAGGTAGCCACTCTGCCAATGAACTATAGTCTTAGCCCTTGTCCTGTTTTTAATAGCTTCTGTAAAGGATCTGTCCTCACTAATTTTTAATATCCCAATTTGTATTGAAGCAAATTTATTTAACCCACTGAACTCTTTCTTGGCTCTTTATTCTGTTTAGCTTTAACATCATCACTAAGTTTTATGGAATCCATTATAGTTATCCTGAACTTGCCTCCCATCCTTGTCACAGCATCTGTTATGACTCAGGCCTTCATTACTCTTCTCCTGGTTTTGTGGCTTCTCAAACTAGACTGGATTGACTAATTTATCCATGCACTATGTTAGACATCAGGAAATACAAGAAGACAGACTTTAGGTTCCTCATTCATAAGTGCCTTTTCTTAGTGGGGAAAACTATGAGAAGACTGGTTAAATAAATTAGGGAACATTTGGTACAATGGACTATTTTGTAACCATTCGGGAGGATGAACTAACTCCATATGCCAAGTATCAAGGCATTTTAAGAAATGTATGTCACAGAACAGTATAGTGAGATCTTATAGACAGAATGTCTCTATTGAGAAAGTTCTGGAAAATTGCACACCAAATCATAGCAATGTCTCTGGACCCTTGGAACTTTATTTTCTGATTTGTTTAGTGTTTTAAAAAATGAGAATACATATTTTTAATCTGAAAAAAAAGAAAAAAGAGATATAACAAAAAGTGACTAACTTTGCCTAAGACATGAAAATCTCAGGGAAATTTTGCTTTGGACTCATAAATGGACATTCCTTTTAATGCAAATACCAGGTTCAAGGGCACCCAGTTCCTAAGGGGTAGAGTGTTCTGGAAATGGCATATCTGGTGCTGGAGGGAAGCTTCAAGGGGAAAGCAGGTAAATTGAGGTGAGATATCAGATTGTGAAGGTTCTCAATTATTGTTTGGAAATATGGACCCAATTTAGTTAGCAGGGAGCCTCTGGAAGTTGTTATTTTAAAAATACATTTTTAATTTTGAAGCAATTTTAGATGTATAGAAAAGTTAACATGTGTTCTCCTGTAACACCTCACACAGTCTGTCTTCCTCCACGTCATCTTACATTACTGTGGTATCTTTGTCAAAACCATAAGAAACCAACTGATAAATTACTGTCAACTGAACTCTAGTCTTTCTTCAGATTTTATGTTTTCCCATTAATGTCCCTTTTCTGTACCAGGAGCCAATTTGGGATCGTACATTTAGTTGTTGGTCTCCTTTGAAGCTCTATGAATTCTTTTTTTTTTTTTTTTTTTTAATTTTTTATTGTTGGCTGTTCAAAACATTACATAGTTCTTGATATATCATATTTCACAATTTGATTCAAGTGGGTTATGAGCTCCCATTTTTACCCCATATACAGATTGCAGAATCGCATCAGTTACACATCCATTGATTTACATATTGCCATACTAGTGTCTGTTGTATTCTGCTGCCTTTCCTATCCTCTACTATCCCCCCTCCCCTCCCCTCCCCTCCCCTCTTCTCTCTCTGCTCCCTCTACTGACATTCGTTTGTCCCCCTTATATTATTTTTCCCCTTCCCCTCACTTCCTCTTGTATGTACTTATGTATAACTCTGAGGGTCTCCTTCCATTTCCATGCATTTTCCCTTCTCTCTCCCTTTCCCTCCCACCTCTCATCCCTGTTTAATGTTAATCTTCTTCTCATGCTCTTCGACCCTACTCTGTTCTTAGTTACTCTCCTTATATCAAAGAAGACATTTGGCATTTGTTTTTTAGGGATTGGCTAGCTTCACTTAGCATAATCTGCTCTAATGCCATCCATTTCCCTGTAAATTCTATGATTTTGTCATTTTTTAATGCAGAGTAATACTCCATTGTGTATAAATGCCACATTTTTTTTTATCCATTCATCCATTGAAGGGCATCTAGGTTGGTTCCACAGTCTAGCTATTGTGAATTGTGCTGCTATGAACATCGATGTAGCAGTGTCCCTGTAGCATGCTCTTTTTAGGTCTTTAGGGAATAGACCGAGAAGGGGAATAGCTGAGTCAAATGGTGGCTCCATTCCCAGCTTTCCAAGAAATCTCCATACTGCTTTCCAAATTGGCTGCACCAATTTGAAGTCCCACCAGCAATGTACAAGTGTACCCTTTTCCCCACATCCTCGCCAGCACTTGTTGTTTGACTTCATAATGGCTGCCAATCTAACTGGAGTGAGATGGTATCTTAGGGTGGTTTTGATTTGCATTTCTCTGACTGCTAGAGATGGTGAGCATTTTTTCATGTACTTGTTGATTGATTGTATGTCCTCCTCTGAGAAGTGTCTGTTCAGGTCCTTGGCCCATTTGTTGATTGGGTTGTTTGTTCTCTTATTGTCTAATTTTTTGAGTTCTTTGTACACTCTGGATATTAGGCATCTATCTGAAGTGTGAGGAGTAAAGATTTGTTCCCAGGATGTAGGCTCTCTATTTACCTCTCTTATTGTATCTTTTGCTGAGAAAAAACTTTTTAGTTTGAGTAAGTCCCATTTGTTGATTCTAGTTATTAACTTTTGTGCTATGGGTGTCCTATTGAGGAAATTGGAGCCCGACCCCACAGTATGTAGATCGTAGCCAACTTTTTCTTCTATCAGACGGCGTGTCTCTGATTTGATATCAAGCTCCTTGATCCATTTCGAATTAACTTTTGTGCATGGCGAGAGAAAGGGATTCAGTTTCATTTTGTTGCATATGGATTTCCAGTTTTCCCAGCACCATTTGTTGAAGATGCTATCCTTCCTCCATTGCATGCTTTTAGCCCCTTTATCAAATATAAGGTAGTTGTAGTTTTGTGGATTGGTTTCTGTGTCCTCTATTCTGTACCATTGGTCCACCCGCCTGTTTTGGTACCAGTACCATGTTGTTTTTGTTACTATTGCTCTGTAGTATAGTTTGAAGTCTGGTATCGCTATACCGCCTGATTCACACTTCCTGCTTAGCATTGTTTTTGCTATTCTGGGTCTTTTGTTTTTCCATATGAATTTCATGATTGCTTTCTCTATTTCTACAAGAAATGCCGTTGGGATTTTGATTGGCATTGCATTAAACCTATAGAGAACTTTTGGTAATATCGCCATTTTGATGATGTTAGTTCTGCCTATCCATGAACAGGGTATATTTTTCCATCTTCTAAGATCTTCTTCTATTTCTCTCTTTAGGGTTCTGTAGTTTTCATTGTATAAGTCTTTCACCTCTTTTGTTAGGTTGATTCCCAAGTATTTTATTTTTTTTGAAGATATTGTGAATGGAGTGGTTGTCCTCATTTCCATTTCAGAGGATTTGTCGCTGATATACAGGAATGCCTTTGATTTATGCGTGTTGATTTTATATCCTGCCACTTTGCTGAATTCATTTATTAGCTCTAATAGTGTCTTTGTAGACCCTTTTGGGTCTGCTAGGTATAGAATCATGTCATCTGCAAATAGTGATAATTTAATTTCTTCTTTTCCTATTTTGATGCCTTTAATTTCTTTCGTCTGTCTAATTGCTCTGGCCAGTGTTTCGAGAACTATGTTGAACAGAAGTGGTGAGAGAGGGCATCCCTGTCTTGTTCCAGATTTTAGAGGGAATGCCTTCAATTTTTCTCCATTCATAATGATGCTAGCCTGAGGCTTAGCATAGATTGCTTTTACAATATTGAGGTATGTTCCTGTTATCCCTAGTTTTTCTAGAGTTTTGAACATAAAGGGATGCTGTACTTTGTCGAATGCTTTTTCTGCATCTATCGAGATGATCATATGATTCTTATTTTTAAGTCTATTGATGTGGTGAATAACATTTATTGATTTCCGTATATTGAACCAGCCTTGCATCCCAGGGATGAATCCTACTTGATCATGGTGCACAATTTTTTTGATATGTTTTTGTATCCGATTCGCCAGAATTTTATTGAGGATTTTTGCATCTAGGTTCATTAGAGATATTGGTCTGTAGTTTTCTTTCTTTGAAGTGTCTTTGTCTGGTTTAGGTATCAGGGTGATGTTGGCCTCGTAGAATGAATTTGGAAGTTCTCCCTCTTTTTCTATTTCCCGAAGTAGCTTGAAAAGTATTGGTATTAGTTCCTCTTTAAAGGTTTTGTAAAACTCTGCTGTATACCCATCCGGTCCTGGGCTTTTCTTAGTTGGTAGTCTTTTGATGGTTTCTTCTATTTCGTCAATTGATATTGGTCTGTTTAGGTTGTCTATATCCTCCTGACTCAATCTGGGCAGATCATATGACTTAAGAAATTTATCTATGCCTTCACTATCTTCTAATGTATTGGAGTATAAGGATTCTAAATAATTTTTGATTATCTTCTGTATTTCTGAAGTGTCTGTTGTGATATTGCCTCTTTCATCCCGTATGTTAGTAATTTGAGTTCTCTCTCTTCTTCTCTTCGCTAGCATGGCTAAGGGTCTGTCGATTTTGTTTATTTTTTCAAAGAGCCAACTTTTAGTTTTGTCAATTTTTTCAATTGTTTCTTTTGTTTCAATTTCATTAATTTCAGCTCTGATTTTAATTATTTCTTGCCTTCTACTTCTTTTGCTGTTGTTTTGCTCTTCTTTTTCTAGGATTTTGAGATGAAGTATGAGATCATTTATTTGTTGGTTTTTTCTTTTTTTAAGGAATGAACTCCAAGCAATGAATTTTCCTCTTAGAACTGCTTTCAATGTGTCCCATAGATTCCGATATGTTGTGTCTGTGTTTTCATTAATCTCTAAGAATTTTTTAATTTCTTCCTTGATGTCTTCTATAACCCATTGATCATTCAGTAACCTATTGTTCATTCTCCAAGTGATGTCTTCTTTTCCCTTCCTTCTTTTATCGTTGATTTTCAGTTCCATTCCATTATGATCAGATAGGATGCATGGTATTATCTCTACTCCTTTATATTGTCTAAGAGTTTCCCTGTGACATAATATATGATCTATTTTTGAGAAGGATCCATGTGCTGCTGAGAAAAAAGTGTAACTGCTTGATGTTGGGTGGTATATTCTATATATGTCAATTAAGTCTAGGTTATTAATTGTGTTATTGAGTTCTATAGTTTCTTATTCAACTTTTGTTTGGAAGATCTGTCCACTGGTGATAGAGGTGTGTTGAAGTCTCACATGATTATTGTATGGTGGTCTATTAGACTCTTGAACTTGAGAAGAGTTTGTTTGATGAACATAGCTGCACCATTGTTTGGGGCATATATATTTATGATTGTTATGTCTTGTTGGTGTATGGTTCCCTTAAGCAGTATGTAGTGTCCCTCTTTATCCCTTTTGATTAACTTTGGCTTGAAATCTATTTTATTTGATATGAGTATGGATACTCCTGCTTGTTTCCGAAGTCCATATGAGTGATATGATTTTTCCCAACCTTTCACCTTCAGCCTATGTATGTCTTTTCCTATCAAATGCGTCTCCTGTAGGCAGCATATTGTTGGGTCTTGTTTTGTGATCCATTCTACTAGCCTGTGTCTCTTGATTGGTGAGTTTAAGCCATTAACATTTAGGGTTATTATTGAGATATGGGTTGTTCTTCCAGCCATATTTGTTTATTTCTGTTACTAAACATGGTTTGTTTTCCTCTTTGATTATTTTCCCCCCCTTTACTGTCCTACCTCCCACTGTTGGTTTTCATTGTTATTTTCCATTTCCTCTTCCTGTAATGTTTTGCCGAGGATGTTTTGATGAGATGGTTTCCTAGCTGCAAATTCTTTTAACTTTTGTTGATCGTGGAAGGTTTTAATTTCATCTTCCATCCTGAAGCTTAATTTCACTGGATACACAATTCTTGGTTGGAACCCCTTTTCTTTCAGTGTTTGAAATATGTTATTCCAGGATCTTCTAGCTTTCAGAGTCTGTGTTGAAAGATCAGCTGTTATCCTGATTGGTTTACCCCTAAATGTAATCTGCTTCCTTTCTCTTGTAGCTTTTAAAATTCTCTCCTTATTCTGTATGTTGGGCATCTTCATTATAATGTGTCTAGCTGTGGATCTCTTATGATTTTGCACATTCGGCATCCTGTAGGCTTCTAGGATATGGGATTCTGTCTCATTCTTCAAGTCTGGGAAGTTTTCTCGTATTATTTCATTGGATAGATTGATCATTCCTTTGGTTTGGACCTCTATACCTTCCTGTATCCCAATGACTCTTAGGTTTGGTCTCTTTATTTTATCCCATATTTCTTGGATGTTCTGCTCATGGTTTCTTAACAGTCTTGCTGAGCTGTCTATGTTCTTTTCAAGTTGAAATACTTTATCTTCATTGTCTGATGTTCTGTCTTCTAAGTGTTCTACTCTGCTTGTAGTATTCTCAATTGAGTTTTTAAGTTGGCTTATTGCTTCCTGCATTTCTAGGATTTCTGTTTTTTTGTTTTTTATAACCTCTATTTCCCTGTATAGTTGATCTTTTGCTTCTTGGATTTGTTTATGTAATTCATTGTTGAAGTGATCTTTCATTGTCTGATTTTGCTGTCTGATGTCTTCCTTGAGACTCCAGATCATCTGAAGCATGTATATCCTGAATTCTTTATCTGACATTCCATCTGCTGCAGCTATTACCTCTTCTAACGTTGAGTTGACCTGCAATGCTTGTGGTCCTTTCTTTCCTTGTCTCTTCATACTGTTCGCGTTCCTTTCTACTTGGTGAAACTGTTGTGCTATTGAATTTTCCCCCTATAAATTTATATTGGTCTTGTATAGTTGCAAAGTCTCCCTCGCAGGCGCGGGCGGCGGCTCTGTCCCTCTGCGGGCCGCTAGGCTTGTTCTGTCGGTGGTCACAGTTCTGTCTACTTTGCAGGCGCAGGCAGCGGCACTGCCCCTCTGCAGGCCTCTGGGGCTGTACTGCCAGTGGGTCGCAGGTCCGCCTACCTTGTAGGCGTGGGGGGGGGGCGGCTCTACCCTTCCTCAGGCCACTGGGCCTGTTCTGTCTCTCGGTTGCAAGTCTGGCCTGTTCTGATGGTGGTCACAGTTCCGTCTACCTTGCAGGCGCAGGGGGGAGGGGGCGGCTCTGCCTCTCAGCAGGCCGCTGCTCCTCTTCTGCCGGTGGGTCGCAGGCCCGCCTACCTTGCAGGAGTGATTGGAAGCTCTGTCCCGCCGCGGGCCACTGGGCCTTTTCTGTCGGTGGTCACCGTTCCACCTACCTGGGAGGCGCGGGGGGTGGGGGGCGGCTCTGCCCCTCAGCAGGCCACTGGGCCTGCTCTGTGCGTGGTCACAGTTCCCTCTACCTTGCCGGTGCAGGGGGAGGGGGCGGCTCTGCCTCTCAGCAGGCCGCTGCTCCTCTTCTGCTGGTGGGTCGCAGGCCCGCCTACCTTGCAGGAGTGATTGGAAGCTCTGTCCCGCCGCGGGCCACTGGGCCTTTTCTGTCCGTGGTCACAGTTCCCCTACCTGGCAGGCGCGGGGGGTGGGGGCCGGCTCTGCCCCTCAGCAGGCCGCTGGGCCTGCTCTGTGCGTGGTCACAGTTCCCTCTACTTTGCCGGCGCAGGGGGAGGGGGCGGCTCAGCCTCTCAGCAGGCCGCTGCTCCTCTTCTGCCGGTGGGTCGCAGGCCCGCCTACCTTGCAGGAGTGATTGGAAGCTCTGTCCCACCGCGGGCCACTGGGCCTTTTCTGTCGGTGGTCACCTGGCAGGCGCGGGGGGTGGGGGGTGGCCCTGCCCCTCAGCAAGCCGCTGGGCCTGCTCTGTGCGTGGTCACAGTTCCCTCTACCTTGCCGGTGCAGGGGGAGGGGGCGGCTCTGCCTCTCAGCAGGTCGCTGCTCCTCTTCTGCCAGTGGGTCGCAGGCCCGCCTACCTTGCAGGAGTGACTGGAAGCTCTGTCCCGCCTTGGGCCACTGGGCCTTTTCTGTCCGTGGTCACCGTTCCACCTACCTGGCAGGCGCGGGGGGTGGGGGGCGGCTCTGCCCCTCAGCAGGCCGCTGGGCCTGCTCTGTGCGTGGTCACAGTTCCCTCTACTTTGCTGGCACAGGGGGAGGGGGCGGCTCAGCCTCCCAGCAGGCCGCTGCTCCTCTTCTGCCGGTGGGTCGCAGGCCCGCCTACCTTGCAGGAGTGATTGGAAGCTCTGTCCCACCGCGGGCCACTGGGCCTTTTCTGTCGGTGGTCACCTGGCAGGCGCGGGGGGTGGGGGGCGGCTCTGCCCCTCAGCAGGCCGCTGGGCCTGCTCTGTGCGTGGTCACAGTTCCCTCTACCTTGCCGGTGCAGGGGGAGGGGGCGGCTGTGCCTCTCAGCAGGTCGCTGCACCTCTTCTGCCGGTGGGTCGCAGGCCCGCCTACCTTGCAGGAGTGATTGGAAGCTCTGTCCCGCCGCGGGCCACTGGGCCTTTTCTGTCCGTGGTCACAGTTCCCCTACCTGGCAGGCGCGGGGGGGTGGGGGGCGGCTCTGCCCCTCAGCAGGCCGCTGGGCCTGCTCTGTGCGTGGTCACAGTTCCCTCTACTTTCGCTCTATGAATTCTTGTCTCTCCTTTTTTTTTTTTAATGAACCTTTACAGTTCTGAGGGGTGCTGATCAGCAAGTTTATAGAGTACCCCTCAATTTGGTTTTGTCTTATCCCATGATTAGACTGAAGTTAAGGTTTTGAAAATAGTATCACAGAGGCTAAGGGCCCTTCTTATCACATCATATTAGAGTGCACATAATATCCACATGACATCACTGCTGATGTCAAACTTGATCACTTCATTTTAAGGTATTTGCTAGATTTCTCCATTGTAAGTTTTTCAAGAGTATTCCTCTTTTCATTCTCTCCAGGCTTTTAAATTTTATAGAGTGAGATTTGAATTGATATTTAATATAATCTTCTTAGTTAAGTGATGGGAGGAGTGTAGAAACAGGAGGGCCAGCATGTTAGCTTTAGTTGTTACAATAATTGAAGTGAAAGATGACAATCAACAGAATGCTCAGTGGCAATGGCAGGTAAAGGATTGGAGGTATTTGAGTGTTTGTGGGCAATAGGTAGCTTACGACAGGCTTTAAAAAAAACAGAAAATCTGGGCTGGGGTTGTGGCTAAGTGGTAGAGCATTGCTTAGCATGTGTGAGGCACTGGGTTCGATTCTCAGCACCACATATAAATAAATAAATGAATAAGTAAATAAATAAATAAAATAAAATAAAGGTCCATCAAAAAAGTTAAAAAAAAGAAACAGAAAATCAAAACCACAATGACATACTACATCACACACATTGGGATGGCCACACACACAAAAAAAAATTCCAATAACAAGTGTTGGTGAAGATGTGGAGACATTAAGAGTCTATATACACTGCCGTGGGAATGTAAAATGGTACAGTCACTTTGGAAAACAGTCTGCCAGTTCCTCAAAAAAATCCAACGTATTTACCATTTGATGCAACAATTCCACTTCTGGGTATACACCCAACAGAAATGAAAACATATGCACACACAAAAAATGTATACACAAATATTCAATGATAGCTTATTCATTATAACCAAGTGGCATCAACCACCCAAGTGTTCACCAATCAATGAAATGGATAAACAAAATGTGCTGTATGTGTACAATGGAATATTATTCAGTAACAAAAAGGGATAAAATGCTGATACATGTTACAACATACAGGAAGTTTCAAACACTATGCTAAGTGAAAGAAGCTAGTCACAAAAGACCAGGATTCTATTATCTGAAATGTTTAGAAAGGAGATAAGCTAGAGACAAGAAAGTAAAATAGTCCCTTCTTATTCAAGGAGTGATGTGTTATCTTATTCCAAGATACCCCCATAGATGCCTGAAAGCATGGATTAATGTGTTGTGATTCTGCAACAATGAATCTGATAACTGAAACAGCTATTAAGGTAAGTTGGTGGGTAGCAATCTACAGTGGACAAATGGATGATTTGTGTCCTGGGCAGGATGTAAGGAGATGGTGTAGGAGTTTATCATACTACTCAGGACAGGGAACAATTCAATTCTTATTAACTGTTTATTTCTACAATATTCCATTTAATATTTTCAGACAGAAGTTGTCTACAGGAAAGCAACCAAGGGAAGCAAAACTAGGGATAAGGGGGCAACTGCAAATCAGTGATTGCTTAGGGTTAGGGCAGTAGGTGATCATGACAGGATTAGGCTATTGTAGGTAAATGGTATAGAATTTACTTTGAGGGTGAAAAAATGTTCTCAATTTATTATGATGAGGGTTGTACAACTCTAAAACAAAAAGCATATGACTTATTGAAATTATTATAAGAAAAAACTGGAACATGTGGTAGGAGAGCTATACTTGTTCAAATTACAGTCATTCAAAATGCAGTGCTGGTGGGACATAATAGGTATAGATGTTGAGCAGCCTAGAAACAACATTGGGGTTAGAGATATGGAATCATAAACATTAACACAGAAGATCTGACAGATCCTAAATTCAGGTAGCCCAACTTACTAAATACAGTAACTTAAGAGAAGGTTTAAGGGCACTCTCAACATTTAATAGCACCGACTTTCAGGGGTTAACACAGAATTAAGGGCTTGACCCTAGTCTTGTCATGCAAGACAACACTGAGACTGGCTGTTCATAATAGCATTATTCATCATAACCAATTTTCAACCAGTTGTCTTTGTTTTATAATAAAATGTTTTAGCTTTGGCTATGTCTTTTAAGTAATCTGGAGAATATTTGGGGATAATAAGTTAAAATTTAAAGTTATATTAATTTAAAATAAAACATTTTTGTACAGCTTACAAAGTATGTGAGCCTGGAATTATTTTACTTCCTCACTGAAGAGAACTGGTTAAGCCATAAAACCTAACTGGCTACATAGGCCATCATAGTTATTCTGTGGAATCTTATCTTATACCTGCCGTATCTCTCCTTGCTCACTCTTAATATTACCTGGTGTAGACAGGAATTCCATACTAAGGGTAATTGCAATTGAAAGTGTGTGTGGCGGGGAGGCACAACAAAAAAATAAAAACAAGTGATTCCACTAACTCTTTTGATGATCATGTACCCTTTGTTTGGCATTAGTATATGTTCAGTTTTTAAACCCAGAAAGAAAGATACTTCACAAATTACAGAAGATATAGATTTCTGCTTGTTCCTTTTCATAAAAATTACTTTAACTAGAGTATCAACTAACTAATATGGCAGAATTTATGAGATAGTGAGCATATCTTTCACACAGTTGGCCCAAGGTTTCATTTAGTAGTTCTAAGACCTGATCTACAGTTATGAAATTCCAAGCTTGTGTTTGAATTCAGGACTAAATAAAAATGAAATGACTACTAGTATGCATTATTTTAATTTTTTATTAATAAAATAGAAACTTGGACTCTAGACAACTGTTTTGATCTTATATCTTATATCCCACATAATGGAGTGGCAATAGTTTATAAAAGGACTTGGGTGAGAACAGTCAATATATCAGTTTCAACAAAAATACAGATTAGGATGTCTAAAGTTCAGTAAATGAAAATTTAAATGGAGCAAATTAAATATTAGAAATCATAGGAGTCTCTCCCTTAAACAAGTGGGACCTCCTTTAATTATCTTCATCATAGCCACTTGCAATCACAAGAAAATTCAGTAAGATCAATCACGTTGTGTAACCCCTAAGGGAAAAAACTGAGGGAACTCATGGGTAATTTTCACAGCTTCATTATAAAGTCCAAGATCTGAAAGAAACATGTAAGCAAACATTAAATTCACCATGAAAAGCTGTAACATTAATCATTATCTAAAAGATTTCTATTTCTCTTTTCTCTCCCTTTTAGAGGTCAACTTATTTTCACAACCCAATTTCTAAAATTCAGACATAAATCATTTTTTGTAGTTCAAAAATAGAAGAGACATGGAAAACAGGAGACAATCCACTTTTTGTCCATTATATAGGCAGTTTCTGCCTGGTCCATTTTAGGTGTTACTGCATTGTTCCATGCCTTCAATTCATATATTAAAATAAATATTATTTTTATCATATTTAAAAAATTTCTCTTCTATAAATATTAGACTTTGCTGAGTTTTCTTTGTATACAAGCAAAGACTAAGAAGCAGGCAAAAATGTCCTCCCATTTTTCTATGGGATTGGAAAACTATAGAAATTGAAAATATGGCAGGTCTGTGACTCAATACCAACACATAATAAGAAGAGAATTGTTTTCCTCCTAATTACATAAAACCATTAAATACTAGAATGCTTTATTTACCAAAAGGATTGTTATCTTCTTTAAACTGGACATAAGATGCACACATGATGGTTGCTTTTGCTGTTACTCTGCCAACTACTTCCACGATTCCAGAAATTTCTTCATCAAGCTAAAACATTGAATGTTAATTTGGTGTTATCTTATTTTCAGTTGATAATTAATTTGGAAAACTGTTATATAGTTTACTTATCTTTCGAATTATACAGTTTATTAATCTTTCATTGTAACAAAGTAACTTTAAAATTTGCCAATGTTAAAACTGAAGTGTAGCTTTTTAAAAAATGTTAAGTAGTTAACTGTCAGTATGTTACAAATCCTGTTAACCTTTTAGTTATAGGTTACTGAAAATGTCCAGAATTTATACAAACAGTAATTTGTTTTAAAAAGACCCAATGAGAGGAACTTCATATAATTTTTATTTCAAAAAGAGTGAAATGTACACACTTACAAACAGCATAATAGATTTATCTTCATAAAAGCCAAGCAAGTGTTTTTAAACACATTAAACATTAAATGCATAAATGAGAACCGAAAATATGTAAAACAAAAATAAAAATAAAAGTCAGGTTTGGTGGCATCTGCCTATAGTTTCAGCTACTCAGGAGGTTGAGGCAGGAGTATTGCTTGGATCTCCAGCAGTTGGAGATCATCTTGGGCACATAGCAAGACCCTGACTCAGGGAAGGAAGGGGTGTGAGGGGTGGGAGAGAAAGAAAAAAGATTAAAAGAGAAAGATAGAAACTCAAATTCTTGAGGAAGGAAGAAGTAAACAGAAAAATTTTATTATGTGATTTTATCTTCTTTCATAAGGAATGAGAACTGTTACCCAACCAACACTTAAAGGATATATTAAAAAAATCATAAGCCCAAAGAATCATAAGTTGAAAATGTAAAGGAAAATACACCAAGAGAACAGGAATTTAATTTTATAGCTAGGGAAGGTTTTTTTGTTTTTGTTTTTGTTTTGGGGGGGGGGGGGCGGGTACCAGGGATTGAACTCAGGTGCACTTGACCACTGAGCCACATTCCCAGCCCTATTTTGTATTTTATTTAGGGACAGGGTCTCATTGAGTTGCTTAGTGCCTTGCTTTTGCTGCGCCTGGCTTTGAACTCCTGATCCTCCCGTCTCAGCCTCGGAAGCACTGGGATTACAGGTGGGCATGGTGGGTCAGCTAGGGAAGTTTTTATAAGCTCCTTCTTATATTCACTCCAAACAATCAGAAACACCAACAAACCAATCCAAGATAAAGAATTAAACATATAGAAGTTAATACTTAAACATACAGGCTCCATCAATTCAATGGTTCCATTTTTTCCTTCTCCATCTGAAAGAATAAACATCTTTCCAGTGGGATGAATCTAAAAATAATAAATATACAATTTTAAAATTTCCACATAAACAAAACTTTTAAATATGTCACTAAAACTACATAATTTTACCAAAGATGAACAGACTGACCCTTACTTAATTATTTGGTTCAAGTTACAATCAAGTGTTATCAGATCTGGCATGGGATGCCTAATTAATTTTGAATTTCAGATAAACAATGAAGTTATTTATTCATTAGAGGCTCCTATTTTCATTTAGAAAATCTGGTAACCCTATGCTAAAATCAAATAAAAGGAGGTAAAAGTGGAATCTTCTGGCAGTCATGATTTAGACTGTACTAAAAACTAAGCATGGAGTAAAAGAACTGATTGCTAGAAAATCTGGATTGTACTCCTAGGTGGCACCTGCTCCTGTCATATAAGAATAACTGATTTCACTCAGTGGATGTGAGGATGAAAAGAATTACAGAAGACTTTATAAATGGTTTTCCTTCAGTGCTCTGAAGTCACTGACTCCAAGACTTTGGGTCTGTTTCTTGCCTGTAGGATGAGTGAGCTGCACCCTAACCTGGGGTAAGATAATGGGCTACTACGGCATCTGGGAGCGACAATCAAATAAACGTTTTATGGAGAAGCAAATTTAAGCAGAAAACGACGTTCATCAAGGACAATTACAGAAGGAAACGGGAGGATGAGCTTAGTTGGCATCAGTCAAATCTGGCTAAACCCCAAACTGAGAAGGCAGACAGGGAGTCAAGTATATAATTCATATAAATACAGAACTGGGTGAGGGGCGCTGGAATTTGGAACCCAGGGCATTCGAAACCACTTAGTTTCCGCGCCATGCAAGTGGCGCCCAAACAGAGCTGCAATGGCTAAAGTGTGGGGAAAGTTTTCTCGTGCGAAACAAAGCAAAAGGAAGGGGAATGAGGCTGAGGCTGACGGTTCTCCTTCCGTTACCCTGACTCCACCACCCAGAAGGTCACGGCTACCCACTGGGAAATCCCAAGACCGCGAGCCCGCGCACCTTTTCCAGCCTTCCTACGAAGCAGACGGGCCTGTCGATGAACTGAGATAGCATGCTGGCGTTGACGCGGGCCTTGGGCAACTCCATTAAGTCAACCATGATTACGCTCGCGGCCGGCGGGAAACGAGCGGACTGAAACTGAACACCCCGCGGGAGTCGGTGGGGATGATTTCCCCGGCACCAATCAGCGAAGGCCGTTGCTCCAGCTCCGCCAATCAAATACGCGGAAGCAGCGAACGTCGTCACGCAGTTCCGGACTAGGCTGGGGAAGGGCGTGAGCAGGTTCTGCCTATGGAAGTGGGAATCAGCTGCTTAGTGACGCGCGGCGTTCCGGAAGTTGTCGGGGTCCGGGCGGAGTGGGCAGTGGAGCCGGGACTAGGAGAGGCGGCGCCCGAGGCTGCTTTCCAGGAGCTCCGGCTTTCTAGCGGCGACACAACCCCGGAAGTGGGGTGGCGGGCTCCGGTGCTGTAGTGGCGGCAGACTGCGGCGCGAGCCTCAGGTACCTCTTCTTGCGGAAGGCACCGCAGCCTTGCTGTTTCTTCTTCTCCCCTCGGCCTGAGTCAAAGAGCTAGGAGGGAGTTGGGAGTCCGCTCCGCCGCAGTGTTCACGGTGCTGTGCACTGACTGTGACAGTTAGCCCACCTCCCCTCTTCGCGGTTCTGCGTGGGAGGCGGAGAGATGCTTGCTGAATGAAGTCTGTGTTTCGGGCTTCTTTCTGATGCCCACCTACCTGAAGCTGGAAAGCGGGGTCGTCAGTGTTAATGACTGGCTTTCGCTGCTAGGTAGCAGAGGGTCGGTAACCTCCAGCTGTGTCACTTTACAGCTCAATTCCCCCAGGTCTAAGAAAAAAGGTTGACGAGATTACCTATGGTCGTTTCTAGTCCTGACATTACGGAGCTGTCAATTCTCTCACTTGCTCCGCTGAGTTATTAGCAAATAGAAGCATCTGTGGGTGGGCATGGAGAGGGCCGCAGGACAGGACCAGAGGAGACAGGCTTAACTAGCTGATTTAACTAAAACAGGTGTGCCTCTTCGTGAGTTACATTCTCCATCCGCAAAACGAGGGGGTTTGATTGATTTGCAAGGTCCTACCTGACTAACTTTTGACCATATGATTAATGGACTCTCCTAACCCATCTGCAATCTTTCCACCATTGCTCTTTCTCGGTAGCCTTCTGAAAGGGAGATCTGGAGATCTGGAAGATAATCTGTTCCAAAAATATTTGGGGGTTTCTCGAATCTGTTGCTGGTTAATAATGTGGTTTGAAAACGGTGAATATTGATTTTAAGGATTTCATCTGGTGGAGCTGGTATCTGCCTTGCTCCAGAGATTTTAGAATGAGTGCTCAAAAAATACCATCAAATGGTGCTGCAGAAATTGGGGAAAAATATCTTAATTGGGTATTATAATTTTGTGGAAACTGGGTATGAGTTCTCCCAAAGCCACAAAATTGTCATTCAACTTTAGATACCTAGCTGGGGTCTTCAATTTAGTCCCACAATTGCGTTATGCAAAGGAGATCTGTTTTGAGACTTCATGTGACAATCTATGATTAAAATCTGATATACCATGTTTAGATGATAGCTTCCTTCCGGGTTCATTTATACCACTTACTGTGTTTGTCTTAATAGTCACTAAAAAGTTCAAAGGATTTCATTAGACAAACGTGGGGTGCATTTTAGTTAGTGATTGTATGAGTGTAACTCATTGAAGTCTATATTTCTGCATAAAGCCTTAAGGTCTTTTGCATTTTAGAATTTCTTTGCAAAGGAATTTATTGTGCAATATACAGAGTACCCATGAATATGTTTCCTAGTTTTTTTTTTTAATGAGAAGTCTTTAAAATACCAGAAAACAAACAATATATTTATAACAGTTAAAGGACCACTTTTAAGCAAAGACTTTTTTTTTTTTTTAAAAGTGAGATGAACAAAAAGGTAATTTAAAACAGCACTTTGGATTTTTTGGAGTCACTTCAAATTTATTATGAAACAGATAATGCTACAGAAGAGTACATATAGCTGATATGGATAGTTTGGAGCCTCTAATTCAGCTTAAGAAATGGAAATTTACTACTTATTTGTTTGAACTCTGCTGTCAAGTTCTCCCTTCCAGCCAATCTTGAACAATACTCTCTTGCAGTCTGTTTTAAACTTCCTAAGATTTCTTTATAGTCATGTCACATAAAAGGCATACTGTTTTATTTTGTCAATTAGACTTTTATATAAATGGAATTATCCATCTCTTCTGATTTGTTTCTTTGGCTTGTTTTTAAGAGTAAACTATGGTGATGAATGTAGATAGATTTCATTCTTTTACCTCTGCTACTTAATTCTATTATTGACATTTTAAAAATATTTTTAAAAAATTTGTTATATATGACAGACTGCATTACAATTCATATTACCCATATACAGTACAGTTTTTCATATCTCTGGTTGCACACAAGGTAGAGTCACACCATTCTTGTCTTCATACATGTAATGATGTCCATCTCATCCCACCATCTTTCCTACACCCATGACCCCTCTCTTCCTCTCCCTCCCCTTTCCCCTACCTAGAGTTTGTCTATTCCTCCCATGCTCCCTGCCTCCCCCATTGTGAATCAGCCTCTTATATCAGAGAAAACAATAGGCATTTGGTTTTTTTTGGGGGGATTGGCTTACTTAGCATTATATTCTCCAACTCCATCCATTTACCTGCAAATGCCATGATTTTATTCTCTTTTAATGTTGAGTAATATTCCATTGTGTATATAAATCACATTTTCTTTATCCATTCATCTACTTAAGGGCATCTAGGTTGATTCCAAAGTTTAGCTATTGTGAATTGTGTTGCTGTAAACACTGATGTGGCTGTGTCCCTGTAGTATTCTGTTTTTAAGTCCTTTGACCAATGAGTGGGATAGCTGGGTCAAATGGTGGTTCCATTCTCAGTTTTCCAAGGAATTGCCATACTGCTTTGCATATTGGCTGCACCATTTTGCAGTCCCACCAGCAATGTATGAGTGTACCTTTTTCCCCATATCCTTGCCAATAACTTATTGTTGTCTCTTATTTTTCTAGATTAATTTCAAGGCTGCTTTTTCTATGTATATGAGGAATGTCATTGGGATTTTGATTGGAATTGCATTAAATCTGTATAGTGCTTTTGGTAGTATGGTCGTTTTGACAATATTAATTCTGCCTATCCAAGAACAAGGTAGATCGTTCCATCTTCTAAGGTTTTCTTAATAGCTGCCATTCTGACTGGGGTGAGATGAAAATTTTGCATTTTTCTAATGGCTAGAGATGTTGAACTTTTTTTTTATATATATTTGTTGATTGATTGTCACCTTCCGAGAAGGGTCTGTTCAGTCGTTAGCCCATTTATTGATTGAATTATTTGTTTTTTGGTGTTAAGATTTTTGAGTTATTTCTATATCCTAGATATTAGTGCTCTATCTGATATGCATGTAGTAATTTGCTCCCAAAATGTGGGCTTCTATTCACCTCACTGATTGTTTCTTTTTGAATCCATCTCATTTATTGATTCTTGATTTTAACTCTTGGGCTATAGCAGTCTTATTGAGCAAGTAGGAGCCTAAGCCTGTATGATGGAGATTTGGGCCTACTTTTTCTTCTTATAGACATAGGGTTTCTGATTTAATTCCTAAGTCCTTGATCCACTTTGAGTTGAGTTTTGTGCATGGAGAGAGATAGGGGTTTAATTTTATTTTGTTGCATATGAATTTCCAGTTTTCCCAACACCATTTGTTGAAGAGGCTCTTTTCTCCATTGTATGTTTTTGGTGCCTTTGTCTAATATAAGATAACTATCATTATGTGGGTTAGTCTCTGTGTCCTTTATTCTGTACCATTGGTCTGCCTGTCTATTTTGGTGCCAATACCATGGTGTTTTTGTTACTATTGCTCTGCAGTATAGTTTAAGGTCAGGTATAGTGATGCCACCTGCTTCACTCTTCTTGCTAAGGATTGCTTTAGCTCTTCTGGGTCTCTTATTTTTCCCCGATGAATTTCATGACTGCTTTTTCTATTTCTAGGAGGAATGTAATTGGGATTTTGATTGGAATTGCATTAAATCTGTATAGTGTTTTTGGTAGTATGATCATTTTGACAATATTGATTCTGCCTATCCAAGAACAAGTAGATCTTCCATCTTCTAAGGTCTTCTTTAATTAGCTATTGTGAATTGTGTTGCTGTAAACACTGTAGCATTCTGTAGTTTTTGTTGTAGAGGACTTTCATCTCTTTTGTTTAGTTGATTCCCAAGTATTTTCATTTTTTTGAGGCTAGAGGGTAGTTTTCCTCATTTCCCTTTCAGAGGATTTGTTACTGATATACAGGAATGCCTTTGATTTATGGGTGTTGATTTTATATTCCACTATTTTGCTGAATTCATGTATTCTAGAAGTTTTCAGGTGGATTTTTTTTAGGGGTCATCTAAGTATAGAATCATATCATTACCAAGTAGTGCTAATTAGAGTTCTTCTTTTCCTATCCATATCCCTTTAATTTTCTTTCATCTAATTGCTCTAGCCAGTGTTTCAAGAACTATGTTAAATAGAAGTGGTGAAAGAGGGCATCTTTGTTTTGTTCAAGTTTTTAGAGAGAATGCTTTCAGTTTTTCCCATTTAGAATTATATTGACCTGGGGCTTAGTGTAGATAGCTTTTACAATGTTGAGATATGTTCCTGTTATCCCTCGTTTTTCAAGTGTTTTGAACATGAAGGGGTGCTGTGTTTTGACAAATGCTTTTTTTTTTTTTGCATTTATTGAGATGATCATATTGTTATTATCTTTAAGTCTATTGATGTGATGAATTACATTTATTGGTTTCCATATGTTGAACCAACCTTGCATCCCTGGAATGAACCATACTTGATCATGGTGCACTATCTTTTTGATATGTTATTGTATTCAATTTGCCAGAATTATATTAAGAATTTTTGCATATATGTTCATTAGAGATATTGGTCCAAAGTTTTCTTTCATTGATTTGTCTTTGCCTGGTTTTGGAATCAGGATGATATTGGCCTCATAGAATGAGTTTGGAAGTGTTCCCTCTTTTCTATTTCATGAAATAATTTGAAGAGTATTGGTATTAGTTCTTCTTTAAAGGTCTTGAAGAACTAAGCTGTGTATCCCTCTGGTCCTGGGCTTTTCTTGGTTGGTAGGCTTCTGATGGCATCTTCTATTTCATTTTTTGAAATTGATCTATTTTGATATTTTTTATGATTAATTTTGCTTGAAGTATATTTTATTTGATATGAGGATGGAAACCCCTGCTTGCTGTCATAGTCCATGTAAGTGGTATGATTTTTCCTAACATTTCATCTTCAGTCTGTGAATGCCTTTTCCTATCTTATGAGTCTCTTGGAGGCAGCATATTGTTGGGTCTTTTTTAAAAATGCAATCTGCCAGTCTATGTCTTTTGTTTGGTGAGTTTAGGCCATTAATATTCAGGGTTATTATTGAGACATAATTTCTATTTCTAGCTATATTTGTTTATTTTTGGTATTAAACTTGACACGATTTCTCCTTTGATTAGTTTTTCCTTTAGTGTAATACCTTCCTCTGCTGATTTTCATTGTTTTTCAATTCCTCTTCATGGAATATTTTGCCTAGGATGGTACAGGTTTTCTAGTTGTAAATTCTTTTAACTTTTGTTTATCATGGAAGTTTTTTATTTTATCATCAAATCTAAAGCTTAGTTTTGCTGGATATAAGATTCTTGGTTGGCATCATTTACTTTCAAAGCCTGGTATATATTGTTCCAGAATCTTCTAGCTTTCAGGGTCTGCATTGAAAAATCTGCACATAACCTAATTGGTTTCCCCCGCTATATGTAATCTGATTCCTTTCTCTCATGGCTTTTAAGATTTTCTCTTCCTTCTGTATGCTAGGCATTTTCATTATAATGTGTCTTGGAGTGGATCTGTTGTGATTTTCTACATTCGGTATTCTGTGAACCTCTTGTATTTGGTTTTCCAATTCATTCTTCCTGTTTGGAAAATTTTCTGATATTATTTCATTGAATAGATTATTCATTCCTTTGGTTTGGAACTCTATGCCTTCCTCTATCTCAATAACTCTTAAATTTGGTCTTTTTTATGCTCTCCCATATTTCTTGAATGTTCTGATCATGGCTTCTTACCATCTTCACTGTGTGGTCTACATTCTTTTCAAGTTATATATTTTGTCTTCATTATCTGAGGTTGTGTCTTCCAAGTGGTCTAATCTGTTGGTGTTGCTTTCAATTGAACTTTTAATTTGGTTTACTGTTTTTTTTTTCATTTCAAGGATTTATGTTTTTTTTTTTATCTTTTGCTTCCTGTATTTGCTTATGTAGCTCTTTGTCAAAATGATCTTTTGCTGCCTATATTTGCTCTCTTATATTATCCTTTATGTACATCCTGAACTACTTCTCTGTCATTCCTTCTGCTGTGCTGACCATAGATTCTAATAATGTAGTATTTTTATTTGTTTGGGGCACTTTTTTCCCCTTGTCTTTTCGTTTTGTTAGTGTGTCTTCCCTTCTAGCAGTGGGGATCTGAGGTGTTACTGTTTTACCCTGAAGGCTTATAGTGCCTCTGCAAGGTTCCAATACCTCTCCTTTGAGGGAAAGGACAATATTAACAAATCCCAGCACAAACAGTGTATAACCTTAAACCAAACAGTTGCTAATCAGACATTTACAGTTTGATCACAATATACAGAAATGGTTAATTCAGTTATTATCTACAATATAAACTGTAGGTTTGGGTTTACAATTCCTGATGGTGGACAAAGAACCTGGATGAGGTGTAGGATGAGATGTGAGAGAGTAGGAGGTGAGGATATAGAGTTATTATATCTTAAGGAGTGTGAAAGAGGAATCTAAGCAGGTTCATAGCAGAAGACAGAGGAAGTAATTTTGGGTAGACAAGTAAGTGGTAAGACAATAGAGTATATAAAACACACATAATAACTAAGAAAAATAAAAAATGTAAAAATAGAAAAAATAATAGACAACACTGATGTAATATACTATTCAGACATCCCAGTCCTCAGAATCCTAATTCATGCAAAATACTTGGTTTCACATATGTTGGGGATCTGAGGGCTGGAAAATAAAGAGGGAAAAGAAAAAAATCTTGAAGGAAGAAATAAGGATTGTTTTGGTTGGAGATCAGTATCTATCCTGCTTCCCTTCTCATCCAATAGTTAGGGTTGTCTTCTGTTGGCTGGTATCTTCATCCACAGGATGGTGAAGGTTACTAGGGTGGTAGGGTTGTCTTGGGCGCAGGGTACCTGGAAGTGGGGTATGGCACCTGCTGGTCCCTGATAGGAGACTGCACCCCAGGATCTCCTTTGTTCTTGTGAGACTGCACACCTGTCTTGGAGAGCTGTTTTATATTGGGCAATCACTGTGCTGGGTTAGCAGCTAAAACTGGGTAGAGGGGGGAGTTGTGAACTATCATACCTGCCGAGGCTATGTTTTAGACTGGGAGTTGCCCCAAATAAAGATGGCCGCGAAGGTGACCCTAGATGGAGGTGGCTGCTTTCAGTGATGGTGTGTCAGACTGGGTCAGGGGAGCTGGGCAATGGCGTTGGATGATGTGTTCAGAGATGAGCTCTGTGGTGTGCAGTGTTGTGGCTGTGTGTTGTCTTCAGAGCCTGTGCGATGTCCGCAGGTGCAGGTAGGCTACCGTGTGTAGGGGACTATGGCAGTGGCTGCAGAGTCCCAAGATGGAAGTGACTGAGAAAGCCCCACGTTGGTAGAAGGGGATCCACACAGGAGTGACAGCTGGAGTTCCTGCATGTGGGTAGCATCTAAGTGTCCTTCATGGGAGCGGGCATCAGGGATTTCTGCACTGGTGGGTTGTGAGGAGTCCTGCTCTGACGCTGAGTCTCGAGCCCTGTGCAGGCTGGCAGCTCTGGTTCCTGCATGGGAGCAGCTGTGGGGAGGGTCCTCTATTTCTCACAGAGAAGCAGTATTCCCACTACTTGAGTCTCAGGCCACTGAGCGACACAGAATGCTGCCTCCCTCTGGCTCACCCTCTTGGATTCCCCCTTTGATTGACCTTTTGATTGTAGTTCTTTTCTGTTGCTGCTGTGAGTAGTCTTGTATTGTGTGATTGTACCAATGTATAGCAGTAGAATTGCTGGAACATAGGGTATGGATCTTCAGCTTTATTAGTAAAAGCAAATGATTTCCCCGAATAGTGGGGTCAATTTATCCTTTTATCTAAAGTTTAGGAGAGTTCCAGGTGATCCATATTCTTGGTAGCTCTTAAAGCTCTTCCTTTCCAATTTGGTAGAAATGGGATGGCTTCCTGTGAGCTGAATTTATATTCCCTGATTACTAATAAGATTGAACATCTTTTTGAATATTTATTGGCTTGTTTTTTTTTAATCTTTTTTTTTGCCCTGCTGATTTTTTTTTTTTTTAACTTTCAAGAGCTTTTTATGTTAGTGTGGACAGTAATGCAATAAAGTGTTTTCTTAGTATTTTGGCCCACTTTTTCTATTCTTTTCCTTCCTTCCTGTTTTTGACTATAAAGGACTTTTGATTTTAATATAATGAAGATTTTTCCATAAGTTTAATATAGTTGAAAAGGTCAAGTTTTAAAAATCTCATTTGAGCAGTCTTCCGTCAAGATCTTAACAATGTATTTTTTTAGTTTTGTCCTTCATGTTTCACCATCTAGAATTGAGTTTTATATATGTCATCAGACAGGTATCCAGTTTGTTTTCATTTCAGTTGTCCTAGCATCATTTATTCACTGTGTCACTATTTTGTTACTGACCTCCAGTGACACTTTAAGCTTACAGATACATGTGGAGTCTGTTGTTGGGCTACCGCTTTTGGTCTGTTGTTCCTTTTTCTGTCCCCAAACCTACCCATTTTCTTCAATACCGTATGTAGCTGTATGATAGCATTTGATGTCTGAGACCATGTTCTTCAGGTATGTCTTGGTTATTCCCATCTCTGCCATTCCATTTAAAGTTTAGCTTTTAAAGTTCCTTGGAAAACTGTTGATTTTTTCCCATGTTGTGATTTTGATCAAAATTACATTGAGTCCTTGGATTTCTTTCAGAAATAACATCAATAACTCTCACTATCCTTGAGCTATTTTAGTCCTCTTTTAAAAGATTTCAGAATTTTCTCACTAAAAGCTTTGATTTTTAGATTAGATGTATTTCTGGGTACCTTGTTTTTGATACTACTATAAAATTTTTTAATTAAAGCTTTTAACCAAATGGTTGCTGATGTATAGAAAGGCCATCTTGTTCAACTCTTCATTTTTTTAATATTTGTTCTTTTTAGTTACATATGACAGTAGAATGTATTTTGACACATCATACATATAGGAATTCTAACTTCCCATTTTTGTGATTATACATGACAGGGGTTACACTGGTTGTATATTTATATAACAACAGAAAAGTTTTGTCTAATTCATTCTACTGTCTTTTCTATTCCCATCCTCCCCTGTTCCCTTTATTCCCCTTTGTCTAATCCATTGATCTTCTACCTCTCCCCTCCCCTTATTGTGAGTTAGCATCCCCATATCAGAGAGAAAATTTGGCCTTCAGTTTTTTGGGATTGGCTTATTTCACTTAGCATTATAGTTTCCAGTTCCATCCATTTGCCAGCAAATGCCATAATTTCATTCTTCTTTGTGGCTGAGTAATATTCCATTGTGTAAATGTACCACGTTTTCTTAATCCATTCATCTTAAACTCATGTTTCTGTAATTTTCTAAGAGATTTTTTTGAGTTTTCTTTTCATATATTAATAATTGCAATTCTGTTTCTTAACAATTCTTACACATTTTATTTAATTTTCTTGTCGAAGCTAGATCCTTTGGTACCTTTGAATAGAAATGGTGTTAAGATGGGGTTTGGGTGCATAAATTAAAGTATCACACATACATATACACTAATTCTCAAAGAAGTCAAAACAACCCAGAGTCATGCAACACAGCCCTTATGTGGAGGTGCAATTAAGCTGTCAGGGACCCAGGTTCCTTCAGTCTTTCAGTTCTGTGTGCTTAAAATCTAGTCTTATATTAAGGTTGCTTGATAGGCCAATATTAAGTACTGGACTTTGAAGTACTGAGTCTGCATTTCAGGAAGCAGAAATGTTGGCCAGCAAAAGGATGTATGTTCATGGGATTTAGTTCCTTTAAGGAAACTTCCTGGAAGTTATTCCCAACCTGGAGTTCTGCTGGTTAGGTTAAGATATTTGTCTATTCTGATTTGATAAGACTTAGGTTATCAAATTTGATAAGATGCAGTTTTGTGGTCTTAATTGAGATAATGAAATCAATGTATTTTTTCCTATGTTGAATCATGCTTTCATTCCTGGAAGAAATACAACCTGGTTATGATATATTGTCTTTTATTGTATATTTCTAGGTTTTATTTGCTGCTGTTTTAAGATTTTTGCATTCATGTTAATGAATAACATTGGCTTGTAATTTTTCTTTCTTGTATAGTCCTTGTCAGATTCTGATTTCACAGTTAATCTTATGCTATGAATTGTGCAGTGTTTCTCTATTTATTCTCCAATATTTTGTGTAAAATTGGAATTGTCTATTTGTTGACTGGTATAACTCACCTGTAAAACCTTCTGAGTCTGGTATGTTTGCCTGTGACTACTGCTTTAGATATATCCCATGCATTTTCATAAGTACACACTAATTATCAAATTCTAAATATTTTTCATGTTCCAACATAGTTCTTCTTTGACTCATGGGTTATTTGGTTTTATTTGCAAATTTGTAGGTTTAATAATTATGTTGTTAATTTCTGATGTAATTGCTTTGTGGTCAGAGGTATGGTCTGTTACTAATTATTTGAAAGTGTTTGAAACTTACTTTAGGCTTTATCAAGTATTTGAGAAATTTTTTGTAAAGGTTTAACATGTATTATGACAATAGCATTAATAAATTTAACCTTGAGTTTCTGCTGTTATGAATTTTTGAAGCCTTGTTATTGTGAGGTAAAATGGTGAAATTAAATAGTGAAAGAAGTGACTATCATCATGCTTTTTGCATTAAAGTTTCTTTTGTTCTCCACATTTTTTATTGGTACATTATAATTGTACATAATGGTGGGATTTGTTGTTTTATATTAGTACATACATACAATTTAACAATATAATGGCCAACATTCCTCCCCAGCACTTCCCCTCTCCCTCCCCTCCTTCTATCTGTAGTCCCTTTCTTCTGTTCTGCTTACCCCCTTTTGCTTTTCATATGATCACCTCTACCTTTTTTTTTCTAACTTTCACGTATGAGGGAAAACATGATTATTGACCTTCTGAGTTTAACTAATTTCACTTAAGATAAGGTTCTCAAGTTCCATTCATTATTGACCTTCTTGAGTTTAACTAATTTCACTTAACATATGGTTCTCAAGTTCCATTCATAATTTCCAATTATGCAAATGACATATTTTTCTTTATGGCTGCATAAAGCTTCACTGTGCATATATACACTACATTTTCTCTATCCCTCTGTTGATGGACACCTACTCTGGTTCTGTAGTTTGGGTATTGTGAATTGTGCAGCTGTAAACAGGATATGCATGATTGCTACACAATGCTGACTTTAATTCCTTAGGATAAGTACTGAGGAGTGGTTGGTATAGCTGGTCATATGGTGGTTCCTTTCATAGTCTTTTGAGGAGCTTTCATACTGGTTTCTATAGTGGGTGTACTAATTTAAAGTTCCACCGACAGTGTAAAAGTGTTCCTTTTATTCCACCCCCTCTCCAGCATTTATTGTTGTTTGTATTCTGAACGACTGCCATTCCGACTGGTATGAAATGAAAACTCAGTGAAATCTAGTTTGTATTTGTTATTATAGTTTTTTGGTACCAGGTATTGAACCCAGGGACACTTAACCACTGAGCCACATCCAAGCCCGTTTTTTGTTTTATTTTGAGACAGGGTCTTGTTAAGTTGCTTAGGGCCTTTTTAAGTTGCTGAGACTGGTCTTCAATTTGTGATCTTCCTACCTCAGCCTTCCCAGCTTCTGGGATTATAGGCATAGGCCATCACGCCCAGCCTCAGTGTAGTTTTGTCTTTTATTTTCCAAATTCCTATTTGTTGGCCATTTGCAGTTTTTCTTTTGAGAAGTGTCTGTTTAATTCATTTGCCTGTTTATTAATTGGGTATTTTTTTTTGTTTTGGTTAAGTTTTCTGAGCTATTAATATATTCTTGATATTAATCCTTTGTCAGAAAAGTAGCTAGCAACGAGTTTCTCTCATTCTGTAGGTTCTCAATTATTTCCTTTGCTGAGTAGAAGACTTTTAATTTGATGTCTTCCCATGTATTAACTCTTGGCATTATTTCCTGAGCTTTAGGGGTTCCGTTGAGAAACTCATTGCCTGTGCTTGTATGCTGGAGTATTGATCCTGGGTTTTCTTTTAGGAATTGCATAGTTTCTGGTCTAATTCCTAGATCTTTGATCTATTTTGAGTTGATTTTTGTGCAGGGTGAAAGATAAGGATCTAGTCTTATTCTTCTACATGTGGATAACCAGTTTTTCCAGCACTATTTGTTAAAGAGGCTCTTTTTTCCAATGTATACTTTCGTCACCTTTGTCAAGGATCAGATAACTATAGATGTGTGGATTTGTTTCTGTGTCTTCCATTTTGTACCAATGGTCTGTGTGTCTGTTTTTATTACAGTACCATGCAGTTTTTGTTTTATAGTTCTGTAGCATAATTTGAAATAAAGTATTATGAGGCCTCAAACATTGCTTTTTTTTTTTTGCTTAGAAATTGCTGTGGCTACTGTAGGTCTTTTATTCTTTCAAATGAATTTTAGAACTATTTTTTTCTAGTTCTGTGAAGAATGTCATTGGTATTTTGATAGGAATTGCATTGAATCTGTATATTGCTCTTGATAGTATAGACATTAATACTATTCTGCCTATCCATGAGCATGGGAGATCTTTCCTCTTTTCATCTTCTTGTGTCTTCAATTTCTTCAGTATTATGTAATTTTCATTGTAGAGGTGTTTTACCTCTGATTAGATTTATTCCTAGGGGTTTTTTTTTTTTGTTGTTGTTGTTGTTGTTGAAGCTACTGTAAATCGGATTTTAAAATTTCTTCCTAAGCATATTTATTGTTAGTATATAGGAAAGTTATTGATGTACATTGAATTTGGAACCTGCTATTTTGCTAAATTTGTTTATGAGCTATATCAGTCTTTTTGGAGTTTTTTTTGATTTTCTAAATATAGGAACATACCATTTGCAAAAGTTATAATTTGACTTTTTCCTTTACTATTTTTATTCATTTTGTTTCCTTCTCTTGCCAAATTGCTCTGGCCAGAATTTTTAGCACTATATTAAGTAGGTACTCCTAATTAGAGAGTACTAATTAATACTTGTCTTGTTCTAGATTTCAAAGGAAATGCTTTCACTTTTTCCTATTTACTATGAAATTGATTTGGGTGTTTTATATATAGCCTTTATGATATTTCAGTGTTTTTATTCTGGGTGATGTTGAATTTTCTCAAGGACTTTCTCTGCATCTATTGAGAGGACTAAGTGATTTTTGTCTTAATTCTAGTTATGTTATGAATTACATTTATTGATTTGCGTATGTTAAACCATCCTTGCATCTCTGGGATAAAACCAACTTGGTCATGATGTACAATCTTAATACGTTGTTGGATATGATTCACTAATATTAAGGATGTTTGTATCTAAGTTCTTCGGGGGTTTGGTCTGTAGTAGTTTTCTTTCCTTGTGTTTTTACCTGTGTTTTGTATGAGTGTGATATTGGCTTCATAAAGTAAATTTGGAAATGTTCCATCTCTATTTCATGGAATAACTTGAGGAATACTGGCATTATTTCTTCTTCAAATTCTGGTACAGGGCTAGAGTTGTGGCTCAGCGGTAGAGCGCTCGCCTCGCATGTGCGACATCCTGGATTTGATTCTAAGCACCGCATTAAAAATAAATAAGTGAAATAAAGGTATTGTGTTCAACTACAACTAAAAAATAAATATAAAAAAATAAATTCTGGTAAAATTCAGCTGAGACTCCATTTGGTCCTGGGATTTTCTTTGTTGTAAGGCTTTCTATCACTGCTTTTTTCTCATTACTAGTTACTTGTCTGTTTAGATTTTATATGTATTCTAGATTCAATTTTGGCAGGTTAGATATTTTTAGAAATGTATCCTTTTCTTCTAAGTTTTCCTCTTTATTAGAATGTAAGTTTTGAAAATAGTCCTTAATGATCTGCCATATTTCTATAGTGTGTGGTGATTTTCTCCTTTTTCATTTCTAACTTTATTGAGTCTTCTTATTCTTTTGGTTAGTTTGGCTAAGGGCTTATCAATCTTGTTTTTCTTTTCAAAGAACCAGCTTTTTGTTTCATTGATTCTTTGCATTGTTTTTTTTCCCCCTCAGTTTGATTTATTTCAGCTCTGATCTCAATTATTTCTTTCTACTAGTTTTGGAATTGATTTGTTCTTATTTCTCAAGGGGCTTGAGATACATCATTAGATTATTTATATGGGATCTATCTGATTTTCTTATGTAGGCACTTATAACTATAAAGCTTACTATTGGAACTTCCTTCACAATGTCCTAGAGGTTCTGGTATGTTATATCATGAGTACCATTTTTCTCATTTGACCCTTGCCGCGTCCGGCTAACGGAGCCGAGTCCAGCGAGGGACGGCGGGGTTAAAAATACACAGGACACCAAGATTCTTCATCCAGGAGGGAGCGTGTGCGCGCTTTATTGCCAGATTTGTTCCCCTTATATATCTTTTTAACAGCTGCGGGAAATCACTCAAAAGTGAGGAGGGAAGAGTAATAACTGCGTCCTTGGGTTACCGTCACGTCACCGTCCCCTATCAGGAGGCTCGAACAGGTCAAGATGTTCCCGAGAGACACATATGTGCGAGGCAGATAAACAGGGAACCGAAAGCCAGCGTCATGGCCTTGTGAGCTGGCCACATTGACATGCATAACAAAGAACTGGGGGTTGAGTCCCCAGGGGCCAGGGCGGGCCTGCTACCAGCAGACCCTAAATTTTAAAAATTTCTCCCCTGATTCCTTCTATCACCAGTTCATCTCCCAAAAGTGTATTGGTCAAACTCCATGTATTTCTATACAGTTTTTTAGTGTTGGTTTCTAATTGCATTCCAATATGATTTGACAAGATGGAAGCAATTATACCCGTTTTTTTTTTTGTTTTTTTTTTTTTTTTTTTTTTGTATTTGCTGAGAGTTGCCTTGTGGTCTAAAATATGGTCTAATTTAGGAGAATGTTCCAGGAGCTGCTGAGAAGAAAGTATATTCAGATGTTGTTGGATGAAATATTCTATAGAGTCTGTTCAATGCATTTGATTTATAATATTTTTCAGGTCCAAAGAATCTTTACTGAATTTATGTCTGGATGACCTATTTAATGGTGAGAGAGGTGTGTTTAAATCACCCAGTATTATTGTACTGGAGTGTGTCTGAATCTTTGAGTAGTGTCTTTTTTTATGAAACCATTTGCACCCGTGTTTGGGACATTATTATTTATTGTTATATATTCTTGTTGGATTGTTCCCTTTATTAGTGTGAAGAGACCTTCTTTGTCTCTTCTGATTAATTTTGGTTTGAAGTCTGCTTTGTCAAATATGAGAGTTGCTTCTCTGTGTTTTGGGTTCCATTTACATCCTTTCACTTTCAGCCTGTCTGTCTTTGCCTGTGAAGTGTTGAGTCTCTTACAAACAACATATAGTTGGGTCTTGTGTCTTAATCCATTCTGCCATCTTATCTTTTAATTGCATAGTTGAGAACATTTATATTCAATGAAATTATAAAAATATGTTTATGAATTTCTGCCATTTTGATTTATTTGTTGTGTTTAATTTGGTCCTGGTCTCATTTGCTTTGCTACTCTGGAAATGAGATTTGTTCATTTGTTTAATGCCAGAGTTTGTTTTTGATTTCTTCTGTGTGGAAAGTTTCTTTATAGTGCCAGATTAGTGTAGTCATGGATTCTTTTAGTTTCTACTTATGTTGGAACATTTTTATTTCTCTTTTGATTTTGAAGGAAAGTTTTGCTGGATATAACAATCTTAGTTGACAGTTACTTTCTTTCAGGACTTGGAACATATGATTTCAAGCCCTTATAGATTTTAGAGTGTGTGCTGTGAAATTGTTAAGTAATTCTGATTGGCTTGTCTCTATGTGGCTTGATAGTTTTTCCCTTGAGGCTTTTAAGATTCTATCCTTGTTCTGAATGTTAGGCATTTTAATTATAATGGTCATGGAAAGGTTTTTTTTTTTTTTTTTTTTTTGGTCTCTTTGGGGTTCTGAATGCCTCCTGTATGCGGATGTCTATCTCATTCTTGAGGTTTGGAATTTTTTCTGTTGTTATTTCCCTGAAGAGGTTATCCATTTCATTAGCTGCATTTCCCAATATTCCTCAATTCCATTGGTTCTTGAATCTGGTCTCTTAATATTGTCCCAGAGTTATTTTGGATTCTGATTATGGTTATTTTCTTTAATACTGTCTGAATGTTCAAGGCTGGCCACTTTGTCTTCTAGCTATGAGAGTCTGTCTTTAGCATGGTCTACTCTGACCTTCAGTGGAACATTTTATTTGACTTATTGTGTTTTTCTTTCCAAGGTTTCTGTTTGATCCTTTTAAAATATCTCTACCTTCTTATTGAATTTCTCATTCATATCCTGTACTGACTTCCTTAATTCCTTCAGTTGGTTTTCTTTGTTCTCTTAGAATTCATTAATCATTTTTATAATAATTCTTTTGAATGCTTTATGTGACATTTTGTCAATTTCAATATCTTTGGAGTCAGTTGCTGGTGAATTATGATCTTTAGAGGTGTCAGGTTCCTTTGTTTTTTATATTGTATTTCTGTGTTGGATTTTATGCATCTGTTGGGATAGATTTATCTCCCACTCTTGTGTGTGGGCCTTCTTAGCACATGACTTTCTTTTGCGAAAATGTCCTAGAGTGATCTAGATTGAGACTCCTTTGCAGTTGGGAGTTTTTGCTGTAGCCGTGAATACCCGTGAATGGGACCTGAGGCCCACTCCCAGCTGTTCCTACTTAGGGCCTGGTCATTAGTTTGGGTTTTTGTTACTTCTCTTCTTTGTTTAAAGCATAGCTGAAGATAGAAAGCTGTTAATATTTGTGGAGCAATGTATACTGTCTTTTGGCTGAATTTAGTTCAGCCGCAGGGTCTCTACCCTGTGAACTTGTAGTGTTCCTGTAGGTCCCTAGCATCTCACAGGATAGGGGAAAAGAAACAATAGTAACAACCAGTGCAAACAATATATAGCATTAAAATAAATACCCAGCTTCTATTATGACATCCACAACATTAATTACCACAAAAATCAGGAATGATGGGGTCAACAATTGTCGACAGCACCAACAATAAATAACCATGGATGATCTGGCTTTAAACCAAACAACAGGTGTCAACTATGTCATCCACAGCAGTAATAACTGCAACATGAATAGCGGGTGCAAGAGTTATAAAAAACAATTAGTTCTAAAAGATACATATTAAGAGATTGGAAAACGTGACAGGAAGGGAGAGAGTTTATAGTTTTCAAAAAGTGAACAGAGAGTATGCAGAATGATGTAGCAGTTGATGGTTATAAAGGAGGACAAGAAAAAAAAAGGGAAAACAGGGAGAAAGATCAAGAGAATTTGCCTGTTAGTGGGAGTAGAAAGAAGCGAAAGAGAAACAAAAATAGAATCAAACCAAAATAAACAAACCCAAACCCTATCCTTCAAAAGACAAAGAAAAAATAACTACATTAAAAGTTGGTAAAAATGAGAAAAAATATGTATATATGTCCATGAATCAATCATCATCAGCAAGAACACCCCCCCCCCCAAAAAAAAGATTCTTAATGAAAAAATGAAGAAATTGTATTCACTGAGATGGTCAAAATAGTTGACTAGAATGGATAGAATGGATGTTCACTGCCTGCCTGACAGTCCTCCTTTCCATTTCTTCTTGGACTATGTACTGAGAGAGATGGAGGGAGGGAGGGAGGGATGGAGGGAAGAAGGGGACTGGGATTGTTAACCCCTTCCTCCTTTTGTATTGATCATGAAGCTGCCACTCAGAATGGTCTAGGACTAAAGTTGGTTGGAATGCCACTCAGCTTCCCTTCTCACCAGTATAAGATGTAATGGAATGGGAATTACTGTCCTTTGGAGTTTTGTGTACACAGACCAGATCAATGCACTTCCAGTGTTCTATGATTGGAGTTCCTCCAGCTGGGGATTAGGTCTAATCAGCCCTTAGGGACTTCATTGTGGGGTAGGGGAGCCAGTCTTCCACACCCACACATTCTACTGCCTGCTAGGTTCCTGAGTATATTTACACCTGTCTATTGAGATTCCCAAACCCCTTCAGCTTTTGAAGGAAATACAAGTTGGGCTTCCCTTTGTTTTTCTTACTTGAATCCTTCTGGGTATAATGTTCTCCATGCCTGTTTTACTCACATTCTGCTAGGTACACCCTAGGCCACATGGCAGGCTCTTGCTAGGAAAGCATGGCAATGTTTGCCCTGATCTCCCAGCTCCTACAGCAGTAAGTTGCAGCTTGGGCACCTCCAGTTGGCTCCCACTGCAGCTCTGCCTTTGCCAGTTGAGAAACAGCATTTTTCAAATACCTTTTTATACATAGAGGTACAGCCTCTATCAATTAAGTTCAGGCTGCTTTTCTAATCTTAGGCTTTTCCATGTCTAATCATTGTATTTCTCTCTGTGTTACTGGTCATTGTGTTCTCCTTTGTGGTGAAACAGCACCGCTGCTGCAACCAGCTTGGCTCCAGTGTGCTTTCTTTGTTCAGTGAACCTGAATTTCTGGATCTCCCATGACTTTGACTGTCTAATATTGAATTTTAGTGAAATTTCCATTTTGCCCACTTCACTGTGGAACAGTATTCCCACTTACTGAATCCCAAGCCATGGAGCAGGTAAGAATGTAGCCTTCCTCTAATTCACTATCTTGAATCCCCCTTAAAGTTCATTTTGTCTGCTACTATTGTAAACACACCAGCTTCCTTTTGGTAGGATTTGTTGGCTGTATCTTTTCTATCCTGTATTTCACTTTGGAGAGACAAGACCCATGAGATTGGATTCTTATTTCCTTATCTCCTTGCTGACTTATCTGAGAGCTGGTCTGGCAGATCTCAACTCAAGGTAAGAACAAGCTGGCTCCAGTGGTTTCCTTCTTAGCAAGGTCACTTAATCAGGAGGCTTCTATTAGCACATAATTTCCCAGATATAGATATGTAGAGAGGCCTGGCTTCTCTATTCATTAATGGTTGTATATTCATATACATGAATGGTTGCATATTCACCAGTGGTTGTTAATGATCCACCAACATGAATGATGTTGACCACCCAAAACCTACAAAAATAGAATTTATAACGTTCAAAAAGAGATAAAGTAGAATTGAAGAAAAAAGTAACAAAAAATGCAAAAGAAGTAAAAAGTCAACAAGAAAGTCCATGCATATGGGAAGAACAAAATAACTTGTAAAAATGGATCCAGACACACCAGTAACAACAATCAATATAAATGGACAAAAGATAGAAAAGTCAAACCTTCAGTTTTTTGCATTATTTATAAAAAAAAAAAAAACACACCTAAAATGTAAAGACAGGTATCAGGCCAACACAGACATATCACAAGTGCCACACAGTAAAAATATCAAGTAAGGCTTGAATTTCACTAAAATTCAATACTGGACAGTCAAAATGGTTGTTGTAAGCATAGATCCAAAATTCAGGTGCATTGAACAAAGAAAGTACACTGGAGCCAAGCCGGTTGTATAGCAGTGCTGGTTCATCATAGAGAGAAACACAATGAACAGATTTAGGTATGGAAAAATCTAAGATAGAAAAACCTTCTTATTGATGGTCTCATTCTTTCATGATGGTTTCAAGTCTTTATTCATATATTACAGAATGTTGGTGGACATGGAATAAAGGGAGAAAGTGAAGTCAAAGTTACACTGTGGTTTGTCTGTAGCAGCTGGTTGGACCATTGTGCTTCTTCCTGAGATAGAGTTTAGAGGAGGTTCCTGTGTACTGGGGCAGATATTGAGGCGGCGTATCAGAATAAAGAAAACAGACTTTGGAGCAGACAGACCTGGGTTAAATGTAGTCTTAATTGTGGTCTTAATTAGGTTAATTGTCCTAAGTGACTTGGACAAATTACTCAACCTTTCAGAGCTGCAATTTCTGTGTTAATATGGGGGATACTAAAGCCCTATAGGGTGGTTGTTGTAAGCATTAAATAAGATCATGTGATAAAGTACTGAGCACAGTGCTTTATACGAAATCCTTATACTAAGGATTTTAATAACTGTATGATGCCTAGATTGTCTCATGTATCTATGGGATATCATGGTGATAATTAGTAGTGAGATGGAGAATGTGGAAAGAAAATCTCAAGCTGCTTCCCAAGGAGGAAGAAGGGTTGTAGGCTTATCTGAGATTGGAAATCCTGAATTGATCTGGGTGATATTTTTCCCAGCAAAATACTCAGCAGCCTGAATGTAAGAGATCACGTCCTCATAAAGCCATTTGAGGTTTAATAAGATGTTTTCTACATTTTCAATGTTCTATGGAAAATGACATCAGAAAGATATTCTTCCTCATAGTCTTTGGTTCATATTCTCCCTTATGTTGATCTCAATATGGTTGTTTCTTACTGAGGGAGAGACTGGATGGGTAGGGTAACTTTAGTTTCCTTCACTTAACTTTTTATTGCTGGCAGCTGCTTGTTTCTTTGTCTAGTCCTAGAAAGTCAGATGCATGTACATATTTCATTAGTTTCACCCAATTCCTAGTGACTAATAGGCATTCAACATGTGTAGCTCTGCTGGGCCATGATTGGCCTTGTGTGGCTCAGACTGTAAAAGGTCTCTGAGTGAGTTGGAGAATTAGGATTGGTTTGCAATTCTTTGAACTTGAAAGTAGACCTTCTCCTTGTGCTCTGCTCACGTAACTTTTCCTTTCTTGGATTTTGTTTTACACAGTCTTCCTCAGGCAGTTACAAACCATTTTCTTCCTCATTCCTTCCTCTTGCCTGTCTAGACCAAAAGTTATGGTCTCTGAATGGAGGTGGAATAAGATCTCATGGGGAAGGGATAGGAGGAAGGGAGGAAAACTAGTTCTGTCAGATTTTGGAGAAAGTTTCTGTGCAGCATGATGTCCAACAACTGGTGGTTAAAGCTAGTATATTTTAGAATTAAGCTCAGGAAGTGAGAATGGATGAAATGCTTTGTTCATTCTCCTGCTTTAGTTTGTTTGTGTGCTCACTTGGTCATTTATTCATTCTTTGGATAGAATTTTAGCTGTAGCATTTGGTAGAGTACAGAAATTAGTCAATTTATTTTTTTGGTCAGTCTCCATTGATCATGTGCTGTAGGAAATTGACTCATACTGTAGCATATGATCTGTTATTTTTGGTTGATAACTGTTGTTAGTTTTTGTATTTCTTTACATGCATTTTGATGAAAAATTGGGAGGCAAAACAGGCAGCACTCTTGTTTATTCAGGAATTTAAAGCAAATTGAGAGAGAACTATAATACTTCCTGATTAGATTAGATTGTTAATAACTTGTTATCACTAATATGACTGATACTGGTTTTATGCAGAACTCACCAACTTGTGTTATGCCCATTAGCACTATGATAGGTGGTAGAGAAGTAGGACAAAAGGCAGCAGCAGTTCCTTGAATTTGGAGAAAGTACCTTTGGTTTTGTTTCTCCATGGGCTGAAAACAGTGCCTGGCCAGTGTTTGGCCCTCAAAATAATATTAGTTAAATGAATAAAAAAGTGAATAAATAAATGACTGAATGTAAAATTTGTTTTCTTTGTTGGGAGAAAGTAAAGACTTTTGATGATGCAGTAAGGCTGTGTGAAAGTCAAATGATGCAGGATTTTAGTGGGAAATTTTTGAAGTTTTTTTGTTGTTGTTGTAAATGAACATAATAACTTTATTTAATTAATTTATTTTTAATGTGGTTCTGAGGACGGAACCCAGTATCTCACACATGCTAAGCAAGTGTGCTCTGCCGCTGAGCTATAACCCCAGCCCCTGGAGTGTTTTGAAAGTTGAGTTGGTTCCTCTTTTGTAGTAAAACTATTAAAGTGAGCAGAACATTTTAAAGACTCACACTGAATAATATTTCTTTCTCTATTCATTCTAGGTTCCTTTGTAGTATAGAGGTCTGTACAAGATGAGTACATTCTTTCTTAGGAGGACATTATTATTAAGAGGATATTATCATTAAGGGACATTATTAGAAGGACATTATTGAAATGATTCAACTCATATTTCGTTTTATGCGGGAAATACTTTTTGAGTGGTCAGAAGTCTTTTTTTAAGGATATGGTTTCATCTCAGGATTGCAACATTGAATAAAGTAGCTAGAGTTATACCTAATCGTCTTTGCCCAGCTAAATGACTTGTTAATAGTTATATACAACTGATGTTTGTAACTTTTATGACACACAAAAATGTATCATTGTATCATTAATTTAGAAGAATCAGCATGACACTAAAGGTCATAAATTATCTTCTGGTGAATGATTTGAGAACCAAGTGATAAACTGTAAGTGTGATTTTTTTGTTTTATAATTTCTCAGAAGGCATCAAAATTTCTATCCTCCAATATTTAGCATCATTTGTAGAAAAATAAATCTGTTATTTTCACATGTACAGTGTTTTAGTCAGGTTTTTTTCTGCTGTGACTAAAAGACTGACAAGAACAATTTTAAAGAGGGCTCACAGTTTCAGAGGTCTCAGTCCATAGAGAGACTTCATTCTGCAAGGCCCAAAGAGCATCATGGCCTAAGAGTGTAATGGAGGGAAGTGGCTCAGGGTATCACACCAGGAAGCAGAGAGAGACTCCACTTGCTTGGTATAAAATATATATTCCAAGGGCATACCCTCAGTGACCCACCTCCTCCAGTCACACTCTGCCTACCTTCAGTTACCACTCGGTTAATCCCCTTCAGGGTATTAATTCACTGATTGAATTAAGGCTCTTATAACCCAATCGTTTCACCTCTGAATGTTCTTGCACTGTCTCACACGTGTACATTTGGGGAACACCTAATATCTAAACCATAACATATAGTATTAAAAAGAGGGAAAGTTTTATATTAAAATCTCTTGAAATTAAGGTATTTCAGACTAAAATGCATCACATACTCGGCAGTTTCACATACACACAGAGGAGTAGGTTACAGCCTGTCTATATTGCTCAATGTTAGTATTCACAGAGAAGAAAAGGGCAGTGTTCGGGGAGTCCATAGGTGAAGTCTGACACTTCCAGGCCTAGAGAATTTCTTTACCCAGAGATTATTGCTCAATGATTTATACTGAAGAAGTCCATTTCCTCTAATGCCTGGGCTCTCAAGTTTTTTCCTTTGGGACATTTGACAATATCTGAAGACATTTTTGGTTGCTCCACCTTGGGCAGAGAACATTTAGAGGCCAGGAATGCTGTTAAATGTTTTACAGTGCACAGGACTGCCTCCACCCCAAAGAAGAATTTACTGGTTCTGAGTAAAAAGATTGAGAAACCTTGGTCCAAAGTTGTGGGGGTTGTTTTTGCCCCTAAATTAGTATAATGAGGGTGGGAGTTTATTATTATTTTCAGTTTTTTAAATATTATGAATGAGAGACAATAAAGGAAGACAGTTTTTGGTTCTTTTTTCCCTGTCACTGTCAGGTATCTTTATTGACCCTGAAAATAACAGGATAGTTTATTAAAAATTCCCAAATCTATGAACAACAATAAAATAAAAACTTCCCTTGTAATTCTCTAGTAGATAATTTGGGGTTCATATTTATTTATAGAGAAATACAGGAGAATAAAATCATTTGATGAAATTTTTGCCTTACTGAGACCATCTATATTCAGTGATGGAAATAAGGATCAAAGAGTTCCGAAGTTCCATGATTTTGTCATTTTTTAGTGCAGAGTAATACTCCATTGTGTATAAATGCCACATTTTTTTTATCCATTCATCTATTGAAGGGCATCTGCAGGGAAATGGATGGCATTAGAGCAGATTATGCTAAGTGAAGGTAGCCAATCCCTAAAAAACAAATGCCAAATGTCTTCTTTGATATAATGAGAGCAACTAAGAACAGAGCAGGGAGGAAGAGCAGGAGGAAAAGATTAACATTAAACAGAGACATGACGTGGGAGGGAAAGGGAGAGAAAAGGGAAATTGCATGGAAATGGAAGGAGACCCTCATTGTTATACAAAATTACATATAAGAGGTTGTGAGGGGAATGGGAAAAAAAACAAGGAGAGAAATGAATTACAGTAGATGGGGTAGAGAGAGAAGATGGGAGGGGAGGGGAGGGGGGATAGTAGAGGATAGGAAAGGTAGCAGAATATAACAGTTACTAATATGGCATTATGTAAAAATGTGGATGTGTAACCGATGTGATTCTGCAATCTGTATTTGGGGTAAAAATGGGAGTTCATAACCCACTTGAATCTAATGTATGAAATATGATATGTCAAGAGCTTTGTAATGTTTTGAACAACCAATAAAAAAAAAATTAAAAAAAAAAGACAAAGAGGTCCGAAGATTTATTGGGCCGATTTGTGGCTTTGCAAGGCAGCTTTATCATATGACTATAGGAAACAATTCTGCTACAGTCAGTATTTCAGAAAGTTACATATAATATCTTGCTTTCCATTGGTAATAATATTTACTATTATAGCGACAGCATTGATTCCAGACAGCTCCTACAGGTAGATATTTTACATAATAATGCTAAGTAGCTAGCTGTTGAGATAGTAAATGAAGCCCCTGGGTTGTTGTACATGGGAGATAAAATCAACTGTTAGAAGTCTCAGTTGTGGCAAGAAAGTAAACTGACCTCTTCTTCCAGTACTATTCTAGGATTTCTTATAGTTAAGGAATTCATGTTTGAAATCCACATTTCCCATTTATGAAAAACTTTTCCTGCCTTCAATTTAATATAAAGTAAAAGAAGAAAAGAATTTAAACTATGAGGATCATGCACACACATAAAAATTGTAAGATTAAAAAACAAGTTCCAGTTTGGCCTCTGAAAATATAATCACTGTGAAATTCTCTATAGCTCCTTTGCACTCTTCTAAAGTTTGCTCTTGCCTGATGCTCTGCGATCAATTTGTAGTTCAAGATTCCAACTTTCCAAGTATTTTAGATGTTCTGTTTTGGCTAAAAAATGTGATGTGTTCTCAGTTGATTAAAACCATCCATAAGGTCATATTAGAGAAGTAAGTTTAATTAAATCACATATCTTCCATTTTTAATAGTTGTTATATGTGCACATGAAGTCTCTTTCTGTTTAGATGACAAAAGGGTAGGAGTGTTAAATTCCAGCACAGACTCTCCTAAAAGTGAGGTTGATGCCATTCCATTCCTTGCCTTGCTTTCTCAAAAGACTTTCAGAATCAAGTCATTCCTGGCCAAGGGGAAAAAAAAAGGCAAAATTGTCCCATTTTCCATTGTATTCTGATGAATATTGGTAATAATATCAAGCACAAATCCTAAGAGGAGACTATGAAGAACCAAGCTGGATTTATAAGGAGTTGCACATAAGATGGCACAAATATTCTGTATCGAGGTCACTGTCATACCTTATCAATCTGAAAATGTCACTGCTGGACAGCTGGGCATGTTTAATTGATAGTCTGATTTCTCTTTTTCTATTATTTGCACTAATAGGTTGGTTCTATAATAAATATATGAAACTTTTTTTTTAAAGTGAGGTTGGCACCAGCAGCTTGTATTCATCTGTATGTATATATTGTAGAAGCTGCACTAGTGTGTTCTGAAAGTATTTTCAAGCTACTCTAGAGGAAGTGGAGTAGAAATAAGAATTCAAGAGAAAGAAAGAACAGTGAGAAATTTTCTACTGTTAGAAAAGAACTTGTTCAATTCAAATATTTTTTAAGTGGTTGATGGTGGGTATTAAAATGTTGCAGTATTTATCTTTCACTGCACTAGATGCATTTAAAATAATAATATAGTGGCTTTGTTTCAATATATAAACTATTTTACAATATGCTATAAACTATCCTTTATAGTTTTCAGTGGAAAGTTTTAGATATTAACTTAAGAAGTGCATGGACATACACATCTTTGCAAAAAATGTTGAGGCACTATCTGAGTGCTCAAGAATAATCAATGGCTTTGAAGTCTTTTTACCTGCAACCCAAATGAGAAAAACATTTTATATCATAACACAGAAAATGCATCCAAAAGCAAAATTTATAAAACATTACTTAAAATATACGGTGTTCTCAGATCTGGTTTTGACTTACCCATGCCCCCCTCCAAAAAAAAAAAAAAAAAACCAAAATCTGCTTTTGACCAGAGAAAGTAGAGGAAGTAGAGTAGAAATAGAGTTTACTTCCACTGTATAGTTGGGAGGGATTTGCAATTTGAGAAACAAAAACCATCTAGGTTCAATTTTTTGTTTATTTTAATTTATTTGATCATTGTCCAAATCAGATTAGAAATAAAATTATGTTAGTACTTCAATGACTTGATTTTCTGTTTTATGACGCTCTTTTGTGACATCATTTTAAATGTCTTTCCTTTATCTTTTCCCCATTATTCCATATCAAAAAATCTACAAAAATAAAATGCAAGTGGAATGGAAAATTGGGAAGCATCTTTGGATAATCTGAGGTAGTTTAACTGATACTAAAAGATAAATTTTGAAAGAAGATAAAATAATGTCTCATGAATATAAAATATGTCACTTTACTGAACTCATTAATTAAGGAGGGAATAAGCTGTTACAACTGACTTATTGGGAAGGGGGGGGGACACTGGGGATTGAGCCCAGGGGTGCTTATACTGAGTCATATTCCCAGCTCTTTTTTTTTTTTTTTTTTAAATACAGGGTCTTGTGTGGGCTGGGCAGTAGTGGAGCATTTGTCTAGTACATGTGAGGCACTGGGGTTGATCCTCAGTACCACATAAAAATATAAGTAAATAGTTATATTAAAAAATTAAGTTACTATTTAAAAGAAAAAAAAAAAGGTTTTGCTAAGTTGCTTAGGTCATAACTAAGTTGCCTTGAATTTGCATTCCTTCTGTCTCAGCTTCCTGGGTTGCTGGGATTGTAGGCATGTGTCACTGTACTTAGCTACAACTGGTTACTACTAAAATTTTGTAGTGAGAAGTTTTCTACTGTTAGAAAAGAACTTGTTCAATTCAAATATTTTTAAAATAGTGGTCAAATCACATTTGTGGTCAGATAAGAAATGTTGAACTTATAAATGGATGTCAAATAAGTATCCCAAGGCTGATATCCCAAGGTTAAAGTCTTTTCTCTGAAATGTTCTCCAAACAACTTAATCCATATAATCTGTTTTTTCTTTAATATTCTGGTATTCTCTAATGTAAAAGTTAGCAGATCTCCGGCAAGACCCTTGTTACTTATTATTCTCTTTTGAGAATAGTTAAGGGAAGTGATATTTTCAGAGGTTTATGACTCTACAGGAATGTTTATATGGAGATAAGGTGTGGGTCTAAAAATGTATATAAACATTGTAAGAAAAAAATCTAAATTCATATTATAAATCTCAATGAAAGACTTTTATTAAATGTATAAGACTAAAACTATTTTCTACTCTACATGTAAGTGAGATGACTGAATATTAGGCATGTGACTTAGAGTTCTTTTTTACTTTTGGTGGATATGTTCTTTCATCCCCCACACAGATTAGCTGGATTTCAAGTTGTTTTCAGAGAGAATAACCTACAGCTGCAAAATTATTACTAAAATATTTCTTGAGAGTAATGTTAGTCTTGTCATGGATGATTCAAGACCATGTACTCTGCCCATTCTTCTACATTCAATATATCCCTGGATCAAACTAGAATAGAAGAAAGCTATAAACAATGGAAAATTTTCTTATTCCTTTATACAGCAATTTTACTGGCCAAAAAACAAAAAACAAAACAAAACACACACACACACCCAAAAATAATAAAAAGCTGAAAGTATCACACATCTGTGGTCAAATAAGAAATGTTGAATTTATAAATGGATGCCAAATAAGTATCCCAAGGCTGATAATTAATGCATTCTACCAGAAAGTATTTGTATGACTATCTGTTATCAACAAATTATTTCCTGTCATTATAGAATTATAAAATAGCCAAAACAAGTACAAGTGGAAAGGACCAGGAAGAGAAAGCTAAAATTTTCATTATTTTTTCTTATGGGAAATATCCTTGTTAGATTTAAGCTATTAAAAACTCCTATCCTAGGGCTGAGGATATAGCTCAGTTGGTAGAGTAATTGCCCCATATGTACAAGACCCTGGGTTCAATCCCCAGCACCACCAAAAAAAAAAAAAAAAAAAAAAAAATTCCTAGCCTATGTTTAAAACTTTGCTATCTGAATCCAAATCCAGTTTCAATAGGATATTTTCAATCTGCACAGTATTTTAAAAAATTTGTGGATTTGTTGCTCTTATCTAAAAATGGGATTTTTAATATAGTAGTTGGATTTCCAGTTTGTGTTGAAAAATCGGATTGAAATGCAATTTTTTTTCTTAAAATAAACTTATTTCCTTTCCTTATTCATATCAGTTTCATTAGTCCCATAGACTTGAAAATTAACCATCCTTTACTAGATCTTTTCCATTTGTATTTTGTAGAAGTGAGTCACTGGGCCATATTCTTCATAATTTCTTTTTATATATTCACTTTTTTCATTGAGACTTATCCTGTCTTAATCCAGTCCCTTTCCTTTTCTGACTTTCTAACTGCTTGATATTCTGCTCCCCTTAGTCAATCACTAAGAATTTTGTTTTAAATTTATTTCTTTGCCTAACACCTTATACTACACAATAGTATTCAACCAATCCTGATATGCTGCTCTGAATAATCTAACATTTTCTTGATTTTTAACCCTTAATAACTTGTGTATATCCTCCTTTTGCAGTTTTGATTTCTAATGCATATCTCTGTAGTTCCTTGACTCTGGTGAAGTTACTCCCTTCGCTGAACTCAAACACACTGTGCCTATTCATATTGTTCCTTTTTACAGGAAAGGCCTTCCTTTTCTCCTTCATTTTTATTTACACCCAACTCATCAGTTAAATCCTACTCATCAGTTAAATCTTCATGAGTTAAAATCCTACTAGGGCTTTTCTAGTTCTCACTGATGTTTCTGAAATGTTTTGTTCTGGTTTATGTCATGTATTCTTTTTTTTTTTTTTTTTTTTTGAAAGAGAGAGAGAATTTTTTAATATTTATTTTTTAGTTTTCGGCGGACACAACATCTTTGTATGTGGTGCTGAGGATCGAACCCGGGCCGCACGCATGCCAGGCGAGCGTGCTACCACTTGAGCCACATCCCCAGCCCCAATGTCATGTATTCTTGTCTTTAAGGTTAAGCTACGAAAAGCATGGACCAGAGTATCTGTCAGGAGGACTTAGTAAACTTTTATCTAAATTTGTATTCTATTTGCATGTTCATGCATTTCAGTCTATTAAACATTGTTCAGGATTTAAATATTTTAGCAGTATAAAATTTACATATTTATTGAATATTGGCACAAATCTGTAGATAAAACTGTGTATGTGTGTATATACATATACATGTATTATCTCTGGGGTATCTGGTATTTATCAAGCACATAGGAATTTCACTTCTTTTGATATATTTACATTAACTAGTGTTCAGGTAAAATTAAAAAGATAATCAAAATAGAAAATTGTGTTGCCTTATTATTTTTTGTAATGGATAATATTAATTAAAAAGGAAGCCTTGGAATAATAGTGAAAAAGAACATTTTTTTTAACTGATTTTATTTTTTTAAATAAAATTTAAAAAAACGACAGTGGAATGCATTACAATTCTTATTACACATTTAGAGCACAGTTTTTCATATCTTTATATATAAAGTATGTTCACGCCAATTCATGTCTTTATACATGTACTTTGTTGAAAAAGAACATATTATGTGCTCTACCATGCCCACCTCTTCCCCCAGAGCAATAAGATCTGTCCTGTTCAGTAGTCAGACAAGCCCCTATATAAGCAGTGTGCATGCCATTTAAAAGTAAATGCATTGCCCTTTTGATTCAGTTTGAATACATAGGGGAAAACAAGCGTTTTGTTTCATTGTACAAAGACTTATCTGTAACACAAAGGGCTTAAGAAATTTGAGACAATTTTCTGAATATCTGTGAACTAAAACATCTAAATATGTTGATGATGAATTTTAATAGCTTTATTAGGTTTATCAGTAAATAACATGATGAAAGTGTACAATTTGATGAGTTTTTACACATTTTTACACTGCTGAAACTAAAAGAATGATAAATATATCCATTACCCCCAGTAGTTTCCATGTATTTCTTTGAAATTCCTTTCTCTTGTTCTTTTTTTATGGTATCGCTACTCCTCCTGGGGCAACCACTGTCACTTTGTTACTTTCACTATACATTAGTTTGCATAATCTAGAACTTTATATGAATGAAATCATACAGTATGAACTCTTATTTTGACTTCTTTTACTTAACCTATTTTTTTTTAGATTCATACAAGTTGCAGCATATATTAGTACTTCATTCTCTTATTGCTGAATAGTATTATGAATATGCCATAGTTTGTTTATCTGTCTACTTATTGTTGAACATTTGGGTGACTATTACAAACAAGATATCATGACTTTTGTGTTAGGGTAGGCATATGCTTTCCTTTTCTTAAGTAAATACCTAGAAGTAGAGGGACCAAGTAATTTGGTAGTTATATGTTTATGTTTTTAAGAAACTACCAAACTGTTGTTCAGAGTGGTTGTACACTGGTGCCACCAATGTACAGAAGTTCTGGTTGTTCTACATCTTCACTAACACTTGTCATGTATGTTAGCTTTTTATTGCTGTTTCTAAAATGACAAGAAGAACTTAGAGGAAGAAAGATTCATTTTGACTGATGGTTTCAGTCCATAGTTAGCACCATGTCTGTGGACCTGAGGTGAGGCAAAACATCATGGCAGAAAGGCATGACAGAACAAAGCTGCTCAGCTTAGGCATCCAGGAAGAAGGGGTTGGGTTGCTGGGGGAGAAGATAAATCCTTTCAGGGCCCATCCCCTGCTTTCTCCACTTAGCCATCAGTGGATTAATTTTCACTGATGAGGTCAGAACCCTCCTGATCAAATCAAAACCCTACCTCTGGTTTTTTTTCTCGGGAAGATGGTGGCGAAGGGAGAGCATCACCCCCGTGTACCGCGTCACTGTGCGGGAGAATGACGAGTTAGAATGGCTAAAAGCTATCTTGTTAGGAATTTCCAGCAAAATTGGGGTGCTCCAAAACCTAGAGGAAGGATTTCCATCGCACGAGGATTAGCTACGGGGGCTCAAACGTGAGAGATTTGTCCGCACGGAGGGTCACGCAGCTTATTCAGCAAATCGCCCCGCGGCTAGAGTCTGTAGCGCGCGCTGGGAAACGACGAGATAGCAACGCAAAGATACAGCGCTGCGGATTCTGCGGGCTTCTGCCAGCTGTGCAATCACCGTGCTCAGTGCTGAATTCTGGATTTGAGACGGGGGAAGGAAGCGGTCCAATTCGGTTCTCCACACCGGTCAGACCACAGAGGAAGCCAGCGGCCACCATCTTGGAGAGCTGACATCACCATCCCTGTTTTCGACTGATCGCAGCTCATTCAGCCATAGAACAGGTAATTTCAGGTTGCCATTCGCCTGCGTCTTGCAGACAAATTACTCAGGCTCAGTGCTAAAGAACCCATGGAAACTGCTTCTTGGAGCCTGCTCCTATCAGTACATACACCGAGCCCGGAGCGGCCGAATTCTGGCTCCTGGAACAGCTCTGGCCCAGGGCTAAAGAAGCCGCGGAAACTGCTTCTCGGTCCGGGTCCCGCTGAATACTGTGGAGGTAAATACCAACCGAGCCTTCATAGGCAGTGGCAACAGGATTGAGACGGGGCTTGTGAGGGCCGGTCAGGACTCACCCGTTGCTTTGGTCACCTGGCAAAGGGAACGAAATGCTGCCATTCGCATGGGATACCAACATGGCAGAGATCTGATGTCATCAGAAAGCGGCGGAGGAGAGAACTTCATCGATACCAGCAGCGACAGAAACAGTTGGTCTCCTGGTAAAGAAAGTGAGTCACAAACACCCGAGTCTCTCTCACTTTGTCATCATGCCAGAGGGGCGGACCAGAGCTGCCACCTGTGCCCGGAACAGGCCCAGCGGCCCGCCGGCGTGGCAGTCACGTCACCCCAGTTGGAGTAGGGGCAGAGCAGAGCCTTCGCCCGCGCCCGGAACAGGCCCAGCGGCCCGCCGGCGTGGTAGTCACGTCACCCCAATTGGAGTAGGGGCAGAGCAGAGCCGCCACCCACGCCCGCAAGGTAGGCAGACCTACGACCGACCAGCGGAACAGGCCCAGTGGCCTGCCGGCGCGGCAGACATGTCACCCCATTTGGAGTAGGGGCAGAGCAGAGCCGCCGCCCGTGCCCGCAAGGTAGGTAGACCTGCGACCGACGGGCGGAACAGGCCCAGCGGTTGGCCAGCGTGGTAGACACGTCACCCCAATTGGAGTAGGGGCAGAGCAGAGCCTTCGCCCGCACCCGGGACAGGCCCAGCGGCCCGCCGGCGTGGTAGTCACGTCACCCCAATTGGAGTAGGGGCAGACCAGAGCCGCCACCCGCAGCCCTCAAGGTAGGCAGACCTGCGACCGACCAGTAGAACAGGCCCAGCGGTCCGTGGGTGTGGTAGACACGTCACACCAATTGGAGGAGGGGCAGAGCAGAGACGCCACGTGCCTGCAAGGTAGGCAAACCTGCAAACGACCGGCGGATCATGCCCAGCGGCCTGCCGGCGTGGTACACATGTTACCCCAATTGGAGTAGGGGCAGAGCAGAGACACCACCCGCGCCCAGAACAGGCCCAGTGACCTGCCGGCGTGGTAGTCACGACACCCCAATTGGAGTAGGGGCTGAGCAGAGCCGCCACCCACGCCCGCAAGGTAGGAAGACCTGCGACCGACCGGCGGAACAGGCCCAGTGGCCTGCCGGCATGGTAGACACATCACCCCAATTGGAGTAGGGGCAGAGCAGAGCTGCCGCCCGCACCCGGAACAGGCCCAGCGGCCCGCCGGCGTGGTAGTCAGGTCACCCAAATTGGAGTAGGGGCAGAGCAGAGCCGCCTCCTGCGCTTGGTACAAGCCCAGCGACCCGCCGGCGTGGTAGACACGTCACCCCAATTGGAGTAAGGCAGAGCAGAACCGCCGCCCGTGCCTGCAAGATAGGCAGACCTGCGACCGACTGGCAGAACAGGCCCAGGGGTCCCAGGGTGTGGTAGACAAGTCACACCAATTGGAGGAGGGGCAGAGCAGAGCCGCCGCCTGCGCCTGCAAGGTAGGAGACCTGCAACCGACCGGCGGATCAGACCCGGTGGCCTGCCAGCGTGGTACACACGTCACCCCAATTGGAGTAGGGGCAGAGCAGAGCTTTCGCCTGTGCCCGGGACAGGCCCAGCGGCCTGCCGGCGTGGTAGTCACATCACCCCAATTGGAGTAGGGGCAGAGCAGAGCCGCCGCCCGCGCCTGCAAGGTAGGCAGACCTGCGACCAGCCCGCAGAACAGACCCAGGGGTCCGCAGGCGTGGTAGAAACGTCACACCTATTGGAGGAGGTGCAGAGCAGAGCCGCCGCCCGCACCTGCAACGTAGGCAGACTGCCGTCCAACCCTGCAAGGGAGATTTTTCAACTATACAAGAGCAATATAAATATATAGGGGGAAGAAATTTTCAAAAACACAACAGTTTCACCAAGCAGAAAGAAATGCAAGCAGTATGAAAAGACAAGGAAAGAAAGGACCACAAGCAATGCAGGTCAACTCAACTTTAGAAGAGGTAACAGCTGCAGCAGATGGAATGTCAGATAAAGAATTCAGGATATACATGCTTCAGATGATCTGGAGTCTCAAGGAAGACATTAGACAGCAAAATCAGACAATGAAAGATCACTTCGACAATGAATTACACAAACAAATCCAGGAAGCAAAGGATCAACTATATAGGGAGATAGAGGTTATAAAAAAACAAACAAACAGAAATGCTAGAAATGCAGGAAGCAATAAACCAACTTAAAAACTCAATTGAGAATACTACCAGCAGTGTAGAACACTTAGAAGATAGAACATCAGACAATGAAGACAAAGTATTTCAACTTGAAAAGAACATAGACAGCTCAGCAAGACTGTTAAGAAACCATGAGCAGAACATCCAAGAAATATGGGATAAAATAAAGAGACCAAACTTAAGAGTCATTGGGATACAGGAAAGTATAGAACTCCATACCAAAGGAATGAGCAATTTATTCCATGAAATAATACGAGAAAACTTCCCAGACTTGAAGAATGAGACAGAATCCCATATCCTAGAAGCCTACAGGATGCCGAATGTGCAAAACCATAAGAGATCCACAGCTAGACACATTATAATGAAGATGCCCAACATACAGAATAAGGAGAGAATTTTAAAAGCTACAAGAGAAAGGAAGCAGATTACATTTAGGGGTAAACCAATCAGGATAACAGCTGATCTTTCAACACAGACTCTGAAAGCTAGAAGATCCTGGAATAACATATTTCAAACACTGAAAGAAAAGGGGTTCCAACCAAGAATTGTGTATCCAGTGAAATTAAGCTTCAGGATGGAAGATGAAATTAAAACCTTCCACGATCAACAAAAGTTAAAAGAATTTGCAGCTAGGAAACCATCTCATCAAAACATCCTCGGCAAAACATTACAGGAAGAGGAAATGGAAAATAACAATGAAAACCAACAGTGGGAGGTAGGACTGTAAAGGGGGGAAAATAATCAAAGAGGAAAACAAACCATGTTTAGTAACAGAAATAAACAAATATGGCTAGAAGAACAACCCGTATCTCAATAATAACCCTAAATGTTAATGGCTTAAACTCACCAATTAAGAGACACAGGCTAGTAGAATGGATCACAAAACAAGACCCAACAATATGCTGCCTACAGGAGACGCATTTGATAGGAAAAGACATACATAGACTGAAGGTGAAAGGTTGGGAAAAATCATATCACTCATATTGACTTCGTAAACAAGCAGGAGTGTCCATACTCATATCAAATAAAACAGATTTCAAGCCAAAGTTAATCAAAAGCGATAAAGAGGGACACTACATACTGCTCAAGGGAACCATACACCAACAAGACATAACAATCATAAATATATATGCCCCAAACAATGGTGCAGCTATGTTCATCAAACAAACTCTTCTCAAGTTCAAGAGTCTAATAGACCACCATAAAATAATCATGTGAGACTTCAACACATCTCTCTCACCACTGGACAGATCTTCCAAACAAAAGTTGAATAAGGAAACTATAGAACTCAATAACACAATTAATAACCTAGACTTAATTGACATATATAGAATATACCAACCAACATCAAGCAGTTACACTTTTTTCTTAGCAGCACATGGATCCTTCTCAAAAATAGATCATATATTATGTCACAGGGCAACTCTTAGACAATATAAAGGAGTAGAGATAATACCATGCATCTTATCTGATCATAATAGAATGAAACTGAAAATCAACGATAAAAGAAGGAAGGAAAAAATCATGCATCACTTTGAGAATGAACAATAGGTTACTGAATGATCAATGGGTTATAGAAGACATCAAGGAGGAAATTAAAAAATTCTTAGAGATAAATGAAAACACAGATACAACATATCGGAATCTATGGGACACATTGAAAGCAGTTCTAAGAGGAAAATTCATTGCTTGGAGTTCATTCCTTAAAAAGAAAAATCCAACAAATAAATGATCTCATACTTCATCTCAAAATCCTAGAAAAAGAAGAGCAAAACAACAGCAAAAGAAGTAGAAGGCAAGAAATAATTAAAATCAGAGCTGAAATTAATGAAATTGAAACAAAAGAAACAATTGAAAAAATTGACAAAACTAAAAGTTGGTTCTTTGAAAAAATAAACAAAATCGACAGACCCTTAGCCATGCTAGCGAAGAGAAGAAGAGAGAGAACTCAAATTACTAGCATACGGGATGAAAAAGGCAATATCACAATAGACACTTCAGAAATACAGAAGATAATCAAAAAGTATTTTGAATCCTTATACTCCAATAAATTAGAAGATAGTGAAGGCATCGATAAATTTCTTAAGTCATATGATCTGCCCAGATTGAGTCAGGAGGATATAGACAACCTAAACAGACCAATATCAATTGAGGAAATAGAAGAAACCATCAAAAGACTACCAACTAAGAAAAGCCCAGGACCGGATGGGTATACAGCAGAGTTTTACAAAACCTTTAAAGAGTAACTAATACCAATACTTTTCAAGCTATTTCAGGAAATAGAAAAAGAGGGAGAACTTCCAAATTCATTCTACGAGGCCAACATCCCCCTGATTCCTAAACCAGACAAAGACACTTCAAAGAAAGAAAACTACAGACCAATATCTCTAATGAACCTAGATGCAAAAATCCTCAATAAAATTCTGGCGAATCGGATACAAAAACATGTCAAAAAAATTGTGCACCATGATCAAGTAGGATTCATCCCTGGGATGCAAGGCTGGTTCAATATATGGAAATCAATAAATGTTATTCACCACATCAATAGACTTAAAAACAAGAACCATATGATCATCTCGATAGATGCGGAAAAAGCATTCGACAAATTACAGCATCCCTTTATGTTCAAAACTCTAGAAAAACTAGGGATAACAGGAACATACCTCAATATTGTAAAAGCAATCTATGCTAAGCCTCAGACAAGCATCATTCTGAATGGAGAAAAATTGAAGGCATTCCCTCTAAAATCTGGAACAAGACAGGGATGCCCTCTCTCACCACTTCTGTTCAACATAGTTCTCGAAACACTGGCCAGAGCAATTAGACAGATGAAAGAAATTAAAGGCATAAAAATAGGAAAAGAAGAACTTAAATTATCACTATTTGCAGTTGACATGATTCTATACCTAGCAGACCCTAAAGGGTCTACAAAGAAACTATTAGAGCTAATAAATGAATTCAGCAAAGTGGCAGGATATAAAATCAACACGCATAAATCAAAGGCATTCCTGTATATCAGCGACAAATCCTCTGAAATGGAAATGAGGACAACCACTCCATTCACAATATCTTCAAAAAAAAATAAAATACTTGGGAATCAACCTAACAAAAGAGGTGAAAGACTTATACAATGAAAACTACAGAAGCCTTAAGAGAGAAATAGAAGAAGATCTTAGAAGATGGAAAAATATACCCTGTTCATGGATAGGCAGAACTAACATCATCAAAATGGCGATATTACCAAAAGTTCTCTATAGGTTTAATGCAATGCCAATCAAACTCCCAATGGCATTTCTTGTAGAAATAGAGAAAGCAATCATGAAATTCATATGGAAAAATAAAAGACCCAGAATAGCAAAAACAATGCTAAGCAGGAAGTGTGAATCAGGCGGTATAGCGATACCAGACTTCAAACTATACTACAGAGCAATAGTAACAAAAACAGCATGGTACTGGTACCAAAACAGGCGGGTGGACCAATGGTACAGAATAGAGGACACAGAAACCAATCCACAAAACTACAACTATCTTATATTTGATAAAGGGGCTAAAAGCATGCAATGGAGGAAGGATAGCATCTTCAACAAATGGTGCTGGGAAAACTGGAAATCCATATGCAACAAAATGAAACTGAATCCCTTTCTCTCGCCATGCACAAAAGTTAATTCAAAATGGATCAAGGAGCTTGATATCAAATCAGAGTCACGCCGTCTGATAGAAGAAAAAGTTGGCTACGATCTACATACTGTGGGGTCGGGCTCCAAATTCCTCAATAGGACACCCAGAGCACAAAAGTTAATAACTAGAATCAACAAATGGGACTTACTCAAACTAAAAAGTTTTTTCTCAGCAAAAGAAACAATAAGAGAGGTAAATAGGGAGCCTACATCCTGGGAACAAATCTTTACTCCTCACACTTCAGATAGAGCCCTAATATCCAGAGTATACAAAGAACTCAAAAAATTAGACAATAAGATAACAAACAACCCAATCAACAAATGGGCCAAGGACCTGAACAGACACTTCTCAGAGGAGGACATACAATCAATCAACAAGTACATGAAAAAATGCTCACCATCTGTAGCAGTCAGAGAAATGCAAATCAAAACCCCCCTAAGATACCATCGCACTCCAGTAAGATTGGCAGCCATTATGAAGTCAAACAAGAACAAGTGCTGGCGAGGATGTGGGGAAAAGGGTACATTTGTACATTGCTGGTGGGACTGCAAATTGGTGCGGCCAATTTGGAAAGCAGTATGGAGATTTCTTGGAAAGCTGGGAATGGAACCACCATTTGACCCCGCTATTCCCCTTCTCGGTCTATTCCCTAAAGACCTAAAAAGAGCATGCTACAGGGACACTGCTACATCGATGTTCATAGCAGCACAATTCACAATAGCAAGACTGTGGAACCAACCTAGATGCCCTTCAATAGACGAATGGATAAAAAAATGTGGCATTTATACACAATGGAGTATTACTCTGCATTAAAAAACGACAAAATCATAGAATTTGCAGGGAAATGGATGGCATTAGAGCAGATTATGCTAAGTGTAGCTAGCCAATCCCTAAAAAACAAATGCCAAATGTCTTCTTTGATATAAGGCGAGTAACTAAGAACAGAGTAGGGTGAAGAGCATGAGAAGAAGATTAACATTAAACAGGGATGAGAGGTGGGAGGGAAAGGGAGAGAGAAGGGAAATTGCATGGAAATGGAAGGAGACCCTCAGGGTTATACAAAATTACATACAAGAGGAATTGAGGGGAATGGGAAAAATAATACAAGGGGGAGAAATGAATGACAGTAGAGGGGGTAGAGAGAGAAGAGGGGATGGGAGGGGAGGGGGGATAGTAGAGGATAGGAAAGGCAGCAGAATACAACAGACACTAGTATGGCAATATGTAAATCAATGGATGTGTAACTGATGTATTCTGCAATATGTATACGGGGTAAAAATGGGAGTTCATAACCCACTTGAATCAAAGTGTGAAATATGATATATCAAGAACTATGTAATGTTTTGAACAACCAACAGTAAAAATTAAAAAAAAAAAAAAAAAAAACCCTACCTCTGAACCTTGCTGCATTGAGGACTATGCTTTCAACACACGAGCCTTTTGTGGGACAGTCCAGATCAAAACCACAACAGCACGACATGCTTTTTTATTTTAAAAATTCTATTAGGTATGTAGTGATACTTCATTGAGATTTTAATTTGTATTTTTAAATTGACTAATGACATTGAGCACCTTTCCATGTGTTTGTTTACCATATTTTCCTTGATGAAATTGTTGCTTATATCTCTTTGCCCAGTTTTTATTGAGTTATTCTGTCATTGTTATTATTTTTGTGCTGTTACTGGGGATTGAACTCAGGGCTAGACAAGTGCTCTATCATTGAGCTACATCCCCAACCTTTTTATTTTTCTTTTTAAATTTTATTTTGAGACAGGGTTTTCCTAAGTTGCTCAGGATTGCCTTGAACTTGCGATTTCCTGTCTCAGCTTCTCAAGTAACTAGTGTAGGAATGTACCACCATGACTTGCTTCATTATTGAGTTTTAAGAGTTCTTTATATATTGCAGATATGTGTTTGTGAGCAAATGTGTGATTTGCAGATATTTTCTCCCAGCCTGTGGCTGGGGCAAGTGAATTCTTTATACCCCAAATAACTCCAGGAGGCCTGTGTATGAGATTTGGAGGCATTCTTGGTTGAGTTCTAATTCAGCCATACAAGAGTGTTGCTGCTAGCAAATAGTGGATTTTTAAGAACAAATTTTTGTATCTCTTCTTGCTTATAACTGTAAAATTTGCTCATTATAGACAATTTTAAAAGTACTGAAAATTGTTAAGAGGGAACAAGATTAGAGCATGCTTAGGAACTCTTTGTAGAAGTCATCCAACTGTCAAGGCCATGTACCTCAGAAGCAAGAGTGCTTGGTTGGGCCTTTTATAGTAGACTATCAGAGATTTTCTTCACTTTGAGGATGGTATGCTTAAATTACCCTGTTTTGCTAGGAATTGTCTCAGATGTATGAGTGATGAGATTACTATTTGTTCTTCACAAATATGTCTGTTGCTGCGTCGGAACTGCTAGATCAGTAGCTGGCCTAAGCACTGATGTTTACAAAATATAAACCAAAGCCTTGAATATAGATTTTTTGGAATTCATAAATGTCTCCATAAGACAGAAATGGGTAAGGCTTAGAGAATTAGGGATTAATAGATGTTGAATTAATCAAATGCATTTAACTAATATTGAGGAATATTAAAGAAAGTCTGATATATAAATTTGAAGAGCTTCTTGTCTCTGTTCCTTTATTGTTGGAAAGCATTCAGTTTGGGTACCAAAAGGACTTCATTTATAATTAAGCTCTAGCTGGTGTGGTGGTATGCACTTAAAAGTTCTAACTACGACGCTGAGGCAAGAGGATCTCTTGAGCCCAGGAGTTCATGGTCAGCTTGGGCAACATAGATGTCTTAAAAAAAAAAAAAAAATCAGCCATACTATTTACTTGCCATGTAAACATGGAGTAATACTTAACCTACGTTTACTTGAATTCTTTCACTTACACAATCTGAATAATTATGCATATCTGGTAGAGTATTATAAGGATTATAAGAAGTAGGGTAGCATGTATAAGCCATTTTAGTATATAGTGCCTGATACATTGTAGGAACCTATATATATCAGAGGTATTTATAGTTATTCCCCCTTTTCTTTACAGTTACTAGTTAGGAAGAGGAACTAAACCTGGCTACTGGATTGATGACCACTCACAGAGGGAAGATCTTTGAATGATGTTTGTTTGCCCTCTCCCAGAGTTACATTTTTATACTACTATTTGCTTTCTAGGCTATGAAAATAATACAATGGGATAAAGATAATTCATGTTCCCATGGGAAAAAAAATCTTTAAATCAACTGCAGTTGAGAAAAGAGTTAAGGTAAATGTCTTCAGAACATGGTCAGATTGTCTGAGTGGTAGGTAGAAGGGTGATTAATACTTCTGTAACAATTTCACAGCTGTTTCCAGCAGATGTTGTAGCAAAGTTATCTTCATGTCATTCTAGTTCTTTTGCATGGTCTCTGATCTCTTTTCCTTATTTCTGCACATTTAGAACCTAACTTATCCCTCCTTCTATAATGTGTATGGGATTCTATAATGTTCTGATGTTCTAGAGGGACAGATTGAAATGTTATGCTTTACCAGTCATACTATCTAACAAACTACTGCAATGCATTTTGTTTAAATATGATGTTTTAGATCATGAAAAATGTAACTGTTTTATTTAATTACATAAGTTATAACTTCTGTACAAAATATATTTTAAAATATTTTTTTATTTTTTGCAGTATTGGGGATTGAATCCATGTCCTAGCGCATACTCTCCAGGTGCCCTACTACTTAGCTATATCCTCGGCCCTTTTTAAAATTTTATTTTGAGACAGGGTCTTAAACTTGTTATCCTCCTGTCTCAGCCATCAGAGTACCTGGGAATACAGGTGTGCACTACCACACCCAGAAAAAAAGAGATTCTTGGGCTGGAGTGTAGCTCAGTGGTAGAACACTTGCCTAGCAGGCATGAGGTCCCAGGTCTTAACGCCAGTATCACAAAATGAAAAAAAACAAAACAAGATGCTCTGTTGCACTACAGCTGAGTTTGCTCTGACTTTTCTCAAAATGTATGTAAACTTTTGGGGTTGGAGAATAGCTTATCAGAGTCATTTTTGTGATTTCCATGTTTGTTCCATTTTTATTTTATGGCCAGATATGCAAAGGTATTGGAAATTTATGTTCTTCTATCAAAAGACTGTTATTTATATGTTAGAAGGGGAACCATTTTTTAAGGGCCCTCTCCTTCTGTGTCCGTATAATTCCTTGTTACAGCACTCTAATAGCATGAGGCACAATGAACAAAGCAAATCACGTGGCCACACCTGATTCCTAGGAAGGTAGAAAATTGCCTTATTTTTGTCTCCACGAAACAGAGCTGGAGCTGGGCGCCATGGCACACACCTGTGATCCCAATGGCTCAGAAGGCTGAGGCAGGAGGATAGAGAGTTGGAAGTCAGCCTCAGCAAAAGCGAGGTGCTCAGCAACTCAGTGAGACCCTGTTTCTAAACAAAATACAAAATAGGGCTGGAGGTATGGCTCAGTGGTCAAATACCCTTGGGTTCAATCTCCAGTACCCTCCAAAACAAAAACTAAACAAACAACCCAGAACTGATGAACTGCATTAGTGATCCCATGGTTCTTTTTTGTGTTCACAGTGTGTTCATATCTCTCTTCCTACTGTAGGCATAATCACTCAACTCTCCCCAAGAACATTTTCTGAAATTACCTCATTCATTCACAACATCAAGCTCAAAGCTCAGTATCTCTGGGTGGTGTGCAAAAAGACCTTCCCTTAGTTCAGATGTGGCACCTGTTGCTCTGAAGACTTCAGAACCAAACGGCTAAGGTATATAAGATAAGGGGGTGGATGACTAAAAATACCTCTGATATATTTTAGGTTCCTACAGTGTGTCAGGCATTATATCCTGCTCATGCTCTGACACCGTGGTGCAACTAGGAAGGATAATTGCCCAAAACAATTCCATTCAGAAAAAGGAAGAATCAGAGGTATATATCAGTCACAGGGCTATAGCAATTTGACAGTTCCCACTGGGCAGGAATTTTGGGCAACCCCTGTCTTGGGTTGGAGAATGTTCCTTAATTATGTAAAGATTCTTCTTGGGAGAAACTTCTATGTCCATTCTTTTCCATGCCCATTGGCTCTGTCCTCCTGGAGTTCTTTTTTTTCTAGCAACTTCTTGTTACAATTGAAGTGAGCACTGGAGAATAAGCCCTCCTTGGAAGCTGAGTAATTTTCTCTGTAGCTTCTTGTCTATAGAAAACTGCCACCTATTGGTTGTCTTAAATATTCAATCATCATAGTCCTTTTTAAATCCAGACTAATAGTTATTTTTTTAGTACAATTCTTAAAATTTTGTTGGCTTCTTTTCTATTTGACTTCATTCAGCTTCAGGCGTCACAATAGCCAGAACTACAATTTTTGCTTGATGTAGTTCTGATATTTCCTGTATTTCTCATCCCCCCCCGCCCACCACCGCCACCTCTGCTCATATTTCCTTGGCTCTATTAGGGTTCTAGTTGGGGACGACTCCTTTAGTCTCTTTTTCTTGGACCAGGTTCTTCTAAGCACAAGAATTTACTGAGTGCCATGTTAGTTTGTGCTGAGTTTTAATATCAGGTATGGCTTTGATTTGATTCTTACTGAGGTTGAGTTTTAATCAGCTGTTTTTACTTCAAAGGCCTTCTCAGTTTTATTTTTAAGTGTTTGGAGCTGAAAAGTGATTGCTTTTTCCAATCTAAAAAGTCTAACTTTTAAAAAAATTATTTTTGTGTTAAAACTATACATAACAGTGGGATTAATTTTTATATAATTGTACATGCCTACAACATACTAATATAATTTGGGCAGTTTCATTCCCTGATAACTTCCCTTTCCTCCATTCCCCTGTAATCCCCTTCATTTACTCTGTTGGCATCCCTCCTATTTTCCTGAGATTTCCCCCACCCTGTGTTTTTCTTTTTTTCTTTTTTCTCTCGTATGTATGAGAGAAACATAATGACCTTTGACTTTCTGTGTTTGGCTTATTTTGCTTAACATATGTTCTTAAGTTCCATCCATTTTCCTGCAAATGACGTAATTGCTTTCTTCTTTATGGCTGAATAAAACTGCATTGTGTATGTATACTTCTTTGTGGTTTGGCTATGAGGTGTAATATGTAGGAATATTCAGAGATGAGATGAAATTGTGAGAGGTGTAACCTCATCAGTTCATTCTAGTTTAAATGGATGGAATGGTGGTAACTTATAGGCAGATGGGACATGGCTGGAAGGGTTCATTTTCCCTGTGGCCCTTTCCTTTCTCTCTAGTTGTTTTCTGCTGCTATAGATGAGCACTGCCTCTGCTCCCTGCTACCCCATCCTTTAGTCATGGCTCCAGAGCAATGGAGTCAGACATTTATGGACTAAGACCTTTGAAACTATGAACCACTAATACTTTTCCTCCTTTAATTGTTCTGGTCAGGTATTTTGTTCACAGTAATTTTATCCAGATGAGTATCTGTTGAGGGACACCTTGACTGATCCTTTGTGGCTGGCTGTTATGAATTGTGCTGCTATAAATATGGGTATGCATGTATCATTATAGTATTCTGACTTTAATACTTTAGGATAAATGGAGGAATGAAATAGCTGGGTCATATGGTTGTTCTATTCCTATCCTTTATATCTTTGGTTTTGAATTCTTTTCTTACTTAATTGCTTTTAAATCAAATGGTACTATTCTGACTTCATGTTTTCCTTGCATGAGTTTCTCTTTGTCTTAGTTACTTTTTAAAATCTGACTTTTATTGGCTCATTTTTTCCTTTTGCATTTTCATCTAATCTTCTTTTTCCACCAGTTTCATGGAGGCTGTGCCTCCTTGTACTCTAGAGTGAGTGCCAAACTATTTTTAGAGCTTTTTCTTTGGCTCTGTCACTATATCCACCAAGCCCTTCTTTGAGGATTTCAGAAGCTGTTTCTTTTTCCTTTACGGGAATATTTTTCTTTTTTCTCATGGATGGTGTTTTTCTTCTTTTTGTTTTGTTCCTTTTAAAAGTGAAATCTGACAACCGTGTTGTCTGTAAACAAATATGTTCCTTTTACCCACTTACGTTGGAGTTAATACCCTTATGGATCTATTGCTTAGTTCAGGGAGCCTATATAATCCCAATTAAATTCTCAGCTTCTAGAAGGCTTTCACTCAGGTTATATCTTACCTAGTCTCGATTTTTCTGGTATGGGTGGAATTTATGTAAACTAAAATGTTGAGTGCTTATTGCCACCAGGAGTCGTCCTTTCTTTGCCTTCTCTTATGTTTTTCTCCTTATAAGGGACTGTGCTCAAAATGTAATGTGTTCTTGCAAACTACCCTTCAGCTTTCATCCCACTTGTTTTCTGGAAGTGTTGCCCTCCTTGAATGTGCAAAGATGAGAGTAGGAGGAGAGGGTGTGTGTGTGTGTGTGTGTGTGTGTGTGTGTCAGGGACAGTGATCTCACCAACACAAAGATCTGGTAATTTAAAGTTGGCTGCAGTTTTATAATTTGTATACTCTTTGAGACTGAATCAGGTAACCAACAGCAGAGGTTGTTTGAAGCACCTTCCTTTCTTTTTATGTGTGGCCTTAGTTTTATGAGTCTTTAGCTAGTTATAGGATGAAAAAGCTAGTGTTTTATGGCTAGTGAAATCTTTCCAGATTCTGGCAGTAACTGTTGGTTTTAGTTTTACATGAGGCAATTTCTTGGATATTTTGAATCTTCAGAAATTGAGAGGTTGCATTGCAGATTGAAAGGCGCACATTGTTCTAGACTACAAGTTTGTGTTCCTTAATTTCTAGTTTTGGCTTCTGATACCCAGAGACGACTCATGGTCCAATGTCTGGCAATATGATTCCTAAGAGTAATTATTGCAATATTTACAGTTTTATGTTGTGAGTAGTTATTATGAATTTTACAGTTTCATCTGCGTTTAATGTTATATAGCATTTCTGTTTCAGATAGCAGCAGTGGCAGCAGCAATGTTTCACTTCTTCAGGAAGCCTTCAGAATCTAAGAAACCCTCAGTTCCAGAGACAGAAGCAGATGGATTTGTCCTCTTAGGTGAGTCTTTTTAAGAAACAAGATCATAATTAGATGAATTGTTTTTCCCTTAAAAAGTACTTGATAATTATGATTAGTTTTTAAAATATTTATTACTAATTTCAGAATGAATTTATGTGTATAATTTAAAAAGTGAAGTCTGTAAAAAAAGAGTTCAGCAATTACGTGGAATAGTGTTATCAAATTATACTCTTCTTACACATTGGTTTGGCTGCATACTTCTAATTATATTTGTAAACTAGCTGAGCATGGTGGTGAACACGTGTAATCCTTGGGAGGCTGAGGCCAGTGTCAACAACTTAGTGAAACCCTGACTCTCATGGTCCCCTCCCTGGGATGTTCCTCAGGGCCTTCCTTTCCAAATATTCTACCTCTTACTACCTGTCAGACTGGAGTGACCCAGTCAGCCTGGAGTCTGCTACTTCACATTCAATAGAAGTAGGGTTGGTTGGGACTCTTGTTCATCATCCCTTCTCTTTAGGATTTGGTCTTGTGCTTAAAGGTACACGGATTTCAGCTCTATGACTCTTTTCCATTTATTGATCTTTATCTCTGGGAAATCAGAATAGAGGTTTTCTCATGGATAAACTTTATCATAGAATTTCCAAGTTTCCCAGCCAAGTTTTGGAAGGACTTTGTGTTTTTCTGAGTTTGTCTTGTAAGATATGGGACAGGGCAATGATTAGGGTGGTCAGAGTTGTACCAGGATTGGTGTTTTTAGTGGACATTCTTCTGACTGGGATAAGGTCTGGTCCCTTGGATCTGACTGCTTATCTGACCCTTCTTTCTTACCAAGTTGGGGATTTGTGCCTTGTTTTCAAAGTTAGAACTGGTTCTGTGAATTCCAGTTAATACTTGCCTTAAAAGATGCTGACATTGCCTTCCTGTCGTCTTCTGAATTAGTTTCACTAAAAGAAAAACTCCAAATACCTCAGGCCTCCTGGGAAGTATCTCCTTCACAATAAATTCATCATAAATTTTTTTCTCAGAAATTTCTTCCAACAAAGCCTGGTTTTCCAAATTGTGTTTTGTATTTCTCATTCTAACATCTCCATAGTATTAAGACATATGCAGAACTTTGCTCTTTTTTGTTGTTACATTATTAGAAATCAACATTATTCTTTTTGTTATTTTGTAGTCATTTAAGAATGTTGAGTGGGGTGCACTGGCATCTTAGAGAGCAATACAATTTCAAATGATAGACCTTAAAAACTTTGTGTACATTTTCTTCATGTTTATCTCTGTTGCCTGCCACTTGGGACTATTTCAGAGACAAGTTTGACCACAAGTGAAGTGGCCCTTGGTGTTGCTTTTTATAAGAATTACTCTAGTTCTGCTGATGATTGTCTCTGTTCAGCCCTGTTTCCCTCCAGGCGCACAGCTTCATCTCTTCACCATTTTTCATGAAAAATGGGTGTGGACCTCTTATTCTGTGTGCTTAACTCTCCTCAAGTTTTCATGATACCAGTCAGCATCATCTCTTCTGTTTTTTTCTCACTCTTCATCTCCCTTATTTCTCAGGAGCATCTTAGAGGCTCTACAGTGAAGTGCAGATAAGTCTGGAGTCAGACTGCCTGAGTTGACATCCTGGTTCCACCATTTATTAGAGTTTCTACCTCCGGCAAATTATTTAACATTCCCAGGTGTCATTTAGCTTATCTAGAAAATAAGCCTGTTACCAGTGTCTTTCCCATAAGGGTACTGGAGGATTGAATGAGTTAGTGTGTGTAACATACTTAAAACAAGCCTGTGAGTGAGGTGGTACTATTTCTACATACAGATGAGGACTTAGCTTTTCCAAATTTCTCTAGCAGATATGGAATGAGCTCAGGCAGTCTGATTTCAGAGCCTTCTAACCACTGGACTATTCGTGCTGGTGGTTTTGTTGTTGTTGTCATATTGCCATATGTTTTAAAGATTTAAACATATGGAAAAACAGGAGCAAGAAGTTTGAGTGGGGATTTCCATAGTAAGATGACTACAGATGATGATAATATACTGTATATTTCAAGAAGCTAGAAGGAAGGATTTTGAATGTTTTCACCATATCAGCAGTTTTGATTCTAAAATTCCCTGGCCCTTTTTATTTTTTTGAGACAGGATTTTGCTAAATTGTTGAGGCTGGCTTTGAACTTGCTATCCTCCTGCCTCAGCCTCCTGAGTTGCTGGGATTACAGGCATGCACCACCATGCCCAGCTTTTTAAGTACTCTTTAAAAAACAAACACCAAAACCAACCACCAACAAAAAATTGTATTCTCTACTATTTAAAAGAGAAAGCACTATTTTTTTTTGTATTTTTACTAAAAGAGCATTGCTGTTGTATTACTGTCCATAAAGTTTGGCTCTTATTTTGGCTACCTCATTATTTTTACTAATACTTTAAGTAGTATTAAAATGTTGCAAATAACAGTAATACCCTTGAAATGGAGCAAAGGTGATATTCATTGTTTAGTTAATTAAAAAAAAATCTTTCAACAGTTAAGGACTTAACTGAAATTTGTGATAAAATTCCTGATAGATTATTTAGAATCTAATTAATTTTCTTTAAAAATAGTATGGGCATGGTGGCTCATGCCTGTAATCCCAGTAACTTGGGAGGCTGAGGCAGGAGGATCACAGTTTCGAAGCCAGCCTCAGCAACTTAGTAAGGCTGCAAGCAACCTAGTGAGACCCTGTCTCAAAAATAAAAAAGGGCTGGGGATGTGGCTGAGTGGTTACGCACCCTTGGGTTCAATCCCTGGACTTAAAAAAAAAAAAAATAGTGTGTTAAACTCTGTTTAGAATAGGATGGCATACTGTTGAAAATATTTTGGTAAGTGTCAAGTAGGTTAAATGGCACATATGAAATACTTTTGATACTTTTATTATTAACATAGCACCATATATGTGCACACACATGTATTTTGATTAGCATGTAGCCATCTAAATTTTTTCTTATTAAGCATCATGTTCAATAGGTACATTACAGGAAAATAAGTATATTTGATTGGTTTTGTGTTTATTGACTTTTACATGATACAACTAAGTAAAGACTTAGAAACAATTTATAGCAACAGCTTCTTAGCAATATGAACTCTACAGAATTTGTTATTTTGTTATGTAGCCTTTAGAACCTGTTTCTGTATAGGATAGTCAATTATGTTGTTAAAGCTATAAAAGAACTAATTTTTCCCATTTGAGAATACCTTTTCTTAGCCTAGTGTTTTGATTAATGCTAATAGGTTTTAGATCACAATTATTTGATGGCATTGCTGAGTTGATAAAATCAACGCATGATGACTTAAAATTCAGGATCCAAGCAGAGCACAGGCACTTTTGTTGATAATAGGAATATCTGGGCTGTTCCTACACAATTAGCTCACATTTGGATGGAAAGCCTTTCTCCCTATTAAGATTTCCAAAGCTTTTAGTCTTTGTTTTAGTCCAGAGTGCTGAATAAGAGTGGGATGGGGGAAACCTAGTAGAAAAACATCCTTTCCCTTGTAGCCAGTTTGTATTCACAGAAGAAGGTAATAGCTGTTCCTTCATTCAGTAATGAAGTTGAAGTAATCCTCCAGGGTGCTCATTTTACACAAAAACAAATTGCAGTTTTCATTTGCATCACTGGGTGGCGATTTTTCATAGTTTTATGCTACTGTTTAAACACCCAGCAGCATGGCACTACTTGTAATTACCAGGATTTTCTTCTGTTATGACATATTTAATTGTACTTTTAACACATTATCTTTAAGTTGATTACAAATTTACTAGTGTAGTGTGCAACCTCATAGTTATTTTAAATTAGGAAAGGATATTTCCTAGATGTTGGAGTATAATTCCTTCCAAAACCAAGACAAAGGAATGAATTAGCTTATTATGTTATAGCAAAAATAAGGAAAAATAACAACAAAATCATGGGATATAAAATGAAAGGAATAATTTAGGCTATTGTTGTTATATTCACCAACATTGTTGACCAAATATTGAATGTAACTCTGGAGCAGGCAGAATAAAATTAGGCGAGCACTATTACAGAGATTAAAGGAGTTGGGTTATAGTACAACTGAAATTCAACATGTTTTTCAGAATATGCAGGTGCTTCTTTAAGTAGAGCATAGGAACTTCTAGTTTCTACTAAGATAATTATTTTGTAAAATCATTAGATTTAAAATCAGTTTGGTAATTTACAGAAAAAAATTTTATCTTTTAAGTATTGATATTGAAATATGTAATTTAGTCTCACTTTCTGTTTTCTACTATAAATGACAAATCAGATTTCAGAAAGCAATGTGTTATTTTTAAGATTTTTTTTTTTCCTATTACATATTTTTCATCCTGGGAAAGAAACCATGCATACATATTTAAGTTAGACTATCCACTTTTTGTTTGGAAATTTTAAAGATAATCTCTTCATTTCTGTTTTGTTTTATTTATTTAAAAGTAGAAACCTAGCTGTGTACATTAAAAATCTACATTCCAAGGAATGAGGGACAGTAAGGAACTTTAATTCTGTACAGGACTGAAGGCTTTAATTAGAACAACAATGAGAAAAATCCACAGGTTTTCAGCATGTGCTTGGTATATTTACTCTTTGTTTTCACAAGAGAAATATATCAAACCTTAAAAAAAAGAATGTTTATGGATTCAAAAAGTAATTTATCCTGTCTCCTTACGTTATGCAGAAAAATTCATGCACATTTAACTTATTGACTGATCTTTGTGTTTTTACTCTTGACCTTTAAATTCTAAAGGAAGTATGCCAGGATTTTTCAATTAACTTCATTATGCAGTAAAATTGCTTATTTTCCCATTAAGAAATTTGGAGTTGTGTGTTTAATGGATAGAATTAACAGAACTTTTACTTTAATTTTACATAATTCTGGTCTACCTGGTAATCCAGCAGCATTTCAGTTTCTCAGAGGTTAGCAAGGCTGCCCTCCATGTAGGTTGTACTCCCCTCTTTTATCTCTTTGAATGAACAGAGTGAGAGGGAATTGGAATTGCAATTGCATGGGGGCGAGGGAGAGATGCCAACTATGCTGAGGGACAGAACTGAGCTCTCATTTTTCTGTTGACTCAAATGTAAATTAGGCCTCTGTCTCCTTAAGTCTGTGGTTCTAACCTGCGATGTATTAGGGGGCACTTTGAGAATATGCTGGTGCTGGGGCCTGTCCCTGGGTTCTGATAGGATGGGTATGGGATTTAGTGAAAGGTTGGTGTTTTTTTTTTTTTTTTTGTTTCTTGTTATTTCCCCCAGAGTTCCCCAGATGGTTCTAGAGTATATGCAGGGCTGAGGAGTACTGTAGTTCACTCTCTATAATTTAGTAATTGTATACTGTCAAATAATATGTTAAGACACTTTGCAAAAGACCTCATAAAATACAAAGATAAAGTCTCTTCCACTTAACTTAGTTGAGTCATAAACATATAAACAAAAAGCAAATAAGACCACACAATTTTAGGGTAAATATACTTCCTCCAGTACATTAAAGCAGGAAGCTTAACAATTCTAAGATGTGAAATTTGTTTCTACATATAATAAATACATATAATAAATGTAATAAATACATATAATAAACAGATTTTTTTTTGTTTTAAGTCACTGGACCAGTTGTGAAACATCTTGTTAAATTAATTATACAAACATGAATTTTAAGTTACCTATGACTTTTTGTCTTTAGCCATAGTATATCTACATTGACTTTAAGTAAAATTTGATAAACACCTATAAACTTTTCAAAGAAGCATCCAAGTTACCTTTTTCTTGGACTAAAACCTTTAGGCAGTCATAGTTTTAGTTATAACTGTTGAGGTGGGAGTTGACTAGTTTACTATGGTACTACTTTATTGCACTTATTCAGTACAATATCAGTAGGGAAAAACTTTAAGTATGTGTGCCATAGTATGTAAATGGAGTTTCCTTCCATAGTTCCTTATAGGATTTCCTAATGATATAACTTCCACATCTGAGACTATTTAATTAAAAAAAATTGTGATAAGTAGCTTTTATATTTTTACTTAAAATTTATCTCATTTTGTTGAGGAAATAAGTGTCAAGATGAGAATCTAAGTAGAACGTACAAACAAGTATGAACCCTGTATTGAAGTAAATCGGATAGTGTTGAAAGACTTCAATATCTCTCTGATAATTTCTTTTAAATGGTACTGGGGATCAAACCTAGTACCAAACGGGCTAGGCAAGCACTCTACCACTTAGCTATATCCCCAGCCCTTTTTGTTTTATTTTATTTTAAGAAATTTAAATATAATGAATATAATAAATTTTGTTGCTCAAGCTGGCCTCAAATTTGCTGTTCCCCTGCCTTAGCCTCCTGAGTAACTAGGATTACAGGCAAGCACCACCTATCCCTCCTTTCTTGTTGGTAATCTTTATAACATAGTTGGCCTTTGTTAGTATCCACAGATTCAATCAACTGTGGATCAAAAATATTAAGGAAAAAAAAATTTTGTCTGTACTTAACATGTACAGTTTTTTTTGGTCATTACTCCCTAAACAGTATAGTATAACAACTATTTATGTGGCATTTACATTGTACTGGGTATTTTAAGTTATCTAGAAATGATTTAAAGTATATGAAAGGATATATGTAGGCCTTGAACATCTGAAAATACCTCATGGGAGTTTTGGAACTAACTGGATACTGAGGAACAACTGTAGTTACTATTCTTTTATATTTAAGTGATTATCTTTATTCAGCATCTTGTTTTCCCATTGTATTCAACTGAAGCATATTAGGAAGAGGAGTTATTATCATTGTTACAAAAATGTGATTTTTTTTTTTCAAAAAAGTGTATCTTATTTCTTCATTGTATCATGAGAGAATTATGCTGTTATCTTGGAAGAATGTTATGTAATAAAACAAAGCAGAAAAAAAACATTGTAAATTAACGTGATAGCAGTTTTTTCTCATTGTAGTAATCATTAAGTGAATATCTCTGTTTGGATGCTTTGCTGCTTTGTAAGGATGTTACAGATATGTGGGCCAACCTTTACCTAGTGAAACAGAATCTTAGGAGATATAGCCATGGAAGAACTCAAACTATTTCTCTTTGCTGACAACATGATTCTATATTTAGAAGACACAAAACTCCTCCAAAGAACTTCTAGAACTCAAAAATGAACTCACCAAAGTAGCAGGATATAAAATTAACAGCAATAAATCAATTGTTTTCCTATGTATCAGTAATGAATCAACTGAAAGAGAAATTAGGAAAACTGCCATTGAAAATAGTCTCAAAAAAAAAAAAATTGGGAATCAATCTAACAAAAGCAGTGAAAGACCTCTACAATGAAATCTACAGAATGCTAAAGAAATTGAAGAAGACATTATAAGATGGAAAGATCTCCTATATTCTTGAATAGGCATAATTAATATTGTCAAAATGGCTATATTAACAAAATGCTATACAGATTTAATGAAATTTCTATTAAAATTATAATGATGCTCTTCATAGAATTAGAAAAGGCAGCCATGAAATTCATTTGGAAAAATAAGACATCCAGAATGGCTAAAGCAATCCTTAGGGAGAAAAGTGAAGCAGGACACATCACAATACCAGACCTTAAATTATACTATAGAGCTATAGTAACAAAAATGTTATGGTATCGGCACCAAAACAGACATGAAGACCAATGGTAAGGTATAGAAGACATAGAAACAAACTCAAGTAAATATAGTTATCGCATAATAAACAAAGGCTCCATAAACATAAACATTGGAACAAAGATGGCCTCTTCAACAAATGATGCTGGGAAAACTGGAAATCCATATGTAGCAAAATGAAATTAGACCCCTATCTCTCACCTTGTACAAAACTCAACTCAAAGTGAATCAAGGACCCAAGCATTAGACCAGAAACCCAGCACCTACTAGAAGAAAAAGTAGGCCCAAAATTACATCAGTCATCTTAGGAACCAACTTCCTCAACCAGATTCCTAAAGCGCAAGAAGTAAAATAAAGAATTAGTAAATGGGATGGCATCAAACTAAAAATATTCTTCACAGCAAAGGAAACAGGAATGTGAAGAGAGAGCCTACAGAACGGGAGAATATCTTTGCCACCTGTACCTCAGATACAGCATTGATCTCCAGGATATATTTTTAAAAACTCAAAAAACTTAGCACCAGAAAACAAATAACCCAACCAATAAAGGGGCTAAGAAACTGAATAGCCAATTCAAAGAAGAAGAAATATGAATGGTTAACAAATATATGAAAAAATGTTCACCATCACAAGCAATTAGAGAAATGCAAATTAAAACTATATTGGGAGTTTATCTCACTCCGTTCATAGTGGCAGTTATCAAGAATACAAGTAACAATGAATGTTGCGAGGATGTGGGGGGAAAGGTACACTCATACATTGCTGGTGGGACTGCAATGATGCAACCACTCTGGAAAGCATTGTGGAGATTCCTCAGAAAACTTTGAATGAAACCACCATTTGACCCAGTTATCTGACCCCTCAGTCTATACCCAAAGGACTTAAAATCAGAATTCTTTAGTGACATGGCCCCATCAATATTTATAGCATCTTAATTCACAATAGCTAACCTATGGAACCAATCTAGGTGCCCTTCAACAGGTGAATGGATAAAGAAAATGTAGTACATATATATTACTCAGCCATAAAGAAAGATGAAATTATAGCATTGGCTGGTAAATGGATGGGACTGGAAACTATCACGTTAAGTGAAATAAATTAATTCCCCAAACCAAAAGCTGAATGTTCTCTCTCATATTTGCTGACTCACAAAAGGCTGGGGAAGGGACTGGGGTGGGGGCAGAGGGAAGAGACGGGATATGGGAATGGGAAAGACAGTAGAATGAATCATACATAACTTTCCTATGTTCATATATGAATACACGACTAGTGTAACTCCACATCTTGTACAACCACAAAAATGGGAAGTTATACTCCATGTATGTATGATGTCAAAATACATACTACTATCATGCATAACTAAAAAGAGCAAACAAAAAAATTATAAAAACATAACTGTTGAGATATACCTACCTCCCCCATTTCTTCTTCCATTTCCTCATCCTGGGTAATGGATACAATAATTTGGAAGAGTTCTGGCCGCTGGTGTCTTGGCCCATGAGGATTAAAGTATATTATGAGGATGACTGAAGAGTAAGCCAAGAAGATTCTGGTTCCTTGAAGACTGGGGAGTTGCCATACCTGCCCGGTAATGCTTTCCTTTGAACTTCTATTCTGTTTTAGCTGTTATTTTGTTTTGTCAGTTTTACATGAACCAAACCCAAACTAGTAGAGGTACTTAACTGAAAGCCATAGCATTGGGATTCTATTAAGTTCTGTCAGTTCCTTCTATGTTATTTTGAGCAAGCTGCTTACATTTCAGCCTTCTTTTCCTTACACAAAGATTAATAATATATGGTTTCCTTATTCTATTATTGGGTGATATGAAACAAAGAAAGAACTATATGTGAAAGGGGAACTTTTGCATTGACAAAAGTGAGTTCAGAGAAGTTTTAATTCACTTGTTAATTCTGTTCAGTTCAGTAATATGCTTGGGGAAATGATTCTGAGGATATTGAGGTGTCTAGGCCCTCTGGAATGAATGTTAGGGCCGTTAATGATATGCCTGCCACATAGGTGGAGGAATGGTGAATGCCCTACCAATGCCATGCATAGCCTGTGCAGCTATCACAGAATACCATGAAACTGGGTAATTCATAATGAATAGGAATTTACTGGCTTCCAGTTCTGGAAGCTGGGAAACTGAATATCAGTGAGCTGGCATCTCATGACATAGCTTTGTCATTCCATGGCAGAACATCAGAGAGGGCAAGAGAAACTATAAGAAGGATCTGCACTTGTCTTTTTATAAGGAACCTACTTTGTCAGTAATGAACCTATTCCCACAGTGCTAATGTTAATCTGGCCTAATCACAGCTTAAAATGGCAATTTTGAAATGAAATTTTAAAATAAGTTTGGGAGGAGGGGACAAAGTTTCTCTGCTATCAAGGTGGAAGTCCACTCTGTTTTATGTGATCAGCCTACCAGAAAATGTATCCACACCCCCTGAAAACTCAAACGTTTCAACTGTGCATTGAATCATGGAGCATGAAAGAGTTGGAAATCACTGCCAAACTGTGGTTATTAGTTAAATTTGAAAAGGACTCATTTATTTTACCATTGGTATTTTCTTAAGAATGGTGTATATGTTTGTGGCCCACACCTGCATGTATGTGTTAAATGGACTGTATTAGTGACTTAAAGGAAATCATTGTTCTGAATTTTTTTTTTCTAAATCAGCTCAGCTTTAAACTTATAAAATGTCTTATTTTTTAAACTTATAAAATGTCTTATTCATGTAAACTTAGAATAGCTAAATATATAATTTTGTTTAATTATAATTTTGTTCATCATTTCCCTGATGAACCAGCTGAAAATATGTTTGGCAGCATTAAAGGAAAATTGTACCCCTTAACATAGTTTGTTGATAGATTGCTTTAAGGAACTGATAACTATGATATCCAACCATTGTCCCTGCTATTACTAATATGTTAGGGGTTCTTAACCCATATGAGCTTGGCTAGCTAGCTAAGTGGAATGGTCTGTAAACCTACTGAAATTATATGCAAAATTTTCATTTTCACTCTCTGGGAAGAAGAGTCTCTGTTTTACATCACATTCTCAAAGGTCTGTGATCCTAAAATGGTAAGAACTGCTTTTCTCAAAGTACATAAATGCATTCTACTGTCATATATAACTAATTAAACCAAATAAAAAAATTTTCAAAAAGCTGCTTTTCTCCATGTTACATTGTTTTTACTAGCCACTTGGACTATCGGAATTGCATTAGACAACTTTCCATTACTATAACAAATACCTGAAATAATCAGCTTAGAAAAGATTTACTTGGCTTACAGTTTTGGAGGTTTCAGACCATGATCAGTTGGCCTCTTTGGGCTTATGATGAGGACATCATGGTGGATCACATGGTGAAGGACAACTGCTCACCTCATGTTTGGGAAGTGAAGAGAGGAAAAAGAAGGGGCTGTGATGCCACCAACCTCTTCAAGGGCATGCCACCACAATGACCTGAAGATATCCCCACTGAACCCCACATCTTGAAGGTTCCACCACCTCCCAGTAGTGCAACACTGGGGACTACACCTTTACTGCATGGACCTGTGGAGGACATTTTACAGATAGACTTCCTGTTATATATTCCCACATGTATAATTTTTTTTATTAGTTGCTCATGACAGTACAGTGATCTTGACATATCATACATTTGAATCAACTGGGATATATATATATATATATATATATATGATTTTGAGGACTTGATTACTAATGTAAAACCGGGTATTGTACTAATTTTGGATCAGGTATTTTTAAGTCAGTATTCCTGCTAATGATAATGTAGTTTTATAAAAGCAACTTGTCTATATCCCTCATCTATCTTTGTGTTGCATATTTAGAAATACATCTTTTTTTTTAAATATGGGAAGGAAATTGAAGTGTTTATTTGTCTTCTTTTATCATCCCAAATGTATATTTCTAAGGTCACTTTTTAAAGCTTAAACCCAATATGTATTATATTTTTGCTTGTATGTTAATCATGCTCAGTATGCTGCAATTTAAGGAGGAGTTTTTAAAGGTAATGATAAGCATTTTTATTTAAAAATATTTACATTTTCATTACAAATTGAACTAAAATTTATAATACTTTGCCATTAAAAGGTGGGGGTGATGTACTATATAATTTTAAGGCTAAAACTAGGTCATAGGGATAATTCTAAACAGTTCTGTTTGATAGTGATATATTCAGAGTACTTTGAAATATGTAATTTCTTTTGTTTGCTAGGGAGAGGAAGGAGGGTAAATATAGTAAGGAGCTACATTGTAAAAAATGCCAAATTATGATATGAACTGATTATAGTAAAAGCACTCACATTGCAGTGAAATATAAATGTGTTTCTAGCCTGTAGGCATCTTTTTATTGTGGGAGTTGAGTTATATATATCACCATAGATTCATTTATAATTTATACCCGTTTTGAAAATATGCTAATGCATCAGATATGTTTTAATATTGTCAGTTCAGATGTAGTTAAATGCTTTCCGTTCCCTAAAGGAATACAATTTTTTTTCAGCTCTTTTTGGTCTCCAAGGTCACAGGACCTTGACGAATGTAGAATTCAGCATGGTAGAAATTTGTGTTTCTTGAGTTCTGCTTCATGTACATCTTCCTGAACTGGGCAGTGGTATTCTGCCAAAATCAAGCAATGGTGGTGATCTTTCCACAGTATGTATTGGAAGGCTAGCTAATGAATTTCAGCTTTTTTTGTTGTTGTTCTGAAAATTCCCTAGTGTAACAAGAGCCAGCACTAACTTTTTTTTTTAAGGATTTTTAAAATATTTTATTTGTTTTTTTGTGGTGCTGAGGATTGAACCCAGTGCCTCACATGTGCAAGGCAAGTGCTCTGCCAGTGAGCCACAACCCCAGCCCCAGCACTAACTTTATAAGCAGGCATTAGACTGATAAAAGTAATAAAAGAGGCAATTGATTTTTAAGGAAAAAAAATTGTGAAGAGCCAGTAATATTTACTTCGGCAGTTGTTTTGTTCTTTAGGCTTTTGTAGTTATAGTCACGATTTTTTAAAGTTATAGTCACAATTTTATATATATATATGTGTATATATATTTTTTAAACATTTATTTTTTTAGTTGTAGGTGGACACAATACTTTCATTTTATTTTTATGTGGTGCTGAGGATCGAACCCAGTGACCCATGCATGCTAGGCAAATGTTCCACCATTGAGCCACAACCACAGCCCAATATTTTTTAACCTGTAAATTAAAATAAATTGAACATTAATAGCCATGTAAACTTAGAATAGCTAAATATATAATTTTGTTTAAAATGATTGGTTTGTGTGATAGAATTTTAAATATCAATATTTCATAATGTTCTACAAAGAGCGTTTTGACTTCCAGGTGCTTTGCTGCATTCACTGTGGAGAGATTACATTTCACAGAAGATGGGAATTCTGTTGTTTATTTTCTTATTTTATGTACTTCACATCGTTTTACTGGAGCACAGATTCCTTACACTGTAAATGAGGGAATAAATTGGATTTTTTTCTTTTAAAAAGTTTAAAAAAATAAGTTTACATTTTACTGATTTTTTTTGTTGTTGTTTCTATGAATTTAAAGGGACTGACAGATCTATCAATTTGTTCTATCTCTGTTGGAATACCTTGATAACACCAAAGTGTTTTCTGATACATTGATTGCTTTTTTTTCCCCAGAGGAGGGATGGGCTAGCAAAAATCAGTCTATTGGCTGTCAAAAGTCAGTAAAAATATTTTTTTAGTTAAAATTTTATCTGACTAGTAGCCCCAATTTATCTCTGACTAATCTTTTACTAAATTTCTCATGAAAACATAGAGGGAAAATCTTTATTCCTAAACTTTAGGGTAATAGATGCATAATGCTAGAATTTGGGGTGGATTTAGGCTGAAGAAAAACAAGCTAAGTTTCTAGACTTGGCATAGTATATTGAGACCTACATGGTAAAAACATATGTTGGCAGTTCTCCCCCTCTGGGGTTCCATTCTGAGAAAAAAGTAGTGAAATGTGTTTCCTGTTCCTACAGTTTGCTCATATAACATCATTTACTGTGGCTTCAGTGTGTCTCCCAAAGTTCATTCATTGGAAACTTAATTTCTGGTGCAATAGCATTGAGGTGGTGCCTTTAAGAGGTGATTAGGTCATGAGGGCTCTGACTCAGTTATCATAGAAATGGGTTCCTGATTGCTGTGATATGGTGTGCATTTGGTTCCCAAAAAGTTTTGTGCTAGAGGCTTGGTCCCCAATGTAACAGTATTGAGAAATTGGTGGACCTTTAAGAGGTATGGCCTGGTTGGGGGTGATTAGCTCATGAGAGGCACCACGCTTGGATACTTCTCTGTGAGCAGTGGGTCCTGATCTAGCAGGACTAGATTGGTTACTATGAGAGCAATTTGAAATAAAGCAAATAGAGCCTTTTGTGCTCTCTCCCTTGCTTCCTCTTTTCACTATGTGACTTCTCTTTTACTGTGCCTCTCATTGCTCTTACATGTGCTTTTGCCATAATACACTCCACCATGTTATAACACAGACACAAGGCCATCATCAGAAGTCAAATAGATGGGGCAGTCCAATCTTGGACTTTAGCTTTTAAAACTCTGAGCTAATAATATTATTATTTCATTATAATATACTCAGCCCCAGATATTTTGTTTTAGCAACACAAAACAGTCTAAGATACTGATAAAAGAATGAATTTACTCTCCTTCACCAACACCTTTTTCATCTGCCATGGGATGAACCAGCAAGAATGCCCTCAAGATGCCGGAGCCTCAACCCAGAACTTCCCAGCCTCTAGAAGTCAAATAAATAAATCTCTTCTACATAAATTAGCCAGTCTCAGGTATTCTGATGTAGCAGGACAAAGCAGACTAAGACAGCTTTCCTCTTTGGAAAGCAGCTGGTCATCAAGTAGAGAAAGGAGTTGTCATGATGGAGAGCAAATGGGGAGGTACGTCTAATTCCAGCAGAAAAAGAATGTGGACTGGAGTAGAGGTAAAATTGGTGCTGATAGCACATATAATGGGAATTATGGTTTGTTTGTTTGTTGTATTCCTGAGGATTTAGGTGGTAGAAACAAGAGGAGAAGACATCTCAAAAGTATAGTGCCTAACACAGTGGCTCACACCTGAAATCCTAGGTTTTTGGGTAGATGAGGCAGGAGGATGGCAAATTCAAGGCCAATTTGAGCAACTTAACAGGACCCTGTCTCAAAATAAAAATGGCTGTAGAGGTTCAGGGTTGTAGCTCAGTGGAAGAGTGCTTGCCTAGCATGTGTGAGGCACTGGGTTCAATACTCAGCACCACATAAAATAAATAAAGGTCCATAGACAACTAAAAAATATTTTTTTAAAAAATGGCTGTAGATGTAGTTCAGTAATAATAGAGCACTTGCTTAGAATATGCAAGGCCCTGGGTGTTCTCGTTCTCTCTCTCTCTCTCTCTCTCTCTCTCTCTCACACACACACACACACACACACACACACACAGTTCTACACAAATATGAAGATATTTCTTCACTGCTTTTATTTACATTTTTATTTTTGAACTCTTTAAATCTTGTTTAATAGAGTAGATAGAGGAAGTGACAGAACTTAGAAAAAAATCAGGCAAATGGATTGAATGCTATAGTGGACTTCTGCTTCTACCTGATGTAAATTAATATTTGCATAGTCTTTCTGGAAGACAGATTGTCAGTATATATATTAGAAGCTTTAAGAAAGTAGATTGCCTTTGCTTAGAACTTCTACTTTTAGTAATTGATTCTCAAAACAAAAGCAGTTTATAAGGTCTGATGTTTAAGGTGAACCTTTTGTTATATATGCCTAAAATATCTCTGGAAATGAAAGCATTTATTTACCTATAGACCATATGATTACAGGTGATTTAATTTTTTTCTTTTTTTGTATTAATTATATTTACTTAGTCATTCAGTGATGTGTTATTTCTGTAACCTTAAAATCAAAAGGAGTCCCCAATATACATATTCCTTTATCTTTGATTCTCTTGCAAAAACTGTAGTTCTTCTAGAAGAATAAGAGCTACTATTAAGTTATATTTTGCTTTCTCTTTTCAGTATATAGTTCATTTCAGCAAACATTGATATAGTAACTATAATGCTGTTCATTTTTCTTAAAATATTTTTTATCAACTTATGTTATTTTGATAGTCCTAAGGCCAGCGTGTACTATAGGAAAATCTCATCTTTTAAGTTTTCATTCATTTTGCAATAACATAATAATTTGTAATATGTCTGGTGGTGAGGAATGTCTTGGGGGAAAAAATGTAACCAACTCTTCATTCAGTTTTCTTTTATATGTTCACAATTCTTTTAACCAAAATATCTTCCTGGGACCTTCGTGTATCAGGAGGCATCCTATAAACATTAAGGTCAATTTTAAGGTGAATTTCAGTATATTTTGAAAGTCCTCTTTGTAAACTGTATTATTTTTAATGGATTACACAAATTTTTACCCTCTTTTCTGATTTTAATAATTTTGCAATTTTAATATAAACATTTTATGTTCTTAATTATTTTGTGACATGTTTCTCTGAAATTTTAAGTTTAAATCTTAAAACTCTAATCTCATTATCACAAGTTACTGTGAACATATGTAACAACTCCCTCTACAGTGGGTTTTGTGTTGGTTATTTAGTTAATAAAGTTGAAATCACATGTTACCTTTATATGGCAGTTATTAAAAAGATCTCTCTCTCTAGAATACCTGTTGATATCATGTTAACTGAAGGCAACTGAGTATTTTACAGCTGAGTAATTATTAGACACTTGCAGCAAATATACCAAAAACTTCAATTTAAAAAGAAGAAAAATCAAAACCTTTGGATTTCTTTCATACTTATAGCATAGCAGTATTAAGTAATTGGAAGTTTATCTGAGTCATATTGGAACATTCTGAAGAAGGAATTAAGGTGTTTGCCAAGTAGAGAGAAGTACCATTGCTCCCTGCCAGGTAAGCTTGCAATAGTTTATTTTCTATCAACATTTGCTCCACCATAGTTTATTTCATACAGAATTCTTAAGCCCAGCCAACTGCAGGATTTGATTTATAACACAGAATGTATATTCTATCAGATAAGAGAAGATAGAAATAAAAACATGCTAAACTTGTTTCTCTATATTTTTAGAAAGCAGATTGATTTTTACTCTGATATTCTCTAATTAACATTTGTTTCATGCTTTAGAACATACTCTTTCCTTATTACTTTTAGGCATAGAACTTCCTAAATGTTTAGTCTCAGGCTTTTCATGGTCCTTGGCATTAGCTCCTGTAACACATTGGATTTCTCGCAGTAGAATATCTGATGACAAAATCTGACCTGCTTGCACCTTCACCCTGAATAAAGAAATATTGCTTCCGAGCATGTGCACTTCAGCAACAACCCTAAAATACCTTTTGTCTAAGTAGACCAATCATCTTTTATATCTGTTTTGGGAATTATGTCGCCTTTAGATTTTTATTTCTCCATATCTGTCTTCTATGATTGTAAATGTTGATTGTTGTGCAGCAGCATTTTGTACATTACCTTTTATGCATTCATGATTCATGTTTGAATTTGGGAAAGCATGAGTGTGAAAGATTGAGACAGACTTTTCCTTTATCTTTATGAGGCTTTTATAAACCCTACTCTGTGTATCTTAATGTGTTTCTGATAAACTTGTAACACTATAATTTGTTTTGTGTTTGAGCTCATATGAGACTGACTCTTTTAGAGCCAAAATTAAAATATATATATTAGGTTAATGTAAGGAAAAAACAGAAAATAATTGTGGCCTGATTTGTAAAGTATTACAATAAAGACATTTTGAACAACTATGTGGAATCTGGTTAGAAGCCACTAGGTATAAATATAATTTTCTAGAAAAAGATTTCTTAGAAAATCTGAGCTTAGCCACTAGAATTAGTCATGATGGCTGATTTGGAAATAGAACAACCTGTTCTATGAATTTTGTGAATAAAGTTGTGGAAATTCAAATTTCATGTGATCGTTAGGGAGCATATTTCTCCCAACCAATGTCAACCATTTGAAATTTATCTGTCTAAAGACTCTTCGTCATTTGTTGCCAATAGCTCTCCCTTCTTATGGAACAAATGATTCACATGCTCAAGCTCAAATAAAGCACTTAGTGAAGATTTTCTTCCTCTAGAACTGCTCAAAGTCAGCTCTGAATAGTGGGCACTGATCCTTGCCAACTGATTTACTCTTATTAACTCCATGGTGAGGGCCCTTTCAGACCACACTCAGATGTAGACGCCCAACCCCAACTCTTTTAAAGACTGCCCTTTTCAGACATTCCATCTGAAATCTGTTAAGAACAACATAAGACTAGTCACAGATTTATTGATTTTTCCTGGGCATTTGACTTTGTGAAGTGGAACCAGCTATGACCTAAGCTAAGTTAGCTCAGTAAACACCCTCTCTTAGCTCCAGGTTCTGTATAACTTCCATCTTAATGCATGTTCCAGGCAGGGTAAGTAGGATGATCTTGTGTGAGGTCAGATAATTTTCAGTGAGTATTAATAAGATTGTTTTGTTCTTTTCATTTTTTAAAAATCTTATTTTTTCACATTGGAAACTCTTGGGTATATGCCTCTTTTCATTGAATTGTGTACCTGACTCTTCCATGTACTAAAGGGAGAGATACACATTCTACAATGTAGTTTTCATAGTTCTTTTTTTTTCCCTCAGATCCCTCCTTATCTCAGTTTCTATTAGAGATTTTTAAAAAATGGATAATGTAAAATTAAACTTGAAAAATTATTGTAGATTCTCTTATAGCAGTCTTCAAAACATTCTTCCAGTGAATTTCAATGAGGAAACATCATGAATATGTTGCTACTAGGGTTGGCACTTAGCTTCAAGGAATTTTTTTTAAAGCTGGTGTTATCTCAAATTCATGTGAAATTTATACTCAGTACATAATATAGTTGTGATTATTTAACAAAAAGTGCTTTAAATAATGAAATATTGTACAGTAAATTAGATAATAGGAGGTTTGCTGTACTTTTCCTTTGTAATCATGTGTCTTCTCACATACTGTGTGTACTGGGAGTAATCATGTTCCAGTTTGAGAAGTATGAATCAGAGTGCTTCAGTTGCTTAAATGACTCCTGTTTAATGAGTCCAGAAGTGTTTTTGGAGGAAAATTTTGGTATTCAGCCCACCTGCATGAAGACTGTTAAAAAGACTTTTCTTTGGAGAATTTGACGAATTAGATTATTTTACAAGCTGACTTCTGTTCATTTAATTGTTAGAGTGTACAATTCTGCTTTTAGTTAGAATAGAGAATTTCTGCCCTTTAGGTTTTGGCTACATAGTATATTTTCTGAATTTTTTTGTTGTTAGTTCTTATCAAAATCTCAGTAACAAGCAATAATATTAGTAGTGGATTGCCTGAAAGATAAATAATTCTTCCATTACTCTAAGTAAGACTTACCCTGTGTTACATATGGACTGTTTGAGAATCTCATTTTAAAAAATCCCATCTCTGCACAGTTCTAGTATTTCACTTATAATTTCAAGAGATTCACAAAATCCCCATGAACCATTCATGGATTTCTGGTAAATTAGTTTTTTATTCAATTAATGAGTATATACCTACTAAGTTTCCATGAGTTAGACACCATGGTTATGGACTCTAAGAATGAACAGATTCCTCAGTTTCTAGTGTATTGATACACATTTTATAAGACTTTTTTTTTTTACTTCAAATTTGCTTCTATGAGATTACAAAATATAGTTATATAGTTATATAGTTATTTCATTATTTAAAGAGAATTATTTCTGTAGTCTTTTAAATAAATATTATGAGATAGTGCACTCCCATCTCCATCTCTGCCATCAATTTCAACCAACTTGTTAGTAGTTTTGTTTAAGTGAGAAATGCCTGTAAGTCGACTTTCAGTGTTTTAGAACTTAGCCTTTTCCTTATAAATCACTTCTTGAACCAGACTCACCTGAGTTAACAAAAATTTTTTTGAGATTGAATTATTGCAGACTATATTCTGTCTGAACATTTTTCTTTTTTTGTAGTATAGAACATCATTGAAGATCCTCTTTGGGCAGTTCATCAAGTGTTTTAGTATCAGTAGCTCAGTTGTACTGTGGGTGTTACAGCTTCAGCTTCTCACATTTGATTTGGAGCAACCTTCTAATCTTCCTCCTTCACCTGTCTTTGTTATCACTTATTCCACCTCCTTGCTGATTACTTAATAGTAAGCTAAATAGGATACTTGTCTTAAAATTAACTCAACTGAAAGTGATTTGGAGCCAAAAACTCGACCGTGACTTTTTCCGCAACATCTAAATGCTGAGTACAGTGGATACTCTCAAGGGGCTCTGACTTCACTGGTGATGGGAATGCAGACATTTCTTAGAATGTATTTGTGTTTCTTCTTCTTTTCAGACTAATTCTTTTTAAGATAATAGAATTACTTTTATAGATCTCTTAGATTCTTTTTCCAACTGATGATTTAAAAGTTAAATATTGCTTTACTCATTCATGAACTTGAGCCTCAAGTTGAAATTTGATTATCCTTAGATCCTTAAAGTTTCATAAGAGTTTATAAATTAGAGCTACAGATTTGTTTAGTTTTTACTTACATTAAAATAGGAAAATCATTAAACTGTTTAAAAGTAGTGGCACCAGACTGAACTAAAGAGGAGCACTGGAAAGTTTCATTTCAGAAACTCTGCTGGAGAATTGAATCCCTAGGGTGGTCCATGACGTTCTACTGTGTAAGGTCATCTTGGAAATGAATATAGATCAGAGCTATGTTTAGCCCAGAAAAGTCTACTTCCTTCCTCCAGGCTTATCACATTTAACCCCAAAGCTGTATTAAGAGGGGGTAGTTACATTTTTCAACTCCACAACTGCTGGGGAACTGCATTTTGTAAGATTCTATAATCATGGTGCTCCTGTAATGCCTTATGAAGATTAGGTGTTTGGTAAATATATGTTGAGTGAGAAGAATGAATGGATGATTTTGCATGGTAAAAATGCTAAACTGAGCTTGGGGTTATAAATTAATATTAGTGGAAATAAGTGTTATGTTTATTCATAGTCAGATCAAAAAACTACATTTTAAAGTCCTAAGATAAACAGAAAGTAATAAGTAATTAAGATTTTTCTTCTTATAAAATAAATGTGGTGATATTAACCTGCACAAGCTATTCACATATTTAGAGATACTCACTTGAGTATCTACTTCCTTGGAGGGTGTCTTAGTTTGGGCTCCTATAACAAAGAACCAATGCTGGGTGCTTAAAAATAACAGAAATTTGTTTATCAGCATTTTGGAGACAGGAAATTCACAATCAAGGTGTTGGTAAATTTGGTAAGTTGGGAGTTTAGTGAGGGACTTCTTTCTGATGCATACATGTGCCATCTCTGTGTTCTCACATGGTGGAAGGCATGGCGGGTTTCTGGGATAGGTTTTATAAGGACACTAATCCCATTTGTGAGGACTCTATACCTCCAAGACCTAATTACTCCCCAAAGACCTCCTAATACCATCACCTTGGGAGTTAAGCTTTCAACTTGTGAATTTGGGTGAGACACAAATATTCAGTCTATAAGCCCCAACAACTTATAGTAAATCATCATCATCATCATCAGACAAGTATAACTTGTACATGGATCTCTAAAAGAGATTTGGTTTAATATTTCAATTGTGTATGAGGCATTTAATTAACACAATGTCCTTCTAGAGAAAATTGAGGTAGAATGGAATCTGTCATATCTATTTAATATATACATATAGATTTAAATGAATGAATCATATAGTTTTCTCCCTAATATAGAGCTTAGGATCTTGAAGATGCATGCAAAGAATTTGTGGCTGAGGAATTTAGAATCTTAAAATGGAAATTGAGGTTAGGTGGGCCTTAAATTGGAAGTGTTTTTGTGACTATTTTTGCATTTGATAAGAGAAAACAGTAGTACATACTAAAGACAAACTATAACATTTTATACATCTTAAATTGGTGCTGTACTTAAGTTGAAGCTGTACTGCTCCATTTACTATTTTTATTTGCTAGAGACTTTCCCAGATCTTGCTCTCCCAAGCGTGTAAATTTGTACTGCTTTGTTGAAGATGAAATATTTATGAATTTTTTTTTCTCTGAGCCTTCTCCTCTATTTGAATTTTCTTTCTGCTTTTTTTTTTTTACCTTTTATTTTATGGTACTGATATTGAACACAGGGCCTTGCATATGCTAGGCAAACACCCTACTACTGAGCTACCTCCCCTTGCTGCTTTCTGCTTTGCTGATTGAATTGACCTTCACTTCCTGTAAGTGATCCTGGCCATGATCTTAGAAAAGTATGACTTAGATGGTTAATGGAACAATAGGGTGTTTGCCTGTGTTTACTTCCTGTTCATCAGCTTCCCTACTCTCTCCAGGCTTTGACAGTTGTAGATTTCCCTTGTCAAGCGCTTTTCCCCATATCTGTGACCGCCATCTTTGTAAGGCTTCCTTCATGTGTTTACTTTTCTTTCATTTCACTTTCTTAGTATTTTATTGTAATAATTTCTATTATTTCTTTGCCATCAGATATACTTCCTGTTCTACTCTGATCTCTTTTATGAATTTTACCATAAGAGGGGTTTATGATTTATAAAAGTGAACTGAATTCATATTGAAATTTAGGAAGAAAATGTATACAGAAGTATATTCACATGTAGTTGAATTTTATATAAGAAATCTCAAGGTAGGGGAGTGATGACCATATGTAGATGTCTAATTATCTTCCATTTCCATTATTATGTTTGAAAGCTATATTTTATAGGAAAAATTATTCATAGCATGGCCTTAAAAATATGACATTTTATAATATTAGTACAGTAATAGCAGACTATTTCATTTTTCAAAAATCTAAATCTCTACCAACTAGTGTTTTCACATTGATAATTATTGATATTGTCAATATTATGATAATAATATTGATGAACTGACTTTGAAAGAAAAATAGAACTGTGTTCAGCGTATTTTAAGTGTTAAATATTTTAGTAGTATTATTTTTTAAATTAATATTTTTTAGAGGGAGACTTTTAATTAGCTTTCCATTAATGTGCCCAAAATGCTTGACAAGAACAATTTAGAGGAGGCAAAGTTTAATTTGGGCTCATGGTTTCAGAGGCGCAATCCTTGTTTGGCTGACTTCAACAGCACAGCCTCTGCCACATTCCACCTGCCCATAGTTTACCACTCAGTAATCCATTCAAATTATTAATCCATTAAATGCATTTATCCACTGACTAGGTCATACCTCTCATGATCATTTCACTTGTGAATAATCCTGTATTTTCTAACACATGAATTCCTTGGGGCCACCCATATCCAAACCATAACCGAGACTATAGAATATAATAGAATTCTAGTCTTTGAGGCAAGAAACCTGGATATTATACCCACTCATATAGGTTTTATATGAAATTCAGGTATTCTTGTTCTCTGATACTTAAGTAGCTATTCACATTTAAATTTTACCCCCTGCATTTTTCCTGATGCTTAACATTTGTTTCTAAATGAACAGCTCTCAAGGATGAAAATAAAAAGGCAAATGTTTCTTAATGCACTACAAATACTTGTATATGAATTAAGTTATTTTCTTTAAGTTGATTCTTATTTTTCCACTGACATCTATTATGATCTCTGAAATGTGTTCCTGTGTCTTAAATTTGTCCCTAGTCAGGAAGACACAGTCCACCCTACATGACTATAAGTACCCTGATTTCTTCTTTGTAAAAAATGCCAAGAGGCATTTTTATTTTTATGTGGTACTTCTGTTAAACTGGAAATTAAGGAAATTTGCAGAAATATAATGTTTTTTCCCTACTTTTTTTGTTTTAGAAAACATAGTTTTTTTATAAAAACATGTTATTTATACTAACATGTAAACCAAATTTAATGAATTAACAAATGTGTTTTAAAATGTTTTTTTTAATTTTTTATTCTAATTTATTATATATGCCAGCAGAATGCATTACAATTCATATTACACATATGCAGCACAGTTTTTCATATCTCTGGTTGTATACAAAGTATATTCACATCATTCATGTCTTCATACATGTATTTAGGGTAATGATGTTCATCTCATTCCACCATCTTTTTTTATCCATTGCCCCCTCCCTTTCCCTTCCTCCCCTTTGCCCTTTCTAGAGTTCCTCTAATCTTCCCATGCTCCCCCTTCAAACCCCACTATGAAACAGCCTCCTTATATCAGAGAAGACATTCAGCATTTGATTTTTTGGGATTAACAAACTTCAATTAGCATTATATTCTCCAACTTCATTTATTTACTTGAAAATGCCATGATTTTATTCTCTTTTATTGCTGAGTAATATTCCATTGTGTATATATGCTACATTTTCTTTATCCATTTATCTACTGAAGGGCGTCTAGGTTGGTTCCACAGTTTAGCTGTTGTGAATTGTGCTGCTATAAACATTGATGTGACTGTGGCTCTGTAGTATGCTGTTTTTAAGTCCTTTGGGTATAGACCAAGGAGTGGGATAGCTGGATCAAATGGTGGTTCCATTCTCAGTTTTCTAAGGAAGTGCCATACTGCTTTCCATATTGGCTGCACCATTCTGCAGTCCCACCAGCAATGTATGAGTTTGCCTTTTTCCCCACATCCTTGGCAACACTTACTGTGTTTGTATTCTTAATAGCTGCCATTCTGACTGGAGTGAGATGAAATCTTAGAATAGTTTTGATTTGCATTTCTTTAATTGCTAGAGATGTTGAACATTTTTTCATATATTTGTTGATTGATTGTATATCACCTTCAGAGAAGGGTCTGTTCAGTTCTTTGGCCAACTTATTGATTGGGTCATTTGTTATTTTGGTGTTTAGCTTTTTGAGGTTTTATATACCCTAGAGATTAGTGCTCTGTCTGAAATACAAGTGGTAAAAATTTGCTCCCAAAATGTAGGCTCTCTATTCACCTCACTGATTGTTTTTTTGCTGAGAAGAAGCTTTTTAGTTTGAATCCTTCCTATTTATTAATTCTTGATTTTAACTCTTGTACTATAGGAGTCTTATTAAGGAAGGAGGGGCCTAATCCTATATGATGGAGATTTGGGCCTACTTTTTCTTCTGTTAGACTCAGGGTCTCTGATTTAATTCCTAGGTCCTTGATCCACTTTGAGTTTTGTGCATGGAGAGACATAGGCGTTTAATTTCATTTTGTTGCATATGCATTTCCAGTTTTCCCAACACCATTTGTTGAAGAGGCTATCTTTTTTCCAAGGTATGTTTTTGGTGCCTTTGTCTAATATAAGATAACTGTGATTGTGTGGGTTAGGCTCTGTATCCTCTATTCTGTACCAATTGTCTACCAGTCTATTTTGGTGCCAATACCATGGTGTTTTTGTTACTATTGCTCTGTAGTGTAGTTTAAATTCTGGTATAGTGATGCTACCTGCTTGACTCTTCTTGCTAAGGATTGCTTTAGCTCTTCTGGGTCTCTTATTTTTCCAGATGAATTTCATGACTGCTTTTTCTAATTCTATGAGGAATGTCATTGGGATTTTGATTGAAATTGCATTAAATCTGTATAGTGTTTTTGGTAATATGGCCATTTTGACAGTATTGATTCTGCCTATCCAAGGACAAGGTAGATCTTTCCATCTTCTAAGTTCTTATTTAATTTCTTTCTTTAGCGTTCTTTCACCTCTTTTGTTAGGTTAATTCCCAAGTATTTTATTTTATTTTGAGGCTATTGTAAATGGGGTAGTTTTCTTCGTTTCCCTTTCAGAGGATTTGTCACTGATATACAGAAACACCTTTGATTCATGGGTGTTGATTTTATATCTTGCTACTTTGCTGAATTCATTTACTAGTTCTAGAATTTTCTGATGTAATTTTTTGGGTCTTCTAGGTATAGAATCATATCATTGACAAATAGTGCTAATTTGAGTTCTTTTCCTATCTGTATCCCTTTAATTTCTTTCGTCCAATTGCTCTGGCCAGAACTAATAGAAGTGGTAAAAAAGAGCATCCCTGTCTTGTTCTAGTTTTTAGAGGGAATGCTTTCAATTTTTCTCCATTTAGAATGATGTTGGCCTGGGGCTTAGCATAGATAAGATAGGATGTTGAGATATGTTCCCATTATCCCTAGATTTTCTAGTGTTTGAACGTGAAGGGGTGCTGTATTTTGTCAGTTGATTTTTTTTTGCATTTATTGAGATGATTATATGGTTATTATCTCTAAGTCTATTGATGTGATGAGTTACATTTATTGATTTCCATATGTTGAACCAACGTTCCATCCCTGGAATGAACCCAACTTGATTGTGGTACACTATCGTTTTGATATGTTTTTGTATTCTATTTGCCAGAATTGTATTGAGAATTTTTGCATCTATGTTTATCAGAGATTTTGGTCTGAAGTTTTCTTTCTTTGATGTGTCTTTGCCTTGTTTTGGAATCAGGATGATATTGGCCTCATAGAATGAGTTTGGAAGTGCTCCCTCTTTTTCTGTTTTCTGAAAAAAATTGAAGAGTGTTGTTATTAGTTCTTCTTTAAAGGTCTTGTAGAACTTGGCTGTGTATCCATCTGGTCTTGGGCTTTTCTTGGTTGTATATCAATCTGGTCTTGGACTTTTCTTGGTTGGTAGTCTTCTGATGGCATCTTCTATTTCCTTGCTTGAAATTGTTCTGTTTTATTTGTGTATATCATCCTGATTCAATTTTGGCAACTCTTTTGCCTCTAGAAATTTGTCAATGCTTTCAATATTCTCTATTTTATTAGAGTACTAGTATTCAATATCTAATTATCCTATGTATTTCTGTAGTGTCTGTTATGATATTTTCTTTTTCATCACGTATATTAGTAATTTGAGTTTATTCTCTCCTTCTCTTTGGTAGCATGGCTAAGGGTTTGTCAATTTTGTTTATTTTTTTCAAAGAACCAACTATTTGTTTTGTCAATTTTTTCAATTGGTGTTTTAATTTCATTGATTTAATTCGCAGAACCTTTTAATCAGTTGCATCCTGTACTCCTTCTGTGTTCTTTCTTCTGCTGTGCTGGTCATGGGTTCTAATAATGTGGTATCTTGATTTGTTTGGGGCACTTTCTTCCCTTGTCTTTTTATGTTTTTGTGTGTCTTCCCTTCTAGCACTGAGGATCTGAGGTGTTACCATTTTTACTCTATAGGCTTACAGTGCCACTCTAGTGATCCAATACCTCTCCTTTGAGGTGAAGGATAATGTTATCAGATCCAATATAAACGTTGTACACCCTAGAAACAAATGTTTGCTATTAAGATGTTTCTAATTTGGTCACAATATATAGAAGTGGTGAGTTCAATTATTATCTAAAATATACTCAGTAGGTTTGTAAAAAGGTTTACAGTTTCTGATGGTGGACAAAGAACCAGGGGTGAGGAGTTGGATGATATACTGTGGAGGATGGAGGTAAGGATATAGAGTTATTATATCTTAGGAAGTGTGAAAAAGAAATCTAAAGATGAAGATTAGTAACAGGACAAGGGAGAGGAAGTAATTTTTGGTAGATAAGTGGCAAAGACAGTACATAAAACAAACACAGGTTTATTAAGAAAAATAAAAAAATGTTAAAATAGTAGAAATTGGTGGGATAAAAGGGGGGAAAAGTATATACAACACAGCTGTAATGTACTATTCAGGCATCCCAGTCCTAAAAATCCTAATTCTGCAAAGTACCTGCTTACACATATGTTGGGGATGTGAGGGCAGGAGAATAGAGAGAGCAGAAGAAAAATCTTGAAGGAAGAAACAGGATTGTTTTGGTTGGAAATTTGTATCTTTCCTGCTTTTCTTCACATCCAATAGGTGGGACAGTCTGTTGTTAGCTGGTATCTCTGCCCTCAGGATGGTGAAGGTAACCAGAGTGTCACTGTGCTGGCATAGAGCTGCTGGGAGAGGGGGAAGTTAGAAACTGGGTTCTTGGCCACCCAGAATTCCACACTGGCTGTTGCTCCCCACTAAAGATGGTTATGAAGGTGGCCCAAGATGGAGGTGCCTACTTTCAGTGTTGGGCTATCATATCTTGTGGGTGAGGCTGAGTTATGGTGTTAGAGGATGAGTTCAAAGACAAGCTCTGTGGCGTGCAGTGTGTGGCTGTCCATTGATTTCAGATCCCGTGTGAAGTTCCCTGGTGCAGGCAGGCTACCGCACATTGTATCTCGCTGCTGCAGAGAACCAAGATGGCAGCAACCGGGGGAAGCCCCTTGTTGGTAGATGGGGGTCCACACAGGAGTGGCAACAGGAATTCCTGCAGGTGGGAAGCTGCCAGGAGCCTTGTGTGGGAGTGGCGTCAGTGATTTCTGCTCAGGTGGATGGCGGAACATTCTGTGTGGGTGTTGATGGTGCCCGCTCTGGGTACCTGGTAGTCCTAGGTGGGCATGTAGTTGGGGGACCTTCTCTGATGCTGCGGCCTGGAGCCCTGGATGGGCACAGTGGCCATGATTCCCATGCAGGAGCAGGAATATAGCTTGCAGAGAAGCAGTATTCTTACTACTTGAGTCCCAGGTCATGCAGTGACACAGAATGCTGCCTCCCTCTGGTCCACCATATTGGATCTCCTGTTTTAATATCTAATATGAAAAATATCAATAGATATAAGTGACATAAATGAGAGCCCTTAGGTCTCCAGTAATTTTTTTAAAAATATTTTTTTAGTTGTAGATGGACACAATACATTTATTTTTTATGTGGTGCTGAGGATCAAACCCAGTGCCTCAAACATGCTAGGTAAGCACTCTGCTACCAAGCCACCACCCCAGCCCGTCCCCAGTAATTTTTGAGAGTGAAACAGGTTGAGATCACAATTCAAGAATTGTAGCCTTAGAGGATTGCTTTTGTCCTCAAATGCTAATTCAACTTATAAATTGTTCCTAATCACAGAAGGATCATCAGTTGGAGTAAAAAAAAAAAAAAAGGATGATGTGATGATGTGTTTTATTTGGTAGAACTAAAATAGGGAAGAAGGGGCAGTGTACCTTATCTGAAAGAAAAGAATATAAGAATATTCTGGAATTAACTCAGCATGTAGCTGAGGAATGCAGCTAACTGGCATTCATGATACAGGAGTATTGATATTGTTCTTACTGGCACTGTATTTTAAGTTCAAGGGAGCTTCTATTTCCATTTTATTAACCTGTCTTTGGCTTTACACTTTCTGTGCAGTAGTAAGAAGAGATTTCAACTCAGACTACCTCTTACTGAACTGCGCAGAATAGGAAGTAACATGAACTTCCAGGATGATTATAATGAGGTTTGTGTAATTAATGTACTAGCATTTTTATCATTATTAAAGTTGTACTATAGAAAAATAAGTGATTATAAAAAGAATCAACATAGTTTTGATAATGATGATATATTATTAGTGTGATTTGAACTTAAAAAGTAATTTCACATGTTCTAAGTGATTATGTAACTATAATAAAATAACTATAGGTTTAAATATTTATATATAATTGGATTGAGTCACTGGTATATACATACCCAGTGTTCACATCCTGTGTGTTACCATAAATGTATAATACTTGTTTAATTATATGACTGTAAGTACTATACTTTTTTAATCCATTATTTTGATAATCATGACTATTTTCATAGTAAGGGCAATAAGTTATAATTTAAGGTGAAGTTTTTGAACTTACAATTAGAGAACCATATCCTCGTATGAATTTTGGGAATAGTGAAACGACTCTTTAAAATAGTGTAATGGTAGATTTATATCATTATAAGTTTTTCCAAACCCCTTGCATATACAACACTAAGATTAACCCTAATGTAAAATATAGATTTTGGTGATATTTGTAGGTTCATTGATAGTAACGAAAGGATTACACTAGTGGAGGATGTTGACTGTGAGAGGGATGTGTATGTGTACATCTAAACCTGCCCTAAAAATGTCTATTTTTAAAAGTATGTGTAGTCTGTAATCTTTTATTCAAAATCTTTATTGGTATTTTTTTTGCATGGAGAAAAACAGATGAAGTCATTATTCCCTAGAATAAACTATGAAAATTGCCATTCGAAGTTATGGAGTCAGGGTGCTACGAAGAAAACAGATAGTTATTGTCTTAGTTCATTTTCTTCTGCTCTAACAGGATAGTTGGACTGGGTAATTTCAAAAGAACAGAGATTTATATTTTATAGTTCTGGAGATAGGTGGTTCCAAAGTTAGAATCTACATCTGGTGATAACTTTCTTGCAGTGTCAACCCATAGTAGAAAGTAGAAGGGCAAGAAAGGTCAAGGGAGCTAGAGGGGGGCAAGCTCAATTTTATAAAGTTCACAATAACTAACCCATATTTGCAATAAAGACACTAACCCATTCATGAGGGCAGAGCCCTCATGATCTAATTGCTTTTTAGTAGCCCCACTTCCCAAATCTGTTGCATTGAGAATTAAGTTTCTAACATATGAACTTTGGAGGACATAGTCAAACCATAGCATGATTCTACATAATATTTGTGGCTGATTTTGAGAAAAGAAAGAATACAGATAAGTGCAAATATGTAAAATCCATGTTGAATCAGAACAAAATGGGAAACCATCTTTTGAGAAGAAAAATTAATCAAAAAGTGAAAACACTGGTGCAGGGTTTAGGAAGATATGAAACATTGTGGTTTACCACGTTATCACCTTATTCTACATTTACTGGTTAGAATATATATGAAGGACACACTCAGGAAATAATCAGCAGATCATGGGAGCTATATTAAGTTCAGTATTTATAATATTTGCTATATTTTTAGTCTTTTTAGGCAGCTTCCAAACCCCCTTTTAAATTATCACTAAAAATGTAAGGTATCATTATTCTTTAGAGTTAGGGAAAATGAATACAAAAAGTAATGGTATTTATTCAAAGTCACACACTAATAAACAGTAGTGATAATAATTATGGATTAGTAATATGGCTTCATTTACACAGCAGTTTCAGAGCTTAATACTACTTTCCCAATTCACAGATGGGGAAACAGAAAGTTCAAGAATTTGAATAACATGCCAAAGTTAATAAGAATAATAATAATAACATGCTATAGTTAATAAGTGACAAAGTTGGGATTTTAAATTGAGTTTGCCTGTGCTTTTAACCAGTATGTTCTACATCCTATCACTTGTTTTTTTTTTTTTATTTTTTTTTATTTTTGGATAGATCACCTTGACTTACTTAGGTTTAAAAATCAAATCTAATATAGTACAAACATCTCTAGAGGTGGTTAAGATCCTATCATGGTCCAGGGAGATGACAGGAAATGTTTCTAATTGCCAAGCTTATATTTTTGTTCCCTTTGTAACTTTGAAGTCAAACCATTTTCATGCAGTCCCTAGAAACTAATTAATTAGTATTGAGGAATCATTTTCTGATTATTAGTACATAGCTATTGCATTCACATTCTTTGGTTAATAGTTTGCTGCATATATTTTGTGCGTATATTTGAGAAATTGGGATACCAACAGTGAAAATTTGGTTTCTACACCTTTGTGTGAATACTGTGCTGTATAGTAAATATTGTGTGTGGTATGGTAGTAACCACCTTGCCCTTACTGCAATATTAATAGAGAATGAATAGTATCACCAAATAATTGTAACTTAGAATATCCTTATGAGTATTAAATTGAATTTGTAACTGTGGCACTTTTTACTTGACTTGACTTCCTTGGAAGCCAGAGCATTGCGTTCTGCACCATCATCACTGTTACCTTGGCTGAATCATTTTAACATGTTGTTAAACGTATGTTCCATTCTGGAAGTGAGAGTGTCATATGCTCTCAAATTGTTTCATTGTGATTTTGAACAAGTGACATTGATTTTAAAATATGAATGTATAAAATGATTCCACCACTTATTAAGTAGTATGCATTGCGTGCTTTATAAATTTAACAAATAGAAAAATAACAAATATTTTAGAGCTTAAAAGAAAAAGGCCTCTATTCTTTTTGATCCAGAATCCAGCTTACTTTTGCCTTAAAGCTATTCTTGGTGTTAATATCTAATGCTTCTTAAAAATCAGTCAAGATATCTTTGGGCATGTAAATTCCTTTTTTGTTTAGAAATGTCATTAACTTGAAATATAAAGATGCTTTCTAAGAAAACTGGTTCGCATAGCCAGGCCTTTTAATGTAGTTATTTTGCAATGTGACCTGTAAAACCCAAACATTGAGGCTGTTTTCCACAAGCCTTGTTGCCCAGACAGTGATGTCATGTTTTAAGCATGTTTAGTTTGCAAAGGTCCTGCTTTTGATCCTTTAGTTGTCACTTTTTTTTTTTATGCAGCTTCTCCTGAATTACAAAGGTACTGAAAGTAATTTGCTTCATTAAGGTCTGTTGCTGACACTGTTGTATTTCATTCCTCATTCTTCTCCTAGCCTCCTTCATTAAGACCTTATTGAAATTTGGATCATGGTTCTACTGCGACATCCATGCCATTATCATCTAAATAGCAATTACATATTCAGAAACAACAGCTTCTCTTTAACTGTCTGTAACTTCACATTATACATAGATTCAAGTGGGAATTAAGAATAAAATGAATCTTTTCTTTGTGATTCACAACTCTACTTTTCACCCTTGATTTACTAGTTAAGGTTGAATAAGCTACTTGTAGACAAATAAGACAAAATTATTGATTGCTCAGCTTTAGTTGTGTGTGTGTGTGTGTGTGTACATACACACATGTAAATATGCATATATGCATATGTGTGTATATATACATATTTAAAACAAATTGTTTCTGGATTAAATAGCTTCACAGTGACAGTGACCCTAACTCAATCACCCATACATTTACTAGATAGCAGTTACTGTTTGGGGTATAATGGATCATGTTTAGCACTCTGTTAAGAAATTAATAGATCTTTTATAAAAGCAGCAGTACTTTATAACTTGAAACATATAAAGGAGACCTTTTAAAATGAAGTCAATATGTTTGTTCTTGGAGGACAGACCTTAAAAATAAATTCTATTAATGATATATTTTTCTAACTATTGTGTTTCAACCATCTTAAAATTATGTTTTATAACATCAAATCCTAAGCTGCTTTGACTGAAATGAACAAGTATGATTACTGGAAATAAAGAGCTACTGGATGTAAATGGTACTACATATGAGGAATTTTTGCCATTAAAATGTGGTTTAAAGGAAAGTTATTATATGATACCAACTACACATGTGTATATACAAGTATAGACAGTTATATGGATCACTTTAAAGAATTTCTTAACTAGCAAAGAGTGTGTGTGTGTGTGTGTGTGTGTGTGTGTGTGTGTGGTAGAGAGGGAAAGAGAGAGAGAGACTGTCGGCAGGAAGTAGAGGAGGTGGGAAAAAAGAGGAAGGTAGGAAAAGAGAAGATAGGAAAGTAGAGGAGAATCCTAACAATTAAAAATACTAATTAGCTATTCAATGCCAAGTCTTTCTGTACTTTGCATACAAATTTCTTTATATTTTGTAAATTTTCATGTGATCAAGGAATTTTGTAATAAAGTATTTTATTTCATGCTTGTTGAAATGAACTTTGATTTCTTTGCTTTTTTGTCCATACTTTCAAGTATTTCTGAATCACATGTGTGAATAACATATCATACATTAGGTTATTTCTAATATGGATTTTCAAAAATTCCTTTATTTATTCATTTATTTTTACATGGTACTGAGGATTGAACCAAGTACCTCACACATGGGAGGCAAGCTCTCCATCACTGAGCTACAACTCTAGCCCCCTAATATGGGTTTTTTCAAGTGAGATTATAGACTTAATTTTCATAGATATGAACATTAAAAACCTATTCAGTTATAGATCCTTATCAAGTAGTTAGGAAGATTCACCATTTGTCCTCTCACCATCTCTTATGAAGATGAAACGTGAGGATAAGCTGGAGAAGTCAGAAACAAAGGTTGGTGTTCATTGCAAACAGTGCCAATTGAGGAGGGCAGATTACAAAGCAGAAGGGACTGTCTGGAGAGAAGGTGAGCCATCGGGAGACTTGAAGTTGAAAGAAAATTCAAGTAGGGAACTTCCAGGACAAGTGAGCCTTGTGGGATGAGGAGGGTTTACTCAGAAGTCCTCTTCCCTAAACAAGAGTCTATTTGATGTATTATATTTTCCCTGTAATGTTGTTTTGAGACCCACTAAAATGACAGAACTTACCAGGTATATTTTTAGGTCTTGCTTATACAGACTCCAATTTTCAAAATAAATGTTTGTTTTTAAATCATGAGAAAGTATTCAGAATGACAGTGTAGTGAACACTGCATCCCTATTACTGAGTTTAAGAATTTATTGTTCAATTTGAAGTTCTCTAATCTTACTCCCACTGCAGAAGTAAATTCTACTTTATAAATTTTGTTTTTCATTGTCTTTTTGAATAGCTTTAGCATATTTATTTACATCTCTAGTTTGCTTTTGTATGTGTTAGAACTGTGCTTAAATAGAATCACATCCTAATACATATACAATATTATTCAGCAATTTGCCTGTGCCACTCAACATCACCTGTCTAGAATTTGTCTGTATTGCTGCATGTACTTCATTTTTATTTGACATTCTACTGACGAATATATCACAATTTATGTATCTCTTATGATGATGAACATTTGGAGTTTTGTTTTACTACTAAAACCAATGTTATATTGGACATTCACAGCAAAAAATCAAACTTGACCTTATATAAAAATTACAAAAGAACTGGTGTGGAGCTGAGTGATGGAGCACTTGCCTAGCATATATGAAGCCCTGGATTTGCTCCCCAGCACCACAGAGACAGAAAAAATTACTGAAAATGAACCATAGACTTAAATATAAAACTATATAACTCTTAGAAAGGAAATAGATTTTGTGAAATCTAGGACAAGGCAAGATGTTCTTGGACTGGATCTTGAAAATATAATCCATAAAAGGAAAAACTGAAATATAATATTTTATCAAATTAAAAACATTTGTTTTATGAATGCCCTAAGGATGAAAAGACACACTGGAATGGGAGACCATATTTATAAGCCCCAGGTTTGTGAAAAGTTTAGTACCTAGAATTTATATAGAACCCTCAAAACTCAACAGTTAAAAAAAATCAGAAATGAGCAAAAGGCATGAAGAGACATTTTACTGAAGAGGATATACAGACAGCAAATAAGCATGTAAAAATTGTTCAGTGTCATTAGCTACTAGGCAAATGCAAATTAAAACCATAGCGACATATCACTACATACTTAGCAAAATAAAAAAAAATGATAATACCAAATGAGAAACTGGATCACTTGTTGGTGGGAGTGTAAAATGGTACAGATACTCTTGGAAAAAGAGGTTGTAAGTTTCTTCAAAACTGGAATCTGCTGTTAACATATGACTTAGCATTTGTACTTTTGAGCATTTATTCCATAGAAATTGAAGATGTATGTTCACACAAAGACCTGTGCCTGAGTGTTTGTAGCAGGTTTATTCATAATAGCCCCAAACTGAACACAACCCAAATATCCTCCAACAGGTAAGCGTTAAAGCAGTGGTGGTACATCTACACCATGGGATAATACTCAGCAGCAAAAAGTAATAATATTTATAAACAACAACCTGGATAGATTTCCAGAGGTTTTTGATGAGTAAAAAAAAAAAAAAAGCTAATCCCTAAAAGTAACATTGTAGATTCCATTTATAGAACATTTGTAAAATGACACAATTATATGGAGAAAATGGAGAATGGATTAGGGGTTGCCAGTGGTTTAGGATGGCGTGGGGATGAGAAGAAGGTGAGTGTGACTATAAAAAGGCACCCAAGGATCCTGTTGATGGTTATTTATCTGAACTGTGTCAATGTCAGCATTCTGGTTGTGATATTATACTATATTTTTGATGATGTTGCCATTGTAGAAACCAGGGTACAGGGAACATGGGCTTCTCCTCTATCATGTCGTCTACCTGAATGTGAATCTCCAATAGTCTCAAAATAAAGAGCTCAGTTAAGAAACAAGCATTCTCTTATAAATATTTTTGTACATGTACATATTTCCTGGTACTTATGTGAGCATTTCATTAGATGTTATTCTGGGAAGAATTATATGCTATGCACATGTTAATTTTTTTTGTACCAGACACTGTACCCAGAAATATTCAACCACTGAGCCACATACCCAGCTCATTTTTAATTTTTAATTTTGAGACAAATTCTCTCTAAGTTACTGGGGCTGGCTGTACTTGCCATCCTTCTACCTGAGCTGCTGGGGTTATAGGTGTGCATCACTATGTCTGGCACATATTAACTTTAACAAATAATGACAATTTTTTCCAGTTGGTGTATAAAAATTATGTGGACTGGGGTTGTAGTTCAGTGGAAGAATGATTGCTTATTGATCCCTAGCACTACAAAAAAAAAATAAAAACAAGAAATTTTAATGCTTAAATTTTTATCAATTTGATTCTAATGGGTGTAAAATGATATCTTCTGTCTTTGTTTTCCTGAAAATGAAATTAGGCATTTTTATTTTTTAGTAATATATTTTTTTTCTTGGTTTTTTTTTTTTTTTGGTGGTACTAGGGATTGAACCCAGGATCTTGTGCATGCTAGGCAAGCACTCTACCAATTGAGCTATATCCCCAGCCCCCTATATTTTTTTTCTTAACAAAATAACTATCCATCTCTTTTCTATTGTTCTGTTGTCTCCCATTTTCTTACTTATTCTAAAGGGCTCTACATATCAATCCTTTGTAATGTAGCATTATACAATAACCCAGTGTGTCAGTCACCTTTGTGTTACTGTAACCAAAATACACAACAAGAACAACTTAGAAGAAGTAAGTTCATTTTGTCTCACAGTTTCAGAGGTTCGGTCCATGGTCAGCTGAGTCCATTGCTGTGGGCCCAAGGTCAGGCAGAACATCATGGCTGATGAGCACTGCTTCATTCAAGGCAGCTAGGAAGCAGAAGAGAGGAAGGGGCCACAGGAAGATGCACCTTTCCAGATCCATTCAAGGTAGCTAGAAAGCAGAGAGAAGTGGGGAAGAGGCTACAGGAAGATGTATCCTTCCAGGGAACGCCCCTAGTGACTTACCCCCTTTAGTCACACCCCACCTGTTTGCAGTTACTACCCGGTCCATTCAAACTAGGATGGACTGGTTAGGTTGTGAGTCTTGCAGTCCAATTATTTCACCTCTGAAAATTCCTGTGCTAACATAGGGGCTTTTGGGGGACACCTCATATCCAAATCATAACACCCAGTTAAAACTTATTCTTCTCATTTGTTTTAAAAATATTTTTTAGTTGTCAATGGACCTTTATTTATGTATTTCATTTATTTTTATGTGGTGCTGAGAACCCAGTGCCTCACACATGCTTTGCAAGCACTCTACCACTGAGCCACAACCCCAGCCCTTATCCTTCTCATTTTAAATTTTATTTCTTGATGAAGTTTTACAGTTACTGTTCTTTAAATGTGTAAAATGTTTTCTTACTGACTTTTTTTCAGTTTAGTTTAAGAAGTGTTTTCTTTCTCAGATTTGAAAAATACCTTCCCAGCATCTTCTTAAAGTTTCGTAATCAACTTTGGTTATAGTGATTTAAAGATTCAATTTGTTTTTATTTTCATATGGAAAAACAAATTTCTTGGTATCATTTGGATTAATTCATTTTATTTTCCTCTTACCTATTCAAGCTCATAAAAGATGAAGTTGAAATTCTGTGAAATTCAATGAAATTGATGCAGCAATATAGAATTATCCAGTTCTTGTTTTAAAAAACAATTGTGATCTTGAGATGAAAGTCTCAAAATGATATATATCATAATGATATGATATTTATGCATATCATTTTGATTCTCTGTTCTACTTCATAATCTTTTATATTTCGGTCTCTGAGCCAGTTTCATAAAGTTCACTATAATTCTTAGTTCTTTATTAGTCCTAACATAATTTTTAATGACCTCTCAATTAAAATTACCCATTCTGATGTGACTTCTGTTAAATTTTGTTGAATGTATAGATTAATTTAGGAAAAAATGATGCATTTACAATATTTAGTCTTCTCCATAAAGATTTCTGTTCATTTACTTTTCTTTATAATTATACTAAATATTATATTTACACTGTTTAGCTTTCTCAAGATATTTCTGTCCATTTCCTTAGGTTTTATTAACAAGTTTTCATAAAATTACTAAATTTTTTCTATAAAGTTACATTTACCCTTTTATTAGATTCAGTCCTAAAGTGCTTTTTTTAAAAAAAAATATTTATTTTTGTTAGTTGTAGTTGGAAACAATACCTTTATTTCACTTATTTATTCTTATGTGGTGCTGAGGATCGAACCCAGGGTCTTGCATGTGCAAGGCGAGCGCTCTACCGCTGAGCCACAACCCCAGCCCCCTAAAGTGCTTTTTTGATTGTTAGTAGTAAATATTTTCTTTTTAAACACTGCATTTTGAGGACTAGAGGTATAGCTCAGTGGTAGGTTACTTGACTACCATGTGTGAGGCTCTGAGTTCCATCCCTAGCAACCCCACCCCACCCCATATATACACATCAAGTATATTTCATTTTCTGTTTGTTTGAATACAGAATTGATATTTAGCAACTTTTCTTGATGACTATTTTTTTTTACTTCTAATAATTCATCTTTAGTTTCAATTGGATTTTCTCAGTTGATAATCAACCTCTGTGCATAATGAATTTTTCTTTCTAATCCAGATAGCTTTTATTTTATTTTTAGTCTTATTCCATCATCTAGTTTCTCTAGTATTTTGAATACACATATCAAGGCAGGCATCTTTCTCCCATTTTTGATTGTAAAGAAAACTGCATATAGCATTTGCGATTTTTAACTAGTAAATACAATGTATACTGTTTATTTGGTTACTCCTGGTTTGCTGAAGTTTTATTTTTTAAATACAAATAAGCAGTATTATTAAATGTCCTTTTTAGGTCTCTTGAATCAATTGCTTCTTTAATTTTTAAACATTGCATTCCTGAAGTAAACTTAAAATGCATTTTATTTTTGATACTAAAAATAAGTTATTGTATTCTTTATATATTTGCTTTGAGATTTTTTTATCACATATTTTATAAGTGCAATTTATGTTTTTGCATCCTGTGTTATCCTTGAAAAATTTGGTTCAGGATTTTATGCTGGACTCATTAAATGAAATGGGAAGTATTCCTTATTTTCTTAAAAAAATGTGTTGGGAAGCTAGTCTAAAATTTGGTTTTAATAGAATTTAATTATAATACTTATCTGGGCCTGGTGTTTCCTTAGTGAATGAATTTATTTATCATTATAGGCTGGCCTGTTGAGTTAAACTTGGTAGGCTTTATGTTTTTAGGTGATTCCTCAGTTAAAAAAAAAATGAGAGAGAGATTTATGTAATGTATTACTTCAATGAATCAACAGTGAATAATGGAAAGAATTTTGTCAACAAACCTTTAAAATTCCTGAATGGAATTGCTAGCAGTATTACAGAATAGACATATTTAACCTTAGACTTCAATGATTCTAAAGATGTAATGATAAACTTTTCAGTTAAAGATCTCAAAACTGGGAACAAATTTTTACTCCTCACACTTCAGATAGAGCCCTAATATCCAGAGTATACAAAGAACTCAAAAAATTAAACAAGATGATAACAAATAACCCAATCAACAAATGGGCCAAAGACCTGAGCAGACACTTCTCAGAGGAGGACATACAATCAATCAACAAGTACATGAAAAAATGCTCACCATCTGTAGCAGTCAGAGAAATGCAAATCAAAACCACCCTAAGATACCATCTCACTCCAGTAAGATTGGCAGCCATTATGAAGTCAAACAACAACAAGTGCTGGCGAGGATGTGGGGAAAAGGGTACTCTTGTACATTGCTGGTGGGACTGCAAATTGGTGTGGCCAATTTGGAAAGCAGTATGGAGATTCCTGGGAAAGCTGGGAATGGAACCACCTTTTGACCCAGCTATTGCCCTTCTCGGACTATTCCCTGAAGACCTTAAAAGAGCGTACTACAGGGATACTGCCACATCGATGTTCATAGCAGCACAATTCACAATAGCAAGACTGTGGAACCAACCCAGATGCCCTTCAATAGATGAATGGATAAAAAAAAAATGTGGCATTTATACACAATGGAGTATTACGCAGCACTAAAAAATGACAAAATCATAGAATTTGCAGGGAAATGGATGGCATTAGAGCAGATTATGCTAAGTGAAGCTAGCCAATCCCTAAAGAACAAATGCCAAATGTCTTCTTTGATATAATGAGAGCAACTAAGGACAGAGCAGGGAGGAAGAACAGGAGGAAAAGATTAACATTGAACAGAGACATGAGGTGGGAGGGAAAGGGAGAGAAAAGGGAAATTGCATGGAAATGGAAGGGGACCCTCATTGTTACACAAAATTACATATAAGAGGTTGTGAGGGGAAAGGGAAAAAAAGGGAGAGAATTAAATTACAGCAGATGGGATAGAGAGAAAAGATGGGAGGGGAGGGGAGTGGGGATAGTACAGGATAGGAAAGGTAGCAGAGTACAAGAGTTACTAATATGGCATTATGTAAAAATGCGGATGTGTAACCGATGTGATTTTGCAATCTGTATACGGGGTAAAAATGGGAGTTCATAACCCACTTGAATCTAAAATATGAAATATGATATGTCAAGAGCTATGTAATGTTTTGAACAACCAATAAAAATAAAATTTAAAAAAAAGATCTCAAAATTGCAGTATTTCCAGGAGTTTCTGACATTTTTAACGATAACTTTCTGAGACTTTTTCTGAATAGTATTTTAATAAATTTGAGTTCAGTAGGATGTTCAGCTTTGCAAGATCCTTCATGAACAAAGCTTTTTAAGTCAGTTTGGAAAGTTCTGAGTACTATAAAACCCAATATTCTTAAAACACAGTCATATATTAAATATTGAAATTCCAATTTACTTGGAAATTATTATTTAAAAATGTAATGATATATCTAATGTATCTTTGAAATGAGAATTGGAAGTGTGGGATTGGTCCTTGATAATTATTTGGAAAATTGAAATCTATTTTTATTAAAATCCTCTGAAATTTTTGCTTCCTTTTCAGTGCCTCTATTATTCATTTCTTGGGCCTTTTCTTTCTAAAAAAAAAAAAAAAAGTGTATAAGTCTGAACTGACCTCCACTTATATCACTTTACAGCTTGAATAAAATTCTGCAAGTTTTGTATGAAGTCCTAAATGCTTGAATCATCTAGGCTATTCTCTCATGAGCCAGAAGTGCTTTGGCTTTTCCAACAGAATAGTGTAATTTCCACATTGCTCCTAAATGTGTGTTTGTTACTGTAACTATATAATTTAATCATAATATGATTTTGAATTTCTACACAAGCTTAGTTAAATGCTTTGGAAATACAATTGCTAAAATTAAAAAGGAGCTGTCAGTGTAGGTGTGGGTGAGAGGACTTGGATTTAACCTAGGAATCTGCAGTAGACTGATTTGCAAATGTCTTTAAGCTTTCATTTGGTTAATAGCAGTTGAAGATTTTGCACAATGCATTATATGTTGGTCCTGTGTAAGAAAGGTTCAGAACTTTAATCAGTCATCCCTAATGACAAATAAAGGTCAGGCCCCAAACTTTCCTCAGTGAGAAGGTTGAAATCAAGTAACAAAAGTTTGGAAGAAGTCAAGTATTTGGATTATTGAGTATTTGTAGAGAGAAATTGTGTCCTGATCAGTATGATCGAAAATACTCGAATCATTCATCTTTTTTATTAATTTAATTAATTTTTTAATTTATATATGACAGAGGAATGCATTACAATTCTTATTACACACATAGAGCACAATTCCTCATATCTCTGGTTGTATACAAAGTATATTCACACCAATTTGTGTTTTCATACATGTACTTTGGATAACAGTGTTCATCACTTCTTGTTAATGACAGTTGGAGATGTTTTACCATGAGTTGAAATAGCTTTTCAAAAATGGTGGCATAGAGGGGCTGGAGATGTGGCTCAAGCGGTAACGTGCTTGCCTGGCATGCACAGGGCACTGGGTTCAATCCTCAGCACCACATAAAAAATAAAGATGTTGTGTCCGCCGAGGACTGAAAAACAAATATTAAAAAAAATGATGACATAGAAAAGCAGATCATACAGCAACAATAAGAAAAAAGAACATCTAAAGAAGAAATTATAGCTGGGCATGGTGATGCCTATAATCTCAGCAGCTGTGGGAGACTGAGGCAGGAGGATCGCAAGTTCAAACCAGACTCAGCAACTTAGCAAGGCCTTAAGCAACTCAGGGAGACACTTTCTCTAAATAAAATATAAAAAAGATGTGGCTCAGTGGTTCAATCCCTGTTACTTAAATAAATAAATAAAATAAAACTACAAAAAGAAATCAGAATTGTCATATGGACAGCAGTGCAACTAGATTTAACAAACTACAGTTTTTTTTTGTTGTTGTTAGAGGCAAATGCACAAATATTAAAACTTTAGAAAATTATATAGCATACAATTTTTTAAAGTTTTTTCAAGAGAATTTGAATTACTTGCAGTTTTTTACCCATTAATATGTACATTCAGCCTAGAAACACTTGAAGAAATTTATAAGGTGCTCCCTGTTCATTTTATTTCATCTCTGTCTTCTGAGGAACTTAACAAGGCAGCATATAAGTAAGAAGCTAAAAGTTTTCACAGTATTTATTGATGTAGTTTCATCAATGATCTTAGTGGTACTAGGAGAAGAGTTGGCCTATACTTTATAGCTGTTAAAAGAGTTAGTTTAATGAATTTTCTCCTAAATCTGAAATTCAAAGCTGCCAACAACCAAAGCTAGTTCCTGATAAGTTAGTGAGTAGATATAACTATTGCTTTCATGAAGTTATGTAGTTATTCATATATTAAAGCAATATCTGAACACTTCCCATATGCTAGGTGCTGTGTTGGGTATACAAGGATGAACAATATAAAAAAGACCTCTGTCTTCATATAGTTATGTTTGTCATTGCCCTTCTGTAATTGTTTAATTAATGTAATCTGTCACATGTAAGCATTAAGTAAACTTCCCAGTTAAACTTGATGTTTGATTGTTTTAGAATATTACACATAGTGAAAATGTATCATAGATTTTATATGTTGTATATCTATTAGTGTATGCTTGAAAGAAATGCAGTTTTTACAACTGATACAATAATATATTTTAGCAATGTGATTGAATAACCTGCTATATAATGTTGATTCATTAACTTCACATTTTTTGTTTCAAAAACTAATTAAATTTTAGATCAGACAATAAAGTAAAAGTGCCATTATTCATTTGGAAGAGAAACATTGCAGAACTTGGGTGATTTTTCCTAGTAATATGTCAGCTATGACTTGAATGTGTTATTTCCTCAAAATTAATTGCTGTGAATTTCTTATGATACACTTTATTTTAATCCTAAGATTACTTAATTTTTTTTGTAATGCCATTTGTGATGCTGTCTTCCTGGTCAAGCATGGATTGTCTGTTCTGGTCTAATGCTACATTACCAGTACTACCAGGGAATGAATTGCTAAGAATCTGGAGAGTAGGGCTGGGGCTGCAGCTCAGTGGCAGAGCACTTGCCTAGTATATGTGAGGCACTGGGTTCAATCTTTAGCACCATATAAAAATAAATAAAATAAAGGTATTCTGTTCATTTACAACTATAAATAAAAAATAGAAATGCATAATCTAAATTTTAAAATGTCTACCATCAAAATCGCACTTTTAAGCTATTTTGAAAACAAAACAAAACTATACATTCAATAAATTGAAACAGATACTTAAAAACATAACTATTTTTAAATGTGTTGTATTCCTTGTCATTATTGTTCCATCTGAAAAATCTCAGGATTTTATTTATTCTTCTGTTTTAAAGTTCCTCTGATTACCTCACCTCTTTGTATAGAAATCATTCTTTTTTTAAAAAAAGTATTTTTTGTTGTTAATGGACCTACTTATTTGTTTATATGTGGCACTGAAACTCAAACCCAGTACCTCACAAATGCTTGGCAAGCACTCTACCACAACCCGAGCCCTAGACATCATTCTTGACACACAACATTTGTTAAATATGGACAATAACTGATAGTACAAAGACCAGCCTGAGAAGGGCAGACATCTATTCCTTTCTTTCATTTTTCTTTCTGACTCCCAGAAACATTGCCAACATAATGCTTTATTTATCTTCAAAATAATTTCAAAAGAAGCCTTTTAAACTTATTACTCAATAGGTCTAGGGTAAAACCAGGAAACATGAGTGTTTTAGTGTCCCAAGTTGTTTTGATCATCAGTTAGGTTTAGAAACTCCTAATTACAATTAGTTGATCAGTTTCCTTAAGATTTGCTAGGATGTTTAAATTCAAGTAGGGAGAAAATGGAAATTTTTCAAAATTTAGAAAAGTACTTTTGTCTTTTTTTTTTCTCCCTGTGTACTGGGTATCAAACCCAGGGCCTCAGATTTCTCAGAGTGTCAGGTAGCACTGTACCATCAAGCCCCTAAAAAAAAAAAAGTATTTTTGAAGATTCATAACTTTTATTTTATTAACAATTCTTTTAATAATAGTGTTTTCCTGCCTTTTTGTTAATAAGTAAGATTTAGTGAAGGGTTAGGAGCTAAAAACAACTTTGAGGTGGATTCAGAAATCTAAAAGATACAGTGATGAAATATGATATTCGAGCTATAGGGGAGGATCACAAATGTGTGATTTTTAAGTATCCTCTATTTGAAATCAATCTAGAATCTTGAATTGGATCCAGTGTATAGTATGCTACAAATGGAAAGATTAAACTGGAGCGATATAATTAGGGTAAACCATTGCATCTGCACTCGTATTGCATCAACTGAATTTGAAACCAGCTGCAAAAATGGTGACTAATCTTTGGCAAGCCCACATGAGAGTGTAGTACAATAAGCCAGCTTCAAGCTTCATGAGCACATGTTTCTTCAGCTCGCCTCTGAGCAGGTGATGGTGGTGATGCAATCTGATTATACTTTTGAATGTATTCTAACCACAATCAACAGTTAAGTCTCACAGGGATTTCACAAAAAAGACTTCAACTATATTTTTTCAGATAGTTTCAACTATAGAAGGTCATGGGAACTAGTATTTCTTTTCTTTCACCTTAGTGGCTACAGTACTTGATAGTAGTTTATAATCTTAAGTGTGAGGCTTTCTTTTTTACATGTCAATTGCAGAATACAGAAATAATGTGGAAGAAAGCTCTTGTTCAGAATTGTGCACAACTACTTAACACCGATCAATGAAAATTATTAAATTGTCCATACTATTTAATTTTGTAGAAACAGAAGATAATCAGTGTGCTGTGAAATGTTTAAGTGGTACCTTTCAATATTTACAAGATGCACTCTCTCGCCATTACCTTTCTACTGATGAGGTGATATTTAACAGTGTAATGAACTTTAAAAGTGTTTAATAAATACTGAGTTTGACTTAGACTTAAGACCCTCTTCACTTTTTTTCCCCCAGTCTTTGGAAAGAATAATAGTTTTTTTTTATTCCAGTGCATCACAAAGAATCTTGGTGAAGATAAATTAAACTCTCTGTTTGAGAGTATAGCCATCTTTGGAAAGAATTGCTCCCAGACTTAAAATTTATTCACCTATATTATTTCAGAAGTAGAATATTTAGAAGTTGCCTGTTAATCTTAACTGGAAATATGTAAAAATACATGATATAGCTTCCTATAATAGACACAGATCCACACGACCAATAAAATATAAAACTTACAAATTGTTTCTGAGAATTAAGGGGGAAATGGGTGTAAAAAAAAGTCTAGCCTGGCTCACACTTTGTGTACAAAGAATGACTTTAGAAGCATGTCAGAAGAGAATAAGCCTGAGCCTCATTCACATCACTTCTGATTTTGAGGGTTAAGAGTGAGTCCCAGGCACCTGTGTTTTTAGTCATTTCCCTTCCTGATACCTGTCCCCACCACGGCTTTGATGCATACCAAAATGTGAGAAACAATAATCCAGACTCCTGAAGTATTATATTACTGTAGGCTACACAGTATAGCTAAGATTTCTAGTTGTCCAATTTTGCATTGTCATCAAGAGAAAGAAAATATTTTCATGGTAATTAAAAAAAGATTGAAAAAAACATGATTATTGACTTTAATACTAATTTTGTAGAAGGAGATAATTTACTATTATGTTTTTTAATCAAATAACATTTTGTAGGATGCCATGGATTTGGACTGAGCACCTGCACTGAACTCAGCAAGTCATTATGGTGTTTAATCACTCCGAGCTTTGGCTGGTTGCAACAGTTGTGTTACCAGTTAACTGATTAGGTTATAAACAGTAGATTAGTTGAGCTGTAATCAATTAATTGAGTGGCAGACTAGGCCATTTCAGTTGTTTTCTGCACCTTATTTTCTTTTCATCTGGTCATATTGTTGGAGTTCCTGGAGTCTGCTATGGTTCTGGAGGCTACCCTATTTGACTCATGGTTTGGTTTGGTTTTGCTCAAATAAATTCTACTAAATTTTTAAAAATTTATCCTTTAACGAATACATGAAAATAAAAACTGTACTTATTTATAGGGTACCCTGTGATATTTTGATACATGTATTCATTGTATATTGTTTAAATCAGGATAAACATCTCTACTCGAATATTTGTCATTTGTATGTAGTAAAAACATTCAAAATCCTTATTCTATCTTTGTGAAATATATGGTACATTATTGTTATTTATAGTCACTGTACTGTACAATAGAAGACCAGAATTTCTTTATTCCTATCTGACTATAATTTAGTACCTATTATGGTTTGGATCTAAAATGTCCTCCAGAAGCCCTGTTCTAATGCCTTGGTTGCCACCTGTGGTGTGTTAGGAAATGGTGCAACCTTTAGGGGGTAGAGCCTAGCAGGAGGAAGTAGGTCACTGGAGGCGGGTTTTTTTTGGGGGCCACTTTATTTATTTTTATTGGTTCTTTTTAGTTATACATTGCAGTAGATTTCTACTGGAATGTATTTTATTCTAGTTAGAACCTCATTCTTATGGATATACATGATGGTGGAATTCACTATGGTGGATTCATATAAGTACATAGGAAAATTGTTTTGGATTCATTATACTGTCTCTCCTTTCCCTATCTTCTTTCCCTATCTCCTCTCCTTTCCCTTCATTCCCTTTTGTCTCATCTACTGAATATCTCTTCTTTTTCTCTCCCCTGTTATCATGGGATTTGCTTGCACATATCGGCAAAAACATTCTACCTTTGTTTTTTGGGGGTACTGGTTTATTTCACTTAGCATGGTAATTTCCAGGTTCATCCATTTACTTGCATATGTCACAAACAAAGTCATTCTTCTTTATGGCTGAGTAAATACTTCATTGTGTATAGGTACCAGTTTCTTTCATCTGTTGAAGAGCATCTAGGTTAGTTACATAGCTTAGCCATTGTGTATTGAGCTGCTATAAACATTGATGTGGCTGTGTTACTGTAATATGCTGATTTTAACTTGTTTGGATATGCAGTGCTGGTGGGTATGGGCTTTTGAAAAGTATATTTTGTATGGGCTCCTTTCTCTCTTTCTCTACTTCTGAAAGCCATCAAGTGAATATCTTTTCTCTGCCACAGCCTTCTGCTGTGTTGTTCTGCCTCATCACAGGCCAAAGAATAATGGAGTCAGCCAACCAAGGGTTGAAGCCTCTGAAAGTATAAGCCAAAACATTTTCCCCCTTTGAGTTGTTTTTCTTAGGTATATTGTCACAGGTATGAAAACCTCACTAACATAGTGATCATAACTAACATTGATCAGTCCTCTCATCAGTTTTTCTCAACCTCTCATAACCACCATTCTACTATCAATTACTACAGTTCAAGTTTTTAGATTTTACCTATGAGTGTGATCATGTGATGCTCATGCTTCTGTATCTGCTTTATTTCACTTAACATAATGATCTCCAGTTCATCCATGCTATTGCTGATTATATTATCTCATTCTTTTTAATAGCTGAACAGCATTCTATTGTGTACATGTATCATTTTCTTTATTAGTTGATGGACTTTTGGTTAGTTTCCATTTCTTGGCTATTATGAATAGTGCTATAGTAAACATGGGAGTACCAATGTCTCTTTGACATTCTGATTTCATTTTCTTTGGTTACATATTCAGAAGTGAGATTGCTAGATCATGTGGTATTTTTAGTTTTAGTTTTTTGAGGAATATCTATCCTGTTTTCTTAAATGGCTGTACTAATCTATATTCCTACTAACAATGTGGAAGGGTTCCATTTTCTCCACGTCTTTGCCAATACTTGTATCTTTTTTTATTATTTTTTTAAAGAGAAGAGAGAGAGAATTTTTTAATATTTATTTTTCAGTTTTCGGTGGACACAACATCTTTATTTTATTTTATGTGGTGCTGAGGATCGAACCCAGTGCCCCACGCATGGCAGGCGAGCGTGTTACCGCTTGAGCCACATCCCCAACCCACTTATATCTTTTTTAAGGGTGCATTATAATTATACATAATAGTGGGATTCATTGATGCATATTATTTTTGTCTTTTTAATAGGCATTCTTACTGAAGTGAAATGATAATTTATTGTGGTTTTAATTTGCATTTCCCTGATGATTAGTGATGTTGAACCATTTGTATGTCTTGAAGAATGTCTGTTTAAGTCTATTGCCCATTTTAAATTTTATTTTATATTTTTGCTATTGAGTTTTTTAAGTTCCTTATATATTTTGGATGTTTGCCCCTTTGTCAGATGTACAGCTTACACATATTTTCTCCCTTTCTACAAGTGCTCTCTTTGTTGGTTGTTTGCTGTGCAGAAACTTTTTAGTTTGATGTAATCCCATTTGTCTGTTTTTGCTTTTGTTTCCTTTGCTTCTGGGATCTTTACCATCTATGAGGATTTTGGCAACCTATTTTCTGTGGATTTTTTTTTTTTAATCAGGCTCCCCATCCAAAATTATTCTCCCTGGTTTCCAGACCTTGGCACTTCTATTCTAGTTTTGTTTGTTTATTTTTAGTGCTGAGGATTAAACTCAGGGACATTCTACCACTGATCTACATCCCCAGCCCATTTTTAAAATTTTGAGACAGGGTCTCAAAAGTTTTCCTGGTAGGCCTGGATCTTGCAGTCCTTCCACTGTGGCCTCCTGAGTTACTGAGATTACAGGTGTGCACCACCCCACTCAGCCTTTATTCTGTCTGCAGTGTTGGAGATCAAACCGATGATGACCTCTTGCATGTTAGGGAAGCACTACCACTGAACTCCATCTCCATCCCTCAGCCTCTATTCTCAAGGGCACTAGGTTGAAGCTAGTGCTCTAATATGTTCTGAGCTGTGTGCACATCAAAATTCACTTTTGGGGGATAATTTGACCTTCACTATAATACCCTTTGGCCAACTGTATATAAAGGTAGATTTCCTCTATCTGAAAATGTCTTGGGTCTGGCACTTCTCAGCATGTTATTTAAACTCCAAGCAGCAATTTCCTCATTTATAACATTGATCACACATCTCAAAAGGTTGATGTGTGAACTAAATTATTGCCATTTCGGCACAGAGGAAGCACTGAAGAAATGGTGTCTTTGGCTGTTGTATGAATAGTATCAAGATTCCAATCATCTTTTCATTATGTTCCTTCTCATTCATTCACTTGACAGTATTTGTGGTGGGTCTGCCATATGTCAGCCACTTTGCTAGGGAGTGGGAATAAATGGTAAATATGATGATTCAATCTTTATCCCTATGGAACTGACAGTCCAGGAGAGAGACATTAACTATATGGTTATCCAAATTAAGTGTAAAACCACAGCACTAATAAGTGCTATGAGATCTGATGACCAGACATGGGAGATTGAGGAAGTCTTCCCTAAGTAAGTAATATTGGAGCTGAAAATGGAAATGTGAATGAGTTAACTAGAGGGCAGGGAGGTGATAGATTTCAAAACTGAATAATAGTGGGTGATGGGCCTTGGGTGGGAGGAAACAGCGTTTTGGCGAGTAGGAAAAAGGCCCGAGGGCCAGGAGAGAGTATGAAACATGATGAGGAATTAGGTAGTTCAGAGGTCGAGTACAACCTGGGAATTAAACAGACCCAGGTGTGCTCGACCTCTTGTCACATCTTTATCTTTTCATCCCTTCCTCCCCCTCGTGTGTGTGTGTGTGTGTGTGTGTGTGTGTGTGTGTATGTTTTACTGGGAATTGAACCCAGGGCCTTATGTACATTGGGCAAGTGATGTACCACTGAACTACATCTCTAGCCCATGTCTTAAAGAGCAGTGGAAGCCAATGATGAACATGAAGCTGAGGGTAGGAATGACCTGAATAAATTTGCGTTTCAAAAGATGCTGGATTTTCTTCCTTCATTTTAGAGGACTCAGCCCTCAGATGGATGCTGTTCATTCTCTCACATACTTGGCACTTGACTTCCCTGCTTTGTCAGTCTCTTGCAGGCACTCTGCCACTTCAGTACATTTCTCTTTCACTTCATAAATAAGGGCACCATGTTCTGAGCTTTTGAATGGGCCACCTGGTTTTAACCACTGGTATTTTCTACCTGCTCTAAATTGTGTCATAGATTTCATGTGGCCCTTTGACCTGTTTTCTTCCTTCTTTCATCCAATAGTTTTCCTGGGCAATTCTAAAATCCATGGTGATCTCCTAGCTAATTCCCTTACCTTAATCTCTTGTTCTCTGAAGACCTTATTTGCCAATAACTTTCACTTTTTCTACTTTAGCCGTTCCCTGCAGTGACCTTGATCTAGACTAAATAATCACAGAAAATAGTGCCACCTCTAAAATCTTAAATCTTAAACTCAGAATCCTGCCCCCTCTCAAGGTGGCTCTCTTTTGTGCTGCTGTTATTATTTACTCACCTAACTCATTGATAGCTTGTTTGTTCAGGCTCTCATCACTTCCTTATTACTTTTCTTATTCAGTTTGGAGTTGGTAGTAAATCATTTTATTATTGTGATATCAGATCTCTGTTATTTTAATCTGTCAGTTTCTTTTTTTTTAAATTTTAATTGTTGGTTGTTCAAAACACTACATAGTTCTTGATATATCATATTTCACACTTTGATTCAAGTAGGTTATGAACTCCCATTTTTACCCCGTATACAGATTGCAGAATCACATCAGTTACATACCCATTGATTTACATATTGCCATACTAGTGTCTGTTGTATTCTGCTGCCTTTCCTATCCTCTACTATTCCCCCCTCCCTTCCCCTCCCCTCTTCTTTCTCTACCCCCTCTACTGTCATTCATTTCTCCCCCTTGTATTATTTTTCCCTTTCCCCTCACTTCCTCTTGTATGTAATTTTGTATAACCCTGAGGGTCTCCTTCCATTTCCATGCAATTTCCCTTCTCTCTCCCCTTCCCTCCCACTTCTCATCCCTGTTTAATGTTAATCTTCTTCTCATGCTCTTCGTCCCTACTCTGTTCTTAGTTACTCTCCTTATATCAAAGAAGACATTTGGCATTTGTTTTTTAGGGATTGGCTAGCTTCACTTAGCATAATCTGCTCTAATGCCATCCATTTCCCTGCAAATTCTATTATTTTGTCATTTTTTAATGCAGAGTAATACTCCATTGTGTATAAATGCCACATTTTTCTTATACATTCGTCTGTTGAAGGGCATCTAGGATGGTTCCACAGTCTTGCTATTGTGAATTGTGCTGCTATGAACATAGATTTAGCAGTGTCCCTATAGCATGCTCTTTTTAGGTCTTTAGGGAATAGACCGAGAAGGACAATAGCTGGGTCAAATGGTGGTTCCATTCCCGGCTTTCCAAGAAATCTCCATACTGCTTTCCAAATTGGCTGCACCAATTTGCAGTCCCACCAGCAATGTACAAGTGTACCCTTTTCCCCACATCCTCGCCAGCACTTGTTGTTGTTTGACTTCATAATGGCTGCCAATCTTACTGGAGTGAGATGGTATCTTAGGGTGGTTTTGATTTGCATTTCTCTGACTGCTACAGATGGTGAGCATTTTTTCATGTACTTGTTGATTGATTGTATGTCCTCCTCTGAGAAGTCTCTTTTCAGGTCCTTGGCCCATTTGTTGATTGGGTTGTTTGTTATCTTATTGTCTAATTTTTTGAGTTCTTTGTATACTCTGGATATTAGGGCTCTATCTGAAGTGTGAGGAGTAAAGATTTGTTCCCAGGATGTAGGCTCCCTATTTACCTCTCTTATTGTTTCTTTTGCTGAGAAAAAACTTTTTAGTTTGAGTAAGTCCCATTTGTTGATTCTAGTTATTAACTTTTGTGCTCTGGGTGTCCTATTGAGGAATTTGGAGCCCGACCCCACAGTATGTAGATCGTAGCCAACTTTTTCTTCTATCAGACGGCGTGTCTCTGATTTGATATCAAGCTCCTTGATCCATTTTGAATTAACTTTTGTGCATGGCGAGAGAAAGGGATTCAGTTTCATTTTGTTGCATATGGATTTCCAGTTTTCCCAGCACCATTTGTTGAGGATGCTATCCTTCCTCCATTGCATGCTTTTAGCCCCTTTATCAAATATAAGGTAGTTATAGTTTTGTGGATTGGTTTCTGTGTCCTCTATTCTGTACCATTGGTCCACCCGCCTGTTTTGGTACCAGTACCATGCTGTTTTTGTTACTATTGCTCTGTGGTATAGTTTGAAGTCTGGTATCGCTATACCGCCTGATTCACACTTCCTGCTTAGCATTGTTTTTCTGGGTCTTTTATTTTTCCATATGAATTTCATGATTGCTTTCTCTATTTCTACAAGAAATGCCGTTGGGATTTTGATTGGCATTGCATTAAACCTATAGAGAACTTTTGGTAATATCGCCATTTTGATGATGTTAGTTCTGCCTATCCATGAACAGGGTATATTTTTCCATCTTCTAAGATCTTCTTCTATTTCTCTCTTTAGGGTTCTGTAGTTTTCATTGTATAAGTCTTTCACCTCTTTTGTTAGGTTGATTCCCAAGTATTTTATTTTTTTTGAGGATATTGTGAATGGAGTTGTTGTCCTCATTTCCATTTCAGAGGATTTGTCGCTGATATACAGGAATGCCTTTGATTTATGCGTGTTGATTTTATATCCTGCCACTTTGCTGAATTCATTTATTAGCTCTAATAGTTTCTTTGTAAACCCTTTTGGGTCCGCTAAGTATAGAATCATGTCTTCTGCAAATAGTGATAATTTAAGTTCTTCTTTTCCTATTTTTATGCCTTTAATTTCTTTTGTCTGTCTAATTGCTCTGGCCAGTGTTTCGAGAACTATGTTGAACAGAAGTGGTAAGAGAGGGCATCCTTGTCTTGTTCCAGATTTTAGAGGGAATGCCTTCAATTTTTCTCCATTCAGAATGATGCTAGCCTGAGGCTTAGCATAGATTGCTTTTACAATATTGAGGTATGTTCCTGTTATCCCTAGTTTTTCTAGAGTTTTGAACATAAAGGGATGCTGTACTTTGTCGAATGCTTTTTCCGCATCTATCGAGATGATCATATGGTTCTTTTTCTGTTGATGTGGTGAATAACATTTATTGATTTCCGTATATTGAACCAGCCTTGCATCCCAGGGATGAATCCTACTTGATCATGGTGCACAATTTTTTTGATATGTTTTTGTATCCGATTCGCCACAATTTTATTGAGGATTTTTGCATCTAGGTTCATTAGAGATATTGGTCTGAAGTTTTCTTTCTTTGAAGTGTCTTTGTCTGGTTTAGGAATCAGGGTGATGTTGGCCTCGTAGAATGAATTTGGAAGTTCTCCCTCTTTTTCTGTTTCCTGAAATAGCTTGAAAAGTATTGGTATTAGTTCCTCTTCAAAGGTTTTGTAAAACTCTGCTGTATACCCATCTGGTCCTGGGCTTTTCTTAGTTGGTAGTCTTTTGATGGTTTCTTCTATTTCCTCAATTGATATTGGTCTGTTTAGGTTGTCTATATCCTCCTGACTCAATCTGGGCAGATCATATGACGTAAGAAAAATTATCGATGCCTTCACTATCTTGTATTTTATTGGAGTATAGGGATTCAAAATAATTTCTGATTATCTTCGGTATTTCTGAAGTGTCTGTTGTGATATTGCCTTTTTCATCCCGTATGCTAGTAATTTGAGTTCTCTCTCTTCTTCTCTTCATTAGCATGGCTAAGGGTCTGTCGATTTTATTTATTTTTTCAAAGAACCAACTTTAAGTTTTGTCAATTTTTTCAATTGTTTCTTTTGTTTTGATTTCATTAATTTCAGCTCTGATTTTAATTATTTCTTGCCTTCTACTTCTTTTGCTGTTGTTTTGCTCTTCTTTTTCTAGGATTTTGAGATGAAGTATGAGATCATTTATTTGTTGGTTTTTTCTTTTTTTAAGGAATGAACTCCAAGCAATGAATTTTCCTCCTAGAACTGCTTTCAATGTGTCCCATAGATTCCGATATGTTGTATCTGTGTTTTCATTTATCTCTAAGAATTTTTTAATTTCCTCCTTGATGTCTTCTATAACTCATTGATCATTCAGTAACCTATTGTTCATTCTCCAAGTGATTCATGATTTTTTCCTTCCTTCTTTTATCGTTGATTTTCAGTTTCATTCTATTATGATCAGATAAGATGCATAGTATTATCTCTACTCCTTTATATTGTCTAAGAGTTGCCCTGTGACATAATATATGATCTATTTTTGAGAAGGATCCATGTGCTGCTGAGAAAAAAGTGTAACTGCTTGATGTTGGGTGGTATATTCTATATATGTCACTTAAGTCTAGGTTATTAATTGTGTTATTGAGTTCTTTAGTTTCCTTATTCAACTTTTGTTTGGAAGATCTGTCCAGTGGTGAGAGAGGTGTGTTGAAGTCTCCCATGATTATTTTATGGTGGTCTATTAGACTCTTGAACTTGAGAAGAGTTTGTTTGATGAAGATAGCTGCACCATTGTTTTGGGCATATATATTCATGATTGTTATGTCTTTTTGGTGTATGGTTCCCTTGAGCAGTATGTAGTGTCCCTCTTTATCCCTTTTGATTAACTTTGGCTTGAAATCTGTTTTATTTGATATGAGTATGGACACTCCTGCTTGTTTACGAAGTCCATATGAGTGATATGATTTTTCCCAACCTTTCACCTTCAGTCTATGTATGTCTTTTCCTATCAAATGCGTCTCCTGTAGGCAGCATATTGTTGGGTCTTGTTTTGTGATCCATTCTACTAGCCTGTGTCTCTTAACTGGTGAGTTTAAGCCATTAACATTTAGGGTTATTATTGAGATATGGGTTGTTCTTCCAGCCATATTTGTTTATTTCTGTTACTAAACATGGTTTGTTTTCCTCTTTGATTATTTTCCCCCCTTTACTGTCCTACCTCCCACTGTTGGTTTTCATTGTTATTTTCCATTTCCTCTTCCTGTAATGTTTTGCCGAGGATGTTTTGAAGAGATGGTTTTCTAGCTGCAAATTCTTTTAACTTTTGTTGATCGTGGAAGGTTTTAATTTCATCTTCCATCCTGAAGCTTAATTTCGCTGGATACACAATTCTTCGTTGGAACCCATTTTCTTTCAGCGTTTGAAATATGTTGTTCCAGGATCTTCTAGCTTTCAGAGTCTGTGTTGAAAGATCAGCTGTTATCCTGATTGGTTTACCCCTAAATGTAATCTCCTTCCTTTCTCTTATAGCTTTTAAAAGTCTCTCCTTATTCTGTATGTTGGGCATCTTCATTATAGTGTGTCTAGGTGTGGATCTCTTATGATTTTGCACATTCAGCGTCCTGTAGGCTTCTAGGATTTGGGATTCTGTCTCATTCTTCAAGTCTGGGAAGTTTTCTCATATTATTTCATTGGATAGATTGATCATTCCTTTGGTTTGGACCTCTATACCTTCCTGTATCCCAATGACTCTTAAATTTGGTCTCTTTATGTTATCCCATATTTCTTGGATGTTCTGCTCATGGTTTCTTAACAGTCTTGCTGAGCTGTCTATGTTCTTTTCCAGTTGAAATACTTTGTCTTCATTGTCTGATGTTCTATCTTCTAAGTGTTCTACTCTGCTGGTAGTATTCTCCATTGAGTTTTTAAGTTGGTTTATTGCTTCCTGCATTTCTAGCATTTCTGTTTGTTTGTTTTTTATAACCTCTATCTCCCTGTATAGTTAATCTTTTGCTTCCTGGATTTGTTTATGTAATTCATTGTCGAAGTGGTCTTTCATTGTCTGATTTTGCTGTCTAATGTCTTCCTTGAGACTCCAGATCATCTGAAGCATGTATATCCTGAATTCTTTATCTGACATTCCATCTGCTGCAGCTGTTACCTCTTCTCAAGTTGAGTTGAGCTGCATTGCTTGTGGTCCTTTCTTTCCTTGTCTTTTCATACTTCTCGCGTTTCTTTCTGCTTGGTGAAACTGTTGTGTTTTTGAAATTTTCCCCCTGTATATTTATATTGCTCTTGTATAGTTGAAAAGTCTCCCTTGCAGGGGCGGGCGGCGGCTGTGCTCCTCCTCCAATTGGGGTGATCTGTCTACCACGCTGACGGTCGGCTGGGCCTGTTCTGCCAGTTGGTCGCAGGTCTGCCTACCTTGCAGGCGTGGGCGGCGGCTCTGCTCTGCCCCTACTCCAATTGGGGTGAGGTGACTACCACGCCGTCGGGCCGCTGGGCCTGTTCCACTGGTCGGTCGCAGGTCTGCCTACCTTGCGGGCACGGGCGGGGGCTCTGCTCTTCCACTACTCCAATTGGGGTGACGTGTCTGCCGCGCCGGCAGGCCTCTGGGCCTGTCCCGCCAGTCAGTCGCAGGTCTGCCTACCTTGTGGGCGCGGGTGGCGGCTCTGCTCTGCCCCTACTCCAGTTGGGGTGTCGTGACTACCATGCCTGCAGGTCGCTGTTAATCTGTCAGTTTCTGACTCTGGAAAAACCTAACCTTTCTCTTTATTTGCCCCTATTCCCAAACTACCAAGTATTCCTGGAGAAAATCAGAGTGATGTTTATAGGCATTATAACGTGCTTTTGCTTTCCAGTGAGCTGTCAGCTATCCTTTGCTGTATATTTCATCCTCTTTCTTTTAGGACAAATTTCAACCTTACCTGTACATGGAATTACTTGGGAGTACTCTAAAAAATACTGGTGCCTGGATTCCACCCCCAGACATTCTGACATAATTGGCCTGAAGAACACACAGCAGGGAGGTTTAGATGCTCCCCAGGTGATTGTGTGCATCGAAGATTGTGAACCTCTTTGCTAATGTGCTAAGGTTGTTGGATATTTTTGTTGTTTCTTGAGCCTTCTACTATCCTTTCATCAGAAAGGTTATCTTATCTAGCTTCTCATCCTTTTTCTACCTTTGGGTAGAAAATATGTTGAAAATTCTTTTCTTCTAGGTAGAAGGAGTAGAATGATCCAATATATATTTTAAGTACAGAAATGTGGTAGCTGGGCACAGTTGGGCAGGGAAAACAGGTTAGAGACATGAAGGACATTTGGGAGCCATTTGCAGTGGTCCAGGCAAGAAATGATAAAATCCTGGGCTAATCCTGAATGTGACCACTAAAAATTCCTTTTTTACTGTGAGGATGAAAGTGGGAAAATATCAGGTCCTAGAGATATTTTTAGAGGTAGAATCAAGAATATTGCATCATTTTGCATTTGTAAAAGGTATATTGAAGACTCATTATTATGTCAACAGCTTAAATAAGGTAGTTTGCTCAAAAGACTGTTGGATTGCCTCTTTTGTTTATTGGTTGCCGCAATAAAAAAGAGTTTTCAAAGTCAAATTTTTAAAAAGAATATACTCTTGTATGTGAGTGCAGTGTTGGAGTGAGGTTAAAATGAACTGTTTGATTAGTGATCCAGAATGTTTATCATGATCCATTAAAATAAAGGAAGTCTTAAGAATAAAAATACCATAATCAGGAGAAGTATCTGTAATTAAGGGCTTGGGATATGGAAATATCTGGATCTGAGCTTATCTTCTACCCTAATTGATCTGATGACCTTGAGCAAGTTGCTTAACATTGCTTGGCTTCATTTTCCTTACCTATGAGATGGAGCTAGTAAGAGGACCCACCTCATAGAACTAAGAAGAATATTTGAATTAAGTGTTAGCATTTACCACTTTTGTTATATTGTCAATTAATAAGTATTCTTAAGGTTCTGCTGGAATTGCTTGTCTGGCCATTGAAAATCACTAAAATATTATTTAGAAAGCAAATGCAGGAAAAAAAGGGAAAAAAGAAAGCAAATGCAGTAATTCCTTTCTCTTTTAAAAAAGAAAGTATTTATTGACTGAATACTATTCAGTTGATAGTAAAGACTGATGTTTTACTCAGAAAACATTAAAAAAAAGATTCTTCAATGAAGTTCCAGTTGAGTATTTTTTACTGAAATTATTCATTTTCCTCAACTGTTGTGTAACCATGCATTGTATGAAAATGGACCTCATAAGTGACGGTGGTCCAATAAGAACTGAAAAATTCCTAATGCTTGCTGGTGTTAAAGCTATCTTAAGGTTGTAGTACAATACATTTTGCTCAAAGATGTAGTATTGGCATAAACAAACCTATTGTGTTGCCACTTATATAAAAGTGGAACACATACGATTATGTACAATATACATAATATACTTATTATTTTAGAGTGTACTCCTCCTTACTAAAGAAGAATATTTTGTGAAACAATATGTTTTATTATGCTAGCAACAACCTAGTGTCTTATGTTTACCAAATATTTTGGTTGCAGTAAGAGGCCACATGAGTAAGGACACTATCATGTTCTCAAAATGATGAAATCACCTACTTTGCCCAGAAATTAATAAATAAAAATTCTTATTATAATGAGTAAATTCTGTGAAAAGAAATAGGCAGATCATGAAAACAAGAAACAATTATTATTTTTTTCCATGTTTTCTTTCCTTTCTTCTTCTTTCTCTCTGCGCCCCTCCCTTTTGCGGGGGAGGATTGAATCCATGGGTGCTTTACCACTGAACTACCTCCCCAACCCTATTTTTTATGTTAAGCAGGGTCTTGCTGAGTTGATGAGGATGGTCTCAAACTTAAGATCCTTTAGCCTCAGCCTCAATCTCCCAAGTAGGTGGGAATATAGACATGTACCACTATGCCCAATTTATTTGTTTTCACATTGTCTATTTTCTTTCTGTTTTCAACTCTTCCATGAACATATGTAGGCATACTCCCTTTTTATCTTTTATAGGTATCTGAGTTATTTTTTGCTGTGTAACAAACTACCTCAAAGTTAGTGCCATATGACAATAATTTATAATTCTCTCATAGGTCCCTTGGCTGACTGGGCTTAAATGGGAAGTTCTTGCTTGAGCTCATTCATGTGGTTGTAATCAGGTGTCAGCTGGAGTTACTGTCATCACAGATTCTTCTAGTCTTGATGTCCAGGTTGACTTACTCAACATGACTGCCAATTGATGCTGGCTCAAACTAAGGCTGTGAAAAAGAATACCTATACATAGCCTTTACATATTGCTTGGCTTTCTCATAATGTGGTGGCTGGGTTCCAAGAGTGAGCATTCAGAGAGGCAGGAAGTGGAAGTTTCCATGCAGTTAAGGGCTACACCCAGTAATGGTACAGCATCAGTTTCACCATGTTTCATTGGTCAGAGTAGCCTCAGGCTATTCTCAGATTCAAGGGTGTAAACAATAATGGCACTAAATTGGAAAATCTTGTTAAAGAACCAGAGTGACAGGAGATATTGTTATGGCCACTTTGAAAGATAAAATTTGTCACAATTAGTATAGAGAAGAGGTGGATTAGGGAAGTAGGCAATATTCTCATTATATTAAAAAATCAGTAAATCTTCTTGGAATAATTTTAGTTCTACAGAAAAACTGGAATGATTATACAGAGCATTTCTTTTTCTTCGTCCAGCTTCCCCTAAGGGTGACTTCTCACATAACCACGATAAATTTGTCAGTCCTAAGAAATTAACACTGATATAATAGTATGAATTAAACTGAATCTATCAGTTTTACCCCTGATTTTCTTTTTTTGTTCTACAATCCAATTCAAGATTTTACATTACATCTAGTCACATTGTATTTTAACATGTTAATCTCTTTCTCATATTGATAATCTTTCTTCCTCTTTCACAACACATTAGGAAATGAATTACTTTCAAATACATATCCTTATAAATAGTAAAAATGTAAAAATATAGTTCAAGTTAATTTGAGAATTAGTGATCTCTAAAGTATATTTTAGCTTTTTAGGATGCCATAGAACATTTTTTAATGAGTTGCTCAAGGGAAAAGTAACAAAATTTCTCATAGATGTATATAGTATCATAGTCATTTTGGATGTTTTTAAATTTTCTATGTTAACTTTGAACCTTAATCTTTGTTGTATTTGTGGTATAAAAAATTAAAAATGACTGAAATCAGTGTGTACAGGGCTTTAACATTGCAGTTTAAATTTATAGACTTCAGTATAACCACCACTTTTTGGTGATCCAACATTCAGTCTGATTTTCCACCTCATTGAAAACATTCTCCAGCTGCTGCCGAGTGATTTCATAAATTGCATTCATGATCCTGGCTTGAAGTTCCTTTAAAGAATGTGGTCTGGATGAATACCCAGCAGTTTTAACACAGTCCCATAAAATATAGTTCAGTGGGATAGGTCAAGTTTAAAGTTGCACAAGGATTTTATAAACACTCTCAGTAGATGGGCACTAAAACTTTGAATGTGTTATATGGAAAAACCTTATAAAAGGATGGCAGAGTTCCAAAGGTAGATTAAGTTGGTCATCTATGAAACAATTCCCACTACTGATGGTTCTTAATAGTACCACCTGCTAGTTCTTTCATATTAAATTGTGTGAAATAACACATTCTGTAAACTGATGAACTACTTATTTATTTGATAAACCCATCAGTGAAAGAAACCTCTGTCATAAGAAATGGAGCTATTTATTAGGCAAAAGGTCTTAAGCCAGAAATATCAGGCATTTTTGTAGAGAAAGAGTGTTGTAATCTGGCATTGTTTTTAAAAACAGCAGCAAGTAATACACTATACCCAGTTGGTATGTTTGTCATTTAGTTGGCAGGAAACTCCAGAATCTCTGAGTAGTCAGCTGAATGCCAAGTTAAACCTCAGAAATATCAGTGGTCTTGGTGTATAGTTTTTTAGATACCAGGAGGCTATAAATATGCACTAAAGGCTGACATTTTGGGTGCTTCACTGATGCATTTCCTTTGCTGATTTTATTTATTGGTTTAGTGAGAGTATCTCACCCAGCCATGACAATTGCTATCCTAGATAACAAGGCCAAACAATATCAATCTTATATTCCTAAATTAGAATTATAGTTCCATTGTTAGAATTGCTATTACTTGTTTTTGGAAATTAATATTATATCATGAAATGAATGATACACAGAAAACTTTAGCAGCATGTGGCAATTATGACTATATAGACTGATGTGTCACCAGATGTACAGAATTAATCCCAAAGCAGTTTTTGATACTAACCAGTCATGTCAACTGAAGTTAAATATCCTGTTAGAATACCTTACTGAATTTTAACTCTGCCACTGAACTTTTTTTTAAATACTGATAACACATCAGTTTTTTTATGTGTTTAATATACTCCATTCATATTTGTAGTTTAGAGCCATCTTAAGTCTAATAGTGAAACCCCAAAACAGATTTCCTATTTATGTGTAAAGTTAATTAGACATAATTAGACATACATAATATGAATATCTCTTGTTAAATAAGAAAATATGAATGTAATACCTGGTTCTTTTAGATAATTCTGAACTTTAAATTTTTTTGTATTCTTAAACAATATAATCTCTTTTAATTTTGTTTTTATAGTTAAGAATTAGTAGTATATGCTGTAATTTCAAAATATAAGGTCATTTTCTCCTTTTTAAAAGACTTGATATTTTTATATCAATGCCATTATCAGCTTTATAATTAATTATTGTAAAGCCATAGTAGAGCTACAGTTTAAAATTACTTTTAAGATGTTTCTAGTTCTATAATCTTGGGGAAATTCTCTTAGTTAATGGTCTCAGAGTTTGGAGTCCCCTGTGGAATGATTTTGGGTATGCTAAGTCAAATCAAACTGTTCAATTTAATCTAGTGTAGATGTGACTCTTCTCTTATTTCCCAGAACTACTCTAGTTTCTGTACATTGGTATAGCTAAGATTGTTTTAATTTAATTAAGATTTATGTAAGACTTTTATTAAGATTAATTTAGTGTAAGACTTTTAGATTTGAACCCTTAAGTTTATGAAAGTTAGGAGACTTATACTTTCGAAATTTTCTTCTCTATTAAGCTATATTTTAGTGCTTTTCTTTCAGAGTTAATTCTATATCCCTATTTAATTTTCATTCAGATGAATTGGGAAGATCTTTTATTCTTCATTATATGAAACAGTAGATTATCATTACTATACATTTTGATGTTTTAACCTAAATATTAAAGGTCAGTTGAGTAGAATTGTAGTTACCATTGGCTGGGAAGAATAGGACAGATTGATCAATGAGTACTAAGTTATAGTTAGATAAGAGAAAGAAGTTCTGTTGCATAGTAAGGTGACCTTAGGTAGTGATAATGTACTGTATTTAAAAAAAAAAAAACAGAAGAGAGAATTTTGAATGTTTCACCATAAAGAGATGTCATTCATTCAAGGAGATATGTTTACCCTGATTTGAGTATTATATAATATATACATGTATTAAAACATCACATGGTACCCCCCAAATAAGTAATTTTTATGTGTCAGTTAAAAAAGAATGTTATCCACTATACTGATGAAATTTTAGAAATCTTTATTAAGAAACTTGTACAACTTGTTTATAAAAATATTTTTATTAAAATATGTGGTGATGATTTAAGAAAAAAATCACAAAGAAATATACCCCTTTATGATACCATACTGAAACAAAATGTTTTTATGTTCTTTCTTGCTTTTCATTCTTTCCTTAAAATGAAATAATTACCTATAATTTCATTAATTTTCATTAACCATCTTATAAAATATCTTCTTGTCTTTAAAACAGAATTATATGCTAGCTAACTTTAAGTTTTTTCATGCATAAAGTAATGTTTTAAATTCCAAATGCATTAACTAAAAACACTTCGAAATTTCCCATAATGTTTAGGAATAATCTAAGACCCAAGACTACTATACCAAAAAGCATTTTCATTCAATTTGAATCATATTTTTGTAGGAAAAATATAAGATTATAAAATGTTTTACTTATACTGCTAAAAGTGTGATTAAGGAATACATGGTGAATAGAGTGTTATTTTAGTAGATTCTGTCATGGAACACTTGGATCTTACAAAACCAATGGTATAAAAAATTTCAAGGAACACATTAAATGAATCACTGATTAATAGACAATGATTTGTCCATGAAGAGTGATTGTGCTTTAAATGAATATTGTTGCAAGGTTAAAGAGAAAGATGACATTGATTGATCAATAGCGTGCTACTCTTGATGACAAAGATATTATAGCTAGAAATAACCTATTATGGGATCAGATTAGAAGGAAAGATGGCATAATTTAAAGGATTTCTTTTGTTGTTGTTTTTTTCTAGTATTGGGAAGTAAACTTAGGGCCTTGCACATGCTAGGCAAATGTTCTACCACCGAACTACATCCTTATCCCTATTTCAAGGTAATTTTTAAGAGTATAGTATGTACAAACACATATGTTGAAGACTTATGCAAATTTTAAATCCAAGTTCATTATTAGTTTATTACACACATTTCTTGGAGAGTCACTGGGGAAAATCTCACATCCTTATCCCAAATATGAATCTTTTTTTTTTTTTAAGAGAGAGAGAGAGAGAGAGAGAGAGAGAGAATTTTTTTTTTAATATTTATTTTTCAGTTCTCGGCGGACACAACATCTTTGTTTGTATGTGGTGCTGAGGATCGAACCCGGGCCGCACGCATGCCAGGCGAGCGCGCTACTGCTTGAACCACATCCCCAGCCAAAATATGAATCTTGCTTGATTAGTTCCTATAAAGGGAATTTTAATTATGTTGATCTGATAGTTGTAGTTTCCCCAAGGCTGCCTTCTCAGTTTAGGAGGACTCAGAAATACCCTTAGTTAGTGTCTGTTATGGTTTGCATATGAGGTGTCCCCCCAAAACTCTTATGTTAATGAAAGAATGTTCAGAGATAAAGTGATTGGATTGTGAGAAGTGGAATCTAATTAGTCCATCATAGTTGGAATGGACTGACTGGGTGTTAACTGTAGGAAGGTGCAATGAGGCTAGAGGAGGTCCATCACTGGGGGTGTGATTTGGAAGGTAGTCCTGTGTTCCCTTTCCCTCTCTCTCTATGCTTCCTGGCTGCGATGAGGGGAACGGCTTTCCTCTGCCAGACGCTTCCACTATGATGTGCTGCCTCACCTTGGGGCTGTTTATGGACTGAGCTCTCGGAAACTCTTGGCCCCATATAAATTTTTCTTCCTCTAAGTTGTTCGTATCAGGTATTTTGGTTACCGCAACACAAAAGCTGACTAGGATAGCTGCCATAGAAATTTTGCCACAGGAATTGTATTCTTGAAAGTTTGTGCTATCATTAGAAAAGGGTCTTATCTGCCCATGATGAGAGAATTGTTTTCTCTAGTAAAATCTTTACATCTCCTTGTAAAGGGGAAGCATTCATATTTCTTAGAAAAATCTTTGCCTTTGATGAGAGAGAATAGTGTCTTTTGAACAGTGCAGTGAATTAATCACGTGCAATTTTATACTCTTTGCCACTGCCTTGAAGGCATTCTTTTGTAATAAAGACTGGTTGCAGTTGGAAGTCTCAGTGTTCTTCGTTGTTTAGTCTGCCCTTTTGTAATTTCTTCAGTTTCCATTATATTGTATATTGTGACTTGAAAAGCTCAGTCTTTGGAATGACGCTGGGATCTTAATTGGAAACTCATTGAGTCTGTATAGCGCTTTGGGTAGTATGGCATTTTGACAATATTAATTTTGCCTGTCGAAGAGCATGGGAGATCTTTACATCTTCTAAGGTCTTCTTCAATGTCTTTCTTGAGTGTTCTGTAGTTTTCATTGTAAAAGTCTTTCACCTCTTTTGTTAAGTTGATTCCCAATTATTTTTTTTTCCAGAGGATTCTTCACTGATGTATAGAAATGCATTTGATTTATGGGCATTGATTTTATATCCTGCTACTTTGCTGAATTCGTTTATTAATTCTAGAAGTCTTCTGGTGGAATATTTTTGGATCCTCTAAGTATAGATAGAATCATGTCATCAGCAAATAATGATAGTTTGAGTTTTTCTTTTCCTAATGATATCCCCTTAATTTCTGTCATCTAATTGCTCTGGCTGGAGTTTCAAGGATTATGTTGAATAGAAGTGGTGAAAGAGGGCATCCTTGTTTTGTTCCAGTTTTTAGAAGGAATGCTTCCAATTGTTCTCCATTTAGAATGATGTTGGCCTTGGGTTTAGCATAGACAGCTTTTACAATGTTGAGGTATGTTCTTAGTGTTTTGAACATGAAAGGGTGCTGTATTTTGTCAAACTCTTTTTCTGTATCAATTGATATAATCATATGTAAATATTAATGTTTCTTAATGTCTTCATGTATAGTGATAGGGCAAAACATGAAGCAATAGACTCAGACATAAATCTGTTGAGAAGGAAGTCACTATATCTCTCCTGTGAGCTTTTCCATAAATATCATCTGTTACTAGTGCCCCCATGATGTTGGAGCTGGGCTTCTAAAGGCTACCCGTCGCTTGCCTTTCCTCAGTGGTAGGAAACAATCTGAAAACAACCCAGGTCTCTAGAGGTGATGGTCCTAAGGTTTCCTGGAGATAGTGAGGCTTCTCCAGCCTCCTTGGCTGAGAGGTTTCCCTTCCTTGACCTGGACCCCAGCTCCTCCAACCAGATTCTCTATAGCTGCCTTTTTAGAATCTTGTTGTCTTTTAGAGAGAAGGAAATTAAGCTTACAAAAATACATAATTTTTATATATAACGGGGAAATTCCATTGTCTGCTAAGTCAGACATCTTAATTTGAGTCTCAGCACTTCTATTTGCCCAGCTGGGACTGTGATGAGTTAATTAACCTCTTTGGGCTTCAGTTTCCTTTGCGGTAAAATGAGGCTGATGACATGGTTTCAATGGGACTGTTGTGTTCGAATCTGATAACTTACGCATAACACGGAATAAGTGCACCAATGACAGCAGTTTCTCCTTCTCTCCAGCAGAAAGCTTAGGTTTTTGCTCAAGTGTACCTCTAGTTCTTAAATTTGGATTTTGTTTTATGCATTGTTTAAACTCCAGAACAAACAATGTTTAGTCATGTCATGAGATCCAAAGACTGGAGAAAACTAACTACTATCATACTATAGAAAAACTCAATCAGGAAAAGCTCAGCATTATTTGATTCATTTTATAACATTCTTATAAATTTTTTTTGGAGACACAGTAGTGGTTGTACTATTATTTTAATGTTCATACTGAGATTTTAAGGTTTAGTTATATATTTTCATTTATCAAAAATTATTATTTTTGCTTTTTGTCAGTATGTTTTTGCAAAATTGGTCTCCTTGATGCTGGAATTTTGTCTTTTTTATAGAATTTAGATAACTGGAAAAAATCGGCAAGTAGCATAATTTACAGTGGCTAAATTTTGAGATAAAATGTAGAAAATCATAATATAAGGTTGGTACATTTGCTTTATTTCAACTAATCCTGAATATTTTTTTGTCTTGATGTGGAGACTGTTTCCTTGGCTTTGCCTGGCATCTCTTTTGCATGCTCTAAATAAGTATCTATAGATCAACTTCAACTCATCTTGGAGTTTAATGCTCTCTTCTCGGATTGTTGCTTGCTGCTTGCTAGAGAGCTGTCTTGAGTTATCTTCCGGGTTACATGGTTCAAGTTGTTTTCCTGCAAGTTGTGTGTGGTGAATTACAATGTAAGAGTTCAGTAAGAGGAGTCTACTCTAGTGTCTAGGGGCTTTTCTGTTGGAATTCATTAGACTCTTCTGTTACAGTTCAGATCTGGTGCCTGTGACATTAATTAGCCCTGTGTCTTTTTACAAGTCACTATCTTCATGCCTTAGTTTTCTCATCTGTAAAATTGGATGATAATAATAACACTTAATTTATCAGATTGTTGTAAAGGTTAAATGAGATAATGTGTGTCAAAGGCCTAGCCCAACATTTGCATATACTGAAGTGAAATATTTTCCATTATTATGTAGTGGAAAATTTCAGTGTCACTATGACTTTGTCTTAGTAGTCATCTTAAAGTAACAACATAACCCATTTTTTTATGTTATTAAGAAATGAATTCTACAGCCAAGCTAATAGAAAAATACCATTTTGATACAACCAGGGATATAATTATTTTGAATTGATAAAATTATCCATAGAGTATTAAACAGTAGTTACTAAAAAATTAATTCAGTTTCTTGAAGATGTTTAATATGACCAAGGTCTAGTGTAAACATTGAAAGATTTAGAATACTTTACAAAATTTTTCCATAATGGGTTATGACTCATCAAAACTGAAAATGAAACAAATAAACAACAAAAAAGGAAGATTGTTTTCCTTATGCCTTCTGTGCCCAAAAATAAATCATTGCTGTACTCATGAAGTCATAAAATTCAAATCATCCCTATTTGAGTCAGACACTTTGCTGTGGTATTTGAACCATTGGTTCAAGCAGGACCTGGTGATATTTAATGGCCTATTGTTCAATAAATTGACATTTGGCCATTGCATCAATATTAAAGTATTGCAAAATAATACGATTGTTAAATTTTTTTTTTTTTTAGTAAGCAATAAATAGACGTTATTTGTCCTTGTAACCAAATGCTGTGCATCAGGATTTTTTTTTTTTTTCTTTACTGCCGATTTGCTCCATTTTTTTTTTTTCCCAGAATACTCTTAGGACTATAGCTCCCTAGTACTGTCACGTATAGGTATTTCTTTAAATGTTTCTTCTGCTTTCTTATTTTCTGGAGGACGGAACCCCCAGCTGTCATCTTCTCTGGGGTGGTGTCAATGTTAAAAAATGGCATGGTTCTTCAAGATCTAGTTTTTCGAATGAGGTGCCAGTTTTTTAATTGCCATGTGGGAATTCCTTAACAGGGCTGCATTTAGAATTTAGGTAACTGGAAAAGGCTCAGCCATTGACTGTAGGGTGGATGTTATAAGTTCCAAGGTTATAGAGTGGGAAGAGGAAGCAAAGAGACTGGGTTTAGGGAATGAAATCTTATTATTTAGATTACTGAATAAACAAATTTCGGGAAAAAAGATAAGAAATTATTTTCATTTCTCAGCATCATATTTCATGCATGTTCAGGTCAGCGTTTTTGCCACTGTCATCAAAACACCCGACAAGAATAATTTTAGAAAAGGAAATTTTATTTGGGGGCTCACATTTTCAGAGGTCTCTATAGTTCATAGACAGCCTGCCTCCATTGCTGTTGGTCTAAGGTGAAGCACAACATCATGGTGAGAGTGTGGTGGAGGATATAGTCACCAGGAAGCAGAAGTGGGGTTGGGAGAGTGTCATTTTGGTCACCAGGGATAAAATATATACTTCAAAGGCATGTCCCCAGTGACCTGTCTCCTCCAGTCATCCTACCTGCTGACATTTACCACCCTATTAATCCCTACCGGGGATTAGGTTGTACAAATTAGGTTAAGGCTCTCATAGCCCAATCATTTTACCCCCAAACTCTCATACATTGTCATACCCATGAGTTTTGGGGGTACTACATATCTAAACCATAACAATATACAATATCTAACTAAACATAAGCTTTTAAAAACAGTATTTCAGATGTTGCTTGTTACTTAAATAGCTTATATTATTTTAATTTTTGAGTGGAATATTAATAGTTTGTTAAATCACATTTTAGATTCAACAAACCATAGAGGTGGACATACAAATACTTGGTAATGAACCGCTGCATGAGCAGATATTAGAGGTTTAATCATTCAGTTAATTTTATTTCTCATTGTATTACCTTGCTGTTTTCTGTGAAAGTTATCATTTTTTTTAAGGAAAATAAACCTTAGGTAGATTGGGCATCTCCCCATTTTCTTTTTGATGTGACACTCAACAAAATAAATTTATTGTTGTTGTTGTTTTGGTAAGCTCAACAAGTGTTTCTTTGAAGCAATTATTTGCTCTTGTACTCTCAGCAGCTTTACTGTCTAAAAGGGGCCATAAAGTTTAAAACTTAAAATAGGTTCTTCAAGATCTACTTTTTTTTTTTTCCTCCAAGGAAACTGATGGGTATTCCTAGTGACAAATCAGGTCAATCAAGCAGAAACTTGCAGTAACTTTAGAAAATTTGGATATTTGTACTGTATTAGGGTCAAAAGCACTTAGTATTTCTTAAGATACCTTTGTAGAAAATGGAAACTAATTTATACTGATCAAGTTATTTCATGGTCTCCAAAGAAATGATAGGACTTTTTGGATTTCCACATTGAAATTAAGATTAATTAAAAAAAAAAAGATTAATTCACGAAGAACTTACTTACCATTAAATGGTTAGAGGAACTTATGAGGTCATTCAGATTCTACTTATTATCTATACAAATCAGAGCAGAAAAAAGGTTAAAGAATGCTGGCCTGAAGAGAAATCGGTGTCAACTTACAGCTACCTGTGTCAGCTGGAAAATGGGAAGCCAGGTTGAATAAGGCAAAAGTTTAAGCATCTGATAATTACAGAGCAAACCCTGTTTCCTCCTTAAAAGGAGCATAATGGTTAAAAGTTCTTGAAACTCTGGAATTGCTAGTACTTCAAGGAATAAGACAGATGTGAAATTCTCAGCTGCAGGCTATCTTTTGTTTCAAATCTTTCTACCTTCCTCCTTTTCTTTCTTTTTTAATTTAAGTCAATTTTTTTTTCAGTAGAAAATTTTGGTAGGAGCAAAAGAGTTCTAATATTAGGGTCTAAATCTATTTTTTTTTTTGAGGTAACCTCAAAGGAATGTATGGTGAAAACTCATGACTGGCTTTTGTAATAACAACTTTAGAAAACAAGTTAGCTGTTCTCCTACCCAGAGATATTTGCAATATTACCATAAGTTCATAAATCCATAAATCACTGAAATTCTTCTTCAACTATTACAATTTTAGCTTTATACCTCTTTTATGGTAAGATTGCTATCTACTGCTCAAAACAATATTTTATTGTCATAAATTGTTTTGAATTTCAATTGATATTATCTTTGTTCCAGAATTCTGAAATTGTACTTTGTTGAAATTTGGTGAACAAGTTCAAGTATGACAGACCTTTCACAACACCATAATATTCTTTTACTCTGCATTTTGCATCTCACTTTCCATACTGAAAAATCATAGCTGTCTGTTATAGTGTACCATTTACAACAACTAATAGATTCCATAATCATTTTAGTTTCTTTGGATCTTGTCCAGTATTTCCTTATGTGGCTACCAGAATTAAAGACAACTTGATTACAGGTGAAGAATAAACTTAGTTTTCTTCAATTAATTTAGACATTTGGGATTAATTCCTGGAGTTAAACCTTAACTTGTAGCCATGTTATTTTTTCGATGAAAACTTAAGCAAATAGGATGGCTGTGTTTCACAGTGGAACTCTGAGTCTCTGAGAGTTGGACCTGTTACGTTTACCTCTTCAGGTTTTTAAAACCCCTATTTTGTATGATGAAGCAGTAAATCAGGGAATAGCTTTTCATAAACTTCTCCAGATGTTGAACTTACTGGGAGAACTTTGAATACCTTTTTAGTGCAGGGAAAAAAATACTGTAGTCTTTAAAAAAAAGGTTTTAATGCAGTGAATTGAAATGCATTTAGAATGAGTTTATATCATCTTTATTCATTGAACCAACACCAACAAACTTGAAACCATTGGCTTACTGAATACAACTGTAGACTTTTCAGTTAACTATAATTGATATGAAAGCAGAGAAAAACCTGCATTTCTTCTTCCATTTAAAATGTGGCTATTAAATACAGGCATGTGTTGCTTAATGATGAGGGTACAACCTGAGAAACGAACTGTTGGTGATTTTGTTGTAGGAAAGTCATAGAGTGTATATATTTACACCAACTAAAACAGTTGCAGCATGACTTTGTGATATGATCTTATCGGACCACTGCTGTTTGTGGTGTCCATCACTGGCCAAAATGTTATATAGCTCGTGACTGTATAGGCTTTAAATCAACTTATTAAAAGTTTGTTTCTTTTATAAAATGACAAAATTAAGTTATTTTATACTCTTAAGGAAATTTAATTTAATAAAGTTAACTATTTTATAGTTATAATGTTGAAGAAATATTTTTTACCAACTCTTTACCTCCCTTGCTTGGCCCACTCTACTCTGCCTTACAGAGTGCTACTTTCATCTTCACCTCCAATAAATCTGTACTTTGCCTGTTTAAAACAAAAATAAACAAACAAATGCTATTGTTAAACCAATACTGACTTTTGCCACCTCCATTTTATAAAGCAGCATATGTGCTTATTAGAGTAATAAGTGATAGGAAGGCAGAAGAGAGATGCTTGGTACATAATAGATGTTCAGTAAACACTTGTTGACATGTTGAAGGTTTATTTAGTAATGGCTATATTTTCTGTGTGATATTTAGTTTTTTCCTAGTCAAATTCTCAACAGTTTTTACTGTATTTTAATTACTGTCAAGACCCTTTTGCTACTTCTATTTCATTACCTTTCTAAAGCTATTTTTAGCAGTTTTTTCTGCTCCCTTTCTCATTTTTTTTAAAGATGGACACAATATCTTTATTTATTTTATTTATTTTCTGTGGTGCTGAGGATCGAACCCAGTGCCTCACAAGTGCGATGCAAGCGTTCTACTGCCGAACTATAACCCCAGCCTCCTCTAAAGTTATTTTTATTAGATTTCATTCAAATGTAAAAATTGTAGTGGGAAAATATACTAAAATGTGTTCATGTTTGAACTCTTTATTTTAAACATGTTTTTATATGTTGAAAGGTAACAAAAGAAACAGTTGTAAAGGAAAGGTAGCTTCTAGGACCTGGGAAATGGGGTATTATTGAGAAGGAAAATTTTTAATTAATTTATTCAGCAAATAATTTTAAAGTGCCCATTATGTGCCAGTTGCTGAGCAAAGTGTTGGTGTATGGTGATGACCAAGTTAGGCATGATCCTTGTCTTCATTCATCTTACATGCTAGTGGAAGAGCCGGAGATTTCATACATACATATACACAAGCACATGTACACATGCATGCATGTGCTTGCATATTTACTTAGAGTAATGAGTGATAGAAAGGCAGGAGAGAGATGCCATGTGAAAGAATTATAAGAGAGAGCTAATTTTATTTGGGGATTTAGGGAGGCCTCTCCTAGGAGGTGATCTTTGAATAGAAACTTGAAGGATGAGTCACAGTTACCTAGGGAAGAAGTGGTGGAAAGTGTTCCACGTGGATAAACTAGCATATAAAAAAGTCATGAGGCAGTAAAGATTTGGGCTCAATAGAACTGGAAGAAGAATGAAATTATATTGTTTTCAGGAAGAAGATGGAACTTGAGGCTATTAATGTTAAATGAAATAAGCCAAACTAAGAAAGTCAGGGGTCCTATATATTTTCTATCCTACTTGGAAGCTAGAGAGGAAAAAGGAAAAGAAAGATAGAAGTAGAATTTCATGCAAATGCAAGGGAGATCAGTAGCGTAGGAGAAAGGGACCAGGCTAAAGGGGAGGGAAAGGAAAGAGGAAATACTGGCTAATGATATTGGGCAAATTATATTGTTATATCCTGTGCATGTACAAATATGTAACTATGGATGCCACCACTTTGCATAATTATAATGTGTCAGTAAAATGTATGGAAAAATATGTAAGATAATTGCAGGAAATTTACATATGTATTATGTACACAATATAGAATTCAGGACTTTTTTGGTTAGGTATACTAACAGTATTATAGGAAATTTTATAAGAAGATGCATACATATAACTCTCCTTCTTTAAGTAGAAGAGTTATATTTCTGTAAGTCATTCTGTCAAATAAAAAGAAAAAGAGAATTTGGCATAATGTTACTTGTTAAGTCTAGGTTGAAATTATATAAATGTTCATTCAACAATTTTTTAATTATTTTGAATTTTTTAAAAATTTCATAATGAAAGGATGTGTACACTAAAGACGAAGAGGGAGAAGACAGAGAAGGAAAGAGAAGTAAAGGAGCACACAAATATATTGCACATATACATGCACACATACTTATTACATTGTACACATACGTGCATGGAAGGCTGGAAGGGGGAGGCGAAGATCTGAAAGAAGAGTGCCATTCAAGTAGGAAGAGGAACAAAGAACATGGGTTGAATATGGAAAGAAACAGAGAGGTCAGAAAAGGCAAGATTTGGCAGTTTGAATTTTGTTTTAAACTGCAATGGGAAATTATTGAAGGATTTTAAAGCACAGGATTTTTTAAAAAGTATTTTTAACAGATATAAAATATTTATTTACATATAGCTTTTCTTGACAAATAGCAATTACACATTTTTTAAGAGGGAGCATGGGAGGAATTACACATTTTTATGGGCTTCATTGTGATATCTAATAGATGTATACAATGTGTAATCAGATCAGGTCAGCTGGTATATCAGCCACCTCAAATATTCATCATTTCTTTTGTTGGAAACATTCAGAATCTTCTGATTTTTAATTATGTATCAGTTGTTGTCAACTATAGTTATTCTACTTTGCATAGAATTTTGGAAGTCATTTTTCCTATCCCACTGTAGCTCAGCACAGGATTTTTTTTTTAAGTGATAATAATAATCCCATTGAGAAATGGTGTTGACTTGAACTAGAGGCAACTTCTTAAAGGATTCATTCTGTTTATCAATGAGCTTAATACTTAGAACCAAAATGTTTAGGAAAGGAATTTTTCATGAATGTTAATTTTAAAGAAAAATATGCATAATCACAGATTTGAGATCTTATATTCATTTCTCTACAGTAAACGTGATTGATGACAGTTACTATTGTTTGACATTTTAATTTTTCTAGTGTCTGATATTAACGCCTTATTTTGTATAATATAGCACTATCGGAATATTTGCTATTCTTTGTCATAATAGACTTGATTCATACTGAATTCATCAAAGTGTACTATCTGTTTAAAATAGAGTGATGTTTCAGTAATAATTCTCAATGTATGGAAAAAATATGTGTAGAAAAATATTTACTAGAAAGCATGTAGGTTTAATACTCCAAGTACTATGTCATTTTTGTTTGGTGTGTGTGTGTGTGTATGTGTGTGTGTGTGTGTGTGTGTGTAGTTGAAATCTCAAAATCTCAAAGAGGTGGTATGTATTTAGACATTATCCTATTTTTAGTTTATTCACATTATTTAATGCTTCTATTTAAGTATCTATCTAGAATTGGTTTAGAAGCAATGGAATCAGATTTGGTCTGGTAGGTGAAGATGAAATGTGTACAAAATTACAGCCATAAAACTTAAAACAAAAGTAGGAGAATAAATGTAGTGTGATGTTTTAGGCAAAATTGAGGGACAGCATAATTAGCAAAGGATAGTAGAGATGCTGTTTGTTAGAACCTAAATTGTAGCAATTAATTTCTCAATAGGAAATATTAAAGCAGTTCAAAAATATCTGTCAAAAACAGAAAGGCAGGCTAAAGAACTACATAAGTGACGTTTATGAATTGTAAAATTGAAAACATAATGTTCAGTAGTACTTATTTAATGTCCTTTGTAGCTTTTTTTTGTGATACTGATTGGTTCATTTCAATGAGCTTCCCAAAATCATGTTAATATTTTCCTCTGTGTGTATGCATGCTTATGAATTCCTTTAGATGTAGAATTTTCCTACTCTGGACAAAGTGAGTCTATTAGAGAAAGAATCTACTCATGATTTTGTTTAGTCTGTGTATGTGTGTGTGTGTGTGTGTGTGTGTGTGTGTATATATATATATTCCTCTTGAAACCTGAAAGAAGTGATATGTATTTAGATGTTATCTTATTTTTAGTTTATTCACATCAGTGTGCATTGGAGATATGCCCTCACACATCCATTTTGTACTTTTTTATTTAAAAATTGTGTTAAAATATGTATAACAGTATTATTTTCCATTAGAACCACTTCAGTGTATAATTTAGTGGTATTAATTACATTTTTAATATTTTAAAACTATTACCACTATTTCTAAAAGTTTTTCATCACCCCTAACAGAAACTACATTTTAAATAAAATCTTTGAGTTATAATTCATATACCATAAGATTATCTTACCTAAAGTGTACAATTCAGTTGCTATTAAGTTATCCCCAAGAGTTGCACAACTATTTTCATAGTCAATCTTAGGATGTTTTATCATCTAAACAAAAACCTCTGTACTCACTAGTAGTCACTCACTCTTTTCCCCCAAATCTTTGTTCCCTCAACCCTAGTCACCTACTATTGAACTTTGTCTTTGTAAATTTACTTATTCTGGATATTTTTGTATATGAAAGAAATCATCTAATATGTGATCTTTTTGACTGACTTATTTTTATGTTTTCCAGATTCATCCTTTTTGGATCATCTGTCATTACTTCATTCCTTTTTATTGCTGAATAATATTCCCTTTGTGGAATAAAATGCTATACCGCATTTTATTTGCCTGTGTATCAGTTTATGGACATTTACGATGTTTCCACTTTTTGACTGTTAGGAATAATGCTGCCATGAACATTTGTGTGCAGACTTTTGCTTAAGCATACATTTTTACCTCTCTTGGGTATATATCTACAAGTAGAATTGTTGGTTTACATGGTAATTCTGTGTTCTAACTATTAGAGGGTTTACCAGGCTATTTTACAAAGGGACTGCCCCATTTTTCAATTCTATCAGCAGAGTACGAGGATTCTGTTTTCTTCACATCCTGGCCACACACTCATTATTATTGTCTCTTTGTAGTCATCCTAGTAGGTGTGAAATGGTATCTCCTTGTGCCTTTGATTTGCATTTATCTGATGGCTAATGGTGTTGAACATCTTTTTATGTGCTTATTGGCCATTTGAATGTTTTTATTGGATGTCTATTCAGATCTTTTGCTTATCTCTTTTAAACATTAAAAAGTCTCTTTCTATGAATTTTTTTTTTGTATTTTTACTTAATGTAGAAAATAACCTATAAAGAATATTAAACTATAATCTCCAAATCACAAGCTGCCGGAACAGAAAATAGCATCATGGGTGACATCTAAAATATATATTGTATTTTTAATCATTTTCTTTAATAAATATTTTCTTTAATAATTATGAATTATATTATTTGATCAACAAATAATATAATTTATACTTTTTCCTTAAAGGCAAAATATTTACTTTAATTTTATTGCCAATTTTAAATAATGTGCCTATGTCTATGAAATAAATAATCTAAGAAAAACCTCAACAACTTTTTTTTTTTTTTTTTTGAGGTGCTGGGGATTGAACCCAGGGCCTTGTGCATGTGAGGCAGGCACTCTACCAATTTAGCTATATCCCCAGCCCTTGACCTCTTATTTTTGATACCAAAAAGGAATTGGCTTCTGCTATTTCAAAAGCTCACCAGTCTGCTTTTAAGCCTTCATCACTTTCCCAGATCATTAGGTCTGGAAAAGGCAAGCTGGCCATAACCAGATGGCAGAGTTCCAGAAGCAAGACTTACCAGCAACTTCATGTTACACTGGCTTTTTATTGTATTAGTTCCTTTCAGTTATACCCAATATTAGGGTTCATTTTGACATACATAATTATACACTTTTGCTTATCTTTTAACTGGGTTGTCTTTTTTACTTTTGAGTTGTAAGAGTTATTTATGTATTCTAGATTTGAGTCTCTTATGTGATATAGGATTCGCAAGTATTTTTCCTATTCCTCAAGTTACCTTTTTGCAATAATTTCTTTTTGAAATTCTACTGCTTCTTCTCTCTGGTTTCTAATTATATTATGACTTGACTTTGGGAAATTCTGAACTCATAATAGTGTGTACTTACCAGTGGCAAGCTGAGAAGGATTTCTGTGCTAGTGAAGTCCTTTTCCTACTCCTCCTCTCTCTGCTGGAGCATTCAGAAAGCATTTGTTTTAGTACCTGATAATGTGCTGGATATTGTGGCCGACTTCTGGGGATATAAGATGGGATTCATTCTCAGTAAACTTACTGCCTAGTGGGCAGGTCAGAAAAAGTTGAGTTGTCAGGCAAAGCATTGTATCTTTACAAAGGAACATTTATTTTAGTAGATTTTTAATCTTGCAAGTAGCGGAAGGAGACTTGAATATCATTGAGTATATTTTACTTTATGGTCTGTAAAAACTAGTCTACTACAGTGACAAATGGTCTGTTTCCCCCCGACACTTTGTACTGCCCATCAGAGCTCTTAGCTCAGGCTCTCTATGCCCTGGAATGTTGATTCATTGCTCCTGTCATTTCTGGAGCTGTTTCTTTTCTCTGCATGTACCCAAGTCTATTTGGCACCAAGATCTACCCTAAAGCTTAATACTGGCATCTTTCTGATTACTGATGATCTTTTTCCTCCAATTAGAGTAGTACTATTGAACCTCAATTGTGTTTGTTAATAATCTTATATTTGAATGTTTAGTTACCTCATAGTTTGCATGTATCTCATAATTCTGGCTGTTAGTTGCTTTGGAACACTACTCATGGAACTGAACAGAAGAAACATGGCTAAAGCAAGGTGTTTCTGTTCTAACTTTGCAGAATCAGTAGAAGTAACACAGGGGAACATACTGTAGGCAAAAATCAGAGCAATGGGTCAGATGATGGAGGAGGTAGTTTTATATTCATATATATAATGTGTGTGTGTGTGTGTGTGTGTGTGTGTGTGTGTGTATATATATAGCTGAGGATCAAACCCGGGGCTTCATATACACAAGGCAAGTGCTGTATTACTGAACTACACCCCCAGCACTAGTATAATTAATTAAACAAGCTGATGGCAAAGAAATTTCACAGTTCCATTTTAGGCTATTTAAAATATTCCTTTTATTTCCAACTTTTCATGGGATGGGCAGATTTAGGGTGCCCACTTGGAACTAATATAGATTTGAAGCTTTTCACTCCACACATATTTCCTAAATATGTGCACATAGTTTTTTGCTTTAGCTACCGGCCTAGTAAAAGCCTCTTGTGAATGCTTATCACCTTGTAAAGTAGTTACCAGAGCTACAGTAAAAATTGCCTGCAAGTGAAAAGACTTTGACTTCCCTAGAGAGAGAATAGAAAACATATGGGACAAACAGCAGCAACCAAAATTATCTGGCATAGAAAGTGGGAGAATGCCAGCCAAACGTCCTATCCCTAAAATATTTTACACCTTTATCTTAACTTGCTGTGGAGGCCACCTTGTTTTAAGAACTTCAGTTACAACTTGGAAATTTCTCATTATTTGGTATAGTTTATACATACAGTTCCTTTCCTTATTGATAGATTTTACATTCCTATAGATTTAAAATAATATTTGAATGTTCCTATTCCTTTTAAGTGAAGTGTTTATGTGTATGTGTGCACGCACATAATTACCAAAAGATGTTATCATGTTTATTTTAGGTACTTGGTATATCTAATTAAAAATGAGGTTGATTGTTAAATAGGAAAAGTAGGACTCAAGTACATGATAAGAAAGGTAATGAGATCTTAATTAGCCATTATATCATGAGGACTTTCTCCTAAATAATAGAGAGGGAAGGGATTGATAAATCCTAGTACTTTTTAGAATTGTCATAGAACAGACCACATTTTATAGCAGTGTTTTGATACCTGTCCTAGGGCAGAAGAAACTTTAATTTTTGCCCAGTATTAATTTTTTTTGGAAGTTATCTTCTAAAAACCCTAGTTACCCTTTTCCTTTAAAAGTCTTAAAAAGAGAGATCTATAAAGTCCAATTATATAGTTCAGTTTTTTTATTTAATCATTAATGTTTTTGATAATAACACTCATTTGTTTAGCATTTTTTATAGGACATTCCTTAAATCCTATTGTCTTTGACATTTTTAAAAATCCCTAGAAGAAGGCAGTGCACATGTTTCCAATCTGGCATATGGATGAGGAAAGCTGAGGCTCAAACATATGCAGAGACTTCATCAAGGTCACAGGGCAGTAAAGCAGAGAATGGCTTTCTTTCCACCTCAGTGCCACTGAAAAAGCTTCAAATCTTATCTTATTGTGACACTTGGGAATTATGAAATATATTATTGCCAAGAAATAATAAAACTTTTAGTCATTGAAACTGCCAGAAAGGCTGCTGGAGTAGTAACTCAACGTAACAGAAACTGAGGGTTTTAGTCTTTTGATCTGTAAAACTCCTACCCACTAGATCAAGGTTTCAGGAAATTAGAAATCATTGTTGCTTGCTAAGTTAACCTATTTCTCCTTATAACAGAAAACTTAACCTTCATTATTTTCAATTTAAAAGACACTTTTCTTAAAAATATTTGCCTGTGTTTTGGGAAGAAAGTATAAAAATTAAACCGAAACCATTATATTTTTAGAGAATATACTGTTTCTGAGCAAGAAAATAGGAAAACAATGTATCTAACAAAGCATTTTTTATGTATCTGTTATATGCTTTATTTTATAAAGTTATGTTATATGTTTATATTATAAAGTTATAATATTACAATAATTCTTAAAACCAAATTCTGGATTATATTAATAGATTAGAACATATTATAAATTCAATATCTATTCATAAAATAAAGATTTGTAAAAATATAACAGACAAATGATGATGGTTTGAAATTGATGCTACAGAGCTAGGTAACTGTTGTCTGCATTTTAATATAGAATGATCAATCTGATGGTTAGAGCTATTGTAATTCAAGGGGGAGTAAATGAGGTAAGACTTATCTATCTTCATCTTGGATATACGTTTACAGCAAGGTAATCAACATTTTGCTATAGTGTGTTTCATTAATAATGTAATAATACTGTCTTCACCCATTTACCAAATTTTATGAAGTAACTATTACCTTTTTATGCCTGTTAAAATGCTATACATCACATTAGTCTTTCAGGAATAGTAGTATATTATGTATATATAAATTTAATTTTTTTGTTATTTTTAGAAGTAAAAATCTGGGGAAAGGAATGTAATACTTGTCAAAATACATTCTGATTTAGCTCTGTCAGCCTAGAGCTAAGCATGTTCTAAGCCAGAGACCACCAAACTTCCCACACTCTGAATACCTTCCTTTCCTCCCCTTTTATTGCCATATGGGAGACATTGTATGTGATATACCCTGTAGTCTTTCACCTAGATTAATGTGGTTTTGTTATTTGTTTTACTTTTTCTCTATTTTTCAAAGATTTCCCTTGATAATCGTTTTTAAAGTACTAGTCTGTAATTTTGGGGTTAGTATCCCACAAGAAAAATTGTTTGGGATTCTAAAACACATTCTGTCTTTATCAGTTACTTATTTTTAAAGCTAAAATAATTACAATAATTCGGGGCTGGGGATATAGCTCGGCGGCAGAGTGCTTGCCTCGCATATGTGAGGCACTAGGTTCTATCCTCAGCACCACATAATAATAAATAAAATATATTGTGTCCATATTTTAAAAAAATATTTAAAAAATAATAATTACAATAATTCCATGACAAATACAATGGAATTTATTATGCTAAATTATTTTAAATGGTCTGACATTTTTTCCTTGATGGACTCTTTTCTGGGTTTTTACAATCTCATCTAAGTGAGGATACTGTGTGGTTTAATTACTTTCCAGCAATGCACACTTTAATAGCCACTGTTTCAAGTTAAAGCTATGTTTCTTCTCTGGGTTTGAACTGTTTCCATCTAATCCAAGGAAAAATATTTGAGGGACATTAGTTAATGCATTTTCCAGGAATGGGAGTGTAAGCATTTTTTTTCATAACTTATGGAATATTTAGCAATTTTAGCCTCTAAAACTTAATTTTATAGCATTTTTAGTACTAGTGGCAAAGGCTTCTTCTAGAAAAATGAGAAATTATGTGAACTCCCTTCTTGGCATGCTTAGGAGGCAAATCATAAATCTTTAGTTTCATTTTTTTTAAATAAAACTGGGCTTTGATTTTGCTGCAATCTAGTATGCAGATATGATGAAAAGATTCATGGTGTATTGAAATTTTTGAAAGTTCTTATAAAATGTGCTATTAACTGAAACTGTTATTACACAGAAAACAAGTAACATAGAATTATTATTTTCAATCATGGCTTATCTAACTTATTTAAAAATTTTAATACTGTAGGTACTAATGAAAGGATCAATGAAAGGACCATTTGGATTCATAAATATCCATGAAGGATCTCTTTGACCAATGTTACTCAGTCCTGGGCAAGGTCAAACATTGATGATGTTTGACACTCTTAACAAAAATGAATTGGGAAGATAAATTTCTTTAATTGTACTGCTAGAATGGTGAGGGGCAATGGCCTATAATACATAAAGAGGAATATTAATAGATAAAGTGATAATAGTGAATTGCATTATAACAGTAGCTACCATTTATTGGATATATGCAAGGAGCCAGGCCGTATACTAGCTGTTTATGTATGTTTTATATAACACAGTTTTGGCAAAAAGTTTGGATAGTATTATATCCATTTGCCCAAATTGGAAACTGAGGATCCCCAAAATTAAATGTCTTGCCTAAATCTGCAGAGTCCATTTCATATACATGAGACTCCACCATACCAAGGTGCTTATCCAAATGTTTAACTTCCTCGTGACCAGATAAATATGGTATTGATGATATACAGATTTATTTATCTTAGAAATGATTTTTTGTTTAGATTTGAATTAACTGCCTTTGGAATTTTGAAATTTAAAACACTTGACAGAAATACTAAAATTCCACTCAAATAAGTACTCAATTTCTTGATTATAACTTCTCTAGTTTTTTACTATTTCATATGGCACATAGATTTTTTTCCTCAAATGTAACAAATGTGTATATACTCCTCCTATTGTGTGTCAGGCCCTGAATATAAACTCATTCAATCCTAACAGTGGTGCTGTGGTGTTGGTATTGTTTCAACCCCATTTTATAAATAATAGGCACAGGGATTAAGTAAGTAACTTGCTCAGGATTGTACAGCCAGAAAGTAGCTAAGTGTGATTACTTTGGCCACAGAATTTGTTCTCTCAATTGCCTCTATTTTTAAGATTGTATAGAATTTGATAAGATCAGTGCTTGTTCTAATCCTGTTGTTGGACTTATAACTGTGAGAAGGTTTTTGGAGAGATAACTAGTGCAAATAAAATACTTAATAAGAAGTAGTGACCCCAGTAAGACCTAGAAATTTCATGTTAAAATACAGGATGAATTATAAAGAGAAACCGAAAACCAGCTTTAACTGTGTTAAAAGCCAATTGAGACTCCTATTTTTCAGGTCTACTTGATGTTATGCAGGCTTCGCTTTGTGTACATGGTTGAGCAATATGAATATAATGTCATCATTATTGTTTCCCATGTTGTACTGGTTACATTCATCAAACTTAGGAAGTACAGAGCTCTGTGATTAACATTTCTTTCCCCAATTATATTTCATGGTTTTAGCCCACGTGTTGTAAATGAGAGTATTGTTTTTGTTTTTGTTTTGTTTTTAATGGGTGTGTGGGGCAAGTGAGACTTTTAGAGTTGTTAAAATAGGATGAAGTTTCTAAATGTTAGAGAGAAGCTAGATGTGCCAATCAAAACAATGGATCAGTAAAACTGAAACTGAAGAAGTTTCTGTAACACCAGCAACTAGGGAGTCTGAGGTAGGAGGATTGCAGTTTGACCAGCATCAAAATGAAAAAGGGATGAGGACATAGCTCAGTGGTAGAGTGCCCTGGGTTTAATCCCCAGTACTGCAAAACAAAAGCAGAGACAAAACCAAAGAAGTTTTTGAAGAGTCAGAAATTTTTGGTTAATTAAGATTTTAATTTAGGTAAATCTGAATTTTGGCAAAAACCAAGTTAAACAATTCTAGCTGTGCAATGTGGGAAAGTCGAAGAAAGCAAATTAGAGTTCGTAGTAATATTGCTTATAAGTGTACTTCAGCTTAAACTTGAATCTTCTATGTGGGGTTGGAGGACAGGTGGAGACAAACACCCAATTCTTGTGGGGCTTGAGTTAAAGACCATGGGCTTAAGTTGGATCTTCTAACTACTCTGCTTATCTGTAATCAGAGGCATGTTTACCAGGACCTAATTTACTGTGATTTATGTTCAGGGCCCCTGCTTTGCAGCATCCCCCTCCACTGCCCCAGGAAGACATCTAGCAATGTGCTCACATGGTTGTATGGTTTTGCAAATTTTGAAACATTTTAAAGTATTTAAACCACAGTTAGTTAAGACCGTTGTCTCTTTCCTACTCTGACCCTTCTTTTATCATACTTCCTCTCTTGTGATTGCTTTGGAGCGATAACAGGTATTTCTGGATCTGGCTAAAGGGGAATTTAGTTGGGAATACACAACTTTAACTGGAACTTGAAAAATGTTTTGGAATGTTTCAATAAGACAAATTATAGATTCCTAATTTAGGCATATATGAATGATTAATTATTTACTTACCTTTGCATTTATTTACAAATGAATTGAAAAAATTCAGATAATGGAATACAAAACTAAAACAATGCAGAGATGAATGATGAAATAAATAAAATTATTCTGACATCAAAAAATGTATTGAAAAATAAGATTATACCCCAAACAGTAAGTCATTGAGGATAAGGGATAAATCTTAAATAGAAGTAATAAATAGACTCAATGAATTGTTTGAAAATCTAGTTAATGAGAAATAATGAATTATATGGATATATTGGGGAATGTTATGTTTCTTGCTGATTTGACCATAAAATACTAACATGGAAAAAGATAGGTATAATATGTAACTATGTGAAGTTTATAATTAATGAATATCTTCAATATCTGACTATTTAGAATTAGTCTTCAAATAAGAAACTTTGCAGATAATAATATTGCAGTTCATAAATGAAAAAAAATAACTTTATTGAAGTTTTCTTATATTTGACAGTGATCCTAAAAACTGACCTGATATGAGTAATAGTAACTTCGAAAGAAGCTTTCCTTTTTTTTTCCAGTGCTACATTGAATTTAGAACCTCATTTATGCTAAGCAAGTGTTCAACCACTGCCCTATATCCCTGACCCCTAAATATATATTTCTAAAAGTTGTTTCTGTATCATAATTAGGATGAACACCAGTTGTTCTTCAATTTTATATTATGGAAATTAATATCCCCAAATTATCATCTGCCAAAATCTGTGTAATAAAAAATATGCCGAAAAAATATATTTTAGATTAATGAATAAAAATAGAATACCATTTTTATGGATTTCATGATATTTATGGCATTCAACTGTTTAAATTCATAATTTTTGGTAATATTTTTTATTCTAATTATATTCATTATCATCAACTTTATATTTATAATTTTGTATTTTTTTCTTTAAAAGACATCTTATAATCTGTGCCCATTCTGTCTGTAATTAGTAGTTTTTAATGTGAATATATACATATTTTGTGTGCATATTCCAGAAGGCATAAAGTGAGGAGTAGAAGACCCCTTTTCACTCTCATTTCCAAGTCCAGAAGAAAACAATTAGCCTTCCTTGTTATTTTCCACAATTGGTTAGGTATGCTTTGTCCAATAAAGTGGTCACTAGCCATGTGACTAAGATACTGAATTTTATATTTTATTTAATTTCATTAAAATTTAATTGATTTAAAACTAATATTCAGTTTTGTTATTAAAAACATTTTTAATTGTATTTAAAACAACTTGAGTACATGAGTTTACTTCTCAAGCTATAAATTTTGTGAAATGCAAAGGACAAACAACACTGTGTGTGAACATTGGGCATGTGTGTGTATGTACATTTTTTTTCCCACAAACAAACAAGATCGTATTCTGCATGTATTCTTTTGCATCTTAGTTGCATATTTATGTGGTTTGTGTATCTTATGTTTGTGTATCTAACATCATTACAAGTTATGATGTATCTCATTCACTTAATTAGCTGCATAATATTCTGTTTGTACAGTCTTCACACAGCTACTGAGTGATTTATTAAAAAGTGAAAAATAAGATCATACCAGTTCTGTGTTCAGAACCCTATAGTAGCTTCAAGTCTATCGCAAAATTAAGCCCCAAGTCTTTAGGACACATCTAAGGCTTGACATGTTCTGTGCTTACTGGTATTCTGCCCAGTTTAGTGTAGGGTAGGCATCTATTACTCTATAATGTGGTGATTAGATACAGGTATTCATTCTGTTTATAAATAGCTACAAATAAATACTAGTAAAGCAAAGACTTTCCATTTATAGGATTTAAAGTCTTGTTTAGTTTTTTATTTATCTGACCATCACCAGATCCTTTTCAAGTAAAGACATCCTATTTTTCCTCACTAATAGCACTCACTGAGGTAATCTAAACCTTGTTAACTAAAGTAAAAAATGATGCAGGCTCTCTCTAATCAAGAGCACATTGAAAGGAGGAAATAGTGTTATGGTAGATAGCTGAAATGTACTGTCTTAAGAATTTGGTGCTTCTTTATTGCTAGATAGAATTTCAGAACTCAGAGTCTAAATTTTCCCTTTCACATCTGGTGGCACTCTTTTTCAATCAGTGTGCAAAAAGGAGAAAAATCTGTTTGCCTTCTCTCTATGCTTCTCACTATAGTCCAGCCTATGCCAGGCTTAAGGAAAAGGCTTTTGCATTGACAAACATACTCCAAATTGGTTTCCAAGCATATTAAAAGCAGGGTTTTGCAGAAAAAAAAAATTAAAATTAAGATTTTTTTTATATCAGAATGGTAAAAGATAGGAAGCTATTTTTAAAATTAAACAATGATAACTAAAAATGTGTTAGCTAAATGTGTATGTAATGTTGATGCCCCACTGCCACTAGTGGGAATCCTTGGATCACTGAAGATTTAAAACTTAAGAATGTCGAATTTAGAGAACTTACAGCCATTTGAAAGCTAAAGGGATTTGATGCAAGATATGTTGATGGTTATACATGTGTGAAGTGGCACACATTCATCACTGAGTAAATGTTAGATAATCAAATGAATAAACATATGAACCATACTGCTTTTAGCAAGTAGTATTTTTAGAGCTTTGTGCCCTGGGAGCAGGGGGACTAAAGAAATCAGGGTGGATTAAGCAGAAAGAAAGGACTATACAGTGATGGGGGAGAAGCAATGAACTCTAAAACTGAGGACAGTATGAGGTAGGACCCTGTAGGAAAAAGATTATTTAAAAGACAGTCTTCTACGTGAGACCAGGCAAGAAACATTCCCCCTTTGGAGTTATTAGCACTTTTTAGACTCAGCTTTAATGAAATCGAAAATCGGGACATTTGGGTTTGGGCCTGGTAGATTGACCAAAAAGGAGTTTATTAGTATTTGAAGAAGAGAAGTTGAGAATTAAAGCATGTCTCAACTCAGAATCATTGAGATTATTGATGAAGAAACTGACAGAAAACTTAATTTGGCTTAAGTGAAAAGGAGCATCTATTGGCTCATATAACCAAGCAGTCCTTGAATTGGACTGCAGAAACCTGATTTAAGGTTCTAATATGGCCCAGAATCTGTTTCTTTGTACCTCCTTCCCTTTGTATTTAAGTTCCATCTTCAGTCTGGCTGCCAAATTAATGGCTACAATAGCTCCAAGCAGGTTATACTGTTCTGATGTATGTGTTGGTCACTATTATTTCCCAAACTCTGGCTTGCCCTCCTATTCTACTAGGGTGTCTTTTGATAAATAAGTTTTTAATTTTAATGTTGAATTGACCAATCTTTTCCCCTTTTAGTTAACACTTTATGTGCAAATAATATTTGCTTACCTTAATATTAAGAAAATATTCTTTTATGTAATCTTCTAGACACCTTTATTGTTTTACTAATCACAGATTTGCAGTGTGCTTGGTATTCCATTAAAGTTTCTGGATGATTCTACCATGCAACCAAGGTTGAGGATCTCTGGCCTTGATGCTGAGAAGTTTTCCCGAACTTCTTGTGTACTGCCATAGCTAGCATGTGGTACCTAGTTACCCTAGGGAAAATAATCAGTTTGATGGAACCCCTGCATGTTGATTTGTTATAAATTAATATGCATCTCTTTGTTTGGAATGAATAGGGTTTTTCCTTTCTTTAGGAGTTGAGTTACTGTATTAATCAAGAGGAATGATGTAAATGTTTTAGTAAAAAGTGAAGAGTCCAGAAGGGGTATCTATATATAAACAGCTATCAATTATATTATGTATTCAAAGTGTCCTTTAGGATTCTGAGTTCCTGAGACTCTTGAGCTTCAGGACTCCCTGATTCTTTATTTTTTTACATTGTGTTACACTATGAAATATCCAAGATGTGAGAAAATAAAATTATTCCAGATGGTGTTACTTTTTTTTTTCTTTCTTTTTACATTTTAGAATGTTTCCACATAATCCTTTCCCTCAAAAGAAAAATTCCCCTTAGAATTCCTTCTGTTATTATTTGTATTCATTTTTAAACCTTGACAACCATGTGAACGTAGTGCAGGTGGTTTTTTAACAGAGTGATCTATAAAGTTCTTAAATTACCAAAGGAAACCTGCTTTAAACTTATTAAGTATGTTTTGGAGCCACATGTAATTGAGGTAACTTTTTTGAAGATGAGTTAATTTTCAGATATTTGTCAGTTCTAATTTTGGTTAGACAGAAAAGCAGAATAACATTGATTGCATGTCTAGCTCTAGCTAGAATCCTGGCTCTACCATTTGCTAGCTGAATAGCCTTGAAAAGTTCTGCAGCTTCTTTGAAAGGATTGTGAGAACCATTTCCCTGTAGTTGTATGGATTAAATGGAGAATGTTGATAAAGCTGCAATGTCTATTATGTAGCATGTGTTCACTAAAGCTCAGTTATGCTATTGGTTTTACTACTGCCACCATTCCAGAGGCTGCAGCAAGGTTCTGAGTTGTGTTGGATACTACCTCCTTAGGCTCCACCTGGAGTCGGGCCATTAGGGTAGGGAAGGACAAAGAAAGTAGAAATGCAGAAGTCAAGGGAAGGTTTTAGAGTATTAATTTAAAACTTTAAAAAGATGTGTTTGCTTGGTTGGCATTTTGGGGTGTGTGTGTGTGTATGTGTGTGCATAAAAATTGGGGGATTGGTTTACTTCACTTAGCATTATATTTTCCAACTCCATCATATTCTCTAAACTTGTGATGTATAATAGAAATAGTCATTGTTTTAAATTTGAATCCATAAATAAATAAATAAATTTTTGTTTGTTTGTTTGTTTTCTTAGTACCAAAGATTGAACTCAGAGGCACTCAACCACTGAGCCACATCCCCTATTTTGTATTTTATTTAGAGATCTCACTGAGTTGCTTAGCCCCTCACTATTGCTGAGGCTGGCTTTGAATTCGTGATTCTCCTGTCTCAGCCTCCTGAGCTGCTGGGATTACAAGCATGGGACACCTCACCTGGCTTACTGTTGTATCTTGAGAACCAGATGTTTCTTTGGTTCCTTCTGTTGCATAGCCTGTTCCAGTAGTTTTGAACCATTCCCCATGTACACTGCCAAATCTTGTCCCCCCCACTTTTTGCTGATTTTTTGATAGCAAATATCTCAAAAGACAAAAGTGTAAATTCTATTTTAGATATTTTTATCTTGAAATTTTATTATATAATAATTAATCTTTACAAAAGTTATGAGATTTAATACATAAGCATTCACCTAGCCTACTACCTCACTTCACAAGTCAGACATTATGGATAAACATCATAGAAGTAGTCTGTGGACCCTTTTTACTCGGACATAGCTACTCATTCTTATGCTGTTTTCTTAAACTTTTACCATAGATATATAATTACATGATATATGTATTATTATTTTGCTTATTTAAAAAATTATGTATGCTATAATTTTGTTTGTAATTTGCTTTCTTTATTCAGCATCACATTTTTTTTCAGATTCATCCATGTTTGTAACTCTAGTTAATTGATTTTAACTTCCATATAGTCTGTCTTTCCTTCTGCTGTGAGTGTGTGTGTGTGTGTGTGTGTGTGTTGGTACTGAGGATTGAATTCAGGTACTCTCTCCCACTGCGCTACATCCCCAGCCCTTTTTATTTCAAAAAAAAAAAAAAAAAATTTTTTTTTCTTTTAAGGTTGGCTGCACCAATTTGCAGTTCCACCAGCAATGTATGAGTGTGCCTTTTCCCCACCTCCTTGTCAATACTTACTGTTTGCATTGTTAATAGCTGCCATTCTGACTGGAGTGAGATGAAATCTTAGAGTAGTTTTGATTTGCAGTTCTCTAATTGCTAGAGATGTTGAACATTTTTTCATATGATTGATTGTATATCCTCTTCTGAGAAGTCTGTTCAGTTCCTTGGCTCACTTATTGATTGGGTTATTTGTTTTTTTGGTGTTAAGGTTTTTGAGTGCTTTATGTATCCTAGAGATTAGTGCTCTATCTGATGTGCTTGTGGTAAAGATTTGCTCCCATTCTTTAGGATCTCTCTTTACTGATTTTTTTTTTCCTGAGAAGAAGCTTTTTAGTTTGAATCCTTCCCATTTATTGATTCTTGGTTTTAATTCTTGTGCTACAGAAGTCTTATTAAGGAAGTTAGGGCCCAATCTGGAAAGCAGTATGGAGATTCTTTGGAAAACTTGGAATGGAACCACCATTTGATCCAGCTATCCCTCTCCTTGGTTTATTCTCAAAGGACTTAAAAACAGCATACTACAGGGACACAGCCTTATCAATGTTTATAGCAGCAAAATTCACAATACCTAAATTGTGGAACCAACCCAGATGCCCTTCAGTGGATGAATGGATAAGGAAACTTTGGAATATATACACAATGGAGCATTACTCAGCATTAAAAGAGAATAAAATCATGGGAATTGCAGTTAAATGGTGTTGGAAAATATAATACTAAGTGAATAAGCCAATCCCCCAAAACCAAAGGCTGAATGTTTTTTTTGATATGAGGATGCTGACTCATAATGGTGATGGGGAGAGGGGAGCATAGGAGGAATGGAGGAACTTTAGATAGAGGAAAGGGGAGGGCGGGGAAGGGGGGGGGCAAGGGGGTAGGAATGATGATGTAATGCGTTAGACATCATTACCCTAAGTACATGTATGAAGACACAAATGGTATCAAAATACTTTGTGTACAGTGACTTGAAAAATCATGCTCTATATGTATAATGTGAGATGATTTATATTCTGCCATTGTGTATAACAAATTAGAATAAATAAATAATGTAATTAAAAAATTTCTTTTGAATTTTGAGATAGGATCTTACTAAGTTGCTGCTGATAGCCTTGAACTTGCAAATCTCCTGCCTCAGCCTCTCAAGTAGTTAGGACTACAGGCATGCTCTACTTTACCTGGCTTGTGTAGTATTTCTTTGCATAGAAATATCACAATTTATTTATCTCTTCTCTCAGTCATAAACATTTATAGGGTCTCCCCTTGTCCCACCATAGACAATACTGTTACTACCACAGACATTTTTGTATGTGTTTTGCTTCACAGGTCTTTTTTGGTATGGTTTGTTTTTATATAGGAAATGAATTGAGGAAGGACTGGTATATTATGGGGGCTTTAGTTTATTCATCATAAGATTGAGCTAGCTCTTTTCTAGTTCAAATTGCACTTATATGGTTGTTTAAACTGGATAGTTTGGGTTATTGGATTTTGTTTTAACTAACTCCACAATTCCATGAATATTATGCAGAATATGGATTTTATTTTTGCAAGGGTAAGTTCTATTTTTAATTTCTTGGGAACAAAAGTATAAAATACTAGAAATGGCCATTAATATGACACAAGACACTAAACCTTCCTCTTCCTCCAATTTTGTTTATCTTTTCTGGAATCTAGTAATTATAAGTACTAATAATTTGAATAAAGTTAATTATACATGTATTTAAAAATATGTTTTCTATTCATATTTTTATTTTATAAAAATATGTTTTCTAATCAGCTTCATCAGGCATTAGCCAGATAGAGCATTCAGTTCCTCTACTTCATTCCACAAGAATTTTGAGCAAATTATACATTTTGTAAATTTTCCTTCAAGTTTAAAGATGACACAAAGTCAAAGACTCACTCCATCTATTATTCTTTCACTTTCTCTTTCTATTGTCTATTACATAAATGAAAACCTAATAAAGAAGATGATGAACGGGAAAAGTACTCTAATGAAGAAACAAGCACTTGGGAATCTGAAGCAATGACAGATTAAACTTATTAGGAGGACTTGGAAAGGATTCTGGGAAAAAGGAGAATTTAAATTGGATCTAAAAGTTTATCACATTTGCTTATGTGGAAGGAGAAATGGGGAGGCTTTTCAGGCAAAGTGAACATATTGAGCAAAGATAACTGTGTCATATTAGGGAGCAGTGAGTGAGAGAAGTAGCCCAGACCACTTAAAGTCTCTGCTACTCTTCTCCCTTCCATTTTTTCGTGCCCTGCTTCAATGTTAAAACATAGTGGTATATTCTTTGACACACCATTTAAAAGTGGTCCAGTGTTCCCTCCTCTTGAATCGGACAGGCTTATGACTACGTTAACAATAGAGTATGGCAAAGACTAGCTTACAAGGGTCACTCACAAAACGCCTCCTTGCTTTTGCTCTATTCACTGGAACCCTTGCTTTTGGAGCCCAGAGCTACCATTTAAAAAGTCCAACGAGTTTGAGGCTGCTACGCTGAAGAGGCCATGACTCAACTCAGCTCTGACTCAATTTCTGACCAATAAGCTTGTGATGTATAATAGAAATAGTCATTGTTTTAAATTTGAAGTTATGTACCAACAGATAATTAGAGCACCAACCAAAGCCAAAGGGGATGGATCTGGATGCTTGTGGATGGAGTGTATTCAGTCATCTAAAACTTCTCCCCTAAATATACTGCTGAATGCAATTTAGAACTTCTAGCAGGAAGATTGGAGAGAATTCTAGGCAAAAGAAATGGCATTAATGATAGCAAGGTAGGGAAGAATGGGACACATGTAAAGTAGATGCAAATTAGTTTTGACTGGAAATAGGGCACCTTTTGGGGGAAAGTGAAAGATTACACTAAAAGAAATTAAAGACATGGTATGAATGGCCTTGAATGTGAAGTTGAACCAGTTGTACAACAGAGCCACAGAAGCCTTTTTGCAAAGAGAAGTTATACTAGTGGAATCTTCTGTAGGTGATATTTTCAGCTGTTTGTAGGATAGATTGAAGTGTGCAGCCATTAGAGGATCAGTTCAGAAGCTTTTGCAAGATGTTATTTACAAGTGCCTGATTTGTAATGGCTGCAGCTAGAATGAAGACTAGAAAATGGATGGGAAACATTGTGGACAGGGTTACCATTTGTTGTATTCTCTGAATTAAAAAGGCACCCTTCTTTGATAAATTTTACTTCCATCTATTAGAAAATTGTGTTATATAATATTTATATATAAATAAAATTTATAAATATATGTACACACACACACATGTATATTAGATTAAGACACTTGACTGCCACCTGTTGGAAATTATTAAAATAAATATATCCATCTATAGAGTGAATGTTCTTGCACTCAGATGTGGCACCCTTGTGTATTCCATAACTTGTGCTACCCTGTCTGTGGCTCTAATTTTATAGGTGGGCAATGATAAGACTTGTTATCAAAGGGAAAAAGAATTTCCTTTTAACAGAATTGAAATCTATCTTGGGAATAAATTCATCAAACACAAGCATTCTTAACATGGAAATTCAAGAAGCTCCTCATTTTTTAAAAAATTTATCCCAGGGGTGTATAGAGTTTTCTTTTCTTCATAAATCTAAGGTTTCCATCCTAAGTAACATTTGAGAATGTTGCCCGGCCCTTTTCTTGTATTCCATCCACTTCCTGTATTTTTACCATCTTCTATAGACATTGCTCCTTCTCAGTTTCTTTTGAGGCTCCTTTCCCCTCAGGTCTCCATTCTTATTCTTTTGAATACAGTAGGTGCTCAATAATTATATATTTAATTGAATTGTGTTGCTCCTGAAAGATCAATTTTAGGGTTTCTCCGAGACTGACTCATAAGCAGTTAGAAACTAAGGGTGTTGCCAGAGTTCATAAAGTAGAAACCTATCCTGAATATAGCTCCTTGTGTTAGACTTTATTTTTTTATACAATGGCTCACTCTTTATTGGAGAATTCCTGTACTGTTGATCTGTTCGTCATTGTTCAGCAGTGGCAACACTGGGAGAAAAAAACTGTTTACATTGGCTGTGTCATATGGGTGTATCTCATTCAGAAAATAGTTTCAAACAAAATAATGAAGCTTCCCCAGCTTCTAACATAGGGAGGAATGAAAAGGTACTTTTTTGAATTTTGGGTCTTATTCAAGCCCATTAGTGACTAGTTAAGTCACATCACATTTGAATATTTTTTATTTGAGGTTAGTTGCTGACATTCTTACCACCACAACTCATTCATGGAAGCTACTTTTCCTTTCATTTTTGTTGAGGTTTGTGTATCAAGGCCAACTCAACAACTTCGCTCTTCTGGTATTTGACAAACATTTATTGTGTGGCTGTTCAGTGTGAAGTGCTATGGGAGGCCTTAGGGAAGATACAAAGGTTTCACTTTGCTTTTGCCTTTCAGGAGAGACTTGTTTAGTGGGAGAAGTAGACACATATGTAATTGCTCCAGGGCAGGCGATGACAAGGGTCGTAATATAGTACAGACAGGCCAGGATTCCCTATGTAAACATCACTCTAGACTGAGACACATACATGGAGTTGTAGTATTTCTTTCTTAAACTGCATATGTTTAACTCTTAACTTTCTTGGGTTGGATTAGAAAATGTCTTCTTAAGGCTGCCTGATTTAAAAGCACGCTATGTAGAATTAATATTTAACAGAATTTAATTTAAATGCATTGACTAACATTAATTTTAGCAAGTTTAATTTTTTTAAAATGCCCCTAAACTGGCACTGTGAAAAGAAAGTACAGAAGACTAGAGTGATATTAAATAAACAAGGATATTAAACAGGAGTTTTATGTTTATGGAAACCCAGTATTAGGTAAGTAAATATCCCCCAATTCCCTAGTCAAACTACATTTTAAAATGTGTTTTAAGCACAGGAAACAAAAATTGTAAATAGCAGTAGAAATGTGTGTGTGTGTGTGTGTATGTTACATGTATATATGTAACTTTAATAAATATAATCATGTAGTATTTAAAATGTTGAATATGAGCCGCTGATAATTAAAGTACCTTTAATTAAAATCAGTGACACATTTTACAATCATTGGGGACCCAAAGATATGTTTTTTAAACTTTAAATATGTTTAAGTTCTGAAATGTAAATTGTGATTTTTCTTTTTAAGCAATAATTACTCATACTTTAACTTGATCTCAAAAAATGAATCAGAAATGTGAAATTGAACCAAGTATACACATTATATAAATGTACATTACTAAAATTATGCCAATTTTTGCTTGAAGCTACTCGCGAAGCATATGATTTGTATGATAAGTAAACAAGTTTACTTACCTAGTAATTTGATGATTTATAATTTTAACTGAAGAAATTTATTCTTGCTGAGATGAGATACAGCTTCTTCATGAAGGCCTATTACCTGGTTTTCCTTTGCATTTTTATTAAAACTTTAAAATCAGAATTGAAGTGTTTCAGTCAGTTTTATAGAGACTAGTAAATTGGGAAGCATCTCAAATAGTGAAACAAGAGAAGTATCACAATGATACCTAAAAAGGTTTCAAAGTAATCTAGGAAATAGTGAGAATCAGCCTAAGAAAATGTAAGCTAATACCTCGAAGAACAAACAATCTGAAATAGATATTCAGTGGGAGAAAATGTTTGGTAATTCTGAAAGGGAACCAAGGTAATATCAGACAGCAAAGTAGATATGAGGTTGCAATGGGATATGGCAGTCTTGTACAAAAAGCCATTACTATTTGGGGGGGTCATCTTGCAGACTAATTACAGTAAAACAGAGAAGCAGAAGTCTCTTACAAATTGTCAGTATTAAGACCACATTTGTCTCATACTAGCCTAAGAAATTCCAACCCAGGAACTATTGATATTTTGAATAGTTAGGAAAATGAAATTACAGTGTTTGGGGCTGAGAGTGTATAGCTCAGTGGTAGAGTAATTGCCTAGCACACATACTTGAACCAGCCCTGGATTCCCTCCCCAGTACAGGGACCCAAAAAAAACCCCAAAACAAAAAACTACAATGCTTTACAATAGGGAAGACTTAGTGAAAAGGATTTTAAAAATAAGATCTCTTCTTTTGGTTATGAAATAAAACAATAGGAAGTTATATAGTAGATATAAACAACTTGTTGAAGATAGATTTGTTTAGATTAAGCTTAGTACCATGGAAGGTGGGAGCAATGTGGACTCTTAGGCAGTCCTCGATCGATATCTAGGCCAGTTATGCAGATTGTGAAATTGCATCTTAAGACAGTGATGGGAGCTGGATTACTTGAACTAAGTTTGGACTTCCTGAAGAATTCCATTAGCTCTTGGTGCCAGAATTGATTGGAAACCACATGTTTTAACAATGAGGTCATGTTTCTGCTGTTGTCTGTGCTGGTTGGATTTCGCTGCCTCATTGTTTACAATCAGTGGTTCAGTGTATACATTCAGGAACCATTCAGATGTCTTTGCCAGGGTACTCTGCCCTTTCTCTTAGCACCCCTTTTGACCTAGGCTTCTAGAATTTCCCTGACTGCTTTACCTTTTGTCTCTATATCTGGCCTGCTGTTTGTTTGAAAGCACTTCCTTTCCTGTATGTACCTGCTATTCTGGCTTAGCTCTGATCACATTTGTACTTCTGTAGTCACTGCCTACTACTGATGACACCTCTTTACTTTAATTCTTAATATCTTTCCCCTTTTTATTTTTTTAAACATTTTTTACCTTCATTTTATTCATTCATTCATTCATTTATTTAATATCTTTATTATTTTCATGTGGTGCTGAGGATTGAACGTAGGGCCTCATACCTGTGAGGCAAGTGCTCTACCACTGAGCTACAGCCTCAGCCCCCCCTTTTTTTTTTTTAAGTAGAGATAAATTTGATGTCTTTGCTTCTCACACTTAAATTATTTGAGTCCTATTCCTAGTGTTCCTTTCCCACATTCAGAAAACAACAACAAAAAATCCAAAAACGCAGCTTTCCACTTATGCCTATGAGTGCAATGTTCTCACTGGTCAAACACCTTACTCCTTTTAACCCTCATTTGTATCATCTCCTACCACTTCACGCTTTATATATCTTATCTTCAAGTAGCCAAATTCTTAATCTGGCTTTGAAATCTTTCTCTCATAATATTCCTTTTTTTATAGTACTTAAATGCTTAATAACATTCAACAAAATCATACTGTAATCTCAAATTACTAGTGACTTAAAAATTTAGTTTAGATTATGAAAAATCTTATGAAAAGAATTATTTACTAATAATTAAACATATTAAGCAACTTTGTAGCTTAATATTAAACCACTGAAATATGCTTTTAAATTTGGAAACTTTTAGGTCATGGAGTTTGTTTTCTTTTTTTGACCTATCAATCACTTCTTGAGTTCCAACTCTGTGTCAGAGACTGAGATAGGCCTACATTGAGAATTATAAATGAGGGATAGCTTTGGCCTTAAGAAATTCTCATTATTGTTATAAGCAATACTTTTGGTTGGTTGAGAAAATCATGCATATGTTTAATAGATATTGAGTTCTGGCTAACCTAGGCACTGTGCTAGAGCCTAGGGATATAATATGGTAAGCAAGACAGATCCCTGCCTGGCTTTCATTCAACCGAGGAGACAGATCATTAAACAGTAAACTGGATGTCCAGGGTTGATGTACAGCAAGAGGAACTTAACTGAAAGATGAGTGAGTAGAATCTGGGTGAGGAAGGCTGTCAGGAATGACATTGGGGATGAGAGCTGCAGAACATGGACAGAGAAGATTATTGGTATGGATTGAAGGTTTGGTTGAGAAATGGTGGGTTTGACTGTTAGAAAGGAGGAAAGAAGGGGCTAGTCACTAGAGGGGAACCTGGGGATTCTTATAGGCTTATTTAATAAATACATATCTTTCTGAAGTTTTAAAACTAAAATGTCCTACTCCAAACTTTAGAAATAATAATTTTCCCCCTATTTTGTATCTTTGGGATATTTTTCTGAGTATTTATTATATTCTTAGCCAAGGAAGTAGTCCTCATGCATATAATAAATGGTAGAACACAGTTCTCCTCAGTTACATGGCATTCTAATAATGGAATGATAATTTTAGTCAGATTTTGCCTTCTGGCCATTTGTCTTGGATAGACTGTTATGTTAGAATTCAAATGTGGCAGTTGGAACCCAAATGCAGCAATTTTCTTATTTTAATAACATTGTGACAGTGATTATACTAGGACATAATAGAGCAGCCTAGCAAATAAGCAGCAAAATTTACTTGTCTGTTTTTCTCTCAGGGTACATATGTAGTTAATTCAATCAATTTTTAAAACTGTATTTCACCACAAGTTATTGCTTATCCCAGGCATGCCCAATGACATGCTATTTGTTAGTTATATCTGCAGGCCAAGAATTTATACTGGGAAGTAAAACTTTTACTGTTTAACATTAAAGTTCATCTGATTAATAAACTGATATTACCTCAGGTTTCAAACTCAAAATAGGTCCTCATGTAGTTTAGAAATAGTATACCAGCTGCAAGTCCAGAAAGCACTTGCTGTTACTCTTATAATAAAAGAAACCCCCAGAGCCTTAGAATTAATATATTCATAACTGCTTCTTGTTGGATTTCGTTTTAAATGGTGCAGGTGCTGCTTTGGTTGAAAACATATAGTCTTCTAAAGGCAACTGACAGGTTCTCCAACTTCTCCCCTTCTTATATTGTGAGTTGGTTCATGTTGAGGATAAGCTAAACACTTCATTTAAAGCTTAAAAGTGTGATTATTTTAAAAATTTACCTAGTATCTGTTGATTGTTTGTATAAAATGTGGACAGTTCATTTTAAGCCATATCATTCATTTGTTTAAAAATATTAAGATCCTGCCGTGTTCCTAGAATGTGTCTAGGTGCTGGTGCTACTTTAGTGAATATGACATAAAGTCCTCACCTTAGTTTATTATCTAGCGAGGGGGTTATATTCTTGTGGATTCTATAGGCATTCTTGTAATTCTGCTTTCATGGATGCTCCAGCCTAGAACAACGTAGACGAAAATTCCAGGTTTTTGAAAATCCTTTCACCCTAAGAAGATGGCAAATGGGTGGTTCCAAAGATGGCCACTACTATTATGAATAGTGAACATTCCAAGAAATTAAGCTCTTAGCCAAAAGTAGGATTAAATAATCAGTATTGCTAAATATGTTTATTTTAGATTTCAACTCTAGGGTATTAGTAGCTGGGAGGCATTATTTTTATAATTTAATAAGAGGATAAACATTTTTCCAGGAGATCTTCAATGGCTAAACGTGGATTCTATAATACAATATGCAGCTCCAGGTCACAATAGCAACAAATAAGCACCATCACTCCATAGATATTCACAGTTTGTACTTGGGGACCAAGTACCATTTCTAATATCTTTACATGTATTTCCTAGTTTAACCCTCAATATATTTCTTGCAGCTAGATACTATCATCATACCCATCATACTTCCGTATTATCCATGAAGAAGCGGAGACTAAGTGACTTCTCCAGTGTTACGGCACTAAGAGACAAGGCTAAGACAAGAGCCCAAGTAGCTGGTGCTCGGCCCCTGTACCTCTCATACTTAAATATATGCTTTTTTGCTTTTTCATGTTCTAGTAATCTGCCTTATTTTAGATATGTAAATATTAATTTGTGTCACACTCGTAATTGTACTCTGAGTATGATAGGGAACATGCTGGCTGCTTTTTAAATTATGTTTTTTCCTTTTTCATAGCTAAGTTTAGAATTGCTTTCTAAAATTGTTATTTCAACAGATAGTAGCCTGGAAATTCATTTGATTTTGGTTTTTAATTTGTGTTTACTTCTTTATTTATCAATTTTTATTTGTTTCCTTATACCTAGTGCCCTGGCAGATTTTATCAAGCTTAAGATGAAAATTTAGTCAGACTCATTACCTTCAGATTTTTATTTTCCAGCTCTGGAAAACAGTGGAAACAGAGAAGTAGGTGTTATTTTTCCATAAAGAAAAAGAACACAATTTTGCCATCCTCACATTTTGAGAGAGGTTTTCTTTTTTCTTCTAAGATTAGCATAAAGGTATTTGGGATTGGGTCTCCCCTGTTCTCACATATGTGCAATTTTCTTCCTGGGACCATGTTCCTGGATCACCCTCCTTTTCTGTCCCTGTGTTTCTGTTCACCCTCCAGGTTCAACTGGTGAGTGTTTGAAACTCCTTCCTGACAAGGCTTGAGGGCTCCTCCCAGCCTGGAGAAGTTGCTGTCTGCAGTGTCTCTGCTTCATTTTGTTTGCTCACTTGTTTATAAATTAAGGCCCTTCTTACTGTTATTTTTTCCTATTTATTTCATTACTAAATCCTTAGCACCTCAAACAGTGCCATATACTTAGTAGGTTGCCTACATTTGCTGAATGAATGTGTGCCTATATTATAGCATTACTATGTTGTATTTAATAATTCTATACACCTTTTTTTTCTTGCCCAGATCATAAACTTCTCCTTTTATTCATCTTTGTATTTCCCCCTATGTCTATAACATATTAGTCAAGAAGTGACTGGTACCTTTACATCCATGTGGTATTTGGGGGAGATGATTAAAAGGAAGGGTCTGCTTATATGATTACATGACTGGTGTAACTCTACACCATGGACAACCAGAAGAATAAGAAGTTATACTCCATTTATGTATAACATGTCAAAATGCATTCTACTGTCATATAATTGGAACTAATAACTAAATAAGTCTTTAAATAAATAAAAGAAAGGGGCAAGAACCAGGAGTGACTGAACCCTAAATCAAGAGAGGAGGAGCAGAAACACCAAGACCAGATGGCCCCTTTCATTCATCTGTCCAGAAGTTAAGCTTTTGCAATTCTGTAATTTGCACATTTGGACATACCAATGAAAATGAATCCCAGATACTCATTGTTTTTCATGGTAACATGGTCAAGGAAGTAGTTCTAGAGATGGGAAACTTTAGTGAAAATTCCGTAAATCTGTCTCTGTCAATTAAGGAACATAGGTGGCTTTAACTTCCACAAAAAAATCTCAAAATCAAGTGCTCTTTATGTTTATTTTTTTAAGTCATACTGCACTTTAGAGGAGCACATTTTAAGTTTTGGATTGAATTAATTATGGAAATAAGGACCTCAGGAATCTCATACCAGTGTATTACACACTTTTGCGGGGGAGGGGATATCTGAAGATGTTTATTATGCCTTCCTCTTCATATGCCTTAGAGAAGCTGCCTCACATAATGGTTTTTTGCTACATATCATATGATTCCTTCCCAAATCAAATGCTTTTAGAGTGCCCACTTTGTACCCAATTTATTTGTTTGCTGGCATGTTGACCTAGGCTGATCGAATTTATTTTGGGGTGTTCCTTTTTAGAGTGTTTTGTAAGTAGTGAGATGCAGAGGTGCGTGGAAGGAAGCACATTTGTATAGAGAAGGCAGTGTATCTTAAACAATGTCCTGACAGCATATGTTCTGGAAGTGGTATAGCATGTTTATTGTGGTTGGAACATACATTGCAGCAGAGGAAGAGGAACAAAATTCAAAGCTTGGTGAAAACTCAGCTAAATGAATAAAGGCAGGGGTTGGAAGCTGTTGGTAATTTAAAAATCCCTCAGCACCATAATCATACTACTACCTTTCTCCTACCACCCTTGAAAACAGCTTTTGTCTTTCTGTGCTGATTGACTCCACTACAGATTTATTATTTCCAATCTTGGCTCAGTATTCAGGATGATTTCCCTCTCCTTTTATTTTTTTCAAATTTATTTCAAATGAGCTGTTTTATTATTTATAGTGACTGTTCCAAACTGGAACCACTTTTCTCAGGAACTCAGCCCTCCTGTCCCCTTTATTTTAAAGTAATAATCTACCTTCCTTGTATTTTTCCAAGGAAATAGATATTATCTGGCATATAACTCCCTCAGCTTGTCTCCTCTCTATAGACAAACGTACCTCCATCTCTTTCTGTCCTTTGAGTTTGTCTCTGTTCTTCAAAGGGAAGTGTGTGTCTCCATCATTATTGCAGCTGACCTTCTATAGGACTTTTCTACCTACCTATTCTCTGGGACTTTGCTGTATTAATCATCTACTCTTCTTTCTTTCTTGACATAGGCTCTTTCCTTTTAGCTTATAAACATTTTCAAATTTCTCCTCAGTCTAAAAACCCATTTTTTACTTTTCATTTTCCTCAAGATATCTCCTGTTTCTCCTTATTTGGGTGAGGGAGGTGTCTGAATATGTAAAAACATTATTCTGGCTGTGATATGGAGAGGGAAGTTCAAGAAGGCAGAAATTAAAGGGAAAAGACTAGTTAGAAGCGGCATTGGCTGAAGGTGTGGTGATGGAGAGGACGGGGCAAGTTTAAGAGGACCTTAAGGAGAACTGACCAGACTTTGAAATTGAATGGATATACTACTTGAAGGAGAGGGATAAATCCACAATGATTCCCATGGATAAGAAAGTGTATAAAGAAAAAGGAGGAAGTTTGATGGAGAAGATAAGCTCACTTTTGGAAGTGTTGAGGTGAACTGCTTTGGGACATTCAATTGGATAGAGTAGGCACGTGGAAGTAGGGGATATATGGTCTATATGGTTCAAGAAAAATGTTTGTTCTTTAGAAATAGCACAACAGACACTAGTATGGCAATATGTAAATCAATGGATGTGTAACTGATGTGATTCTGCAATCTGTGTATGGGGTGAAGGTGGGAGTTCATAACCCACTTGAATCAAAGTGTGGAAGATGATATGTCAAGAAATTTGTAATGTTTTGAACAACCAACAATAAAAAATTAAAAAAAAAAGAAATAGCTCTGGTAGTCAAAGATATCTTGTTATATCTTGAGTTATAGTCTTGAATAAAATCCCCTAGAAATAGAATGAGAAGAGAATAACACTGAGGAATAACATAGGAAGTAGAGGACTAGGACCCTGTATAAGAACATGAGGAAAAATAGCCACAGAGAAATGAGGCAAATCAGATTTCATATATACACACACACACACACACACACACACACACACACATAGTGTGTATAGTTGATGTTGTTGTTTTAATATCTTGTGAGTCCATGAGGACAAGGATAATTGTGTTGCCATTTTCTAGCAAAGAGCTGCACAATTGTATTTACTCTAAAGGTAACTCTTGCATTGCTTTTTTTTCTCCTTGACTGTGCTGGGGATTAAACTCAGGGCCTTATGCATGCTAAACAACACATTGCATTATTGACAGGATTCATCACTTGGTGAGAAATTCTTTGCCTGAAATCACATAGTAAGAGTTTTGGGAAAGATGGGTTTGTAAATGAGACAGTTTGCACAGGTGAAATATTAGCAGATGATATATGGAAAGACTGAGTGACCATCATGGTGAGGGTGCAGTCAGTGCAGTGGCCACAGGATACTGTTTTCCTACTGGAAATCTGTTTGCTGATCTAGGTGATTTTGATTGCTGTCTTGTGTGATAGAGGAATCACTGGTAATTTCATGCTAACAATTTTGTGACTAAAGAATGGGCTTATGTATCTGATCTTCTCTTTGTTTTTATTTCCATGATCCTTGCAACACTTAAGTCATAAATCAGAAAGAAAAAAGTCCTATGCTTGATTATACCCTTATGTTTATGCATTAAAAAATCTTCTTGATCAGGGTTAGAAATTTACGGCAATCAAAAAATTCATCCAAAGCCACTAGGGACATAGGTAGGATTCAGGGTAGCCATGGTGCACTTAGGATCCCCACAGGCAGGAAGGAGGGAGGAAGTGTCCCAGTGGATGTGTGTAAAAATGTCCTAAAATTTCTATGTAGAAATTATTTTTATCCCATGCTTAGTAACTATTTTTGTGTATGTTTTTAAACGTGCATTGGATATTAATGCATTGCTTCATGTTTGTAATAAGTAAATCACTTATGATTTTATTTACATATATTCAGGGGAAGAACGATCTAACGTTTTTCAATTGGTGTGTATTTAACTAAAAATACACTTTAAAAATCTCAAGTTTAGATCAGTTACCCTTTGAGCTTTGTAAGTAAGTTGGGAATATTTAGCAGTTTCTTAACAAAATTGTGTCATTCAGTCTGGTTATCAGATTTCAAGTGTTTTAGTTGCAAAATGCAGATGTGTCCCTTGAACTTAATTTCTTACTCTAGATTTTAATGGAGACCACTGAAACACATTTGTTTCACTTTTTGTGAGCATGATGAAGTTTTCTCATGAACTACCTAATGCCTCTCCACATAAGGTATGTTCTTTGCAGTCATCCTTTAGTCACAGGCAGTTTAAACTGTTAAATAGTATCTTGCTTTAAAAGGTAGGCTGATGGCGTTTCTATCTTCTGGTACATCTGGTAAGTTAATATATACAGTCTGTGAGTATCCTGCAGGGACCTGTTTTTACATGCATACAGGGACGTTTATGTAGAAATCAAAGGCCATGAATCAGAAGAACACAACTCTTGTTTCCAGTATACTGGAGGCTTAAAAAATTGGCTTTGAAAAATTGAAAGTAGTGTGGTTTGTTTTTATTGTGGAACCGATCAGGAGGAACAATTTACAGTCATTGCCATTCTTCACAGCTGAATGGAGTAGAGGTGCCTGCCTCGTGAAATGGAGCAGCTGCACCGGTTTTCTCTGGGCTCACAAAAACATTTGCTTTTTAATTGAGAACTTTAGATGGTGGGGTACAGTTTGTTTTCATGATGGAAGTGGTCAGTTGTGCCTTACCAGACAGCTGTAGTGTAATTAAGAAAAACTGTGTGAAAGTGGATTAAATTTAACAGAAGAAGTCTTTTTTGTTAAAGAAGGGATTTCACCTTAAATTTATTCTCTTTTTTTCAAATGCAGAAATATCACTATAATTTTGGTATGCAAAGGTTTTGCTATTTTGTAGTTTCATTTAGCTCTAGGAAAGGTGATGCTCTGCTACAGGATAATTGTTTTTGTAACAAGTGCAAACTGAACAGTAAAAGTTTTAATATGATTTAGCTTGTGAGGTCTGCTTTCAAAATAACATTTACAACAAGGAATTGTACAGTTATATTTATGTTAAATTTAATGCATTAAAAAGTTAGTGATCTTTTACATAAACTGTAATGCCTTTTAGACCCACTTTAGACTAAGCAAGTGTTAAGAGTATTATTTTTTGAGACCAGAAACTGTAAGAAATGAAAAATTACATTTTTCTTAAATTTTAAAAAGAATTAGTCAAATAATAATGAAACAAGCTGGAGAAGTCTTGGTTTGCTGTAATTTAATGTGCAACATTAGGCTGTCAGTTGACTTTGAAAAGCATACACTTATTTTATGCAGCAGACTTTGAAATAAGAATAGAAATGCATTAATTTGCATCACAGCTCTCAGTAGCAAAATAACTGTTTCAAGGTCAGAGGGAGATGAATTTAAAAAAAAAAATTGTAGTGTTCATAACCAAGATTTGTACTAGACACACATCCATTGTAAGTTTTTATAATGATTGCACAACAGGCTGAAAAACAAAATGTTTATCGTAGACAAAATAAAGATGCCAGTCTCTGGTTTTCTCTATGCTTTATCATAGATTGATTATTTTCTAGGGGAGACTCTTAGGCTTTACTTAAGTTAGGGGAATTTGGAAAGTTGAAAGGAAGGATGTGAGTAGGGAGTTATTGCTTGAAGGCTCTGGCTGTTGCCAGTCTTGCAAGCCCTTGGCCTGGGAGGCATATAGGAGGAGGACTCTGCATTAGAAACTGAATGTTTTTGAGAAGATTCCCAGCTGCCATTTCTCTCTGGCTCTGTGGCTTCTGCTCTTTTGTCTTTCCTTCCCCTGGGGGAAGGAAAACCTGAGTTCCTTCTAAATGGCAAACCATAACTGCAACTTGAAAATTAGTTCTTTTTCTGTTAGCAAACTGAGCCCTGCTGAGCTCCAATTTCTTTTCCCTTTTTGTAGGAGTTCCCCAGGTTCAGATGCCATTGTATGGCTTCTCTGAAGACCTGTGTAAAGCATGGGCAGAAGTGATTAGAAAGGCAAAGGAAGCAGCCTGTGGGGTGGAATGGAAAGGTGAAGTAAAAATTAAGGAACTGTTTGAGACCAGGTTTTAAGGTAGGAACATCAATGAAAAGCATTGAAAATAATGCAGTGTGGGAGTTTACTGGAAATTCTAATTACTAGAATTAGAATCAGAAGATCTGAATTCAAGTCTCAGCTAGCCAAACATTCTAAGAGAGCCGTTCTCTCAGTCTCTGTTTCTTCTTGTGTAGAGTGGAACCTGTTCTACATACCAAACAGGTTGTGAGTCTTTAAAAAAAAAAACAAAAAACAGGTGGGGGATGGGGAGCATGAGAATGAAGGTGTTGTGAGATGTAAGTATTATGGTTATGGAACCATTGATCTATTTGAATCATATTTTTTTTTTTTTTGGATGGGAGTGGCTCTTGGAAGTCAAGGAAAGAGAAAGCAAAATTTTAATTTTACAAACATAGATTCTTTTTCTTTGAGTACTCTAAAGCTCCGTGATAACCCCATAATTTATCTTTATTTGATTCCAGCCCACTACTTTCCCACAACACAATTCCAAATCCTTACACCCTTCTCATCCCCCAGTCTTGACCCTTTCTTATTTTAGTTGCAGTAGGTAAACTCACTCCTAACTTTGCCAGAAAAGTTGAGCAAGGCCCTTGATCTTTCCTGTCCAACATCTCAAAATGTCTTTTTTTTAAAAATAAAATATTTATTTTAGTTGTAGTTATTTTATTTGTATGTGGTGCTGAGAATTGAATCCAGGGCCCCGCACGTGCCAGGCAAGCACTCTATGGCTGAGCCACAACCCCAGCCCTCAAAATGTCTTTTGAGTTCAGTTGCCTTCTCACTTCAGATTCTTCCTTGCAAAAGGTAAACTGTGTTTGTGACACATTTTCATGCTACCTCCTCTCCAACCTTGCTTAGTCAGTTATTTCATGTCTTGTTCTTGTCTTCTCTATAGTCTGCTCTTTCTCCATAGTCAAGAAGTGTTCTTTGTGGGTACTATTATATGTTTCTTTCTTTTTAATTGCTAAAATTTTCTGAAGAGTGGTTTGACCTCTTCCCTTTGTCATCGTCCATGCTTTCTTTTGATGCATTTTAGTCTGTCTTCTTTCTCTCCCATTTTATTGAACTCTGTGTCTTGAGGTCATCATTGCCTCATTGTCAAGTCTAGTGACTGTCCTCTGTTTGCTTGTATTGGTCTCTGTGTGTACTTTGACAGCATAAACTCTCCTCAAATTGAAGCGCTTCCTCTTTGGCTTCTGCAGGTCAGTCTGTTGACTGTTCTCTTTCAACTTTGTCACTGCTGCTTTTCCCCTTCTCACAGTCCCTCAGATTAGAAGTTACCTAGGATTCATCCATGGCGCTCACACTATACAGAAATTAACTCAAATAAGTGATGCTCCTAAATATAAAATCTAAATCTATAAAACTGATAAATGAAAATGTAAGAAAAAATCTTTGTACACTTGCATCAGGCAAAGATTTCTTAGATGAGACATTAAAAGACATGATCCATAATAGTAAAAAACTGTTAAACTGGGCTGCATCAAAATTAAAAATCTATTCTTCAAAATACATTGATTAAAATATGAAAGGAGCTGTAGATTGGGAGAAAATATTTATAAAGTGCATATCCAATTAAAATACCCAGAATATAAAGAACTTTTTAAATTCAGTAATAAGAAAATCCACAGCCCTGTTTTAAAATGTGGACAAAAGATTTGCCTAGACAGTTAGTGAAAAAAGATATATAGATGGCAAATAAGCACCTGAGCAGATGATCAACATCATTAGTTATTAGGGAAAAATGTAAATTAATATCACAATGAGATACTATTGCACTCCTAGAATGGCTGAAATTACAAAGATTGACCATCCCATGTTGGTAAGGATATAGAGGAATTAAGACTTGCATATATTGCTGGTGGGAAGGTAAAATGGTGCTGACATTTTGCAAATTGGCCGTCAATCATGCAATTACCATGTGGACCACACATTCCACTCCTATGTATTTACCCAGGAGAAATGAGAGAACATGCTGCCTAATTCCATTTATATAAAAATCTAGAAAATACAAACCTGTAGTGGTAGAGAACAGAGTGGTTGCTTGGGGATGAGAGTATGGGATAGGAAGTCTAGATTGTAAAATAGCACAAGGAAACTTTGGGGCATTAAGGATATATTCAATATGTTGGTTGGGTGATGATGCCTCCACAAATGTATATGAACTGATTGTATTTGATACCTGAAAATACTCAGTGTATTATACATTAAACAAATTACAGAATACTAGAATCTCCTCCCATCCCACTTCTTTCAGTCACTTCACTCAATTTTCCAAGCTATCCTGACCACTAACAGCATAGGTTGTTTTATGTATATGAAACAGAAGTAAATGGAATCATAGTATGAGTGTATTTTTGTGTTTGATAGCATAACAGAAAATTATACCATCAAGAGACATAGTAAACACAAAATATATGAGACTGCTGCAGGCATAACATGGCATACTATTTTATAGCAACCTTTTTTATAAGTAGAAGGGGTACACTCTAATGATAAAAATTATAGCATAGGAAATACATGAATCAGTAACATTGATTGTCATCAAATATCTGTGTTGTACATAATTTTATGTGCTATGCTTTTAAATAGTACCACAATGGGTTTGCTTACATTGGCAACACCATTACCACTTGAGTAATGCATTGCACTATGATGTTAAAACATGTACAACATTACTAGGTGAGAGGATTTTTTCAGCTTCTTAATAACCTTTATAGTACCATTGATATATACACATTTTTATTGACAGAAATGTCATTAATGCAGCCCACGACTATACATGACCAGGTTTTTAAATACAATGTTAATGGCTATCTAATATTCCAATGTATGGATATACCATTTACTAACTATATGAAATACTATACATATTCCCCTATTACATTTGCCAAATTTTCATTGTTAGAAATAATGCTGAAATGAACATCTTTGTATAAATACTTAAAAATTCCTCATCATTTTTATAATAAATTCTAAAAGTGGATTCACTGGTTAAAAGTTTGTAACTCTTCACAAGTTCTTGAAACATATTTCCAAATTGCTTTCTAGAAAGATTATATCCATTTCTTTCCAACTAGTACAATACTGACTTAATGTTCAATAGAACCACATCCCCATCCCTTTTTTCTATTTTATTTTGAAACAGGGTCTCACTAAGTTGATTATTGCCTTACTAAATTGCTGGGGCTGGCTTTGAACTCACAATACTCTTATCTCAGCCTCCTGAGCTGCTGGGATTACCTGCATATGCTACCATGCCCAGCTTGCATCAAATTCTTTTATATCCTGAGATCCATTTCTGAGGTTTCTGTGTCATTAACCTGTCTTCTTTCTAATTCATTATTGTTTTAATTAATTTAAATTTTTAAGAACTTAATAGTATATAGGGCACAGCTTTCTTCCTTTAGTCTTTTTTCAAAAATTATCTGGTGATTCGAATCAAACTTTAAATTACATTGCCACATTCTAAACAAAAAAAGGCACTGGCAATTTTACAGAAATTCTGTTACTAGCATTTTTATACATTAGCATGGAAAGAATTTTTCATGTGTATAATCCTATCTAGGAATGATTCACTATTTATTTAAGTACTTTTATTCTCCATTTACTAAAATTTTATAGCTTTATTTGCCTAAGGACCTGTATTTTTTTAAAATTATATTTTGAATATTTTCTATTTCATGGCTACTGGGAATTGTATGATTTCTTCCCCATTATTTGAAACACCAGTTTTGGATCCTCCCCCCACATTTTTATTGGTTCTTTTTAGTTATACATAACATTAGGATTTATTTTGACATAATTATAAAAGCATGAAATATAATTTGCTCTTTAAAGCATGCAATATAATTTGCTCTAATTCAGTCCTCAGTATTTTCCATTTCCCTTCCTTCCTCCCTCCCCCATTCCCTTCCCTTTACCATACTTATTTTTTCTGCTATTTATTTATAGTTTTATTAGAAAGCTGAGTTTTAATATTAACAGTGTACTAATTTTGTATTAATTCTCTTTACTGAACTCTGTTAACAGTTACTTATCTTGCATAATGCTTTTGGGATGTTCTAATTTCTAAGTTCAGAAAGGGAGAAATTAGAAATTGATATCTGAAATAAAGAAATAGGAAAACAATAACCTAGAAAATATTTAAAAATAGAAAAACAGTATTTTGATCATTTCAAAACTCTGTTATTTTTGTGCATATAATTCATCTTTTTAAAATCCAAAGTATTTTCTCTAGTTTTATATTTCGAATGATGACACAAATCACAGTTAAAATTCATGAAGAAATTTTAAAAAGTGAAAATAATGTATCATTGGCCAAAGTAGTTATAAAAACACATTACTGACCACTTGTTATTCTAAATTTATTTTTTCCATTTTTTTTTTTAAACTTCCCTTATCTCTTCTCTGTTATGGTTCTCTTCCTCCCACTCCCAGGAATACATAGCTTGGGGAGAAGTTTTTAAAATCTAATGAAAAATAAACTTTAGAGTAAAAAGGAAAAAATGAAATTCATTCACTTTTGGTCTCAGATTATTTTTCTCCTGTATTCTCATATACCTTTCTTCTGGATCATTCTAATGATTCTTTACTTCCGTATATCATTTTTTCATCTGAATACCTTTATGTTTATGTCACATTTTATCTATGTTTCCTCAAGAAAAAGAAAATATATCTAAGTTGTGGATATGTATACTATTGCATATATAATAAAAATTTTTTTTTCCTCCAGTTAATTTTTTAAACTTTGAATTTATTGTTTTATTATTTATTTATTTGTTCATTTTAAATTTAGGTTCTTTCATTAAGGGTCATTTCAACTACCTAGAAACTTGAACCCCAAGCCTGATCAGAAAATAATACTGTAATTGTAGTTCATCCACATTATTGACCTCCTGTGCCTATAGCAGCAACAGTAGCAGAACATCTAGTGTACGGTCTCTTGTGTGAACCTACATACTCATTGGCAAAGTCTGATCTAGAGATTAACTGTTCTCATTTGAGATGGTAGTTCGGTGATTTTTAGGAAGAGACTATCTAGGCTCTCATTTAATCTTTGTAAGAGAAGTCTGGTTGCACCCTCTTGTCCAATTTGTAAAATGAAACTAGGTCAGATCATTTACAGATAGTTGAATCTTGTTCTGAGTGATCTGTAAGCCAAGGCTGTTACTTGTTGAGATATATTTTCTCTTGTCAAAATAAAAAGAATTCTCTATCTCTACTGATAATAGAATTGGAGTATGAGAACTTGAGAATTCTATATTTTGTAATATAGAAGATAACAAAACAGATGTTGTGGGGTTTGTTTCCATGTGTTTGTTAAGCTTTGGAGCTGGAAGGTAAGAATCAGGACACTCTGTTCCAGATCTCACTTATAAAATGGATTTGGAAGTGGGGATGAAGGAGCCAAGATAAACTCAAAGGTTGCTTCCAGACCTTAACTACCAAGACTTTTAGCTTAAAAATGAACTATTGGGAATTTAGAGGTAAGCTAATGTGCTTTCACTAAAGAGGTATAATTCTGGTTTCAAGACCTTAAGATAAAATCGAAATAAAACACCAGACCCCAAAATAAACACACCAATGGCATTATTAAAAACTAACAATAACAAAACTTCTTCAACAAATGTCCACCCACATGTGGTAATTCAGTCCAGTTTGTACAAAGCTATGAAACAACAGAGTACTTCTTGTTAAGTGACACAAATCCAGAAATGATATGATATCTTCTCTAATTCGGTACATTCACACAAAAAGAGGTGAACTAATGAAAAAAATTGAAGACAATAAATGGATTCAGGTACCTGTGACAGTGTGCTATTCTAAGTGTAGATATTACTCATGAAGAAAATTGTAAATAATTTCATTTTATAATTACATTAGAAAAAATATGTTTCTTGAAACAGATTTTAGTTTGAATGTGACTCTACCACATAGTTTGCAATGCTAGGAACATTTTAAACTTTCATTATTTTCTTTACTTGTTAAATAAATTATTCATATTTCACAAAGTTGTTATAAAGAGCTTGTTATAAAGGAGCTTATCTCCTTTTAAGAAGCTATCAGAGTTTCCATAAATAGTAGGAAAAATATTTGCTTAAAATTTTTTGAGATAAATTCTGTATGTGAGAATAAACAAGACCAACCTGGTTGTGTACATTTTCATATCATCTGCATATATTTTTAAGTTAATTTCTGCCCCTCCTTCTTAAGAAGTTATACTAATTATCCAAATTGTGTTGGAGATTTTGTTCCATGTGAAGCAACCTTGGGGAACTGAGCCTACCCATTTCCTGTGCAGTCATTTATGAGTGTATGAAGAGTCTGAGATCATCTTTCAGGTTGTAGTAATTAAATAGAAATATATTATATAATTAAATAGTAATGGGATTTTATATAAGAATTGAATCTGCTTATGGTACAAAATAGTGATAAAGAATGAAAACTTTCTAAACAATGGTTTGGGGAATATAGTAATGACTTTTAAGAATTTATACAAGTATTCATTACATTGAATATCTCTTGAGAATTTATTGTGTGCTCAGTAAGAAGGAGGTGAGATAGAATGGCGAAAAGTGTTCATGGCAGAAAGAATAGCACATTTGAGAGACAGTGCATTTAAGGATATGAAAATTGTTTAATGACTAGAGTATAGAGTTGGATCAGGGGAATCATCCAGGGCTGGTAAGCCATACCAAGGAATTTGACCTTTATCCTCAGTACAATGGGGCCTTGATATGGTAGTGGATGTGTTTGTGGAGAGAATGCCCTATCTCTGTTTAAGAAAGAGGAGAAGAGTGGCTTGGAGGAAGGAGATCAAGACTAGAGCAAGGGAGATTGATTGTGTAGCCAGTTGTAGAAATCATGGCAAGAGATGATGGTAACCTGAACTAGTGGCATAGGAAAGCTAAAAGTAAAGGCCAAAAAACTTTTGGTTTTAGTTGGCGGGTTAAAGAATTCTATGAGGTATATTTCTATATCTATTAACTTATGTGTATCTATATCATCTATATATTCTATCCATCCTTGTTATTCTTCTGATTTACTTATTTTTGAAATTATTTCAAGCTTGGAAAAAATGTTGTAAAAACCAGCACAAAGATTATTTTCTTTTTCCAGAATCATTTGAGAATAAAATGATAATGTGATCTGTCATTGTTTACAAATACTTCAGAATGTAGTTCCTAAATGCAAGGACATCTTTATCAACCATCAAAATTAGGAAATTAATTTTAAAAGCCCCATGTAGGTTTTGTTCCAACTATATACTTCAAGCAAAAGGATCTAGTTCAGAAGCACATGTTGCATTTAATTATCATGCATCTCTCTCTCTCTCTCTCTCTCTCTCTCTCTCTCTCTCTCTCTGCCTTTTTGGTAGAAAGAGGAATTCATTTGCCAGGAAGGATGATCCCATAATATTTCTTCTGGGACCAGCACATGGCCTTTGCTGATTCTCTGGCCTCAGTGCAGTCTGTTCTGTGCTTCTTGTCTGTAGTGCGGAAAACTGGATCTAAACTAAACTAAACACCATATAGAAGTCCAGGCCATAGGTACCAAAAGTTTTTATGCCATATTTTATCCCCAGATCAGTGTATTCCTGGATTCTAAAACCAAATTTTCCACTACCTGAGAAGTTATTTTTTTCTTAATTTATACTCCTATATTTTTAGAACTTTTTCCAGAATTTCCTCTGCCTCAGCCCCACAGACTGTAGAATGGGAGGCAGTCTTTTTATTTATTCTGATGCCAAAGGATCTGTCAGTGCATCTGCTTCTGAAAACACAGTCTTCTCCTGTGAACTGCTTCAATGCCATGGCTGCTTGGCCCAGTCTGTCTCTAGTTTCCTCCACCCAGATGTTTAGACAGAGCTTATGGGTGAGAGTTCCCATATGGGAGTGTCCTTTAAAAAAAAAAAAATCTTAATACTGTGCCATTAAGGAGAAGAGGAAGACCTTCAGGTCTCTTTAATATCCTTCCATTTTGAACAATTCCTCAATGTTCCTTGGTCTTCAATATCTATAGATATTTTTAAGGTTGCAAGCCAACTATTTTATAGCAATACTCAATTTGGGGGTTTCTGACATGTTCCCATAATTAGATTCAGATTATCATTGAGGTATTTTTGTTAGGAATATCATGGAAGTGATGTATTCTTATTGCATCCTGTCAGGTGGTGCATAAATTCTGTTTGCTACATTACTAGAGATGTTGACCATACCTCTTAATCAAGGTCATGTCTACCAGATTTTTTCCACTGGGAAATTTACTCATTTTCACATTATACTCAGTTTTTAGAGGGAAGTACTTAAAGACTATATAATTCCGTTTTCTTCATCAACTTCTTACCCATTAGTTTTAGCATCTCTGTATGGTTCTTGATTGAATTAATTATTATGATAGTTGCCAAGCAGTGATTTTATAATTTCTTCAGTCCTTCTCCCTCCATTTATCCGTTGGCATTCCACTGCACAGAAAAAATTTATCCTCTTTTCATATATATCAATCCGAGTGTATCAATTTCTATTTGTAATGGATTATGTTTGTATAATGTCAAAATATTATTTATTTTTAGGTGTAAAATCTCACAGTTTTGGTTGGTGAGAGCCATTTCAAACTGTCCTGCTCATTCTTTGAGCACTTTCTGTCACAATAAGATGATCTAGGCCCCTCTTTACCAGGCATGGAGGTCAATGTCTGTGTCCTCCTCTCCCCACTTGAACTCCAGCATCCGCACACTGCCTAAACCTGTTGGAACTGAATTATTCAGGAAGAGAGGGCAGAAGGATGATAGACATAGATACATAGACAAATAGAATGGCCTCTTTTTTTTTTTTTTAATGTTCTATGTATGTACATTGGGAAATAAAAACCCTAGCTCATCAATCTATAGCAAAACAGGTCTTTGGATAATTAGCAATAATAGATAAGCCCGAAATAATTTAATTTGGGGGATTTTTTTTTTGTTTTCCATTGATATTTAATACAGGTCCATTTACTGTTTTGAGAACTCAGGGCCTAGCCCTGCATTTTCCAGCTCTTCATTCCACTCCCACCATGTGCAGTCTCGCAGTTTGATAAACTTTTTGCTATTTTAGCATTTGCTATAATCTTAGAATCAGAAGCTTAACAAGGAACCATATTCTTTATCCTCATCTTCCCACCTTCTTTTGCTATGAGATGGGTTAGGAGATGCATGGTTCACGGAGCAGTTGGTGCCATCACAGAGTTGAACATTCGCTATTTCTCCTGTGTGGAAGCCGTGTTGGGATGAATACTTTTAGCTCTTCTCTGAGACTGGAAACTATCCCCATGGCTACTCTGCTTTGGTTCTCAGGTGCTTTGCTCTCACTAGGATTGGTGAACTTTGTTACAGCATGAAGACAGAGCCTGACAGCCAAGGGGAGGAGGCTTGCTTCCTTTTAAGTTTTTCCACATGAATGGGAGAAGACAAAGAATTTAAGACAAGTTGAATTGTCTGAAGCAGTTACTCTTGGACAACTTTGTATAACAGTGCTGGATGGATGGTTAATGTGTTTCTTTTCCATCCTCGTCTTCCATATTTTTTTTAAAAAAAAGTTATTAGAGACTGAAATTTTTAAAATAGGTTTTCCAATTAGGCATATATACAATTGGATTTGAATTTTATTACACTAGAATTCTATTACACTAGAGCCCTAGAAAATTGCTAAATTTATTTGAAATCACTGAAACATGATGATATAAGGACATAATAGGAATTTAATTCTAATTTCAAGAGAATCTGATTTAGGAAACCACATAATACTGAGGAATTTTGTAGTCATAAATTAGAAGTATAATTTTAAGATAGAAGCCATGTACAATTTTCATAACTTTAGACTGATACATATTTTCACAGCTTAACTGGTCTTAAAATTAGCAATTCCTTTTTTCCTGCTTCCTGTATTTTATTTATTTTCTTTATATATGACAACAGAATGCATTACAATTCTTATTACATATATAGAGCACAATTTTTCATATCTCTGGTTGTATACATAGTATATTCACACCAATTCATGTCTTCATACCTGTACTTTGGATAATAATGATCATCACATTCACCATCATTAATTACCCCATGTCCCCTCCCTTTCCCAGCAATTCCTGCAGTTTTTCTGGAACAGTACAATTATTTTTAGGGGAATTTTTTAATTATCACAAATTTGTTGGCATATATTTCTAATGTATATGTTTCTAAATATGGGTTTTTTGAGCCAATATTATTTATTCAATGGATTGAGAAGACTTCCTAAAATACTAATAAAATCTAATAATGGTTTATAAGAAGATAAAAATCCTTATCAGTGTTTGACTCTGAGGAATGATCAAATCATCAAGCATTAGTTTTGTTTTTTAAATTTATTCTTTCTAGATGTATGTGACATACCACATGGAATAAGTGTAATTTGATCCAGTTAGGATCCCATTGTCATAAATATGTAGTCCAAAACTGGTCAAAGACAGAAAACTTAATATAATACTGAATATAATAAGATAAAAATACTTAGGAGCCTCAGACACCGCTTGTGTTTCATGTATTTAATCTCAAGTGCACTGAAACAAAATAGAACCCAGTAAAATATTTTCTCTGTACCATCTCTCTCAAATACTTAGAATCCTATCAGTTTTTCTAATGAAATTTCAAAGTCTTTGCTTTTCTTCTTCTCCCTTTACAAAGGAATAGGAAGTGTTTCCATGTAGCATACAGTTGGGCTAACCCTGTCCTTCTTTATTGCAGATATCTTGTCCAGACTTTATGTTAGAGCTGTGATTATTGATTCTCCTTAAGCCTTTTGTTCAGCCTCTGTTTTTCACTCAGTTTTAAGTGCTGTTAATAAACTTATTTCCTTTTATCAGTCATAGTATATCCTCTTCAGCTTCATGCATCAAACCCATAGTTTCATCAGAAACTTTTAATTCCCTGAGTGTCACTTCTCTGGACCTTGCCAGCATTTGCTTTAATGCCATTTAGTAAGGGCCTACTGTGTGCCTAGTGGGTGCCAGCCAGTGTACCAGATGCTGTAAGTGTTGTAGGGAATTAAATAATTGTGTCATTGTCCTCACAGTACTGATAGTCTAGTAGGAACAACAGGGATTCAGAAAGTATAGTAATTGCACTTGCAAGTAATTCAACAATTATTAGTATAGTAATTGCACTTGCATGTAATTAAATGATTATTGCAAATGTATGAAGTGCTTTAGAGAAGAACAAGAACATGAGTTCTTTTGAGGGAGTCTTGATGGTGGTATTGAGGCTAGGGATGAGGATTGAGTGCACATCAGCTGGTCATGATCTGGGTCGAGGAACATTTTAGGCAAAGAATGGTCCTTGCTCTTTCTGCATTACTTTCTGCTCAGAATCAAGCAATTTCATACTACTTGAATGTTATTGGTTTGTGTGGGTATTTTTAGTGCTGGGGATGGAACCCAGAGCCTTCTGCATGATGGAGCTCCATCCCCAGGCCTCTCACGCTACTTAGCCATCTTATGTGCTCAGTCTCATTGTAGAATATGCATATTAGCCTTGGAGTTTGTATAATCTATAACTGTGCTTCATATATGTGTCCAACACTTTTCTACTTTAAATTTCTTAATTTAAGTGACTCCTATATATCTAAGTTGAAAGTTTTTTGAAAAGATAACACATTGATATTCAGCATTACTAACAATGTGTTATTACCAATAGTATGAGTATAAATAATCCTGCAGCTATACATCAAGAGAACCATCATTGTACTAGTACAAAATGATCTGTGTGCTTTTCTGATATGGGTTATTATTTTTTATTAGTATGTGTACTAGCTGAGTAGCTGATCCAACTATTTATTATAGCCAGGTAGTTAGGGCCTTTATTGAGTCAGAACCAATTTTGTAGCAGAGAAAGAAAACATACTTGCTTCATTTGACTCTTCCTTTTCTCTTTAAGTATGGAATGAAAACTAATTATAGCATTTGTATGTAAGCAATTATTAAAATGAAACTAAATTGAAAAAATATAAATGTTGACCAGTAGTTGACTGAAATTTCACCATTTTATTTTTTTAAAATAGATGATTAACACATTTCATTTTTTTAAAAAAAATTATTATAATAACACATCCTACTTAAGATTAAACCATTTTAAGTTTATACTCTAGAAGTGTTAAGTACATTCACCTTGTTATAAAACAGATCTCTAAGACTTTTTTATCTTGCAAAACTGAAACTGCCTGTTAAACAACAACTTCTGATTCCCCTCACCCCCTCATCACCTGGCAACCACGATTCTATTCTTTGTCCCTATAAATTTGATCATTCTAGGTAGATCATATAAATGGAATCATACACTAGATATCTTTTCGTGACAGCAGTGTCTTCAAGGTTCACCCACATTGTAGCATGTTTAGAATTTCCCTTTTTTAAGGCTGAATAATACACTGTTGTATGTATATGCCATATCTTCTTTATCAATCTGTTAATGAATGTCGGGATTTCTTCCACCATTTGACTACTGTGAATAGTGCTACTATTAATATGGATGTACAAATACATCTTTGAAACTCTGCTTCAATTTCTTGTGGGAAAACTTAGATTATTAAGTCCCAATCTTAGTAGGGAGATAGGTACTCTTAAATATTTGAACAATGTGAGACAGAACAATGGAGGTAGCGAAGGAAAGATACCTTTAAAAGTCAGGCAGATGATAATCTGTTAGCTATTTAAGGCTATATTTGTCTGTTTCGATGTTTCTTAAAGTATTGTCCATGAACTACCTGCATTGGAATCTCTTGGAATGCTTGTTAAAAATTTAGACTTGTAGGCCCTTTACTAGACTTCTCAAGTCAGAAATCTCTTCTAAGACTAAGGAATTTGCACCACAAGTGATTCTTATGCACACTGAAAGGTGAAATGCACTGCCCTGCCACTGGCAATTAGACATCTCAGGTTTTACCTTTATTTATGCATATAAAAGCCCAGGATTCCTTGCTACTTGCAGCCCCTCCCTCGCTTGCTTGTTTTTGTGGCCAGTCCATCTAGGCTAGCATATGACTTTCACTTTTTTCCTTTCATTTTTTGTATGAGCATTTTAAATATGACATAGCATATTATAATCCTAAGGATTTTCATGTGTTCATATTATATAAGTAAATGACAAATGTGATATCTTTTAAAAATTTTTCCATGTTTAATTGGTGGGTTATAATTACACATAATAGTGGGAGTCATTGTTACATAGTTATACATGTGCATGATATAACAATATAATTTGGTCAATTTCATTCCCCAATATTTCTCCTTTCCCTCCCATCCTACCTCCCCCAGGTCCCTTTACTCTACTCTATTAGTCTCACTTTGATTTTCAAGAGATTCCCCCACACCACACACACACAAACCTTTCTTTTACTTTATTCTCTCTAGCTTCCACATATGAGAAAACATACTACCTTGACTTTCTGAGTTTGACTTTTTTGACTTATCATAATGCCCTCAAGTTTCATCCATTTTCTTGCAAATGATATAATTTCTTTTTTTGTAATGAGGATTGAACTAGGGGAGCTACATTCCTAACCCTTTTAACTTTGAGGCAGCTCTTACTAACTTGCCCAGGCTGGCCTTGAACCTATGATTGGCCTTGGACATATGATTGGCCTTGAGTTTACAATCCTCCTGCTTCAGCCTCCTAAGTTGTTGGGATTACATATGTGCACTTCTGTGCCTGGAAATTTCATTCTTCTTTATAGCTTTAAGACTCCATTGTGTATTTATGTCACATTTTCTTTATTTTCGTTCATCTGTTGACAGACACCTAGCTGGTTCCAGATTTTGGCCATTTTGAATTGTGCTGCTACAAATATGGGTATGCATATATTTTTATAGTATGCTAATTCTTTAGAATGAATACCAGAGAATGGTATAGCTGGGTTACATTGTAAGGGTAAAAGAAATTGAAGTTAAAGTGTAAAAGTTAAAGGGTAAAAGACCGGGTGTTGTAAAGTTTCTAAGCTGCAAGGTCTGAGTTAAAATGTAAAGGATTAGGTATTGTTAGGTTTCTATGCTACCTGCAAAACCTGAAATTTCTGTAGCTGTTAAGACAATGCTTGGAACTGCCCAGTAAATATTTCCCCTGACTATTTGGTTGTTTAATAAGGGCTCTGTGTGGTCGCACGTAGGCATTGCAGGGCCTGGACCAATCAGTTTAAATGTAACCCCCTCCTTAGGAATGACCTATCACTCCAGCCTGACCTGTTCCCGCCAATGAATGAACTAATCATGTTTAGGAGTCGTTGTTCAATTTTCCCGCACCTCATGGTGATTTGTTCTGATGTATACAAAGCCCTCCACCCTCCCCAAAAAGTGTACTTAAGCAGTGCTCAGTCCCTGCTCGAGGCTCTGGGCTGCTTTCCCTTCTTGAGTGGGCATGGAGCCCCAGCATGCTGGTTCAATAAATCCCCCTTCTGCCAATTGCATGAGTGGTCACTTGGTGGTCTCTTTCTCCGATGTTTCGTGGGACCCTTACAACATGATGGTTCCATTTCTAGTCTTTTGAGGAACCTCCATGATGATTTCTATAGTGATTATATTGATTTACAATCTCCTGACAGTATAAAAGTATTCCTTCTTCTCTGCATGCTCTCCAACACATTTTGCTGTTTGTATTTTTGGTGAGTGAGATGAAATCTCTGTGTAGTTTTTAATAATTTATTTTTTTATTTTTTTTAATTTTTTAATATTTATTTTTAGTTCTCGGCGGACACAACATCTTTGGTTGTACGTGGTGCTGAGGATCGAACCCGGGCCGCACGCATGCCAGGCGAGCGCGCTACCGCTTGAGCCACATCCCCAGCCCTCTGTGTAGTTTTGATTTGCGTTTCCCTGATAGCTAAAGATGATGAACATTTTTTTTTCACATATTATCCATTTATGTTTCTTCTTTTGAAAGTGTCCATTTATTTATTGGGTTATTTTTTTAGTGGCAAGTTTTTTTGATTTCTTTATGTATTATGGATATTAATCCTCTGTCACAGAATAGTTAAGTAAGATTTTCTCCCATTCTGTAGGTTCTCTTCACATTCTTGATTGTTTCATTTATCATGCAAAAGCTTTTTAATTTGATGTCTTCCCATTTATTAATTCTTGGTGTTCTTTCCTGAGCTTTAAGAGTTCTATTGAGAAGGTCATTGCCTATGCCCCAAGACTAAGTATTGGCCCTACATTTTCTTCTAGGAGTTGCAAAGTTTCTGGTCGAATTCCTAGGTCCTTGTTTCATTTTGAATTGACTTTCATGTAGGGCAAGCAGTAAGGTTCTAGTCTTATCCTTCTAATTATTGGTACCAGCTTCCCAGCACCATTTGTTAAAAAGTGCTATTTTTTCCATTGTCTGTTTTGGTACCTTTGAACTATCTTTGTTGGTTTGTCTTTGTGTCTTCTATTTCTTTTCCATTTGTCTGTGTATCTGTATTTATGCCAGTACCATGCAGTTCTTGTTACTATAACTTTTTAGTATAATTTTAAGTTGGATACTGCATTGCCTCCAGCTTTGTTTTTTTGTTTGTTTGTTTTTTTTTTTTTTTTTGGCTTAGAAACGCTTTGGCTAGTCTGGGTCTTTTGTTCTTCCAAACTATTTTAGGACTATTTTTTTCTAGTTCTGTAAAAAATGTCATTTATATTTGAATGAAGAGTACATTAAATCTGTGTATTGCTTTTGGTAGTATGGCCATTTAACAAATTTAATTCTACCTATGAGCATGAGGTATATTTCCATCTATGTGCCTTCTTCAGTTTCTTTCTTCAGTGTTCTGTGATTTTCATTGTAGAGGTCTTTCACCTCTTTGGTTAGATGTTTTCCTACATGTGTTTGTTGGTTGGTTTTTGTCCCCCACCCCACCTTAGGCTATCTTGAATGGAATTATTTTCAGCAGGTTCATTATTAGCGAGTAGGAAAACTGTTGACTTTTCTGTGTTGATTTTGTGACCTGCTACTTTGCTGAATTTGTTTATTAGCTCTAGCAGTTTTTTGGTAGTGCTTGGATCTTCGAAATATAAGATCATATATATTATCTGCACACATTGATAATTTGATTTCTTTCTTTCCTGATTTTATCCCTTTTATTTTCTTTTCTTGCCTACTTGCTCAGGCTGGAATTTCTAGTACTATATTGAATAAGAGTGGTGAGAGTGGACATCTTTGTCTTGTTCTGGGTTTTAAAGGAAATGCTTTTGTTTTTCCTATTCACTATGATGTTGGCTTTGGGTTTGTTGTATATAGCTTCTATGATGTTGAGGTAAGTTCCTTCTGTCCCAAGTCTCTTCAGTGTTTTTATCATGAATGGGCGCTGAATTATTTTAAAGGCTTTCTCTTCATCTGTTAAGATGACCATGATTTTTTTTTCTTAATTCTATTTATGTGATGAATTACATTTATTGATTTGCATGTATTAAACCATCTTTGCATCCCTGGAATTGCAGTCTGGCTGGGCACAAATGCCGCAGTCTGGCTGGGCACAAAATCACGAGCCACCACACAGCTTGTAGATTCAAACAGCAACTCTTTATTCCCGAACTCACACCAGCCGTCTACAATCACGTTCTGGGGAAATCCACGTTCTCTGCCCAAATTCACACCCACTGGGCTTCTGTCTCCCAAAAAATACTGTCTGAATCCCGTGAGAACTCAAGGGGAACTCAGGCAGCAGGATACGCCCTATTCCCAGCAGGAATAATCTTAAACCTGGAACACCCTAAACCTGATTATCCTAAACCGGGAACACCCTAAACCCGGGTCCACCCTGGTCCTTGAGCAAGGTCACCTACATGCAATGTCACTGCAAAATGTCCTATTTCCACGAGTCCTTCCACTAAGCAACATGGGGTACGCTGGCAAGGAAATTGTCATACCTACTTGGCTAATGGCTCCCAGCATGGAATGAAACCAACTTGGTCATTATGTGCAGTCTTCTTAATATGTTGTTGGATATGATTAGTTACTGTCATATAAAAGGATTGTTGCATCTAAGCTCACTAGGGATATTGGTTTGTAGTTTTCTTTCCTTAATGCAACCTTATCTGTTTTGGGTATTAAGGTGACACTACCTTATAAAATTAATTTGGAGGTTGTTTTTTTTTTTTTAAATGGTATGAGGGATTGAACCAGGGGCATTTAACCACTGAGCCACATCTCCAGCCCTTTATGGTATTTTATTTAGAGATAGGGTCTCAATGAGTTACTTAGGGCCTCAATAATTTGCTGAGGCTGGCTTTGAACTTGCAATCCTCCTACATCAGCCTCCCAAGTCACTGAGATTACAGGAGTGCATCACTGCAGCCACCTGGAGGTGTTCTATCCCTTTCTAATTCATAGAATATTTTGAGGAGCTTTGACATTAGTTCTTGAAAGTTCTAGTAGAATTCCATTGCTTGCATCACATCTTTAAGAAAGCCAACCAGCTACTGTTCCATTTTGTAATTGAATTGTGTATTCACCTGGTTAACACATCATGCCATTTCATTAGATCTAGTGTGTGACTTTGTTTTATAATTGTGTTCTATGATTTGTAGGTGAATTTTAAAAGATAAACTTTTTTTTAAATGTTGGTATATTTTCAGAAAATACTCTTCTAACTTTTGTGTGATACAGTAAGAGCATATTTAATGACATTAATTACTTCCATTAGTGAGTTTAGTGAAGATTCCATTAGTGTAGGTTAGTCATTTTAGTGACTTCCATTAAGAGTAGTCATCCTCGGGGAAAAAGGTACACTCATACACTGCTGGTGGGACTGCAAATTGGTTCAGCCAATTTGGAAAGCAGCATGGAGATTCCTTGGAAAGCTGGGAATGGAACCACCATTTGACCCAGCTATTGCTCCTCTCGGACTATACCCAAAAGACCTAAAAACAGCATACTACAGAGACACAGCCACATCAATGTTTATATCAGCACAATTCACATAAGCTAAACTGTGGAACCAAAGATGCTCTTCAATGGATGAGTGGATAAAAAAAATTGTGGCATATATACACAATGGAATATTACTCAGCAGTAAAAAATAATAAGTTCATGACATTTGCAGGGAAATGGATGGCATTAGAGCAGATTATGCTAAGTGAAGTTAGCCAATCCCCAAAAATCAAATGCCGAATGTCTTCTCTGATATAAGGTGGGGTGACTCAAAATGGGGAAGAGAGGAAGAGCATGGGAAGAAGATTACCTCTACATAGGGAAGAGAGGTGGGAGGGAAAGGGAGGGAGAAAGGGAACTGCATGGATGGTGAAAGGAGACCCTCGTTGTTATACAAAATACATGTATGAAGATGTGAGGAAAAAAAAAAGAATAGCGCTACCTTAGATTAGGTAGAGAGAAGTGATGGGAGGGGAGGGGAGGGGTTAGGGAGATAGGAAGGACAGTAGAATGAAACAGACATTATTATTACTGTGTGTATGTATGTGAATGCATGACCAATGTGATTCTGCAACCTGTACACTCAGAAAAAGGAGATATTGTATCTCATATGATTCAAATGTATGATATGTCAAGGTCATTGTACTGTCATGTGTAACTAATTAAAACAAACAAAAAAAGAGTAGTCATCCTGATTAATACAATGTGTTATTTATTTATTAGGAAGAAATTTGGTGGGGCAAAAAGTCCTAACAAGGCATCTTATTATATAGCTGGCCAGCTTTTTCAATGTGTTCAGTGCGAATATCTGTTTCTTAACCTCAGTGATATTCCTATAATTCTTATTTTTTGAGTCATTTCTACAATCTTTTTTGAGATTTCCCATTTGATTGCTTTAAATGCCCTCTGGAATGTAAGCTCTATGAGGGTAGGGATGGTGTCACCCAAGTTCACATGGTAGTTAGCCTAGTATATGGCGCAAAGTAGATGTCCTGTAAACAGTTGTTGAAGAAATGAGACTTAATTTGAACCTGACTGGTAATGTGTTTCATGTACTACTTTTATTGTTTCTGCTAGCAAAATGTAATTTTGCTACAGTATAATTCTTTTGTTCATCCAAATATTCAGTTTTAAAGAACTGAGAAGTTTACCTAACCAATATCTCTGATTGGACCAACTGATAATTAAAAAAAAATGTTGAGACAAATATTTGATCTCATTTAAGTGGATCATTTATTTTTTTATACCAAGAACTCTGAGCAGAACACCTGATACTATCGCATAATTTCACAAGTTTATTCTGTTGGTTAGAATAGAGACTGAACACTGAATGTGACTTGATACCAATTTATCTCCAATCTAAGTTTGAATTATTGGTGAAGGATCAGAGCTGTCATTTGCCAACTATAAGCAGAACATCGAGTCTTTGTCAGGATGTCAGAAAACCTAGTAGAGATGAGTATGCTTTTTTTTTGTTTTTGTTTTTTGTTGCTTACATATTTGGACTTCAAGCTAAACACACTAAAGTTCTTTCTTATGTGTTGGTTCTCTTTGCTCCCAACAGAGCCCATAGAACCTGTTGTCAGTGGACCACTCAGAGAACCTTTGTGAGGAGCTGTTGGCAGCATTTGGGGATCAGGCTCAGGAATAGTCAGCACAACTTATTCTCTCAATTTGTGAATTAATCGGTTTTAGGAAAGATAATTAACAACAAAGAACCTTTTGAGGCAGATCCATATAGCATAATACAATATTGCACAAATTTCTATATACAAAATTAATTTGGTCTTTTCAGTTCTTAGTTTTCCAGCCTAAAAGTAAGAATGCCTCGACTTGTCTGTTTTTAACATAGTGGTAAGTGGCTTAATTGATTTGGGGGGTTGCTTGAAGATCTTCCAGAAAAATTATTATTCCATAGCTACAAAGGAACAAGACTCAGACCTAAAGACATTTTTTGGAATCCTAGAGCAAGTTCATTAAACCTCAGTAAGATTCACTAGTATGCTTACTTCTCACAGTGTGTGCCCAAAAGTATTTAGTATGCTTTAAAAATCAAAAGCAGGGTTCTAGCTGTATGATTTTAATAGCAGTCACAAGGTATATTGAGGCCTAATAGTTGTATAGAAATATGTTCTAAAACTAAAATTCACATGAATGTCTAAAAAGCAGCTTGTTCTGTTGAAGCCTTAGGTTAACATTTTCTTTGTATTTTTGAAGCCATTTATACTTATCAAACATGTGTATAGAATTTTTTCTTATTGTCCCCCTGTACCTATAGCCAAATCAACAGATGTTTATTGAGCTTTCGATTTGTGACCAGAATGATATTAATTGTGCCAGTTGTATTCTCTCCTCTGCTGATTTGGGGTCAGAATAATTTTGGTATGTCAATCTATTAATGCTTGGTGTCATTTTAACTTGATTTTCTTTCTTAGCTTAAACTCTTTCCTATATTTGTTTGCTAACTGCATTCTTCTTCTGTGGATTAGCTGTCCCTATTCTTGGTTTATTTTCCTCTGAGGTTGTAACTGTATGGTCCTTGCTTAGCATCTGGATAGCCATCTAAAGTGCCAGCCATCATCCTATGAAAAGTTTTACTTTCCAGCCCAAGGGCCTTTCTGAGAAAGGCTCACCACTCCCTCATACCAACCCAACCCTTAACTGCCCACCTGGCTCTAATCCCTGAGTCTACCACATAAAAGTCCCAAGCCTGTGTTGCCTCTCTGCCTCTATGGAGAAATGGCCATTATTTGTCAGCTCTGACAAATAAACTCTCATGTGTATCTCTGCCTGGGCTCCATCTTTATTTCTCACTTGCCCATCTCCCGGTTCCTCGTTTTCCTTTAGGTAACAGGTGTCAACAGAATCCTGACCAGGCTCCTGGGCAGGTCATATTTTTAATCAATTAGTTCTTTTGCTTTCTCGCTATTCCTCTTTTCTTCATTATAGTGGAAAACAGAAAGGAATTAAATTAACAGAATTAGAAAAATGGAAGGGAAAACTAAGAAGAACTATAGGAGTTTTAAATGTATATTAAACTGATTTGGACAACTTAAGTTTTGATAAGTAATGGAAGCAGCATGATATTATGGAATAATTTGGCATCTTCAGCAGCCTTGTTCAATTAATACAATAAAGCCTACCTCAAAACACTGCCAGAGCATGTAAAGGCCCGTCCTGTCAACCTCTATGTCTTAGTCCATTCTGCCTGCTGTAACAACATGCCACAAACTGAGTATCTTGTAAACAACAGACAGTTACCTCTCATAGTTCTAGAGGTTGAGAAGTCCAAGATCAAAATGCTGGCAAATTTAGAGTTTGGTGAGAGCCTCCATTCTGGTTCTAGCTATGCCCTCACATGGTGTGAGGGGAGAACTCTGGTCTTCAGCTCCTCATAAAGGCATTAATTCCATTTATAAGGGTTCCACTCTTATGACCCGGTCACTTTGCTAATACTGTCACATTGGGGATTAGGTTTCAGCATAGGAACTTTGAGGGGACACAAATATTCCATCCATAGGTTCTCCAATGCTGAAGATATGGCACCTGCTACATGAGAAAGGCAGAACAGCAGTTCACACCAACATTTAAGACAAACATTTATTTTACCCCAACTTCCTCCCTGCTTCTCTGCAATTAATATTTAATTTGGTTTCTCAATCTTTATGGCAGTCTTTTATTGTATCATTATTCCCATTTTTCAGACGAGGAAATTAAGACTCTGAGAAATTAAGTAACTTACACAAGGTCATAAATTTGGTAAAGGATTTGGGTTGAGTTCTGACAGATTTCAAAGCCATTTTCTTTGTATAGTGCCGAGCTGCCTTGTGTATAATGAGTATGGAAGATTGAAAAGGAGTTAATGGTGTGGTCTTTCCACTGTTCTTTCCACTACTTCACTTGGTGAATGACTAATAGGCAAATACTCCCAGAGGGTATTTGCATTTTAAAAGAGGAGCTCATTAACTCCAATGAATCTCTAATTGGTAGAATTGGTGGGGGAGATATTTTTAAGTGCTGGGGCTTTCTGCTGTGTCTTCAAGGTACCTAGCTGTCCTTTTCTACTCTGTAGATTATCAACTACTCTGGAATTAGAATTATGTAGTAGAATGCAGCAGCAAACTGCCAAACTGCTAGTCAGACCCAAATACAATTGAGTGAATTTATATGGAGTCAGGAAAAAAAAAATCATCAAAAGGGATGTAGTATGGGTTAGCTTTGTGTAAAATGAGTGTTCAGAAGCAAATGAATTTGATAATATTGAGGGTCTTCTGAAGACTTAGGTAGAAATAATATGTTTTGTAATCAATTTTAGCTTCAGAAGTGTTATATAAGCATTTCCTATAGAGTGTTAATGAGTCTCTGAAACATTTTTAATAGATGTCAGTTAAATAAAATGCTCCATAGTCAAATACATTGTGAAAAAACTTTAAAATTTGTTTACTACAGAATTTCTCAGATGGTAAAGTACATTGGAAAGCAACTATAGAATTTATACCCTACAGGTTTTTCTCATACTTCTGACAAGAGAAAAAATTTTTTTTCCATGTGAACCTCTTGGAATCAGTGTTTTTTAGGTTGCATTCTCAGATATGGAATTCTAGATTAAAACTCTAACTTAAAAAAAGAAAAAGAAATGAACAGCTTTTTGCATTCACAACTTTTTATATGCAGTGGGTTCCAATCAAGTCCACACCAGTCCCTTCCAGTCCTCTTGGGCCTACAAAGGGCATGCTAGTAATTACAGCCCTCTGCTTGAGAGGGAAAAAGAAATGGATGGAGATCAAATTCTCATATGTATTGCCTGGAAAAGTGGTGTTGAAGAACGAGGCTTATATCAGGGAGCAAAAGGGTTTCTTAATCTGAATCTCAGAATTAGCTTGAGTTACATTCAGTTACAGGATATGTGGGGCAGGCTTCCCCAAGCCAAGGTCTGTCCATTCAGAGGTTCAGAAGAATGTGCTGTTTTGGAGAGAAGGGAAGAAGGGGCAGAACCATGGGCAGCCAGCCAGGTCATCCCAAACTTACCACACCACAGAAAGAAGAGTGGAGAGAGGCCTGGAGTGAATGCTAATGGAGCAGAAAGAGTGGGAACCAAGTATCTGTTCACTTTCCCACCTACCACTAAGCCTCTGGACAAGCCTCCTCTGAATGGTTCAAGGAGGCATTAGTGTTCCCTTCCCATGCCTAAGAACTTCTCCCCTTTCCACTTTCCCTTGTATCTAATGATCACTTTCTACCATCTCCTCCCATCTTCACCCAGGAGAATGAGATCATGATGGTACTCTAATGGCTGTCTCTTTCCTATGCCCTTGTATAGTTCAAACTTTATTCAATTTTTTGTCCCAGCAAAGGTGGAACACATATATTCCTCTGAATCAGAGACTAGAGAACTGTAGCCTACCACCTGTTTTTGTAAATAAAAATTGTATTGGAACACAGCCACACTCATTAGGTTAGATATTGTCCATGGCTGCTTTTGGCTGCAATGGTAGAGTTGTGAAGTTGTGACAGAGACCATATGGCCTGAAAAGATTAAAATGTTTACTGTCTGGCCTTTTACAGAAAAAAAAAAAAAAATCAGCTAACCTCTAATCTAAGCTATAGGTGAATTTCACTTTTTTTTTTTTTAATTTCTGAAAGAGCTTTAGAGGTATGTGTGTGTGTGTGTGTGTGTGTGTGTGTGTTCCTTATCATTTATTCTAAATAAAAGCTACATTTTAAACAAAGAAAATTACATGGTTATGGTACAAGAGGAATTTTTGTCCCCTGTAAATGTTTCTAGCCTCACAACCTTCTAGAAGAATATTCAGGAGACTGTGTTTGCTTTACAAGACTAGAATGAAGGACAGACGCTTGCTCTAGTCAGAAGTATTTGGCATCTGTTCCAGAAAGAGAAGAAAATAGAAAATCTGTGGGCCTCGGAAAGCAAAAAAGAATTGGATAGAAGTGGGGATAGAGAGTCGGGGCTTAGGTTTGAACAGCACAGAGCTTTCAGAGTTTCCGTTTATGCTCTGGGCTCTTCCCACCCTGCTACCTAACTCAGAGACTTGGTTCCTCCCACCTCAGCCCTTAACCACCTTTCACCAGACCTGAGACCCTGGGGATGTTAGGAAATGGATTCTGCCTGCAATGGGACTGCCTTCTACCTGGGAGACTATGGGTGAATCACTGAGTACCCATTAGAGTTTACTTACCTGTCAACTAGGGAAGTACAAGGGAGATATTATTGTGCCTACCCAACTAAATAATAAAGTTTAATGTTTTTTAAAAAGGCTGTGAGGGGCTGAGGTTTGTGGCTCAGTGGTAGAGCACTTGCCTAGCACGTGTGAGGTGCTGGGTTTGATCCTCAGAACCACATATAAATAAATAAATACAATAAAGATCCATCAACAACTAATAAAAATATTTTTTTTAAAAAAGGCTTTGTGAGCATTAAAATACTGCAAAAAAATGCCACAGGTTTTGTTCTTTTTAAATGACTGACTTATAAATGAAATTTTTGAATCTATTCAGCATAGAAGTGAAAATTAACTGATATTTGAAGATGATAATATCTTATTTCACATTTCTCACCTCCTTTTTGTTTATTGTTGAAGTATCTAGCCTCTATGTGGATTATAGAATATATAGACAGTAAATTAACTTTTACCATTATAAAATAATAGAAATAACTTTCAAAAATTATATTTTATTGCAACCTATTATTTCCTTTGTTGTTTCTTTAGCCTTCATTTTGTGTCTTTGTTTGTAGATAAATAAAGTTGCAGATGGCAATTTTCCTTGTAATCAGTTATTGTCCTATCTGAGTCATCGCCAGACATGGCATTTCAGTAAATAGTGATTCTGCAATTGCTTCCAGGCAGATGTGTTATGTGATGTCAAAAACACTAGCTGATAACCTTTCTGGTTTTTCAAGCAGTAGGGAGAATGGAGAAACTTTTGTGTAGATACACACCTCAGAAAATGGCAAAGTAAATAGATTTGTACTCAATGGTTTCAGTTGATTACAGTGTTTGTGTGGCTATGGGTGGAGTAGTAATCATTTTTAAAGATAAATGATCTTTCTTAGAGTTAATGACTTTTCATATAGTGGGTTATGTATATTTTCTCATACATATGTACACATATGTGGGTTTTGTTTTTTTTTTTTTGCATGTGCATTATTAAACTCCACCTTGACCTCATTATATAGAGATCTATATTACCTTGGCTGCTCATGTTATATTGGTCTCATGTGCATAACTAAGGAAAATAAACTCCTTGTGCATTCATTTTTCCACTTACAATTGAAGGTTGGTTATTGAATCCCTAATTTTCAGAGAAAATGGGAATTCTAAAAATAAGTCTTTTCTTGTTGTGCCAATAAGTGGTCAATGTAAAGTCACTTAAAATCAATCAAAATATCCAGGTGTAGCAGTGCACGCCTGTAATCCCAGTGGCTCAGAAGGCTGAGGCAGGAGGATTGTGAGTTCAAAGCTATCCTCAGCAAAAGCATGCACTAACTCATTGAGACCTTGTCTTTAAATAAAATACAAAATAGGACTGAGGATGTGACTGTTGTCACGTGCCCCTGAATTCAATCCCCAGTAACCTCCTCAAAAATCAATCAAAATAGTTGTTTGACATCCTAAGTCACAAGAGTAGATTGATTAAAAATTTCATTTAACAACAATAAACTTTATTATCTATAGACATAATTAAAAAATCCCTAATGCTTTTTAATGTGTTTTTAATTTTTAACTGATTTTAAAATTTAACAAATTATATCACAATTATGAATTCTAGTAGCAATTGAATTAGTAGCAATATATCAGAGTGGTATTTATTAAATTTTCCTTTTAAGTTTCACAAAGTTTTAGAAGAAAGACATTACTGCTCCAATACAGTTTTTGTTCATTACCAGGAAGTCTTTTGTCACAGATTTATAGGCAAGAAACCATAAAAATAAATTCACTAATTTATTCAATTAATACTTATTGAACTTCTCTTATGTGCTGGACCCTGCCTAACAATAACATTGCATACAACTGAGAACAAAGCTGATCCTCAGGAATGTGCACTGACATGTTTAGATTGTAAACACTGTGGGGAGTTAAAATATCTTAAGTAATTTTAGTTCTTGCTTCATGATTTTAGAATTTAACAGGGTTTTATTTAATCCTTTGAAATTTTCATGAGGCTCCTTCTTGTTTACAGTCATTGATAAACTAAACTTTCGTGTTTCATAAGGAAAAGCTAAGCTCCCCAAAGATTTTCATGCTTTATCTTCAATCAAGACTTGTGACCTTGTATGCTAACACATTCCTAACCTGTAGTGTCAGCCATGCCATCATCCATGAATTTGCTAATTGTCCCTGTTGGGGACATTCCTAGGATGGCTTAATTTGGGGGGGGGGGGGGGGGGAAGAACAGTTTACAATTTGCTAATTTAGCTTCTGATTATGCTTCAAAAAGTAGGCTAATTTGTTGTCTACCTATCATGTGTTAATCATCACCATTAGCAATAATTAATAAATTAAAGCAGGTAATTAATAAGTTAATCATGCTTATACTTGCCCAACTATATTTATATCTGTTCTGGGTCCTTCCAGGCAGCTTAGTAACCTAGTTCATTTAGTAATATAACCCACTCAGGTACCAACCTTAGAAATTAAAGTATTAACTGAAGACTAATTTATGCATTTGTTCATTGTTCTTTCCTGTGGTAATGATTATCTGGCATTTGGTTAATTATTACATAGAAAAGTACAATATCTACTCCAAGGCAGATCCACAAAAGCACAAACACTCAATGAGTAAACCTTATGGGCTAGGGTTGTGGCTCAGTGGTAGAGTGCTTGCCTAGCGTGTGGAGGCCATTGGGTTCAGTCCTCAGCACCACATATAAATAAATAAATTAAATTAAGGTGTTGTGTTCATCTACAACTAAAAAAAAAATAACAATAAAAATAGAAAAAGAGTTGGGCTGGGGATGTGGCTCAAGCGGTAGCGGGCTCGCCTGGCATGAGTGCGGCCCGGGTTCGATCCTCAGCACCACATACAAAGAAAGATGTTGTGTCCGCCGAAAACTAGAAAATGAATATTTAAAAAAAAAAATTCATTCTCACTCTCTCTCTCTCTCTCTCTCTCTCTCTCTCTCTAAAAAAAAATAGAAAAAGAGTAAACCTTATGAAAAATTAATTTGGAGGACAGTTACTCATATGATAAAAATGCTGTTTTAAAATGATTTGCCTTTTTTAAGTCAAACTTTCTTTGTTTATTTGAACTATGACTTGATTAAAAATTAGAATTCATTTGATTTTTCTAGCATATGCCTGTAAAGCACGATACATCTCTGGTGTAGGTAGTGTGTATATATGTTTATGGATGATTTATGAAACCTGTATAAAACTACTGTTCTTCAGAATTACTCATTTACTTTGTAACAAAGGAAATAGTGGTTGTTTTCATTATGTGAAACAGAATAATGAAAAAAAATTCAAGTAAGTAGAAGACAATTTGGCCTTAATAGTATGGTGAAGTTTCTGTCCTTTTTACTTCATAGGAGATACAACAAATGAACCAAGGGGTAAAGCTTCAGAAGTGGAAGGCAGCCAACCTTTGGAGGTAAGTGAAACACAGTAAGAGCCCTTTTGGGGTAAAACTGAACAAGTCACTATGATTACATATTCCTCTGAGGATAAAGAGTAACTTTAGCTCTCGATATACAAACAGGTGCCTAGATACCAAGAAACAGGTGATCTGCTGAAAGTCAGAAGATATCAGTATAGGGAGGGAGGGAGGGAGTTCCCAACAGCCAAGCTTATCTCAGTGCTAGGAATGGAAACTTTCTGTTAAAACAAAAAGGGGAATAGAGTTTTTAAGTTAAAATATCTGAACTATTTTTAACTGAGTGGTTATTCTCTAATATTTTGGATTAAAAGACAGTATATGAACCTACAGAGAAAGGTTTGAAAATAACCTATTCAGAACTGTATTACCTTACCATTTCTAGCAGTGAAGTACACTCTTTGACAATGTTCTATAAAAAAGCTAGGGTATTCATTCTTTTCACATGAGAAAGCTATTTGCTCCTTGAGGGTACTTGGAAATATAGTTGAGATAATTTTGAGTACTATGTAGAAATATATTAACGTTATTTAACCACTGAAAGAATCATTTTTAAGACTTAGGGGAATGTTAAGTATTAGGGCAGAAGGGAGAGCCATGAATTTTGAAACTCTTTACCTGACACACCTCTGCTTACATTCTGTTTGTAGTGAGGGAGGTTATTGCTACATACAGCCAAAGTGAGGTCAGGAACCTGGCCTGAGTGGCCCATCATGGTGTCCCCAATGCATAACAGAGTAAGCAGCCAAAAGACTTGTTGCATGAGTTATAACTAGGAAGTAACCTTTATTTTAAGAGAGATTTGTATTTTTATATTTATATTTTTCACAGTGAGCAAATGTTTTTAATAAGGAAAACTTATTTAGACATGATATGGGAAGTAAATTTATGAAGAGGAAAAAAGAATCATCTTTTCCGTAAAACTGTTCTTTTCTTTTATTCATGCATACAACACATATTTATTAAGCACTGACTGTACCTAAGTCACTGTGCAAGGAGCTGAGTACTTAGTGATGAAAGAAATAGATCTAGGACAAAGAAAATGTCCAGCTTGTATTTTGAAGCAACTTGATCTATTTCATTTATTCAAACATTTAGTGAGTGCTGACCATAAATAGCATCTTTTTTTTTAATACCATGCTTAATCATTGAGCCTCATTCCCAACCCCATCCCCCCACCTTTTTTTCTATTTTATCTAGAGTCAGGGTGTCACTGAATTGCTCAGTACCTCGCTAAGTTGCTGAGGTTGGCTTTGAACTAAGGATCCTCCTGCCTCAACCTCCCAAGCTTCTGGGATTACATGCATGTGTTACCACACTGGGCATGAGTAGCATCTTTGACAGGAAATGTGTTTGGGATTTCGGAGACAACCACACAGATAGTTTAGAAATCATCAATGATTACTTGAGTTTAATTGCTTAGTGTCTTACTATTATTCAGGCTACTATAAGAAAATACCATATACCAGGTAGTTTATAAACAACAGAAACTTATTTCTTAATAAGTTCTGAAGTCTGGAAAGGCCAAGATCAGAATGTGGCAAATTTGGTATCTGATGAGAGCCAGCCTTTTGGTTTTTAGTTGTTTCCTTCTCATGGGTCCTAACAGCAACAACAACAACAACAATTTTGGTGTACCAAAAGCCAATTTCTCCAAAGGACCCTAAGAAAAATGAGTTATATTTTGGCAACCACAAACGTTCATTTTTAAGCTTTATGCAACCCCTACCAATTTATCTATATTCTCATTATAAATAATATTTCTACATTTCTTGTATATTCCTTAAAAATTAAAATACTGAGAACCATTCTGCTAGTACAGTGATTGTAATTATGAATCACAGTGTGTATATTTCTAATACTAACTGAAATCATTGAACTCTTCCTTGCTAATGTAGGAAGAGTGCCAAAAATAAGATTTTTTTATGGGTAACTCCTAAGAAGTTTAAGAAAAAATATTTAGGAGAATTCTGGTCTCTTCAGTCCCTTAAAAGGAAACTAATCCCACTCATGAGGACTTCATTTTCATTATCTAACACCTCCCAAAAGCCATACCTCTGAATACTATCACCTGGAGGATCCATATTCAACCTATCAATTTGGGGATGGATAGAAACATTCAGATCATTGGAAGTATCTGCAGACAGAACTCAATTATTTTTCAAAGCTTGTTCACTGATAGAATTTCAAGATTAATTCTTTCGAAAGGAATTTTCAAGATTATAATCCTTAGAAATTTGAAACTAGCTGCCTCCTAGACTTTCCATTAATACAATCAATTGTTAATGATTAAGTCTGGATGTATATATTTGTGCTGTATTTGATATTTCAAAAGTGCCTTCCAAGTAGCTTCTGGGCAGTGTGAGGGCAGTGTTGTCAGAGAGCTCACTAATACAGCAGACTAGAAACAAGTACACTATAAAGGAGGTCGCAGTGTTAAATCACAGTGCAAGAGTACAATAATGAAAAGTACTTTTAGAGGCTATGTATGTTTTGTCACAAAAAAAGCCTGATGATATTTAATTTGATCTTAAACTTCCAAAAAATGGGATTCTTTATTCCATTCCTTCAAAAATGCAAAACAAAAATATTGTTGCACATTCTTTCCCTCATCCCCATCTTCACCTCCACACCTTGTTTCAGTCAAAATGAGCCTAATCCAATCTTGAGGCTTTAAATTCTGTGTAGAGTCTCTTGACTCCCAAAGTGTACCTCTGCTTAGACCTCTCACCTGAGTTCTAGACCATATATCCAACTGTATACATTTTACTTGGAAGTTTCTTAACAGTTTAGCCATTACCTGATCATGATTCCTGACCCCACCACTCTGAAGCTTCTCTTTGTCCAGGTTTCCATCATTTCTATTTAATATCACCACCATATATTATTGGTTTAGAACTGAAACCCCTGTGCCTCCCTTCTTTCCCTCAAACTCCACATCTAGTCCATCAGCAAGTCTTGTCATCTGTCTGGAATCTGACTGCTTCTCAATTTTGTCATTGTTAGTCTAAACCACCACTTTTACTAGGACTCTTCCCTCTTAAGCCCATTCTTCATGTAGCAGAGAGAATTATCAGCCAGATCACATAATTTCTTGGCTTCAAATCTGCTAACTACTCACTGGACAGAGAATACACACTCAGCTCTTTGCAGTGGGCTACAAAGAGCTCCATGCTCTCTCCAATTTCATTTCTCTCCATATCCCTAGTCCCCATCCTCATCCACCACCTGCCTTCCTGACTCTTGATGAGGATAAGCTCTTTCTCATCTCAACCTTGTGTTTGCTAGCCACCCTCCCACTTTCTACCAGAACATCGCTTGGCTCTTTCCTTATCATTCAGGTGTAACTTTTCATGACTACCTTGGCTGTGTCCTTCCCCTGTTACTATTATATAACTTTGTTTCTCCATCACATTTATTACTCTTGTAGATTATTCATTTGTCTACTATCTGCCTCCCTGACTAGAATGAAAACAGACTTTGTATAGCTAGTGTCTGGTACCTATATAGAAAGTACTCGGTAAGTACTTGTTAACTGATGATGTAGGTCTCATTTAATGTTTTCGTCCATCTGTCAAAGGCCTAAATGTCATTTGATTCATTCTTTTCACCTCCTCATCAATCTATCAAGTTTTCTTGATACTACCTACCAAATATCTTCCAGATCTGGTTTCTCCTACCACAACTAGGTCCTCATCTGTTCACTGGACTGTTATGAAATGATCAGTTTCTTTCCCAAATCTCTTTCTTACAAAAAGAGCAGCATGTTTTGTTACTTCTGCACTCAAAAACAAAAAAACCTTCAAATCTGCAGAGTAAAGCTTAAGCTTCAAACTCTGTCCCTTCCTTTGTGAACCTTTTTTTCTGTTCCTCCAACCAGGGACAGTCTCATTGTCTTCTTACATTTATGTTGTCTTTTAAGATTTGACTTTACTCTGAGTTTCTGGAAGGTGGGAACTACACCTTAATTAGCTTTATGGCCTCAGCAGCTCTCATACTGCTAGACATGTGGCGAGGCATAAATGCCCTGTCAATGATTTGTAGATGAATAAATGAGTAAATAAGAGATCCTCTTAGGAGTAAAATTCTTTGTTAAATTCTGTTTTCAACTATACATTATGAACACAAGAGTTGCATCTTTTCTCAGTGAAAAAAAATGTTTTTTCTTAAACTTCTTAGGAGTTACCCATAAAAAAATCTTATTTTTGGCACTCTTACTACATTAGCAAGGAAGAGTTCAATGATTTCAGTTAGTATTATATATACACACTGTGATTCATAAGTACAATTACTGTACTAGCAGAATGGTTCTCAGTATTTTAATTTTTAAGGAATATACAAGAAATGCAGAAATATTATTTATAATGAGAATATAGATAAATTGGTAGGGGTTGCATAAAGCTTAAAAAAGAACATTTGTGGTTGCCAAAATATAACTCATTTTTCTTAGGGCCCTTTGGAGAAATTGGCTTTTGGTACACCAAAATTTTTTTTGTTGTTGTTATTGGTGAACATATACATTGCCTACCATTTTCCAGGATTCAAATTAGATATGGAGGTGGGGAGGGTATGGACATGTGTAAGACTCAATGACTCTAAGAGATGCAAGAGTTCTTGTTCTATTAGTGGAAAAGTAGAAAGTTCAATGTCACTAGAATGTAAAGTAGAATAAAATAAATTCTTTGAATTCCATAACTACAAAGATAGCTATGAGCTTTCAATAAAGGAAGAAATAGCATTAGGGGGAGTCAAGAAAGGCCTTCAATGAGCTTTGAGTCATGAATATTTTTTCTAATTACTTATGTGATTAATTTTTATATGATTAAAATAAGTTCCTGGGAAATGGAGTCCTTTATTAAGAACATTTTGGAAATAGAGGCAAATGATACTATGAAACTGCTTTACATAAACTTCAGTGACAGTTCACAAAGGGTTAAAAGTAAAATGAAAATAACTTGGACTATTTTACAATGTAGTTTTAATGGCAGTTAAAATATTTTTTTAAGTAGTCTGTGATATTTTTTCTGATACTTTATAGCCCAAGTATTTAAAAACTGTCTTCCCAATCGAAGTACATCTCTCAAAATAATGGAAAATCGAGGAGAGGGAAGATGGCGGCGAGGGGAGTGCATTACCCCCGTGTGCTGCTTCACTGTGTGGGAGTATGACAAGTCAGGACGGCTAAAGGATATCTTGTTAGGAATTTCCAGCAATAGTGGGGTGCGCCGGAACCTGGAGGAAGGATTTCCATCGCATGAGGATCGGCTACGGGGACTCAAACGCGAGAGGTTTGTCGCACGGAGGGTAAAACTGCTTATTCAGCAAATCGCCCCGCGGCTAGAGTCTGCAAGGCGCGCTGGGATAGAGACGCAGGGTTACAGCGCTGCAGTTTCTGCCAGACGCGCAAGCACCGCACTCAGGGCTGAATTCTGGGTTCGAGACGGGGAAGGAAGCGGTCCATCTCGGTTCTCCACACCAGTCAGACCACAGAGGAGGCCAGCAGCCACCATGTTGGTAAACTGACGTCACCACACCTGTTTTTGACTGACCGCAGCTCATTCAGCCATAGAACAGGTAATTTCAGGCTGCAATTCGCCTGCGGCTTGCAGACAGATTGCTAGGGTTCAGCGCCTGGGGGCTTCTTAAAATCTGATCTTATCTGAGTGAACACGGAGCGCCGGGCGGCCGAGTCCCGGCTCCCGGAACCGTCCCGGAACCGCCCTGGCTCCGGGCTGCGGAGCCTGTGGAGGCTGCTTCTTGGACCCTGCTAATATCAGAGCAAACACGAAACACCAAGAAGCCGAATTCCAGCTCCCGGAACTGAGCCCGCGGGGACTGCTTCTTGGAGCTTACACTTATAGGAGCTTACACCGAGCACAGAGCGGCCGAGTCCCGGCTCCCGGAACCGTCCCGGAACCGCCCTGGCTCAGGGCTGCGGAGCCCGCGGAGGCTGCTTCTTGGACCCTGCTACTATCAGAGCATACACCAAACACTAAGCGGCCGAATTCCAGCTCCCGGAACTGAGCCCGCGGGGGCTGCTTCTTGGAGCCTACACTTATAGGAGCTTACACCGAGCACGGAGCGGCCGAGTTCCGGCTCCCGGAACTTCCCTGGCCAGGGGCTAGGAGCCTGCGGAAACTGCTTCTCGGTCCGGGTCCTGCTGAGGGCAGGTCAGGACTCACCCATTGCTTGGGTTGCCTGGCAAGGGGAACGAAATGCTGCCATTCGCATAGGATACCAACATGGCAGAGATCTGATGTCAGCAGAAAGCGGTGGAGGAGAGATCTTCATCAATACCAGCGGTGACATAAGCAGTTGGTCTCCTGGTAAGGGGGGTGAGGCTCAGTCACCCGAGTCTCCTCAATTTGTCCTCGAGCCAGAGGGAAGGAGCCGGGCCGCCGCCAGCCCCCGGAGCAGGCCCAGCGGCTCGCCAGCGTGGTGACCGCGTGACCCCAATTGGAGAGGGGGCGGAGCGGAGCCGCCACCCACACCCGCCAGGTGGGCAGACCCACGACCCAGTAGTACATGGGCGTGGTAGGAGGGGCAGGGCAGAGCCGCCCTTCGCGCTTGCAAGGTAAACAGACCTGTGACAGCCTGGCGGGTCAGGCCCAGTGGCCTGCCAGTGTGGTACACACGTCACCCCAACTCGAGTAGGGGCAGAGCAGATCCTTATCCCACGCCCGGATCAGGCCCTGCCGGTGTGGTGGTCACGTGACCCCAATTGGAGTGGGGGTGGAGCGGAACCGCCACCCGTGCCCGCAGGGTGAGCAGACCAGTGATCAACCTGCAGATCAGGCCCAGGGGTCCGCAGGCGTGGTAGGAGGGGCAGGGCAGATCCGCCGCCCGCGCCTTCAAGGTAGGCAGACCTACAACAGACCGGCGGATCAGGCCCAGGAGCCTGCCGGCGGGGTACAAACACCACCCTAATTGGAGTAGTGACAGAGCAGAGTCGCCTCCCCTGCCAGGAACAGACCCAGCATCCTGCAGGCGGGGTAGTCACGACACCCCAATTGGAGTAGGGGCAAAGCAGAGCCTCCACTCGTGCCCGAAAGGTGGGCAGATCTGTGACCGACCAGCAGGACAGGCCCAGTGGCCTGCTGGTACGACAGACATGTCACCCCAATTGGAGTAGGGGCAGAACAGAGCCGCCACCAGCTCCCAGAACAGGCCCAGTGACATGCCGGCGTGGTAGCCACGACACCCCAATTGGAATAAGGAGAGAGCAGAGCCGCCGCCCGCACCTGCAGGAAAGATACGCAAGCAGTATGAAAAGACAAGGAAAGAAAGGACCACAAGCAATGCAGGTCAACGCAACTTTAGAAGAGGTAACAGCTGCAGCAGATGGAATGTCAGATAAAGAATTCAGGATATACATGCTTCAGATGATCTGGAGTATCAAGGAAGACATTAAACAGCAAAATCAGACAATGAAAGATCACTTCGACAACGAATTACGCAAACAAATCCAGGAAGCAAAGGATCAACTATACAGGGAGATAGAGGTTATAAAAAACAAGCAATCAGAAATCCTAGAAATGCAGGAAGCAATAAACCAACTTAAAAACTCAATGGAGAATACTACCAACAGAGTAGAACACTTAGAAGATAGAACATCAGACAATGAAGACAAAGTATTTCAACTGGAAAAGAACATAGACAGCTCAGCAAGACTGTTAAGAAACCATGAGCAGAACATCCAAGAAATATGGGATAACATTAAGAGACCAAACTTAAGAGTCATTGGGATACAGGAAGGTACAGAGCTCCAAACCAAAGGAATGAGCAGTCTATTCAATGAAATAATACAAGAAAACTTCCCAGACTTGAAGAATGAGACAGAATCCCAAATCCTAGAAGCCTACAGGATGCCGAATGTGCAAAATCATAAGAGATCCACACCTAGACACATTATAATGAAGATGCCCAACATACAGAATAAGGAGAGAATTTTAAAAGCTACAAGAGAAAGGAAGCAGATTACATTTAGGGGCAAGCCAATCAGGATAACAGCTGATCTTTCAACACAGACTCTGAAAGCTAGAAGATCCTGGAATAACATATTTCAAACACTGAAAGATAATGGGTTCCAACCAAGAATTGTGTATCCAGCGAAATTAAGCTTCAGGATGGAGAATGAAATTAAAACCTTCCACGATAAACAAAAGTTTAAAGAATTCGCAGCTAGAAAACCATCTCTTCAAAACATCCTAGCCAAAGTATTACAGGAAGAGGAAATGGAAAATAACAATGAAAACCAACAGTGGGAGGTAGGACAGTAAAGGGGGGGGGAAACAATCAAAGAGGAAAACAAACAATGTTTAGTAACAGAAATAAACAAATATGGCTGGAAGAACAACCCATATCTCAATAATAACCCTAAATGTTAATGGCTTAAACTCACCAATTAAGAGACACAGGCTAGTAGAATGGATCACAAAACAAGACCCAACAATATGCTGCCTACAGGAGATGCATTTGATAGGAAAAGACATACATAGGCTGAAGGTGAAAGGTTGGGAAAAATCATATCACTCATATGGACTTCGGAAACAAGCAGGCGTGTCCATACTCATATCAAATAAAATAGATTTCAAGCCAAAGTTAATCAAAAGAGATAAAGAGGGACACTACATACTGCTTAAGGGAACCATACACCAACAAGACATAACAATCATAAATATTTATGCCCCAAACAATGGTGCAGCTATGTTCGTCAAACAAACTCTTCTCAAGTTCAAGAGTCTAATAGACCACCACACCATAATCATGGGAGACTTCAACACACCTCTCTCGCCACTGGACAGATCTTCCAAACAAAAGTTGAATAAGGAAACTATAGAACTCAATAACACTATTAATAACCTAGACCTAATTGACATATATAGAGTATACCACCCAACATCAAGCAGTTACACTTTTTTCTCAGCAGCACATGGATCCTTCTCAAAAATAGATCATATATTATGTCACAGGGCAACTCTTAGACAATATAAAGGAGTAGAGATATTACCATGCATCTTATCTGATCATAATGGAATGAAACTGAAAATCAACGATAAAAGAAGGAAGGAAAAAGCATACATCAATTGGAGAATGAACAATAGGTTACTGAATGATCAATGGGTTATAGAAGACATCAAGGAGGAAATTAAAAAATTCTTAGAGATAAATGAAAACACAGACACAATATATCGGAATCTATGGGACACATTGAAAGCAGTTCTAGGAGGAAAATTCATTGCTTGGAGTTCATTCCTTAAAAAAAGAAAAAACCAACAAATAAATGATCTCATACTTCATCTCAAAATCCTTGAAAAAGAAGAGCAAAACAACAGCAAAAGAAGTAGAAGGCAAGAAATAATTAAAATCAGAGCTGAAATTAATGAAATCGAAACAAAAGAAACAATTGAAAAAATTGACAAAACTAAAAGTTGGTTCTTTGAAAAAATAAACAAAATCGACAGACCCTTAGCGATGCTAGTGAAGAGAAGAAGAGAGAGAACTCAAATTACTAGCATACGGGATGAAAAAGGCAATATCACAACAGACACTTCAGAAATACAGAAGATAATCAAAAACTATTTTGAATCCTTATACTCCAATAAATTAGAAGATAGTGAAGGCATAGATAAATTTCTTAAGTCATATGATCTGCCCAGATTGAGTCAGGAGGATATAGAAAACCTAAACAGACCAATATCAATTGAGGAGATAGAAGAAACCATCAAAAGACTACCAACTAAGAAAAGCCCAGGTCCCGATGGGTATACAGCAGAATTTTACAAAACCTTTAAAGAAGAACTAATACCAATACTTTTCAAGCTACTTCAGGAAATAGAAAAGGAGGGAGAACTTCCAAATTCATTCTATGAGGCCAACATCACCCTGATACCTAAACCAGACAAAGACACTTCAAAGAAAGAAAACTACAGACCAATATCTCTAATGAACCTAGATGCAAAAATCCTCAATAAAATTCTGGCGAATCGGATACAAAAACATATAAAAAAAATTGTACACCATGATCAAGTAGGATTCATCCCTGGGATGCAAGGCTGGTTCAATATACGGAAATCAATAAATGTTATTCACCACATCAATAGACTTAAAAATAAGAACCATATGATCATCTCGATAGATGCGGAAAAAGCATTTGACAAAGTACAGCATCCCTTTATGTTCAAAACTCTAGAAAAACTAGGGATAACAGGAACATACCTCAATATTGTAAAAGCAATCTATGCTAAGCCTCAGGCTAGCATTATTCTGAATGGAGAAAAACTGAAGGCATTCCCTCTAAAATCTGGAACAAGACAGGGATGCCCTCTCTCTCCACTTCTCTTCAACATAGTTCTCGAAACACTGGCCAGAGCAATTAGACAGACGAAAGAAATTAAAGGCATAAAAATAGGAAAAGAAGAAATTAAATTATCACTATTTGCAGATGATATGATTCTATATCTAGCAGACCCAAAAGGCTCTACAAAGAAACTATTAGAGCTAATAAATGAATTCAGCAAAGTGGCAGGATTTAAAATCAACACGCATAAATCAAAGGCATTCCTGTATATCAGCGACAAATCCTCTGAAATGGAAATGAGGACAACCACTCCATTCAAAATATCTTCAAAAAAAATAAAATACTTGGGAATCAACCTAACAAAAGAGGTGAAAGACTTATACAATGAAAACTACAGAACCCTAAAGAGAGAAATAGAAGAAGATCTTAGAAGATGGAAAAATATACCCTGTTCATGGATAGGCAGAACTAACATCATCAAAATGGCGATATTACCAAAAGTTCTCTATAGGTTTAATGCAATGCCAATCAAAATCCCAATGGCATTTCTTGTAGAAATAGAGAAAGCAATCATGAAATTCATATGGAAAAATAAAAGACCCAGAATAGCAAAAACAATGCTAAGCAAGAAGTGTGAATCAGGCGGTATAGCGATACCAGACTTCAAACTATACTACAGAGCAATAGTAACAAAAACAGCATGGTACTGGTACCAAAACAGGCGTGTGGACCAATGGTACAGAATAGAGGACACAGAAACCAATCCACAAAACTACAACTATCTTATATTTGATAAAGGGGCTAAAAGCATGCAATGGAGGAAGGATAGCATCTTCAACAAATGGTGCTGGGAAAACTGGAAATCCATATGCAACAAAATGAAACTGAATCCCTTTCTCTCGCCATGCACAAAAGTGAATTCAAAATGGATCAAGGAACTTGATATCAAATCAGAGACGCGCCGTCTGATAGAAGAAAAAGTTGGCTACGATCTACAGTCGGTGGGGTCGGGCTCCAAATTCCTCAATAGGACACCCATAGCACAAAAGTTAATAACTAGAATCAACAAATGGGACTTACTCAAACTAAGAAGTTTTTTCTCAGCAAAAGAAACAATAAGAGAGGTAAATAGGGAGCCTACATCCTGGGAACAAATCTTTACTCCTCACACTTCAGATAGAGCCCTAATATCCAGAGTATACAAAGAACTCAAAAAATTAGACAATAAGAGAACAAACAACCCAATCAACAAATGGGCCAAGGACCTGAACAGACACTTCTCAGAGGAGGACATACAGTCAATCAACAAGTACATGAAAAAATGCTCAACATCTCTAGCTGTCAGAGAAATGCAAATCAAAACCACCCTAAGATACCATCTCACTCCAGTAAGATTGGCAGCCATTAGGAAGTCAAACAACAACAAGTGCTGGCGAGGATGTGGGGAAAAGGGTACACTTGTACATTGCTGGTGGGACTGCAGATTGGTGCAGCCAATTTGGAAAGCAGTATGGAGATTTCTTGGAAAGCTGGGAATGGAGCCACCATTTGACCCAGCTATTCCCCTTCTTGGTCTATTCCCTAAAGACCTAAAAAGAGCATGCTACAGGGACACTGCTACATCGATGTTCATAGCAGCACAGTTCACAATAGCAAGACTGTGGAACCAACCTAGATGCCCTTCAATAGACGAATGGATAAAAAAAATGTGGCATTTATACACAATGGAGTATTACTCTGCATTAAAAAATGACAAAATCATAGAATTTACAGGGAAATGGATGGCATTAGAGCAGATTATGCTAAGTGAAGCTAGCCAATCCCTAAAAAACAAATGCCAAATGTCTTCTTTGATATAAGGAAAGTAACTAAGAACAGAGTAGGGATGAAGAACAGGAGAAGAAGATTAACATTTAACAGGGATGAGAGGTGGGAGGGAAAGGGAGAGAGAAGGTAAATTGCACGGTAATGGAAGGAGACCCTCAGGGTTATACAGTGGAGGGGGTAGAGAGAGAGGAGGGGAGGGGAGGGGAGAGGTGGGGAGGGGGGAGGGTGGATGATGGGAAAGGCAGCGGAGCACAACAGACACTAGTATGGCAATTTGTAAATCAATGGATGTGTAACTGATGTGAATCTGCAATCTGTGTATGGGGTGAAGGTGGGAGTTCATAACCCACTAGAATCAAAGTGTGGAATATGATATGTCAAGAAATTTGTTATGTTTTGAACAACCCACAATAAAAAATTAAAAAAAAATAAATAAATAAAAATAAATAAATAAATAAAAAAAAAAAAAAAAATAATGGAAAATCTAAAATCTAGGCAGAATAAAATTTGGAAAGAGAGATCTGGCTTGGGCATCATGTTAATTTTTACAGAGTTGGATTATGCGATATTTTAATAAATGTATACAAAAGACCATCTATGAAAAGAAGCATTTATGTTTGTTTTAAGTAATTACTAGGATTTTGTCCTTTGTGCAATTAATATAGCATTCATTCCAGAAAATTGCAATTCCCCAAACTTCTTAAAAATTTGTCTCTTTTTCATTTCACTTTCTAAAGTAGTTTAGGATTTTGCTTAATGATGACTTAAATTAATTAATACTGTTTCTACCTTACAGTTCTCTATGTATGATCCTAAGATATTGTCATCTAAAATATGGTAACTTAAAACATCATTGAACTATATAGTCATCAAAACATAATTTTTCTCAAGTTATGTGTTAATCTGTGTTTTAGAAGCAGTGTTTAACAGAGTTCACCATACTTCTGATATGTACAGGATGAACTCCAACAAACCCATATTTGGGCTTTATTAAAATTGAAGTCATTAGACTCTAGTACTTGGGGGAAGAGTTATAATTGGAATTAATTATCCAATTAGAGGATTATCCACATCCTTATGTTCCTTCTTTGTTTCTTGTTGGCCTTCTGGGTAAATTTTGATAGTGAGTTGTAATGACCTTGTTACTACTTACTGCCTTCTGTAGTTTTTAGGAGCCTGTTACTTACAGCTCAAGGGGATAAACTCACAGACTCAGAAGGGAACTGGTTTTGATTTTTTTGCTGTTATGACTCATTTCTTAAGAGAATAAATGTTACAAGCAAGCAAATAGTCACACTATTCTATTTTTCAGTCCTGGAAAGTATTTTATATTGTGAAAACTGGAGCCATATTAGCTACCAATTAACTGGGAAACTTGTTCTTTTTGGCTTTGTAGGTATATTTGGGAAGTTGTGAATATGTAAGTTTCAACTTTTAATATAACTGTATCCAGTTTGGGTAACTATATATCTTAACCTAGTTTTAGCAAATATTTTATATTTATATGTTAATTGAACTTAAACTTCTTACATTTGTAATCACAAAAACTATTTCTAAAATTTGCAGTTATTTTTACTCTCCAATACTGAGGAATATTTTTATTTACTTATGGGTCTAAAGATAATCAAATATAAAAACAAGCCAATAAAAACTCCCCACAAAATCATAATTCCATTTGTGTATTTATTTTGAGTGATAACTAATTCACATATGCATATGGAGACACATATAAAATAATAACTAACAGATGGCATAGCTGCAAAGTAGGATTTATAAAGATTATTATCAGCTGGTGGTATTGAGATACTCCTGTGGTTATACTGACAGAAGACACAAAATTATTTATAGCTATAAACGTTGGCACTAATATCCCTCCAACTTCTGTTAACCAAAGTAGTTTATTGCATATTTAATATAAAATATACCTAACTTTTTAATGAAGACCCAACAGAACCCAATGGACAGTTTGTACAGAAAATTTAATAGATGATAGTTGCAAAACTCATAATTAACGTCATAGCAGTAACAAAAACCACTTTGCTAAAATCAGTAAGTGCATGATATTAGAGTCCCTGGGGGACTTTCCTATTTGTCCAGGTTATTTCAAGTACACTACTAAGTCTAGCCCACAATGGCCACTCTCTAATTCAATTGTAAACAAAAAAATTGAGTTCTTTTTAACTAGATAGGTATGGAAGCTTATTTATGAATAGTTAAGTTACATGTAGACTTTATAGTTCAGTAATTTAGGGAACAGAAGTTGTTATTTTGATTATTTAAAAACTTTTACTTTAACTTGAAAGTACTAATGGTATATATCTATGTAGTATAATGTGATGTTTGATATATGTCTACAATTTGGAATAATTAAATCAGGCTAATTGCAAATCTCAACTCACATGTTTATCATTTTTTGTTTGAAAACCTTAGAAAACATTATTTTAGCAATTCTGAAGTATACAATGCATTATTATTCATCATAGTCATAATTCAGCCACTAAAGCCTTGTCCTGTGTAACTGAAACTTTGTACCCCTTTGTCAATAGCTTCCCTTATTCTACTATCCCCCTTCCCCAGCCTAAAAGTTGACTTTTTTGAAAAGATATGGGTACACATAATAATGAAACCTGTTGGTTTTACTTCTAGTGTGTTTTCATATGTCCCTTATGTCTTTTCACAGAGCTGTGGGAGCCTTCAGACTGTAGAGACTAATTTCCTTGTTGTTTTTATTTCAGATTGTTACTAAAATAAAGAAAATATCCTTGAGCTTTGTGAATTCCGTATGATGTAGACTTTGGTAACCACTTCTTAAAGAGGGGAATAAAATTAGCCCATTAAATACTGGGTTCTGTTGTATGGGAAAGAATTGGGACTGGGTGTATCTGAAAAATGTGTATTAGAGGCCTTGAAAGGTAAAATGAAGGAGGCAGGTCTCAAGAATAATTTCACATGTAGTAAATGTTCAGCCGCTGGGTGCCAGGAGTTTTATTTTAAGAATATTTTAGTATTATATGTATATAAGCATACAAATTCAAAGTGTTGGAGGGTACAAAGATTATTTGAAAGTTGCGTATTCTCACAAGACTGTTCATAGTCTGAATACAGATATACTGATATTGATATTGAAGGCAGTGTAAATTGGTACAGCCGTTTTTGGAAAGCATTTTGGCAATAAGTATTAAGAGCTAAGAAGATATTAATATGATTTGACAATAATTCTACTTATAGGATTCTATTCTAAGAAAATAATTTTTTAAATCCACAAGTTTTATGTACAAAAAAGATGGCATATTCACTAAGTGGAATGTTTTTCAGTTTTCACAAATGACACTGATGATGAGCCTTTCAACAACAGATATTTGGTTTCATAATTTCAGTTAACAATATGATGTACAAAATTATATGCATTATGACTGCTACTTTGTTAAAAAAAACTGTGAAGAAAAATGATGATATAATACCTAAAAACATTAAGAGTAGGTATAATTGAGAGAATAGGTATATAGGTTAAATCATTCTTTCCAGTGTAATGAATGCATCTTGGCTTTTTCAAATTTTTATTTTTATTTTTTTAGTTATAGATGGACACAATACCTTTATTTAATATTTATTTATTTTATGTGGTTCTGAGAATCACACCCAGTGCCTCACACATGCCAGGCACGCACTCTGCCACTGAGCTACAACCCCAACCCTGTATCTTGGCCTTTAAATAATGATGTTGGTTATGAGAAAACAATCTGTTCACTCAAATAACAGTTTTTGTTTCATAGAAGAACTATTTGTGTGATAATCAAACAGTGGATTGAGATGATCTTTAAGGACATAATTTTGGCACTTTTCTGGCCTGGCTCATTTAGGGTTAAGATCTCTTAATTAGTTGATCACAGAGCATCACATCTGATCACATTTTGTCAAAACATCTGTTCCCTGTCACCCAGGGACTTCCCAGTAGAGAGAAGAGTGAGGTGATTTGGAGGTTATTCTTCGTGTCTCATTGGAAAATAGCCTGATCCAAACTTTTCTCCCTCTTGTATTATATTTCCCTTTCCCCTCACTTCCTCTTGTATGTAATTTTGTATAACCCTGAGAGTCTCCTTCCATTTCCATGCAATTTCCCTTCTCTCTCCCTTTCCCTCCCACCTCTCATCCCTGTTTAATGTTAATCTTCTTCTCATGCTCTTCACCCTACTCTGTTCTTAGTTACTCTCCTTATATCAAAGAAGACATTTGGCATTTGTTTTGTAGAGATTGGCTAGCTTCACTTAGCATAATCTGCTCTAATGCCATCCATTTCCCTGCAAATTCTATGATTTTGTCATTTTTTAATGCAGAGTAATACTCCATTGTGTATAAATGCCACATTTTTTTTATCCATTCGTCTATTGAAGGGCATCTAGGTTGGTTCCACAGTCTTGCTATTGTGAATTGTACTGCTATGAACATCGATGTAGCAGTGTCCCTGTAGCATGCTCTTTTTAGGTCTTTAGGGAATAGACCGAGAAGGGGAATAGCTAGGTCAAATGGTGGCTCCATTCCCAGCTTTCCAAGAAATCTCCATACTGCTTTCCAAATTGGCTGCATCAATTTGCAGTACCACCAGCAATGTACAAGTGTACCCTTTTCCCCACATCCTCGCCAGCACTTTTGTTATTTGACTTAATAATGGCTGCCAATCTTACTGGAGTGAGATGGTATCTTAGGGTGGTTTTGATTTGCATTTCTCTGACAGCTAGAGATGTTGAGCATTTTTTCATGTACTTGTTGATTGACTGTATGTCCTCCTCTGAGAAGTGACTGTTCAGGTCCTTGGCCCATTTGTTGATTGGGTTGTTTGTTCTCTTATTGTCTAATTTTTTGAGTTCTTTGTATACTCTGGATATTAGGGCTCTATCTGAAGTGTGAGGAGTAAAGATTTGTTACCAGGATGTAGGCTCCCTATTTACCTCTCTTATTGTTTCTTTTGCTGAGAAAAAACTTTTTAGTTTGAGTAAGTCCCATTTGTTGATTCTAGTTATTAACTTTTGTGCTATGGGTGTCCTATTAAGGAATTTGGAGCCCGACCCCACCGTATGTAGATCGTAGCCAACTTTTTCTTCTATCAGACGGCTTGATTTGATATCAAGCTCCTTGATCCATTTTGAATTAACTTTTGTGCATGGCGAGAGAAAGGGATTCAGTTTCATTTTGTTGCATATGGATTTCCAGTTTTCCCAGCACCATTTGTTGAAGATGCTATCCTTCCTCCATTGCATGCTTTTAGCCCCTTTATCAAATATAAGATAGTTGTAGTTTTGTGGATTGGTTTCTGTGTCCTCTATTCTGTACCATTGGTCCACCCGCCTGTTTTGGTACCAGTACCATGCTGTTTTTGTTACTATTGCTCTGTAGTATAGTTTGAAGTCTGGTATCGCTATACCGCCTGATTCACACTTCCTGCTTAGCATTGTTTTTGCTATTCTGGGTCTTTTATTTTTCCATATGAATTTCATGATTGCTTTCTCTATTTCTACAAGATATGCCGTTGGGATTTTCATTGGCATTGCATTAAACCTATAGAGAACTTTTGGTAATATCGCCATTTTGATGATGTTAGTTCTGCCTATCCATGAACAGGGTATATTTTTCCATCTTCTAAGATCTTCTTCTATTTCTCTCTTTAGGGTGCTGTAGTTTTCATTGTATAAGTCTTTCACCTCTTTTGTTAGGTTGATTCCCAAGTATTTTATTTTTTTTGAAGATATTGTGAATGGAGTGGTTGTCCTCATTTCCATTTCAGAGGATTTGTCGCTGATGTATAGGAATGCCTTTGATTTATGCGTGTTGATTTTATATCCTGCCACTTTGCTGAATTCATTTATTAGCTCTAATAGTTTCTTTGTAGAGCCTTTTGGGTCTGCTAGGTATAGAATCATATCATCTGCAAATAGTGATAATTTAAGTTCTTCTTTTCCTATTTTCATGCCTTTAATTTCTTTCGTCTGTCTAATTGCTCTGGCCAGCGTTTCGAGAACTATGTTGAACAGAAGTGGTGAAAGAGGGCATCCCTGTCTTGTTCCAGATTTTAGAGGGAATGCCTTCAATTTTTCTCCATTCAGAATGATGCTAGCCTGAGGCTTAGCATAGATTGCTTTTACAATATTGAGGTATGTTCCTGTTATCCCTAGTTTTTCTAGAGTTTTGAACATAAAGGGATGCTGTACTGTGTCGAATGCTTTTTCCGCATCTATTGAGATGATCATATGGTTCTTATTTTTTAGTCTATTGATGTGGTGAATAACATTTATTGATTTCCGTATATTGAACCAGCCTTGCATCCCAGGGATGAATCCTACTTGATCATGGTGCACAATTTTTTTGATATGTTTTTGTATCCGATTCGCCAGAATTTTATTGAGGATTTTTGCATCTAGGTTCATCATAGATATTGGTCTGAAGTTTTCTTTCTTTGAAGTGTCTTTGTCTGGTTTAGGTTTCAGGGTGATGTTGGCCTCGTAGAATGAATTTGGAAGTTCTCCCTCTTTTTCTATTTCCTGAAGTAGCTTGAAAAGTATTGGTATTAGTTCCTCTTTAAAGGTTTTGTAAAATTCTGCTGTATACCCATCCGGTCCTGGGCTTTTCTTAGTTGGTAGTCTTTTGATGGTTTCTTCTATTTCCTCGATTGATATTGGTCTGTTTAGGTTTTCTATATCCTCCTGACTCAATCTGGGCAGATCATATGACTTAAGAAATTTATCTATGCCTTCACTATCTTCTAATTTATTGGAGTATAAGGATTCAAAATAATTTTTGATTATCTTCTGTATTTCTGAAGTGTCTGTTGTGATATTGCCTTTTTCATCCCGTATGCTAGTAATTTGAGTTCTCTCTCTTCTTCCCTTCGCTAGCATGGCTAAGGGTCTGTCGATTTTGTTTATTTTTTCAAAGAACCAACTTTTAGTTTTGTCAATTTTTTCAATTGTTTCTTTTGTTTTGATTTCATTAATTTCAGCTCTGATTTTAATTATTTCTTGCCTTCTACTTCTTTTGCTGTTGTTTTGCTCTTCTTTATCTAGGATTTTGAGATGAAGTATGAGATCATTTATTTGTTGGTTTTTTTCTTTTTTTAAGGAATGAACTCCAAGCAATGAATTTTCCTCTTAGAACTGCTTTCAATGTGTCCCATAAATTCCGATATGTTGTGTCTGTGTTTTCATTTATCTCTAAGAATTTTTTAATTTCCTCCTTGATGTCTTCTATAACCCATTGATCATTCAGTAACCTATTGTTCATTCTCAGAGTGATTCATGATTTTTTCCTTCCTTCTTTTATTGTTGATTTTCAGTTTCATTCCATTATGATCAGATAAGATGCATGGTATTATCTCTACTCCTTTATATTGTCTAAGAGTTGCCCTGTGACATAATATATGATCTATTTTTGAGAAGGATCCATGTGCTGCTGAGAAAAAAGTGTAACTGCTTGATGTTGGGTGGTATATTCTATATATGTCAATTAAGTCTAGGTTATTAATTGTGTTATTGAGTTCTATAGTTTCCTTATTCAACTTTTGTTTGGTAGATCTGTCCAGTGGTGAGAGAGGTGTGTTGAAGTCTCCCATGATTATTTTATGGTGGTCTATTAGACTCTTGAACTTGAGAAGAGTTTGTTTGATGAAGATAGCTGCACCATTGTTTGGGGCATATATATTTATGATTGTTATGTCTTGTTGGTGTATGGTTCCCTTGAGCAGTATGTAGTGTCCCTCTTTATCGCTTTTGATTAACTTTGGCTTGAAATCTATTTTATTTGATATGAGTATGGACACTCCTGCTTGTTTACGAAGTCCATATGAGTGATATGATTTTTCCCAACCTTTCACCTTCAGTCTATGTATGTCTTTTCCTATGAAATGCGTCTCCTGTAGGCAGCATATTGTTGGGTCTTGTTTTGTGATCCATTCTACTAGCCTGTGTCTCTTAATTGGTGAGTTTAAGCCATTAACATTTAGGGTTATTATTGAGATATGGGTTGTTCTTCCAGCCATATTTGTTTATTTATGTTACTAAACATGGTTTGTTTTCCTCTTTGATTATTCCCCCCCCCCTTTACTGTCCTACCTCCCACTGTTGGTTTTCATTGTTATTTTCCATTTCCTCTTCCTGTAATGTTGTGCCGAGGATGTTTTGAAGAGATGGTTTTCTAGCTGCAAATTCTTTTAACTTTTCTTTATCGTGGAAGGTTTTAATTTCATCTTCCATCCTGCAGCTTAATTTCACTGGATACACAATTCGTGGTTGGAACCCATTTTCTTTCAGTGTTTGAAATATGTTATTCCAGCATCTTCTAGCTTTCAGAGTCTGTGTTGAAAGATCAGCTGTTATCCTGATTGGCTTACCCCTAAATGTAATCTGCTTCCTTTCTCTTGTAGCTTTTAAAATTCTCTCCTTATTCTGTATGTTGGGCATCTTCATTATAATGTGTCTAGGTGTGGATCTCTTATGATTTTGCATATTCGGCGTCCTGTAGGCTTCTAGGATTTGGGAATCTCTCTCATTCTTCAAGTCTGGGAAGTTTTCTCGTATTATTTCATTGAATAGACTTCTCATTCCTTTGGTTTGGAGTTCTATACCTTCCTGTATCCCAATGACTCTTAAGTTTGGTCTCTTAATGTTATCCCATATTTCTTGGATGTTCTGCTCATGGTTTCTTAACAGTCTTGCTGAGCTGTCTATGTTCTTTTCCAGTTGAAATACTTTGTCTTCATTGTCTGATGTTCTATCTTCTAAGTGTTCTACTCTGCTGGTAGTATTCTCCATTGAGTTTTTAAGTTGGTTTATTGCTTCCTGCATTTCTAGCATTTCTGTTTGTTTGTTTTTTATAATGTCTATCTCCCTGTATAGTTGATCCTTTGCTTCCTGGATTTGTTTGTGTAATTCATTGTCGAAGTGATCTTTCATTGTCTGATTTTGCTGTCTAATGTCTTCCTTGATACTCCAGATCATCTGAAGCATGTATATCCTGAATTCTTTATCTGACATTCCGTCTGCTGCAGCTGTTACCTCTTCTCAAGTTGCATTGACCTGCATTGCTTGTGGTCCTTTCTTTCCTTGTCTTTTCATACTGGTTGCGTTTCTTTCTGCTTGGTGAAACTGTTGTGTTTTTGAAATGTTTTTTCCCCTGTATATTTATATTGCTCTTGTATAGTTGAAAAGTCTCCCTTGCAGGGTCAGGCGGCGGTCTGCCTACCTTGCAGGCGCGGGCGGCAGCTCTGCTCTGCCCCTCCTCCAATTGGTGTGAGGTATCGACCACGCCTGCGGACCCCTGGGTCTGTTCTGCTGGTCGGTCGCAGGTCTGCCTACCTTGCAGGCGTGGGCGGCGGCTCTGCTCTGCCCTTACTCCAATTGGGGTGTCGTGACTACCACGCCGGTAGGTCACTGGGCCTGTTCCGGGCACGGGCAGCGGCTCTGCTCTGCCCCTACTCCAATTGGGGTGATGAGTGTACCACGCCGGCAGGCCACCGGGCCTGATCCACCGGTCGGTTGCAGGTCTGCCTATCCTGCAGGCGTGGGCGGCTGCTCTGCTCTGACCCCCCTCCAATTGGTGTGACTTGTCTACCACACCCGCGGACCGCTGGGCCTGTTCCGGATGCAGGCCGAGGCTCTGCTCTGCTCCTACTCCAATTGGGGTGACGTGCCTACCACCCCGGCCGGCCGCTGGGCCTGTTCTACCGGTCGGTCACAGGTCTGCCCACCTTTCGGGCACGGGTGGCGGCTCTGCTCTGCCCCTACTCCAGTTGGAGTGTCATGACTACCACGCCGGCAGGTCGCTGGGCCTGTTCCGGGCATGGGCGGCGGCTCTGCTCTGCCCCTACTCCAATTTGGGTGATGTGTGTACCACGCCGGCAGGCCACTGCGCCTGATCCGCCGGTGTGTCGCAGGTCTGCCTACCTTACAGGCATTTCTGATTTCTTTACCCATTGGACCACAGTTAGATTATTGCATTGTCATTTAAACAGAAGTTTTATTCCCTGATGTGTTTATTCTCTTATGCAAGATCAAGATATCTTTTGGGATGATAATTTTGTAGAATACATTTCTCCATCCTTTATTTTCATCTAAATTGCTGGGTAATATAATAGATTAAAAGTATACGTTTGCTGGACTCCTTTGCTGATTAAATGTATCATTTAGGAACAGTCCTAAACTTCCCTTCAAATTCAGTTCTTAGTCTGTGAAGTAAGTGGGTTAGATGCCATGTCTGAGATTTTTTTTCTCTCCAGAAGTCATAGCTGTTTACCTCTTGGAAAGGGAACTGAAGTTTTGCCAAATAGTGATCTTTTGGGGGTGGTTCTGGGGATCTGAACCTAGGACCTCATACATACTAGGCAAGTGCTATACTACTGAGCCTCCAAACCCCTCTTTTTACACTACCACTTCATTTGGGTGGGGAGCTGGGAGTTGGTGTATAATAAGGAGGTCTTAGGCCTTGATTAATCATGCTTTATGCTTGTTAGAAAGGAACAGTCCCAACAATTCTTGTAGGTAAATTGTCAGACTGCAAAAATCACTTCAATGATTGATCCTTGCTTTCACTAACATAGTCCATATTGGGGGAATGATACATTCAGCTGCTGGTAAAGAACAATTAAAACAGTCACTCATTATTATTTGTTTATGTCTACCAACTCTTGACTTTTACATTTGAACATCAGATTAGCATAGATTATTTTGCCTGAAACACCGCCAGGATTAATTAAAATAAGGTCTGCTTATCAAGTTTGTAAAGGTCTTTTCCATAATTTCAAATTTATACATTTTTGTTACCAGTGCATCTGTTTCCTAATTTCAGTTTTGCCAGAGAAAAAAATTATAATCAAAAGGTCATAATTCTGATTCTTCTGGCTTCCATTGAGTTTAACTAGCACACTGAAACATAATGTTCATTCATCGTAGTCAGTAGACCAGACCATGTGAGGTATATGAGAGCTGCCCCTGTTTCCATCCAAAATGCACATATGGTGTGGGTAAGGCATTAATATGAGTTGTATGCAATGTTTCTGCTCATGTACACAGTCTGTTGCTCAGCACCAATTATTCCCTGCCAGAAACCTGCTAACCTGCTGCTTTTGTAGCTCTGCTTCAAATGACCACAGTGGTTATTTATTTATCTTTAGCAAGCTTTGTTTGTTAGTTATATAATTTAACCTACTTTATCTGTTGATTGATTGTATTGATTGCCATTAGAATCAAAGAACTGAAACCTTGTTATTGCATTGCATGGAGCTGCAGTAGATCCAATATATGTGTTAAATATATGTTTAAAAGAACGAACCAAAATGTGAAAATACTAGGTTTTTTTTCTTGCTTAATATAGTTTTCTGTCTCCAATTTAGAAGTTATTATTTTAAAAAAACTTATTCAATATTCTGTTTGTATTTTGGTAGTTATTACTGTTATTATTGCTAGTTTTCACTTTTGTAGGTTTAAAAAGGCTTAAAAGCCACAAAATCAGCAGGGTGAGAGGTCCATGTTGGGAGAACAACTGTTCCCTATTTCCCACAGCCATCCTTTTTCTAATCCTCCGTCGTTTAATTAGTAGCAAATGGTCCTTATTTTATCCTGCTTTGGTTCATATTACAGTCGTAACTTCTAGAGACTATATAGAGAGTTTAAAGTACAACCATGTTTGTGATGGCTTCACACAACTAGAGATTTCTTCTTGAAGGATAAATTCCATCTGAATTTTCAGGTAATACAGAAGTAGCATGCAGGTATGTACTTGGTCTAGTTGACATTATCTGGATGTTCCATTTTGAACCTTACTGAAGATTCATAGAACTGAATGAATACACAGAAAAAAATATACTTGAATTAATCTCTGCTATATTTACTTAGGTTTTACATTCCTTTCCAGACCTAGCAGGCCCCATTCCTTACTGTGTGGCAGGTTTTCTGTGTTCTTCCTACCTGTTCAATAATTGAGGTGAATTTTTACCCATATAAGGACTATTTAATGTCTGCTTTTGGGCTTTCGTATTCTCAGGAACATGTCTTTCACACATCATCTTTTAAATTAGTTACAAAATCATTATGAGTGTGAACTCATAAGTTTTCTCTAAAAGCAGTTATATAATAGACATATACATGTACTAGAACCTCCTAATGTAAAAGCTGAAAGTCATATTTTTTTAAGTAATAGCAACCTGCATTTTCTGTACCTTTTTGTGCCACTTGAAAAGAGAGAAAAAGGCTGGCACATAATGTACACATGAGTACAGTGACAGTGGACTGAAGTACCATTTACATAATAAGACAAGCCCAGGAAAACTTCCTCAGAACTTCTTATCTGACAAGAGTCAGCAAAGGGGTTGTATAACCTAAATTACTTATGTTGGTGACTGTCAGAGAATAGTTGGAGGAGCAGCCAGTTTATTGGTCCTTCAAGATATTCTGGGATTTATTACTAGCTCGAGCTAGCCCATCAGATAGCTGTATATGTATACCACATTGCCTTGGTCCTTCACAGATTGCCCTCCCCAAAGTGTTTTTCAGTTTGAGTAACTGTGAGAAACTGTTGTGTGGAATACTCTCTGACATTTATCGTGGAAGTCTTACAAAGACATAGTCTCCCACATTCCATAATTTCTCCTTTGTGAGGTCCCACTCAGGTCTTCTGATTTCTTATTGCTTTTGTACTAACTGAAAATGTTTAATTTTTCCTGAAGTAGTAATAGTCTCTTTTCTTCACAGTCATAGTGAATTTTGTATCTTAGCATTTTTTCTATTTTCCTTTGGCTAGGAGGAAACTCAGACCTCAATTTACAATTAATCATTTAGGACCTGATGGAATATGTATTTGCATACTTTATTTTCCTTTTACCTGGTGATCTTGTTCTTTATTTTTCCTGGACATAATTTTTAAATTTACTGTGAATCTTGCTAGCTGCTTGCGATTCATTTTGTAGAGGAAAGGGTTGAAACATGCACATATGAATTTTTTGAAATAGTTATGTAAAATAAATTTGTATTTGAACTCTTTTTATTTTAATAGATTATAAGTAATATATACATACCCAGCAATTATAATTTTCTTTTGCTCAGCTCTTTAAAAAAAATCATATGAGAGAAAAACATGTGTATAAGTTTTTACTTTGAGACTATGTGTAACATACCTTAACCTCCCATGCCTGAGTGAAGTCTACCAATTGGCTCACACACTGATCTCCAGTTTAATGTGTTTTCTTCAGAGTATTTGTTGACTGCTTGATGCAGGTGAAAGCAGTTTACTTTCCAGGTCATCAACCTGATCCAACTGTTTTCGTGTGGGAAGTATGCCAGGTAGCTGCAACTCTCGCTGCTTGCCATATCAGTTACTTTGGGGTCTCCTTCTACATACACTTTTTCTTCTAATGATGTAGCTATACTTTCTAGACAGTGTACCACTTGGATTTTAGGCTTCAGTATAGAGGATGGAGGAAAAGTAACTAATTAAGTTAAAGGTAGATATTATTTTAGTATTAATAGTTCTTCACAGTAGCAAACTCATAGAACCCTTGCAATACCATACTATAGAAAGCTGCAAAAATACAAACTTTATCATCAGATACACGTGGAGTTTGACCTCACCTTATATGGTGCTTTTGACAAAGCACTTAGCCTCTCAGATCTTTATCCATTTGCTGTAAAATGGGAAATGATGCTATTTCTCTTACAGGTTATTGTATTAAATTAGCTAATATATAAAATTTATTTATGCTTATGTACATAGTGTCTGATATGTACTAGACAATAAGTGTGTCATTTTAAATTTGAAGAAAATTATGGTTGATGCCTTGCAAATCATGTCAAAGTAGGGTGAAAGGTTTTAAATCAGTTAGAAATTCTACTCAGCTGAGAGTTACAGAGATTTGAAAGGCAGTGCTTTGATTTCAGGACTTATTTTTTCCATATGGTGAGAAGTCTGGCAGAAGGTGGCTGAAGAATTGGTTCAGGAGCTCAGGGGTGCTAAGATCAAGTTCTCTGACTCTCTTTTCTCATCCTTGCAAGATAGCTATTGCAGCTTTAGCTATTACATCCACATCCAGGAAATTAAAAGGTAGAAGACAGCAAAAAGAGAATAAAAGTACCTGTGTCTAGAAAATTCCCAGAAATCTCTAACAGTGTTTTTATTAGACATAGACAAGTTGTGTCACATGAACCCCCTGGTGACAAAGGAGCCTGGGAAAATGTTTTCTAGACTGATAGTTTGCTCCCACCAGCAAGATTAGAGACCCAGTAATGAGGACAAAAGGAAAGGTGAATATTAGATTGTAAGCAATCTCTGATATAATATCAACCTTTTTTGTTTTTAGAAGCTTCATTTTTCCAACGGTAGACAGCTTGGGGGCAGGGGGACAAGTAGAGACAAATAGCCATTGGTGTTAAAGATTCTATTTGTAGGCAGGAAGTCTTTGAGTATTCAACAAGGGTGGGGATATAAAAAATTAAGCATGGTACTGGTAGGTATTTTATATACATTATCTCATTAATATTCACAGGTGAGATAGACAGTATTATCTATGAATTTTATTGGGGTAAGGCTCAATAATATCAATCCCCAAGGTCACAAAAGTACACAGAAATCAGATTTGCATCTCTAACTGACTTAAAAACCTTTGTTTTATACCATACAGCTTTCCTGCCTCCATTATCTAAATAACCCTGAAGAAACCTTCTGTTGCACTTTACTTTTGTTTTCCATAGTGCCTTCTACAACTGAGGTCCACAATCACTGGATGTTAGCTTAACTGAATTGTGTGTAGAATTAAACTGAGCATTATGTAAAGGATTGCTGCTGGTGGTCGCTGAAGGCTATTTCCATCTCATCACCACCTTTCAGAGCCTTGGATTTTTACCTTCAGAATCAGTAGCACCTGGACCATTCCTTGGGACAAAGGGAAGGTGGCAAAGCCGCAGTGACCAGTCTCAGAGATCATAAATCCAACGTTGAAAGCATACAGAATGACAGCATGGAGACAAATACCTTCTCAAATCAGAAGGCAGGGAATTATCCTTGACTTCTTCTTCCTCTGCTCTCAACCCAGTTGATCAACAACTCACTTCATTATACCTCCTCTGCCTACCTCACTTAGCTGTCCTTTCCTCTCTCCCCGCTGCAGCTGTAGTACTTCAGCTGTCTTTGACATGGACTTGCTGTCTTTGACATGAACTATTGATTGCAAAGAGTTTCTGTAATGACCCCTGATCCCCATTTTTACTTTAGTCACTCCATTTACCCTCATTTTGGCTATCTTAATTGATGGTATCAGAGGCTCTTTTTGTCTGACATGCATGGCCCTTCATGATCTGGTCCTGGCCCTCAGTATTGACATCCAAGTCAGTTCTGTGTCACCATGCAGAATTTCTAACATATCTTGAGCATATTCCTGTCTTCTGGAGTTTTTATGTATGTGTAATTTTTATCCCTTTCCTAGAAAGCTTTTTTTATCCCATACCCATCATATTTACTTGGCAAATTCTTATTCATCCTTCAAACCTCTGCTCAAATATTCCTTCTTGACTCCATCTTTGTCTCCCCTAGGCAGTGTAAAGTCCTCTCTTTCTCCCTTAGCAATTTGTATATGTCTTTGTGCCATGACCAGGAGTGTCATGAAGTGGAGATCCAGTTTGATTCATCATTGTGTTCCCTTGTGCCTAGCACTGTGCATGATATGTAGCAGTCATGTAATAAATGTTGAACATTTGATCTGTGCAGGGACACTTAGATTAGACCAAAGATGGAATAATTGCTGCTAGCCCCAGTAGCTGTAATTGTGGATAAGTTCCTTACTTTTCAATACTAGAATAGTGGGAGTATATTTGTAAATTACTTCATCTCTCTGAATTGAATTCTTCTTGCCACAGTCTGGCTGGGCACAAAATCACGAGCCACCACACAGCTTGTAGATTCAAACAGCAACTCTTTTATTCCCGAACTCACACCGGCACTCTATAAACACGTTCTGGGGAAATCCACGTTCTCTGCCCAAATCCACCCCCACTGGGCTTCTGTCTCCCAAAAAATACTGTCTGAATCCCGTGAGAACTCAAGGGGAACTCAGGCAGCAGGATACGCCCTATTCCCAGCAGGAATAATCTTAAACCTTAAACCTGGAACCTAAACCGGGAACGCCCTAAACCCGATTATCCTAAACCGGGAACACCCTAAACCCGGATCCGCCCTGGTCCTTGAGCAAGGTCACCTACATGCAATGTCACTGCAAAATGTCCTATTTCCACGAGTCCTTCCACTAAGCAACATGGGGTACGCTGGCAAGGAAATTGTCATACCTACTTGGCTAATGGCTCCCAGCACTTCTCATCAATTTCTTTACAGTTCCTGTTAATTTTTCAGATTATCTTTAATCATTCCTCTTATGCTAGCTGAATGATAATTCTGATTTCCAAATCCTTAAGTAAGTTCTGCCTCTCTTGTCCAAAATTCAGCCTGCCACAATTATTTTATATTGATTATATATTAATCCTTTCCTCAAAACTCAGTAGTATTTGGAATTTTTTTTCCATTTATCTCTACTGTTTTGGCATTGCTTCCTAACTGAAGACACATTTTAAATGGTATTTTTTAAATGATTAAAAATTGTTATTTCTTTTTTTTTTCAGCCACAATTCCTAAAGATCTTTCTGTATGTGTTTTGCCTCCATAACACAGGACTTTGAAGTTTGCAAAATAAAGTAATAAGCATCTGAATATTTTCTTCAAAACATGAATATATTGCTGCTTCTTAACTGTTTAATCTTCAGTTTTTAATACATCAAATAATGTTTACATTTAGTAGTTACTTATATTGTATTGTCCTCTTTTGACAAGTCACAGGTAACTTACTGGTGGAATGTAAGATTTTTTTGGTTCTTTGGTACCGAGGATTGAACCCAGAGCACTTAACCAATGAATCACATCCCTAGCTGTTTTTTCTTTTAATATTTTATTTAGAGACAGGCTTTTACTGAGTTGTGTAGGGCCTCACTAATTTGCTGAAGTGGCTTTGAACTCACAATCCTCCTGCCTCAGCCTCCCAAGCCATAGGAATTATAGATGTATGCCAAATGTAAGATTCTTGAATGCTGCATAATTGTGATTTCTGAAGGGGCTTTATAAGTATGGTGGTAGTAGGACCTACACTTAAACTGAAGGGTCACAGAATATAAAGTTACTTTGTCACAAAAAGATTTGCATTTTATCATTGCCTAACTAAAACCTGTTTAGCTTGGTTAATAAATTATAATTTTCAAGCTTCTCATCCAAGTACATTTTTGAAATATCAAATTATTCCATTTGTTTCAGCAAATATTTCTCAAGCACCTGTTTTGGACAAGGCTCTGTTAAACATTGTCCTCTTTGTCTAAAAATTTCTGGATTATTACTGTGCCAAAGATTGTGGTTGAAACAATGCATTATACTTTTTCAAAACTCATCATATCAAGATCAAGACATTTGACCATAATTGATCTCCAGGATTGAAATCTATGTCTTTTAGAGATAATTGTCACTGAGGTAGGCTAACTATTAATTAACCAAATTAATCAGTTAACCATACCACTGCTTTCCTCAATAGAATTAAGTGGTAAGAAGTTTTTAATGCAGAAAAGTTGTGATAAGAGAGGGTATGAGATCTGAAAATTTAGATAAAATTACAGAAAAGTTACACATTTAAAGCATACTATGGAGATATTTGTTTTTTTCTGACATATTTAACTTACTACTAATCTCATTATAAGTGATTTAGATGAATATTCCATTTGTATCTCAAGTTCTTTTTAGGTGTTTACTGTAAAATCTGTAACACTCCTAATTTCTAGTATATTGCCTGAGATGTAAGTTAATTGAAAGCTGAAACTTGAAATTAAAATTTTCTAACAATATATCAAAAGAGAAAAGTGAACTATATTTCATTTTTAAAATATTACAGCTTTGAAATTTTGAATATTCAGATTTGAGGATTAAATACTGATAACTGCTCTCACTTATACTAATGTTCATCTTTGCTTTAGATGACATGTAGGGTCTCCTTTAAGTCACAAGCCCTTGGGCTGTCTTTTGTAGTTTCATAAGGACCAAAGAGCTTATTAGCTTAGAATTTAAAGTATTTTGGTACTTATCTGTTTTTAGTTATTCTTTTTTTTTTTTAATTTTTTTTCAAACCGTTTTCATGAGAATCTACAGTTCTTACAAATTAGTCATAATCCAGTTTGGATTTAGTAATTATGTAAATCACTACCTTGAAACATTGTTTTATTCAAAAGTTAGCAAATGGTAATGATATATTTTAGTGTATGTTGGCTAATGTGACTGATAATTGGATGCTCAAAGAAAAATTAAAATTCCTTTGGCAAGTAACCAGGAAAAACAAGTTGTTTAGTATAGAAATACTTGTTATAAAGAAAATTAAATGTGGCTTTTTTTTCCAGATTCAATCCCTGTTTTCAGTAGTATAGCTTTTTTGTACTTTGAAGTCTACTGTGTTCATTAAAACAAAAGAATAACTAACCCCACTACTGGTTTGGTACTGACTCACAGGAAAACATTAATAATTAAAACAAGACTTGTGTGTGTGTGTATGTGTGTGTGTGTATGTGTGTGTGTGTGTGTGAGTGTGTGAAATTTTAACTACATTGCCTAATGTAGTCTCCACTTGAAATGTGTTTGGTCTGAATTCAGAGGTAAAATACATACTGGGTTTCAAAGCATGATATGAAAAAAAGATATTGCCAAGATAATATTTCTGACATATTGTGTTAAAAACAGAACATTAAAATTAATTTCACTCATTTCTTTTAACTTAATGTGGCTACCAGAAAATTTTAAATTACACGTCTCACCTTCAAGATGTATTGAACAATGCCAGGCTAACAGATTAAAAAATTCTTAATATATTCAGTAAATGTTAGATATCTACAGCATGTTTGATTCAGTTTTTAATCTCTTGAATAGTCAGTTATTTTGCAATTATTCTTTTACTCTTTTCCAGGGCTCCAAGTTGAAGCAGTTGTTCTTAGGAATCACCAACCCCAACTCAATTGACTGACAGCAATCCATAGAAAGTTATGGAAGGCAAACATGACATTTTATTGTTAAACAACCAAATTAGTGAGCTATACCTTCTATTTCCCTACTTTTTAACCTTCTCCCTGGTGGCTGTTATGCAGTTTTAAATATTTAGTTGATGTTTATGATAACTTGTATTCATTTAGATTTGTGTTTCCAGGGACTATTCAATTCATATGTCACCATATGCCTTAAATTATTATATGTCATAAATTACCAGGTTTGGAGTCTACTTAAGATTCTTGAATATTATTGTCACTTATTATGTTATTACATATTATTACTGATAATAATATCAATAACCAAAATCAAGTTTTTAAAGATCTCAGCCAAAGGAGAACTTTCATGTTATAGAGACTAGGAGGCAAGCATTTATTAGTAATCAGCCTCTCTTTTTCAATGGGGTTTAACCATTTCCTCTGTGGAAATCAAAAAAGTTAAAATTTGTGTGTCTTTTATTTTAAAACCTTTAATTTATGAATCGATTTTGACAGCAATTTAAAGGTTTTAGAGCACTACTATAAGTAGAATGAAATCATATTAGGGCAAATAGAAGCAGTTGGGTAAATATTGATAATAATGAAATCTGTAAAGTCATTCTATGAAGATAAATGGAATACTTGAATTAGTCATATGCTTTTCTAAAAATGTAATAAGTTCATCTGTTCAAAAAAAAAAAAAGAACCTCAAGACTGGTAGTTTTCTTTTTAATGCCTTTTATCTTTGGCAATCTTTGTATATCATGCAAAGGATTATACAGTTAGCAGGAAGTAAGAGAGTGCTTTTTAAGTTTTATGAATAAGGGCTCTTTTTTCTTTGAGTGATATGCATGCAGGGTGGACGTTTGTATCCCACCAGCAGACAGACTATTTGGTATCTACTCTATAAGTAGCTCCAGTTTATATCTGTACCTTAATGAGAAAAGGGTTCTGTAAGAAATAAAAGCAACCTTAAAATACATTTTAAAAAAATAGCCACAATGGTTTAGCATAAATGCAACAAAATTTCCAGATTTTAAGTTAGGCATTCTACCTTGCCCTGGAATCCAGAGATGCCCCTGTTATCCTCTATTTCTGGCAGTCAATTGAGGACATATTAGGAAGACCCCTGTGAAAACATGAAAACTTTTTTTGGGTTGTCTTTTATTTCATTTATCATGAAACTATGTTTTGTTAAAAACATTTTTAAGTGGCATGTCTTTAGAAAAGTTCTTATGCGTTTACATTCTTATGGGCTGCTTGCTTTTCAGAAACATCTTTGAGGTTGGAGTACTTATGACATGTCAATGAACATTATTTATGCTTTCTTTAAAGTGTTAACATTCTATTTTATTAATTATGAGCATCCCTTTCTCCTTGATGTTTTAAACAGGGTATTTAAAGATGAGGTCTCAATATTGTTGGAAAGGTTTTTATAACTTACTAATCATTTAAGTTCTCATTTTTATATTGTTGTGCTTTAAAATTCCCTCATATGTAGATAATAGCATTCCCTATTGCATAGAGGAAGCCAAAGTGCCACTCAAAAAGATAAATAGATCTTTAATTCAGCTAACTTTTTCACCCTAAGATGCTACCATAACTAGGATTACCAGATATAGCAAATGAAAATCCTTGATGCCCAGTTAAATTTGAATTTCAGTGAACAGATAATTTTTACTATAGTTTGTCCCAAGAAATATTTAGGTCATATTTAGACTTATATGTTTGATTTGAGGACCCTAAGCATAACTCAGCACTCTTATTAACTCAACTCCAGAGTCTGGCAGATGTTCTGCTTTGCGCTCCTGCAATCTTCTGTTTGTTCATCCTACCTACCATTTAGAGATAATATCATAATACAGGTACAATTCTTTGAGGCCCAAAGTGCTTCAAAGTATCTTTTTCATTTGCATGCATACTTGTGGGGAGGTAGGAAGGGTCTGACTTTATTCTCATTTTGCCTTTTCATTTTTAAATGAGACAAAATGCTTCCTTATAAAGAAATAATACTCAGAAGATACTACAGCAAAAAGCTTGTTTCTCCTTTTCACCTGCTCTTATTTTGGATTCATTTAGTCTGACATTCCTAATAGTCTAATCACAGATTAAAACTTTGTAAGAGTGAGTTCTATAGAATATGCATTTCCTAAGTGATTAATAAATAATCTTGAGAGACTCATCCAAAAAACAAACATTGCCATCCAGATGAAAGATTTTAACTTCCCTTTGCTTTTCTTCCTCTCACTCCCCCTTCTCTTCCACCTTCCCCTCCTCTCCACAGAACCAGAAAAGTACCATTTGGAACTTGAATGTCCTCATCCCTTACCATAAGAATTATTACTAAGGCTTCCCAGGTGATATTTCTTTTTTCCAGCCTTACTGCCTTCCAAATCTACAGTGAATAGTGATTTTTTCAACGGTGTAAATCTTACCATATCACTGGCTTTCCTTCAGTAACTGTGTATCAGACTGAATTCCAAACTGATTAGCATGGCATTCCATGATCTTCTTGGTCTGGGTTTTACCCAATTCCCCTTCTTTTTCTTCTTCCTCAGTGCTCAAACTGTTGCAGCAATAACAAATACAAGTAGTCTCGAACATTCCTACCTTTGGCTTTTTATGCATTGTTCCCTGTAACTGGAGTGTATATCCCCTCCTATCTTCTTAACAGAATCCTGTTCATCCTTGAAAATCCTCTTTAGGTATCATTTCCTCTGTGAGGCTTCCCTGGTCACCTTTATCATCTTTAGGCTTAATCCTGCTGTCTTGCTTCAGCTTTTGTATACACTTCTGTGTTGATAGGGTTTGTTTACATTTCTTTCTCTGTACAAGTTTTGGCAATTTTTGAAGATAGGACATTATTGCAATCATCATTTCAAATTTCTGATAACTAGCATAGAACCTCACAAGTAATAAGCATTTGGGAAATGTTCTAATACCTCTATGACTCAGCTGTCTACTTGGTAAAATTTACATAAATCCAGTCCTGGGAAGTTTCCCTGTGCCTTAGCTGCTCGATTCCATGGTTTGTCATTTCTTTCTTATCAATTGAGGAATAGAAAAATGACTTTTAATTTTCCACTGAATAGCTTATCCACTCACACTGTTTCTTAATAAACTGGAATTATTACATAGAATAAAGCACACACATTATAGAGGGATGGTCATCACTAGTATTATTTAATAAAATAAGGTAGATTTGTCTTTTGATACCCTTTCTCTTCAAGGCCTGTATCTCTCCTCTTGTTTTTTGTTTTGTTTTGCTGTTGTTTGTTTGTTTTGGTCCCCTGTACCCTAGGGCTGTTTGTTCCTTGTACCTAAGGCTGTTTGTTTGTTTTGGTTCCCTGTACCCATAAATCTCTTCTGGATGGGAACAAGTGGAGGACTGTGGGGGGAGTATAATCTTCCTACAGAAAAATGTATCTGTCTTGTTTTCCATCCCTGCAGGGCCTACCTGATCACTAAGGTAATTAAAAAGTTAATTCACAATGAGACATTCCGTTATAGATTGATAGTTTGAAGTATAACTCTTCTCAGACAATATTTGCATTTTTACAGAGGCTTTAAATCCCTGTCTCCAAAGAATGAATAATGTTGGCATGATACTACTTTATAGCAAGTGTATACTTCACACTACCAAGGAAAAGGTGGTTTTGAAAAGCTAGAGAACTTTTTTTAACATGCTGCCTCTGATATGCATATGCATGGGTGAATCAGGGATTGTATTTGACTGCATATAAATGACAATCCTGAACTGGTGACTTAAACCATGTGTTTATTTTCCTTCACTTAAAGTCCCCAGTTAATCAGTTGAGGGCTGCTATAATGGCTCCATGATACCATCAGTGTCATAGCTTTTTCTGTCTTCCTGCTTTACCACCTTTAGTGTGTGGCTTCTATATACACCTGGCTGCCTCTTGTTTATATTATGACCACTGCATTTCCTACCAGAGCAGGAGGACATTGGGACAAAGGCCACCTCCCTTTAAGTAATTTTCCAAAAGCCCTATCCAGTAGCTTTCATTTACATGTCATTAGCTACCACTATCAGCAAAAAAGTCTGAGAAATGTTAGCTAGGCAAGCTGTTACCTCCATAATAATTAATCTATCATTAAGGAAAGGGGAAAAGTCTGGTAATAAGCAACCAGCAATCTAAGAGCAATTCAAATTAAGGCAAATAATTTATCTTTTGTTTTTATGGGATTAAACTATTTAAAACTAAATAAATTAGTGATTAAATTAGTATTTTAATAGAATGTTCCTGAAGATACAAATATTTTTAGAAATTTTAACACTATTCAAAAAATGTTTATAGCTTACCCGCTGTTTGCATAATGCTGTGATCAGTGTCAAAAGAGATGGATAAATTCTTTTTGCCCTCAAGTTTGTCTAGGATACATGCAGGTAAACACTTGAACAACATAATATCATAGAATGTGATTATGAGTTAATCATATAGTTAAAACTAAACACTATTAGTATAGATTAAATTCTGTAGGAGAATTTCATAATAGAGAATGATCCCTGTAGCTGCAATGGGCTAAGAAAGATCATCTGCAAAAGGCATGAGATTAATAGATTATATAACAAATGCCATTCAACTTCTGTCACCTGTTATTTTAGGATAATTATCTTTATAATATATTATTTAAATTTTTAGTTTTTAAAATATTATTTACTTACATTTTAAAAATTGATATCAGTTTTAACTTAATACATATATTTGAAGAGAAAATTTTATGCCGTTATTCATACATGTAAAACAGTTTTACTTGGCTACTAAAGGGTAACAATAAAATGCAGTAATATTGAAATTTTAAAATTTGTGCATGAACTAGAATAGTAAATTTCAGTTCTCTAATGGAGAGAATGGAACATTTTACAGTCATTCATTGTAAAAGTGGGGCTCAATGACATGAGGTTCTACATCTAGTAAAACAATTTCAACTTTTAGTGTTAAGGTTAACTAACAGTGAAAACGTCAATATATATATGTATATGAAGTTGGAAATACATAAATATATTTATAAGGTTCTCTTGCAGATTCTTTGTAGAATTTTGATTAATTTTTAACCAAAATGGTACAGATGACTTTTTTTGGTAAACTGTTATTCAGGAAGCCATTTTAAGGCCATTTTCAAAGTCTTTCTTCTTTTAAATGTATCAGGTTATTGGATAATGTTCAAAAAGTTTTGGAATAAAAGAGATTCTTTACCATTCACCACTGCCATCTTTGCGAAAATAATTATGAAAACCTTTCATCAAGTTTAAAATATTTTCTCAGTTCATTTGCATTTACATGAATTGTTTTATTGATTTTATGTGGTTAGGTATTCTGCTTAGTGCAGTGCATGCACAAATATTTAGTTCTCCCCATCCTACAGTCGAGAAAGCTGATGCTCAGAAAAGCAAAATGACTTATGTAATCACATACCTGATAAGTAGTTCCAACTCAAATTCAGAGCATTTCCACTCAATCCAAACACTTAACTGCCAAATCATTGATTCAGAACTGGGGATTCAACTCTGCCTCAGGCTCCTCTGAATCCTGGGCCTGGGCTTCCTGCAGCTAGGCCAGTCATTAGGAACCCTATCCATGCTGATCTCTGTGCATATATACATGTGCTCACATGTACACAAGCAAAGGGGCTGCCACTAGAGGTTTTGATCCAGAAAAAGTAGACAGAAAGCCCCGGTCCTGTTTTGCCTGCCACCTTGCCTTCCTGCCTTTCCCCCTTCTCCTTATTTTTGCCAGTGAATCCAGCTTCTCAGTGCTTTCAAAATCATACTTCCTGGGAATCACTGATCAAGAAATTATGACTGAAAAAGTGATTGGCCCACGTTATCTAGGAGTTTGTTAAATTTAAGTTTGAGCTCCATTTGTCTGTGATGAGGTGATTGACAATAATGTTATCTTTCAATTAAGGTAGATAAAAATCAGTGGTTCCACAAAAAGTTGAACACTGTTATAAGGGATAAATTTTTTAATTATATAATATTCACTGTATAATTATGTCACTTTCTAAGGAAATGTGTTACAATATCTCCTAAGATTTTTTTTATATTCTTCCTCTAGCAGTTCTCAGCACTGATGGACATGGCCTTGGATAAGGCACCTAGCAGTTTTTCATAAAAATAAATTTGGTGATAAGGGAAAATTATTTAGAAAATTTTAAATAATTGTTGCTGAATAAAGAACAGCAATCACTTGCAATTCATATAGTCCAGTTCATAGCAATAACTGCTGATAGTCTTAGGGAATAGCTGATTTCTGTTTGATTTTACTTTAATTTATTCATTCAGCAAGTAATTTTTAAGCATCTACCTTGATCATAGTTTTATGTTGTCCCTGGCAATGTGGGAGGGAAAGATATAGATATCTAGTGAATAAAAATCATTTGAATCTCTGAGGAAAAAATCCTGAAGTTCATATTCCTTTTGTAAATGTAAATGAATAGAAAAAGAAGTGCTAAAACCTAAATTAGAATATAACCACAGTATTTCAGATCATGGATCTGATTGAAATGCACATTTTATTTTTATTTTAAAGAAATTACATTTCATATTCTGATATAATTGTGGATAAAAGGCAAGAGCATTTAAACAATTTTTTATCCTTTTCATTCATGGAAAATATTTATGATACAAAGATATAATATCTAGTTGATTTTATTGACAATAGGCCTAATAAAGCATTAAAACACATGCTATATAAGCCTTTTGCACCTCCTTGGCCGTGTAGTATTTAGAGGCAAAGTACCTTCCAGTCATGAGTGATTCATTCTTTTCCTCACATTTAATTATTCACTATGCCCTGTCAGAGTCTCTTATTTGCCCTCTCCTTTACCCCTTCTATGCCAGGACCAGAGATCAGGCCCTTATCTCTCATCCAATTGATTACAGAGCTTCCTAACTGATCTTTCTTCCTCCTGACTTTTGCATTTCCAATCTATTCTTTGCACAGTGCTAGAGTTTTGTTTTTTTTTTTTAACTTAAAAATAAAACAAAGAAAAATTATACTACCTTCTCTGTTTTAGTCCCTCCCCCTCAGAAATCTAATGTTATCTAATATTCAACAGACATTTACAATAGTCCTGTAGCTCCCACCAGGCCCTTCTAGGTCTGCATCTGTTTCCTACTCTGTGCTAGAATCTACTCCTACCTCCTTAACATGGCTTATACTTGCACACGCTGCCTTTGCCTGCTGTATGCTGAGTATGGAATGCCCTTTCTGTAAGGGTGTCTTTGGAGATCAGTCTTGCCCTTCAACTCAGCCCAGAATGTGCCTGTTTTCCCTGGAGCCTTCCCAGGTTCTTCCATGTTAAGTCATCTCTCTGTTTTAAGAACTCTATATTATATTGATTTTTATCTCTCTTAGACATTAAAAAAATTCTATTACCTGTTCTAGTGTCTCTTTTTTACTGCTTTTCTTCTCTCATTTTTTTCCTTCTTCGAGGTGCTCAATAACTTTGAGCCAGCTGTGAAGCATAGGAACCATAGTCTTGTCTTCAACACATTTACATTCATTAAATTTATAGTGCCTCAAAGCTGGTATAGGAAGAGACAGCATAGGACTAGAATAAATATAAACATATAGATAGTCCATAAGTTCCATGAAAATCTTCCAGTAATGTGTCTTCACTGGTTAAATGAATTGAATTGAATTCAATTGAATTTAAGCATGTTTTTAAGTATTTACATAGAGAATTTATCATTTCTTGTGATGAATAAGCAAATTATCCATTTCCTGATAGGATACATGAAAAATTTTTTTTTTCTACCAGGGATTGAACCCAGGGGCCCTTAACCACTGAGTCACATCCCCTTATTAATTTTTTATTTTGAGACAGTATCTTGTAGGTTGCTGAGGCAGGCTTTGAACTATTAGTCCTTCTGCCTTATATTCCAAGTTGCTAGGATTACAGGCATGCACCACTGCACCTAGCTCAATATTTTTTAATTATAAAAAATAAATCAGGGGCTGGGGTTATAGCTCAGTGGTAGACTGCTTGCCTCGCACATGTGAGGCACTGGGTTGGATTCTCCGCACCACATAAAAATAATAAAAAATAAATAAAGATATTGTGTCCATCTTAAAAAAAAATCTTAGAAAAAATAAGTCTTTAAACTGTGTGTTTTATTGTTAAATAGATCATATGTCTCTGATTCTTAAAGAAGATATTAAGATTACACCAAATACCGTGTGGTGGCACACTCCTGTCATCCCAGTGTTTCCAGAGGCTAAGATAGGAGGATCATGAGTTCAAAGTCAGCGTCAGCAAACGCGAGGCACTAAGCAACTCAGTGAGATTCAGTTTCTAGAATACAAAAACTACGGCTGGGGATGTGGCTCAATGGTAGAGTGCCCCTGCGTTCACTCCACAGTACCAAAAATAAATAAATAAATAAACCAAATACTAATGATATACTTATGCATTTATAAGGAAAATTACTTCTGTTAAGTTTGATATGTTGGGTAATATAAGTCAAAAGTGGATGCTCCTGACTATAATTCAGTGTAAATTCATAACAGCTAAAATTGAGATAACATTAATTTTTCTCTGTTTTATTCCCTAAACTCATGTTTATGTCCAGTATGTCCTTACCCCATAGCTACTATAGCCAAAGCATTCTAAGTATCCATCTCTTACAGAATCTTATTTCCTTAAATATTTTTGAAAGTAACATTCAGTGATGTATCATATAATCTTATACATTCATTGATGTATCAGATAATTTTTTTAAAATTATCTGAAATATTTGATCATAAAATCAAACTAAGGAACAAAGAAGTTTTCTTTATCAGCTCTGTTCTTGAGAATCACCTCCCAACCTCGTGTATGTGTGTGTGTCTGTGTTTGTACCTCTGAATAAAAGAAACCAAAGTAGTTTCTAAATCACAAGCTAGTTTTCACCATTCTGAAATTGGGTTACTTAGTTTTGTGTTGATTTTAGGCTCATTCCTTCTGATTATGTGAACCAAGCTCCCCACTGAGCCTCCCTGGTGACCTGAGCCTCAGAGCTCTGATTCTCTTTGTGACTTTTTGACAATTACCTAACTTTGCTCTGTTTCCTCATTGACACTATTGGGATAATCACCTTTCATACCTCATAGGAGTATTGTGAAATTAATTAATGTTTGTAAAGTATTTTCAGGATCACAATGAAAGGTATTAATTTGTAAGAATGTGGTATTATTATAATTATTAGTAGTAATAGGGCTGGTTGTTTAATGCAAATTTTCTTCTAAGTGTAGTGTCATATTTTCAAAGGACAGCCTCTTTCTTTATGGCCAGATGTGGATACAATTAACCCTTTACCCCTCATTTTGAAGATACAATTAGCCAATTGTGTGTGCAATTAGACGTGTATGCAGTTTTTGCCTGAACAACTAATTACAGCCTTGGTAAAAGTCCTTTTGAAAACGCTGGCCTTTTGAATCTTGACTGTCCCTGTCTGTGTAATAAGCAATTTGTGCTAAGCATATTTGGGGGCCATGGAGGCTCCTGAATTTTAAAGAATTTCTTTTGTGGTTACTTGAGAAAGATTTAACTTTCTTAAAATCTTAGCTTTGTATTTTGCCATCAAGCCTAAAAGACTTTTCACATGGTTCTAGTTTCAAAGGTTTTATTGATTTTTTTTTTTTAAATCTTGACATTCAGCTGAAAGATTTTCCACAGACTGCATTTTGTGAAACAGGTTTTCCCTTTGTAACTTTTTTCCTCCCTTGAAAACTTCAGTTTCTTTCTGTCTCAAATTCAAACATGTCATCTCATATTCCCTTTATTCACTAAAGAGTGAGTAAGGAACAGATTAGTACTTATTGTTTCTTGCCAGATATAGCTTGGTGACATTTTTACAGGGGACTTTTAATCACTATAATATAACTTCTATTTATACAGAAGAGTAAAAAGAAAAAAACCAAGAGACCAGGAAGATACTGTTAGAACCTTTTGTCTCCACTGATATCCTAAGTAAAAGGGAAAAGTTATGAATTCTAATGAGTGACAGCCTCTTTTAGGACATCTCTTCTTTAACAGTTTTCTTTACCAATAATCATTGAGCTCTACTTTATTTATGCTAGCATGTTACCACCAAAGGAGATTCAGAGATGAGCAAAGTACAATTGTTACTTTCTAGGAGCCCAGAATAAAGTGTTGATGAGTAAGGTCCACATGGCCATGAGTGCTGTATGAAGTGTTAGAGGGGTTCCTTGGAGTGAGCTATCACATTGATCTGGGATACTGGGAACATTTTAGAAGTTGCATTTCAGATGGGACCTAATTGTAGGTTTGATTGAAATGAGGGGACATTTTTGTGTGAGCAAAGGCTCAGAGCTACTAAACCACAGGCAGGCTCAGAGAAGAGTGATTGGTTTAGCAAGAGTTGTAGTTACCTTGTAAAAGAAATGAAGGAGACAAAACTGGAAAGGCAGCTTTGATCTACATTGTAGAAGGCCCTTAAAGTTAAGCAGAAAAATGTATACTTAATTCAGCTGTCAATGGAAGCTAGTGTATGCTTTTGATAGAGTGATAGGACCAGAACCTTGCTGTGAGATTGAGCAGACCCCAGCCTGTCTGATATATGGCAGAGGGGTAAACTACAGGAAAGAAGATACACTTAGAACTATGTTGCCAAAATTAAGACCAGAGTCATTTCTGGACTGAGAATTTAAAAAAAAAAAAAAAGGTATTACACACATAAAGAATACTGTGGAGTTGAGAGTTAATATTTCTTAATATTGGCAACCGTCCTAATAAAGGCATGAAGGAAAAAATGGAGCTTTGTCAAGATTACTGGGAAGAGAGGTGGGTTCCTCAGTAATATAGGATTTGCCTTTCATAAACAAGGACCTGGGTTCAATCCCCAGTACCACGCACACATATACAGATGACTGGGAATAAACAGGTAAGTAGCTTTGATTGAAAGAGGGATATCAGGAACAGGGTGGATTTAAGACAACTACTTCTTGGGAATTACCACATTATGACATATTTACACAAATACACTAAGATAGCAGGATAGAAAATACACTTATTGGAGCCTATTAACCTTTATATTATGGAAAAATATGCATATATTCTAAGTGTACAAAACACAACCTGTGTATGTGCTTAAAAATATCTTTAGTCATTGACTAGCACCTATAGCATGGTTTTTCAGGTTTCTGTTTGAAACATACAAAGAAACCCGAGCAAAGCAGTATTCTCATATCTAATTTTGAAAAGTGTTCTCCATCTCATTTTGTGGTCTCCAAGGACTATGTATAATTTATCATGCCATCAGCCTCAAGAAAGTACAGATCTACCTACATATCCCTAATATTCTTAGATAACTTAATATCATTTTGTCATCCACACATTTTCCTATCCTGTTTCCTGTCTGCTTTTATTTTTCAGGATGTACCATGCAAGTGGATAGGTGTTAGTCAGTTTGGGCTGCTATAATAAAAGATCATACACTGGGATCTTAAACCACAGATGCCCCCCCCCCAAAACCCCAAACCCTCATTGTTCCAGAGGTTGGAGTCCAAGATCAAGACTAGCCAGTTTGGTCCTCACGAGGGCCCTCTTGCAGACGGCTGCCTTCTTCCTGAATCCTCACATGACAGAGAGAATATTTTTCTCTTCCTCTTGTTATAAAACCAGTAATTCCATCATGAGGGCCCCATCCTCATAACCTCATCTGACCCAAATTTCCAAAGGCCCCATCCCCAAATACTATCACAAAGGAAGTTAATGCTCCAACATACAAAATTGTGTGAGTAGAGCAGGGGAGGAAAGACAGACACATCATTCATTCCACAGCAGATAATTAGTCTCATAATCTAGGGAAATATCACCATTTTTTAAAAGAAAATGTCTCCTAAATTTTTATTTTACAAATAAAGAGTGTGTAATCCACATGGTAGATGCCTTGTACATTTAATTTCCATTATCTTTTCCCTAAAGTAATGAGGCATTATGGAAAGACTGTGAACTTTGAAATAATATTTAGTTCCCTTTTCTATAAAATACAAATAATAAAACTTGTACTTCCAGTTGTCCAGGAAATAATGTTTAGAGTTATGCTGATTCTTCTCTGCCTCTCATACTTCACATCCAGTCCATCAGCAAACTCTGTTGGCTATATCTTCAAACTCATTCTTGTCCCCTGTATGCCACCAGGTCCAAGCCACCTTATCTCTTGCCAGATTCCTGCAGCTTCTCGCTTCCTTCTCCGGCTCTTGCTTCTCAGCAGTCTGTTCTCAACTACACAAAGGATAGATGACTTCAAGTAAAAGCCAAAGTTTCTTTTTTTTTTTTTAACCATAATCTTAAAGTATACAATCTGTTTTCTCGAGATTATTCTGGCCCTTTTTCCAAATATCGTTGTCTTTGTTCCCACTGCTCTAGCTTTACTACCCCTGAATGTTCATATCTTGCTCAGAGCCTTCACACTGACTGTTCTGGCGTGGAACACCCCTCCCTCACCTCCTTTAAATGTTTGTTCAGATACCATATTAGGGAGGCTTTCCTAACTCTATACATTGTAACTTCCACCCCAACATTCTTCACCCTTTTTGCTTATTTTAACTCATACTGCTTATCTATTACTATATATTTCACTTAATTTTGTTTATTATATATCCTTCACCATGCTTATAACAATTTCTGGCATAGAGGAGGTTCAGGAAATATGTATGAATAAATGAAAAATAGTGTGATACACTTTTAGACAATGATTATGAAATGCAATTACATATCAGAACAACACATATATCTGCTAAATGTTATTATTTATTTATTATTATTTATTTCTCAGAGTATAATTAAATAGAATTGAAAACAGCATTCTGAAATCAAATTTGACAACAGAATTTAATATAGAAATTTTTCTTGTTTGTTTGTTGTGCTGGGGGTTGATCCAGGTCCTTGTCTATGTTCGATAAGCCCCCTACCACTAAGTAATAGCCCCAGTACTCACAAAAGTTATTTTTCAGTTTTGTGACTATACTGCACTGTACTGCACTATGGTTTGCTCATTTAAACACATGAGATCTTCCTGAAATTTGTCAGAGATTATTATTTAGAAGATATTTAGTAAATTTGACATTTATGAAAATGTTAGTCTGGTCAATAATAATTTGTAAATACAGATTTTTAAAAAATTCAATCCAGGTAAATTTTTTTCTATTGAAATTTTATTCCAATTCCATGAATTAACCACATTTTCAAAAGCTTTTGGGAAAGAAGTCTTGTCAAAAGTACTTTTCAATGGAATCTAGCGAGTATTGTTTAGTAACCTGATTGTTTTCTCATTAAGCAATACACATGCACATAAAAATACTAATTGTGTATTATTTATATTTTATATGTTGCATATAAGATACATAACTAAATATAATAAATAACTATAATAAAATAGTATTTGTGTTATTAGCATTAATAACATACATTGAATAAGATATTACATTATAAAAACAAATAATTTTTCAGTGGATGAATGCAATCAATCTGCTGATTCCTGTGTCATTTCTTTCCTTTTCATAACTGCCTTCTCCATTTTATAATTAGGATTCACATTTTTTCCCTGTAAATATTAAGGATTGTTTATACCCATTTGGGCAAATATCTTAAAGACACTTGATTTCTTTATAAGTAGTTCCAAAATTCTTAAGATATTTTCAGTTGACAATTATCTTGGTGTATTTGAGCTAATATTGAGTCAATGGGGGTTATTTTAAGCTTATTACTAAAGAAAGGAATTGTTGAAAGGCCCAGATACCTCCTGAAGCTCTTTTGAATCAATGGTGTATTTATTATCAGGTATAGAATTTTTTAAATGATAATCTTTAGCATTTGTTAACATTATTATTAATTTACTAGGTTGAAGACTCTTTCAACTTGATGGTCTCTTTGTCATTTTTTTTTTTCACAATGACTGGCTTTAATAGACTCATTTAAGCTATTAAGTATACACATATGACAATCTGTTTCAGTATGCCATCTCATATATAAAATGACATATAATTAATGTTTTCTAAAAGCTCATTTTAGTGTTTTAAAAGAGAGCTAAAATGTGCTCTTTTTTAAAAAAATTTAATACATTGTAGTGAAATTGATAACTGGGTTGAAGTTACACAAATGTGTGGTTTTATGTAGGAAGTCTCCAGTTCCTATATCTGTTGGTCTTAGGTCTAAAGTTTCTAAAGTTTGGTTAAAATTGTGAGTAACATTAAATACAGTACTTTGACCAAGGAGGAGAGAGTCGGTTAATGAAACCACTGGTTCTCTTAAAAATGACAATAGAAGATATGCTGAATAAATATTACTATTATTGAAATGCTTTTCAGTTATTTCAGTAGTTATTTTTGTGAAGTCAGCTTTCTGAGAGCATTATTAAAAAAGGAAAAAGGGGAAGATATATGAATCTCACCCAGACTGTTGCCTTGATCTGTACCATTTGGGTCTGAAAACCAAGAAATCATTATAAAAAATTATAATTTGCTTTTTATTAAGTCATCAAACTTAAAGTAAAAGATGACTAGAAAATTGTCTACTTTTAGAGCTACAGAGGTCAGCTCTCACTATTTCTCAAAGAGGGGTTTTTGCTGTTGTTTTGTTTAAGCTCTATATACTCTCAAAGTTCTGACATTTACTGCTGGTTCTATTTAAATGACATTCTCAATTTGCAAGTATGATAAATTAATATCTCTTTTTCTTTGAAAAACTTTTGTATGACAGATTCTTATGGTGACATTAGTGTTTCCATTATTTAAGTTATACTCAGATTTTTATATTAGTTGGACTTCTTAGGACGAAATATTTCCCTTTTGTTGAAATTTGGAATAATGCTGAGTATACAGACTTGACTGACATTTTCAAAGAGGGGAAGGAGATAATAACTAATATTTATTGAGTGCTCACAGTGTTCTGAAAACTGTATTAAGTGCCCGTTAGCACAATTATCTCATTTACTCCTCACAACATATTAAAAAATAGATTTACTTAATTCCATTTTACAGATAAGGAAATTGGGGCATGTGAGAAGTAAGTAACTGAAGTTCAGAAACATCAGTTAGTTCACACAGTTGGGGAGACTTAAATCAGTATATTTATATTGTCTTTACTATATATAGTTCAACACAGTTTACTGAAAAATTTGTGGGGTGTGGACTTCTATTAGAAGTTCATCTAGAGTAAATTTAAGGAGTATTATATACTTCCAAAAGGAAACCATGAGCTGAGTACTGTGGTTTACCAGTGAATTGTGGAGGTCTTTTGAAGGGAGTAAGAGGACACCACTCCATGATCCAACCCTGTGACAGTCACTCATTCAACAGTATTTATTGAGTGTCTAATGCATGCCAGGTATTCTGCTCCATATGATGCATAAAATGGACTGGACAAGAACTCTTCCTCATATTTTCAAGGGTCTCTCACGTTGAAATAGTATTTCATTCCTTCTCATTCTCTTGTTGCTATATAGTAATCCGTTATGTGCATATAGCACATTATTTTCAAGGGTCTCTCATGTTGAAATAGTATTTCATTCCTTCTCATTCTCTTGTTGCTATATAGTAGTCTGTTATGTGCATATAGTACATTTTATTTATCCATTCATCTGTTGTTGGATATTTGGGTTGTTTACACTTATTTGCTACTGTGAATCACACTGTGATGAACATTTGTGTACAAGTATTTATTTGAATATCTGTTTTCAATTCTTTTGAGTACATACCTAGGAGTGGAATTGTTGGGTGTTATATAACTCTCTTTTTAACATTTGTGAAACTGTCAAACTTCCAAAGTGGCGACACCATTTACATTTCTACCATCAGTACAGGAGAGTTCTAATTTCTTCCATATCCTGGCCAGAAGCTGTTATTATCTGACTTTTTTATGGCAACTAGGTGTGAAGTGGGTATCTTATTGTGGTTTTGATTTGCATTTCCTTGATGATTAGTGAGTGAACTCAAGCATCTTTTCATATGCTTATTGGCTTTTTCTCTTTGGGCTTGGGAGAAATGTCTACCCAGATCCATGGCCTATTCTTTAAGTAGATCGTCTTATTTATTTATATTATTGAGTTATAAGAGTTTTAAAAATATATTCTAGATGCAAGTCCTTTATCAAACATGATCTACAATTTTTATTTATTTATTTATTTATTTTTTACCATTCCTTGGGTTACCTTCTCACTTTCTGGATAGTTTGATATGAAGCACAAAAGTTTATAACTTTGATGCAACCTAGTCATTTCTTTTTCTTTCGTTGCTCATGTTTGTAGTGTCATATCTAAGAATCCACTTACAAATTTGAGACCATAAAGATTTACTCCAGTGTTTTCATCTAATAGGTTTGTAGTTTAGCTTCTATAGGCCTTTGATGCACTTGAGTTAATCTATGTTTATGGTGTGATGTAAGGATCCAATTTAATTTTTTTGTATATGACCATCCAGGTGTTCCAGCATTATTTGCCACAAAGACTCTTCTTTCCCTATTGAATGGTGTTGTCACCCTTCTTTTAAAAAAGAGTTAATTATAGACGTGCGTTTATTTCTGGTCTTTAAGTTCTGTTCCACTGATCTATGTCCCTTTCCTTATGTCAATGCAACAATCTCTTAACTACTTTTGTTTTGAAATCAGAAAGTGAGTCCTTCTGCTTTGTTCTTTTTTTCAAGGTTGTTTTGGCATTGTGGCTCCTTGGCAATTCCTTATGGATTTTATGATCAGTTTGTCAATTTCCACAAAGAAAAAAACTGGGATAGAGATTGCATTGATTCTGTAGCTTACTTTAAGGATTATTACCATCTTAACAGTATTATCTTCTGACCAATCCACAAATGGAATGTTTTCTCATTTACTTAGGTCTTCTTTAATTTCTTTCAGTAATCCTTTGTAGTTTTCAGAGTATAACTTATATACTTCTCCTTTTAAAATGTTTCCTAGTGGGGCTGAGATGATGGCTCAGCGGTAGAACACTTGCCTTGCATGTGCAAGGCCCTGGGTTCAATCCCCAACACCACATATAAATAAATAAAGTTATTAAAAAATGTTTCCTAGATATATTTTATGCTATTGTAAATGAAATTATTAATTTGGGGGTTAATGTAACAATTATATTGTTATCTTAATTTTTGGATTGTACATTGCAGGTGTGTAGAAATACAGTCACATAGTACTTAACAGGAATGTGTTCAGAGAAATGCATTGTTAAGTGATTTCATGGGTGTACTTATACAAAGCTAGATGATATTGCCTACACACCTATGCTATATGGTATATAACCTATTAGGCTATAAACCTGTTTAGCACATTACTGCACTGAATACTGTTGACAACTGTAACACAATGATAAATTTTATATATCTAAATATATCTAAGCATAGAAAAGATAGAGTGAAAATGGCATAAAATATAAAAATAGATGTTACAGGCCACCTATTATGAATAGAACTTGCAGGACTGGATGATGCTCTGAGTGAGTCAGTCAGTGAGTGGAGAATGGATGTGAAGGTCTGGGACATCACTATGTACTGCTGTAGATTTTATGAACTTTGTACACTTAAGCTACACTGGTTATAAAAATATTTTTCTTCAGTAATAAATTAACCTTAGTTTACTGAACTTTTTACTTTATAAATTTAAATATCTTTAGCTTTTTTACTCTTTTGTAATAGCATTAATCTTAAAACATACATTGTATGGCTGTACCAAACTATTTTCTTTCTTTGTGTCCTTATTCTATAAGCTTTTTTCTCTTTTTAAAATTCAGGTTTTTTTTACTTTTAAATTTTTTATTAAAAACTAAGACATAAACACACACATTAGCTTAGGCCTATACAGGGAAAGATCAATATCATGTCTTCAGCTTCACATCTTGTACCACTGGAAGGTCTTTAGAGGCAATAATACACATGGAGCTCTCACCTCCTATAATAACAATGCTGCCTTCTGGAATTCCTTCTGAGGGACCTACCTGCGCTGTTTTACAGTAATATTTTGAGGGATATACGTGTATATATATATATATATGTACCTACATATACATAAACACATATACATATATGTCATATACATGTGTGTGTGTACACACATATATCACTGAAATAATGACTTAAAAGTATAGTATAGTAAATATATACAACAGTAATATGGTCATTTATCATTATCAAGTATTATATATTGTTTAGAGCTGTGCTGTACTTTATATAGCTGGTAGCATGAGAGATTGGTTTATACCATCATTACCACGAGTACATGAGCTACAATGGCAACAATAACTAGGCTATAACAATTTTTCAGCTCCAATATAATTTTATGTGACTAATATGTTATGTGCATAACATCATTGGCCAAAACATTGTAAGTCAGTGCATAACTATACAACTTATTTTTTTGACTTTTGATTTTGTATCCTGCAATCTTGCTGAACTTATTAGTTCTAATAGTATTTTACTGGATTCCTGCAGATTCTATATAGAAAATCACATCATCTATGTATAGAGTTTAACTGCTTTCTTTCCCCAGGTTGGATGCCTTTTATTTTATTTTTTTTACCTAATTGTCCTTTTTAGAACCTCTAGTACAATGTTCAATAAAAGTAACAAGGGATAGCCTTGTCTTTTCCTGATCTTAGGGAGAAAGTTTCTAGTCTTTTTCCATTAAGTTTGTTGTTAGCTTGGATTTTGCATAGATGAACTTCATCAAAATGAAGTAATTCCCTTCATTCAATTCCTAGTTTCTTGAGTGTTTTTTTTTTAATCATAAAATGGTATTGGATTTTTTCACTTTTTTTCCCCTGAGCCTATTAAGAAACCATGTAAGGTGATCATATAGCTTTTATTTTATTTTTTTACTGATGTGGTATAGTATACTGATTTATGCCTATACTTACATAAACCCTATTAGAAGATAGTAAAAAGTTCATTGTACCAAAAAAAACAACAAAGAAGTATATATTTTACATATAGTGTCCATACAGGTCTCTTTTTGAAAACGAATTAATTTGGGGGTAGTAAAAGGAATACTGAAGGAATAATACCACTGGATTACATTTTTGCACAAGTGAAGATTTTTTGTTTGTTTTCCTTTCAGTGATTGTTTACTCAGAATTGTAAGATGGTTTTTAAACATGGGATTTGCTTTACTTTTTCTAGTTTGTGATCCCTGCTATTTTTTAATATCTATTTAAGCAATCACCATGAAATTTCTATTTTGAACTGTATCACTTTAATCAATTTTTGTTTAGGTTTTAGTTCAAAGCAATTAAATAAATAGGAAGTAAAATACACTCTTGGGCCTTTAAATAATCAACTGTACTCTGAGCATGAAAGCACCACTTGTATTTGTGCTACTTTGGGCATAAATAGTAATGATGTACTTCCCCTTTTTTTTCCTACATTTAAGGGTCCACCCAGAAGTTTTCAACTATATTGAGTTCCGGAAATGTTCTCATTCTCTTTTCTAGCCTCTGATATAATCTCTTAGCATAGCTGGTTCAAGAATCATGTTAAGCAGGCCCAGATCTTGTGTTTGAGCCCATGAAAGGCAAGGTATCTTTTTGTTTTCTGATAACAGATTGCAGCCCCAGTTCCAGCCATCTGGTACCTTCTTGCCATTGCTCCCCAAGTGCTATGGGCTAGAGAATGTGGGCAGTATAATGCAGTCAGTGCCTTTTACTGGATAATTGACCACAGAGGGCCTGTCTCAGGAAGAGTCATCATTGTGAACAAAGAGCAATGTGTTTACTTTAAGTTTTTAAATTTAACTGGAATATATTTGGTAAAGGTGAAACAGTTATTTTTAAAATATATTATTCAGGGATCACAACAGTGCTTTCAGAGATTAAAATAGTCTAAACAGTATGTAATTTCAGGGTTTCTAAGATCCGCATAGAATTAGCATATCCTGCTGGATTTAAAAATGACACATAATACAGCACCCAATTTATTTTCCCCAACAAAACTGGTTTCTTCTACATTTCATATACTTTGTTTGTTTTGTACTGGGAGAAGGAGAAGAAGTATTTTATGAACTCCCTCTAAAGGAAAAGGGTTTTTTTGGTCTTTAGCAACAGTTGCACTGCATTTTAAAAGGCATGAAGTGAACTTTCCTTTGAGTATGTCAGATTTGGGAAGCATGAAAGAATAATAGTTAATTTTAAGAATCCAGAGTTAGACTGTGTAACTTCTTTGCACTTCAGCATTCCCCATCTGTTAAAATGGAGATTTAAATAGTACTTACCTCATAAAGGAAAAATTAAATGAAATAACACAAATGAAGAACTTTGAACAGTGACTAGCAAGTAAATGCTTGTTTAGTGTGAAGTGGTACCTGTCGTAGTTGAAATAGGCACACTTGGGCTGGGGCTGTAGCTCAGTGGCAGAGTGCTTGCCTAGCATGGGTGAGGCACTGGGTTCAATCCTTGGTACCACATACAAAATTAAGCTTATGAAATAAAGGCATGCTGTCCATCTACAACTACAAATAAAATAAAATAAAATAAAAAAAGAAATAGGCACACTATTAGAACCTTACAGGTACTCAGAGTAAAGTTAATAGAACTAAAATCAGTGGTATGTATACAGGGCTCTTCTTCTAAATCATCTAATTTCCAGCTTCAAGGGCGGATAAATTATTCAATGTCTTCAGAGAACGCCCATCCAAAACTCACCTGTAGAGAAAGCAGGGAGGGAAGAACAGAATCTCTGTTGAGTTCTAAGTGTAGTTTCTGTACATTTCAGAACACTTGAAAATTACAGGTTAGGCCACTTTGACAATTAAAGCCACAGCATTTATTTCCAGGAGCCTGATGGAAAGTCTGTAGTAGGTTCTGAAATCAACTACCTAGAAACTTTGGTGAAATATCAGACCTTTGAAAACTACTGCTCAGATTACCAAGAACCACCACATAAACATTTGGATCCTAGAGAGATGTGCCATATTGTTTCTTGCTCCCACCGATCTTGAAGCTTCCCTGCTCCCTGGCTCAGCTGTCATGAAAATCAAGCTGACTTGTGGTGGAAAAGAACTAAGTGGCTTTTCCCCATCACATCTCATCTTCAATTTCTGTTAGCCAGCAGATAGATTATGCCAATACTTTCTTTCACTTCTGGTAGCCAGTCATTTTCTACCTCCAACAAATTGCTTTCTTTTATATGCATGCATCTTTCTTAATCCTCTTTTCTCTCCAAACTTTGCCACCAACATTAGCAAAATCTGCTTTTATCACCTTGCTATTTATGGTAATAAAAATTTTAAAAATCGTCGTACAATTCTCCAGATTTCCTAGAACTACTTCTCATGGAAATACTCCCTCCTCAATGAAATGAGGTCAACGATCTTGAAAGTGCTCCTGAAATCCTTTTAGATTCTCTGTCAAAGTTCAGCTCCTCTAAATTAAATTAACTTTTTTTCAAGCACTGGCATTCAAGATAATTATAATATTTTTTAGTTTAACTTATAGATATTGTTATTATGCTTATGATACTAATGTTTCTACATCTTTTTATTGCACATATATATTATCTCATCTTATTGTGAACTCATTAGCCTGAGAATATACTTTCTTTGTTCTTGTTGTTAAACCATAACTTGTGTGAATGAAGATAAGTATATTTCCTACTTATTTCTTATCATAATCAATAGCAGTGTGAAATTAGGTATTCTTTCATTGTAGGAATCCTTTTCATAATGTTTATAGTATAATTCTGAGTTGTGATCATCTCAAGATGTATTCCCCCCAGTCATTAATTTCTTTGTATAGTTATTATTTCTATTTATATAAGAGCTATTTCTGTAAAAAGTGTACTAATACAGCAGATTTGGAGTCCAATTCTATTTAGAACCATGGTGCTTTGCAGCTAGACATCTGATCCAATTATCTCAAGTTTCAGAGGAGTAACTGAAACCCAGAAAGGTTAAATGATTTGCTTAAAGTCATATGGTTTAGGTAGAAGCAGGAGTCATTGGGACTTAGGTATAGTTCTCTTTCTAAGTCTGATGTACAACCTGAAATCTGCAAACAATTTGATGTACAAATAACAGTATGTATTCTGATAATTACCTTCTTCTCCTACCGAGAGAGAGAGAGAGAGAGAGAGAGAGAGAGAGAGAATCCTGAAAAAGCATGACCCTAAGAGTCCATTGTACATTACCCAACTTTTCAGTTGTTGATATGAAAGCATTTTTCCACTACACTGTGTATTTTGCTTTGAGAAATTCCAGTCATTTATGTTAAATTTGTTACTCTGTTGAAGCATTGTAATTTTAAAATTTTACTAATATGTGTGACCTTTCAAATTTTCTCGTGATTTTTTGGAAACCATCATGGCCCATTTTTATCACTTCTTAGCCTTATTTATACTGTTTTGTTGGGCAGACTTTTCCCAAGAGCAGGTAATGACATCTGTACCCTTATAATGACATACAACAATTCTGGAGTAGAGTGCCAGTGAGTCAACGGTCTTAGTGATTACAAGCTATTGCAAACATGATTGAAATTTGATTAAACTCAGATTTTAATTCATAAAATAATAAGTTGACACAATTTACTTTAATTACATTTTTTCAGGCCCAGCAAATTTTGTATTATAAAAGTCTAAAAACAGGGGCTGAGGTTGTGGCTCAGTGGTAGAGCGTTTGCCTAGACATGTGAGGCAGTGGGTTCGATCCTCAATGCCACATAAAAATAAACAAATAAAATAAAGGTATTGTGCCCAACTATGACTAAAAAATATTTTTAAACAAGTCTAAAGACAAATTTACTACATGAATTTATAGTTCAAAGTAAGCAGGAATCATGGTTTGTGTTTCCCTAACTTCAGGATATCACTAGCTGCCCTTCACATAGTAAATACTCAGTATTACTTTATTTATTGAATTCTGATAATCCTGTTAGAATTGTTTCCTAGCTTTTCCACCTAGTTGATTATACTCTAGCCCAAAAATCTTTGGTCCTACACGTCAAAAGGTAGGAAAAAACCAAATGTCCATCTAGCAAATAAATGAATAAACTGTTATATAAGCATACAATGGAATATTATTCAGATTTAAAAAGGAATAAAATTTAGATATATGCTACAACATGTATGGATCTTGAAAATGGATACTAGTGAAATAAGCCAGACACATAATGCCAGATAATATATGATTTCATTTATATAAGATACCAGAATGGGTAAATGCATAGAAACAAAAAACATAATAAAAGTTACCAGGGCCTCAGGAAAAGGAAGAATAGGAAGCTTTTATTTAAAGGGTACAGAGTTTCTGTTTGGAATGATGAAAAAGTTCTGGAGATGAAGGGTGGCGATGATTACATCATTATGTATGTACTCATGCCACTGGATTATACACTTTAAGATGGTTAAGATGGTAATTTTGTGTTATGTATACTTACCATAGGAAAAAAAGTACCATCCTGAGTTCACCTTGAAATGAAATAATAATACATTCTTTTGGATTCTGAGTTTGCACCAAAAAGGGACCCTGCTTCCTGCCATTCTGAATGGCTCCTTCATTCTCATGCTGGGGTGGAAAAAACACAGCTGTATTTACTTTTCCAATCCCATCTTCTATTTTGAAATACAACCTTTTTGCAAATGAGAGCCAAGGTCAAGTGACACAACTTTCTGCTCACCTCTTCAGTTTGCCAAACATTGTTTTTCTAGTAGAGTTCTGGGTTAGGTGCAGCAAGTGTGAGTAATACTATCACTCCTGTGAACTCTGAGTGGAATTTAATAAGCCTACCTTCATGATTTCCATTCTCAATTTGATATGACATATTTCCTTTCACTTTCATCAATATATGAAAATTCAGTTACATATTCACTGAATATGTAACACATAATACATGTCCAGGTGTGTAGACCATTCCACATGTTAAATTCAAATTACAAAGAAAATAAGGCTTTTCCTGTCTAGTGTTTCTCTTTTTTTCTGAAGAATTTAATTGCTTTCTGAGATTAGAGAGATGTTTATGTGCAGAGTAAATGAGATCTTACTGATAATTGTCTTTGGATTTGCGCTATGGACATGAAAACGTTAAGTACATAGTAAGAATTTGTGTTTTTATATAATAATGTTAGAAATAATGGCAAGGCATAAAATTTTCAATATAAATTAAGGGCAATAAAATGGATTAACTTTTTGTCCTAAAACAAAGGCCATAGTATGAAATAATTACATTCATTATTCTTTTTCATAATATTTAAATGTTTCTAAAAATATATATCAGGATATAAGAATTTTAAATGATCATTTTATCAGAATGCACACCAAAAAACACAATATGTGACTATTATTTAAGATTTTAGGATTTTTGTATTTCTGACTATTATTTTTCTATTTAGTCAAAATTATATAAGTAATATCTAATTATATAAAAGCATCAGTACAATGTAAATATTTATATTTTGAGCTTTAAAAATAGAATGTATCCATTTTCTCTCTGTTGTATATGCAGACAGTTGAAGTACTTTATTGTTTTACAAAGTGAAAATCATTCATTTGAGTGAAATTAATACTCAGCATGCTGTAGAGATATACAGATCATTTTTCATTGTTTTCCTTTGAAATTATCTGGAAAAAATATAATCTTGTTTAATTATGTTTGGAAGAATTTGAATAGATGTTTAAAATGAAAAAGGCTACATAAATGGGAAGTTTAGAAGAATCCAGTGTGACTAATAAGCGATATCAAATTCTTCAGAGTTATGGTGTACATAATATGCTCGAAGAATTTGTGCACAAAAGCCTAAGCTGTTTTGTAAAGTTGGCTGTGATCAGATACTGTAGTTTTCTAAACATGGCTACATATTGAGGCCAGCTTGGTTGATTTAACCTAGTAATAAGATGCTTAGTTGAACTGTTTCTTTAAACTCTTTTCTGTAGTGAGTGGCAGGCACAGTCTGTGTTTTGGGACTTTCAGCCTCCACCCCAGGTGATACTCCTCCATTGAGAAATGACTGAACTTAAGTCCTTTAAATAAAAAAAAAAAAAAAAAAATTAAAACAGGCAATCTTTGAAGCATTTTTCCTTGATAACAGCCTTTACCTGAAGGCTTTCACTACTTAAGCTGTGAGACTTATAAAGAAAATTATACACAATTCCAGGTAAACATCAGTAAAGCATTTTTGTGTGAAAATATATTAAGACGCATAAAATTTACAATACAGAAAATATTGGAAAATCATTAAGTTTGGAGTGAGGTTGAAGGTAGGAAAGGATCAATTCCATGTTTCGAACATATTGAGTTTAAGATGGTTGATGGAATATCGAAAAGGAAGTGTATAGTAAGAGTTGAGCATACAGGTCTGGAGCTCTAGATAGAAATCTGGGTTCAAATGCACAAATCTACATACATACGTTATCTACCTACTGGGGAGTAGAGGAGTAGGGCAGTAGATACCTGAGATAGTTCATCCAGAAAAAATGGGTTTCAAGTAAGTGGCACATAAGTCAAGAAATAAAAACTCAGGGAGTCACTAACCTTAAGTACAACAAAGAGGTCATGTTAAGATTAGTACTTTGACATCTTCTAAATTTAGCAAGACAGCAATTATCAGCACCTTTTGTGAAGCAGAGTCAGTAGAGAGTCAGAGAAAGCAGATTGCAGCCAGTGAGTCGTGAACAGCAAGTGTCAACAACTATCTCAGCCTGCACGTGGGAAAAGCAGAAAGGTGGTGTGTGTGTTAAGTAGATGATACACTAATGGGCAATATAGACTTGAATTTTTTTAAATGGTTAATTGCTTATAGGAAAAATGAACAATGAGGAGACACAACCCAGTTGATGAAGCCAGCAGGGAAGAGTGAGGACAGAATGCATCTGCAGCACCAGTGATGAATTAGCTGTGGGTAGGAGGGTGGGTATGAACGCAACCACATTTTGATGTAGAACAGAGACAGAGGATTCTTACCAGACAGTTTATATTTTGTTAGAGGACTAGAAGGCTGGCCCTGCTGCCCACAGTGAGGAGAAAGGTGGTGGAGGGCTAGAGAAGAGAAGAGGAAGGTGAGGTATCTGCTATAAAGCACAAGGGGAAAAGCCGACTGGGGGCATAGGAGATGTCTGAACAGCTTAAGGTTGGAGAACATGAATTTCTACAAACTAACTTTAAAAGCTTTGTTTGTTTGTTGTTTGTTTTTAATCACTGTGTCAGGCTTTTGCCCTTGTAAGTGCAAACCAGTACTAAACCAGCATCCCACACTGAACAGTTTCTTGCCTGGTTTCTTTCCTAAAATGCTTCTCTTTCCCCATTTCACTGCACCCCCACTCTAGCTGGCTAGTACAGAAGGTTTTCCGGCTTCAGACAAGCCACTTTTCTAAGAATATATGGAACAGATTACAGAAGCAAGTGACAGCCTGCTTACTTCCCCTTCTTCACTTATATACATTCAGCTGGAGTTCTGAAAAGAGGAATTCAGGAGAATTTTTATTTTTTTCTTTTTTAAAAGGAAGATGGGAGAAAGCAGGAAGTGCAAGAAGGTGGAAGTAGCAAAGGAAAAAGAAAGAAAAGGAAATAAATACTTAAAAAAAAAAGTTGAACCAGATTGTGAACTGAAATGATGTCAGAGACTGGAAAAGGAAAGGGAGTAAAGAAAATATCTTCTTTCCAGCATCACTAGTTTAGGAACCCTCACTCTGTAGAGAATCAACACCCAGGCCATATGGAAGGCAAGGTCTTCTGAGAATTCATTTTATCCCACCTAGTTTTTCCATAATAGCAGCAAAGTGTTCTGAGTTCTTGTTTGCTTCTTTGGCCTAACCCCTTGATTTTAAAATCAAGTCTTGACTCGGTGGTATAGCTTGGTGGTAGAGTATGTGTTAGTAAGCACATCCTTGGGTTTGATTCCCAGTACCAAATATAAAACAAAAAAGAAAAACCAAGTCTGAGTACCTAGAGTATCTGAGAAATAAGAGGACTAGATTCAGTTAAATTTTTAATATATTTAATGAGTGCTTACTATGTGCAGATACTGTTCAGGTACAGGGAATTTGGGAAAAAAAACAGGAAACGGTCTCTTCCTCTGAAATATAAATTCATCCCAAGTAAAAGGAAACTGTTGCTTAAGGACTTACAGATGCAAGAGATCAATCCTCTGACTTTTAACAGCTAGCCAGATATTTATTAGCAACCAGCTTTTTAGAAAAATAAAAAGCTTGAGTACTCCCTTAACTGTGTCATAGCTTGTATCACCTTCTTCTAACTTCTGTCCCTTATGCTTCTAACACAGATTTGACCCTCCACATTGCGCCACCATTGAGAATCTGATGTAATGCAAGCAGATACCAGCTGAAGGCAGAATAGAATGGATAGTTATCTGGGGAGATAAAGTGACAGTGTTGCTGGTTCTGGGTATTGTTCAAAGAAGCATGTCTTTTATTTATAGACATTAGAATTTAAAGGTAGAGAAAGCCAGAACTTGGTATTATCTTTTCTTTGTATAACTCACTTCCTAGAAATATGCTTGATACACCCTACCTTCTTTACATGTAAATTGAGTGTTGGTGGGTGTTTTATACTTTGTTTCCTAGGGGTTTAATAGGCCCTTTTGCTATTTTAGTGAAGGGTGGTTTCTAAATTTTAATGCATCAATATTTTGCTCTTATAGACATTATCTGAGAAATGGACTGCAGAAGAAAGCAGGAACCTTTAAGAGATGCCAGATATGGGTGGTTTTATATTACTTAAGTCTTCATAATTTAGTTGGGCATGGCTAAATAGATGAGGACTCCAGTTGTTACCAAGTTTGCAAATTTGGCATCTCCTAATAGATTTCATTGTGGTTACAGGGATTTTGTGCCAGGAAAAATATAGTTGTCTGTTCTTAAACCTGAATTTTCTTGCTTTCAAACACCCAGGAGTGAAGTTTACAAGGATGCCACTAACCTTCTGTTGCTCTGGAGAAGTGACTTCATTTTTCTAAGTCTTTACTGAAAAGTGTTATATGCCTTGTATTCTTGGAGTATGTTTTTTTCCTAAGCTCTTAGAAAATTTTACAGATTGAAGCTCATGAATCTTTACAGCCCCTCTACAGGAAAGGAAAGAATAATGCCTGTAAACCTCTTTGAATTGTTTGAAAGAAAGACAACAGAATTTAAGGAACTAAGAATAAATTTGGCCAGTCTATTTTGTAACAGATTAATTGAAAACCAAAAGTCACTTTTACATAAACATATGAAAACATCCAATTGTAAACTATTTGTTGTAATGATATAGATCAGGAAATTTATCCTTAAAATTAAAAAAATATATATCTGACATGGCATACTCATATATAAACCATGTAAGGGCAAACACTAATCTGGAAAAAAGTTTTAAAGCTAGATTATATGCAGGAACTTATACTCAGAACCATTATCATAGCAGCATTTCAGCGAACAAGATTAATCACAAAAATAACGATTATCCTTTATGAACATAATATTTGAAGTAATTTCCTAAAATTTGGCTATTAACCAGAAGGTTAATTGATTCTTTTCTTCTGCTCCATTGTGGTTAACATACTAATTCTTCCTATTAAAGACCCATTTTATTATGCAAATGAAAAAATCACAAGATGTGGTGTCTAAGAGAGAGGGGGCTGCTTTTTGCAGGGGAACTGGTGCACCTGTTTCAGCCCTCAGCCCCCACCTCTGCTTCCACTGGCTGCCAAGCTGGTGACTTACTGATAAGTTTAGTGGGTGTGGGGTCCCTGAATTTTGACTCCCATTTTCTTTGTGACTTACTCTTGTTTAGCCTTATAATTTCTCCCTTTCCAGCTCTCAGCATGCCAACAGCAGCTGCATCATGGCACTCACCCTTCTGCCAAGAGGGCAGGCAGCTCCTTGGAGACTGTAATGTTGTACTCCAGCCAACCGTTAAGAGATAGATGCTGGAGTAATACATACAGCACAGCTGAAATTCAGATCATTCTAGGAGGCATTTGGTAGAATACTTTGTCCATTATATTTTTAAACTAAGTAAAATGTTTAAAACTTTTATTTTTTGAAACATTTTCAGACTCATACAAAGGTAGAATACTGTAGTGCATTCCCACACACCTTTATGTCTGCCTCTTCAATTATCAACTCAATTATCTTGTTTCACTGTCCATGGTATTTTTCCCATGGCTCTACCCAGACTGCTGGTAGATTCATTTTCAGGGATAAACTTATCTTAAATTACAGTTGCTTTTCTATCCCTTTTCAGTCTGTCTGTAAGACATTTGATTAGACTTTTCTTCCCAAAGGCAGTCTTTTTTTTTTTTTTGTCCTTCTAAATTAAGCCAGGATATGCTTCAATAGTATTTTTCATATTTTCTAATACTGTCCCATGAATTTTCAAGGCTTTGTTCACTTGGTCAGTCTACCCACAATGTCTCAGAAATGTACTGGTTCTTGCTAATAGACCATTAAGGATCACTTGGATTTGATTCTCAGTATCGTTACCAACTACATATATAAACTGGGACAACTTCCAGTTACCCTTTCTGTTCCTCAGTGTCCTCTTGTCTTAAACATGAGGCACATGCCACAGACTGTTAGAAGACCACTGAGCTATTAGAAGACTTCTGTGAGTGGATATATTTATAAAGCTAAGATAAAACCTGGCACAAAGTAAGTGTTCAGTACATATGCTAGTTGCCGTCTTCATCATAATTGCAATCATCATCATCATTATCACTACCACCATCACCACCTTTGGTCCCTCACTACTCATTTTACAGAATAGAGGGCCGAGGCTCTGATGTGTGAAGCATCCACCTTCTGGTCAGATGTAGTTTTATAAGTAGAACTTGACCAAGAAACCAGCCACATGTATCAAATCCTTTATTATACTAGATTGGTTTGCTATAGATTGTCTTCAAGGAATAATGCTCTGACCCATAAGAATGGTTTGGAAAGATTATTAATAAAAGCATGGACAAAAGGAATAAATATTGCTGCTGAAGAGTTAGGCTTTGAAGTTGTATGTTTAGAAAGCAGGGCTACAGGTAACATACCTTCTCCTTAGTTGTAAAGGTGAGATCAGGACGTGATTTGGCTAATGAAATTGAATAACATTGTGTACACAACCCAAAAAGAGAGAGAGAAAGAAAATTTGAGGACCGAATGAAACTAATAGATCTATGTAAGATTTGCTCTTGAGATCAACAGTAGGTAAAAAAATTGGGGGATGCGGTAGGGGAAAGGGAAAATTACTTGAACCACCAGTAAATGTCAAACACTAAAGGGATAAATGGATTCTAGACTTTGTCTAAAGCCAAATGGGATCTGACATTCCTAAAGTTTTTATTAATTCACTTTCTTCACCCGTGCTAAGCACTATTCTGCTTACTTAAAAACATTGCTTTATTTAATTCTCAGAACAATCATGTGAAATACATACTATTACTGATCTTATAATACAGCTAAAGAAACTGAGACACAGAGAAGTTAATAGCTTAAGGCAATTTGTTTATCACTAAACATGAGATCTGGGATTTGTACCTTAGCAGTCGGGCTCTAGAATTTGTGCTCTTAATCCATTTTGCTGTGCTACTCCCAAGTAACCAAACCTCTGATGCATACATAATCTTGTGTTATTTTTGGCATACCCAATGTTGCTTCCTTTTCAGTTTTTCTATACAAACCACTTAGTGAAGCCCTTTAAATAGTCTGGATGCTCATCACTCCTCACTGATACCTGTGCTCTTGGCTGACCCCAGGATGCTTAACATTGTAAGTCCTAGTTAGTTTCAGGAGACAGATCTGTATGTGGATCTTTAATAATAAACTTTGTCATAATAAGGTATGTTTACATTTGTTTTAGTTGTAGCCCTAAGAAAGTACACTGGTGTTATTTTCTTGTGAAATTTTAAGATGACTACTCTTAATAGGCATGTGTTGAATAACTTGTTTCATTTAAGGTCATTCACTAAATGATATTTGAGATATTTGAGGGGCCTGTTGTAGGTGTTGGGGATGCTTTGTGAAGAGAACAGTTCCTTCTCTACAAGTTTATTGTTTTTTTTGTTTTTTTTTTTTTTTTTTTTTTTAGTGCTAGGTATTGAACCCATGCACTTACACATACTAGGTAGGCAAGCACTCTATCAGTGAACTACATCCCCAGCTCCACCCTTCTCTACAGATTCTTCATGTATTTTTCTTAATAGCTTCTTCTCATTAGCTTACAAGATGTCATGATGTCTCCCAACTTAGGGAAAAAAAAAGAAATCTTTTGCTTCCACCACACCCCTTTAAATACCAACCCATATATTTTTTCTCATTTACCGTTCCAATGCCTTGAAAAATTGTCTGTGTTCATGTTTATCTCCAGATCTCATCCAGCTCCAGATTCAAATCATATCCTTCTTCATACCAACAGCTCCATTTGATGTCAGTTAGGCACCTCAGACCTTCAGAATAGAACCTAGGTCTCCTGCCTGAGCCTGCTCCTTGGGTACTCTTTCTTATCCCTGTAAATAGTGACTGCATCCCTCTCATGGCTTAGGCCAAGAACTTTGGATTCATCCTTGCCCGTACTTTTTTTTTTTTTTTTGTACTAGGGATTGAACCCAGGGGTGTTCAACCATTGAGCCACATTCCCATCCCTTTTTTATTTTATTTTATTTTTTTTAATTTTGAGACAGGATCTCACCAAGTTGCTTAGAACGTCACTAAGTTGCTGAGGTTGGCCTCAAACTTGCAATCCTCCTGCCTCAGCTTCAGAGTCACTGGGATTATGGGTCTGTGCCAAGAGGCACAGCTTGACTGCACTCTTGTTTCTATGCCCCACCATCCATTCCACTTGCAAATACTGTTGGTTTTACTCTCAAAGTCTATTCACAATTCAACCATTTCATCTCACCTTTGCTATTACAACCTTCTTGAATCTCACTGTCATCTCTGTTCTCAGCTATCTTTCAGCTTCCTTTACTGGCTACCCAACCCCATCCCCACTGTCTACTGTCAATGCTACAATCAGAGTAATTCTTTTAAGATATCAGTCAGAATATATGTCCTCTGCAACAATATGTTCTTCACTTTTTTTTTATCCAACTTGCAATAATATGGATGAATCTCTTACATATAATACTGAAAACAACCTAAAACAAAAGAATTCGTACTGTACAATTACATTTATTTAAAATTCAAACACAGGTCAACCAGTCTTTGCTGTTATAAGTAAGGATGGTGACTAGAGGGCAGGGAGGTGATTGTGATGGAAAAAGAACCATCTTTGTTTTTTCTTGATCCTAGTGCTGGCTGCCCATGTGTGTTCAGTTTGTGAAAATTTAACAAGCTATGCTCTTATAATGTGCCCTTTTCCATATGTATTTTATACTTCAGTAAAAAGTTTTACAAAAATGTCTCTTACAGAAAATTGTTCTCCTTTAGACTTAAAGAATTTATCAGAATTTATAGCCATTAGAATATAAGCTCTATAAAGGCAAGAGTTTTGTCTGCTTTCATTCACCGGACAAATATTTATTAAGGCCTAGACACTAAGTATTTGGGATAAAGCAGTGAACATGAGAGGTAAAAGCTCCTTCTGAGAAACAATAATCAGAATGAGTTATGTAGTATACAGCAAGGTACGAAGGGATATGGGGAAGCAGAAAGCAGGAGGGAAAGACAGTACAGAGTTGAGAAGGTGAAGTGATAGCCTACAGGGTTAAATATTGTGGTCAGGAAAAGCCTCTCTGAAGAAGTGGCATCCTGGACAAAACTTGGAAGGAGGTAAGGGAAGGAATCCCGTATTTCTGGGAGAACAACCACCTGGTCAGAGGGAATGGAAAGTAAAGAACCTGAGGTAGGAGCAGGCTGGTTGGAGTAAGGTCAGAGAAATACCTGGGGCCAGATTCAGAAGGCTTTGTAGGCCTCTGCAAAGACAAATTCATTCTGTGTGAGATGAAGGTGTGGAAGTGGGAGGGAGTCTTTTTATTATTTTTTAAAATTGTTGATACACCTTTATTTTTTTTAATTTATTTATTTATATGTGGCGCTAAGAATTGAACTCAGTGCCTCACACATACCAGGCAAGTGTGCTACCACTGAGCCACAGCCACAGCCCCTTATTTTTATTTTTGCCTGAGCTAGTTTGAGTTAGATTTCAGCTGCTTATAGTGGCAGGTCATTCATTCATTTTAGTTTCTGGAAATAGACTTTAATTATTGTTATCTGTTCTGCTATTGAGGGATATTTAGGTAGTTTCCAGTTTTGGGGTTTGTGATGTGGGCTGCCGTGAACATCTTAGTGCATGTCTTTTAGTAAACAAGTGTTTGCAAGAGATGTGTCAATTCTTATTTGATGACAATTGCAACATAACATGCTAATTCCAGTGGAAATCAGACAATCCATGTTCAGGACACACATTAAAGGTAATTAACATTAATTAATATATATTAATATAATAAAATATATTAGGATAAATCCGTAAAGTATGCAAGGTGGTAATACAAGACATACCAATTAGATTGCTCGCACTCAAGAACTGTAGAGACTAGTTGGAGATAAGCTCTGTGCATATGGAACCATAGTTAACAAGAATACCTCTAGGAGGGCTGGGGTTGTGGCTCAGTGGTAGAGCACTTACCCACATGCATGAGGCACTGGGTTCGATCCTCAGCACCACATAAAAAAATTAAAATAAAGGTATTGTGTCCACCACAACTGAAAAAAGTGTGTGTGTGTGTATTTCTTTTTTAAAGAATACCTCTAGGAAACACCAAATAATATTGTTAGCAGTTTGTCCCATAAGCATTCTGAAGTGAGCAAGATTACTTTGGACTCTGGTATTATAAGAATTTTCAGGGAAGCTGGGCATGCAGCAGAGCCTGAAAGCATCAGGGAAAGAGTTGGGAAAGCAGAGAAGAATTTTGTAGACATTATCTGGGTTAGGGAAACAGCAAGAATGCCAGATAGTATTTAAGGGACTATAGATGGTCATTCTAAGAGTAGAGTTTAAGATTCATTTTAAAACCTAGCACAGACTTGGATTCAAGTAAAGTAAATAATTGCATTCAAATCTGGAAGTATTTATATATTACACATTTCTCAATCATTTTGATGTGTTGATGCCACATTTACCATTACTAAACCTTACAGTTCATATGGTCTAAATGTTTTAAATATATATGTATTTTTAGACTGGCAAAGAAAACTCATCCAGTGTGACTGTGGCAGGCCCTGAGACGGAAAATAAGGCAGGCCAAACTCTGGAGAGCAGCTCACTAATGGCGGAGCTCCTGAGCGACGTACCCTTCACCTTGGCCCCACATGTGCTGGCAGTGCAGGGCACCATCAGCGACCTTCCTGACCACTTACTCTCGTATGATGTCAGCGAAAACTTATCACGATTTTGGTATGATTTTACTCTTGAAAATTCAGTGCTATGTGATTCGTAATCTTCATTTACATCTTAACAGCTTTAAAAAATTTTTGTATATTTAATCTATTTTATGTTTTTTGCCGTTGCACTCTTTGAAGGCCTTCAGAAAAGCAAGGATCGTAAACCAAATAAAATAGCATCATGTTCATTGTTTTATATATTAGAATAATGTACATTTGTATAAAAATTGAATTCCAGTTCTACTTACCTCTTCCCCCATGTCATAAATACAAAACTGAAGCTATCCATTTTATAAAAGATTGCTTCAGTTGGCGTTTCAAAATACAACACTGTGAAAAAGAACTCGGGCATTTTTCTTGGCTACCACAACTCTGTAGTCTGAGTTGAAGAGAGAGTGTGAAGTCTCTTTGGTTCAGAAGAAGCTTGAGTTCATATTATTCGCTTCTTCTTCCACAGTGTTTATGAATGAATTCTGGGAGGGGAAAAAAGTTTGTTGTTAATTTCTTCATTCTTGGTTTAGACAAACTGATGTGGGAATGTAAAAGTGATCATTTGCTGAATCAAGAAAATGCTCTACCTTGAGTGGTACACTTCAGCTTTCTTAGACCTGCAACAGTCCTTTCTACCCCGAATGATTTCTTTGTTCTCAGCCTTTTCTGCTCTTCCATGTGTGCTATCCAACCAACTTTCCAAAGAACTTTTCCTGCTTCTGCCTCAGTTGGCATTTGCTCTCCTTACACATATGTTCCCTGTGTATGAAGAGATCCACATTTCCTTTTCAACATCTCTGCCTCCTGAAGAACATCTCATGATGGTATTTAATATTGCTGATAACTCGCTTATTTAGAAATTTGTTGGCCATGATACAGATGGAAATATTTTACTATTATAAATACTGAACTCAGTTCTTACACCTAGGTATGAATTTCAGTTCTTGGGTATCTGTCATTTATTCCAACTAAAACTGAAGAGAACTGCCATTTGTCGATAAAACATAAAGGGAAGAGGTTAATTTGATAGTGAATCTTCTATGCCATGGAAAATTTAGGTCACATTTATTTTTATTAGTAGCAATATGATTTATTAATTCTGTGCCAAACTATTAAATATATTTTTTCACAAAGATGGAGTGCTGTAGCAAAACTAAAGGTACATGAATTATTCAGATTTTAATGTGTTATGCATGTTTGTTTAATAAATGTGGCCTGGTCTTGATAAAATGCTATATTATTTAAAGAACATTTCTATTAACAAAAATGTGCTTCATTTGCAAATGTTACCATGTGAAGTTAATGATTAAATTAGATATTTACATAGTTTTATAAAACATCAGTCTAAGAGATATAACTTATTACTGACATAAATGTGAACATTTTGTAGCACTTTTTTTAAAGGCATATCCTTTTTAAATCTCCATGTTAATGTACTCTTAAAACTAAATGTTAATCATGCAGTCAATTAGTCTAATATATGTGTTAACTCTTGTCTAAAATAATTATACATTTCACTTTATTTATGTCTACCATGTATGCTTTTAATTACTTTCACTTGTCTATGGAATTGTTATATTTAAATAAATGTGAATTAAAATAAATGAATATTTTGATTATTTTCAGATCCATAAAAATGGCTTTCTTTGCATTATTCATATCTGAGTGCAAGTTTCAGACTCTGTAGGAGGTAAAGACTTAAGTATATAGCTTGTGTAGTGCAGAGAAAAGTATGCAATTTCTTCTTATATATAAATTTCAAGAAATAACATTGAAAATGGTAAGAGCAAATATTTTGGCTTAATAGGACTGAAGGGATTTGAAAGGAATGACACGCACATATCTAGATAGATCCCTATCACAAAATTTAGTAAGGATAAGTGTTAATGACCTAATTTTAATAAAAGTGATGTGAAAATAGCCATTTAAATTATTTTCCTATATATAAATCATTGTTACTATTTTAAAATAGAAGCATTAGAAATCAACAACCAACTCCATTTTTCCCAAGAGAAAACTGAATCCTAGAAAAGGTTAAATTACTTAAAATACATAGTTAGTGAAAAATAAATATTTACTTGAATAGTGTTAATCATAGTTTAAATTCTAAGCAAGCTGTATGATACGTAGGAAAGCATTCAAGCATTCAAGGCAGCCAGCATTTGTAATGACTCCCTCATTCACAAGCTGAAGGCTTTGAACCTGTGCCCTAATTTCTGGGGTCCCCAGTTCCCTTGCTCAGTAAATAGGCTCTGTCCCTGACTTGCAGGGTTGTGTTGGATAATAAATGGTGTATGTCAAATGCCTGGTAGCTAAACACCTGACACATTGTTGATGTTCTGTGAAAGGGACTTTTTAATTCTGATTTCTAAACACACACACACAGTAGTTCAATACAATGCAAAATATATAGTAACTAAACTGCTTAATGACTCATATAAAAAAAGTAATTACCTATCTGAATTGTAGATTCTCCTACCACAGTATTTTATTATGAAAAACTAGTCTTAAAGTATGTTAGTTGACTCTTTGCCTTGGCTACAAATTCTGTATTGAACACTTTTTTTTCCCTTATTGTCAAGGATCCTGGCCCTTTTCCTTAATATAAGTGACTATTGTAAATTACTATAGTTATAAAATATGTAAGTGATTTTACTGAGTTTTATTTTTAACCCTAATATGTATTCAGGAAGTTGCAAGTATTTTTTTCCTGCTTTCTTTATTGGCATTTGCTGTCTGTCCTAAAAATAGAATTAGAGAAGCTAGTCTAGCTAGTTTATTATTTGGTTACTTAATTTTTGACTGTCTCAACTTTAAAAATTGTATCAGTAAAATGTCAACATAAGAATAATTCTAGAGACCCACAAGTTTTTAAAAGTAAACATTCATTGACACCAACACTTTATCCTCCATCAATTAAAATGATAAATTGGAAATAGGATGAAAAGAGTGTTTTTCAGTGTTTCCCAGAATCTTCATTTCTTATCATTCTAAAGGATAGATGGGGAATAGTCAGTAAATAAATGCCATCTAGGGTCTGAAATGGTCGCACATCAGATTTCACCCCCTTATATCCCATGATAGCAATTGATCAGTAAGTGAATACTGCCCTTAGTAATCTAGCACAGAATATGTTACTTTCAGAGATTAATGCATTCCCTTATTAATGATGTCATTAATTACTGCTTATACAAAATTATGTGTATTCGATAGGTGAATAAAAGACGTAACATTTTTGAAAGCCAACAAGAAATAACAGGTTTGTGAATATACCTTCTGAGCATTTGTGGCATATTACTGAGGGAATGACCCAATTATTGGGAAATCTAAGTCTTTCAAAATAGGTCTCACTACATTGGCTTTAAAGATGAAATATTCTTATGTTTCAGGAAAATGAATCTTAATGCCATATGTTTGGTGGATAGGTGTGTGTGTGTGAGAGAGAAAGACAGACATGTATTGATTAACAGGAGCTCTGTTACAATCAATATAGCAAAATATTAATCGTCTCTCTAAATTTTTAAATAAACATTTGAGAATAATTTCAGATTTACAGAAAAATTACAAAGATAGTGTTTCTCCTCTTTTTGACAGAACTAAGGAACCAATATTTGTATGCTACTGTCAGCCAAACTCTACACTCTATTCAGATTTCATAGTGCCCCCCCCCCCAATATCCTTTGTCCCTCCTAGCATCCTATCCAGTATAACGCATTACATTTAGTCATCCTATCTCCTAAGGCTCCTCTTGGTTTTAACATTTTCTCTCAGGCTTCTCTTATTGTTGATGACCTTGACAGTTTTGAGGAAAACTCGTCAAGTATTCAGTAGACTGTCCCTCTGGTTGAGTTTTTCTGATATTTTCATATGTTTAAACTAGGATTGTGAGGTTTTGGAGGAATATCATAAAGGTGAAGTGTAGTTTGGTGAGATCACGCCATATCAAGAGTGCATACTATAAACATGATGGCTTACTGATGATGTTAACTTTGACCATTTGGCTGAGGTAGTGTTTTCCCACGATTACCATGAAGTTGTTCCCGTCCTCAAGTCCTTTTATACTCTACTCTTCGGAATTAAATCACAAAGCACAGCCCATACTCAAGGAATAAGGAAATATAAACTCCAGCTCCTTGAGGGGTGAGTATCATATAAAGTACTTGGAATTATTCTGCATGGAAGATTTTTCTAGTTTCCCCAAGTTATTTATCAGTTGCTTATCTGCATTAGTATGAACTTAATGCATATTATGTCTTTTTTTTTCCAAATCTAAGTCTTGTCATGACCAAGAGACATACATACATTTTTATAAAAGTTAATAAAGGAAATTTGAAACATTTTACATGGCACATGAGTACCATCTGATGTTAGCTATATTTTGTAGTTTCCTCAGAATTCATCTTCCTTTAAATATCAGGTATATTTCTTGTCAACTTGTCTGTAACTATATGCACAGTCATAAGCTACATAACAACATTTCAGTCGATAATGGACTGCATATATGAGGGTGGACTCAGAGTATGATGGAGCTGAAACATTCCTATCACCTAGTATTTTTTCTGTACCTTTTGTTTGTTTAGATATGTCTAAACAACTGTTTACCCTTGTGTTACCTTTGCCATTAGTATTCAGTAGAGGAACATGCTATCCTGGTTTCTAGTCTCTGAGCAATAGGCTTTTATCATATAGCCTAGGTGTGTAATAGGCTATACCATCTAGGTTTCTATCAGTACACTATGATGTTCACACAACAACAAAATCAGCCGATGACTCATTTCTCAGATTGTATCTTGACTTATGACTGTATAGTAGATCTTCTCTAAAGGGCTGCAAATGTTATGTCATAAATGGAGCCCTTTTACCTATCTCTTTCCTAAGATGGTGCATCTTACACTAAATGTAATGACACTTCAGCAAGTGATGTAGAAATGAGATTATGCCCTAATCATTTTTTTTCCTTAAGAAACCAAGAAATCTCATGCCACAACTCTTTAAAAATAAATGTTATTTTTCTTTAATAATAGTAAAAATAATGTGTGGCTCCTTAGTTTTCTAAAGAAACATGAATTTCATCTTCAACTTTTAAGAAGTAGTTTTAAGAAGCAGTAAAAGGAAATTCGGTCTTCTTTCAGAGAGGATAGGTGCCCAAGAATGTTCCAATTCTGTTCCTGATTCTGGATATTCCCTTATCTAAAATCATCCCTCACTCATCTCAAGGACATATGTGGGTTATTATAGGCAGAGGAAAACACAAGCTGAAAAACATGGAGAACACCCAAAAGAGACAAAAGGTACAATTTATAGAGGCTTGGTAAATTAAGCATTATTTTCCTCTTAGTTTTGCTTCTTATTAATGAAAACTCACTGGGTGCTAAAATAGAAAATTGATCTCATCCAGTTTCAACTGGGAAACAAAAAAATTGGTCAAAGCAAAAAGCATCTTAATTTGTCCTTGGAAGAAATCTGAATATAGATCTTTGTCAAGAGTTGACTCAGTTCCAGTTTTCACCCTTACTTTTAATGAAAGGTAAAGCAAAAGATAATTGCCTTCAGAACAAGCCATCAGTTGGCTAACTCTGAACTAGCCCCAACAGACTTTGTTAGTTACTACCCAGGCCAGAAAAGTTGTCGGACAATAGACCATTTCAGAGGTCAGCTAAGGAGACAGGCTCCATCTGAGGACTGCTACCAGGGATAGACAATTCAGTGTCTGACATCTGGGTTCTGCAGCTGCCACGTCTGCCCCTTGTGTGGCCACAGGTGTTGGCTAGAACTCTGAGGCACATGGAGGAAGGAACGGGGTAATGTCAATTTCATTGTGTATATGTGTGTTTATGTGTATGGCTTTTCTTTTTGTTTTCAAAAGACATATAATTTATTTTGTTTAAACATTAATGTATTTCTACACAATACCTAGGAACATTTGGGAGGCTAGCAAACAAGAAGCTTTTGTTCAAGAACAAGGGCAAAAACAAACCTGAGCTCTGACACCTACCTACAGAGTACACTGCACACAGTATGCTATGTGTGACATTGTTAGTGTAGTCACTTGAACAGGGCCTTCCGAGAACAACAACAAAAAAAATTTTTAAATGGATGCCGAAAAACAAACAAGCGGTTAGTATAAAATAAAGCCTAAATATTCACTCTCTTCCTATAGTCTCCCCCTTCATCCCTGTTTTGGACCTTCGAGAGGATTTGTGTTTATCCATATATATTTTTGAGCCTGGAACAGACTGTATGTAGTCTTCTATCTCACACTATGCCAGCTGTAGCCATCAATTAACACAGCTTAAAACAGGAACGCTAAACTCTCCTCCTCGTGAGAAGCTTGGCTCCTGTTTGTGAGGAAAATCTGGAAGTTTCTCCCTCAAGTAGGTATTTGAGTTTCCTAACCTTAAAGATGTAGGCAGCAGAAGAGGAAATGAAAACGATAAAAAGAAGGGAATGACAATGGTAAGAGCCATAAAGAACCAATGGTAAGTGGGATTTTTTTTAAATACATGTCACTACCTCTGTAATTACATATAGACTTCTTCCATCTCTTGACTAACCCATAGTGTGAAATCAGAAATTCAACCTAATGGAGGAAGGCATCTCTGTCTTTCATCTTCATTTGATTCTTCTCTAAAGAGAAACTTATAAGCCCTTTAGAATAATGCCTTCCCTGCTTTTAAAACTAATGTGTTTTTTTTTCACTGTATCCTCCAAATATTCTGCCAGCCAAAAATCTTTTTGATAGGTTTCACTCTGTATTTTCTTATTACAAGGACATTAGATAAACTAAGTAAACTTTTTCAAAGTACAATCTCCACCCCTCATTTTGTTTAAGAATCTCACCTCTCTCCTTGATGTTCTACTGGATTTGTATGTAGTGCATAATAAATCTTCAATCAGGATTTGTTGAATAAATGAGCTAATTAAATAAATCATTACATTTTCTCTAAATGAGAGTTCCCAAAAGCAAAGGCATGGCACTCCTAAACTTTAGTACCTTTTCTGGCCTCAGTTAGAGCTATGTTTGTGCAGCTGAAAATAATGCTAAGTTTACCATGCCTCTACAAATTGTACCTTTTGTCTCTTTAGAGTATTCTCCATGTTTTTCAGGTTGTGTTTTTCTCTGCCCATAATGACCACATATGTCCTTGTGATGAGTGAGGGCTGATTCTAAACAATGCAGTATATTTTGGTGCTGCGGATTAACTCATTTGAGGTTTTATCTCACTGCCAAGTTTTCCTTGTATACTCTTAGTTATGTTTACATATATCCCTGTCCCAGAATTTATTAATCCTATCTGACCTGTCTTTGAAAGAAATGTTTTTCCTTCTCATTTGTTTTTCTCCCAAACACATTCAGGTATTTTAAATGATTTGGTTTTGACATATTGTTCTAGGAACAGTAGTATACTTTTCTTCTAGTATTCTCCTATATCTCTGTCTTACATTTCCCACTCAACCAATTCTGTTCCTTTGTCTTATAAAGATCTTTCTCATCCAGCTCCAACTGTAAATTTATTTTTCTCGTTAGAGTCAAGCTTCTTAAGAGAGTGGTCCTTGGTTGTGTCTCTACTTCCTTACTTTTATTCACCACTCAAATTGCTTCTGCAATTTGATTTCTCAGCCCTGGTTAGAACTTTCACAACTGATTCATTCCAGAACTTTAACAACCCACCAAATGCCCTTTCTCTATTTCTTTGAAGCAATTATCACTGTTGATTAATCCCATTTTCTTGAAATTGTCTTCAACTCTTGATTTCTATGACATTTCTTTCTGGTTTTTCCCTTCATTTTCATTCCATCTTAGACCTTGGAGGACTTCTTTTCCTTGGGGCACTATGAGAATCTTTGTTTTTCCCAGAATTCTACCTTTGCCTCTCTTTTCTACCCTTTCTGTCTTCTCCTTACACAAGCATCTCCGTGTTTATCTGTTTTGTTGGCATGTGAATCAATCTGTAGCCCAGAAAGCTCTCAAGTTCTATATCCATATACACAATTGGCTATTAAATACCTGTCTTAACTCTTATTCTCAAATTCTTTAACTGCTATTTTTCTTTGCTCCAAACTCTTTCTTATCTACCTTCTTCTGCTCCACTTTTCTTTGAGGAATTCCTTCTCCACTTTATATGGTCCTGATGAGAACTGTCATACTTGGTAAATTCCTATGTATCAGGATGAAAGATACAGCCTAGCTGGTTCAAACAGGATCCCTCCATCAACTAATACATATAGATATTTAAAAGAATACACCTCTTTTGCTGGGGACTGCTGATATGACACCCTTCCCTCCATGTTTCAAAGGATCGACCCGCATTTGAAGCCCTGGATTATGCAAACACAAAATCTAAGAATCTATTCATTCTTCTTTCTTATCTCCATTACTCAATGATAACATTTTATTACTGATGCACTACAAAGATCTGTCTCTCAAATGGGTATACTACAGACCCATTATCACTACTTTAGTCAAGGTCTTTATCATTTCTCCTAACCAATTTCCCTACATCCAGTTAAGCCTCCCTCTCATCCATCTTCCACATTAAAGCCAGATGAGTTTTATTAAGAAATATAGATGAAATCCCTCAAAGGGTCTAGGATACCTCTAGAGAATTGAAGGGTTTTGTCTTAAGCAGAGGACTCCTCTGGCATTTCCATCCTCACATATTCTTTTTCATGCACTCTGTGTTCTTGCCAGATTGAGCAGTGCTGTGAACTATTTAATATACCATACCTTCTCTCACCCTATCCTTATATTGTATTCCCTTTGCCTGGGACTCCTTGGCCTTCTCTTCTTCACCTGGTTAAATGTTATTACAAGATTTTTTTCAGGTATTTCCTGCACTGGTGAAGCCTTCCCTTACTCCTAAACTGAGCAAGATGTCCTACAACTACCATGTGTTCTCTTCAAGGGCATGGACCCACTGGATTGTAATTGTTTTTACTTGGCTGCTTCATATCTCTGAATGGATCTTAATGTACACTTCTGTTTTTAATCAGCTTTTTCACTGCTGTGACTAAAAGACCTGAGCAGAACAATTGTAGAAGAGGAAGAGTTTATTTGAGTGCTCACAGTTTCAGAGGTCTTAATCCATAGACAGCAGGTTCCATTCCTTGGGGCTTGAGGTGAGGCAGAACATCATGAGGAAAGCAGCTCACAAGATGATCAGAAAGCAGAAAGAGACTAAGTTACGCTCACCAAATATATATCCCGAAGGCATGCCCCCATGACCCACCTGTTCTAGCCACACCCGACCTAGCTTCAGTTACCATTCAATGAATCTCATCAGGGGATTAATTCACTGATTGGGTTGACTCTCATAACCGAATCATTTCTCCTCTAAACCTCCTTGCATTGTCTCACACATGAGCTTTTGGGGGACACCTTACATCCAAACCATAACAACTTCCATGATTAACATGATGCCTCTCACATATAGTATGCTCATTATAAGTTTGATAAGTAAATTATCAGATCACTATTACACTTGATCTTAGCCAAAAGGCCGAGAAGCGATCATCAGATCACTATTGAATCAGGAAGGTATGAATTTTGTATCCCATCTACATTAGAATTTTCCCATGAGTCTGTTAGAAGCCTTCAGGTAGCCTTTTAGATGTTATACTAGAATATTTTACATTTTCTTAATGTTCCCAAGTTTAACTCCTATTCTAAGTAATTTAGCTTCTTAAATTTTCTGAAGGTCTAAGTTTACCTTTTGTTTGGCTAGCCATATCAACACTAACATAATAAAAATATATTTATTATATCACTTTTCAGACAATGTTAACTTTTTAGGTTAAATTTGGGGTTGTAAATTACTATGAATCAATGTTTTATAACAGGTTTTATTTTTTGGTTTTCTTCAATGTCTACCTGAAAGGAACATTTATTCTGCCTTCTATTAAATCAACATTGATTAATGCTAACTCAATCATATGCCTTTTTAAAATCATGGATTTGTGTAGATTTACATATATACCATAAACTAGAATGCCTAATGTTTTAATGGGCTGTGACATTTTGTTTTTATGTACCATAACCTTATTAAAGAATTTAAAAATATGAACCCTTTTGGTGGTTGGTCCACATTCTTGAAAAATAAGCTGATTTTACTTTTGAGGAGAAACAAACCATTATCTGAAGAAGAAAGCCCTTTATCTTTTATTTTTTATATAGTCAAAGCAGGTTCTAAAATATATTTTGGTCCACTCATTTGTAGCCAGTTTATTAAACAAATTCAACTTTTTAATCCTTGTAATGAGTTATAGTGATTTTGTGCCATATTATTCAGTTAAGTGTTTAACCAATGTGGTTACCCCATTAATAATTGCAACTTCTAAGTTTTCCCATTTCCATAGATCCTCCCTTTCCACTAGATGCAAGGATGCAGATACACATCGTTTTCTACACATGGAGAAAACAATAGCTGCCAAACTCTTTTTAAAAATTAAAAAAAAAAAATTGTTACATGGGTTAACAAAATTCTGGCTTCCGTTATCTAAATATACCACTTTTCAAATACTTTATAACATCAAGAAGTCATCAAGTCTTTTATTGGACAAGATTTTCAGTACAAATTGTCTCCAGAACTAAACTTAAAAGCAACTTCTAAATCTTTATTGCCTTTGTAGTCTTGATTAAAACATTATGTTAAATGGGTATTAGGGGCCAATAGTTTCCTGTTTTCCTAATTGAAAGCCTATCTGCTGAAACTATCTCTACCCATCTTAGGTTTTCCACCTTAGAAATTTTAAGTGACTCTAAGTTTCCGTACTTGTCAGTGTACAACTATCAGAGAGTGACTGTAGGAATAAAAGCCTCTGTTGAGCAAAGCAACTATTCTGGGTGTAAGTTATTTCCATTCAGGCTTTTCTAATGCCTGGGAGATACACGTGAGACATTCTTTCTTTTTTTCATGTGCATGATGATAAGGGCCTTGCTTCCCAGTGTCATCTATCACCACCTTGGAGGTCGGTGACCACTGGGCTTGCTGCTTTTGTTGCATTGAAGTTCAGTATATGCGATATCCTTCAGCCTGGGTATGTTTCTTACACTTGTCGAGTACAAAGAGCCAGAAATGTACCCTGTGCTTGACAAAACACAAAACAAAAGACAAGGTCTCCATCCTTAGCACTTTTCATTCCAGAGTATAAAATTGCAGGTAGCAGTACCAGTATCAGGTTGGCCACCAAATACAGCTTTGATTGTCATGAAATACCAGGTAAGTGAGCTGATTAAATGAAAAACATGGAAAGAGGTAATTCAGAAGATCAACCTTGGCTATTCCAAATACCCTAAGATAATTTATCAGGGCTAGTTCATATTTCTCAAAAAAAAATTTACTTGCCTAGAGTTTTTATTATATACCAAGATATGAAAAGAATAGGTAGTGATAGAACACAGTGAAGAGCTACAGCACCTAGAAATGCAGCCATATTTTTTGTGTGACTAGCCTGGAAATAGGAGCAACTTGCTACCTGTCTCCTTTCAGGCCCCCAGCTCACCACTGAATCCTGTGTCCTAAGGCACCCCGCCAGGCCAGTCCCTGTACTGAGCGTCCACTTCCTTTTTCTTGCCACGTCATTCCTCTGTTGGTGTATTTCCTTCTGGCAGTGCGTATTCTACCTGCTGTGCACTGCTGCTCACTTTGTAGCTTCCTTATGAATGTTTTCTAGGAATGACATCCACATATTATCTCAGAATCCCTGTGGCATTCTGATTTTCTCACTGTTGCTTCTACTTGTTTTCTGACAATGATGTATGATGACACTCTATAAGAAATTATAAGACACATAAGGCAAGCTAGCAATTACTCACATTTTAGAATAATAAGTAAACATGATGAAGTGATCAAGAGCCATAAACCTACAGGTTCAGATTCTTGACTTTGGACAGGTTATGCAACCTCTCTGAGCTTCAGTTGTCTAATCTTTGAAATGGAGATAATGTTTACTTTGTACTGTTGAGAATTAAGGAAGGTAATCATTTATCGACTGCTCAGCAGGGAGCTTGGCACTCAGTGTTGTAATATGTGTCAGCTACTGGAAGTTGTATCTGCAAAAAAATTACTTAATAAAGCAATCTTGTTCTGATCTAGAACCAGGAATATTTGGCTGGACCACACCTAAGTGATCTGAGAGATCCCTCTATAATCAGAGGTTGGCTTGGGAGAGGAATCTAGGACTAACTGCATGTGTTCTAAGTCAAACCTTGTTTGGTTCTTGCCAACCACAAGATGGCTAAAGTACATCTAGAAGAGAAGCAAACTGGATCCTGTCTCCCTAATATTTCTCCTAGAGTTGATGCTATCTACCACTTCTTGCAAATCACTTAATGTCTGTCAACAACCTTTTATAAAAAATTGGAATGATTTTTGTCATGAAATACCAGTTAAGTGAGCTGCCTTTCTCAGCTCATGAGATCATTTGTAGAAATCAAATCAGTTCTTTATACTTTTTCTGTGTAAGGTAGAAAAAGACCCAGTCCCACCAAATTTACTTCTGACCTATTTGATGGACATAGGATATTTCTTATTTATTTAAAATCCTTTCCTTAGTGCTTAACACATTGTAAACATTTGAAAAAAAAAAACATTTTTTTGTTATTCTCCAAAACATATATCAATTTAAAATGTACCTTAAATGTAATGCTGGTTGATGTTTTTAGGAAAGTGTGTACCCATTGTTGTCTGGTTATCTCAGGTGGGTATATCAGATGAAAAACTATCTATATTCTTGGGTACAAAATTCAGTTGACTATTAAGAAATTATTCAGAGAATACTTGCTTTTTATAATGTATCAGGTAGGGATGGACACTAGATCACTTTTGAGAGCAAAGGTTTCTGATTTCTAAGTTTCTTATCTGAAAGAGATTTTACTATTTAGTCAAGATTTCTTTGAGTTACTAAAGCTGTAGTGGGGGCTTACAAGGGGAATATGTTTCTGAATGCTATGTTTTTCTGGTTCTTAAAATATATGTGAGATATTAAATTAAGGAGATATAAGAGAATAATCCATAGCTTTTTTATATTTATTACTTCATCTGGATATGAAGCAAATGGCTTACTGAATATAGCAGTGACTTTTATATTGATGGTTGTGGTTTCAAATCACTATAACAACTACTAACAACTACTTTGTTTGCTAGAAAGACCCATATTCTAGACTAAATTTTGGCCTAGAAGAACTGTTATTAATTCAAATACATGCAGAGTCAGGATAATGTTGCAGAATATTCATAACTAAGCATTGGATTTTGTCTTCTCTGACACTGTACCAAATTCCATTCTTCTTGCTTAGATGTGGCTAGTACAAAGTTTTCCAGCATTTGACTCAAAGTTGTTGTTGGGCTCAATTATTTAACTTGGAAATCTTATTACCCTTTAGCCATCTTCTCAAAAACATAACCGAATATATATATTTATATATATACTACTTATATATTTATATGTATCACACATATAAAATGTGTTACATATTTTATATCATACTAAATATACAAAATATATTTAAATGTAAGTTATACATATATACCATAGACTGTATATGCCTTGTATATATATATTATAAATTTGTACAAATTATATATATTTATATCTGTATAAATCATCTGTTCTTAAACATTTTCTTCAAGTCAAATTCACCTCTCTGCTACCTTTTAATTAGTATTAATTTTATCATGTGTGAGCTTCTTTTGTTTAACTGTAGCACTTGTCTGACTATAAATTTAAAAGTAAAAAAGTCATGAAATGCCAGGCTAACCCTCTCCTAACAATAAATCCCCCTTAGGGCCCTTTCCACATACCCCAGTGCTCGTTTAATAGCCCAAATAGTCATCCTCCATCCTTTATAGGAAAACATTAATTTTTGGTTTTCTGGTTTTTCCATGATTGTGTTCAAGTGTTTATGTCACTTTGGAATGTCTGATTCCTTTTTTTCTTTCCACTTTATTCTAAGGCATACATAGCAAGGTTGGAGATGATGTATTTGAGGGAGAAAAATAGTACCAGACTGAAATTTTCTGGGACTTTGGGTAGTTTCCTTCAGACCCAGGAATAAAACTCATGGTCCAGACTTATCCATCCCTTTTCATTTCTTGGATCAGGTGAGGAAGTCTTACTTCTCTGGTACTGGCCTTTTGGGATCCAGTAGAATGAATAGAGATGCTCGGTAAATGTCTCTTAAATGGATATAATAATAAATGTTTCTTAAGTGTTTATCCCCATTCCTCATATCATTTAACACAACCATTCTGTGTGATGAACACCAGTGTGCAGGTGCTATCATTCTGGTTGGGACTTGCTATCACATGGTACCAACCAAGCTAACAGTAAGTATTATTTTTTTCTTATAAAATAAAACTGAAGTGAAGCACTTGAGTACAAATGTAAAGGGATTTTCTGTTTAACTAAGAGACACAACCTAAAGCAAGGACTAAAGAAATTCATGTGTCTGGGTGTGATTAAGAGTCTCACTAACACTTAGCCGTTCTCACTGTAATCCAAACCCATTATTCCACTGGGCTTCAGTACATTCCAGCTTCAATATGCAGCCTACCAGGGCTTATACAGTTGAAGCTCTTTGAGGATGTCCCTAGTGTCTTTCATTTCTCTCTAGTAACAGTGATCTTTACCTGCTGTCCTTCAGTTTAGTAGGGGAAGGAAGCCTATTGGCCATTCCAAGAATGAAGATAGGTTTGCTTTTCTAAGGGTATTACTCTCTTCTAAACTAAAGTCAAAAGATGATACCACTAAACCTAATGAAGAAGGAATTTTACTGCCACTTTTCAAATGCCTTCCACTTCCCTGTATGTGCTGTAAATTCACTGTGCTGCCTTATAATTGAAATGAAGATTTCTCTCTTTCCTCAGAACCTGGTTAAAACAAACAAACAAAAAAAACTCATACATTATGTTACATCATATCAAAGTAGAAATCATATTTCTTCTAACTTACTGTTAGCTTGGTTGGTACCATGTGATAGCAAGTCCCAACCAGAATGATAGCACATGTTTCACTGAATATACTTATGATACAAATTATCTATCAGAGTAATTTAGTAACTTATAACAATCTTAAACATAGCTCCCTGTAAGGACATTCAAAAACCTATCCCAATAAGCTCTTCCTAAGGAAGTGACAGCAAAATTCCCCAATATTGCCTGCTGAGTGCTGAGGAAGTTGACATGGAATGTTTCTCAGTTTGGAATGTGCTTTGCTCTAGGCACTGCCCCATGTGCAGACTTGGCTGAGAGTGACTTGGAAGGCTTTAAAAGTTTCTCCAGCTACTCAGAATTGGAGGTCTTGGTGGGATAGCTGGGGCTGGGAGTGGTGAGAAAAGGAAGCAGAAACCATAGATAATTTCATGCTCCTCCAGCTTTCCTCCTGTAAACTAGGCACAGCTCAGAGATGCTCTGGCAGGAGTGGGAGGCAGCTGGATAGATTAATAAAGCCCTTTTGTCCCTGCTTTTCTCTAACAGACCATATTTGGGGTGACAGATGCAAATGGGCAGGCATAACTTCAGACAGGTCCAGAATGGTCTTAATATCCTGGAACTTATTCATGGTTTCAAAGCTTCATGTTTTAATTGCTTGGAATTTTTAGATAGAAGAGGGTGGAATTTCATCCTTGGGATGTTTTAAGGAGAACTTCACACCTCCTCCCCTCAATAAAATACTGAACTTTCATTTAATATGCAGTAGTAAATTCTTGCATCCCTCTCTTCTTCCTTCTTTAAAGAAAGATTGTCATTAAGAATGTCATCAAGGGGCTGGGATGTAGCTTAGTGGTAGAGCACTTGCCTAGAGAGGCCCTGGGTTCCTTACCAGTGTTATTAAAAAAAAAAAAAAAAAAGGAGGAAAAAAAAAGGAAATCTTTGGAAATAACAAAATCTCTCAAAATATATTTTTATGTGTTGTTTGAAAGAACCATGTGGGGTTTGTTTTGTTTTGTTTTGTTGTTTGTTTGTTTTCTCATTCTGGAAAATAAAGGTGACCAAGGATGATGTGGAAATTTTCAGCATTAAAAATAATATCCTATGTAATCCAAAAGGGAAATTAACTGTTCACTTTGAAGGTTTTCTCTAGCACAAACACTAAAATAATGAGTAATCTGGGTCTCTTAAGGAAATGTTATCTGTCACCTGCTGTTTCCCATTGGGCTCCAGGTATAAAAAGCCACTCTCCCTGCCCTGACTTTTGACTCCGTCTCTTGAGCCTTATAAGAAGGACATTTTCCCAGCAATTAGAAGCAAGCTATTATTTTATTAGACACCAATTTCTAACATTGTTAAATCATTCAGAATTGGTCGGTATCCCTACTAAGTTAAACTACTGTTGCTATTAAAAAATAATAATAGTAACACAGGCAATTTGGAGTGCAAAGAATGTTTATGTTGATGGTGCCATATCTTATAGCCCTCCAGGGGCTGTAAATGTGACAAAGCACCTATTCACACCCAGATACAGAGGCCAGTCTCCTCAGAGTTGGGTTTTTAGAAATTTAGGGCTCACCTAGGGGCAGTTAAAGGTACCAGTAATTTCACTTTTAAACATGATAGCAGATTTAAAAATAAGTGTATTATAAATCACTTAAATTCATTTTATGTAATGTTCCACATTATTATATAAATGTTTAAAGTTGAAAAGAACAAATCAATGTACTGAGCAATCTCTTAAAACTTGGATATTGACTGACAATGCCATTTTATAGACTTGGCTTGTTGAAACTCACCTCCTTCCATGTCCTCATGTCTTCTAGCCATTAAAGCGGTGGTGAGGGGACACACAGGCTCTACCACTCCAAGCTCAACCTCATCCATAAAATTCATAATATCTTCATCTGTTAGGAGTATTCAAGAGTAGTAGCATATGTAGCCCATGCTTTGAACAATGTTAGCAATACATATGTTTTTTAAGATTCAGGCACACACACAAAAAAAATGCTGAAGCACAACTATATTTAAACTCATATCACATATGACTGACACAATATTTGCTTTTAAGAATTGGAGCTACATGCCAGAGCTTTTGGTGGGGTTGGGGAAGTAGGAATTGGGATACAGGAGACAGAGAATCAAAAACTGAATGGGAGAGAAAATCAAATAAGAAAAAGTATAAGTACATTATTTTCCCTTGAATGTTAACATGAAAAAGATTTAAAGACACTAAAATGTTCTTGGAGAGTCTCCTAGAGGGGAAAAATATCTGAAAACTTTCCAAAAGATATTTATGGAAAAGTCACCCAAAATGAACTTTAAGAAACATCTATCTGTCTTTTACCCTCAAAATATCTAAAATGAAGTTTAAGACATTAATCTTCAAAAATACATCTTAACAAAACAAATACAATGGATATTATCAGATAGTATTTAAGATACCCATAGTTATTTCTAGCAGCAAATGGAGTGCTATGTGTTTGTAATCCTTTCTTCTCAGGTTTTCTGAGTCCCTAAATGGAAATGACTGCCTTACTGATTGCTTCTAATTTCCCCCTTTGCTCTCCCTGAACTGGATCATTAATTTTGAACTTTTAGTGACTGTGCATGTTGATGCATTTCCTAGAGAACTTGTTGATGAATACTGAACATGAGAAATCTCATGATTTCTCTTCATTGGCATATTCATGTAATGTAATTTTACCTATGAGTTAACTACATGGAGAAGTTATGTAAATGTCTTCTTGGACCTAGTATATAGCAACTCCAGGCAATTATAATCTTTGCCAGGAAGTATTTGCTGTTGTGCATAAGTAAAAACAAATGTTCCAGGTGTACAATTATTTTGGTCTTAAATGTCACAATTATTAGAGAAAGACAAGACTAGGATTCTGCATTTTCCTTTAGTGCTCTCATACTCATTCTTGTCTATATAATAAATTATATTTATAATATTTCTATATAGTCTTGGGATTATTTATATATGCATATGATTATATATGGAAATATGTATCTAGCCTTGGGTATGCATAGAAGTAAAAATAAAATTATAGATGGATTTCAATATGACATTCCTTTTTAAAATCAGGTCTAAAGAGTACTGGAAGGATTTTTTTTTTTTAACACTGCTAGATTAGACATAAAAGTGTCAAGGCCACTGTTTATTGTGAGTGGAATGAATCATTTAGCCTTTTGGGGGCCCCTGTTCACTTATTTTAAAATTGCAAATACAAAAATAATTGTAGATACTTGATCCTTTAAATCATAATATTAGGACACCATGTGCTGAGAAAACAGAATGATCAATGTATGTATTTTATTTATTGAACTTCACAGATTGAGAATGGGACTTCTACTTCCAATAACAATGGCAGACAAGACACTCTGCTTGAAAACTAATTTGATCCTAAATAAAAATGTAGGATTTGCTGCAAGATTTCTTGGATGTAAGTGAAATAATCTCCAAGTACAACCCATTTGTACTCCCACCACCACCCCCCCTCCAAAAAGAAAGCAACAAGCTGAGTCAGTCAGTGTTGGGGCTTGCGACCATGAACAGATAAATGCTTTGAGCAAGAAGCAAAGGAGAGAAACTTTTATACTGATGGAAGATGCCAATAGGAGTACTGTGTATTGTAGTTTAGATTCTGAGCCTACAGTCAACAGCAAGGAAAGGGAATTGAATTTGACATTTGGCTTTAAGCCAGGGCCCTTAAAGAGAGCTAAAGTGGCCTCAGGTTGGTGGTCTTTCCAGCAACTAGCACAAACCAAATCTCCATAGGAAAGAACCCTGTAGGATACCCCGTAAGATTCCACAGTGTATAAACAGTCAAATATTAGCTCACAGTCAAAGACTACATAAGGAAGTAAGCAATCTATACTGGGACTGTTCAGATACAGAGGAGCTATTTTTTAAGTACTAAATAAAATAAAGCATAGACTCAAAACAGTGAGCAAGCAACACAAAACTGTTAAGGAATAATCAGACAGTTGTTAAAAATAATTAAATTAGACCCCCCGCGCCTGCCAGGTAGGGGAACTGTGACCACGGACAGAAAAGGCCCAGCGGCCCTCGGCGGGACAGAGCTTCCAATCACTCCTGCAAGGTAGGCGGGCCTGCGACCCACCGGCAGAGGAGGAGAAGCGACCTGCTGAGAGGCAGAGTCGCCCCCTCCCCCTGCGCCGGCAAAGTAGAGGGAACTGTGACCACGCACAGAGCAGGCCCAGCGGCCTGCTGAGGGGCAGAGCCACCCCCCATCCCCCGCCCCTGCCAGGTGACCACCGACAGAAAAGGCCCAGTGGCCCGCGGTGGGACAGAGCTTCCAATCACTCCTGCAAGGTGGGCGGGCCTTTGACCCACCTGCAGAAGAGGAGCAGCGACCTGCTGAGAGGCAGAGCCGCCTCCTCCCCCTGCGCCGGCAAAGTAGAGGGAACTGTGACCACGCACAGAGCAGGCCCAGCGGCCTGCTGAGGGGCAGAGCCGCCCCCCAGCCCCCGCGCCTGCCAGGTAGGGGAACTGTGACCACGGACAGAAAAGGCCCAGCGGCCCTCGGCGGGACAGAGCTTCCAATCACTCCTGCAAGGTAGGCGGGCCTGCGACCCACCTGCAGAAGAGGAGCAGCGACCTGCTGAGAGGCAGAGGCGCCCCCTCCCCCTGCACCGGCAAGGTAGAGGGAACTGTGACCACGCACAGAGCAGGCCCAGCGGCCTGCGGAGGGGCAGATCCACCCCCCACCCCCCGCCCCTGCCAGGTGACCACCGACAGAAAAGGCCCAGTGGCCCGCTGTGGGACAGAGCTTCCAATCACTCCTGCAAGGTGGGCGGGCCTGCGACCCACCTGCAGAAGAGGAGCAGCGACCTGCTGAGAGGCAGAGCCGCCCCCTCCCCCTGCACCGGCAAGGTAGAGGGAACTGTGACCACGGACAGAAAAGGCCCAGCGGCCTGCTGAGTGGCAGAGCCGCCCCCCACCCCCCGCGCCTGCCAGGTGACCACCGACAGAAAAGGCCCAGTGGCCCGCGGTGGGACAGAGCTTCCAATCACTCCTGCAAGGTGAGCGGGCCTGCGACCCACCTGCAGAAGAGGAGCAGCGACCTGCTGAGAGGCAGAGCCGCCCCCTCCCCCTGCGCCGGCAAAGTAGAGGGAACTGTGACCACGCACAGAGCAGGCCCAGCGGCCTGCTGAGGGGCAGAGCCACCCCCCACCCCCCGCCCCTGCCAGGTGACCACCGACAGAAAAGGCCCAGTGGCCCGCGGTGGGACAGAGCTTCCTATCACTCCTGCAAGGTGGGCGGGCCTGCAATCCACCTGCTAAAGAGGAGCAGCAACCTGCTGAGAGGCAGAGCCGCCCCCTCCCCCTGCGCCGGCAAAGTAGAGGGAACTGTGACCACGCACAGAGCAGGCCCAGCGGCCTGCTGAGGGGCAGAGCCGCCCCCCACCCCCCGCGCCTGCCAGGTAGGGGAACTGTGACCACGGACAGAAAAGGCCCAGCGGCCCTCGGCGGGACAGAGCTTCCAATCACTCCTGCAAGGTAGGCGGGCCTGCGACCCACCTGCAGAAGAGGAGCAGCGACCTGCTGAGAGGCAGAGGCGCCCCCTCCCCCTGCACCGGCAAGGTAGAGGGAACTGTGACCACGCACAGAGCAGGCCCAGCGGCCTGCGGAGGGGCAGATCCACCCCCCACCCCCCGCCCCTGCCAGGTGACCACCGACAGAAAAGGCCCAGTGGCCCGCTGTGGGACAGAGCTTCCAATCACTCCTGCAAGGTGGGCGGGCCTGCGACCCACCTGCAGAAGAGGAGCAGCGACCTGCTGAGAGGCAGAGCCGCCCCCTCCCCCTGCACCGGCAAGGTAGAGGGAACTGTGACCACGGACAGAAAAGGCCCAGCGGCCTGCTGAGTGGCAGAGCCGCCCCCCACCCCCCGCGCCTGCCAGGTGACCACCGACAGAAAAGGCCCAGTGGCCCGCGGTGGGACAGAGCTTCCAATCACTCCTGCAAGGTGAGCGGGCCTGCGACCCACCTGCAGAAGAGGAGCAGCGACCTGCTGAGAGGCAGAGCCGCCCCCTCCCCCTGCGCCGGCAAAGTAGAGGGAACTGTGACCACGCACAGAGCAGGCCCAGCGGCCTGCTGAGGGGCAGAGCCACCCCCCACCCCCCGCCCCTGCCAGGTGACCACCGACAGAAAAGGCCCAGTGGCCCGCGGTGGGACAGAGCTTCCTATCACTCCTGCAAGGTGGGCGGGCCTGCAATCCACCTGCTAAAGAGGAGCAGCAACCTGCTGAGAGGCAGAGCCGCCCCCTCCCCCTGCGCCGGCAAAGTAGAGGGAACTGTGACCACGCACAGAGCAGGCCCAGCGGCCTGCTGAGGGGCAGAGCCGCCCCCACCCCCCGCGCCTGCCAGGTAGGGGAACTGTGACCACGGACAGAAAAGGCCCAGCGGCCCTCGGCGGGACAGAGCTTCCAATCACTCCTGCAAGGTAGGCGGGCCTGCGACCCACCGGCAGAGGAGGAGCAGCGACCTGCTGAGAGGCAGAGTCGCCCCCTCCCCCTGCGCCGGCAAAGTAGAGGGAACTGTGACCACGCACAGAGCAGGCCCAGCGGCCTGCTGAGGGGCAGAGCCGCCCCCCAGCCCCCGCGCCTGCCAGGTAGGGGAACTGTGACCACGGACAGAAAAGGCCCAGCGGCCCGCGGCGGGACAGAGCTTCCAATCACTCCTGCAAGGTAGGTGGGCCTGCGACCCACCTGCAGAAGAGGAGCAGCGGCTGGCTGAGAGGCAGAGCCACCCCCTCCCCCTGCACCGGCAAGGTAGAGGGAACTGTGACCACGCACAGAGCAGGCCCAGGGGCCTGCTGGGGGGCAGAGCCGCCCCCCACCCCCCGCGCCTGCCAGGTAGGTGGAACTGTGACCACCATCAGAACAGGCCAGACCTGCAACCGAGAGACAGAACAGGCCCAGTGGCCTGAGGAAGGGTAGAGCCGCCCCCCCCCCGCACCTGCAAGTTAGGTGGACCTGCGACCCACTGGCAGTACAGCCCCAGAGGCCTGCAGAGAGGCAGTGCCGCTGCCTGCACCTGCAAAGTAGACAGAACTGTGACCACCCACAGAACAAGCCTAGCGGCCCGCAGAGGGACAGAACCGCCGCCCGCGCCTGCGAGGGAGACTTTGCAACTATACAAGACCAATATAAATATATAGGGGGAAAATTCAATAGCACAACAGTTTCACTAAGTAGAAAGGAACGCGAACAGTATGAAGAGACAAGGAAAGAAAGGACCACAAGCAATGCAGGTCAACTCAACGTTAGAAGAGGTAATAGCTGCAGCAGATGGAATGTCAGATAAAGAATTCAGGATATACATGCTTCAGATGATCTGGAGTCTCAAGGAAGACATCAGACAGCAAAATCAGACAATGAAAGATCACTTCAACAATGAATTACATAAACAAATCCAAGAAGCAAAAGATCAACTACACAGGGAAATAGAGGTTATAAAAAACAAACAAACAGAAATCATAGAAATGCAGGAAGCAATAAGCCAACTTAAAAACTCAATTGAGAATACTACCAGCAGAGTAGAACACTTAGAAGACAGAACATCAGACAATGAAGATAAAGTATTTCAACTTGAAAAGAACATAGACAGCTCAGCAAGACTGTTAAGAAACCATGAGCAGAACATCCAAGAAATATGGGATAACATCAAGAGACCAAATTTAAGAGTCATTGGGATACAGGAAGGGACAGAGTTTCAAACCAAAGGATTGAGCAATCTATTCAATGAAATAATACGAGAAAACTTCCCAGACTTGAAGAATGAGACAGAACCCCAAATCCTAGAAGCCTACAGGACGCCGAATGTGCAAAATCATAAGAGACCCACACCTAGACACATTATAATGAAGATGCCCAACATACAGAATAAGGAGAGAATTTTAAAAGCTACAAGAGAAAGGAAGCAGATCACATTTAGGGGTAAGCCAATCAGGATAACAGCTGATCTTTCAACACAGACTCTGAAAGCTAGAAGATCCTGGAATAACATATTTCAAACACTGAAAGAAAATGGGTTCCAACCAAGAATTGTGTTTCCAGCGAAATTAAGCTTCAGGATGGAAGATGAAATTAAAACCTTCCATGATAAACAAAAGTTAAAAGAATTTGCAGCTAGAAAACCATCTCTTCAAAACATCCTTGGCAAAACATTACAGGAAGAGGAAATGGAAAATAACAATGAAAACCAACAGTGGGAGGAAGGACACTAAAGGGGGGAAAATAATCAAAGAGGAAAACAAACCATGTTTAGTAACATAAATAAACAAATATGGCTGGAACAACAACCCATATCTCAATAATAACCCTAAATGTTAATGGCTTAAACTCACCAATCAAGAGACACAGGCTAGTAGAATGGGTCACAAAACAAGACCCAACAATATGCTGCCTACAGGAGACGCATTTGATAGGAAAAGACATACATAGGCTGAAGGTGAAAGGTTGGGAAAAATCATATCACTCATATGGACTTCGGAAACAAGCAGGAGTATCCATACTCATATCAAATAAAATAGATTTCAAGCCAAAGTTAATCAAAAGGGATAAAGAGGGATACTACATACTGCTCAAGGGAACCATACACCAACAAGACATAACAATCATAAATATATATGCCCCAAACAATGGTGCAGCTATGTTCATCAAACAAACTCTACTCAAGTTCAAGAGTCTAATAGACCACCATACAATAATCATGGGAGACTTCAACACACCTCTATCACCACTGGACAGATCTTCCAAACAAAAGTTGAATAAGGAAACTATAGAACTCAATAACACAATTAATAACCTAGACTTAATTGACATATATAGAGTATACCACCCAACATCAAGCAGTTACACTTTTTTCTCAGCAGCACATGGATCCTTCTCAAAAATAGATCATATATTATGTCACAGGGAAACTCTTAGACAATACAAAGGAGTAGAGATAATACCATGCATCCTATCTGATCATAATGGAATGGAACTGAAAATCAACGATAAAAGAAGGAAGGGAAAAGAATACATCACTTGGAGAATGAACAATAGGTTACTGAATGATCAATGGGTTATAGAAGACATCAAGGAGGAAATTAAAAAATTCTTAGAGATTAATGAAAACACTGACACAACATATCGGAATCTATGGGACACATTGAAAGCAGTTCTAAGAGGAAAATTCATTGCTTGGAGTTCATTCCTTAAAAAAAGAAAAAACCAAGAAATAAATGATCTCATACTTCATCTCAAAATCCTAGAAAAAGAAGAGCAAAGCAACAGCAAAAGAAGTAGAAGGCAAGAAATAATTAAAATCAGAGCTGAAATTAATGAAATCGAAACAAAAGAAACAATTGAAAAAATTGACAAAACTAAAAGTTGGTTCTTTGAAAAAATAAACAAAATCGACAGACCCTTAGCCATGCTAGTGAAGAGAAGAAGAGAGAGAACTCAAATTACTAACATACGGGATGAAAGAGGCAATATCACAACAGACACTTCAGAAATACAGAAGATAATCAAAAACTATTTTGAATCCTTATACTCCAATAAATTAGAAGATAGTGAAGGCATAGATAAATTTCTTAAGTCATATGATCTGCCCAGATTGAGTCAGGAGGATATAGACAACCTAAACAGACCAATATCAATTGAGGAAATAGAAGAAACCATCAAAAGACTACCAACTAAGAAAAGCCCAGGACCAGATGGGTATACAGCAGAGTTTTACAAAACCTTTAAAGAAGAACTAATACCAATACTTTTCAAGCTACTTCGGGAAATAGAAAAAGAGGGAGAACTTCCAAATTCATTCTACGAGGCCAACATCACCCTGATACCTAAACCAGACAAAGACACTTCAAAGAAAGAAAACTACAGACCAATATCTCTAATGAACCTAGATGCAAAAATCCTCAATAAAATTCTGGCCACTCGGATACAAAAACTTATCAAAAAAATTGTGCACCATGATCAAGTAGGATTCATCCCAGGGATGCAAGGCTGGTTCAATATACGGAAATCAATAAATGTTATTCACCACATCAATAGACTTAAAAATAAGAATCATATGATCATCTCGATAGATGCGGAAAAAGCATTTGACAAAGTACAGCATCCCTTTATGTTCAAAACTCTAGAAAAACTAGGGATAACAGGAACATACCTCAATATTGTAAAAGCAATCTATGCTAAGCCTCAGGCTAGCATCATTCTGAATGGAGAAAAATTGAAGGCATTCCCTCTAAAATCTGGAACAAGACAGGGATGCCCTCTCTCTCCACTTCTGTTCAACATAGTTCTCGAAACACTGGCCAGAGCAATTAGACAGACAAAAGAAATTAAAGGCATCAAAATAGGAAAAGAAGAACTTAAATTATCACTATTTGCAGATGACATGATTCTATACCTAGCAGACCCAAAAGGGTCTACAAAGAAACTATTAGAGCTAATAAATGAATTCAGCAAAGTGGCAGGATATAAAATCAACACGCATAAATCAAAGGCATTCCTGTATATCAGTGACAAATCCTCTGAAATGGAAATGAGGACAACCACTCCATTCACAATATCTTCCAAAAAAATAAAATACTTGGGAATCAACCTAACAAAAGAGGTGAAAGACTTATACAATGAAAACTACAGAACCCTAAAGAGAGAAATAGAAGAAGATCTTAGAAGATGGAAAAATATACCCTGTTCATGGATAGGCAGAACTAACATCATCAAAATGGCGATATTACCAAAAGTTCTCTATAGGTTTAATGCAATGCCAATCAAAATCCCAACGGCATTTCTTGTAGAAATAGAGAAAGCAATCATGAAATTCATATGGAAAAACAAAAAACCCAGAATAGCAAAAACAATGCTAAGCAGGAAGGGTGAATCAGGCGGTATAGCGATACCAGACTTCAAACTATACTACAGAGCAATAGTAACAAAAACAGCATGGTACTGGTACCAAAACAGGCGGGTGGACCAATGGTACAGAATAGAGGACACAGAAACCAATCCACAAAACTACAACTACCTTATATTTGATAAAGGGGCTAAAAGCATGCAATGGAGGAAGGATAGCATCTTCAACAAATGGTGCTGGGAAAACTGGAAATCCATATGCAACAAAATGAAACTGAATCCCTTTCTCTCGCCATGCACAAAAGTTAATTCAAAATGGATCAAGGAGCTTGATATCAAATCAGAGACACGCCGTCTGATAGAAGAAAAAGTTGGCTACGATCTACAGTCGGTGGGGTCGGGCTCCAAATTCCTCAATAGGACACCCATAGCACAAAAGTTAATAACTAGAATCAACAAATGGGACTTACTCAAACTAAAAAGTTTTTTCTCAGCAAAAGATACAATAAGAGAGGTAAATAGAGAGCCTACATCCTGGGAACAAATCTTTACTCCTCACACTTCAGATAGAGCCCTAATATCCAGAGTATACAAAGAACTCAAAAAATTAGACAATAAGAGAACAAACAACCCAATCAACAAATGGGCCAAGGACCTGAACAGACACTTCTCAGAGGAGGACATACAGTCAATCAACAAGTACATGAAAAAATGCTCACCATCTCTAGCAGTCAGAGAAATGCAAATCAAAACCACCCTAAGATACCATCTCACTCCAGTTAGATTGGCAGCCATTATGAAGTCAAACAACAACAAGTGCTGGCGAGGATGTGGGGAAAAGGGTACACTTGTACATTGCTGGTGGGACTGCAAATTGGTGCAGCCAATTTGGAAAGCAGTATGGAGATTTCTTGGAAAGCTGGGAATGGAGCCACCATTTGACCCAGCTATTCCCCTTCTCGGTCTATTCCCTAAAGACCTAAAAAGAGCATGCTACAGGGACACTGCTACATCGATGTTCATAGCAGCACAATTCACAATAGCTAGACTGTGGAACCAACCTAGATGCCCTTCAATGGATGAATGGATAAAAAAAATGTGGCATTTATACACAATGGAGTATTACTCTGCATTAAAAAATGACAAAATCATAGAATTTACAGGGAAATGGATGGCATTAGAGCAGATTATGCTAAGTGAAGCTAGCCAATCCCTAAAAAACAAATGCCAAATGTCTTCTTTGATATAAGGAGAGCAACTAAGAACAGAGTAGGGTCGAAGAGCAGGAGAAGAAGATTAACATTAAACAGGGATGAGAGGTGGGAGGGAAAGGGAGAGAGAAGGGAAAATGCATGGAAATGGAAGGAGACCCTCAGAGTTATACAAAAGTACATACAAGAGGAAGTGAGGGGAAGGGGAAAAATAATATAAGGGGGACAAACGAATGTCAGTAGAGGGAGCAGAGAGAGAAGAGGGGAGGGAGGGGAGGGGAGGGGAGGGGAGGGGAGGGGGATAGTAGAGGATAGGAAAGGCAGCAGAACACAACAGACACTAGTATGGCAATATGTAAATCAATGGATGTGTAACTGATGTGATTCTGCAATCTGTATATGGGGTAAAAATGGGAGCTCATAACCCACTTGAATCAAATTGTGAAATATGATATATCAAGAACTATGTAATGTTTTGAACAGCCAACAATAAAAAATTAAAAAAAAAAAAAAAAAAAAAAAAAAAAAAAAAAAATAATTAAATTAACTGTCTTGATATAAAATATATAGATGTTAAAAGAAAGTCAAACATGCTAAAATGCAGATTAGCCATATCTAAAAAAAAATTAATGAATTTAAGGCTATAAGTTAATACATTCATCAGGATAAAATCCAGAAAGAAAAATGGGTGGAAATATTAGAATAATTTAAAACATTGAGGATAAAATGAAGCCCTAACATATGTCCAATCAGAGTCACAGAAAGAGAGATGAAAGTTGTCCAAGGAGTGATAATAGCTGAGAAATTTCCAGGAATATTGAGAATCTTCAATCCACAGTTTCAGGAAGTGCAAAATTTCTAAGCAGGTTCAATAAAAAGAAAACTGATGCCTAGTTATTACATGGTAGTGGCTCTGTAGAAAAACAAAGACAAACTTTTTAAAGCAGCCAGAAAAAAGGGGACTTCATATACAAAGACTAATTGACAGTGATACTAGATAACAAAAGGCAATGGAATAATTAAAGTGTTGAGGGCAGAAAGCTATTATCTACCAAGAAAGAAAGACATTTTAAGTCAGCAGAAACTGAGTTCATCTAGACTTGCACAATTGGAGCTCCAAATCTAAAGTTCACTCCTTGGAAAGGTGGTCTTCTCTGATGAAAATTCAATCAAGATAGAAGTCAATGGCAACAAGATATTTTAAAATTTTTTCACATCTTTGGAAAGAGAATATTTCATCATTCATGAATCAGTTAAGAAACCAAAATGGCCGGGCACAGTGGCACACGCCTATGATCCCAGTGGCTCAGGAAGTTGAGACAGGAGGATCACGAGTTCAAAGCCAACCTCAGCAAAAGCAAGACCTTAAGAAACTCAGCAAGACCCTGTCTCTAAATAAAATACAAAATAGGGCTGGGATATGGTACAGTGGCCAAGTGCCTCTGAGTTCAATCCCCAGTACCCCTTCCCCCACCTCAAAAAAAAGAAACCAAAATGATTTTTTAAATAGATATCCCTCCCCATCATTTTTTATTGCAATGCTGGCATAGAACCAAGGATCTCATGTTAGCCATGCTACACCCTAGCCTTCTCCTGATACCAATGATTAGAGTGCCCTTTTAAATATAAATGGAATTCTAGAATATGTATTTTTTAATAAAATTTTATTTTTCCACATTTTTATTGATGCATTATAGTTGTACATACTGATGGAATTTGTTGTTACATATTTGTACATACACATGTATGAATGAGTTCTTAAAACTAAATAACAATGAAAATATACTGTGTCATAGCCAGTATTTTTGGTGGAATGTATCATCCATAAATGTTCACATTAGAAAAAAATTCTGAACATGAACTAAGAACCCATCTTAAGTATTTAGAAAAGGATCAGAGAATAAGCAGAAAGAAAGTAAAAGGAGACAATTGGTGAAAATAGCAGAATTCCACAAGTGGACAGCAAAACTACAATGGGAAGATCAATAAAGATAAAAATTAGCTTTTTAAAAAGACTAATAAAATATTCTATCCTTGGGTGAGACTGGTTGAGAAAAAAGAGTATAAATAATATAAAGGCTAACAAGGGAACATAAAAATAGAGCACAGATTAAAAACTCTACTATGAGCAATATCATACCAATAAATATGAAAACCTGGGTGAAATTAAATAACTTGTGAAAATATAGCATATCAAAACTAAGTTAAAAATTTTAAAAACTCAAGTAGTCCTGTAATATTAAAGACAATTGAGTTAGTACTTTAAAATCTTCCATAGGAGCCAGGCATGGTGGCACATGCCTGTAATCCAATGGCTCAGGAGGCTGAAGCAAGAGGATCATGAATTCAAAGCCAGACTCAGCAACTTGTTGAGGCCCTAAGCAACTTAGCAAGATCCTGTCTCAAGATAAAATATAAAAAGGGCTGGGGATGTAGCCCAGTTGGTTAAATAATGTCCCTGGGTTCAATCCTCAGTACAAAAACAAAACAAAATAAAATATAACTTTCTGTGGAAAAAAAGGAGAGAGCAGACCCATAGAATTTTATAGATAAAATCAATAAGCATTCAACAGCTAATTTTTATCTTTTACAGACTTATGTGGCAAATAGAAAAAGAAAAAAATAGTTCTCTAAATCATTCTGCTTAACCTGCACACTAAAATAAACAAGTACAATTGGAGAAAAGAAATTATGGGCCAGTTGTCACTTAAGAACCCAAACAATTACCAAATAGAAATCTGACTTGAAACTTTTTCTTTAAATTTTTAATTTTTTTAAATTTTTAAGTCTTGTCAAATTATCCTCTTAGGACATATATAGCCTGTAGATAGTAATCATTAAAAAATGTAAAGAAATCCATATCTGCGAGCATTTCTTGGAATAAAAATTAATTTAAAACTTTTCAGTGACAAAATCTAGATAACCAAGGAGATGAATTAGAGTCTTGTGTGGGAGAAGCCCTGGTACAAAAAAGTTCTGGGGTTGAGCACTGGATCATTTAAAATAGAACCAGACCACCAAATGATCCAGCTATCCCACTCTTGACTATTTTCCCAAAAGATCTAAAATTGGCATATTACAGTGACACAACCACATCAATGTTTATAGCAGTACAATTCACAATAGCTAAATTATGGAAGCTACCCAGATGCCTGTCAATAGATGAATGGATTAAGAAATTGTGTTATATCTATATACAATGAAGTTCTACTCAGACATTGAAAAGAATGAAATTAAGGCATTTGCTGGCAAATGGATGGAAATAGAGACTATCATGCTAAGTGAAATTAGCCAAACTCAGAAACTCAAAGGTTGAAGATTTTCCCTGATATACAGAAGCTACAGTGAAATAAGGAAAGGGGGAAGGGAGGATCAGATTACATAAAGAATCAAACAAAAACAAATTAATAGATGAGCAAAAGGAAGTCTAGAAGAGTAGAGGAAAGAGGGAAAAGGGAGGAAGGAAGGGAAATGGGAGAGAAAAGAGGTGATTTTGTACTGAAATCGATTTCTATGCATGTATGAGTTTGTTGGGATGAACCCATCTACTATGTATAACCATAAAGATCTAATAAAAAAAAATAGAATGTGAGGAGTAAACAGTATTTGAATTATGTTGTCAAAACAAGATGTAACTGTTAAAAACCGAGACATTATAAAGAACAACATAACTAACAAGCAATGAGAGGTTGGCCCTTCCATGATGCTGCTTTGCTTGGTGTAAATACAGTGGATCTCAGTCTTTGACTGGGGTGCACTAAATATGGATCATCTCAAATCCTTGAGCATGCAATCTTGTGGAGAGATGTTGTCACTATGTGCAATAGAGAAGTAGTTGAATTAACTATGTGATGGTAACTATTTTTAATAAATTTTAACATTTTTCAAAATAAAAGAAAGAAATGGGGCTGAAAGGGGAGAGAGGTGGAAGAAAGTGAAATGGTGCCTTTTTTCTCAAATATTTTGTAAACCAGCAGACATATTGTGCAAAACTGGAACATAGTAATTTTTTTTTGGTCCTGTTGGGGATCAAATCAAAGTTTTGCACATGCAGGAAACATAATTTTAAAAATAGGTTGTATGCTCTGGCAGCAAATATACTAAAAAAGTGAAAAATTTTTTAAATTGGCTACTGTATATGTATTTTTATTCTAATAAGGGTTTGATTCCAGGTTGGATTTTATTAGAAAAAAATATATCGTATCTTCCCTAATGTTTATCCCTCAGGGAGCTGTTGACACTGGCTGTAGACGTTTTTGATGTTGGATCTGTCATGTGTGTCGTAAGATGTTTGTTATCTCAGGAGACTGCTAGGCTCTTTTTACCTTGATGACCAAAAATGCCCATACATTTTGCAAGCACAGCTGACTTGGCAATTGGCTCTTCCTTGGATTGAGAACCACTGCTTTAACCTTTAAAAGTTTGTCATATCTTTTATCTTAAATTTAGAGCAATGTTAGAGAGTCAAAATCCCTTGATTTATAATCTCAAAAGGGAATAATTTACTTGAAATTTATTTGGTTTCATGTTGGCATCTTTCTCTTCTATTACATGAAAATAAATTTACTACATAAAAAATCCTTTTTACCCAATGCAACCATTTGTATTAATAACATTATTTGTTGAAATGGGAAAGCTGAAAAATAACATACTTTGTACATTTTTTATTGGGGTACATATACACAACAACATTTAGCATTTTAACAATTTTAAGCATCCAGTTCTGTGACATAAATGACACGTACACTGTTGTGCAACCATCACCACTTTCCATCTCTAGAACTTTACATCTTCTCTACTGCATATTTTAATATAATAAATAACATTCAATATATAAATATGTTAATATAATTAAATTATTTTAATTATTTTAATATGTTATATTAATATGTATATTTATATTAATAAAGTATTATATAGTATATAAAATACATATTTTATATAACATATTGGATTTGATATAATATAAACATTTAAATGAAATATTTTATTTTAATATATCATTATATAATATTTATATTATATATATATATATATATATATATATATATATTCATCTGCCATTTTTGCCATTTTCCAGTCTTTTATTTTGAGGTCAGTATCCTTTCTTTGAGAGAGGTCACCTGATTGGAATTCCCCCTGGTTAACCCATAACCAAATTTTTTGCATGAACTACAACAATAACACTCTCTCTAGGATTTCAAGTTTCAGTTTTTTAAAAAATGAAACAAGAACTGAAAGACACTTGGGAAAAAATTTGAGTTCAGAATCCTAGTCCCCTCCCCTCCCAATATTTTATCATTGTCATATTTACACCTATTTGAAAAATATTGAACTACTCTACGTTTATCCTGTCTAAAACATCCAATGTAGTTTTTATGGACACAAAACTTGCTTCTTTTTGCATTTGCATTTGATCAGTTTTCATAACATGTATTAAGTTACACAATTGGAAAACTAAGTTATATAATTGAAAAAAGTTGAGGTTCAAGTACAGCTGACTTGTGAAAAGAATCTAGCTGAACTGATAGGGATAGAAGTGTGGGAACATCCACAGAGCTGTCTGCTTGCTCTGAGCATTTGAAATGAAGGGTGTCGCTTACAAAATGATCTGGCAGGTTGGATATTATATTAAACTAATGAACTAAAAATATCACGTATATCTGTGAAGATTCATTTTATGTGACAACTTGACTAGGTCACAGGGTGACATTTGATCAAACATTATCCTGGGTGTGTCAGTGAAGGGCACTTCTTTTTTTAATATATGTCTAGTTGTTGATGGGCATTTTATTTTACTCATTTTTTTATATGCAGTGCTGAGAAATAAACCCAGTGCGCCTCACACATGCTAGGCAAACGCTGTACCACTGAGCCATAACCCCAGCCCAGCGAGGGCATTCCTTGATGAAGTTTCTATTTTAATGGAGAGACTTAAGTACAGCAAATTGCCTTTCCTAATACGGATGGCTCACCCAGTCAATGAAGATATAAGTAGTGGGGGAAAAAACTGAGTAAGGGGGAATTCCTCCTGCCTGAATCTGAACTGGAACTTACTTTTTTTTTTTTTTTTTTTTTTTGGCCTTCATCAGCTGTCAAACTGAAAATGTAGTTCAGCTTCCCTGGGTCTCCAGCTAGCCCCCTACAGGTCTTGCGGTTTCTTAGCCTTTTTAACCCTGTGAGCCAGTTCCTTATAATAAATTTCTCTCTCCTCCCCATATGTCTCTCTCTCTCTAATTATAAATATTCTTGATATCATACGTAATAATACAAAATAATATTACATATGTAATATAAGATGTTAACAATAGAGGGAGCCAAGCGAGGGACATACCAAAAACACATTATATTATCTTTGCAACATTTCTGTGAACCTAAAATTATTTCCAAAATAAAACTATGTTTTAAAAAATAGCACATACTATACAATCCCTCCTTCTAGAACCATTTATAATTATCATTTGTTTGTATTTATACATTCTGTTCACCACATGTTTGTGATCTTTCCTTTAGGAATTATTTACTTCTTTCTTTGTATTGTTCTGTGTTGAGAGCCACAGCTGAGTTGGGATGGCGCCTAGCATTTTGCCAGAGGAGTGGTTGAGAGGTGAGAAGCGAGCCATTAAGATGATGATAATTAAGTTGAGCAGTGTATAATGCTGTGACTGGATGATGCTGGATTGAAACAGCCTGTGTATTCAGTTGTATATAGACCCCTGCTGTCCGGCAATAGGGCGGCTCCTGCTGCCTGGGGCACCCGCTACTTTTGAGTTCTCCCGGAGTTCCTGTTGAGTTGTTGAGTTCTCGCGGAGCCAGTGGAGGGTGGAGAGAGTTCCCGGAGAGTGCGCATGGAGTGCCAGTGGAGTTCGGGCAATAAAGGAGTTCCTGTTTGAACCTACAAGTGCCTTGTGGCAGCTCGGTTATTTTGTGCCCAGCCAGCCTGCGGCAGTTCTGTATTGCCTGAGTTTCATTTTTTGTTTGTTTGTTTTTAAGAATGGAAATTTTTAAAAATGAACCAGTGAAGTCATTTTTTAAAAACTACTGTGGCACTTTGACAAGGTGACTTTTTAAAATCATCCAAATTCCAATATCACTCTGGTGTTTGATTTGATATTAGTTTTTAGTAGCATGGTCTCACTTGTGATTCTCCTTATAGACCCAAAGATGATTTTATGATGAAGCTCCAAGGATAACACTATGCCATTGGACTAGAAAAATGACCATCTAGTATTTGTGTAAGAATAAGGTGTTTCTGACTGTCCTGGTTCATTCAGGCTGCTATAATTGAATGTCAAAAGTAGGTGGTTTATAAACATTAGAAATTTATTTATCCTAGTTCTGATTGCTGGTCCATGACCAGCAGATTCTCACCAGATTCAAGGTCTCTGGTGAGAACCCCTTCCTGATCCATAGATAACCATCTTCTCTGTGTCCTCAAATGGTAGGAAGGCCAGGGAGCTTACTGGGCTCTCTTTAGAAAGAAGACTGATCCCACTCACAAAGGCCCTACCATCATGACCTAATTATGTCCCAAAGGTCCCTTCTCTGAATCCCATCACATTGGGGGTTAGGATTTCAATATATGAAAGGAGGAAGGGTCACAAACCTTCGTCTATCACACTGACCCATACATAGCTGAATGATTTATGTCTCTGTGTTGTTTTTGCTCTTTTACACCTGTAAGTGTCATAAGGGATGAAAAAGCTTTTGGTTGTAGTTCTCCAGGAGTTCTGTCCAGTGTAGCAAAGGGAACTAAAGAACTGTCAGATTTTATATCTCCAAATCAAAGCAGAGCTTGCCATTGAGTAATTACAGGGATTAAAAGAACAGATTCCTAAACATTATAGTATATTTTTTAAAATTTAATACTTACTCTCTTTATCCTCTTATTTTCTTCTCCTTTTTCTTTGTTCTTTCTCCTGACATCCAACTTCTCCTCTTTTGATTTTGTTTTAAATTCTCAAGGTACCATATCTTGTCTTTTTTCATTCCAAGACTGTGAACTCTTTGCAGTTGTGGAGAGGATCATTATAATGTCAAGCACCAGGGACCAAAAGGAGGCAGATAAGCTGCTGAACAAGGCTTTATTGAGATTCACTCCTGGGTGAGACCCATTCTAACAGAGCAGGTGGAGGGAATCGAGCCCAGACTCAGCTGGATTTGGAATTTTATTGGGTTTAGGGCTGGAAGGGAGGGCTTGGGACAGGAAAGGGAGGTTTTTAGAGTCCCCTGTCCTCCTAGGGCTGGTCTGGGGATCTTGCTGAGAACTGTGCCCTTCCAGGATTGGTCAGGAGACCCCTGCTGATTGATAGGTGGTTATCACTACTTGTCTGTCTGACCTAACAATCATCTTCATTTCTGTGTCCATGTCACCTGGAAGAGTTATCTCCCTCACTTATCAGTCAGGGAGAGTTGTCATAGGCATGTCTTGACTGGAGGTCAAGCTATAGCTGAGCTGTAGCTTGAAATGGAACTTCTGGGGTTTTCCAGTTTCTCCTTCTCCACATGGTTCTTTCCTTTGTCCTCCCTATTGCTTTTCTTGCTTAGCCCTTTTTCTTCTTGTAATGTAGCTGAGGAATGTGCATATTCTAGGATTACTCTGTTCTTTGCATAAGGTCAGTTCTTCTCTTTTTGTTTCTAGAAAAGAATAATCCAAACAAGTGGTTCTCCAATTTGATTAGGCATCACAGTCACCTGGATGGCTTTTTAAAACAGACTGCTGGGCCCAACCCTTTCCCCCTGCATTTCTCCTTCAGTGGGTCCTGTTTTGGGGCTGGAGGATATGAATTTCTAGCAAGTTCCCAGATGCTGCTGCTGTTGATTCCAATGCTGCTGGTTCAGGCTTCACGAATCACTGACCCATATACTACAGAAGCACTAGCTGGCTGACTAATCTCCTGTATGAGGGAGAATAAAAGGCATACTGATATTTAATGTCTAGAACTTAACCATACAATAAAAATAACAGAATGAATATGCATATTTGTTTTAAACCCAAAGTATAAAGACACCTTTTCTTATATTCAGATTATTTTCATAGACCATAAGTTAAAACTGCTAAAGAAGAGAAAGCTATTGATATTCTATCAGAGTATATAAAAAGGTTAATTATGGCATGCACATCTTAAAGATCCCTTTGCTATGTGAGCCTTCTCCAGAAATACTTGCCATACGACTGAAATAGAAATGATTATATGAGTAAATTATCACCCACACTCCTTGCCTGCATTATTTCATACCACAAGCCTTTTCTCTTTTCAAGGAATAATGGTTTTACATTTTACTTTGTGATGGCACTCTAATTGCTAAATATAATAGGAGCATTATGCTACAAAGTTAAAAGATTCCAAGTGAAAAGATAAGTCAAATATAGTAATCTCATCCAGCCAATAATTCTTTAAAGTGTGTTCCTCTTTTCTTTTCCAGCTGTCCCCCAATTGTGAGCTCTCACACAATCAAATGAAACTGACTACCTCAGTGGAGAAAAGCTAAGAGGGACCTTGGAATTTTTCTAGTCCAAGAGTCTGTATGTAGGAAACACTGGCCAAATCTGGTCCATTCCTTGTTTTTATAGATACAATTTTATTGGAAAATAGGCATGCCCATGTTAATTGGGAAATAGCCATGCCCATCTGTTTGCCTATTGTGTGGCTACTTTTACACTATATGATAGTGAAATGGTTGCAACACAGACCATGTGGTCCAAAGCTAAAAACATTTACTATCTTGCCCTTTATCAGAAAATTCTACTGACCCCTCCTCTAGTCCAACCTACTCACTTTTCAGGTGAGAAACGTATCCTGAGAAAGAAAGCTGTAGCTCTGGTTCAAGCATTCAAACAGAAACAGGAGGCAGAAGGCCAGGCATCATCCTCACCAATGCCTGTATGAGCTTTATTCCGCCAAGACAGTCAGAGCTGCCCTTCCTGTATTATTTGAGAAGGGAGCGTTGGTGTAAGCTTGCATCTCATTGCAATTTTCAAGGAGCCCCTCTAAATGACAACCCTCTCCCCAAAAGCAGTGAGACAGAAGTGTGTTTTAATGTTACTCCGAAATGTACAAAGCACATTATTAGTAGCTGAATATTTGAGGCTTGTATCTAATAATGAAAAAATTCATTTTTCAATGATGAGAAAATCATTAGGATGATTTTGTCTTTCAGAAGATACCTACATTGTGTCATGTAGCTTTCTCAAAAGTATCCAAAGCCTGCAAGAGAATGTGTCTGGTGATGGGAATTCTTATTTTCTCAAGTTGTATTCACCAAACTGGCAAAAGTATAAGAGCATATGTGTACATGTATAAGTTAACATAAGTATTTTTACATAATTCATGTATCCATGTCTAAAATAAAATGATACAATAATGCTAGATGTCCCCTAATCTCTTATTTGCATGTTAAGGAAAGTATATCTGTTCTGCAAACAGGAACCCAAATTCTGTGGTTTCAGGTGAGTGTACAGAATTATATAATGAATTGAAAAGGAGTATTTTCGTGAAAGGACCATTATTTTATGTGTTTATTCATTGGCTTTTTAATGGGTACCTCCTGTGTGCCAGGAACCCCCTGTGCTGAAACAGATACACACAAAGAGGCCAGAGGATCTCACAGTGTTATGCAGGAGGTCCTCATGTAAAGATACCCGTAGTCTTATTAAGCTGTTTCTCTGCTATCTTGAATTGGCATACATCTAATAAGAACTTTTCTCTCTGCCTGGAATTTAGTAAGTATCCAGTAAATCTATGAATAAGTGGGTGAATGAATGGATGAGCAAGTGAGTGAGTGAATGCACAAAAGGCAGAGGTATGAACCACTTTGAGCTGTTTAGAGAACACTTTATATGTCTGGAAGATAGGATTTGGGAAAGAAGGGTTGGACATACTGGGAGAAGAGACTAGGGAGGTGGGTCAAGTTAAGATTATGGAGTACCTGCCGGGTGTGGTGGCACATACCTATAATCCCAGCAAATCAGGAAGCTGAGGCAGGAGGATTGCAAGTTCAAAGCCAGCCTCAGCAACTTAGGGAGGCCCTATCTCAAAAAATAAAAAGGGATGGGGCTGTGGCCCAGTAGTTAAGTGCCTCTGGGTTCAATCCCTGGTACCCCACCACCACCACAAAAAAAAAAGAAAGAAAGATTATAGAGTACCATGTATACTAACCTAGGTATTTTTAATAATTATTTCAGCAATTCCATGTGTCAGTCCTGTGATAGGCTCTGAGGATATATGATTTGGCTCCTGCCCATCTGAACTCTATAGTTCTCACTGAAGCAATACATAAGAAATATTCAAAAAGTGTTAGGCATTATTATTATTGGAGAAAAGTAATTGAAAGTGTCATGAAGAAATACAGAAGATGAGGAGGACCAGAGTGAAATGGTAGGCAACCAATAAGACTTGCAGATTCCAGGAAGGTCCATCTAGTAGAAGAGTGGGTGAAATTGAGGTTGGAGAGGAGGCAGAGGTCAGGTCATGGAGAGTCTTTTGCATCATTGTAAAATTTGGGGCTGTGGCCTAAAGTCAGTAGGAACCAACTAAGGTATTAAGTTTGGGAATGATAAAATCAGAGTCTTGTTTTTATAAGATGAAGAGACATGGATGAATTCAAGAGACTATAGAAATTGAATAACAAGAAATTGATTGATTGACTGTAAAATGGAAAGAAAGTTAGAAGATGTCTCCCAGATTTCTGGATTGAGCCACTGAATGAAGAACGTATCATTTACTCGTATAAGAACATGAGTTGAACAGCAGTGTTTCAGGAGAAAAAATGAGAACAGTTGAAGTTGAGGATCAGAAAAGATGGCTACGGAGCTCATAATATGAATGAACATGGAACCTGGGAATGGATGAGATCTCAAAAGAAATGTATAATGTGAGAAAACAACCAGGATGGAACTCGGGGGGGGGGGGTAGAAGAGGAACCCAGAGAATACTGAGTAAGCAAGAGAGGTCAAAGCAACTTGTTAAAAATAGGAGACGGTGATGTCATAGGAACAAGAGAGGATAGGGAGGAGAAAGGAAGAAGAAGGAGGACATGGTCAGTATTGTCAAATGTGTCTTTGTTTTTTAATAAGGACTGGAAATGATCCACTGGATATAGCAATTAGTAGAGCTCTGATCAGGGCCATCTAAAACTCTCCTAGATCTTGAAATTGCTTGTTTCTGGAGATCCTACCCCATATTATAGCAAACATTGAAATGCAACAAATTCCACATTAAATTGTTTCATAAAAGATTTACGGTATTAAATATTTCCCTTTGAAACTATTACTAATTTTTTCTAGGGTGTGTGTGTGTGTGTGTATGTGTGTGTGTGTAATTAAGCCCATTCATTTTTCTTTAGATCTCAACCGTTTTGTAGTTTTCTTAAAAACCCTGAGGACCTTCCCTCTTATTAATAGTAACCACATTCAAAGAAAGCTACAGTGAGTTATGGAGTGAATGAGTGATGAAGCAGACAGTAAGCATGGACTTCTCTTTCATAGATACAACTAGGAAAGAACAAAAAGGGAGAGAGACCAAGAGTGCTGCAAAGTCAAGGGAAGGTCTGATTTATTTAAAATTAGAGCTCTTCACATGGATTGGAAGAAAATAGCAAGACGCAAACACCAAAAACAGGTTGATAATTGAGGAGAGAGAAAGAATATTTGCTCAAAATGCTGTTTGAGGAGATAAGCAAATAAGAAGAGATCCAGAGCTAGGAGTATAGATCAGTGGTAGAGTGCTTGCCTAGCATGTAAAAGATCCTGGGGTTAATTTCAACAACCCCCCCCCAAAAAAAAAAAGAGAAAAGGGATTTAGATTAGTTGATTTCACCTTTTCTAAAGTCCTTCTCTGTGTCTAGATGAAAGAAGGACAGGAAATAGATTGATGTGCACCTGATATCTATTGTTAATGATGAAATGTTAAAATCAAGTCTTCTTCAAGTAACTCCAGCACCACCATTCAGCACTGTTCTTCTAAAGATCTGGGACTACAGTGAGAACACTCTTACAGCAGTTAACAGCTCCATAGTTCATAAATAACCCCAAACTACCCTGTTATGAAGAGTGCTATAGAGATGCCTATTGGGGTTTGACCCCTGTTTTTTTTTTTATGAGCAAAGAAAAGGCAAGTATTCTCTGGGAGTAAAATGCCCACCTATGTCAAGTGAATTGATTTGTCAAAAGCACCATCTGGTAGATGAGTTGATTTACACTGACGAGACAGGAGGTATATGGAAAGTGCATTAACTCTTTGGGGCCACTGGGGCAGCATTAGTAAATCATTGCTACAGTACTAAATGGTTCTCCTAATGGCCCCAAAGAGTAAATGCATCCCCCAAAGAGTCTCAGATGGCCCCAGGTGGTCGTTTGCCCTCTGAGAGTCAGGATGATTACAAGTGCTTTTCAAGAGCTAAGTCAGTGGCCCAATTTCTACTTTACAGATAAGGAAACTGAAGGGTATTCTAGGCCACTTGGTGCCAGTTAATAACAGAGCTTAGATTAGATATTAGCCAGCTAAGGTGGCTAGCTAATAATTAGCGTTGTTGCTGTGATACCAATAAGAATTCTAGTGATCATGTCAGTAAATGTATGTCATTCAAAATGTGATCATTCACAGTAAAATAACCCACATTTATTCCCATGAAATGGGAATTATTCCTATTTGGTTGCAAAACGATTGACTAGAATGTTCTTTTACAAAAACATGATTTTAGTTGTGCTTTTTGATGTTGTTAGGTTGTTGTTGTAGAAATAGAAATGAAAACTCAAGTTGATAAAGAAGATAGAAAGCCTTTCCCTAACAGCTGTCAGGAGTGTGTCTCAAGTTTGTGTGTTTATCAGACTTATACATTAAACAAATTGGATCAGCTTCGGAGGTGTTGTTCAATAGGCCATGAATGTTTCTGAGCTAAAAGGCACATGCAGATCCTCTATGAAAGGGTGCTTATTTTACAAGTGAAAAAAAATGACCCCAATGTGGCCTACCCAGGTCTTTTGTCTTACGCTTAGGAAGTGAGAAAGCCCTGTTACCTGAAAAAACATGGAAAATAGGTCAGGGGCTCCCAGAACTTCAAGTCTGGAGGGGGGAGAAAGATATCATTATGCTATCTTTATTATTATTATGACTCAAGTTTGTCATTTTTATTATGAGTTTGTGTTAATAAAAGGCCACCAATTCTTTGTAAAACATAGTTACTAGGCATCCCCACCTTAAAAAGAAAAAACATGTAGAGGGGGAAAAAAAAGCAAGAAAAAATAGTTATCAAATGTTAAGCATGTAAAGCTTGAAGCAGAATTCTGTTCCAGGACTTATCCACTTTTAATCCTCAAAGCTTACTTTGCATGGCTGAAGGCTTCTAGGAATTTTGTAAGTAGATGTGTAATTGTGAATTTCTCTAGAAAGAAAAATAAAATCTGCAACAATCAAATTGCATTCCATAAACACAATTAACTCTTGATATGTTTCATCAGGCACCCTTGTAAAATATGAATGTGTTACTATAAATCTTACATATAAGTGATGGTCTGTGTAATTCTTGCATAAAAATGGTAGTTTTTTGGTCAGTGGATCAAAAATCAGGGCAGCTCAGTGTTCTGAGATTACATGGAACAGGACATTGATTTTGTTTTGTTTTGTCTTTTCTTGTGTTTGGTGATTAGATTTAAGACATAGATGCCAAAATAGTCTGTTTTGATCAAAATTGAGGCTTTCCCTGTTGAAGTCTTGGCTGAGTTCAGTGAGTTTTGCAAACACAGAAAAAGCAAACTTGAGTACAGGCAGAATGGAAATCTAAAAAGGAAATTGATCTTTCATGACTAAATAAGAGATACTTATGATTATTAATCAAAATAAGGCTATGGGTTAAACAATTATAATTGCAATCAACTCTTAGGGAATTTGGGACTTCTCAAATACCTATGAATGAAGAATAGTTGTTAATGAGTTTATTCATTAAAAATAATCCCTTTCATTTATATTTTCTCTTACATATTACAAAGTTCTTTCACCTAGTAAGACCATGTTTGATGTTCATAACAAGTGTGAGGTGGGTAGGGAAGGTACTATTTGCCTATTTAACAGATGAGTAAGTTGAAGCTGGGAAAGGTCCAGAGCTCTTTTCACAGATAACACTGCTTCTAAGTCCCATTAGCAGTCCTTTTGTGATATATAATCACTGCTTTGCTCAAGTAAGGGCCAAGCCTTCAAAAGTGCTTGTCATTTAATATAAATGTGCCCTGAAAGTATAAGGAAGTATGCCAGTGACATACCTTTATGAAATTCAAACAGATTATCTTTTTGTTGTTGTTGTTTAGCAATTAACAGTACAATAAATTAAGAAGAGCACAGATCAAACATATGTTTTCAGTTGATTGTTGGGATACAAAGAGTGCCATAATTAATGAATTTGTTAATGGTTCTTCCCACTTTGCTCAGTGCCCAGTTGTCAATGCCAATGAATTTTGGACTTGGGCCATAACATTTATCTGTTTCTCCAAAAGCCAGTTTCTTTCATATTCAAGCTAAGGATACCAAGTAGCACAGTGCACTTTTGCCAGCCTGACGGTGGTTCTGAATGCCTCCACACTGGTGCTCCCTAAGAATGGTAAAACATTCTTTACGTGCCAGCTGTCGTGTTCCTTTGATCCCCCAATTTGCATATGGTACGTTACTGAACAGGAGTTTTTCTTTCTGTTTCACCAAATGCAGGTGTGCAGTCATTCTAAGAGCATTCTCAAGATCAGCTATATAAATTGCCCCCTAGGTCCAAAGTCTGAAAAAAATAGTTTTTCATTAAAACAATTAAAAAACCTACAATGTTTGTACTTCACTTTTTCAGTCTTCTAAAAGTCTTCCTTCTGCCAGTAGCAACCTCACAAATGGCATCATTTGTGGGAAGAGTTGGCAATTATTTTTCTAGCCTGTGTAGGCTAGAATGTGGGAAAAGAACTTCCAAAGCCATACATAAATAATGAGATGTATTGGCTCACTTTGCTTTCTGAAAAATACCAGCAAATTTATCCTTCATATTTACCTTTAAAATCTTCCAGGATACTTAGGAAGTTTTGGACTCTTATCTTCTCATGCATTATTTTTCTCCTGCAGCCGTTTTCTATAAAATGCACTTATTTCACTCCAACAACACCAAACTGAAATACTTGGATGGAAAAAAAAAAGTGTTTCTTTCTTCCTCAGTTACATTTATGTGCACAGATTTTAACTGGGTTAAAAGACACTATGCATCCCTGGACTTTACAGAAAGTCTGAGCTTATTAAAATACAAAGTATCTTTAGTCTTAATTCAGTATGGTTGTAACCAGAAGTCCTAAGGATATATGAAAGATCAAATATTTACCCTATGTGCAAATTAGATCCCAATAATAACGGATTACTTACCCTAGATTTCAGTTAAAGTGTCAAAAATCATATTACATCTCATATAAAGAAAAATACGTGGGGCTGGGGCTGGGGCTCAGGGGTAGAGCGCTTACCTCGAATGTGCGAGATGCTGGGTTCAATCCTCAGCACCACACAGAAATAAATAAATAAATAAAATAAAGGTATTATGTCCAACTACAACTAAAAAAAGTTAAAAAAAAGAAAAGAAAAAATGCATGATTTTTCACATATTTTTCATTGTTCAGATTTCACCATCAGATAGAAGATGATTTTAACATTGTTTCTTATTAAATATAAATTTTATTGATATGAATTATTACTTTACACCAAATTCTCAACATCATTAAATTAAAATATTAAGAAGTAACACAAATATTTTTTCTAAGTAACTCCTTTCATTCTTAAGCTTTGTTTAAAGCTTTGGCTAAATCCTTGAAAAACAAAACTTTTTTTCTGCCTTTAAAAAAATTAGCTCCCAAATTAAATCTTATAATACACTCATGATTGTTCAACTTTTATAGAAAGGAAAGAAAAAGCAGTATTGTCCTTTCTCATTGCTACAAATCCATAAGTTGTTGCAATAATGCTTAGATCAGAAAGCAATACCTTCTTTTATATTATATAGTGTCCTGTCGGCTGTGCTTAGATTGCCAGCCTCTCCCTACCTGCCCCAGCTACTAGATGGATCACTCCTCTGGTTGTTACATCAAGAGCCAGTGCTGGTAAAGTGGGGGACACTGACACAAATGAACTCATACACCAACTTTGGGCCCAGACATATTTGAGAGGGTTCTAGTTTTCATGGGCTTTTCAGAGAAAACAAAAGAAAAACCAATTTTGTGCCATAGGCCTGGGCAGTTTTTCCAAATTCTTTCATCTTAAATATGCCTTCTGATCAGCCCCCATCTTTCTGTTGATCAGGCCACTGGGAGAAACACAAGGATTTTTGTAAAATGGATTTGTCCTTCCAGGAGACTGCATTCCAGGTATGAAATTATAACCCCATAGCCTTTCCCAAGCCTACTAAGGCACCTTCCCTCACTGTCCTTCTCTGGAGCTCACTCCCACATTCCTTTTACGCATGGGTCTTTTTCTTATCTACTTTAAATGGTGCCAACCTGCTTTCTTCAGCAAATTGTTGGTGCTAAATAAATGGTGTGATTTATAGTAATAATGGTGATGATAATGAATCTTAAAACACCTAACTAATCCCAGTGAACTCTCTGTGATGTTAAGGCTGTGGAACACATGGTTGACTAACAGTGATAATGACTGAAAGTGAGGTGATAAATTACTATGCAGATTGTCAATGGCTTAAAATTGTCTCAAAAGGAGGACATTTCATCACAGACCAATCCCAATTAAATAAATATACGTGTAGCATTACAGACACACAGGAGTCTGTGTGTGTGTGTGTGTGTGTGTGTGTGTGAGAGAGAGAGAGAGAGAGAGAGCGAGAGAGAGAGAGAGAGAGAGAGAATTTGTTTTCAATAACTTGCTTCATAAAATACAGGGACACCAAGCAACTTAGACAAACACTCCTAAGGTCAAGGGCCATGGGAGGTAAGAATTAAGGTTGTGTTTGCTCTTTCTTGAATGTTGCATTGTTCCTGAGTCTGTAAGCATAACTTTAGAGACTCCACCAATATAAACACAAAACTACCTAGTTATGAGCCTATGTTTACACAGTCTGGATCAAAAGCACAGACACTTGGGTTCATTTGCATTTGCTTGCCAAAACTGTCCTGATTCTTTATTTAAAAAGGAGCAATAATTCATATTATGAATCCATTTATTCTCAAGGTCAGTTTATATTTACAAATTTTATTTTAAAAAGCCTTCACAGTCTTTACCGTTGCCAGCACTTTCTTTTCTTTTGAGTTGCATTGTTCTTTTCTAAGGAACTGATTGTGTGGCAGATCGACGGATCATTGCAGGGAGCACAGATGAAAAGCCTGTTATTCCAAAGGATTAAATTACAATTCTTAGTGAACCATTGCCAAGCTATTTTTTTTTTTTTTTGAAACCCGGGGAGGATTGGAAATAGGAAATGTTATGCTGTGAAAAGGGGTGGGAACGGTTGAGTGGAGGAGGAAGAATAAAATACCATCCCAATAAGTGTTATTACATTTTCTTTAAGTAATATCATGAAGCAAATAAAAGATGATAGTACAATCTACAAACTAGCCGAATGATCAGGAATAATAAACAACTTAATTTGTGAAGAAGTAATGCTATCATGGGATAGATTTCTATTTAATTCTAAAAATGTGAGGAAAACAAACGAGGTAGCATGTACACATTAACACCAAAAAAACAATTAAGATTCCAGCTTCACTTTTGCACTTTTAGAGTTCAAGGCCTATGGGGACAGAGGAACTAAGATTTGCAGATCACTTGACTGTGAGCTCTCTTGAGAAGGATTATAAAATGTATTAGGAGGAAAAAAAATGAAAGGAAGTCTCTTAGAGGAGAATTAGCACATTCCCAAAAATATAACCTGAAAGCAGAAAGAGAAATTAGTTCTGTTTGATGTTCCAAACACCAGGAAAGTATTAGATAACCTAGGAGGGGACAAGATAAATAACTTTGGGAAAGAAACACCATAAACATGCAATGTTTCAAAACTCAATTCTGAAACATCTATTAATGAACTCAGAGGAAGACTCAGGATATAGGTGCCCAAGGACCTGGAGAAATTAAAGGAGAAAACTGACAATAGCTGTGTGCTAATTATAACAGGGAGTCCACAGGATGCCACTGTGACCTCTGTTTGTGTATAAATGTAGGGATTAGGAACAAACTCCATATGAAATGAGGTACTGAAAAGTTCAAAAACACACATTGAAGATGTCCATGTTTGAGGAACATACAAGCATAATGCTTGAAGTTAAAAAGATGGGTAAGATACAATTCCTGATCTCTAAGAATTTGCAGTATTTTGGAGAAAAGACAGACACACAGTCAGATGACCACAGTAAAACACTTGAGCAGATACTATAAAGATAGGTAACATAAAGCAACCTGAAGAACTGTAATTCACTTTGGAGAAATTAAGAGATGTTTTAATATTTGAATTGGGTCTTGAAGGATGAATAAGTGTTCTCTAGACACAAAGAAAATGGGTGCAAAGATTAGGTGCATGCAGTGTGTGAGTTCCGGGTGCATGGGTTGGGAGAGCCAGCAGGAAGCAAGATTGGATGGTGCTGGAATCAGATTGCAAAGGGTCTTTGTATTTGCTAGGTTTGGGCCTTAACCAGCTTAGGCCAGCTTTAAAGAAAGGGGAATGACCCAATCAAATGTGCATCTCAGAAACTCTGGTTATGAGGGGGAGAGGGAGGCTCAAGTCTGCAGAAAGCAGTCAGGAGGCCACTGCTCTGGCAATAGATAAGACATCAGAGGACAGATTTGATATTTTGGAGATGGTATGAATAGACCATAAGTGATTAGATGTTAAGGGTGAGGAAAATTTGAAGGAAACTCCAGCACTAAAGATAGTGATACCACTAACTGAGATAAAGAAGTATGCAAAAGGAATTGCACATACATCATTTGCAACACTGGGGGCAGGGGAGGTTGGCAGGTTTGTTAGAATCCTCTTTGTAGAATGAAGGAGACTCCAGGTCAAAGAGAACTAGCAAGAACTGTGTCCTCACACTACCACACCTTATTGTGTCCTGAAGAAACTCAGGGGGTCAGAAAATATTGGGTTGGAATTTTATTTAATTGCTTACTATTACAAAACTCTATTATTTGAAATAAGCATAGTATATCAAATGTTAATACAATAGAGACTAATAACATGCTTGTCTTACCAGGTTAACTCTGAGTGCAGCCCTCTGAACACAGTTTCTTCTCATTACTTGACAATGGAGTAGGATCCTGAGATTATGAGGCAGCTTGTTTAAAAACTCATATTTTTACCATTTCTAATAACACACCTTTTTAATCAAGAAAATCGTGATACTGTGCAACCAATAAGAAATCACAGAAGTAAATTGGCTGTTGAGACTCATCTCTGATGATTGTCGGCTTGTGTGTATAGCTCAGTGTCAGAATGATTGCTTAGCATGTTCAAGACCCTGGGTTCAATTTTCAGTACAGGGAAAAAAAAATAAGTTGATAATTGTCATCAAAGCCTCTTATTTTAACTTTTGGTGTTTATCAAAACAGTCTTTTCCAACTTGATGATTTTGCATGATTGTGATGAATTTGAATTATTGAAATGTTTGCTAAAAATAGTTTTATTTTATATGTTCCTTCTAATATGAATTGTGATTATTCATATGATTACTTTGACAAAGAATTCCATTTCTATAAAATAAAGTTTTTAAAAACCTGAACTTTGTTTCTTAGACTGCCAACCTAGACTTCAGTCTATTGAGTTTTGTTTAAAATTTTTAAATTGTCCCTTTGCTGTCTTCACACACATGCTTACTCTTCTTCCTGCCTTCTTCTTCTTCCTGTGAGCTTGGGATTTGTACAAGATAATATCAGACACAATCTGGTTTGGCAGCATAATGACCAAAATGTCTCTTCTGTTTTTTATTTTGTTTGATCACAACATCGAAATGCAACAATGGGTGAACTGTTTTGACAGTGGATTTGAAAACACCTGCTTAGTGATGCTGATGTGTGTGAATTCTCATATTTAACATTAACAGCAATTTCTTCTGTCATTTTTACACTTTTATTGCAAAAAGCAGTGGCTTGGTCAGATCCTGGCAAAATACATCCTAAGCAACATTTTTGTGGAGGAATAAAAATGTACATTAATACAATTTATATTTATTTTATTAGTGTACACAATCTTATGTGAACAACAATCAATTTTTCTGTCATATGTAACTTTTTAATGTACTATTTGAACTTCATCAACAGCTTCCTGATTGGGTGTCAAACACTAATCAGGCCCCTCACAAGTATTATCAGGGACTTAAAACATCTTGCATCCATCATAAAGAGTAAGTAACCATAATGACTAATCACATTAGCATAGTTTAAAAATGCAGAGCATGAATAGCTTTTCCCCCAAGATTTGTAGTAAAAACCTATGCACAAAAGGACTGAAATGATTCATTATACCACTAACTTGTTTATATTATAAGACATTTATGTGCCTGGCAAAATAAAACCATAAAACTGCCATTAATAAGTAGAGGGAGGAGGTTCTGTTTTTAACCAAATTACATGAATTTATGATGAATACATACAAAAATATTCCAGGGAAGAGATACTGCTATCCCATTATGTCGTCCTAGGACGTCACAAAACCCAGTTCAATTATAGAACTTTTTAGTAATGCACACTTTGTACTTCCCAATTAGACTATAAGTAAATTTAGCAACTTATGAATCAGATTCTGCCCTTAAAGCTAAACAGTGAATTGCATGTGGAATCACTATGTATTAGAGAAGCACAGAAAGCTAAGGGAAATTTTATTCTTAGGGGGAAAAAAACCCTCAAAACCAAAAAACACCCCCCGTTTTTTATAACTACTTACAAATTTAAAAACCTTACCACCCACATGGAAATGAGTTCACTGGTTTCTTCTCAGAAGTTTGGGATATCTGCATTAAAACTAAATCATTTTGCTAAATGTTCATTACTGAGTAACAAAGCAAGGTGCTTCAGATGCAGTTGTGAAAAATGACACACAAACAGTCTTTGCCTTCACAGGGCTTAGTAAGAAACATAGAAAAGGAAACAGATATTTAAATGGCAGCATAAAGAGTTCTACCGAACTACCAGGCAAGGCTTCCTGGGGTAATGCCAGCGTGAATACCTGGAAGATAAGCAGAAGCTCACCAGGTAAAAGGACATGAAGGTACAGTCAAAAATATTGCAGGCAAAGGAGAGTAGCTTATGTGGAACATTTTTCATTATTGAATATTTATAAAATAAATGTTGACTGCATACAACTAAATTTTATATTCCAAAAATATATATATAGCAAGAGATAAAGCTAGAAAACATTTAGGGCTCCAGATTCATCCACTTAAATATTAAGGGGGTAGGGTGATGTCAGTGTCCAAGATGCACAAGGTATCTGCTATTAGGGAGTTTAGTTGAGGAGACAAATATAAAAATAATCAACATAATAATATCCAATTCCAATAAATGCAAGGAAGAAAACAAACAAGTTTCTAGGAGAATAATCTGCTTTAAATAGATGAGGATGGCATTTCTGAGGAGGGGGGATTTGAAGAATAAGAAAGGTCAGATCATGAAGATCTGTTGAAGCATATCAGGGAGTTGGGGCTTTATCTAGAGGCTTATCTACAGTTATAGGTTTCAAGCAGGGGAAAGATGCAGTCAACTTGCATTTGAGATGTCACTCTGGTTACTCTGCAGAATATGGAGACAAACAAGGTAGGGAGACAGCAGGTAGGGAGACCAGTTGGATGGCTTTTCCAGTAATCTAGGTAAGGGATAATTGCCAAGTACTAGAATATCTTGGTAACAGTGGTATTAGGCAGGGAAAATATGAAAATACTTAACAACCCTTCTAGCATGAGCACTGACCCATCAGAATGGATACTAGACCCAGCACTGGAGTAGGACTCTATGGTCTTTTCAGGGGCAGGCAGGGTAGAGCAGGAGTATCGCAGAGGTAGAATCAGCAAGGCAGGGGCTTAGCCCCTCAGTCTTTACAACCAATGTGGAAGCATGTCATCAATATTTTAGCAGCAGGTGAAGCTTTACCTGCCTGGGACTTAGAAATAATGAGCCAAGGAAAAATTTAGGGGATGAGTAGGAAAGAGAATTTTGGTAATGCAAAGGAAGCAAACTAGTATATATTAGACTCCTATCACATGCCAGGCTCAGCTCCAGGTACTGGATATATCATGGTAAATAAAATATGCCTATTGGTTAAAAACACATATAGTACCAGCAAAGAGCAATCACTGTCACTCCACTATATTTTGGCAATGCAAAAGGGAACAAAGGGGAAGATCTAGTGATTGGGTTCTGGTTTCTGCATGTGCAATCAGGTAAATTCATTTATATACTCAATATATTTACTCAGCATTTGTGCCTAAGACACTTGAGAGACTTGAACTGTAAAGTGGCATTTGGTTATAGAGTAAGTAAGTAGGGGAAAGAACTGGGCTGAAGAAATCAGTTTGGGAGTTTCCAGCATAGAGATGTCATTTTAAACTACAGAACACATGAAGTCCCCTAGGGAGATAGGAGGGAGAGAAGGAACAGAAGCCAGGGCAGAACCCTGCCCAAGTCCAACATTTAGTTTATGAAGAGAAGAAGCTTTAATGGCTGAAGATTAGTAGCTACTGCTGTTCAAAGTAAAGCAATCATGTGAAGTTGCAGAAGCCAAGAGTGAGGAGTGTTTCCAGGAGGAGGAGTGGCTGGCTGTGTCGAAAGGTGTGGAGAGATTAAGAAAGAGAGGACTGAAGTCTCTAAGGGATTTAGCAACATGGAGATTGTTGGTGACCTTAATAAGGGCAATTTTAGTAGGTGGTAAGCAAAGAGGCTGTTTGGCTAGCATTGAAGGTAAAAGAGAAGTGGGCAAAGAGACATGGTGAGTACAGAGCAACTTTTTGCAGTGACCTGTAAGTGGGGAATCCAGTAAGGTATTTGTATAGATTCCAGGTGTCTGCAAACCGGTACACCTGGCCTCTTTTTGCAAATAAAGTTATATTGGGACACAGCCATTCCTATTCATTTATGAATACAATACAATAGTCCAGGATTGCTTTTGTGCTATGATGGAGTAGTTCAGTAGTGGTGAGACACCTATGACCCTCCCAAAGCAAAACTATTTATAGAAAAAGTTTGCCAGTGCCTGGATCAAGCTAAAAGATTACATGCCCTAACCCATTTTACTAACCCTGGGAAACCGAATAAATGTATACATATATAAATGCATAAACCAAACAGATGCAATCTATTTTACCATGCAAAAGTGCCATGGAAAGTCTCTTGGGTCAATTTACTGATTTGTCCACAAAAAAGATAGCAATTGTTCTTTGCTGATCCTATATGCCTCGTTTTAACAATACAAATAAGCATATTTTATTCACCCGAACATAGCCAGTACTTGGAGCTGAGTCTGGCACATGAGAAATGTCTAATACATACTAGTTGAAACAAGGAAGGAAAAGGTGTTGGACTAGGGGGTCACTTGGGGTAAGAGTAGGGGATCTTCTGGGAAGGAGAGATCTTTCCTGGTGGGGAAAGAGAGGGTAAATTGTGTTATATATATTTATGAATATGTCACAGTGAACCCCACTATTATAATAAAAACATGTAAAACATAAAACATGATATATGCACTGTGGAATTGTTAGAGTGAAGTCCACTAATATATACAATATAAGTTAATATTTACAGTAATGTTTACAAGAAAAAAAAAGGGTGGATAGGGAATGATTTTTAGATTTGAGTAGATAGCAGAGAATTCCCTGTATAAATGAGCTTAAATGCAACCATCCCATTGCAGTTTGTGGAGACTGAACTAAATCCCATTCCTCTAGAATTAATTTGGAAGGGAGGTAGATAGGTTGGGGAGAACAGGCTAAGGCTCATGACAAGGGTATGCTTGATGTGAAAACAAAATCACAAAGAGGCAGTTTGTAGCTTGGCAGCAGGAAAACACAGTCCCAACTGCTCTTTATTTGTTGTGATGGAACAGAAAGTAGAGATGAGCTGAATTTATGTATAGCCCAAGCCAACTTATCCCTCACAAGAACAGGAGTTGGTCTGTTAAAAAGTATGTTAAAGCAACAAATCAAAAAATGGTGTTTTCCACAAACTTAATTTAAAAAAAATTAAGTACATATCATCAGTTAACCAATCTTTTGACAAAAGTGTGAGGCCTTTTCTTTGAACACCAGGCATTACACTTAATTAAAATACATTTCTGAGGTTAACTACCATTTAAGGTGGTATGGGTTTTTTAAAGGAGAGTGAGAACTTATAGATAAGTGGTGATCTGAACCCCAAATCCTTCTAGATTTTTCCCCAAAATATCTTGTAATCACATCACTCATACTTTGTGAAGTTTCAACTCACTTTTATAGGAACAACCCTTTTCTTCCATTTCATCTGTTTCTATAATATATCATGAAATCACATCATTATAATAACAAAATGCAACTGCCATAAGCAGATTTAGGATATAACAATTGCTTTTCAGGGAGCATATCAGGGCATCACCTACTAACTTTGTTCTGTGTGTGGGAACATTACGATACAAAGGAAATAGAGAGTCTGTGATTCTGGTGAGTTCAGGGAGGGGAGGCAGGTTAAGGGTGTTTTTCATCAAGGGTGGTGCAAGCATCTTACAGGCCCCAGCTGGTGCTCCTTGAGTAACTGACAAGCTGCCAGCATGGCTAGGTCCCCTGAATATTGACTTGGGGCAGCTGTCCCAAGTCATCCTACTCTAGGGACCTTGGAGTATTGTGTGTTGGAAACCACGCATTAAGCACTGGCTTTAGCCTCTTCTGGAATGTAGTTTGTGGAATAATAGATTATTCCTACTAACAATGCAACTTTAAGAGACTTATAACTATGAGAAACTGGCCTTACATCTCCCATCACCGATTTAGCTTTGTAAAGCATACTTAAAATTCTCAAACTGCTGGATCTAGACAGAGACAGTAAAATCTCAGTAAGCATATTCTGGCAGCGTGTCACCTTGTAACTAACAAAGAATACCCAGAGATCATGGAACATAAAAGTTAGAAATCAAAGCAGTGGTTAATATATTACTGTGAACTGAGACTGGGAAGCCCTCGGTTCTGCAGCAAATGCCTAGTAGGATTTCTAACCTATGTTATGCAAAAATTGGGTTCAGATAAATGATCCTATTCCCTATTATTAATATTTTGGAAAATTATTTACAATAGTTTTGGAAATTAGGGAAATAAGATTGCTGTCTGAGAGTTAACTATCAAATCAAGAATATCATTAATCAAAAACATATATGCAAATTTTAAGAGACAGAATGTTTGCAATATGAAAACCTTTATAATATTAAGTATTCTACATTGAGACATTAATGGTAGAATTTGAAGGGGCCTGAAAGGCCTAAATACCTTCTTTGACAGATGTAGATATTAAGACTCAGAAAGGCTACATAATTTGTTCAAGGGCCCAAGACCAGTTATGAGCTAATCTAGCCTATAATACAAATCTCTTAGTTTTTCTCATAACACCCTCCCTCTATGTGGAATTTTCTGATAAATTGAGGTCACTCCATCCTCAGTGATCTGGTTACTGTGACTAAGTTATTATCCCATAACTCAATGATATAACACAACTATTCATTATGCTCACTGAGTCTGTGCATCACAGATTCAGAAAGGCGCTTTGGAGATGGGCTCGCTCTGGTCTTTGCTCCAAGGCTTACTCACTCACCTGTCTTCTGATTTATGATGGTTATGGCTGGGAGATCAACTGAGGCTGTGGGCCAGAATACCTACTAGCCTCTGCATGTAGCCTGAGCTTCCTCACAACATGGTGACTGGCTTCCAAAGGGTAGCATCACAAGAGAGAGCCAGACAGAGAGACCATATTACCATTTATGACCCATCTTGGAAGTTATACAATGTTAACTTCCACCCTATTCTTTTTCGTTGAAGCAGCCTTAAAAACCCACCCCAGTTCAGGGGAAAGAGAGTAGACTTTACCTCTTAATGAGAAGCAGCAAGGTCCTGGAAGATCATATGGGACCAGATTTACTGCTGTGGCCACTTTTAGAAATTACAGTCTGCTAGAATTAGAATTAAAGGCATTCTTTGCAAGAAGAAAACTGGAGGGAGAAAAAAGGCAGCAGAACAACAACTAACAAATCATACCTGAAGGCTGAGTGTGCCTGCTCCCATTCCTTTCCCTCTGGGGAACTTTGCAATCTGTGCTTACTGCAAATTGAACAGGAATAAAGCATTTTAACTCATCGTGATTGAAGCTTTTATTTCATTTAACTGTCTAGTTTGGTGTGTTGGAAAGTATGTTTATAGGATATATCCCTAGCATAAAAGCCTTCACAATGAGGAAAAAGGGAGAAATTATTTTAATTGAAGAAATTTTTAAAAAATAGATCATGTACTAGACTATAAAGAAAACAGCAATAAATCTCTTAAGGCACAAAGTACACAGACATATTCTCTGGCCACAGAATAATAAAACTACAAATTAGGAACAAACATTTAAACAAAAAATTCCCACCCACTTAGAAATTTAAAAATACTCTTCCTCATATCTCTTGGGAATAAAGAGGGAAATATGATTGCAATTATAGAATATATATAAATAAGAATAATGAAAATGTTACAAATCAAAAGACAAGTGACATGCCTAAAGCTATATTTAAGAGGCATATAAATCAAGAAGGAGTGAGTTGTAACAACAGTACCAGCTGCAATGGCTGACACAAGAAGTGTCAGGCACTGGCCTAGGAGCTTTACATGTATCATTTAATCTTTATAGCAACCTTCAGGTAGATACTATTATATTCTTTCTCAATTAACTGAAGAGGATATTGTGGCATGGAAAGGATGAGTGATTTGAACAAGATCGTGCGACTCGTCCCTATTGTATGCCCAGAGTGTTTCTGGGCTTACTGGGGTTATAGTTGTGACTGAGGCAGGCAGAGTTCATGCTCTTTCTTGTTACTGCTGGGCAGGAGCAGGAGTTCTGGCTTCCCAGCAGGCCACCACTGATACCATCCAGGCAGGGAGGGGGAGAAGTAGCTCATTACTGCTCCACACATGGCTCCACTGATAGGGGCTTTGAAGGTGGCCTCATTACTGCTGGGTCATGGTGAAAGCCCTGAAGCTCCACTAGGTCTGAGTGGATGGCACCCCAACAGGAAGAGAAGTCTGTTACCGCCAGGAGGAGGTGGAAATCCAGGCTCCACACATGGTCTCTATTGGCACTGGGAGGAAAGATTTGGTCACTCCTGCCTGACATGGATGAAAATCCCATCTCCTACTCTGCATTCTTTCACACCACCTTGGCAGCTGTGTTGGAGCATCTCATGCAGCCAGGGGAGGGCTGAAGTCTAATCTCCCCACCAGGACTTTGCTGGCACGCAGGGCAGTGGAGGCAACATTTTTTCTGTTGTTTTGCTGGAGCAGAGTAGTTGTTGTCTGAAAGTTTTCCATTTTGCTAGGCTGACCCTTTCCTGTTTTTTGGCTAGACTGAACAGGCTTTTGTTGAGTCCCTTTTGTCTTTGCCTATTGGTTGCTAGCTTGTTCTGCACAACATCTGGGACATGTGAAGCAAATGAATAAAGAGCAAAGGGGACTACCCCAGCTGAATGCCTTATTCCTTCCCATCTCTCGATTTTCTTAGTGTTTTTTTTTTTTTTTTAATATGTGATGTGCAGGAATTCTCATTTCACTTGGCTGGTGGAATAGGAAAAAGAATGTCTACTCCATCTTTCTAGAAATAGAAGTCTCCTGTTTTGTTTTAAGAGGAAATAAATCTGACAGCATGTGCCCATTCTCAGAGCAGAAGGCAAGCAGAATGACAGAGAATCATTTCTCGTGATGGGTGGAAGGGGAAAAAGGGATTGGAGTCTATGCACACACAAATACAGTTCATCCCAAGTCACAGAGGGAAAGCTGAGAACAGATTACAAATTCAAGGCATTTCGTAGATTTAGTGGTAGATGAATGAGGAAGCTCTCTAGTGTTGGGTTCTATGGTCTCAATGAACTAATTGTCTCAATAAAATAACCGAGAAAGGAGAGGATCAGGGAAGGCTGGGGATTCACAGAGAGAAGGTATGGACTAGTTATTTTGAAGAGTTGTAGAGTGATCTGACTGGTGAAATACAGTAGGATGGCTAAGCACACTGAAGCTCCATAAATTTAAAAGGAATCAGCCAGTATAGTTGCTGGTTTCCCTCCAGGTTTAGGTACAGAGGGGACAGATAGATTTGGGCTTAATCAGTAATTGTTGCCAGATTACATATTAGATGGGCAAAAGGCACAAGAACATGGAAGGTGTACATAAGGAGTGATTATGATGATAAAACACACAAAATCAGACTCGCAGCATTGCTCAGTGGCTCAATGCACTATTTGCACTGTGTTTTGGCACACAGTGACCCTACATAGATTATAATCTGGGTAAGCATGAATTCAAGAAGGTGGACAGTAAACATTTGGGGGTGATTGGTTAGGCAGTCTTAATGGAGTGAAGGATTGTTAAAGTGGGAGTGATGAATCAGAGACTCAAAACAGTAGATATTTGAAACTGAAATTTAGGAGGTAAAACAGATATTGAAAATAAAAAGTTCTAGGGTGTGATATGAGAGTGTGTAGACAAAGTGGGATGGATGGGAAACCACTGGCAAACTTGATACCCTTACTACCCTCCTATTGAAAATAATTTAAAATGATGAATGAAATGTATAAATATGATTTTAAATACATCAATGAATGTTGATGGCATTAAAGTAAGGCCAAAAATGAATTAAAAGCAAGGCCTAGTGATATGACTGAGGTACTGATTCTGTGTTTACACTGAAGACTTTGACAGATTCAGGTGATCATGAGTTCCAGTTTTCACAGCCTTGAGAGAGAAAACTAATAGTTCACAAAATCCAGGACCAGTCCAAAGAAAGTAGTCTAAAAGATGATGTCCTACATAAAGCTTGAAGAGGGTGCTCCAAAGAAAATTGTCCCACGGCAGACAAGTAAGTCCGCCTATCTTAAAGCTTGGCATTGGGTAAAGGGCAAGAAAAATCTTCTGAAAGTTCCTGAGCACAAGCTGGCCTTTATGTGTGTTTTGCTGCCTGAGTTTCACTACCTGGGTGGTCTGGAAAAACTTCAAGCTGAGAATTTAGCTTAAAGTCGCATTCCCTCAGTAGTACCCATGGGCATCTGGGAGAAACAAATGCAAATCCTCTTTAAATGAACTCTCTTCAAGAAGGCTTCAAAAAATTCCCATAGAAATATGAATCCACAGTGAAAAAGCAAAAGCACTATGAGTGATACCCAACACAAATAACAAGCTGCTGAATGTCATTCACAAAAACATTAGCCAGGTATTGGAAATATCAGACAGTGCAAGATTTATATACAGTACATAAGGATGAGAAAGGTAGAAGCTAGGTAATCATTTAAGGATAATGATGATATGTTTTCCATACAGTACAGGAGAATCTATATGTAAATTAGAATTAAGACTTTTTAACAAAATTGCTGTTTTAAAAATATTTTTTATATGTATGGACCTTTATTTTATTTATTTATTTATATGTGGTGTTGAGGATCAAACCCAGTGCCTCACACATGCTAGGCAAGCGCTCAATCACTAAGCCTCAGCCTCAGCCCTAAAAAATCAATATTTTAAAAATGCATTTCTATAGTGTACCCCAATAGAAATTTTTAAGAATGTATAATTAAAACCAGACATTACTTTCATATGTAAAATAGCAAATAGTGAAGAATTAATTTCACAAACTTGGTAGAAGACTTGTCCACAGAAAATCAGAAAAGTACTGAAAAAATTAAAGGCAGCCTAAGTAAGGGAAAAGATGCTATGATAGTATGGTCAAGTTTTCACCTTTTTTTCCCCTCCAAATTGATGCATAAATTTATTACATTCAAAACTCCCAACATGGTGGGGTTTGTTTTGTTTTTTAGAAAGAGGCATGTCATGGGACTTGGCAGATTGATTTTGAAGTGTATCAAAGCTATAATTGAAAATCAGCTGGGAAAGTATTGGTTTTAAATAAATGATGCTAATTTTCTTTTTCTTTTTTCTTCTTCCTTTTCCCCTTTTATTAGAGTTTAATTAACAAGTAAAATTACATATGGCATGCATGATGTTTTGATATTTGTATATATTATGGAATGATTAAATCAAGCTAATTAATGTATCCATCACTTTACACATTTTGTAGGGTTTTTTGTTATTGTTTGTGATAAGAACATTTAAGGTCTACTTTCCCAACAAATTTCAAGGACAAAATATGTTGTTAATAACTATAAACCACATATAGTACAATAGAGCTCCAGAATACATTATCCTGAAACTTTCTCCTCTTTGCCCAGTATCTCTCAATTTACCATTCCTTCAGTCCCTAGTAACCACCATTCTACTCTCTGGGAAATGCCCTTTTCAATTAAAGAAAGGGAAGGATTTCTGAAGCTATGCAGAAAAGCACAAACAGTAAAGGAAAACATTATTAAAGTTAACTACATTAAAACTTCAGCTTTCTGGATAGGGATATAGCTCAGTTGGTAGAGTGCTTGCCATGCATGCAGAAGGCCCTGGGTTCAATCCCCAGCACTACAAAACAAAGAAACCTACAGCTTTCTATTCATCAAGAGATGCCATGGGGGTGAGAAGAGCCATAAAGTGGCAGAGGGTGTTTGCTATACCTATGTGACAAAGAATTCATTTCCAAACTACATAAAAACTGTAAGTTCATTGCAAAAAGACAATCTAATTTGCTTTAAATGGGAAAAAGATTTGAATGGGGACTTCACTGGAACACACACACACACACACACAAATAGCAAATAAATATATGAAAATATGCTCAACTTTGTAATGAGGGAAATGTAAATTAAAACTATGGTGGCATATTATTTCAATCCTATCAATTTGATAAATATTTCTAAATGTGAAATAAGAATTAGAGTCATCTGCCTACAATCCCAGAGACTCAGAAGGCTGAGTCAGGAGAATCACAAGTTCAAGGCCAGTCTGGGCAATTTAGTGAGATCCTCAGAAATTTAGCAAGACTCAGTCTCAAAAAAAAAAAAAAAAAAAAAAAAAATATATATATATATATATATATATATATAGTGTAGCTTAGTGGAAAAGTGCCCCTGGGTTCAATCCCCAGTATTGAGAGAAAGGTTGGTGGGGCGGGGGAGAAGAAGAAGAAGAAGCAGGGGTAGGGGGGAGAAAAGAGAAGACATAGGAAGCCACTGAATTCTTATACATTGTTGGTTGGAGTGTAAGTCATTAACCATAATTTGACATTACCCATCAGGTTGAAAATATATATATGTGCCTTTTGACCCAGCAATTCCACTCTTTAGTATTTGGCCTAGAGAGACTCTTTCACAGATGTACTATGAAACAGTTACAAGGATATTCATAGTACTACTATTTGTAATAGCAAAACTATTTATCAGCAGTAGAATGGACTAAAAATTAATGGCATATGCACATGATTGAATACTATACAACAGTAAAAGTTGATAAATTCTAGTTATTTGTAAGAACATGGATAGATCTCAGGAACATATTGAGTGGAAAAAGCAAGTCACAGAAAGATCTGTACAGGGGCTGAGGATGTGGCTCAAGTGGTAGCATGCTCACCTGGCATGCATGAGGCACTGGTCTCGATCCTTAGCACCATATAAAAATAAATTAAAGATATTGTGTCCACCTAAAACTAAAAAATAAATATTAAAAAAATAAAGATCTGTATAGCAAAATTCCAATTATTTAAAGTTCAAAAACATGCAAAATTACAGAGTATACATTTTTAGGCATCTACGTGCATGTGGCAAAATAGAAACAAAATAAAGGGAACCATAGGGGCTGGAGAGGGACACATAGGGGATCAAATATTCTGTTTCTCACAGGATAGTGGGTATGTCGTGACCATTATGTTATTATTTATATGCAAACATTTACTTTATAAATATTCTTTTGTTTTTATTCAATATATTGTTGTCATCATCATTAGTGCTGAGCATTGAACCCTGGGCCTCACATACACTAACCATATATTCTACCACTGAACTCATCTAAAACTTCTATAATAGTATTTAATAAAAAATAAAATTTAAAAGCTCTTTGGAGTTGGGGAGGTAAAGTTTATCATAGCATTTTTTTTTTCATGCTAAGAAACAGCAAAGTTTCCATGAGATTTTAATCAAATAAATGAAAGTACTGCTCTCCAACAGAAGAGCACACAGCCATGAAGGATGATGGGTTTCATGTTGATGTACATTTCTCCTATAGTAGGTGAAGAAAGAAATTTACAGAACAATATGGGTCTCATCTGTGTTGGAACATATAGAGATACACATATATGAGAATATAAAAAGTATTTAGTAAGCATACCAAAAAATTAACAGTGTTGGGTTGTTGTTAGTTCATAGGTGCTTTTTTTCTTCTTGATTTCTTCTACATTTTCTACCAGACATGTGTTACTCTTATGCCAGAAAATAGTCAAAAAAAGAATAGCAAAGAATATCTAAGAAAAATCAGAATGAATATAGCTAAAATAGTTGGAAATGGTCTTCACAAAATATGCTTATTATTTGAAGAAAATGATTAGACTCTTTTTTGAGTTAAAAAATAAGATGTGAAGATAAGTGGATTATATATATGAGGGGGAGAGAATTTAGTAAGTTTCTGGCTAGGAAAAAAAGTAAATGTAATAAAGTTAAATTCTAAATTTTACTTACAGGATTAAAATAATCCCCAAAAAATCCCAATAGAATTTTTTAAATTGATAAAAAGGTTCTCAATTTCATCTGGAAAAATAAATGGGGCTATTGATAGAATTCTGAAAATTAAGAAATTAGAGGTTAGGTTTGCTCTAATAGATATTAAAATGTATGATAAAGTGATAATGATTTACCCCAATCCTGCAAATAGGGAGCTCTTATTAAATATCTAATAGAAAGCACTTAAACTTTTCTTTGTACTTTTAAAAACAGTGTCTGATGAAGTGCTTCTAATAAAGTGATGAATCATTTAATAAATGATTTTAGAGTAATGTCTTAAAAGAGGTAGTTAATTTTTCACCTTAAACCGTATTACAAGATAAATTCCAGATAAAGAAATTTTTAAAAATTATAAATTAGATGAGAACATAGAAAATATGTAATAGATTTAGAATAATATAAATCACTAAGCCTAATGACTTTTCAGGGCCAAAAAATAGTGTGCACTATTGGCCCTCTTGTTCTTCCCTTTGCTTCTTTTAGATTTCATAACACATTTCTCTGATTTTTTTTTCTAACACTTTGGCCTCTGCTTCTCCAGGGCCTTTGCAGGATTATCCGTCCTCTGGAGGCCATTACATGTTTGAGTTCCTCGGGCCTCATTTCCTCTCTACACTGTCTCCCCAGGCATTCTCATTCATACCCATGGTCCCAATTACCACCTATACTCAGGTGACTCACACTTTTTAACTCTATCCCAGCCATTTCTAACTTATTAGAGCTAGTCAGGCTCTATGCAGGAAACAGGTGGCCCACTCAAAATGAGTAATTAAGTAGATCTTAGTTAAGAGATCATTTCCAACATGTTTAGGGAAAGCAACAAAAGATTATGGCATAGTAACTCAGGGAAGAAGGAAACAAAGGAACAATTACTACCTAGGCCTGAAGGAACAAGGAGGTGGAAATGATTTCTGGATGGTGGTGGGGCAGTGCTGGGATGATGGGGAAGTGAAGATTGGAAGAAGAACATGAGAAGGAGGCAAAGGAGGAAGATTTGAAGGAAGAGGGATCTGGGCTACCTTTACATTCTTTCAGTCCTTCCCATTTCCTGTACCTGTTCCCGAGAGAATCTTTATACCTATGATTTCCACTGCCTATAACGTTCTTCTCCAGCTGCATAACTTCTGTTTATCATTCATAGTTTAATCACCACTTTCTCAGGGAAGATTCCCCTCACTTCCTTATTAAGCTTATCCTATTAAAGTTCTCATATATTATGTACCTTCTCTTTGCACAATCTACCCACTAGCAGTTCATATTCATTTGTGTGGCTTTTTAGCTAGTGTCTGACCTACATTCAGTCCCCTACTAGGACACAAAGTCATGAGGACAGAGACTCTCTTTTTTGGTTCACTTTTGTAGACTTAGTGCTTGGCATCTTATAGTAGATGTACACACACACACACACACACACACTCAGGTAAACGTATAATAGTAAAAGCAATGGAGTTTTCATAAAGAAAAACACTTATAGATTCAATTAGACTAGAATTATTTTCTCTATATTAAGAATAAAGAGCAAATAACAAGGAATAAACTTGAAGACATAATTATAATGTAAAGACAAATATATGCTCAATTGAGTTCTTACCACGTCAACAATAAAAATAGTGATAATACCCAATAGGAAATGTCAAAAATAAAACAAAAAGTCCCCTACTCTAACTAAAGGAGTTCTGACAACTTTTCATTATGAAAATTGGAACCCCAGATCAAACTGACCTAAACATTAAAGAAAATATTATCTCAAGTAACCAGAACCACAGGCTTACCTCTTTCAACATGACAAGATAACACCCAGCAGCAACTAGGGGCTACAAGCTTTCTTGTTCTCATCCATCAGAAGAGGAGTCTCTTTCCTAACAATGAAACACAAGTACTTCTTCTCAGCCTTAATGATTCAACTTAGAACTAACCTGAATCAAATTGCTAATCAGAGGAATGTCATGTTCTGATTACCAGCCATTCACTAGCAAAAGAGATGGGATTGCCATGCTTGTTTTATTTAATCAGGGCCCATTCCTAGAGCTGAGGTCCATTCCAGAAAGGAGTTGACTACAATGCCCACTTATCATTGACCATGCGCATAAGAGAGAAATGGTCAGTATCAGGAGTGAGGAAGAATCAAGAAAACAAAAAAATCAGTGAGGCATTTTTTGACTCTTATATTTAAAGTTTGCTTTTTGAAAATTATACTACTCACTGAAATTGGGTTGTAAATTGATGCAACTTTTCTGGAGGGCAATTTGGCAATATATTAAAAACCTTTAAAAACATTTGTAATAAATCTTAGAAAATGTGTGTGTGCACAGAAACAAGAAGGTTACACAAAGTGTTTATCTGGTTGTCATTGAATAATATATTTATAAGTGATTTTTATTTTCACTGTTTTTCAAATTTTCTTTAATAAGTCTAATTACACTATTTAAAAAGAAAAAACATGAAGGAACCCATTATTTCAGAACATGGACAACTTACAGTTAATAATCTCTTCTAAGAAATTTTAATAGTGGAAAAAGTAGTTTGGGGAATTCCCTTGTGATCTTATGGTGACAAAAAGAAAATATCTGAATCAAAGAGTCTAAGTTATGAAATTCTCTAGCCTGATTGGTCTGGAATTCAGGGGGAAAAGAAAGTATAAAACTCCACAGAAAGCTATGTAGGTACAACAGGAAATTAGCATTTTATTGCAGGGTGTGTGTGTGTGTGTGTGTGTATGTGTATGCAGACACTACCACTGAACTACATCCCCAGCCCTGTTACATGTTCTTCTAATTCTGCCGCAGTCTGGCTGGGCACACAATCATGAGCCACCACACAGCTTGTAGATTCAAACAGCAACTCTTTATTCCCGAACTCACACCAGCCATCTACAATCACGTTCTGGGGAAATCCACGTTCTCTTCCCAAATCCACCTTCTCTGCCCAAATCCACCTCCACTGGGCTTCTGTCTCCCAAAATATATTGTCTGAATCCCGTGAGAACTCAAGGGGAACTCAGGCAGCAGGATACGCCCTATTCCCAGCAGGAATAATCTTAAACCTTAAACCTGGAACCTAAACCGGGAACGCCCTAAACACGATTATCTTAAAACCGGGAACACCCTAATCTGCCTTGGTCCTTGAGCAAGGTCACTTACATTCAATGTCACTGCAACATGTCAGCAACACGGGGTACGCTGGCAAGGAAATTGTCATACCTACTTGGCTAATGGCTCCCAGCATAATTCAACCTCTAATTCACCTCAATAGGCTCTTCCTTGCCTGCCAGTTCTAGAGCGTATGAAGTTGAGGCCACATGACCAGACTTATCTTGGTTTAATGTGTCATTCTTGGAGAAAACTGGGTTGAGCATTTTTTAAAAACATGAGCATAAGGAAAATATCTGAACTCATCCTTAAGACTAGTCTGAACACCTAGGATAAAGGAACATGAGTTGCAGAACTGGAATTTCTGATGGACACTGAACCCAATGTGATTCACTGATGAGGTTATTTCTTCAGTTTTAATTTCATAATTTCTCCCACCGATTCTCAGATCACTCCCACAGTTCTTTCTGTCTTAACCATAGGCTCTCTTGGTAACCTTGGATCAGTCACTTAACCTCCACCGTGTCCTTTCTGAAAACATTTGTCTGTGTGGATTTTCTTTTGCCCAAATCTCTATTGTTTTGTTGAAATGAAGGATCTGTAAAAGTGCTTCTGCTCTATGAATTTAGGATAGCACTTCAACCACAGAAGCATTGTATTTTCTGTCTCCATTTAAAGGCTTAGAAACAGAACTTTAACCTGTATGAGATGGGGAATATATGCCAGCAGCAGATTCCACTTATCAGTCTTCCAGCAGTTACAGTAAGCCAGCAGCTCAGCCTATGCCTAAATTGGCCCTGAATATACAAGCGAGGACAGCAGACAGGCAGGAAGTGGGCTTTGGTTGATTTCCATCTATTAGCAGCAGCTTAACGTGCTTGAAGCTCCCTTTTCCATTGGCCACAGCTGCTGAGAGCAGCAGGCTGAGGGTTGACCTATATCTGTCCAGTGTAGGTCAAACTCTGAATTTGTTTACAGCAAATTTCAGTCTTCCAGAACGCCAAGTTTAACTTACTACCCATCACAAACAATATTTTTATTGTTTGGGGAATTCCCTTGTGATCTTAAGGTGACAAAAAGAAAATATCTGAATCAAAGATTCTAAGTTATGGAATTCTTTTATCAGGAACTGAGAGATTCTCCTCCTGTAAGGAGCTTACATCTGTGGGTTTCCCCACTCTAGATTCTTCTGCTTTCTTGCTGCCTCAACCTCCTCTTACCTTCTTACTATTTTTGTTCCCTATTTCTGCGTCATCCTGTGGCTCAGAGGGGTTCTGATGGTCACATCTGTGCTCCTTCTAGCAATCACAGTAATACTAGCCCTTCTCTGCCTGCCCCAGTTTCACCAAGCTGTGCCCATTTCTTTCCATTGTAGTTGTCACCCCAGATTGGCACAACCTTGTGCCTACATGTGCCCTTCTGGGCCACCATGAGTTTCAGAATATGTCAGTTGCTAATCACAACTGCAGCTGTGGGCAGAATTATAATTAAACACATTCAACATGTGGTCCTAAAGTTAATACACAGTAATATTTTCTTGACAGTTTCTAAAGGGCAAAAAATTTAATAGATTATTAAGACGTTGATTTTTCTAGGCTAGAGAACTGCTTAAACTTTACTTATGCAGCACCATTCAAAGATGGCAGAACTCCATTGCATTTGTCTTAGATCTCAATCAAAATATGTTTGTTGTTTTGGATCTCAATCTGTGTATTTTTTTACACAGACATCACACTGGGCAATTTACCCTAGTTGGTGCTGCTTTCACACTAAACATTAGTACACTATAGGCTTCTATTTACAGTGCAGACTCTGCTTTCCATTACCTATTCTCATTTCTTCACCAAGTTCTTATTGTAACAGTAAAGAGGCCCAAATGATGGAAAAATTATTCTAGAAACTCAGGTCCCCATGCACACAAGCTACATCACAGTAATTCAAGATGGAAAAGACCTATTAAGTCATCCTACTGATTCTCTGAGGGCATGTGGTGGTTTTTTCCTCTCCAATATACGGATCTACTTTTTAGTCCCTTTTCCAATTGTAAATGGCACAAGCAAAGGAGCTTCCACCTCTCCCAGGGGGCTAGCACTGCACAGTCTATAATAGATCTCTCCATTAGGGTATGTGACCCGCTCAGCCGCCTAAATCATCTTTGTTTTGACTTTCATTTCCATCACTCCTCCTGCTGTCCCTTTGGACCACACTAAATAATTTCTCTCAGTCCCTGCTATTTACACCCTTCAAGTACTTGTGGCCGATGAGCCAGTCCCTGTTAGTTAGAGCCCGGTGGTCATGCTGGGAGACTTGTCTCTTTCATCTTCCCTCTGAAGGCAGTCCCTTCAGACTTATAAATCATATTTGTTGCTCTTCAATGAATGCCCATCCGTTTCTCGATGATTTGCCTCATTTCTTTGTCACTCACGGTGCTCAGGAAAATCCCCTTTGTCTCTGTTGCTGCAAAATAAGAAGATGGTGGTAGCAGAATGTCTGCTTATAGAAAGCAGAGCAGAGCTCTTCGGCTACCAGACATCTTCCTACCCAGGACAATGTCATCATCTAGTCAGTTATCTTTGACTCTCTTACTCCGGTGTGGATTGCTATGTTAACAGCAGTTAAGAGTGCATATGGGGACAGGAGTGGTCGATCTGTATTTCATCTGGCCAGCCTTTGTTGTGGCATATTTTGTTAACTACCAGTAGTTGTTTAAATCACATTTCTCTGCCCATCTAAATTCCCAGATGGAAAAGCTTCCTTGAATTCCCTTGAGGGAATGCAAACCTCCTACTTTCCACTAACATTCCCTTGTTTATTGGTGCCAAACTGGAAGACATCAGCAACCACAAACACCTTTGCTGGAGGGGAAGTTCTCTTCTGTAAGGGAGAATGTTTCCTTTACCTTGCATAAGCTGAAAAGGTACTGTAAATCAGGAGACTTGGCCCGTGTTTTGTAATGCAATGTTCAACAGTGTTCAGCCTGTTCCCTCAGTACCCCTTTCCAATTAATGGCTACCCTCTTGCTAAGGCACCTTCTAAAGCACTGGATTTAACAAGGTCTGGTCTAATGTGTACAATGTTCATATTTACGCAACAATAACAATACCAACACAAGCATTATAGGAGACATTACAAACTGTGTTCACCTAGGTATATCACCCTATTTAATACTTACAACCACCCTGCAAGGAGGGAATTTCCTTTACTTACCAGGGAGGTTTAGAGAGGCTTTATTATCCAATTTCACAAATACCAAAAAAATTCTCAAAAGAGTCCCTCTTGTTCTCCCTCTGAAATCACTGGAGAAAAAAGTCTTTCTGAGTAATATGTAAAAAGGTAGTAACTGCATGCAGGTTCCTAATGTCACTGAAATGGTGGCCAGGGCATTGCTTTCTGAGTTCTTGGTTGGCAAAAATAGAGTAACTAGACATCATCCACAGTTTGATATGGGCCCTAATGTTTATCAATAGCATAATTTAGTTGTTATTTGATGACAGAAAGGGTATATTAAAATTTAAAACATACAGCTTGCTATCTCTTTCTAAACAATAATGCAATATTATTAGACATGGGCTAAAAGTGAGCTTATCTCTTCAAATACTAGTTCAGACCCTGAGGGTATCTGTTTTCCCTGCAAAGCTGATGAGGTTATATATACCCAAGATAAAAAAGGAAAGAGATATATTTCAATAAATGTTAATAACTCGATTTGATGAAACAAAGAGCGGAATATTTTTGACTTTTATGTATGAATAATATAAAAAGCAGAAGTACAATTTTGTACTCAATATGTGTCAAGGGAGACACAGTATCCTTAAACTGTGCTAACAGCTAAGCAAAAAAGAGGATATTTTATTTACCTTATCACTTATTTTCACAAAGAGCTTACTGATATTTTTAATTTGGCACAAATATGGTTACAGGATGAGAAAGGCCTGAATTAAAGGGGGTTTATGCTTTAAGGGATTGAAGTAACATCCAAATAAAAGACTCTTCAGCTCCAGCATTTTGAACCAAATCCAGATCAAGAAAATTATGCTTTTAAGGGAATTGCTCCCTTCTGTGGCCTGGCTGGAGAAGGCAAATTGCACGTGTATATGCATAGACTGTCCACACAGAAACGTGCAGAAGTCGCCATCTCTGTCAATATAGAGGGCAGAATTATTCATTCTGCAGCAGTTTGTGGGCCCCTGCTGTCTCATGTATGGCTAAATCTAAATCTGACTTTGTGACTGCACTGGGTGATGCCTGTAACTCTGCAGGAAGAAATTGTTAAGCAAACCTATTCTTGAAAATATATCCTTAGGGGCTGGGGTTGTGGCTCAGAGATAGAGCGCTTGCCTAGCATGTGTGAGGCACTGGGTTTGATTCTTAGCACCACGTATAAATAAATGAATAAAGGTACATCAGCATCTAAAAAAATTAAAAGAAAATATATCCTTAAAGATGCCAACTATAATTTATAGTATTCATTGTATAATTGTCAAAACGGAAAACCCTTATTACCTTTGTAATTACTGCAAATGCAAGACACGTTGATTATGGTAAAGTTATGAGGTTCTAGATCTTTTAAAAGTATAAGAGTCAGCACAGTGGTGCATACCTGTAATCCCAAAGACTTGGGAGGCTATGGCAGGAAGATCACAAGTTCAAGGCCAGCCTCAGCAATTTAGCAAGGCTCTAAGCAACTTAGCAAGACCCTGTATTAAGATAAAAAGTAAACAGGACTGGGACTAGGATTGTAGTTCAATTGTTAAGCACCCCTGGGTTCGATCTCCAGTTCCAAAAAAAAAGTATACAATTTCAATTTATACAGTCAAATCTTGGGTAAATACTCAGAAAACATATTGTACCTACTATTCTGAACATTATTAGGGAAAACCAATCTTTTCCACAGGTGACAAAGTATCAGTGATGTCCAGCACAATGCCAAGGGACTGAGACTGAGTAGACTTTAGGAGCATAGGGAGTGAAGCAGGAGAGATCTAGAAAAGATAACCAATGTTGTCATTCTGCTCATTGTCTTTCCAACCAGTCTTGTCCTGAGAATGCTTGCCATCTTTGCTCCCAAGACCAGCATTCTTTAGCATTTCCCAGATTACTCTTAACTCGGAAATACCAAAACATCGATGAGATCCTCATAACTCTAGATGGAGTTTTGATTTTTAAACTGTGTTTTATTTTTAAACTGTATCATTTGATGAAATACTTCATTAAATCTAAGACACCATTATTGGTTGCATTATTATTTTAAGTGGTATTAAGAGAAAGATACTGTTAATTAAATTTAGTATGCCTTTCACTTAAAATTTTATTCACATTTCAGAGATGTTAAATAGTGAACAAGTGTCTTACAATAAGTGAACTATGGCATTTACTTCACACCTACACATTGCATCAAAAATATTCAGTCATGTACCATGAACAGATTTTTAGTGTTACTACTTATACTGGATTATGTATAGAGAAGTTCAAATTAAAACGGACATCTTTGACATTTAATTAATGTATTTATTTTTAGATGGGAGAAAAAAGGAAAAATGCTCACATTTTAGTATTTATGTTTTTGAAAAGAATGTTCCTTTTCCAGACCTTACATGTACTCCCAGAGTGGGACAGAAGCCATCCATGTCATCTTAAATGTCTTTACCTTCTTGTAATTTGTCCTCGGAGACAGCAGATTTCTCAGACCACCCTCTTACCTCAAGAAGCATGACTGGGTTCTTTCCTTTAATCTTCAAGCTTCCAGTTAGTCACTTCATTTAGTTTTTAAAAATTCATCAGGCTTGGGAAATGAAAGATTCATTCTAATTTATGAGTATTACATCTTTTGCTGGGCCAGTGTAATCACCAGATTTTAGATGAAGCGAAACTTGGGTCAGTCACCTGATTAGGACCTCATTGTTCAGGGTCTTTCCCTGTCTAGGAAAGTCTATCCAACACAAAGTCCAGTCCTCCTGAAGCCTGCTTTGATCTTACAGGTCCAAATGTGCTCTTTCAGTTACCTGAGAAATCTGTTTCCTGATACATCTTCTGAAATGGAAATCCATTCTGTTTTTAACTATTCTGCCTCATATTGACAGATGCCTCTTGGTTTCCAAATCTAGATTCACACAGTTTCCCCTGGCGAAGAGAAAGAGACAACCCCTATTTATCCACAAGAGTAATCTGCTATCTGGAATACAAACATAGAACCACTGTGTGGTCAAATACAAATTAGCTCTAAGTGATACTGAGTAATGGAACAATTTCCCATAGACTCATCCTTTCCCCTTTGAATTTTACGTCTTGTTTTCTTGCTTTAAAATCGATTAAAGTACATGTTTTAAACAGAAAAGAACATAAATGTAAATGTTTAAAATGTGTAATTTTGATGAAGTTTTAAAAATCATGCTAAGCATATGCAAGGAAATACTGGAACCTGCCATCTTTGTTGAAATCAGTTTACCCAGCTATATACTGAATTGTTTCAACATATTGAGCTACCTCCAGCTCCTCTCTCACCTCCTCCCTCACCAGCCGCCCCCCCCCCCCCAATTATCTTATCTCCTGGGACCCAAAATAAACCTGTTAACTAGAAAACAAAGTAGATTAGGCTGGACAAGATTTGGCATTCATCACCCAGGACAAACTTTCTCCTGAAAAGGCAGAACCCTGAAAAGCCATAATGAAGGTGGACCCCAGTAGGTATTGATTGGTAATGGTCCTGGAAGGGACCCAGATAAGGGCTTTTAAGATGGTCAGAGGATAAGATTGAAAAGACCAGGGTTTCTATGTGAGGTATAGGCCCTAACTGCATTTTTGAACTGGCTGCATTTGGCAGGAGACTTCCTTATTCTTCAACTAATAAAATCATTTGCCATCAAGTCATCTGGATTTTTTGCTCCCCTAAATAAATACTTGCATTCTCAATTCAAGTAGGAGACAAACAAGTCTAAGTTTAAATGTTTAAAATCCTACTCATTATTTCTGAACATCTTTCTTATCAGATATAATTGTACCATCTTTTACTAGGTAACTGAGGTTTTTATTCTTGATTGTGAAAGGTGATATTGGACCCAAGATCCTTTAAATCATTGGGTTAATGTGTCCTCATCTAGAAATATGACCCCTTTAAAAATCAAAGACATTTAAACATTCCAATTCTACTAAATGGAAATGAGTACAATGCATTGAAACAAGTGTGTGTGTCTCCAAGTGACTGATTTTATTTTCATAGTAGAATTTTAGATGTGATTTTTGTTTATGTAATGGTGAAGGGCATATCTAAATTCAAAGCTGTTTATAATTACAAATAAAAATTCAAATAACAGTGTAATTATAAAGTCCTAGTACTTTTTAAATATTTTTTTTTTGTTGTAGATGGACACAATATGTTTATTTTATTTATTTATTTTTATGTGATGCTGCAGATCAAACCCAGTGTTTCACACATGCAAGGCAAGTGCTCTACCACTGAGCCACAATCCCAGCCCCAAAGTCCTAGTATTTTCTGTATATTTCAATCATTTTTGGTTTTATACACATAGTGATTAAAGAAGAATTGGATGATATTATGGCTTAATTTCCTGTTTTTCATTATTCACTAAAACCTTGATATGTACAGGAATTAAATGAACAATATAATTACGATGTGTCAAAGATTTCTTTGGACATCATCTATATTAATTGTAAGACTATTTTAAAATGAAATATGTATGCCAGGTGACTGATAGGAAGTTTTTAGATCAATAACCACCTTTGTAGAATTCTGTTTAGCTTATTGGTAAGAGCATAACTACCAAAGTGGCTAACATTTATTTAGTGGTTACTATGTTTCTGGAACTATGCTAGGAGCTTTATAAGTCTTCTTTTACTTAAAATTTCTTAAGAACCCAGGAGCTAGGAATGATTATTATCTCCATTTTCACACATGGTACTGTGTGCTTAGCCATGTGTTTTCTGGGTGCCCTTTGAATAGAGGATTTTAGGTAGGGGCCAAAAGAACTCTAATAGCTACAGATGATGACTTCTGGATAATAAGAAATTACATGAAAAGCCGATTTTATTCTCAGTTGCGCAGAATGACAGTTCCCTACCAACAATGGGCTCTATGCCATTTAATAAATTTTTCTATACATAACTGCATTCATAACACAGTGTTATTCTATTTCTAAATATTCTAATTACAGAAAATTGGTGTGTGTGTGTGTGTGTGCGTGCGTTTGTGTATACATGTGGTGTGTAAACCATTCTTTCTAGTAATATATAGGACATGTTCATTTTTCAAAAATAAAGAGAAGCCTAGAGATGAAAATGAAAGTCACCAATTGTCTAAGTGCCCACAGGCACTGTTAATAATTTTGTATATATTCTCTCAGCTGTTTCTATACATGCATATGTAAATGTATATTTATGTTAAGTTAAAAACTGTGTATAATTTGGTTTTTCTTTTCTTATTCATTTGATAATATATCATAAACATTGTCATGTCACTTAAATTTCTACCACATAATTCTAGCAGTAGCATACAATTTCATGACTTGGTTTCTAACTTATTGGACTAATTCTTTGTTGTTGGATATATAAGTAGGTGGCGAAAACTTGAGGTATAAATACCTAAAATGTTATTTATGCTGTAGGCCTCAGATCTTTAATGATTGAAAAAAAATAGTGTGTGCCCAGTAAAAGCCTTGGACTAAATCTGTATTGATCTGAATTTTAATCTAAAATTACAAGGCTAAAGGCAACCTCAGAGGAATTTAGCCCATTTTTCTATTTCTAGACTGGACCATGTCACTATCCTAGATATATGTCTCTAGAAACTATTCTTGAATTTAATGAGAAGATTCCACAGCCTCGTTCAATGTAGTATTATGGTGACTTGGTGTGGTAGCACAGGCTTTGGAGGGGAACAGACCTTATTACCAAATACCAGCTAAAGAACTTTGACCTTTGACTTTGGCCTTCAATTTACTGCTTGCTCTCAGTTCAGATCTGTTTTGCAGGGTTTCTGTGAGGATTCCATGAGTGTGTGGTATAGTACAGGTGCTAACATATGCTACTTCCTTGTACTCATCCTGTCCCTCTTAAATCCTTAACACTTCTTGCATTGTTTTTATGATAAAATATTCACAAACACCCAAATCTATGGCATGAAATAAACCTGAAGGCCCTCTTTGAACTTCTCCTCCAAGTGAAAACTAATCTAGTTGATTTTTTCTAAAGTCTATTTTAATAATAATTTTTTTTAACTGGGGAAAGATTCCAGGGCCACTTAACCACTGAGCCACATCCCTAGCCCCTTTTTTAAAAAGGTCTTGCTGAGTTACTTAGGGTCTTGCTAAGTTGCTGAGGCTGGCTTTGAACTCATGATTCTCCTGCTTCGGTCTCCCAAGCCTCTGGGATTACAGGTATGCACCACTGTGCCCAGCTTATTTTCATAATTCTTTAAAGTTGTAGGGCCCTAAATTAGAGAAAATATATTACAATTGATCAAGTTGGTGACACCGATGGTGGGAAATTACACTGTGCCTTACATATTGTTATGTTCAGGGCACTGTGGGAAGTACTTGATGAATTCATGTAAAGAAGTTAAGGTGTTGTTTCTGAGCCCAGTGTGCATGCCTGTAATCCCAGTCTCTAAATAAAATACAAAAAGGGCTGGGGATGTGGCTTAGTGGTTGAGTGCCCCTGAGTTCAATCCCCAGTACCAAAAAAAAAAAAAAGTTAAGGTGTTGTTAATTTAAGTCCTACATATAGGCCTCTGTGGCAGAGATTGTTGCTTTTCTCTGCTGTGCTGCTTCTTGATGCTGATTCTTCAACTTGCTTAGAAGCAGTTTTTTTATTGTTTCAAGTTGGTTTCATGAATTTGGTTTAGTTTTTCAAGGTTAAACGATTTGAGTTCAATTCTATGGTCTTTTCTACATACATTTGTCTGATTTTTAAGTTACTGATTAAATTTAGAGGCAAATGGGTTTACATGCACTTCCTCATATCAATGGGAACCCTTCCACTCTTCCATAGTTTAGGATAGCAGTGAGATGGAAATAAAAGCTACCTCTTTAGAAAGCAGTTTTCTTTTAATGTAAGTCCAGTAGCACTGAAAATTTCTTTAGACTTATATGTCATTTTTGTGGATTATGAGTTTGTGAGCTTTGGCTCTGACAGCTGTAATTAGTAATGTTTGAAAGACATCTGTGAGGGTGACGGTACAGGAAAGATAAGCCAAAAGCAAGATATGTAATTACCACACCCTGCCTTCCTATCAGGAACTCAGGATGTTTAAAGTAAATTAGGACCTTTAGTAGGGCCCTTCTCCTATCAGAGTGCATCATCAGGTTGCCCTGAATTGTAGGTAATCAATCTCACTGCCAGTAAGTATCCTCTTTTACATACATTATTAGCTCACAGGGCCATCGAAGGCCAAGGTGGAAAAGATCCATGCCTCTGTTACAGAGTGAACATATCCCTGAGTCTTGCTACAGTGGCAATTTTTATAGTGAAGGAAAAACACTGGGCTAGAAATCAGAAGACCTGGTCTCCACTTCTCGGTCTCTAGTGCTGTGATTCCAGCCAAGGGTGTGGTCCTCTGTTTCCCCATCTGTAAAATGGAGGTAGTTTACATGGTCTAACTACTTTATAGAATTATTGTAATACAAAAAGGTCATAGGTGTGAAAGTATGTTAAAAGTGTCATGAGATTTCCATAAAACTCAGGACATAGAAGGTAAAAAAAAATATTGTGTGGAGTCAAGCCATTTCCTTGGAATTTTAAGTAGTTTGTTTTTATCTGTGGCTAAGTACTGAACATACATGTTTTTATGGAAGCATTGGATACATAGCTGCACCATGAATAACTATGACTGACTGGGAAATGTTGAAAGAAAGGACAAGATTTCTTGTCATTTATAATTAACAAATGAACTAATCCTTTCAAGTGCAAAGGTAGCTTAGACCTGGCTCACAGTAACTGCTCTGCTTAACTCTTTTTTTTTTTTTTTTTTAAAGAGAGAGTGGGGGGGGGAGAGAGAGAGAGAGAGAGAGAGAGAGAATTTTTTAATATTTATTTTTTAGTTCTCGGCTGACACAACATCTTTGTTTGTACGTGGTGCTGAGGATCGAACCCGGGCCGCACGCATGCCAGGCGAGCGCGCTACCGCTTGAGCCACATCCCCAGCCCCAACTGCTCTGCTTAACTCTTTAAAGAAAACCCTAAAGAGTTTTCTAAGAACAAATGTGGTAAGATTGACTATTGAATAAGGAAAATGGGCAGCTCAAGCTGCTTTCCTCAATAACACCTTTAAGGACCTTGTTTGTTTTTGTGTTATTAAGTGACACTTGCATAAATACTTTGTTGAGTAATGGTGCAGTGGCAAAACTAAAATTTATTTAGGACAGTGTTCCACCCAAGGTGAGCAATTAAAGTAGGTATGTAAACTCAGTCCCTTTAGCTAATCCACTCAACCCCATATGTAAGTTAGCAGGAACAGAAATGAGAAAGAGTGTGGGCCATATGGTATGGTGGGGGAGAGAAGAAATAGGAGGGCAGAAGAAGGCTCCACAAAAGAATGAAAAAAGTCTGAATGATGGTAAGTAATCTATAACACATGAAAATTGATTCTAACTACTGATATTGGTATATCTAGTTAATGCAAATTAAGGTAGCATAAGACTTGTTTTTAAAAACAGGACTTTTCCCATACAGAATAACAACCACCACCTTATTTTAAATGTAGCCAGGAAGGGCTGTGTTTTCTCATGTGATCGGGTTTCCTCACTTTCCACACCTGGGGAAGTATCAGCTAATATTGATTTAGCACTAATTTATACCTGCTGGTCAGGGCCAACTAGAATGGAGGAAAACTGGTACAAATTAGTGGGACTCTGTGGTCCCAAAAAGTGACAGGGCTGCCAACTGTCACTTGTACAAATCGCCATTTCTGGAGGAGGATAGAAAAATATTTTTCACAGGCCTGATCTCTTCAGCAGCTCTACTGCCAGTGTGCTGAAGATTTTGTCTAAGAATGTTAGGAATGGATAAGATCAAGTTACATTCTTTGATTTTGTTATGTTTAGTTTATTAATCTGGGAGCTGAGCAAACTAGAAACAGAACAGGCTTTAAAATATGTGAGTCATTATTATATTGTAATAACTGTTAGCCATCAGGTCCATTTATCTTTTCCTCAATGAAATTCTCTACAATAAAGAAATATCTATACGCTAGTCTTATATTTTAAATATCACTGTAGCTTATTTGAAACCATAGAGTAGATACCAATATGTAAAATGATAGACCTCTTATTCAGGTCAAATTTTGGAAGATGTTTTTCTTTTGGTAATTTCCATGAATTGATGTCATGCATCAATGTTTCTTTGGGTTTGGCTGAAAATGGAGAAAATATTTTGGGCTTGTAAAAATTAATAGTTGGTGAGCTTATATTTATTTCTAATCCACTGTTTCCCAAATTTGCCTGACCATAATGATCACCTGGGGAACTTGTTAAAAATTATATAACCCTATCCCTCCTATCACCTGACCTACTTAAATTAGACTTTCCAGGGAAAGGTGCCGAAATCTGTATTTTAAGCAAGGTTACACCTGATGATTAGTATTTGGAAAACAGAGTTCTGATTCTTTGTAACATTGTGTCATATTCCTCATAATGCCAGAGCTTTTCAAACATATCTCTGATTCCCTTGTCCTCAGTGATTGCTGCCTAATTTCTGCTCCATCACACCTAAGAAATATGGTACACTTACAGCAACCACTGGAACTTTCTGCAGACCCAAGTTTCTGCTCTTGTGATGATAGAAAGCAGCTAGTCACGGGTAGAAGGGTGAGAGGTGGAGGTAGCTTTGGAGAAGTCTTTCAAGAGATTCTGATCCTGCCTTTGATAACTAGTTTGTAGATGACTTTGCTGCTTTCCATGGACATGCTCAACCTCTTTTCTGTATCCAAAATTTTGTCTCTACTTTTACTCTCTTATTATCTTTCCTTCCTGAAGTTGAGGGGCAAACACTTCCTTTTTTTTTTTTTTTTTGGTCAACACTGTTCTTTTGATCAAATTCCCTACTGCCTCATGGAAGCCAAATCTATTGAACTTCTGCCCTATTCAAATCTTCATTTTTGAGAGAAGTCTTTCAAGAGAAAATGTGTATGTGTACATCAGTAGGCATTTCCTCCCTATGACAAACTAAACCAACATAAGATTTCTTTGACTCTGCTTAACCCCAGGATCCCATTTCACTTCATGTCTTATTTTTACTGTCACACTTCCCCAAAAAGCGTATTGTACATTGGTGCATCTACTTTCTCACTCTTATCGTTGACCCTGTTGTCTCTATTGCCCCTGGGGCCACATTTTATGGATACTATTGATTTGAAGTCTATGAGTGATGAAACTCAATAACTCATGCTTTAGCTCTCAACCTTCTTGCCTATTCAACAGCATGTAATGTTGCTGACCACGTTTTCCTTTTAAAAACTTCATCAATTAGTGATCATTTGATATAAGAGCAGAAATCTACTCAAATGATTAAAACAAGGAGGATTTTAATAAGGCCACAGGAAACTCACAGAAACTAAAAAAGGGTAGTAGAAAGATTGGGACATGGAACTAGGAAGCCATCAGCAAGCAATAAAATTATAAAAAATAATTATCAAGCACCTGCTATATTCTGGGCACTAGGAAGGTATAAGTGATCAAGTAGTGAACAGAAGAGACAAGGTCACTGTCCTTGGAGATTTTACAATCTAGTAGGGAAGGCTTATCATAAGCAAGTAATCAAATGCATATTTAGTCCTTGTAATGAGCACTATGGATGAAACTAACTGACTTAATGTGTTATTATAGGTTATTAGTGATGGGTGGAGAAGGCACTTTAAGAAAAGGCACATTAAGAAAAGACATGACATTTAGGTTGAGACCTGAAAAATATGAGGAAACCACTCAGAACTTGCAGAGTAGGGAAGTATAAGGTGTGCTTTAGGTTGAGGATACACCTGTGTGAGAGCCCTGGTGTGGTGTTTCAGGGGAAGTGAAAGGAGGCCATTGTGGCTGGAACTTAACGGGGGATGGGGAGAGCAGATCAAGCTGAGATGGAGAGGGAGGTAGAAGTCAGAACAGGCCAGGCCTTTTGAGATATTTTAAGGAATTTGGATTTCATTGCAAATTAATTGGAAGACATTGAACAGTTTTAAGCAGGAAACAACATGGTCTGATATATTGCTAAGTTTACTCTGACTGATAAGTAGAAACTAGATTAAAGAAGGCAAGAGTAGAAGCTGGGAGTCTACTTGGCAGCTATAGCAATCATGTAGGTAAAAGAAATACAACAGTTTGGATTAATGTAATAGCAGAAGAGATGGAGAGGAGTGGACAGATCAGACATTTATTTATAAGGAACAAAGGAGAAGACCAGCTGAGTGGTTGGAGGGAAGAAAGGAGAGTGAGAAATCAACACTATCTCCCAGCTTTGTATGTGTATGTGTGTGTGTGTATGTGTGTGTGTGTGTGTGTGTGTGTGTGTTTTATAAAAATAACTGGGTAGACAGTGATACCATTTACAGAAATGGGAGGAATAAAAAAAAAAACAGGGACAGATTTTTTGCAAGGTGAGAGAAAGCAGGAATTCAGAAATTAAAAGTTTAATCCCATTTTGGACACACTCCTCAGAGGTATTCATGGGGATTGGACATGCCAAGGAGGCCACTGGATATATGAATATAGAACTTGGAGAAAATGTCTGGGCTATAGAATGAACTTAAGAGTTACCAACTTTTTAAAGCCACAGGAATGGTTGATACTACCAAGTAGGTGGGTTTATAGAGAAGCAAGCAGAGGATAGAACCCCATTTCTAGAGGGGTTCAGAGGAGGAAGAATCATTGAAGGACACTGAGCACCAATGATTAGAGAAGAAGGGGACAGACCAGTGGAGTTCAGTGTCCTAGACTCCAACAGAAGAGATATATTCCAAGAAGCTGAACCTGACCAACTATGTGGAAAACTGCTACAAATCGGGCTAGGATGAGGTCCTAGGAATATATGCTGGGCCCGGCAATAAGAAGCTGTCGACAGTGATTAGTTTTCAGTGGCATGGTGTGGTGTGGAAGCCAGATTTGGAGTAGGTTAAATAGGAAATCAGAAGGAAAGTGTGGATATTTCTCTCTGGAAGTACTTTGGTAAGGGGATCAAAAAATTTGGACTGCAGACGGAAAGTAACGGCATAAGAATCTGTTTTGCTTTTTAAACTTTTCATATGGCTATATATTCATACATTATTGGGAATTTGATGATGAAGAAGAGGTAAGGAATAATTGAAGGGATGACATTCCTGAGAAGGCAAAAGAGGGGAAGGAATTTAGAGTATAAGTAGAGGAGAACTCCTCTCTTAGCTTTTCCTAGGAGAGGAGAACATGTATGTTTTGTACAGAAAGGAAGGAGAGGTAGGTCCTAATGCAGAAAAACTTACTGATATGATGAGTTGAATGCACTGGAGTTGTATCAGTAGGGGTGAGACAGGATGATGGTGGTTTAGGAGGGTTGAAGAAAATGGACAAGATATGAATAGTCTTGATGGTACTCTCAGGCTGTCTTCCTCTTTCTGGTCATCTGGTCTCATTTCTCCTTTGTGCAAATCACTTTGTCATTTTCTCTCAGAAGGCAGATTTCCTCTGCTTCACTGTGCCCATGACAGAAAGTGGTCACCCCATATATAAATTTCTGTGTTCATCCAGTTCATGCCCTTAATAGAATAACCTTTCATTTCTTAAGCCCAGATACCCAAGGGAGACAAATTGATTGGTCCAGACTTAGTCATAATGGAACTCAGGTCAAATCATCTGTGGTTAGAGGAACAAGGCCTTTTTGTACAAATATGGCTGTCAGGTGTAAGTTTTCTGTGTGTTGGAGGATTAGTTCTTGGGGAAGAAGGATATTAGCTTGCAAGACAACCAAAGTGTCTCCCAAACTTACTTCCTGAGATATTGAATTCTCTATATCCTGTTAGGAGTAGTCCTCAGCTTTCTTTTCTAGTTTTATTGTTTATAGCTGAACTCATTATATTTTCCCCAAATCTACTCACTCTCTCTTGGCTGCCCTGTTCCTGTTAAAAGCCATGATCTTCTTCTCAGGCATCCAAGCTTGATGTTTTCCTGATCCATAAGACAAGCATCTGAGGAGCACCCTTTGTATCACTGCACCTTCTTCATTTCCTCTACCTCTTCCCTAATTCTTGTTACTTGAACTCAAATAAACTATTCTCAAAGTCTCTTAAACTATCTTCCATACTTTAGTCTCCAATGAATATTGTAAACTATTCTCAGAAGCATCTTCTGAGAATAACTAAAGCACAGCTCCACTCATGTTTTCCCATCCATTCAAGAATCTACAATAGCTCCCCACTGAGTAATCAGTAAAGTACAAGTCTTGCCTAACATCCACAGCCATCCCTGAACTGTTATTGACATTACCCTCCATTAACATCAGCCAAGGCAGACTCTGCAATCATTTTCTAGCAGGCCCTGAGCATTTCTAACTACATTACTTCTTCATACTCTTCTTCTTGAAGACTGTTCTCAAAAGGGAGTGGAGTTCCCTACTTTTGCTTTCACAGTGCTTTATTTATACCTCTGTAGTGGCAGTCATATGTTTAAGCATGGTTTTAAACTTGACTTGGAGGGATTTTTTTTTACTCTTAAATACATCAGTTTACTAAAATGTGAGAACAGACATGCCCTATGGAGTGTAGAACAATGTCTGACATTTTGAAGACGTTTCACAAGTAACTCGATAAGGGGTTACCTTGGCTTGATACCAGTGGTGTTGCGACTAAGCCCTCATATAGGCTTATCAGATGCATTGATATGGACCTATTCTATAAGATGCTGAGTAGGCACTCTGAACATTGTATGCTACAGAGAGTTGAAAATAATAAAGAGAAACTCTCTAGTCAAGCACTGCTAATGAATTGACCACACCTTAAGAACACTTACCACATTACTCAGGTGGTTAAAAGTAAGATTCAGCCACAGAAGAAGAGATTAATCTATCACACACTTAATTATTTGTAAACTCTCATTAAAAATGCTATGATAATAAAGCATATTTCCTCCACAGGACTACTATAGCTTTAGTATATTGTGACCACTATATTTGGGACTAGAACAAAAGGAATGTCATTTGGTCCCCAAGTCTTACCTATGAATGTACTGTTCTTATGCAACACAGTCTTTCAGCTCAGTGGTGGTACTGATGCTAGTATCGCTATGTATCATTTCAGGGAATTTTTGATGCCACTGTCATCAAAGTTGGCAAGCAGAGTTACTGTGGAGATAAAAGCTGGAAAACCAGTGGTTCCTTTTAGTGCAGCGAGAACTGCATATTTACTTTTTTGATGACCTTACCAGTTAAAAATTGAATGTCTCTTATTTCTATTTTTTCTCCTGAACTTCCTTTAGAAACAAAGAAACGAGGTATGGATCGCTGGGCTTGGAATCTTTGTTAAGCTACTATGCTAGCTTTGGAATAAATAGGCCCAGTAGAGGTGTGTTGAATGTTAAGTGTAACAATCTCTGAAAATTCTACATAGGACTTAATGTTGGTCGTGACACCTTTACTATGTTGTCCTAACTAAAAGAAGATAAAATTGAAAGCACAGTGTGTCTTCCAGAATGCTACTTATAGAAATAACTTTTTCTACAGAATTAAATATCATTTATTTTTCAGTTCCTTTACACAGGCCTCTTGAGAATAGCTGTTTATAACAATGAAATAGAACTAACTACCTAATCAGCAGATGTCACTCCTTAACTGATCTTTCTCAACTGTACTTCCCTGCTGATTTCAGTTGTCATTTCTTTTTCCTGTAAATTTCAACTGCCTTTTCCGCATTACCAATTTCATTTCTAATTTTTAACCTCTGGTTAGTCTTCACGAACAACTAGGACTACTATTTTTCGCTTTGCTATCTAAGGACCATAATATAACATATTCTTTATTTTGAATGCAAATATCTGTGTCATTTACAATAGCAACATAGAATATTTTTCTACTCTGTATCTGTGCTTTGCAGCAGAGATACACCTGTTCTTACTTTTTTTTCTCCTTCAAATGAAAGGTTCCAGTTTTAGTTCACAAGACCAGCAGAAGATAAAACTTGCCATTCTTTCAACACCATTGAACAAATATTTATGTTATCTAGCTTGTATTAAGCACTGTTATGAAGATTTAGAAGTTATAAAACTAATAAAAAGTCTTGCCTTCATGACTCTTGTTTCTAGACAGAACAAAAAATCATTTTATCCATCCATCTAGTTTGGATGGTAATAGGTGCTCTGGAAAAAAAAAAGAGTATAAGGGAAGCTTAGGGGGTACTTGCAGTTTTAAGAAGGATCTTCATGAAGGTGATGACATTTGAGTAAAGGCCTTGTGGAAATAAGGCAAGAAACTTTCAGGTAGAGGAAACACATAGTACAAAGGTGCACGTAGGCTGTCACAAGCAGTAAGGAGTTTTACTTAAAGCATCTGTTAGGGACAAAAATACAGTCAAGGCTTTGTTGTTGCTATTAGGAATCCACCCACAAGAGAATTTAATCAGCTTAAGATGAACATCAGTGCAGATCTGTTCAGTGTTCTCTCAGGGCCATGACCTCATTGCTAATATTGACAACCTAGACTACTTTTTTGATTCAGTTTAGCATTTGATGCTGAATTAGTCCATTTTTTCTTGCTATAATAAAATACCAAAGGCAGGCTATTTTATGAAGGAAAGAGGTTTATTTTGATTCATGGTTCTGGTGGTGCAAGTTCTAAGGGTCTCTTTGAGTGATATTGTTCTTTGTGGCAGTCCTTAGGTGATACAGAGCATCACATGGCAAGAGACAGGGAGCATGTGTGTAAGTATGTCTTGTCTTTCTCCTTATCAGCCTACCAGGATTCAATCATGGGGGCTCTAACCTAATGACTTTAATACTAATCAGTTCCCAAATATCTCACCTCTAAACCCCATAGTCAGATTAAGTTTCTGCCCTCTTAATATCTCAGAGTGGGGATAAAACTCAGCATGTATTCTGGGGCAAAAACCATGTTGAAAGTATAGCAGATGCTCAGCTGGAAAACACAGATGAAATTAAAGGACAAGGTAGGCTTGATTGATTCTTCATTTTGTTCTCTCACCACGTGGAACCGCATATTAATCATATGTAGTCAGTGACTCCAAGTATTAAATTAACCTCAAATATGGTCCATTACCATTTTTGAACTAAAAAATAAGTATAACAGAATTCTACCTGAGATCAGCTAATGGTAGATTCTTGTCCCATAGACAGCCAAGGCATGAAGCTGCTGGGAACAGAGGTATTTCTTGTAGCATTCTGGAAAACACACTGTGCTTTCAATTTTATCTTCTTTTAGTTAGGACAACATAGTAAAGGTGTCACGACCAACATTAAGTCCTATGTAGAATTTTCAGAGATTGTTACACTTAACATTCAACAAACCTCTACTGGGCCTATTTATTCCAAAGCTAGCATAGTAGCTTAACAAAGATTCCAAGCCCATCGATCCATACCTCGTTTCAGGGAGTTCCATTTCTCTGAGGAGAACATTTTCTTAAAGCTCCTACGTACCCTTGAAGCCCACTAGAATCCTCAATAAGAATAAAGTAGTAAGAGCTCAACAAAAAGACATTTCAAAGCAGGTATAGAGTTTATTTTAGTCCATCTTTGATTTGTTTGAATCCCGAATCCCTTAGGTATGAAGATCACTACTTATTTCATGGAATTAGTAGTTTTAAAGACAAACAAAATATCTTTAGCAAAGAGAAGGTGATTGAATTTCCAAATAAGTCATTACAAATACGACTTACCAGGAACTGAAAATATTAGCATCATACTAATTCTCTCCATAATCACTTTAAGTTTGCTTTTAGATTTAAATTGTTTATGATAGATTTGAACAAACCAGAAAGCCTTAAAATATGGCCAGGTATCTTGTTTTAGATCCAAATCAAGTATTGATCACTGTGACTATGGTGTAGTACCAATTTAGAATTATTGTAATCTAATGTGTTCAGATTGTTCCATACTTAGACTTAGGAGTGGTCAGAGATAACATTTCTAAAATGAAACCATGCTGTAATCAAATCAACTTAGACATTTACCCACATTTTTTAACTTTACATATTTTTTATCTGTCAAATTTTGTTCTTGCTATTCTGAAAATGTTACCAGAAAGAAAAGCAATTTATTGTTCTTTTTACTCACAGAAAGAATTGATTTCTAAATTAAGAATCATCGATGTTTAAATTGAAAACTAATACAATAGATCAATTACATCAAATTTGAACAAGTAGAATCATTTGGAAAACAAAAAAGAAATGTCTTCACTTTTAATTTTTTTAACTAATGGGAACTTATTTATCTCACAGATAATATTTGTGGACTACTACAAATACTCTATTGATCATGAGCTCACAGCTCTAAGCTATGAGGCACTAGAGCAGAGGGCTTACTCAGATTCTTGGGCCAGTCCTTCTGGTTTAGATTCTCAGCTCCTCCTTTACTAGTTTAGTAATCTCAGTGTTAGCTTGTTTGTGCCTCAGCTGGCAACACAGTGGGTATTAATAGTAGATATACCTTGTGGCTTATATGAGGAATGAATGAGTTGACACATATAGGCACATTGTTAATGTTCAATAAATGTTAGCTATGCTTTTAATATGTGACAGAGTGAGGAACTATCACTAGCCTAATGGAATAAAGTGCTAGATACATTTCTTGTATTTTTATTGGATTTCATCAATTTTTAAATAAAAGCTAGTATGCTTTGTGGTATGAGCACACAAGGAAGCAGAGAGGGATGACTTCTCTAAGTGAAACTGACCCCTGCATATAGTGCCTGAAAACAGAGGAAGCTTGTCAGTATGAGCAGACACCAGAAGTAGACCAATCTGACATCCCACTTCTCCTTTTAACCTGGTGGAAATTAATGGATGGTATCAAATGTGGACTCTTACTTGTTCTTGATTACAGATTAAACCTTGTTTTACTGTAGGGGTAAATTCAGGGTTACGTTAGTTTTTTAAAATCTTTGTACTTCCTCAGTTTCATTGCAGAATAAAAAACAAATTTACCACAATGGATTGTTACGTTATGTTGGGTATTTATTCCTCTCAAGAGGCCATCTGCTTCGGGAAAGGCAGTAAGGTGCTCTCCATTAATATATCTGATGGTGTAATGACGTAAAACTTCTTGTTGACCTCTGCCATTCGGAGTTATTGTCTTGGAACATAGAATTTGATTATCTCTTTTCACTGCATAACTACAAATGTTAGGATAGGCTGTAAAAGTAAGTGCCCTTTGTTTAATTCAGGTTCCAGACATTTCTTCTAATCACATGAAGTTTTTCTGATTATAAGGCTACTAAGCCATGAAAGCTCAGATTACTGAAATTAGAGGGGAAGGAATGGATTCTTTTGGTTCTAACTCTAAACATCCCACCGGATGCAGGTGTACGTGCAAAGCAAGTTTGCCTTAAGATTCCTCTGTCTCAAGTTGTACAGATTGCCCAGGAGGGTGGAGCCCTTGCAACCTGCTTACCCGGGCATATGCGTGTCGGTGGGTGTCGGAGCACGCGCAGGGCACACATGGACCTACTTTCCTAGTCTCGCTCTCACCTCAAAGGCTGTCAACTCGAAGGTCCCTCCCCGCGCGCACGCCCCCTCCTCAATCCTCCGCTTCTTCACGCCCCTCCCCCAAAGTGGAGTACATCAAGATCATTGGCTAAAGTTCCTCTCACTCCTATTCCAGAACCAATCACACGAGCTGGGGTGGGGAGCAGAGGAGCCAATGGGAGTGTTCCTTGCGGCAACTGCCGGGTCCCGACCGCCGGGAGGCGGTGCCGGGGGCGGGGTGCGGGTGGAGGATTAGTTGCCATTCCCAGTGAGAAGCGGGTAGAGGCGGCGGCGACGGCGTTTGCGGTGGCGCGGGCTCCGCGGAGCGCAAGGCACCTTGAGGCCCTTTTCCCCTATCCCCGTCCCTAGAAGCAGGAACCGCGGCCCTCCCTGCAGCTGCCGAGTTCTCCCGCGCGTGCCGTCCCCAAGGGCTGAGGAGAAGGCTGCGAGCGGCCCCGGGGCTGCGTGATCCGGGCGGGTGCCCTGTCAGCGCGATGCCCGGGGAGGTGGCGGCGTCTCCGGGCTCCTCGCGGCCCCGGCCGTGACCGCCACGCCGATCCCAGCTAGGCTGTTGGGGCCGTTGGACGTTTGTTTTCGCAGCCTTCCCCTCCCCCCTCGCTGAGGCGGCGGGGGTGCGCGTTGGGAAGGGGGAGCCCAGAGACTCCTCCCCCTCCTCATACCCCCGCCCCTCCCCCTTACACACTCGCACGCACTATCGCGCCGGCTCCCACACGCTCCCGCGCCTCCGTGTCGGCCGGCGTCGTCCAGGGCCCGCGGAGCCACCATGTCCACTGCCTCCTCCTCCTCCTCCTCTAGTTCCTCTCAGACCCCTCATCCCCCGCCGCAGAGGATGCGGCGCAGCGCCGCGGGCTCCCCGCCGGCCGCCGCCGCCGGGAGCGGGAATGGTGCGGGCGGTGGCGTGGGCTGCGCCCCGGCTGCAGGAGCCGGTCGGTTGCTGCAGCCCATCCGCGCCACGGTGCCCTACCAGCTCCTGCGGGGCAGCCAGCACAGTCCCACTCGCCCGCCCGCCGCCGCCGCCTCGCTGGGCAGCCTCCCGGGGCCCGGCGCGGCCCGCGGCCCCAGCCCGCCCAGCCCGACGCCGCCGCCGGCCACAGCCCCTGCCGAGCAGGCGCCGCGGGCCAAGGGCCGCCCGAGACGGTCCCCTGAGAGCCACCGGAGGAGCAGCTCACCTGAGAGACGGAGCCCCGGCTCGCCGGTGTGCAGAGGTAGCGAGCCCAATCCTCCTGTCCTCCCGGGCTGCGTCTCCCTGATGGTGTCCTCCGTGGAAACTTCAGCCTCTCCGGGCTTCTCTTTGCTAGTGCATTATTGAAGGTGTGAAAGTGGCTTTGGGAATCTCACCCCCCTGCGGTCGCTGCGGGGCTTGGAGGAGCGAACTGAAAAGCAACTTTTATTTGACCCTCATGTCGCCCCTCAGATTTTATCTTCCATCACTCGCCTGCGTCGAAAGGTTTTTCAGTTTAAGAGCTGATTAGTTCTCTCTCCCGTGTGTGTGCTGTTTGTAACCGGGTAAGGAAGAGCTGGGCGAAACACTTAAAACACGCACATAAACTCTCCAACTGCGGATAAGGTGGCTGGTAGTTGTAATCTCGGCAGTCTCTTTGTGCTTTCCTATGAAGTTCCTAACGTGACTGTAACTACCAGGATATATGTGAGAGTGTGGGTTTGTGTGTGTAAAATGTGCCTGTAACTATCGAGACACACACACACGCGTATATACATACATATGTGTATATATACATATGGATATGTGTATATATTTATTCCATTTCCGGAGAAGTAGTGGCGTTATAAGGCTGTGTAAAGAAGACAGTTTGGGCTGTGCAATTGTATAGGTTTTTTTTTTTTTCTTTGCAATCTCTCTTCTCTACTTTATATAGTCATGCATCAGAGCACAACTGCCCCTTGAAACGGTTTATGCCAAACTCATAGTTTTCACGATAAATTTCTAAAAACCTGTTTGTGGAATGTGTTCACCTTTTCTGTTCATTTTTAAGTACACTTAACAGTTCAGTTGAGCTGTGTAAAGATCTCAAGTTTCTTTTTTGTTAGATGTCAGAGGTAATGATGAGCTAGTGGATGTTGTGGGCTTCCCATAATGTTTTCTGTTTTGTTTTGTTTATGTCTAGGGACGAAGTGCATGATCTAGTTGAGTCCTGGGGGAGAAAAAAATAAGCCAAAACAGGGACTTAAAGCCCATAAGGGAGAGTGAAGTAGCTAATATTATTAGGCACCAGTTAAGGGCTACAGTTGCTGCTGCTGCTGCATTGTGGAGGGAAGGGATCATACTGAGTGGAGAAATCTCTGCTTGGAGGGGAAACACTGTCAAGTTCTGTGCAATGTTTATGTGGTATGTGGAATTTTTAAAATAGAGTTTTCTTGATGAAAGTGTTAGTGTTAGAAAAGCGATTTTGTTATGATAGATCAGTTTTGGTGTTTTTAGTTTTAATATTTCAGACCTGTATAATTTGCATGTTGCCAAGGCACTTGTTTTCAGACCACTTGATGGTGAGCCCCAGTGTAGGATGTAGTGCAATGGGATAAGTACATGAGCTCCAAGGAATACATCCTGTAATCTGTATGCACCAGGAGGAATTTGCTCCCCCACTCCTCCCCCAGGTCAAGCCAGCTGCTGCAGAAACTGACATCCTCCAGCAAATCCTGAATGAATGAATGAAAACAACGTGATCTCCCTAATAATGACCACAACTGAACACACATCTTTGGCTGTATTTTATAGAAAAGACCACCATTTTCCAACAGATTAATGCCATATGCAACTCCTTTGCACATTTTCTAGATCTGTATTAAATGAGAGGTAGTAGAAAGAAAGAAAAGAAGGCAGTTAAATACATTTTTCGTGATTTAGCTTTAACAATGCATAAATTGAGTTTTGGGATTTTCTTTTAGGGACTAATGTAAAAAGCATAAAATAATGTTACAGATTGTGTACAGAGGATTTTGGGGCCAGAGTAAGAGGAGTTTTGGCAATTCCTGCAACATTCTAATGGCCATCTAGTATCTCCTTTCCTTTTGTTGATAAACAGTAACATATTACAACAGATAATAGTACAACTTGTTTTTCTGCATCCTTCAAAAGCCCTAATGGTTTAGGAAATTACATGCCCCATCATCAAGAAGTTTTAATGAAACTTGTGATCAAGCTTAAACTTTCCCCTTTGTTGTAGCATGGTACATCCAAGTTTAATGCAATTTTAATGCAGTCATGATGAAAACACTTTTCTGAGTCTGGTTGGGCACTAGACAGATTTGCAGTGTCAAAGCTTGTGCTGGGAATTGAAAGGCTTTCTCTGCTAGAGATGTTTTTCTGCTGTTCTTAACACCAGGTGGTTTTGTCAGCTTCTTCCATTGAAGTGATTTTGAATGCAGGCTCCTGTGTCCCTAGTTCCTTGATTATATTACCTCTATGTTACTTCTCCACATCCTGCCTTGTTTCTACCTATATTAAAACTACACAAGTATTCTATCCTATTTAGCCATTTAAAATCCATGTTATGAGTTGATATAATTTTCAACACTCATTTTCTTTTGAATTCTGCAAGATTCTGACTTCAGTAGATTTTAGCCTCTGCTGGTCAGGGTTCTTGCCGCTGCCACTACTGCTGCAGACACTGACATCACTATACTGCATGAATGAAAAACAACAACGTGCTCCATTTCTTCCTCTCTCTCGACCCCCTTCCTTTTCTGTACATTTCACAGTGTGTGTGTGTTTGATAGTAGTATTGCACTGTGCTTTGAAGCTACATTTAAAAATATTAAGTAAATGGTGGCTTAGGGGATATGTATTTCCTATAGAGTCATATTGTTTATAGAAACCTTCCAAGTGCTGTGGGCATTTGGATTAGAAACGACAACTGAGCTTTCATTATTTTGTGCATTTTATCTGGAGTGATGGTTATGGAAGAAAAATAGAGGCTTTACAGAGTTTTTGCTAATTCTTTTACCAAAAAGAAATTATGAAACAACATAATCTCTAAACACATTATGTCATTATTTTTCTCTTAAACATTTGTAGTATACCTATTTATAGGGTTAAGGCTAGACTGGTAGAGAATTGATATTCAGATTATTTCACAAAGCTGAGGAAAAGCTGACATCTATAAATAGGAGCAACGATAATATCATGTTAATTATAAAACCCAGCAAAAAGATTAATTTTCTTTAGTTACATGGCATAGTCCTAGATAGCTTAAATGGGTATCATAACAGAAGATGCATAAATTGGCAAAGATCTTGCTCTATCTAGAAGACATGGAGTTTTACAAATTGAAACTGTTTTGTTTATGCTCATGGATCATCCTCAATTTGTTTGTATTTTTTCTTTCTTTTGTATTATTAAAACTACAAGGTTTGTTATTTATGTTCATTTCTGTACTTCTGCCATTAACAAAATGTCACCCTCCCCCTTGTTTGGTTCTGAAGGGTCTTGAAGTGGTGAATGACAAGCTGCTGAATGCGTCTTCAGACTCCCTGTGATGTGTTTGTAATAGATGTAAAATCATAAAGTATTATGCAAATAGTTATTTTTTGTAATGGTAATACATAAAGTCTACCTTTGAGATAAATAGAACAGCTCAAATGAGACTACAGCAGAATGTTAATGTTAAAATTAATGATCTTTAAAAGCATTAGTAACAACCAAAAGAAAATATAATAAAGTTGCCTCTTTCTGAAAGCTCATTGAGCAAAACCCATGAATTTAAACACAGAAGAAAGCCAATTTTACTGTGTGAGATAGTAAGTAGCAAGTACAGATCCTCTTGTGGTTTTTTAGTAAAGATTGAGTATTGGGATGAATTATAAATTCTGAAGTATGTAAAAACAGTTGCATCAGAGAACCTCAGATTGGAGAATATTGCATATTTCAGATGCATTGAATCTAGTAACAAAAATATGAAAAAACTTGAAACTTACATAGCTCCTCCTGTGAAAAATAGCATGTGTTGGTTTCTGATTTAACATATCAGATTTATTTTGACCTAATACTGTATAGAATGAAATTTGATTAGAATTTTTCATAATACCTTGAAAACCTCATTGTTTATACATACAGAAATTATGATTTTATTTTAAAAGATAATGTAAAGCCAAGCCAGTATATAATGGTGACTGTGTGCCATGTATGTATGTCTTTGTGTTTTAATTAGTCCACTTTCAGTTTTTTATTCTTTTCATTAAATCCCTCTTTTTCAGTCATTTTTATGCTGGGCTGAGTTGTGTAATGCAAACATTTTTTAGTGATTTTTTCCTCTCTTTAGAGATAGTCATATTCTCTTCTTGTAAAGTTTATTCTTAGACTGATATTCTTGGATATTAAAGTCTCTCCTCCCCCTTTTAAGATGAGGTTTTAAAATAGTATTTAAAGGAAAATTTTTCAAAGCTTTGCTGTATTAGAGTGGAAATATGTGTAAATTTTAGCTTTTTCTAAAATAACAGATTTCAAATACTGATTTTGGGGAAAGGTTTTCAGCCTCTGAGAACTATGCTAAATAGCAACAATAGTCATTATTTATGGATCTAATTCTTCCCATTACTTAATTCATGGTGCATAAAATTTCCAGATCAATAAGTGAATAGCCAAATAGACAAGTGAATTTGTCAATATACTATGTTATGTTTAAATATTGTATTCCTCTATTACTCTAAGCATATTGAATACTGAATGTCTGTGGTGTATAAAAGCACCTTAATTTTTAACTAGATATAGGATTGTGTGTGTGTGTGTGTGTGTGTGTGTGTGTAACTGAAAATCATTTCATTAATTTTAGTACTTTTTACACAACATACTTCACTCACTGTAGTGTACATTTCTGCAAAGACCTATTGCAAATTAGCATTTGTATACTGGGATAATGTTGAAGTATAATGATATCTTTGCAATTTTGATCTTATTTGTGATAATGTATACTTCATGTGAATAAGAAAACAAGGGAGTAATTGGTCCCTTTGCCATGAGTAAAATGGAAATAAATGACAGTGTTCAACAGATAGGCAAGAGTTTTCCTTAAGTTTGAAATTTAAATCCTAAATGCCTATTTTACCAAACTGTTAGCATGGAGTTAATAATCTGCCTAAGAGTATATGCTAAAAACTTTATTTTTCTTAATTTTAGTTTGATCTTTTCTCCAGAACTTAGAATTCCCAGATACCACCCAAATAGGCTTTTCTACAGTACCTGTCCTGAGTCTTGTTAGTCTTTTGTTTTCAGTATATAATTTTGTGCTCTTACTAATAAATGTCTAAGAACAAATCATTGACACTCTTTTCTGTCCTGTACACTATTTAATTATTTTGACAAGAGGCTGACCTTATTTGTGTATTCTGATATCTAACTGGTTTGCCAAAAGCAAGCAGAAGAAAGAGAACACTACTCATCTCTAGGTATAGAAAGTCTGGGGAACTGATGAAGTACCAGAAGCCACCTGTCTTTCCCGTATTTACCCTTCTTCTGGATCCCTGAAAATGACTGTGACTTCACTCATCATCCAGCTAGTCTTTGTTTTGCAAAACAAAGTATAATGGATTATCAGTAATTCTGAAAAATCTAAGGATTTTACTTATGAACAAATTCTAGAAAAGTACTCTTCTAGTATTTCATTTTACAAGGAACAGACATGACATTACTGTGTGAGCACTGCTGTTTACTTCAAGGGAGTGTTGTTGAGGCAAATACCAGGAGGAGGCAAATTCATGAATACCTCAAGCACTTTCCCCTATCTTAAGCTGTCTTTGGTTGTAGGTAAGAAGCAAAAAAAACAAAAACAACAACAACAACAACAAAAACCCAAACCAAAAAAAACAAAACAAAAAAATTTGAGTGCTAAATATATACCAAGCAGTGCATACTCTCATTCAGCAATAAAATAGATTTATAATTCAGATTCTGGATTCAGTGTTCATTCTATGAAACTGTACTGTTGTACCTAACTAAAAAATTCTGGTGTTGATGATCAGCTGAGATTTTAGACCTTAAAAAATGACAAATGGATGGATTTTCTTTTGTTTCCATGGTACTATTATGCTGCACTGGATATGCTTTGACATTTTCAGAATGTCTAAAAATGTGAAACATTGTTTGGTGAATGTAAACTAGAATATGGAAGGATTGGCTATTTTTCTCATTTGTTTCTTACATAAAGAGAAAATGAGCATGTGTGCATATGTACATGCTTTTTCCTGAGGGCTCAATGTGAACTTGATTGTGTCTGGCCCCGCTTATAGGTAACCAGAATCTGTGCTGTCTTTGAATATAGTGAGCAGAAGAACTTTTCTCCTTTAGTAAATAAAAGTTATATTTATGATAAACTCATGTCAGGAATCACTAAACATTACTAGTCACAAGTGATTATCTTTGTGCCCAGAGCTGAGTTGATTCAACCTTCCTAAGAAATGATGGTTACTTATGCATATTGTGGGTTTGAACTTTATACAACATAATCAAATGTCATCCTAGTGCACCTTAATAATGACTTGCCAAAAATAAGGATGAGTTAAACCAATGAAGCCTGTGATTGTGTGGCAAGGTTAGTGTCCAGGATTGTCTGCCAAGCTATTAGAATTGTGAAGAAATCCACCAATCACCTAGATGTGTTTCATAACAAAATAGTAAAAACTGCTATAACTTGCTGCTGAATATTACTGAAAACTGAATACCTATTAACAGTAATAGTTCCTTATTTTTTCTAGTATGTCCATTAGAAAAGTTTTGTAAATAGTCCATTTGCTGATTTTGCCTTTTATATTATTGAAAAGTTATCGATATGCTGCCGAAGAAAACAGTTCTGCTTTTCTTGAGCAGAATCAAAAAGTATAAATGAACTCTTTGTGGTTTAATGAGCTTTATTAATATCTATTGTATACCTGATAAAATGAGTACTTTAGTGGTATTGAATATTGTATGACTGGTTATTGACTAACTGGAATTGTGCTATAACTGATTCTGAAATTTTATTTTGGAGATTATTTGTTTTTTCCAATGAAGGTAGAATGAAAAAAGTGACTACATTATTCCTTGATAATATGACTTGGCTTTTTTTTTTCTCTAGAATTAATGACCAAATCAAAGTCCAAAGTAATTATTTTCCAAATGGTTCCATGAAAGTGTCTTAGAACAGAAAGGTATACTGAAAAATACTAGATTTGGAGTTAAGAGACCTGGGTTCTACTTTCAGTTTTAACCTTTGACTTTGAACAAGTCACTGACTCTTTGCATCTTATTTTATCTTTTAAATAAAGTTAGGTGGGTAGGAATAGTTAAGATTTGGGCTGGGTAAGGAAAAGATTATTGGTGAAATGAAAAGAAATTTTATTATACTTGATGATTCTTAATAAAATTAGTTATTGAACTTTTATGTCATTTACTAACCTTCATTAGAACTCACCATAGGGTTGCTTTTATTAACCTCTTCATAGAGGAAGAAATAAGGTCCTTAAAGTTAAGTAATCTTGGCTAAAAGACAGGCAGTATACACAGAGGGTACAGAGTGCCTTGTGAATGCTAAGGCCCGACTTCCAGATAGCTGAAGTTTTCTTTTGGAATCTATTTAGTTATGGGGCAGGAAAGCATACACAGTGGGTAACTTCACTGCCTTTTCAGTGAAGACATAGGCTAAAAATAGCTTTGGAGACTTGGGTGAAGAAAGCTAAATAGAACTATACTTTAGGGACCATGGAATTAAAATAGCTGTGTGTGTCTCCAGTAATTGAGGCCCCAGGTATGCATATAAGAATGGCATAGCATATGAAACCTTACTGTGTCATTAATAGACATTCTTCCCTTTGTCCTTAAAGGACATACCACCTTATTAACTTATCAGTTTATCATTAATTAAAAAACTAAAAAATTTATTTCGTATAACCCTAAAATTTGTGTGGAGTTTGTAAACCTTGAAAAAAGATCTGCCTATTTATAATAAAGTATCATAAGTTTCCATTCACCTCCAGGAATATGATTATTTTTGTCATCTATTGATATTTATTTATTTATTTATTTATTGAGATGGGAGTCTCATGATGTTGTCCAGGCTGGTCTAAAACTCCTGTACCCAAATGATTTTTTTTACCTCAGCCTCCTGAGTTCTGGGACTTACAGATGTGTGCCACTTTACCTGGCTCACCCTTAATATTTCAGTGATATTTAAAATAGTATCTTTTATATAGCTCTGCCATAGCAAAGTAAGGCATACTACCTTAAAAAACAGTTTGATTTATATCTAATTAACTCTTTTCTAGGTTTGCTGATGTAATATAGAAAATAAATTTTAATCTCAATTTTTTTCATAAAAATATTTGGGCATTTTTTGTGAGTGTTGTTTGTGCTTACTATTAAGCTAGTCTGAATGTGGAAATGAGACCCTTCATAAATAACATTAGAAAATGTATTTTTATGAAGAAATTTAAAATCATTTTATTTAGAGTCTATGTGGTAAAGTTTCTCATGACATTTCTTCTATAATTATTTTTACTTGTTAAATATATTGGTCTGTTTACAAGTTGAATTGGTTAAGTAATATTGGTATCTTAGAAGATAATAAAAACTAGTAGAAGTTAGTTTTTGCTCAGGATTGCATCAGGTCTAGCCACACAAATTATTCTATTCTCATGTAAATCTGTGAAATGAGCCTTACATGAAGATACAAAAAGATGGTACAAAAAGATCATAATAAAATATGGGCTTGTTTATATATTTGCTGGTGGTATATAAACAAAATATATTCATAGTATCTTTTAAAGTTATGTGACAACATTGTTTCTTCTAAAGTAATTTTGGGTTATTTGATAGTTTCACCCCTAGAAAGTATCTACTGTACTTTTCCTGATTCTAGTCAGATCCTTTAAGGGTCTAGTACTTACTAAATGGCGCTAGCAAATATTAATAAACACAGTTTATTATAGTATTGTGAAATTGGGGATTTAAATTGAGAAATTAGGATTTTGAAAAAAAAAAACCTAAATATTCTGCAACATTTTGATCAGATAGCTTATTAAAAAAACTTATTTTGAAATTGTTTTAATACATTTTATGCCAGAAACAACCCATTATTAAAAACACCTTATTCGATTGACCACATTTGCTTACTTTTTATCTTTTTGGATAACATATATCCATATGCTATGTTCAAGTAAGCCTTTTAGTATAGCTTAAATTCCAGTGATAACTTCAGTCAAGTAATGTTTCCGCCAGGTATTGTACTTGTTGACAATACCCTGGTTAGTAAAGCAAAGGGATTTTCCACCTCTTTAATATTTATTAAACCCCTACCACATGCCGTTTGACTTTTAAAACATACTTTGTGCAAGTGGAGTGCTCACATTTGTATGGTTAATCATTAAAATTCTGCCTTAGTTTGATTCAGTATTCTCTCTGAGCTTTAGAGAATCATTTGTGAATTATTATGGTTTTATGCTTACCTCTCTGAGTTAACTTGAGCTTTTTGGTTTTCTATTTTAAAGTTGCCACCCTGTATGTGTATACGTATGTGTATATATATATATATATTTTTTCTTTTATTAAATCTTAGAATAGCTTCATTCTATGGCTTCTATATTGCATGTAGAATATTTTTGTATATATTCTGTTGTGTTTGGCTTAGGATGATGTCACTGACCCTTCTGTCTCTGAACACATATACATACCCACTGCTATAGAAGTCTGAACTGTATTGTTCAATGTGGTTTCTTATGTAGTAATATTGCATAGTAAAACTTAGTGATGTCCTGAGAGGCTGTTGAAATGTGTAGGGCTTGGCTCTGGCTGAATATCTGTTATCACTATGTTAGAATGGAAAGTAGTAAGTATATCATGTGTTATATTACCATTTACTTGATAGCTTAGCATAGTGACTTATTTTACCTTATTATAATCAGAGTTTACCTATTTTTATTTTTGTCCACTTTTAGTTTTTAAAGAAATACTAGTATTATAACATTTAGCATTACTATTTGATTTAATCTTTTGGACAGTGCCATATTTTATTTTGTACTATGCCAAGTGATCAAATAATTAACATCTTTGTGCCAATATTTCTATTTAAAGGAAGAAATGTTACACTTAAATCTTATGATAAAAGAAGTAGATGTTAGATGAATCATATTTTGTGTGTCTTTTTTCTTTCTTTTTTTTTTAATGTTGCACTTGGAACATGGAAAAGAAGTTTCTGGCCCTTGAATATAACCACATAAGAAGTCATTTTAAATTGTACATAGGAATTTTAGGAAATAGGAACAAGTAGGAAAAGTAATGATATAAATTATTATTGTTTTATTTATTTAAAAATATTATTCACTTCTTAAAATTCCTCAAAATGTTTGAGAAAGTAATATTATAGTACAGTCATGGAATCTTTGAATATTTGACCCACTGTATTATTCTGTAGTTAATACAACTGTTTGAAAGGCCTTGGAAGTTTAGTTATGACTTTCATTTACGTTAAACTCATCTATTGTTTTTATAATTCTGTTTAAGATAATTTGGGTAGATGTGTTTGCTTCATCTAATGACAGGTGTCATTTTTAGCATTTAGCATCTGTCATACAGTTTCTAGTACTTATATTATCCTGCAGTAAATATTTGTTTAAATCCTTACATAGGGTTTATATAGCGGTTTCTCCTTGAGATATATATGTATGTGTGTGGGGGGTGGGGATTTAGGTGTTTACACTTGTGTGTAAATACACACACACACATGGAAAGAGCACAAGTTTGTACATACTGTATTTAAATCACTCAACAGTGATTGTTAGGTCATGCTGTCCTATAAATATGTGACAGAGGTTGAAATTAATGGATTATACTTATATCACCCATTTTCTAGAATGCTTAGTCATTTATGTAACTAATGGCTTTTTATCTTTGTTTAGGGCCTGTCTTTCAGTGTTAGTGTACAAGCTTCTAAAAGCACCAATTTAGACCTTTGTATAGTACAGGTTCTTTTGCTGATGGAGATGGGCTGGGACAAAGATAAATTATGTCAGAATAGTCCACATTTTTAAAGATGGAAGATAGATTTCTGCACAAAGAGTGTCTAAGTTACATTTAGAATTCTGTCAAGTGAATTTTGGCCTGGTGAAGCTCCATGGAATCAGCTTCTTAATATAATTAGAGTAACTCAAATCATTCCCAAAATTTGATGGGCTTTTGAATTTAGACGTTTTTATAGTTTCTCCTAAAGGTCATGATTATATTATACTAAGCTTGTAAAGAGAATGTGAATTACATATTCCCTTTGTACCTTATTATAATGTAAAATTTAAACTGTAATGCAAATTTCAGGGTGACTATTTGCTTTACACAATGCTTATCTTTGGTACAAATAAAATAATTCAATTTCCCAGAATGTTATTTACCAAAACTTTTTAGGAAGTCAGTTATTCAAGGTTAAAGTTCAATCATCTCGGGTGATAAAAACATATTACTGAATATTGTAATTTGTCATTGCTGAATAAAATGTTCTGACATTTAGCAAAGTAACAGTATCCTAAGGAGGTGTTAGAACTGAGCATAAATAAATGTTTTCCATTTCCTTTCTATGAGTTTTAGAATTCTAAACAAATTTGGAATTCAAATAACTTTTAAAAGGAAGAGGACTCATGTACTAAAGATTTTATGTCTCTGTGAAAAAAATATGTGATTATATTATACTAATATTATACTAATATAGTATATTATATTTATGTTAGATAAATATTCTGAGGCCTTTTCTGCAATATTTGTCCTTATTAAAAAAAAGAAGAAGAAGAAAAAGCATTGGTTGAGTTATAACTTTCTAGCAAACTGTTCCTAACCAGTTTTACAGAAGTATTCCTACCTTATGAAAAACTTTCACAAAACCCTGTACTCTTATGAAAATGTCAGGAAGACAAATCAATAAGTAAGCATAATTAAACTCGATATAGTATTAATGCTGTGGATTGTGCTTTTATTTACAATTATATATTCCTAAGGCTGACTTTAACATATGAAGTTCCTGTATATCAATACACCTATAAGTCCAATTGATGTGTGTTCTCTTGTAGGTTCACTTTGTGTGTATGTGAGACAAAGAGAACTGAAGTTCACATTCCTTTCTCTGAAAACATGAATCACTGGCTCCTGATACTTTGTCTATAGAGGGTAGTAGTTCATGGACATCTTTTTGTAATACTTTTAAATAATTTTAATATACTGAGTGGTACTTAGGGATTTTGCTCACCTTATATAAGATAAAACCAATTGAATTCCAAGTAGACACAGTTTTGAAGGACTTCTTGTGATTATGGGAAAAATTACTATTTATAGTATTACAGTTATATTTCCTTCATGGAAGCATGTTGAATGCCAAATTCCTTGACAGAACCTTTTACTTAAAGGATATTTGGTAAGAAATAAGTTTGTTATGTGGTTTGGGGAAAAAATCAAGTCAGTTTAAATTTAAATATAAATTCCCTTTTTGGAATCATCTAACATAGTTTGATATGATGGTCTAGTTACCTATAGTTTAAACTTCTTAACAGATATGTAATTTTCTCAGTTGGGATTGACTTTGTAATTTTTAAGCACAATATTATGCTCAAAGTTAGAATTGAAACAAGCATTGAAAAGTGTAGTCACTGTATTTCTTCTGACCATGTTTATTCTCATAATTTTTACAACAAATTAAAACAAAATCCTTATATTCTATAAACTTACAGGTCTAAATATTTTAAAATGTCATAATAACTGACTTTGGATGTTTTATTCGTGCTTTTTATCTTGTTGGACTTGTGTTTCTCAGAGAATATATCATACTTCCTTAGTATGGGAATTCGTGTTGAGCTTATATGGTTTGAAAAAGTGGCCTAGTGTATTTTTCTATGCTGAGAGAAGAAAACAAATAACTTATTAACAAATTTTACTCTGTATAAGTTTAAACTAGGATTCAGTATGAAAATGATTTCTTTAGTTTATTGCTGCTATGGACACCACCTAGGTTATAAGCTATTCAGACCCAGAGCATCATTGTATTGAGTGAGTTCTTATTTCCTGCCACCATAATCCTTATTTTCTCTCTCCTTCCTCCCACCCCCCGCCTTTTTTTATTCATTTGACAAGTCATGGTATCTTCTATCTATTTAGAATTATCTCCTGAATCTGGGCCATCTCTTCCATGTTGTAATTATCACTTATTTCTTGGACTGTTGGAATTGATTCTTTTTCCATGCCATTAGTCTCCCATCTTTAAGTTAGCCATTTTATTGCTACAAGTAGTCTTTCTTTAGGAAAGAAAAAAAACCTGATTTTGATGAAAAATTTCTGTTGGTTCCTGGGCAATAAGGGGTAAATTCCAACATTTTTAGCTTGACATAAAAGACTTATCTTAATATCCTCCAGTGGGTATCATGTCTTCTTCCAAACTGAACTTACTTTTTGTTAAAGGTACTGTTGACTTTTTTAGCTCTGTGCTTTGAATACATGTTCCCTATGAGGGATATCTGTTTCCAGTATGTAGACTTCTTTGCCTAAAAATCCCACAGTTGCTCTTTGCATACAGCTTTCATTTATCATCCTTCTTTGTGAAAAATGTTCCAGGTATAGATAGTTGTTACTTCCTCTGAATATTCAAAGTATTATATTTACATCTTTATATTGTATAGCTATTTAAGGTACTTAAACTAAAATGTCAGCCTCTCAAGGGTAGAAATTCTGGTATAAGGATCTCACTGCCTGCCAAATATATTTCTCTACCTGAATGTTTTGATTACATTTTATCACTCTGCCTGAAATTTTACTAATTAAAGATTCTTTCAAGTTGACAATTATTATTTTTTAAGTACAGTTCTCTCTGAAAGGATACCCTTGAGACTATCTTCAAATGAATTAGTTCAGTTAGATTATTTTTCTTGTGATATTTAGCTGAGAATAATACCCAGAGAATAAGAGTTTTCTTTAAAGAGGGAGGAAATGGTATAAGTCCTTTACCTGAGAAAAAGTGCTAGTTTTCAATAAAATTGAATGATGTGAGAATGCAGTATCTAATCTCCAAATGCCTCCTAATTCTAAAGCCTGAACTAACACTGAAATCTGTCAGTATGCAGGAGATACTCCATTAAGTTTGATTGTGTGATCTTGGTGGAATGTATTTATTTGGATATAATTGGTTATCACCAACTAAAGATTTTATAACTACTTACTGATTAAAATTTTAAAAATCATCTTCAAAGTAGTTTGAAGATGTTTTAAGCAATAGCATCCCTGTGCAAATAAGACCATGTGTACTTGGCAAGGACAAGAAATTTAGTGTCTTTGCTAGGTTGTCATGTTATTTTATATAAACATATTAATTGGGCACATGCTGTATGGAGAGTTCTGTATCACATGAACCTGCTCTAATTACCTGTTTGTGAAATATTTGAGCATAGAAACATGATTCTTTATATAAATGAGGACAATAGAATGAATTCAAATTTTTTTCACAGTGATTTTTTATGACCTCATAAAGATTGTTAAAGAGAAATATAGAGCTATTCTATTTGCAGCTCTTCCAGGAAATCTGCTTTTTAATAAAGAGGTCCAGAATATATACCTGGCAATTTTTAGTTTTGAATATTTACTGTATAAGGGCCATGGAGAGACTCAGTATGTAGTATCTATAAATTCAACAAGTTTATTGAGTAGATGTTGTATGTGTTATAGAAAAAACCTTGCTTTTGTTATAGACAAAAACCTTGCTTTTAAGGAGTCCTTCTTCTGGTAGCTAAGTCTTGCATTAATCATTAAATGAATAGTAAATGAATTTTTATTGGAAAATTTTTCTTTCCTATCATTCTTAAGTGAAACTAGAATAGTTAAAATATAGGTGGAAGGTGAGGCAGATAGAAGTGAATGATGGGACATTTCCATGAAAAATAAGTGAACTGCATTATTTATAATGCTCTGAACACATTGTTCAGTTCTTGTCCTATCTCAAACTACATAAAAAGAATTAAAAAATTAATTAGAGGTGAAGAGGTAGAGAAAGGGAAAAAATTGATTTGAGCCATCTTTTTTGTATAATTGGGTTGGTGTGGTTTTATTTTCCTCCCACATTGAAATAAGCCTGTAGTACATCTGGAGGTGATAGTGGTTTTTATTTTCAATGTCCTAGCTCTTCTTAAATTATACACAGAACTGTAATCTGAGATTAATTCACTCATTTTGGGGGGCATTGAAGTTGAACAATGCTCTTTTATTATTTAAGGAAAATATTAAATAAAAATTAACTTAGTTATTAAAGGTGAACCCTGGGACTTTGTATCTTTCGTTCATTTTTGTCTCTTTGACAGTGTCATTTTGATTGATGTACTGCTCAATCAATAAACTGTTCTTAACTAAGATTTTTATTTGGGGGTGGGGGTACTCGGGCTCTCGACCACTGAACCACATCCCCAGCCCTGTTTTATATTTTATTTAGAGACAGGTTCTCACTGTGTTGATTAGTCCCTTTGCTTTTGCTGAGGCTGGCTTTGAACTCAAAATCCTCCTATCTTAGCTTCCCTAGCTATTGGGATTACAGGCGTGTGCCACCGCGCCCAGCTTGACTAAGATTTTAATGGCCAGTTTTGTGGCAACTAAGGGAATAAAGTATGGTGCCATTCTAAAATATTTCATGACACTTTCCCCCTGCAATTTGTCATGCCATTAGTAGTCTTTCTTTATTTCTTCTTAAGTTGCTCTCAGTTCTTGGAATTGCTTCCTGGCAGTCTTACGTACAATATTTGTAGAATTGTTGGGATGGAAGGTGTTCTGTCTGTGTATGCACACACTGACTGGTGTTTTACCATGTTCTGTTTTACTCCCTGGTCTCTACAAAGGTGTCATTTGTATAAGACATTTTCCTTCAGGATGTTTCCTGCAGATTTTGGCCATTCAAACTTTAATGAAGCATTCAGTTTTGGGTAAACTACTGCTTCACAACTACATGTTTGATTCTTTAGTGTCAATATTTATGAAAGTAAATGCTAGAATAAACATCTGTTCTCTTATTTTTGAAACCTTCATTCTGTTCAGCCTGTTTATGCTGGGTTTACCCTAGAAAGGTGGTGTTAGTTGTGTATTTCCTAGTCAACAACATATTTACCTTTGCTGCATCTCAGGATAGAGTTTTTGGGGAAGTGCAGCTTGTAAGCTAGATTTAATTTACTAGATTATTTTTCATGAAGCATATGAGTGGATCCAGACAGATTTCTGTACAGAATTTTATCATTTTCCTCTCACTAGTAGATTAGCTTAACTGGCTATCATATCTTACTGAGTTAAGCAGTTACTCTTTTCCTAAGCCTTTCTCCTAATCTCTTGTACATTTAACTATGGATTTAACTTTTCACCATATTACTAGGCTGTTCTGAGCTAATCTATAGTTATTAAATTCTTGAATGTTTTTATTTACAAATTATGTATTTTAAAATAAATTTATGATTCCATAAATTTTCAGTTATCATGAGAAGAGTATTCATTGTCTAGAGACTGATGTGCTTCTCTGTCATATTAAGTCATTTTTTATTCAAATAGAAGATAAGAAAGCTGATAATTTTCTATGAAGAATGTCACTTTTCATTTTGTTTTTTTCACAGAAACTGTAGTCATACAAATACCTAAATATCTCATTTTGCATGTCATAATTTGATTATCCTTTTGTAGCGATTCCATAATAGTCACAATCAGTTCTTTTAACCTTGAAAATAATTTAGGAACTCTTTTGTTCTTTACTAACATGTCCAATTGATGGTAGGAGGTGGGGTGAGAACCTGGTTATTCTCTCTGTTTTTTCAGAGGTGCTTTTAGGTGACCCCATTGCAAAGAAAAAGTCATCCTCAGTGCTTCTTTCCATGTTCTCTTTTTCTAATTGGCATTCTCTTCTAGCTCTTTAGTCTGCATTCCCACCATTTTCCATGATATATGCTTTTCCCATAAAAAGGATCCTGTTAGTTCCTTCCAGGTTCTTGCTATAGGTTTCCATAGGATGCACTTTGGGCTTTGCTCTGTGATTATCAGCTTTGGAGTGAGAGAAAAGCAAGAATTCTATTAAGGTCATGAATGTAGATGCTTCAGTTTTAGTTTCTCCTATACATTGGTCAGGAGCTGATGTTTTTAACTATGTTATCTAGGAAAAAATATATCTCTAAGACTAGCCAACACAATGAAAATGTATTGAATATGAAAATTGCTTGTAGAGATACATACACAGAGATTGGTTCTTGAAGAAATCTGATATGTCACATTTAGTTTTCAGATATTCTGGAAGTCCATAGTCTTAAATTCAAATGTGCTGAGAGAAACTAATTCAATGTTTTTCTGTCCTTTTTTTTTTTTTTTCAGTTCAGTATTTGCCTTAGAGTTATTAAGCATGCTACTGCTCTCTTCTCCATCCACAGGTACCACCAATCCTTATGTTATTTTTTTCAAAGCTTTTTGTTGAAATATCTTCCTTGATAGATTCCTCAGGAAATACTAATAGGAACAGTATTACTGAGTTCATGCTAGTTTGTGTAGCAAGAGCTCTAATAGTTTTTATCTATGGTCTTATTCTTCAGGGTCACCGAAGCCTTATTAAAATATGCTTGATGTGGGCTTCTCTGTATCATTTTCACTAGATATGTATTTTCTTCCAATATATGGTTTTAAGTTATCTTAAGAGAATTTGTTATAGTTTCTTTTTGTTTGTTGCTTTGGTCATCTTATTTAGGGACTCCTATTATATATATATTGGACCTTCTATGTTACATATCAATTTTTTTTTTGAGGTCTTTTTACCACTTTGTTGTTGTTATTTTCTTTTAATTCTAACATTTGTTGTCCTTTCCATTTTCTAATTCTATTAAGGTATTATCCACTATGTTTATTGATTCTTGTTTTTCTTGTAGTCTTCATTCCTGAAATGTTTTTTATTTCTAAATCTTAGTTGTAAGATATCTCCCTTGCCTCCAAACATATCATTTCTGAGTTTTTCTAGTTTTGAGGTTTTTCATTATTTCTCTCTTAAAAAAAAAAAAGGTATTTAGCAGCCAGGTATGGTGGTGCATGCCTGTAATACCAGCTACTCAGGAGGTTGAGTCAGGAGAAACACAAGTTCAGAGCCAGCCACAGCAATTTAGTGAGGCTCTAAGCCACTTACTGAGATTGTTGCCTAAAAATAAAGAGGGCTGGGGATGTAGCTCAGTGGTCAAGTACCCTGAGTTCAATCCCTTGCTCCAAAAAAAAAAAAATAATAATAATAAAATAAATAAAATAAAACTTTTTAGCTTGTTTTGAAATATTAGGTTACAGTCTTCATTTTAAATGAACACTTCTTTCTGGCATGCTTTCATAATTTATGGGACATTTATTTTTATTATTATTTTTAAAATTTCTTCTGCTCTTTTATTCTTTTAGTCCCCTACAATATAATTTTATGTGGGACTGATTTGCTGTTCTTCTCTGTTGCTCATATTTTAGATGAAATTAATTGCATTTTTAAGAAGAGGGGGATCATTTAGCATAGTGTCTCTCAACATTTTTGTTCAGTGTTCTCTTTCCTTTGCTTCTGTTATCTTTGTTCTACTCAATTTGGATTCAACTTCATAATTTCTCTTCTTTTGGACTCTTTATGTTGGAGGCACCTCTGCGTGTTAAGATTTGAGAGTATCTGAGACTATTGAGTTGGGGTACTGTTGCTTTCACATGCAAATTGGATTCTGTAGAACCTGCTGGTACTTTTCTTTCATACATTCACACTGACCCTTTACCTATTAGGGATTTTTGTTCTGTTGTTCAGAGATTCATCAGAAGACTGAATGCTTTCTTTCCTTTTGCTCTCAATACAGATGGTGATATTACAATGGTCCAATAATTTTTGATCCTTTGTCCTGACTTACTTATTAGTCTTTTGTTGGTCTGTTTTGTGACACTATTAAGTTGTATTGCCCATGAGTGTTTGGTTTGGCTCTCTTAATTACTCTATTTTTAAATTATTCTGTTATCATCTTCATACTTTTGTAATACTTGGATAAAACTTTTACAGATAATAAACTATATTGAATTTTGACTTACTATTCTACTGAATGTACAGAAAATGCTACATAATGGTAGAAACTTTCTATAATAATAAAATAGTAATATGTAGGTTAGTGTTACAAAGTGAAACTGCTAGAGAGAGAGAGGGAAAGGGGGAGGGAGATATTTTAGTAATATCCTCTACTAAAATAGTTAATTATTTTTCTATTTATTACTTTCTTCTTTTATCCTCATTAAATAATAGACTTTGAGGGGAATACTTTTTGACATCATGTTCTTGAGGGGAAGTTATTCCCTACTTTAAACATCAAAGAGTTTGGCCAATAATATTGGTTATTATACTATGTGATACATATAACTCATTCTATAACCTTTGTTGTATCTGCATCTTATTATTTTTTAAATTAGGATCTAATAATTTGTCTCATTTGAGCAAAAATTTTATCCCGGTGCTTAAAGTGGAAATTAAGCATTTGAAAAGAAAAATTTCTGAGATGTTCAGTCCTCTGATTAAGATATATTTTCATTCCTTTGGTTTGCAACATGACTTTTCACTTCAGTCACTTATTTTGATCATTATTACAAATTGTTGATACTTTGGGATTATTTAATATTTGAGCTCATTAATTATAATAGATTTTTGACAGTTAAAATTTCTAATAATAGAATTCATTAAAATGATGAGTTCTATTCTAGTGATTTCTTCTACTAATTACTTATTTCCCAAGGTTCCTTAAAGGACTGTCATTGTACCACCAGAAAAAAAATGAACTTAGAAAAAACTCTTCAGTGTCTCCTGTTATGTAAGTTTATATGAAGTTTCAGTGATGTATTCCAAATATCAGAGCTTTGTTTCAATTTGTTGTTTATTGTTCCAAAACTTATTACCGGGCCATCTTAGTGATGTTTTCTTTATAACCTTAGTATAAAAGATTCTCTTGGGTTTTCTTTGAAAACAGGTTGAAGGTCTCCCTACAAATGCCTTCTCAATTTGTGTCATTTGACATAAGTTTTTGGGTGAGCTGCTGCCTAGACAGTCATGTCTAACTGACTGCCTGAGTACATTTTTTCCTTGGTGGACTTGAGGTTACAGTGTTGTGCTAGGCCTCATTTGGTCAGAAGCATGTTTGTTTCTCTTGTCAGCTTCTTGATTGTGTCCTTTGCAGATTTCTGCATGGCAACCACATGGTCATTTCTGCATGTTTTCTAGATTACTTCTGTGGTAGGATTCCAGGTTTAGTTGATATTAGTATTTAGTATTTCAGAATCCACTTACACTGAAAGAACTTAATTTTTGCCCTTTGATTTTATTTTAGATAGCCTATTGAGATTTAGCGTCCTTCCTATCTCTTATCTGATATCATTTCATTTTGGTGATTTTATTTTAGTGATTAATATGGTTTGTTACCCCAAAACTTATGGCTTAATTCATCAGTGTGGCAGTGTTGGAAGATGGGACCTAGTGAGAAATGTTTGCATCATAAGGGCTGTGGCCCTCAAGACTAAATTAATGCTGTCTCACATGAGTGAGAGACTGAATGAGTTCTTGCTCAGGAGCAACTGAATTAATTATCAGAGTGGAAATGGAAGGATACCCTCATGGTTATACAAAATTACATACAAGAGGAAGTGAGGGGAAAGGGGGAAAAAAAAGGGGGAGAAATGAATTACAGTAGATGGAGTAGGGAGAGAAGATGGGAGGGGAGGGGATGGAGGATAGTAGAGGATAGGAAAGGTAGCAGAATACAACAGACACTAGTATAGCAATATGTAAAACAGTGGATGTGTAACCGATGTGATGCTGCAATCTGTATATGGGGTAAAAATGGGAGTTCATAACCCACTTGAATCAAAGTGTGAAATATGATTTGTCAAGAACTATGTAATGTTTTGAACAACCAACAATAAAAATTAAAGAAAAATAAAATAAAAAAAACCAAAGAAGCAGAAAAGGGGGGAAAAATCAGACCATAAAATATACGATTTTCAAAACAAAACAAAACAAAATTATCAGAGTGGGTTGTTCTAAAGCAGGGTTAGTGTTACCCTTTTGCCTCTTTTGTGCATGCCCGCTTGCCCTCTGCCTTGAAAACCTCACCAGAAATTGAGCAGATTTTGTTATCATTCTAGTGTTCAAGTACATTGTTCTTGTGAACTTCTCAACCTTTACAATTATGAGCCTAAATAAACCACTTTTCTTTATAAATCACCCAGTCTCAGGTATTCTACTATAGTAACAAAATAGATGGTACACATATGTGGCTGATTTCATCATTTTATATACCTAGGGGAAAAACCAATAGACTAATGGTGAAGTGCCCAGAGTATGCTGACTTTGGAAAACAAAATCTAGTAGTTATTCTATTAGAGGGTCAATATTATTGTACGATAGATTAGGTGGAGAGATAAAGCAGTCTTTTTTCCCACATTTTATTCTCTGTTATCCAGTTCTTAATTTTTTTTTTTTTGAAATTTGTTTTGAAAACATTCTTTGTAACTGTGAGGCAAGGAGGAAATTACTCATACTGTTGGTAGTGATAATTCACAACTATATCTTTCAAGATAGTAACTTTCCTTATAGAAGTACTAAAGCAACCTTATTAACAAAATAGAGTTTTAGAAATTTATGCTTAATCTCAGTGAACCAGTGGCAGGAAAATTGTACTTAAGTTTTATTTGTATGCAAAATGCCCTATATGAGTGAGTGGGTCTTTTTCAAAAAAAGCTTTTTTTCATCTTTCTAGTGTTCATAAGCATATGCTGCCTTAGAGTGCTCTGTACTTAGGTTTGAAAGTTCTTATTACCATGGCCAGCACTTAGTTAAGTTTAATAGATGTTTAAATTTAGTAGATCTAGATGTTTAGCTGCTAGTTGCAAATATCAAAGATGTCAAAGAATTGGTTGACTTTTTTTTTTCCCAACAAGATATTTTCTTGAGTGTTGTAGTCAAAATTTTAAGGCCTCTTAAATTTATTGTCAAAAAAGGATTTTTTGTGTTGAGCATTTAGATTCTAAAGATCTAGTCTCAAAACTCCAGACTTTGGTTCTTAAGCTTTTTTAGTAGCATTTGAATCACCTGAGATGCTTATTAAAAATTCACATTTCTTGGTTTCACCACCAGCGTCTTATTTCATTGATGAGAAATTAAGCCTAGAAATCAACATTTAAAAAAAAATGTCTCATACTTTGAGAAACATGACTTTCAGCTCTCAGTAGTTCTCAAACCTGATGAGGCATCAAATCTGCCTGATTTGCTTTTAAAAATTGTGAATTCTTACTTCTTCCCTATTACTATTTAATCAGAATCTCTGGAATGGAGCCCCCAGTAACTTGAATTTTTTAATAAGATGTCTGGTAGTCCTTTTATAGAAAACCACATCACAGTATCCCATTCTTGAGACCCATTGCATAATTATTTCACTATGAATTGTGTGAGGAGGGCCTATTACCTTTTTTTTTAGGATCTAATTTCTGGGTGAAATATTAACTGTTTCTGTTACTTCTCAGACATGCCCATATGTTGACATTGTGGGGCTTTAAAAGGATTACTTATTTCTGAAGACATTCTTTAACATTTTTCTTTTCAGTACTAGGTAAATTGCACATACATATGATATATGTGTGTGCATGTGTCTACTATAGGACCTATTGACTTGTTTTCATTTTGAACTTGTGATTCAAAATTAGCTTATGGACTTGATTATTTATGCTCTGTTGACTATCATGGAATAAAATGTTTTCACATACTTTAAGAGTCTTACTTCAAGACAAAATGTCTTTTTATATATTGTACTGTTCAGTAGTATTATTAGTACAATATTTTACATAAAAGCCAGTTATTAATATAAATTCTGTGTAGTAAAAACTAGAAAAAATGATACTAGTACCTAGTTATCTGAAGTAACTTGCTGAACTATACAGTGTTCCACAATTAGGATTCTTTACAATTGTGATCCATAGTAGTTTTTTTTTTTTTCAAAATATATTTTTTTAGTTGTAGTTGGACACAATACATTTATTTTATTTATATCTTTGTGGTTCTGAGGATCAAACCCAGGGCCTTACACATTCTAGACGAGTGCTCTACCATTGAGCCACAACCCCAGCCCCTCCATGGTAGTTTTTGAATAAATTACAAAGCAATTCCCATTGATGATGTTGGGACAGCTAATTTTTGTGGAGTTATAGTCCTTGTAGAGTAGTTGGATATCTCCTCAAAGGTTTAAATAAATTATTTAAATTTTAATTTTATGTATGTTTTACATGTATAATCAGTGTAAGTGGAAAGCTTTGGATAGGTAATCGTGAATTGACTAAGAGCTAACTACAGAGAAATGACATTTTTTTTTAATTGCTTATACAGATGGAACATGGGATAACAAGGTTGGAGTTTATTAAAGTTCAAGGAAAGAATGTGAGTGCTTTGCTTATTGTATGGCTTACATTATATACAGCTACATTGTGGCACTCAACAACATTGCATCCTCTTTACCAGTTAGTAATTGTAATTTGGAGGGTATGGTGGTTTGTACTTATTAACCTGTAGCTCAAGATCTTAAAATTTCTAACATCTTTTTTGAGGGTCTTGGAGATTCCACTTAATTTTGTTAACTTTCTGCTGGATATTAGCTTCTTAAAATATCAAATTTTTAGCTGAGTGCAGTGGTGCATGCTTATAATCCCAGTGACTTGGGAGGTTGAGGTAGGAGAATCACAAGTTCAAGGCCAGCTTGGGCAACTTAGTAAGATCCTGTCTCAAAAAAATAAAAAAATCACTGGGGATGTAGCTCAGTGTAAAACACTCCTGGGTTCAACCCCAGTATTAAAAAAAAAGAAAGAAAAAAAATAACGTTTTTCAAGCTCACCAATCAGTCTTCAGTAATTGCTACAGAATTGTTTTGGAAACAAATTAATTAGCTACATTTACTCAGGCAGTTAGATTTTAAGGTTTTTTGATTTGTTTGTCTGCACAGTGAATGGCTTGCTATTCAGATTCAGAGTCATTCTGTAAGAATTCCTGTTTTTATCCTGTTTTACTGTTAGTACTATAACAGCCACTTTTCCAACTGGCTTCTAGAGACCAAGAATTATTTTGAATAGTCTTTAGTATGTACCTCAGAGAAGTCCCAAGTCTACTATCCGATTTTGCTTTCTGAAGGAAGGGGAGGCAAAGCACAACTAGTAGATGAATGTAATAGAGGAGCCATTTTTATAGACCTACTGTTAATAGTCGTTTTCTGGTACTAACAATCATGGTAGTACTGGGACTTGGAAAAGGGGTTTTGACTGTTTCGAAAAAGGTGTATTTTTTAAACTGTCATATTTACTTATTTTATATAATAATCTGTGTTTTATCCTCAAATATTTATGGGATAGAGATTAGCAACCAGAGTGCTATGTGGCATGCCTAGACTCTTTACTATTCCTTGAGAGTTTTCCTTCTTATAGAGCATCATTCTTGCTATCTGCTGCCTAGGTTTTTGTTTTGTTTTGTTTTGTTTTGTTTTTGCCTTGCTTGCCTTCTGTTCCTCATTGGTGTATATATGCCTCACATACACTATTTTATATAGAGTTAAAATATATATATCATATCTCTCCCAACCAGAATGTAAACTCTTTGAGGACAGGAAGAGTCAGAAACTTATTTTGCAATACCCCTTCATATGTGGAATAGTATTTCCATATAAGTAGACACTGAGCAAGTTTTGTTTAGTAATACTGACTACCTGATTTCACCATCTATAAAAGTACTATTTTCCTGATGCATGGTTTACCATAAGCAATGATGATATGTATTTGTTTAATTGATTTTCTTTCATTCTTTAGTGTGTATGACTGATAATGCATTTTAGCAAATTTATTAAGTTATTCAAGTTATTGTAAAGTAATCCAAAGATTCACATTACTAATGTGGATTTCTGGTTGATATGATGTCTTGTTTGAGCTACTTGAGTTAGGGTAATTTTGTATTAATTAGTAGAGAAATAGTATTTCCATGCAACTCAGAAGTTAGGTAAATATTGTAATCATATCTGTCATAATGAAATAAACAATTTATTGTGTTGTATGTATAAATAATGCAAAACCAGTATTGAATTTCATTAGTGTACTGAAATGGTAAAATCTGAATTGCTAATAAATAATACTAGAAGTAAAATAAATAAAGATTTATGGGTATATATTCTTAGATGTAAAGGCAGTCAAAAACTAACTCACTGGTAGTTTGGATAATATGAATATGTCAGTTTGTTGAAACAGAATTGAGTTTCTGATAGATCTTTGGATAAATTTAAGGTACTAGTGGTATTTGATAAACGGGGCTATTACGGCAAATTATATCTTGGAAGAGTGCGCTGATTGACAGTTTTTAAATTAATTCAGAATTTCTACTCTTTAAATAATTTACAAGGAAATTCCTAACTGCTCCACATCTTTGAAGTTTTCCTGGCATAAGGAATGGTGAGAATCTTTCTTTTAAAGTTTGCAGTATATAGCCTTTCACGTACAGTCATGCATTGCTTAATAATAGGGACATCGTCTAAGAAATGCATTAGTGATTAGGCAATTTCATTCTTGTGTGAACATAATAGAGTGTACTTAGACAAATCTAGATGTTATAGGTTGGTCATTTGACGTGTCCTCTTGATGCCATTAAGGGAAAAAGTAAACATGAAATGTATAAGCCTGCTGATGAAATGACATATTTTTTATACTTCACTTTTTTAAAAAAAACAAGTAAAGACATACACTCTAAAATAGTAACAATAGAATAGTAAATACGTAAACAAGTAACAGTAGTTTATTATTATTATCAAGTACATGTGCTGTTCACAATTGTATGTGCTATAGTTTTATCTGACTAGTTGTGCACTAGGTTTATTTATATTAACCATATCTACAAACATGAGCAAAGCATTGCACTCCTATATATTATGATGGCAACAAAGTCTCTAGTTCACAGGAATTTTTCAGCTTCATTTTAATCCTATGGGACCGCAATCATATAGTAGTCCAAAATTGAAGGATAGTTGGTTTGTTACTGTGTGTCTGCCTTATGTATTTTTAAGTTTTTAAAATGATGACTGGTAGAGTGAAGTTTTTAACAAGATGTGAATACTGTGCTATCCTTATTCTTTCTTTTTAATATTTTCTTCCTATTAGTAATGATGTATGGAACTTGTCTACATATTCTTATGCAATTAAGAACTGAGATTATAGTTACAGAATTAGAAAAAGCCAGATGGCCAATCTCCCGATTGAATTTGGTTCTCAATTTCAGGTGCCTTAGCCTAATAGTTGTCATATTGAGGTGAGAAGTATACCCATTGAGACACATGAAGCAAATAGAATTTCTCTATTTTTTTAAAAAAAAATCATACATATACATTTATATTTTATTTCGGAATATGCATAATGTATTAGTAATAACATACATATCCAGTTGTAAATAAATAGCTACACTTATTACTGCCTGTCTACATAGTTACCAGTAGGGATACTTAATCAAAAAAACTTTAAAAGACCATAGTTCTAACAAAGTACCTACCTACTGATAGACACCAAAGGGAGAACATATGCTTTTTAAAAAATGATACACAAACATCTAAAGATTTAAAATATAATCAAAGAAAAAGTAGTGAAATACAGATAAGAATATTGTATTATACAGGCCAATGGGCTCATTTATAGATTGATTGTTCAGATATTTAATTCATCATAAAATAAAAATTATCCCTGTTTTTACTTGCCAAATTGAGTTTTAATGACAAATAAACTGCAATTTTTCAAATAGTTTTGAGCAATTTAAAGTATATGCACAAGTTTTCACATGTAATGGTTTTTCCTTTTTTGTTCATAGCTGACATTTAGATCGGTCTTTTTTAAAAATTGGCAATTGCTATAAATGTTGTCTTTCAAGGGACAATTTGTTTTTGCCTTTTGTGTCTTTTGGGTGGAAGGAATACAAAGTAACTTTAATTTTAAATAAGTCATCATAAATCAGATTATTTTCAGTGTTCCTCAAATTAGTAGATACTGCTTTTACAACCAGGAAACATTTAAAAGAATAGAAATACCTCCTAGTAGAACTAAAGATAAGTTCCATATCTTCCAAGTTACCTATGAGAATGGTGTAAGGAGAAGGGAGAAGGAACAACAATAAAACAGAAAACAAGTAGCAAGGAAGCAGTACAAAATAGGGGGGAAATTATATAACAAGTTAAATGAAGCATGTTACAACAATAAATGTAAATAGGATAAACTTACCTTTTACAACAAAAAGGCTCACTAAAGCATACCTACTGTATGTAAGAGATACACATAAAAGTTATGATGCAAAGAACTTGAAAATGAAAAGATGGGGAATATTCAGAGCAAATTAGAGCAAAGAAAACAGAAGGGAGTCAATATTTAGTCTGACAAAATTTAAAAGTAAAAATTAATAAATGGGTCATATTATAATTATTATACATGTAAGCCATAATGATGATGTCAAGAATTTATAAGTACCAAATTATTAAGATCTAAAATATGTCAAAAAATATTCAAGAAATAAAGAACTTTTAGAACTCAGTAGAAGTTTACAGATTTTAGAGTATTTTTCTAGGTGACAGATCAAGCTTCATCCTATATTCTGAACTTTTATTTAATTTAATTGATATATAAGACAAATAACTCCATATTCTGTGAACAAAATACATCTTTTCCATTACTCATGAAACATTTATGAAAATGAGCTAACTAATAAAGATAAGGAGGAAATGATACAATACCTTTGTTTTGTTTATTTATTTTTATGTGATGCTGAGGATCGAACCCAGTGTCTCACATGTACTAGGCAAGCGCTCTACCACTGAGCTATAATCCTGGCCTGGAAATTTGATAATTTTCAGATTTTTCTCTAACAACTCTTGGGTCAAAGAAGAAATCAGAACTGCATTTCTAAGATATTATCTAGATAATATGATAACATTAGAGTAGACTTCTTATTTTTATTTTTATATTTTTAAATGTCAATGGACCTTTATTTTGTTTACTTATTTATATACAGTGCTGAGAATTGAATCCGGTGCTTCACATGTTTGAGGCAAGCACTCTACCACTGAGCTACAACTCCAGCCCTGCTGTATTTTATTTTTTATTCTGATGGACTGTGTGTGTTTTGGTTTCAGGAAGATAGTTTGAGTAAAGCATTGAATTTGAAATGTTTTCTGACCCTCTCTAATATACAAAGCACTTTGTTATATGTGAGATAGAACTAGAATTGGAGCCTTGGAAACTTATAATCCATTGGACTTTATTATAGTAAATTATTTGGGATGAACATATGGAAAATCCTCAGTCATTTCTTTATGGGTTTAGTGTTCTGTGTGATGATTTAAATTTTCAACAGAGATGATTATAGTACTCATGAGGAAGAAAAGAAATAGATTATTAGGGTAGATTGATTCAATTGTATAAAATTCCCGGAGATCTTGGTTCTTTTTTAACTCTATCCCCTTTTAACAGCCCCAGTTCATGGGATAATTCAACTTCTTTGTGCTTCAAACTCTGTATCTATAAGAATTAAGATACATAGTTCTTTATACATGTTATTTTGAGGTAGCTGTGAATCAATTTGTTAAGTAAATATTAAACATCAACTCCTTTTTGTTCTGCAGTGTCTGAAACTATGCTCTGGTGGGGGAGAGAGAAAAGCTTAGGGTGCCATGAAAACAGAGGGAAGTGAGTATATCTTGAACGGAGAAGGAAGGAGAAGCAATGTAACATTTGAGCAGATCTTGAAGATTAATAACAGTTTATCTAGTGAACAAGGAAGGGGAGAGAGCTCTAGGTTCATGAAATAGAAGATCCAGAGGCAGAAACTGCATTTTATTTTTGGAAAAATAGAAGTCTTTCATGTGACACTAAGCATGGGCTTATGGAGGAGTAGCAAAATATTAAGCTTTTTATCATATTGAAGAATATGGTTCTTAAAGGCAAAAACCATGGGGCTTTTTAAGATTTATAGTGACGCAGCCACTTCAATGTCTATAGCAACTCAGTTCGCAATAGCCAAGCTATGGAACTAATGTAGATACCCTACAACAGATGAACGGATAAAGAAAATGTGGTATATATACACAGTGGTGTATTATTCAGCCATAAAGAAGAATGAAATTATGGCATTTGCTGGTAAATGGATGGAACTGGAGCCTCTCATGCTGAGTTAAATAAGCCAGTCCCAAAGAAATCAAAGGCAGAATGTTCTTTCAGATATGTGGATGCTAACCCACAACAAGGGAGGGGAAGATTAGAAGTTCATTAGACTAGACAAATGGAAACGAAGGGAAGGGAGTGGGGATGGGAATAGAAAAGATGGTGGAATGATTGGACATATCTTTCCTATCCTATATGTGAATACATGACCAATGTAACTCTGCATCACATACAACCACAATAACGGGATTGTAATTGGAACAAGTTGAACTTTATGTATGTATAAAATGTCAAAATACACTCTACCATCATGTATAGCTAGAAAGAACAAATTTTAAAAAAATATTTGGTTGAACTAGATGCAGAAACAGCAGTTAGAAAACTGGCAGTTGATATGACAGAGTCTAAAAGTAAAGGCAGTAGAGATGACAAGTAGATTTTATTACATCTCTAAAATGGATGGGCTTCTGAGGATGGGCCAGAAATCCTGAAAGTACATGCAAGATTTGTTAAATGAAATGTGTTTTTCTTGGGAGAAGATCTGTGAATTTTATTAGATCAGACAATAGGGTTATTTGGGTAAATGTATACATTATAGGGCAAATTGATTTAATGACATTTACAAACTAAAGTTTAAATAATTAAAAAATGTACTCTAAAATCTATTTTTTTTTCACTTTTTATAGTGGACAGACCAAAATCTCAACAAGTTCGAACCTCTAGTACAATAAGGCGAACCTCTTCTTTGGATACGATAACAGGACCTTACCTCACAGGACAGTGGCCACGGGATCCTCATGTTCACTACCCTTCGTGTATGAAAGATAAAGCTACTCAGGTAAAGTACTCAGCTTTATTACCCTACAGTTTATCTGTTTTGATCGTACTAAAGAAAATGGAATGTAATTAAATTTTCCTGAATTTGAAATATGTCTAATAAAAAAATCCATTACTATAAATGAACTGTATAGTAATTTTTTGTCATATGGATTTTAGAAGTTTTAAGCACATTTAATATTTAATAAATAACATTAGTCTATCATTTTAGAGACTTACGTTGTAGTTGGTTTTTGTTTTTTGTTTGTTTGTTTGTTAAATATGGTTCTGGGGATCGAACCCAGTGCCTCATGCATGCTAGGCAAGTGCTCTATCATTGAGCCACAACCACAACCTATGTTGAAAATATAAGCTTTTTTTGTTTGTTTTGTTTTGTTTGTACTGGACATTGAACTCAGGGGCCCTCAACCACTGAGCCACATCCACAGCCCTATTTTGTATTTTATCTAGAGACAAGGTCTCACTGAGTTGCTTAGCATCTTGCTTTTGCTGCGACTGCCTTTGAACTCATGATCCTCCTGGCTCAGCCTCCCAAGCTGCTGGGATTACAGGCATGTGCTAAAATATAAGTAGTTTTTGAAGAAATTTTTATATAGTTCTTGAAAATAATTTATAGATAATTAACACATGGCTAAATGATTTAAATTGAAGGTTGTTTCCTTTCCCTGTTGTTCACATTTTTCATGTGGAAGACTTTCTAAGCTTTCAATTTGAAACAATTCCTCACATGACAGAAAAAAAAATCTGAAAATATCTTTATTTATGATTATCTGAGTTGTTGACCATATCTTCATCAGCATTTATAGACATTATGAAGAAGATTACAAAAAAAGTGGTCAATAGACTTGACCTGCAGTATAATTAGGAAGATAAAATATAAATTTATAAAAGTTGATAATAGAAGATATTACATTATTAGATGAATGACGCATGTAAACATGAGGGCATTTAAAAGAACGAGTACATTTTGGGCTTTATAGATTAAAAAATAGAAGGATTAGAGTTTCATGTCTGAAGAATGGGGAAAAATGGAGAATTTTGAACATGATCATTGAAAACCTTGCTTCTTAATATTTGTCATTTTTTAAGGCAAGCTTGAAACTGAAATTAGCTGCTGCTTAATCATCCATCCCATCAGTTCTACCTTTGTAATGTTTTATATTACTAGCCTTTTGCTTTCCTCTCTTCTTTTAGTAAAGAAAAGAACAAATTTTATGTGGAAAGCAGTAGGATTCTTAAGTAGAAATAATTATTAAAACTTAATATGTGTCTAAACATTTAGTGAGAGATCTAGACCCAAATGATTGAGAACCATCCCTCCAGAGGAGTTGGAATTACAGATGCAATAAGTGCAGACATAGAGGATAAAGAAAGTCCAGTGGCCAAGAACTTTGTTTTTGGAAAGGCACATAGAGGAAAGAACTAATTTATTCACTTAGAAGCACTAAGACAGAGGAGAGAATTAACATTTATTAACTATGTTCCATAGTTTGTTTTATAGTCCATGTTTCATTTAATTCTTATAAAGAATATTACAACATTATTCAGCTGGGAAAGCAGAAACTCAGGGAAGTTAAATGACTTATTTGGGATCATAAAGCTAGAAAGTTTTAACTCATTTCTAACATGCAATAACTGACCCTACTAAAAATGGTAGCTATTTTTATTAGATGACATAATAATAATAACAACAACAATTAGAGGAGGGGGAATGAGATGGGGAGATACTGGGGAATTGATGACCAAATTATATTGTTCTGTTAATGTGTAAATATGTAACTATGAATCCTGCTATTATATATAATTGTAATGCACCAATTAAAAGTAATAAAAAAGAAAATATTTCATTGAACATAGCTTTGGCTGAAACAATAACTCAGAAACATTATCTTATTTACTCTTAAGAAATGAAAAAGAAAAAAAATCTAAGAGCAAAAGGCTGGTAGAAAAACTAGTTAGTGTAGTCTTAGAAGCCAAAAGAGAAAACTGTTTTAGTTAAGAAAGGAAACACTGTTGACAGTATCAGATGCTAAAGAGAGGTCATAGAGAATAGAACTAAGGGATTAGGAGTACATTATCTTGCAAAATTCAATATTAATGATATGGTAGAGTAGTATGCTCAGAGTACTTGGTAGATAAGAAGACAGATACAATAGAAGAAAAGAGATCTGGATAGATTTTTTTCTGCATATCTCTTTGTGCAGTGGCAATAATTAAATCTACCTTGAGATGTTGCATTATTAAATATAATATTTTAAAGTAAACATGGAAAATACTGTAAATACGTGTTGAGTTATTATAGACCAGCCTACTTATAACATTTGTGAAGTCTGTACCAAATATAAAGACCCCCATAGCACATGTGTATAAGTTAAATAAACTGTTAAATATGTTTCATCTTCCCATTTTTGACAAATAAATCTTCATAGGGACCTGCTGTAAGGTTTAAGTTGAGCACCATGGTACATGCCTATAAACCCAGAGACTTGGGATGCTGAGTAGGAAGATTTTAAGTGCAAGGCCAGCCTCCACAATTTAGCAAGACCTTGTCTCACAATAGAAAGTGTGTAACTCAGTGATAACACACTCCTAGGTTGAGTCCCCAACACTGCAAATAAATAAATAATAATAAAAGGTCAGGTTTGAACTAAGAATTCTTGGACTCTTCAGTTATATGCCAGAATGTGTCTACATGGGCCAAATCCATCTAACCTCTGAGCCTAAACACCATTCTGTTCCTATGTCATACTCTATTCTTACTTTGAGGTGGCTTTACACACAGTTCTGGAACCTTCCTACCTCCAAGTGCTCACAGTCAAGGTCCTTCCATACCATTTTAGGAAGTGAGACCTAGGGGATAGATCCTTGCAGATCCTAGAAGTCAAACGTCCATTGTATGGACATGGAATTCCTGGTTCTAGATAGACCCAGAGCATACATGATCTGTAGCAGGGCATTAATTCATGGTGTGCATGTCCTTTGACCCCAACTTCTCTTCACCTCTTGGGGAGGAAATATGACTGGAAGAGGGCCAGAGTAATTCCCCCTAAATCTTGAGGTTCTGGATGAGGACTTGTCTTGCCTGGTTCTGTATTAGGTCATCTATTTGAGAAACTTGTTATTGAAAAAAAGGGAAAAATAAGCCTCATTTTTCAGATGTGGAACCTGAGGCTTAGAAAAGTTAGGTAATGTAAGTAGCTAGTTAAGTTTGAAGAGCTCTGAACCCAGATTATGTTGATTTCAAAGTGTTTACCTTTTCTCTAGTTCTGCACTGCCTCTCATAGAAAACCACTAATAGATAAGCAGCATTTAAACTAGCACTTGCCTCACAAGCAGTATCTTTCCCCCAAGCATCTATTAGTTTAATTGAAGATTCAGAAGGTGAACATATGAGCTGCTTTTTATGGCCACATTTATTCCTCCTGGATTAATTTCTGAACTTTTAGGGAGTGAATAAGTAATTTTCTGTTATTTGGTGGAAAGGTGGTAGTTTGCCCAATTTACTACAGATATTCAACACCTGGGCTGCCTGCCCTTGGATGAGGGGTGTCTCCAGCATCTTCTTTCTTTTATAGTTATGTTTTAACTACTATAATTGTTTAGGGCTAGACGTAAAATTCTTCATCCTCTTTTAAGTAAAACATGTTATTGTATAAAACATATATATATGTATTATAAAACATATATGATTAAATTAAAGCTATTTAACATGTGCCTCATCTCACCTATTTTTTTATGAGAATACTTCAAATCTACTCTCCTAGCAATTTTCAAATACAGTCATATATCACTTAGTTGGGAATACATTCAGAGAGATGCATCCTTAGTTGATTTCATAATTACACATCCATAGCAGAGTTCCTTTCATACACCTAGTTGGCATAGGTCAATCACCTACTGTGGCCTCTTTTTTACTATATATATATATATATAGATAGATAGATAGATAGATAGATAGATAGTAGATGAACACAATACCTTTATTTTATTTATTTATGTGATGCTGAGCATCAAACCCAGTGCCTCACACATGCTAGGCAAGCGCTCTGCCACTTAGCTACAACTCCAGCCCTCAGTGTGGCCTCTTGATGAAGATACACTTAAATACTGTGTGAGGCTGCTTCTGACATAGGACAGCATACTGTTTTTCAAGTGGAAGAGTATACTCTACAATGAAAAATACAGCATAGGAAATACATAAATAAGTAGCAATCATTTATTATCATGATAAAATAGTATGTAATGTATATATATATATCAATATGTACTATAATTTTATACAAATGGCAATAGGTTTTTTAATGAAATAGGTTTGTTTTTATCAGCAGCATCACAAGTAGTTGAATAATGTGCTATGATGTTAAGAGGGCTCTGATAAGATGATAGGAATTTTTTCAGTTCCATTATAATAATATGGTATCCCTGTTGTATAGGTGCTTTATCAAAATGTTATGCAGTACTAAACTGTATTCAACATGCCATTATTAACTGCAGTCACGATGATATATAATAGATCTCTTGAAGCTGCTTTTCTTTTCTTTACTGAAATTTTGTGTCCTTTGACTAACATCTCCTTTATCCCTTCCCCATCTTCTGGTTACCACAATTCTGCTCTGTTTCTATGAGTGAAATATTGTATATCTGGATAGAGTTTGGGGGTTATAAGTATGAATACATTCATCACAGTTTATCCTAATACACTTGTGCATTTTACCACATAACTCTTAACTTTAAAAATATAGAATATAAGTTTTTAAAAAACTGAACTCTTAAGATGTTTAGGCCTATTTCTTGCAACTTAATTTGAAATGAATAAAAAATAAGATAGATTAATGTATAGATTGATAAATATGTAATGAAGCAAATATAGAAAAATTATTATAAAGATAATTAAATGTTGGATTTACATATATTCACTGAGTAGTTTTTGTTTTTACTTTTGCTCTTCTGGGGATCAAACCTAGGATCTTGGCATGCTAGGCAAGTGCTCTACCACTGAGCCATACCATTAGTTTTTTAACTGTTCTGTTGGAAATTTTTCTTAGAAAATGTTTTATTTTGTGTGTTTTTTTTTAATATATGGCCCACTGAATTAATTGCTGTCTCACCAGGCTTTAGTTTCCTTTTCTGTAAAGTCAAATTAATAATACATGACATTGTCACACATTCATTTTGAGGATAAAAAGATACAACTTCACACAGTTTTTAAGACCACTGAAGAAACAGGTTCTTGCCAGTTTGTTAGAATAATCTATCTTAGTAGAGGAAAAAAAATAAAAACCATTTGTAGAATTTGATGTTACTTTGTTACTTTAGCCTTACAGATACAACCTTTTTAAAACAAAAGTTTACAGCAGCTCAGGAGGCTGAGGCAGGAGGATCTCAAGTTCAAAGCCAGTCTCAGAAGCTTAGCGAGGCACTTAGCAACTCAGCGAGATCCTGTCTCTAAATAAAATATAAAATAGGGCTGGGGATGTGGATCAGTGGTTAAGCACCCCTGAGTTCAGTCCTCTGTAGTCAAAAAAAAGTTTATCCACCAACTCTTTTAATTGTGATTAAGGTTACTAGAGTCAGACATTAGTAGTACCTCAACCTTTTTCCCATATTATGAAGTATAATCTATTCACAGATTTTTAGATTCTGTGTTTGAGTGTTTCTAAATATGAAACTAATATTTTTATGAAGTGTAAAATGAGAAGGATCTATACAGCAATAAGCAGAGATGTTTCTTCTGATTTCCCAGGTACAGGCTCTTGACAACTGTTGGCATTCTGTCTTCTCTGTGCCCTTGAAACTGAGTTTGTCCATGAGACTTTAGGAATAAGCTTAAAAATCTGCTGCATTCCCTCTGACAAGGGATAATAATAGTGTTCACTCCTTCTCTATTAGATACATCTGGTTCACTACATGACCATGAAAATCATAGCCTTCTTATCCATACATGTAATAAAAGCAGAAATTTAACCTTTGTAGTTCGAAGACATTCAGAGTTAAAAATTAAGTGGTTATATAATCTAGTCTATGCTGACTAACATTCAGAGTATAACTTTTTTTAGCCCTTTTGGAACATAGTGATATTTTTCTTAACTAAAATGTTAAAAGATTGAATATGGACATAAAATCAGTATCAAAATAGAATGAAAGAAAAAACTTAAGTACTAGAAATGAGCCCCTCCCCCGCCACAGTTTTGTCAGTCTCTTAATTTTATTTCAACTTTTTAAAAACAAAGTCTTAATAATTTATCATCCTATTTCATACTTGACTTTTACAGATCTTAATCTCTTTCTCATACAGTTGGAAGCATTTTTTTTCTGTGTGAGTAGTTCATCTAAAGCTATCCATGGAACAAACTACTACTACCTAAGTCTCAGCAAGTTCCTTCTGTGAAATGTCCATTAAACTAGAAAACTTTAGGATATTAACTCTTCTATAGCTAATTTCAATTAATATGGTGTATATATATATATATATACATATATATATATACACACACACACACACACACACACATATATGCAAGTGAATATATTCATTCTTACGAGAAAGCATTATCACCTTCTTTTTAAGCAAAGAGCTAAAATGCTTTAGATTTATATCCTAATAAAATGATGGATTCAATGCTTTTTACATATAATATGAACAACAAAAAAGCTACTTGTCTTAACACAGAATTTCCATTTCAGACATCCCCAGCCCAGGTCAGCATTCTATCATAATATCTTGTGAAATCCCTGTGCTTTTATTTCTTTCAGGAATGCTTAGTGACATTTTTTATAGACCTTCCATAATTGTCTCAGAAGGTTTTTATTATTATTGTTATCAGTACTGGGGGTTGAACCCAGGGGCATTCTACCACTAGGCTATATCCTCAGTTCTCTCTATTTTTTCTTTTGAGACAAGTTCTTTGTTTTGAAATCATCGTGCCTCAGCCTGTTGAGTAGCTGGGATTATAGGTGTACAACACTGTTCCCAGCTGCCTCAGGATGTTCTTAATTCAGGTAAATTAAAAGAATCAAAACTATTTTAGATTATGTATTTTGGGGTTTTATCTAATTTTGTTTTGAAAATAATATCTTTTGGTGGTAAAATAATCTATAAAATTTTAAAGGAAGGAGATGAATAATAGCTATTGACTCCCTGGATCTTGCCTTAAATGATCTTAAGAGGTTTTTGTTTGTTTGTTTGTTTTTAGGGGGGGGTGGTATATAGGTTTTAAGAAAGTTTCTACACCTATAGAAATAAATTATTTAAGCATATACACAGAGATGGAATCATACTTTATATTCTATCTCTAGCTTGCATTTTCCATTTGATGGATCACTGGCATCCCTCCTTATCATGACATGTAAATCCCTACCTCAGTATTCTTTTTTTTTCTATTTTAAAATTGTGGTAAAATACTCATAACATAAAATTTACCATCTTAACCATTTTTTTAACAATTTATTCTCTGGCTTTAAGTACATTCACATTGTTGTATGACTGTTACCACCATCCAACTCTTAACACTTTTCCATCTTCCTTAATTGAAACTTGGTATTCGTTAAACACTATCTCCCCATCCACTTTTCCCCTGGAGTCAGGTAACTACCATTCTACTTTCTGTCTCTATGAATTTAACTGCTCTGGAGCCTCATATTAGAAGAATCATACAGTATTTGTTCTTTTTGACTTGGCCTATCTCACTTAGTATAATTTTTTCAAGCTTTATCTTAGCATGTGTCAAAATTCCCTTTTTTAAGGCTCAGTAATATTCTATTATATGTACACATTACATTTTGTTCATTCATTTGTTAATGGACATTTGGGCAGTATTATTGTAAATAATTCTGCTACCAACATTTGTTTACGGAATCAATAGATTCTCTAATGTTTGGTCCATTTTCTCAAGTCCTTGCTTTTATTTCTCTTGGGTATCTACTCAGAAACAGAAGTGCTAGATCATATGATAATTATGTTTACATTTCTGAGGAACCACTATACTATTTTATTCCAATAGCTGTACCATTCTGCATTCCTATTAGCAATGCACAGGGTTCCCTTTTTTCCTACAACCTTGCTAGCAGTTGTTATTTTCTGTTTTTGTTTATTTTTGTTTTATATATAGCCATCCTAATGGGTATAAAGTAAGTACCTTATTGTGATTTTGTTTGCATTTCCTAAATGTTGAGTGGTGGTGTTCATATGCATTTTAGCCATATGTATATTTTGTTGGTGAAATGTCTGTTTAAGTACTTTGCCCATTTTCAAACTAGTTGGTTTTTATTACAGATTTTTTAGGAACTCTTTATATTAATTCTGATATTAATCCCATATAAAATAATGTGATTTTTACATTTTTTCCCATTCTGTAACCTTTTAATTCTTTTTATAATGTTATGATTTTTTAATTTTTGTAGAATCTTGATTTTTTTTCCCTTTTGTTGCTTGTTCTTTTGGTAGCATATTCAAGAAATAATTTCCAAATCCAGCATCATGGAGCTATCCCAGTGTTTCTTCTAAGAGTTTTGTGGTTTCTGCTTTTAAGTTTAGGTCTTTGATCCATTTGAGGTAATGTTTGTGAATTGTTATAAGGTAAGGATTCGGTTTCATTCTGTTGATTATAGGTAATCTAGCTTTTTCAGCACCATTTGTTGAAAAGGCTGTCCTTTTCCTTATTGAATGCTTCCGACACCCCTGTTGAAAATTAATTGACCATATATGTAAAGATTTATTTCTGAGCTCTCTGCTGTATTCCACTGGACATTATACACTCAGTTTTGCTATGAAGCATGTATATTTTACATACATCCAGCACATATGCTTATTTTACTACTGGTCTTTCTTGTTTTAATCAGGAGTGATCATTTAGGTAGGAAATTCCATTTTATCATTAAATATGTTGTTTTGACTCAACATATAATATGGCGAATTTCTTCAATAGATTCTCTAATGTTTGTTCCATGGTTATATTTCTGGAAAATGCTATTTGTTTATAGATGCTTGAAATATATATAGTGGCAAACAAAGTGTTTGTTAATATTTATTATATTTGTTTAAATGAGACCTGAATTTTTTTCCTTTTCATGATGTAATCCTTAGGTTAGTGTTATACTTGCTTCATAAAAAGGGTTTGCAAGATTTCCTTCCTCTGTACTCTAGTATGGTGTAAATATCATCTGAATTATCTATCATTTGGATCTGAAAGAATTTTATCTATGAACTTAATAGCTTAGTATGTTTTTTGATTTTAGCTTTTTGAGAAAATCTTTTCAATTTCTTCCATGGTCTTGGTATATTTTAGTTGTATCAGAAAGAAATTTCAAAACTTGTATCATTTGAGCCAAGAGAAGGTAGGAGAATTGCTTGAACTCAGGAATTTGAGGCCATCCTGTGCAACATGGTGAAACCCGTATTTAAAAAAAATATAAATAAATAAATAAACTTGTATTCTTCAAAGGGTGAGAAATAGGATGTTTAGATCTTAAATGTAATTCTTACATAGTTAAACTTCCCTTTCTCTTGGTAATGTTTTTCTTTGATATTTTATTGTTTAAAATAAAATTTTCAAATCTCAACTATGAAATGTTGGCATGCCAAAAAGTACATAAAATGACATTTTGGTTAATTTTTCTTAATCTCATTAAGATTATAGTGTAGAGAGTTTTATGATCCTACCTCTCTGTCAGTGTTATTTGCTAAGATTCTGTTTTTAAGAAACTGATCTCAGTGGCTTAGGGATATACCTCAGTAGTTGAGTGCCTGTCTAGAATGCATGAGGCCCTAGGTTTGATCCCCAGTACTGCAAAACAAATAAAGAAACCAGATCTGTAGTAAGTATTTAGCATTTGGCTTTAGCCAACACTCAATAAAGTAAAGTAACTCTGAACTAAACTATATGAATTGTTTGCTATTGAAATTGTATTAAAATATCTAGCCTTTTCCTTCATTTCTGAAAGAAGCTTGGTTGGGGAAGACTTTATCAAAGGGATAGATGATGTTCCTCAAATAGTAATAGATGAAAAAGAGAACTTTCGGTTTTACCAGTCTGATCAGAAACTCATTTCCTGACTGAAAGTCACTCTTGATACAGCTGTTTGGGTTTCCTGTGCCCTTTCTGAAGAGCTTACTGTTGCAATTTGTTTAAGTAGCAGCAATTGCTGAAACATTTTGGGGTGGGAGACTTCTTCATGAAATGGAAGCAAGTCTGAAGATGTGACCTGTGTGAGCCTGTTAGATGGCATTTCAGGGACCTAAATTGTTATTTTATGGAGCTGGCTTCTGACAGTTGAATAAATGCATAGAAATTTATTACTATGCAAGATCACTTTGGGCTGGCGTTATAACTCAGTGGTGGAGTGCTTGCCTAGCACATGTGAGGCACCAGGTTTGATCCTTAGCACCACATAAAAATAATAAATAAAATAAAGGTATTGTGTCCTTCTATAACTAAAAATAAATAAATAAAATCACCTTTACTGTTTCTTTTATTCATTATCTGACAACAATAGAGAGGATTTTATAATTCTAGAGTTGAGCCATCCTTACCAAAGTAATATTGTTTCTGGTTGCTAAAGGAATATATTCAGCTATATTGAAGAAAAAACATTAATCCATGACAAAACTGTTAATATTTTATTCAGTGGTTTTAAATAGTTTAAAATTGCCAGAAACTCAAAAATTCTACTTACTGACCTCTAATAGTTAATGTGTTCCCTTGGTTCAAAATAAATGTTATGTAGTGAAGGACTTTTCCTCTTCTCCTGTAACCCATAATACTCAGTTCCTTTCCTTTACCTAAAACATTTTACTGGTAACAAGACTAATCTGTTCTCTTTCATCACTTTCCCATACCTTTGCCCCTCAGTTATCATTAGGTAAAATTGTGAAATAGGTCATATTTATTTGGGATAACCTTCTTTCTTAGATTTTTGACCTTTCTTGTCTGGTACATTAGTTCTCAACTAGTTATATCTCATAACCCATTAATGTTAAAAATCCTGTGATATAGTATTAAACAGCACTTACTCCACTTGAATCACAGTGTGGAATATGATATGTCAAGAAATTTGTAATGTTTTGAACAACCCACAATAAAAAATTAAAAAAAAAAAAGAATTAAGATCACAGAATTAAGATCACAGTTTAGAATTAGGTTATAGTTTAGGATATTTTCTGAAAATGGAGTTGACCTCTTAAGGTGTTAGTAACTTCTGTAAATGAATGATTGATATGGGAGCTATCTTCTTGGGAAATAGTATAAATGATCTTTTCTCTGTGTTGGTATTCTCAAAGCATTTGAGGGATAACTCCAATGCCTATTGCAATGAGAATTACACTAAATAATCCATGTTAAACATCTATAATGGTAATAGACACTGATAAATTTCAGTCACCTTTTTATTGTAATCTATAATATTTTACTGTTAGAAAGTTTAACCTTAATAATATTGCATTAAGTAGATAGGAAAAGTCATTATTTCTAGTATTAAAAATTGATAATATAATTCAAACATTAAGTTTAGACTGGGAGATAGTAGTATAGAAATGTTATAGGTAACTTCAGAGCATGAAAGGGCTCTGAAATTTGGTAATTTTTGTATTTGTTTAGCATTCAGTTATTACTGGTTTCATTTTGGAGTATCATTGCTTTTAAGAGATGGTAATTATTTTATAAGTTGCCCACAAGTTGTATGTAAAACTGATGGCTTTTTATTAAGAGCTTACATATTATGTAGATCCTCAAGTGCAGTGTCAGCAGTAATTTTTCCCATATATAATAAATTTTTAAAAGAAATATATACTTACTGTGATAATTATTACCACTGTCTGTCTTTCAAATAGAGGTTGTTATTTTATATAAATTTTATTTTATGTATTTTATGTAAATTTTATTTTACATAAATTTTCCTAACTTATATTACACCAAGTCTTCTCATATATTAAGGAAGGTATTTTAATTTTTTATTTTTAATATAATTAATAAATTATCTTACCACTTTATGGCATTATTTGGGATTTAGTGTTTTTTATATATATATGAGTGGAGTACCTATTAAGGATTAAGTAATTGAAAATGATGTTATAATTAAGTGATTCTATTTTATCATAGAGCTTACCTTTTTAAAAAAGTTGTATTCCATTTATAATCAGCTTATTTGGTTTATATTTATTCTTTCTCTGTTTATTCTATAGTAACTTTTTAATGTAAAGATGCCTGTTAGTTTTCCAAAAAGATAGTAATGCTAATACTCTCTTTGTCAGGTACAGGAAGAATAGAACAATCAGCCCTCTATCTGGCTAGAATATTTGTTATCTAAGTCATCTATACTATCATTGCTTCTGAAGGAGTTACGTTCATGTTTTTGTCCATTATATTTAGTAGAAATACCATTTTGTATTTAGTTTGTCTCTTCTCTTTAAAAACACCAATATGGAAATCTTCAGTTTTCTTTGGTTTGGTAACTTTAATTTATTAATGGTATTGATGTGAGGATATCATATTTTTTAAACAAGATAACTTAGACTTCCTGAATCAGTTATGACTAATTCAGAATGTGACAATGTTTTAAACATTTTTTCCCCAGGATTTTGCTGTGTAGAGGATTTTAGTATAGCTTCCTAACCAGTACATACTAAAAATTTGAATTATATTGTAGTTGCTTGAGGTTAAGGAATAAAGACCAAATTCTTTTATTTTTTTATATTTTGTTTGTTTGTTTTTAAAGACACCTAGCTGTTGGGCAGAAGAAGGAGCAGAAAAGAGATCACATCAGCGTTCTGCATCATGGGGGAGTGCTGATCAACTAAAAGAGGTAAGTTATTTCTGTTTTTTGTCTATAACCTATTTTTTCCTAGCAGATTATTTCACTGTTTTTGAATATAATGGTACTTCATTTATTTATCCTAACATTACCTCATTCAGACTTTAAGGGTTGAATTTGTGTTTTGTTGGACAAGAGTTTCCTTTAGTACCCTTTATGTCCTTTATAAATATTTGTTCTGTATCCAGTTGGTATAGCTGTTCTAGAATGAAGTCTGATTTTATCTAATAATATTATGTTTTGTTCATTTAGGTATTTTTTGTTCCTCCTTTACCTGCTTGTTTTTAAATTATGGCAACCAGAGATAGAGATCATAGGTTTGTACAGTGATGGATAGTGTTTATTGTTTCTGATACATTTTTTTTTAATGACATCTAGCATACTGTTTCCCTTTGGGACCTAATAGTACAGTAGAAACCATATCTTTTTTTTAATTGGATTTAAAAAAACATTTTTTTAAATTGTAGATGGACACAACACCTTTATTTTATTTATTCATTTTTATGTGGTGCTGAGGATCGAAACTGGTGTCTCATGCATGCTAGGCAAGCACTCTACCACTGAGCCCTTCATTGGATCATTTTAGTTATACATGACAGTAAAATCCATTTTGACATAATTATACAAGCATGGAATATATCTTGTTCTAATTCAGACCCCAGTACCTCTCCTTCCCCGTTTCTCTTCCCTCCCCTCCTCTTTTCCCTCTGTTGCTCTTTATTCCATTTACCCAGTTATTTTTTTTATTAATTTTTTGTGAATGTATATGATGGTGAGATTCACTGTGGTATATTCATATCTTTTAGAATTATTTCTTATTATTCATTCCCTTATTATAAACAACCACAGATACAACCATGTATCTTTAATCTTATCTATCTACATTCTTATCTGTTTGTTTTTATTAAATTACAGAAACTTGGTGTGGAAATGTCATCTGTTCATCTCCTCTGTAAACACCCTTTTAAAAGATGGTTATCTAATATTTCTTAATGATCATTCTCAGCAAGGGGAACTCATTACTTTAAGAGAACCAGTTCAATTGTTTTAACTTATCTTGTTAAATGTGTTCTTTTATATGTTGCATGAGATATTATACTCTACCCTTTTGGATTCGTAGGAAATCCATTTTAACTATTTGAAAGGCTAGCAATAATTCATTTTTTTTCCTTTAGGGTAAACATTGACATTACTATTGAATTTTTTTCATATTCATAGTTTCCAGATTTTTTATCATTTTCATATACCATAGGTTATCATTATCCATATCCCTCATATACTGTGGCATCTATATAATGTCTAGCAGCATGATTTTTTTTTTTTTTTTTTTTGTACCAGGGATTGAACCCAGGGGAACTTAACCACTGAGCCACATCTCCAGCCCTTTCTATTTTTTATTTTGAGACAGGATCTCACTGAGTTGCATGGGGCCTTACTGAGTTGCTGAGGGTGGTTTTGAATGTGTGATTTTCCTGCTTCAGTCTCCTGAGCTACTGGGATTAAAGGCATGCTCCACTGTGTCCCGCTATTAGCATGATTTTTGCCTGTGATTTTATTACATCTCTTTAGTAGCCTTTTGATGTTATGGATGTAAATCTGGATCTCCCATCTACCTGACACAGAAACACAATATGCACAAAATCAACAACAAAAAGGAAGCTGAGTCTAATATATCAAGACTAAAATAGTGCTACAAATTCATGCATAGACTATGAGTAAGACAACCATAAATGCACGTATAACTACCAAAACAGGTATTTCAATGCTCTGGAAATTAATCAAAATAAATTGAGAAACTTTAAAACAAACAAAGAAACCCACTGAACTTAAAGTAAGAATAGTACAAGCTTGTAGTATTCTAGTATTCTTGTCTAGTGCTACTTCTCTTCCATTCTTTCTCATCCCTAGCTCTATTGGTGACATTTCAACCAGAATGGGGTAGGCCTTGAAAACCAGCAGATTTATTGCCCTTACTGGAAAGAGATCAGTTGATATGGAGCCTTGTCAGTTAGAATATGGATCTTTGTGGCAAGGAACAGGGAGGGCCAATTTATGAACTAGTTTGAGGTTGTAGTCCAATTTGGAGCACGAAACAATCTTACGTACTAGTGGAATTTAATAGTTTTGAGAGATAAGATAGTCAGAGACTTGATAAATTCCCCATATGTCCTATGTTGACTAGGGATAATGGATATGCACAGCAAATAACAAAGTGGGCCCAAACCACCCATGCATCCCTGCTCAGTAAAGCCTAAGAATAGGTGCAAACCAAATTCAAGTGGTCCAGTGGAAATGAAAACCAGGTAAGATTCTAAAAGTCCAGAATTTCAAATGTACTACTCTGTCCAGAGATAAGTCCTATCAGTGGAAGAGGAAATTTTACTGGCTTGAGATAGTTTTTAAGAATATATGATAAATATTTTGCTAAACACTGAGGCAAACCAACGCTGGAGAACAGCTTTAAAGGGTATAAAAAAGCCATGCTAAAAATAATGGAGTAGGGACATTAGTGACCTATGTTACAAGGGAAACAGACCTTTAGGCCATCAAGTTACTGAAGCAACAAACAGATGTGACAGTAGCTTTCAGAGGGAAATATCAATACCAGGAATTGCTGTATTTTACTATCTCAATTGTTCAACATTCAACCAAAGATTTAGATATATGCAAAAAAACAAATATATGGCACATACTCAGGAAAAAAAAAGGTCAGTAGAAATTTTATCTTAAGTGTCTCTGTATATTGGATTTAGCAGACAAAGGCATCAAAACAGCTATAAGATTTTCAAAGAACTATAGGAAACCATGATTAAAGGAAAGTAAGACTGGTAGGACTGCAGACACTCACTGCATGAAGAGTTTCTACAAAGAGTTATTATAAGAAAGAGGCAAAGATATTCTAGGCTTAAAAAGTATAGTAACTAAAATTAAAATTTTACCAAATAGACTTAACCACAGATTTGAGATGACAGACAAAATTAGTAAATATGCCAGTAACTCAGTAGAATTTGTATCCCCTGAGGAAAGGGAACAGATAGGGGGGAAAAAAAAGAAAGAAAAGTCAAAGAGCCACAGAACCAAGAGAGAAGAGGCAGAGCAGAGCAAAAATAAATAAATAAATAAAAGTGAAAGAAATAACAGCAGAAAAGTTTCCAGATTTGGTGAAGAACAAACTGCAATGTTAAGAAGCTAAACTAACATAAAACACAGATACATCATAGGTAAACTGTTGAAAACCAAAAGTAAATATAAAATCTCAAAAGATGGAAAAAGAAAATGAGTCATCATACATGGAGAACTAATAATACCTTTAATAACTAACTAACTTTTTATCAGAAATTATGGAGACCACCAGGTATGACATATTCCAAGTGCTGAAAGAAAAAAAAATCTGTTAATCAACTATTCTTTATCCAGTAAAACTAGTATTCTAAAATGAGGATGAAAAAAAAAATTCCCATTCCCATATGAACAAAAGATTGAGAGAATTTATTGCTACATGTTGTCTGTAAGAGACACACCTTCAATTCAAACACAGAGAGTGAAAGTGAAAGGATGGAAAACGATATACAAAGAAAGCAGTAGTGATAAGAGAACTGGAGTGGGCATATTAATACCATACAAAATAGACTTTACAACAAGAAGTATTTCTGAAGACAAGTAGGGACATTTCATTATAGTAAAAAGGTCAGTGTGAAAGGAAATGTTACAGTTATAAATATGTATGACTCTAACAATAGCATTCCAAAATGCATGAAACAAAAACTGTAAGAGGAGAAATAATGGTCTTACCAATAGTGACTAGGGATTTCAGCATCCTATTCTCAATACTTGATTTAACAATGAAGTAGACAAAGAATTAACAAGGTGATAGAAAATAACTTAAAAGTATTAATTTTAAAAGAATTAAAATGATACATTGAAGACTTCACCAACATTACCAACTAACTTGATCTATTTTAATTGCTATGTATAGAAAACACCATCCAGTTACTGTGGAAAATATCTGTTAAGTATATGTGAAATGTTCTTTAGGTTAGACCATATTCTGGACCATAAAACAAGCTTCAATAGATTTCAAAATATTGAAATCATATAACAGTAAATTTTGTTTTTTAAAATATTTTAATATAAAGGAAAGACTATAAATTATTGCTTTCCTTAGGTGCTTAACTTTCTAACATGTTGTTTCTCCTTTATTATTTGCCATAGGTAAAAGTTATTGCCCTCAATAGTCTGTATACCTTAAATATTTAGGCTTTATTAGTAATTGTCTAGTGTGCTTTTTATTGCCATGGTTATTTAAGTATTTAGAGAACTTAATAATACATTTTATTTTGAATAGCTCTGTATGAGAAAATCAATATATTTCATAGACTTCATGTTTTTTAAAATTACGGTAGGAGAAATAATTATATTTTCTCTAGACCTTCAAGAAAGCAATCTGAAGATTTTATTGTTCAAAGGAATTTTGTGAGAAACTTTATACATACATGTGTTCTTCATCTAAGAAAATCTCTAAATTAAGTGGAGTCACAAAAATCCTTTTATTATCTCTCTCTTCCAGTAATGGGGATTGAACACAGTGCACTTTACCACTGAACTGTATCCCCAGCCCTTTATATTTTTGAGATAGGGTCCTACTAAATCTCTGAGACTGAACCTTGAATTTGTGATCCTCCTGCCTCAGCCTCCTGAGTCACTGAGATTATAGGCATGTGCTACCATGCTTGGCCTTTCAGTATCTTTTAAAAGGTCAATAAATAGGAACAATTTTTAAGATTATACAAACTGCTTATTGGGGAAAAAAAAAGAAAGAAACTTATCAGTAGATCACATACAGTAAGTTAATTGCCTTATCAAATTTTTATTCATTTTAATTTTAATTTTATAGCTTGTAGTATCTCCAACATTAAAAAAGGAAATTAGTTTGTGAAGTGGTTGAGATCATAAGCCAAATATACTATTACTCGTACATATTAGCAGTTAAACATTAATACAGTATTACTTTCAGCAACATTGTCAGGTAATTAAAAGAGGTTATAAATTGAAGGATAAATTACTGGATTTACTATTTATTTTCTCTCTCACATTGGGATAGGTCCTTTCTTTTCAAGTATTTCCTCATCTGTAAAATGGTTATAATAAATACAATGGGGCTAGGATTGTGGCTCAAGTGGTAGAGTGCTTACCTAGCACGTGAAGACATTGTGTCCACTTAAAACTAAAAAATAAATAAATAAATACAGTGAATCAAGTAGATTTGTGAGCAAAGTGTAAAAGTTAACCTGTTTTTGTTAAAATGCCTCTATTGACTTCTATGCCTTAATATTGTTGTTAAAACTTACTTTATATGTATAAAAATTCTCCCAAAGCTAGCAATATGTGTTGGAGTTAGTCTTTGTGTGTGGGATATCTCTGTTTCTGGACTAACTACCTGGTTTATGTGGAGTCTGCAAGAGATTAAAGGAATATGAATGGGAAAAGAAGAACTCAAAACTATCCCTATTTGCCCATGCTATAACTCTATATTTAGAAAACCCAAAAAAACTAACAGAAAACTTACAGAAATCATAAACGAATTCAGCCAAGTAGTGAGATATAAAATTAACACCTATGAATCAATTACATTCCTATACATCAGTGGTGAATCAGCTGAAAGAGAAATTAATAAAACTGTCCCATTCACAATAGCCTCAAAAAAGAAAAAAAAAAAAAAACCCTTGGGAATCAATTTAACAAAAGAGGTGAAAAACTTCTACAATGAAAACTATAGAACACTAAAGAAAGAAATTGAAGAAGACTTTAGAAGATGGAAAGATTTCTCATGTTTTTGGAATACTACCAAAAGCACTGTACAGATTTAATTCTACTCCTATTAAAATTATAAGACATTCTTCATAGAAATAGAAAAAGCAGTTATGAAATTCATTTGGAAAAATAAGAGGCCCAGATTAGCCAAAGCAATCTTAAGCAAGAAAAGTGAAGCAGGAGGCATCACAATATGAGACCTTAAATTATATTACAAAGCTGTAATAACAAAAACAGCAGGATGTTGGCACCAAAACAGACATGAAGACCAATGGAATGGGCCAGAAGACACAAAGACAAACATATATATGGTTATCTCATTCTAGACAAAGGTGCCATAAACATACATTGGAGAAAAGATAGCCTCTTCAAACAATGTGCTGGGATATTGGAAACCTATATGTAGTAGAATAAAATTTAATCCCTATCTCCCACCCTGCACAAAAAAAGTGGATCAAGGACCTAGGCATTAGACCAGAGACCCTGCATCTGCTAGAAGAAAAAGTAGACCCAAATATCCTCATGTCAGCTTAGGAACTGACTTCTTTAACAAAATTCCTAAAAGGCGAGAAGGTAAGAAATAAAATCAAGAATCCATAAATGGGACAATATCAAACTAAAAAGCATCTTGACAGCAGAAGAATCAAGAAGGTGATAATCTCCAGAATATACAAAGACCTCAAGAAACTTAACACCAAAAAACATAACCTGATCAATAAATGGGCAAAAGAACTGATAAGGCACTTCACAATAGAAGAAATATAAATGGCCAACAGATACATGAAAAACTATTCAACATCTTCAGCAATAGAGAAATGCAAAAATAAAACTATACTGAGATTCACTCTCACTCCAGCAGAATGGCCATTATCAAGAATGCAAGTAACAATGTTGGTGGGGATGTCGGGGAAAAGGCACACTAATACATTACTGGTGAGACTCCAAGTTGGTGCAACCACTAAGGAAAGCAGTATGGAGGTTCCCTAAGAAACTTGGGATGGAACCACCATTTGACCCAGTTATTCCACTCCTCAGTCTTTACCCAAAAGATTTTTAATCAGCATTCTACAGTGACACAGCCACATCAATGTTTATAGTAGCTTAATTCGCGATAGCAAAGCTATGGAACCAACCTAGGTGCCCTTTGACAGATGAATAGATAAAAGAAAGTGTAGTATATAGACACAATGGAATATTACTCAGCCATAAAGGAAAATGAAATTATGGCATTTGCTGGTAAATGGATGAAACTGGAGACTATCATACTAAGTGAAATAAGCCAATCCTCCCAAAAACAAAGGCTGAATATTCTCTTTGATATATGAATGCTAACCCACAACAAGGGAGGGGAAGATTAGAAGTTCATTAGGCTAGACAAAGGGGAACGAAGGGAAGGGGGACTGTGATTAGGAATGACAGTAGAATGATTTGGACATAACTTTCCTGTGTTCACATATGAATACATGACCAGGGAAATTCCATATTATGTATAACCTCCTAATTAGAATAAGTTATCCATGTATGTATAATATGTCAAAATACACTTTACTATAGTATATATCTAAAAATAACAAATAAAAAGATTAATTTTTAAGATTGTTTATTTTTAAAGACTATTTTAAAAACAAATAATTACAGATTGCTTTGATTTATCTCTAGGCATTCTGGGTTCTTCTATACAAGCTCTTACATTTTCAAAATACTATTGAAACATTAATATCCAGAAAGCACTTAATTTCATATCTCTATCCTAATGAAATAATTTATGCAATATTAAATTCTATTAACTTTTTATCATAGAGACTAGTTTATCTTGATTTATAATAATTACTAATTTTTAAGAATTTTTAAAAAATTATTTTAAATTATAAAAATAATATTTTATTCAAATGGAGCACAACTTTTCATTTCTCTGGTTGTACATGGTATAGAGTCTCACCATTTGTGCAATCTTTTTTTTTTTTTGAAGATTGAGCCACATCCCCAGCCCCATTTGTGCAGTCATACGGATTCATAGGGTAATAATGTCCATCTCATTCCAACATCTTTCTCCACCTCACCCTTTCCTCTCCCCTCCCTCCCCACTGCTCAATCTGAAGTTCCTCCATTCTTCCCTTGCTCCCCCACCCAATTATGGATTAGCATTCACTTATCAGCGAAAATATTTGGCCTTTGTTTTTTGGGGATTGGCTTACTTGCCTTAGCATAACATTCTCCAACTCTGTCCATTTACTTGTAGATGCCATAATTCCATTCTTTTTTAAGGCTGAGTAATATTCCATTGTGTATATATACCGAAGTTTCTTTATCCATTCATCTGTTGAAGGGGTGTCTAAGTAGTTTCCACAGTGTAGCTACTGTGAATTGAATGATTACTAACTTTGATCTCTTTTTTGTGAAAATTAATATTCTCTATAAAAAAACTATTTCAACAAAATAGAGGGAATACAAATATTAACACAAATTTATTTGTATATCTTTTAAATGACATTGTATGATAGATTCATAAGCTAAAAGGGATTTTTAAAAAATTAAAAAGGATCTAATGATCTTAATATAAAAGAAGTCCTGAAAACTATTACTTTGTTTGGGTGCTTAATTTTGTAGCATATTGTTTCCTGTCTACTCTTCGCCACAGGTAAAAAATAGCTTTTTAAACAACCCAAATACTTTTTTTTTTTTTCATGGCAAAGGAAGCTCTTTGATGTATTATTTTCTTCAAAGAAACAGTGTAAATTATCCAACATACCTAATAGCTCCTGAATACCAAGGAAATTCTACCACTACTGAACATACAGTTGACTGCAGTATAAAACAAACAATGGCCAGGGCTTCTGGTTAAGACGACAACCCAAATAATTTTCCCTTTGAGCATTTATAGTCTTTAATCATAATTGTCTATTGTGCTTTTTATTGCTGTGGTTATTTAAGATAAGTATTTAGAGAATTTCATAATATACTGTGTTTTTTTGCTGTATCTCCCTGAGAAAAATGTATGTATTTTACAGATTTTATTTTGTGTTTACCTTTAACCTTGTAGGTTACTTTGTAGGATAACATAAAACTGGGCTCACCATAGATGTTCAAGGAATATTTGTTGATTGATTAATATTGTCATCTTTTATACAAGGAAAATAATACTGGTATGAAATTACTTCCAAAAATTACTAATGGTTTCTATATTAGTCTTTTTCTCTCTTTTTTGCTCCTCTTTTTTTTTTGTTTTTTAAATTTAATTCTTATATACATGACAATAGTGGAGTGCATTACATTCATAATTATCCATTCACAGCACAATTTTTGTAACTCTGTATATAAAGTATGTTCACACCAAATTATGCCATTATACATGAGATCTCTTATTTTTTGCATACAATTTTTAATACATCTTTATACCATCATTTATCATATCTCTGTTTGTATATAAGGTATGTTGACACCAAATTCACATCTTCATACTTGTATATTGTATAATGATGAGGGTCTCTTTCCACCATCCATGCTATTCTCCTTCTCCCTCCCTTTCCCTCCAACCCCTGTTGCCTATCTAGAGGTAATTTTCCTCCCATGCTCTCCCTCCCTACTCCATTTTGAGTCACCCCCCTTATATCAGAGAAGACATTCAACTTTTTTTTTTTTTTTTGGATTTGGCTAACTTCACCTAGTGTAATCTGCTCCAATGCCATCCGTTTCCCTGCAAATGCCACGATTTTATTCTTTTTTAGTGCTGAGTAATATTCCATTGTGTATAAATGCCATATTTTTTTTTTTTATCCATTCATCCACTGAAGGACATCTAGGTTGGCTTCACAGTTTATCTATTGTAAATTGTGCTGCTATAAACATTGATGTGGCTGTTTCCCTGTAGTATGGTCCTTTGGGTATAGTCTGAGAAGAGGAATAGCTGGGTCAAATGGTAGTTCCATTCCGAGCTTTCCAAGGAATCTCCATATTGCTTTCCAAACTGGCTACACTAATTTGCAGTCCCACCAGCAATGTATGAGTGTACCTTTTTCCCCACATCTTCACCAATTCTTGTTGTTTGTCTTCATAATGGCTGCCATTCTTACTGGAGTGAGATGGTATCTTAGAGTAGTTTTGATTTGCATTTCTCTGATTGCTAGAGATGATGAGCATTTTTTTGTATATTTGTTGATTGATTGTATATCCTCTTCTGAGAAGTATCTGTTCAGGTCCTTTGCCCATTTATTGATTGGATTATTTGGCTTTTTTTTGGTGCTAATCTTGTTGAGCTCCTTATATACCCTAGAGATTAGTGCTCTATCTGATGTTTGAGGGGTAAAAGTTTGTTCCCAGGATGTAGGCTTCCTGTTCACCTCACAGATTATTTCTTTTGCTGAGAAAAAACTATTTCGTTTGAATTCATCCCATTTATTGATTCTTGGTTTTAATTCTTGTGCTATAGGCGTCTTATGTGCCTAGCCCCACATGATGAAGATTAGGGCCTACTTTTTCTTCTATTAGACACAGAGTTCCTGGTTTAATTCCTAGATCCTTGATCTATTTTGAGTTAACTTTTGTGCATGGTGAGAGAGAGAGATTTAATTTCATTTTGTTGCATATGGATTTCCAGTTTTCCCAGCACCATTTGTTGAAGATGCTATCCTTTCTCCAGTGCATGATTTTGGCACCTTTGTCTAATATAAGATAGTTGTCTATTTGTGGGTTAGTCTCTGTGTCCTTTATTCTGTACCATTGGTCTACCATCCTGTTTTGGTGCCAGTACCGTGCTGTTTTTGTTACTATTGCTCTGTAGTGTAGTTTCAGGTTGAGTATAGTGATACCACCTGTTTCACTCTTCCTGCTTAGAATTGCTTTAGCTGTTCTGGGTCTCTTTAAACAAAATACCTGAATATTGTCTAAAGAAGTTGATTTATCTTACAGTTTTAGAGAAGGAAAGTCTAACCCCATCTGGTTTGGCTTCTGGTGAGGACTCTCTTAGCTGTGTCACATCATGACAGATGGCATTGTGGTGGAAGGATGCATGAGAAAGCGATCACATGGAGATACAGGGCTCAAGAGAGCCAATCTTGGTGTTTAGTAACAACCCTTATGAAAATTACCCAGAATTCCATGAGAAGTATACTAATTCTTTCTGAGGACAGCACCCCTAATGACCTAATCACATTCCACTGGACCTCACCTTTTAAAGGTTCCATATAACCTTCCACTAGGCTTTACCTTTTAAAGGTTCCACTACTTCTTTGCATTGCCACAATGAGGACTAAGCTTCCAACAAACATGAATGCTTGAGAGACATTCTTAAACTATATCCATACCATAGTAATTCCCTTTCCTTTATAATGCTCAGGAATTTACTGTTATTTATACACTGCCTGAAATGTTTAAGCAGTTTAATGATTTCAGGTCATGTTATAGTCAAATTTTTGTTGTTGTTAAACCTAGGAGTGTGACCTTCCCATTTAGGAGAACATATTGTAAATTAGATTTATTTTTAAAAGAATATGACTAAAAAGTAATACAATAGTAAGATACTAAGAAGTTTTTAATACTAAATAGCATCGATACTTCTTAGCACCATTGGGATTCCAATTTTAAAATGTTTAGTAGTTTATAAGTGAAATTCATTTGTTTACATAAGATAGGAACTCAGAAATGAATGTGGTCCCTATTTTAAGAGATCAAGTTTAAGCTCAGTCAATAGGCAACTGAAATATTTCTCACCTTATTTTTACAAAGGAAGCTATTTCTGGCATTATATAGATAAAATCTGAAATAATCCTTGGGAATTGAGTCTACCTATTTACCAATAACAGTATTTAAATTTGTAGAAGTGAAACATTTGTAGCATACATTTCTTATTTTCAATAGCCTTAATTAAAAAAATCTTGCAAGAATAAATCATTGTGGTTAAGTATTATCTCTTGAAACCTTTGAGTAAAAAGTCATTTATCAATTTCCCAAACCTGAAGAAAAATGTGAAAAAATGGGTATTCACTTTTGTTTTCTTACCTCTCCTTCCCTCCCACCAAAGCAGATTGCCAAACTGAGGCAACAGCTTCAACGTAGTAAACAAAGTAGTCGTCACAGTAAGGAAAAGGATCGGCAATCTCCTCTCCATGGCACCCATATAACAATCAGTCACACTCAGGTAAGCAAAATTCTTCTTGTTTGGATTTGAAAAATTCCTTTCAATTCATTGTTAAGGGAGAATTAATAATTTGGGGAGTTAAAAAATACAACGAAACCTTTACTATTGTTTGTTAAATTGCTATAAGATTTTTTAAAAAACTTATTTTTAACCTTTTAATAACAGATATCACAGAATATAGTGGTCTGAAGGAGGATACTGACCTGATGTACTTATTGAACAAGTATGGGCACTTCTTGTTTAATCTTCCTAATAGTTCTTTAACACATGTATTTCTGTATTTTACCTCTATTTTACTTATGAAGGAATTCAAAGAGTTTTTAAGCCCCCCCTCAAAAAAATGTAGTAACAAATATATCCCAAGGAAAAAAAATTTAAGAAAGCTGCTCTAGCTCAAATAAATTTACAAATGTTGATGTAAACCACATTGTCAGTTCATCATTTTCTTGAGAAATTAAAAATACATTGAACAACCCAGAATTTCCACTCTTTGGTATCTATTCACAAGAAATAAAAGCATATATCCACACAAAAACTTGAACATGGATGTTTTGAAGGCATTACTACTAGTAATAAAAACACAGAAACAAATATTCATCACTAGACAATAGATATTCCAGTCAATAAATAATCCATATCCATACAGTATAATACTACTCCGTAGTGAAACAGAAGGGAGAACTGATCCATGTGATGTGATGGTTGAATATCAAAAACATTATGCTGAGTAAAAGAATTTAGGAGCAAAAATCTAAATACTGTATGGTTTGCTATATTCTCAAAAAGACAAAATTATAGAAACAGAGTATTAGAGATGGGAATTAACTGCAGAAAGGTCCTAGGGAATTTGCAGCAGAGGGAGGGATAGAGGTTATAAATGTGGATATATTGATAATGACTATGTTTATCAAAGCTCAACTAATGGCATACTTAAAATGTGGTGATTTTATTATATATTGATAATACCTCATCAAAGGTATAAAGCAAACAGACAAGCCTTAGTCATTTGAAATGAAAATTTATATATGCCTGCCTTTTCTTCATAATCTGATAGAATTGGCATATTATTCAATTTATTTTAAACACTATCTCTAGGAATATAGTACATTTATTTCAGATTAATTGACTTGTTGATTTAGTGAAAAAACTTACACAGTTTCAAATTTACTTAAAAATAATTATTTTGAGATTCAAGAAGGTGGATTAGAGGAAAGCTACATTCCTAGTTGCTCCATGGCTCGTGACTCAAGCAGCAGGAGTACTGTTTCTCAGTGAGGTGGGTGAAGGAGGGATTTCATTAAAACTCAGTATTGGACAGAGTGTCTTAGAGATTCAGAAATTTGGGTATATTAAACAAGAAAGAGACTACCTTGAAGCCAAGCCAGTTGCAGCAGCAATGGTAGTGGCACTAGTTCAGCACAAAGTGGAGGGAAAACACAGAAAGAAAGATAAGGGAAAGATTTAGTATAAAAAAAAAAAAATGAGATCAGACTGCCTTTAACCTGATCCAAAGGCTGCACTATGAACTGGTGCTTGAAAAGTGCCCTGTGTTTCCCAACTGGCCTCAGAGACTGAGCTGGAGCCATTTTGAGGTGGCCACGCTATAGCTCCTGCTGCGGGAGCCAGGAGATCTGAGCTACACTGTCCTAGCAAGTGCCTACCATGTCACCTAGGGTGTATCTAGCAAAAGAAAGCGAAACAGACACAGAGAATATTTTACCCAGGAGAATTCAAGTCAGAAAAGTGAAGGGGAGCCCAACCCTCTTCCTGTTTTGAGTCTGGAAACTGATATGACCTGCTGAAGTGGGTTGGGAATCTGAATAGGCCAGTGTGTACATACTTAGGGACTAAGCCCAGGAAGCCTGGGAAGCATGTGTTCATGGGCAGCAAAGGGATTGAGGATTGGTTCCCACTCCATGAGTAAAATCCTTCAGAGATTTCTGAGTTCCAGACATGCAGCAGAGATTGGCAGCTGCCAGGGGTATGTTGATTTAATTACCCCAGAGCAAACACCACCCAAAAAAGCCCCTGAGGCCTGATTAAACCTAAGCCCTACCTGCTGAAACTCCACTCATAGAATTCTGAGCAGCGATTGAGTACATTTGTCTGGTCTGTGTAGACAAAATTCAATTGACAGTACTTCCCATCCCATCCTACCTCATACTGGGGAGAAGAGAAGCTGCAAGAATTATTTAAACCAGCTTCAGTCTTGGGCCACTCCAAGACTGCTACACAAAAAAGAGGAAGGGGTTAACAATTTCTTAGTATATAGCTCTCAGCCTCTTATTTACCTCAAGTATAAATGGAAAGAAAGACAATCAGGCGTAGAGGGTGACCATCTATTCTCACCAACTATTTTGACCACCTCTGTAGAAATGATGCCTTCCTTTTTCATTAAGAATGTCTTTCTTTCTTTTTTTTTTTTGGTGTGTGTGTGTGTGTGTGTGTGTGTGTGTTTGCTGTGCTGATGGTTAATGGACACATATGCATATTTGTTTCTTTTTTTCCCCATTTTAGTTATTTTTAAATGTAGATATTTTTTCTTGTCGACAGTGCTCCTTGTTCCACACAAAAATTAATGACACTTAATCTTCAGCTATACTTCAGTGCAAAGAATAAGAGACAAAAATCCAATCTAACAACCAAGCCCCCAAGTAGAAAGGATTAGATGTGGCCCCCAGGTCCCTCTAGGGATATCCATTGCTATAGCAAAAACAGAAATAACAGAAAACCTGCAGATACCACACTTATAAGGTGTCCTCAATCTAGATCACTCTAGGAAATTTTAGCAAGGAAAGATTGTATCCTAAAAAGGCTCAAACATAAGAATGGAAGAAAAATCCCTTCTAACAGATGCATAAAATCCACTACAGGAATACAAGAAATATGGAAAAACAAGCTAGTACAACATCTACTAAAATTTATGATTCACAAGTTGATGACCCCAAAAGTATTGAGTGGATGAATTATCAGATAAGGAATTCAAAGGAATTATTATAAAAATACTCAGTGAATTCCAAGAAAACACAGAAAACCAACTGAGTGAATTAGAATATGAATGAGAAATTCAGTGAGAAGATAGAAATATTGAAAAAGAACCAAACAAATCTTAGAAATAGAAGACTCAATAAATCAAAATGTTCATTTGAAAGTCTAATAAAATAGAACATGCTGAAGACAGAATCTCAGAGCTGTAAGACAAAGTGGTCAGCCTTGAACATTCAGATAGCAGTAAAGGAAAAAAATATACATGATCAGAATATACAAGAACTCTGGGACAACATGAAGAGATCACTGGAATTGAGGAGGGCTGTGAGATGTGGGCTAATGGAATGGATAAACTCTATAGGGAAACAGTAACAGAAACTTTTGCAATCCTTCAGAATGAGATGTATATCCAAATAGAGGAGGCATTCAGAACACAATAGAAAAGATCAAAAAAGAACCTCTCCACTTCACTTTTTGAAACTGAAAATTCTTTTGTCTTCCTAACACATTGTCTTTCCTCTTAATTACTGTATTTTTACCATCTTTTAGCACTAATTTGCTCTTATAACTTATGTCCCCACCATTAATGTCTCCATAATATATAACATATTATAATAAAATGCCTATCATACAGAATAAGGATAGAATTTTAAAAGCCTCAAGAGAAAAATGTCAGATGGTTTAGGGGGAAAATTGAAATTTAGTGAGATGACTAGCCAAAATGTAAAGAGAAAAATTTTGTTAGTTTTTTTTGCAGTAGCAATAATGTTAAATATAATGAAAAAATATAAAATTAAACTTAAAAGAAATATGCAGAATATATATATCTTTATTGAGTGCATGAAAAATAAAAGAGAGATATAAATGGGAAGTCTTCACATACTAATGGATGGGAAGATAATATAAAAGACAGAGCTCATGAATGGGCACCAGTTCACAAATGGCAGGAGCATAGCACTGAGTATGGGAAACACTCATGCTGACCAGCAACTGGAAGTCTGCCTCATTACAGATCATATATGTCAATTTTAATCATGTAAGCTGAGATCACACATTGTTTTAACCTTTACCTTGTTAATCTGTCTTATTTCCTTCCCATTTTATGATTTCCTTGATCATGGAAAGGATTCATTGACACTTTTCGGTAACCGTTACAACTATCAGAGATGCTTAATTTTGGAGAATGCCGGCAAAAAACATTTGAAAACCTTTAAGTTGTTAAATGAGTGTTGAGTTTAGCAATATTATTGCTATATTGCTTAATAATCCAGTAGGTATTTTTTTTAGTTATAGATAGACAGAAATACCTTTATTTTTATTTATTTTTATGTGGTGTTGAGGACTGAACCCAGTGCCTCACACATGGTAGGCAAATGCTGTACCAATGAGCCACAATCCCAGCCCCTAGTAGGTTTTCTTAAGTGGTTAACAAAGTGGAAATGAAAAATTATACTAAAAGGTCACTTGTCACTATATAGGAAACATCTTTTAAGCACACAGATCTGTATGGTGGAGACATATTATAACTTACATGATTTCAACTATACTTTTCCCAATAAAACAGAAAAAGGGAAATGAATGAAACTGTGCCAAAGACTATGTCTGTCATCCTATTGAATAAATGTGTACATTATACAGTTATACCTTGACATTTGCATAAAGGGATTTTCAAGGATTATTTTGACTCTTATGTAATTTTTACCTTACTTTAGAACCTAAATTTTTGTACATGTACCTAAATTCTTACTGTTTTTAAAATGTCAAAGTGACACTATTCATGAGTTTTAATTTGAAGGGTTTTTTGTTTGTTTTTTTGGTGGGCCTTGCATATATCTGGCAAGAACTCTACTACTGAGTATATCCATAGCTTTTTGATTTTTTAAGATTTACCATTATTTTTAGTTCTTGATTGCTTTGATTACAAATAATTTGACACTACTTTATCTTTTGTCTCAGGCTACTGGATCAAGGTCAGTTCCTATGCCACTGTCAAATGTATCGGTGCCAAAATCGTCTGTTTCACGTGTGCCCTGCAATGTAGAAGGAATAAGTCCTGAATTGGAAAAAGTATTTATTAAGGAAAACAATGGGAAAGAGGAAGTGTCCAAGGTAAGATTCCATGGGATATTTGAATTCTTTTTTTCTGTAATATTACAAACTATCTCAAAAATACTTTTTTTGGTAGCAGCTGTTCAGAAAAATAATTTACATACCATATAATTTACTCAGTACACAATTCAGTAGTTCATAGAGTTGTGCAAACCATCACCAACATCAGTGCACTTCCATCACCCCAGGAAGAAGCTTCATACTCTTTGGCAGTAACCTCTTATTTGTAACACTCGAGGCTCTAGGTAACCACTAGTCTTCTCCCTATTCTAGATACTTCAGAAAAATAGAATCATATAATATGTAGCCTTTTGTAACTGGCTTTTTTCACTTAGCAAAGCATTTCTAACATTCATCCATGTTTTAGCATATCCAGCATATCTTTTTATTGCCCAACATTACTCATTTGTACAGATTTTATTTATCCAGTCATCAACCCATGTACATTTAAGTTATTTCTGGTTTTTGGCTATTATGAATAATGCTGCTATGAACATTTCTATAGAAATTTTCATGTTAGCATTTTTTTCATTTCTCTTGAGTGTATACCTAGGATTGGAATTGCAAATATGGTAACTTACATTTAGCCTTTTGGAGACCTGCCAGACTTTTTCAAAGTGTCTACATGACATTCCCATCAGCAGTGTATGAGGGTTATTGTTTCTCTACATCCTTGCCAGTGATTGTAATTATCTGTCTTTTTTTATTATAGCCTTTGTAGTAGCATCTCATCATCATATTGAATTGCGTTTCCTAATGGCTAATGATGTTAAGCATATTTTCATGAATTATTGGTGACTTCTATATCTTATTTGGAGAAATTTTTATTTAGACCCTTTTCTCTATTTACAAATTTGGATTCTTTTGTTTATTACTGAGTTGTAAAAGTACTTTATGAAGATCTTTATTTTCCAGAGACAAGCATCTTATCAGATATATCATTTGCAAATACTATGTCCTATATTCCATCACTTGTCTTTTCACTTTCTTTATTATGTTCTTTGAAGAACATTTCTATTTTAATAAAAAGACATTTATTTATTTTTATTATACTTTCAGTATCATAGCTAAGAAACCACTGTTCAATGTTGTAATGATTTACTTTTGTGCTGCCTTCTGACTTTTATGGTTTTAGTTCTCTCTTACATTTAGGACTTGGATCCATTTTGAATTAATCAAAAATACTTTGTAAATTGCCACCTCAATCCCAGAAATGAAATCTGGACACTATTGCCTGTGAACCTTCTATTTGGTCATATTTTAAAAAATGTTTTATTAGTGCATTATGATTTGTACACAATATGGCAATATGGGATTTGTTGTAAATATCCATATATGCACATAGTTTGCTCTGTTTCTTTCTCTAGTACTTCCCCTCCCCCTTTTCTACTCTCTTTCCCTGTTTTCCTTCCTCTACACTTCTGATCTTTCTTCTATTTATTCAAACTTTTTTATTAGTGCATTATAATTATACATAAAAGTGGTATTTATTTTGACAAATGGTCATTTTTATTCCCCAGTTCTTCCCCTTTTTCTTTCTTTTCCCTCCTTCTTGAACTGTACCTCTACTCTACTGATCTCCCTTCTATTTTTGTGAAATCCCCCTTTTTTCTTCCTTTTTTTCTTATGAGCTTCAACATATGAGAGAAAACATTCAGCCCTTGACTTCCTGAGTCTGGTTTATTTTACTTAGCATGATATTCTCCAGTTCCACCCATTTAACAGCAAATGGCAAAACTTCATTCTTCTTTGTGGCTAAATAAAACTCCATTGTGTATATATGCTGCATTTTCTTATTCACTCATCTATTGATAAATGCTTAGTCTGGTTCCATAACTTCTTCCATACTGGTTCCATAACTATTATAAATTGTGCTGTTATAAATATTGGAATGCATGTTATCACTGTGGTGTGCTGATTTCATTTCTTCTAGATAAATACTGAGAAGTGGGATAGCTGGGTCATTTGTGATTCCATTCAGAGTCTTTTGAGGGATATCCATATTAATTTCCAAGGTGGATGTACTAATTTGCAGCTCTACCAAAAATTCTATAGATGTTCCTTTATCTCTACATTCTCGCCAGTATTTTTTATTATTTATACTCTTGAAGGTTATTGAACTAGGATGAGATGAAATCTCAGTATAGTTTAAGTTTGCATTTTCTTGATCACTAATGATGTTGATTATTTTTTCATGTATTTGTTGGCCATTTGCATTTCTCCCTTTGAGAAATGTCTGCTTAGTTCATTTGTACATTTATTGATTGGGTTTTTGGTGTTTTTTGAGTTCTTTATATATTTTGGATATTAATTCTCTGTCAGAAGTGTAACTGGCAAAGATTTTTCTCTCATAGGATCTCTTTTCTCTCTCTTGTTTCCTTTGCTATGCAGAAACTTTATAATATTATGCCATCCCATATATTGCTTATTGATTTTATTTCTTGTGAATTGGTGATGTTATTAAGGAAGTTGATGCCTGTGCCCCTGTGTCAGAATGTTAACCCTGTGTTTTCTTCTATCAGTTGCACAGTTTCCGGTCTAATTCCTAGGTCTAGGTGTTTCATCCACTTTGAATTGACTTTTGTGCTAGGTGATAGATATACATCTAATTTCATTCTTCTATAAATAGTTATCTAGTTTCCCCAGCACCATTTGTTAAGACTGACTTTGGCACCTTTGTCAAAGATAAGATGACCATATCTGTGTGGGTTTATCTCTGTATTCTATGTTAAAATAGTTCTGCTTTCAAATGACTTATATTCTAATTAGGGGTAGCCATTTCAGAATTATTTTGGGATAATCTATTTAGTTGTACTAAAATACTAATTTTTAGAAGCTTTAGATTCATGACTATACCGTAAAATCTTAATAAATCAAAATGTCTGCCTGTAGCTAAAAATGAAAATTGTCACATTAACTATGCCCATATTCCAAGCCTTCATATTTTCTATTGTTATTTTGTATAAATTTATGGATTTCTACAATATGTTTTGTTGTTGTAATTCTACCTGCCAAACAAAACAAAAGTTGGTTAAGTAAATTAATATATTTTATTCAGTTATAGACTAAGAAGTGGAAATACAGAGAAATTGTATTTATCAAATAGGACATGAATGAAAAAAAAAAACTCACATTCTTATACTTTTTTAGCTGCAAATTGGTACATTTTTCTTTAACTGATTGCCCACATTGACACTTTGATTACAGTAACATTTTTTTCTGTCATAATTTGACCAAGTAAATTAATACTTCTTTGTTTAATTCCTAAATTAGAGAGTTTTACTTTATTTACAAAGAGAACTGACATTTAAATAGTTCAATATTCCCCATACAGTGGAGTAGTCATTTTCAGGTTATAACGTTGGCATCATTTTTGTTAAGCAACATTACATCAATAAATTGTTTTTATTTCAGTAGTGTCAGGTTTCAGCCTTCACTTGTTTTTTTTTTTACAGAAAATATTGCTACATTTTGAATCTTGCCTAGTTTTACTTTCTTCCATTTCCTCCCTGACCTTGTTTCTGAAATCTCTGAAATGACCAAGGTCAGAGAAAGAACATTTAGACACTGTAGTGAAAATATATTGTAAGTAAACTAATATTATTTAATAATTTAACATATAGAATTTTACTTTTTGACTGTACTTTGTTAGTATACAAATGAGGAAAATTGAGTGAGATCTATTTTTGTAGTAGAGGAATAGTAGAATAGAAAGAGTTTACTTAGCAGTATAGATGTCACTTAATAGGCTGTGGCAACAGTAGTTCTGAACTTCTTATTTGTAAAAACAAGACATTGGCCTGGCAAGTTTTAAGTGCCTCTAATCCAAAATACATTGTTTTTCTTAAAATACATTTTGGTTTTCTTTTTTATTTCTTCTTTTTACCACTTTAAAACAATGCACTTAGAACTAAGAATTATGATTAGTCATACTTAGTTGGGAACCAAATTAGTAGAATCGTTTTGTGTTAATATCCTTTATTGAATGCTAGCAGAATAAACCTTTCAGAAATCTTGGGTAATTTGCAAAGGAAATAGAAATATGGTTCTATTTTTGGCCTTTAGAAAATTAAAATTAGAATTAGCAAACAGAAAAATTATACCTATGAAGGAGATTTTACTTTTTCTTGCTAGCAGTTTTTTTTTTTTTTTACTGTTCATTAAATTCAGCAATTGTTTATTGAATGTTATGTGCATATACTGGGCATTAGGGTTACAATGTTAAACTCCTCCTGTTTTTGAGGAGTATTGTGGGAAGTGCTAACCTTCAAATACATACAGGGAGCCATAGAATTTTCAAGATAAACAGTGTGATTTGAAAGAAATTTTTGGTTCTATAAAACTAACGTGTTTGGCTGTGGTATCTATTGTCTGAAGAATAAATTAATAGTGGTGGAATACAAAATCAGAAATTCTATCATGTGCTTTCTATATAGAGTATACACTATTGTCCGCATGCTAATAATGTTGTTCTTAACAGCCTTTGGACATACCAGATGGTCGAAGAGCTCCACTCCCGGCTCACTATCGGAGCAGTAGTACTCGCAGCATAGATACTCAGACACCTTCTGTGCAGGAGCGCAGCAGTAGTTGCAGCAGTCATTCACCCTGTGTGTCCCCTTTTTGTCCTCCGGAATCCCAGGATGGTAGCCCTTGTTCAACAGAAGATTTGCTCTATGATCGCGATAAAGGTGAGAGTGGAGTAATCCACTTAGATAGCGGGTTTGTTGTAGAGTCTTGTTCATTATATTGTCTTTGCCTTAGATCACTACATCATTTTTTTTTCTTTTGTTGAATGGTGAGACTATAAAAAATTATTTAATCTAGGTTTGTTTGTTTGTTGGTTTCATACCCCCTTCTTTGTGACTCAGAAACATCTTCCATAAATGTGTCAGAGAAGCACAGCGCATGGTTCAACAGCTAATGAAGCCTTTTCCTGGCATTTTCCAGAGCTAACGATTGTTATGGTAGAGTATATATATAAAATTAGATCTTATAAATAGTGATTTCGGAGGAATACTTCCTAAATTTTTTTTGAGGAAGTATATTTTTAATCACACAAGTAGATAAATTTAATAATTATCTATAGGATACCAGGACATCATCATATTATGATATGTGGATAGATTAACTATTGAGAAGCTCTGGAATTTCTACCTCCTTATCTGGTCCAAACTGTGTTCTTCTATTCTTTTTTTCTTCTCTCAGGTACTTGTCTACCACCTCTTACTTGGTTCTTTCCATTTCTGACTCCCTAAAACCTAACTAGACTACCCAGCTGCCACCTTCTAACTACTTTCAAAGAAACACTGAACTTATTTTTTTTAAAAGAATATTTATTTTTTAGTTGTAGTTGGATACAATATCTTTATTTTATTTATTTATTGTTACATGGTACTGAGGATCGAACCCAGGGCCCCGCACGTACTAGGCAAGCACTCTACCACTGAGCCACAACCCCAGCCCTGAACTTATTTTTTATAATATGTACTGTTTCTCACCATAAAGAAATCAATGGCAACAAAAAAATTAAAATGGAAAATCTAGAATTTACAAAATCCTACAGGAATTTTATGGTCCTTGTTCTAATTTGACCTCCAGTCTCTATGATTTGTTTTTATTTGGAGTACTATTTTATGTGAAGTGCACAGATATTACATGTTCAGCCCAATTAATTTTTATGTATGTGTGCACTCATGAAGAATCAAGGTACAGATGGAGAGAACAGGTTTATAACTCATAAATACTCTCTCCTGGACAGTATCTTTCCCTCTGCACCTGAAAGTAACCACTGTTCTAACTTCTTCCATCAAAATTTTTTTTTTGCCTGTTAACAGATTTCATACAAAAGGAATGGTATGGTATGTATTCTTTTGAGGGCTTATTCTGTTCACTGTACTAACTCCTCTGAGATGTTAAATGGAAGCTACTTGGGACTTTGTGCTTTGCATTTATATCTCAACAGCTTTCTGATTTCTTTCTTTACCCTTTTGTTACTGAAGCTCCGTAGAGCCCCTTCCTCCATTATGAGTGTATTGATGTTATCTCAGACATCTCTTTACTTCAAGTGAGAAGTCTTCATTTCTTAGAATGTTAGACTAGGACATTGTCATTTCACTGCTGTGGTACTCTGATCACTACTTACAACCATTTTACTGTGGATGTTTCACAGGAAAATTAAGAAAAATAACCTTACTTCTGGTAGAAGTGTTTGCTTTGAAGATAAATATAAGTGTTATATAGAGTAAACTGGTTTTAGGCCATGTAGGTGGGAAATGTTGAAAATGGTCTATATGACAGATTCTCAAACTCATACTCTTTTTCATACCAGTAGAAAGGATAAGTACAGTTCAAGTTGGCCTACTTTGCTACTTATTATCATTTATAATTGTGGTAAAATTAGAAGTAGAAATAATGGTGATAGTGAGACTAGACAATTAATTCTGGAGTTTTTGTTTTGTTTTGTTTTTATGCATAATAGTATGGATACTTGAGAGATTCTGAACCAAAAAGGAAATAAGGAAATGTGTTAGGATGGTGATAGATGAGTTTCTTTTTGGTTGATTGGTTGTGGGATTGCCTTTAGAGCCTCCCAGTGACTATGTCCAGAAAGCAAATAAATAAATGGTTTCAGTAGCTCAGAAAAGGTCTTCACTTAGATCTAAGTTTCAAGCAGTACATGTTCTTTAACATCTCTTTTTCCTGAAGATTTTTGTTTTTTTTTAATAAGATGGTATAATTATGTGACCTACCAGGATCTTTTATAAGAGACATTATAACATACAAGTTAAGGACAGCACTGGCTTTGAAACAACACAGGAGTGCATTTGAATTCTGTGAAGTTTTGGGCATAAAACCTACATTAATTCTCAGGGATTCAGTAAATAGTAGCTGCTACTATAAAAATCATCATCATTATTATTACCTATTTATTTCCCTAGTACTTTCAGGAAAAAATAAAAAATACTTACTTTTCCTCTGCAGCTTATCCAAAACTTCTCTCTCTGGTCTACATAGTTCCTGCTAGTTAACTAATGATCTACATCCTGATCATTTCTTAGACAACTTAGACATTTTCCTAAGACTTTGCCCTTTGTATATTTTCCTCAATGTCTATTTATTTGCCCTTAGTGGATACCTTTTTATTCTTCCTTTTTTAAATTTTTTGTTCAGTGTTTAAAATGTGAATGCTGGTTCAGATCATTCCTAAAGCTAAGAGTCGTTTTCCTGATAGTTTAAAGATATTTCTTAGTAAAATAGGGTGATAATACTTATCTCATCATTTTTGGGTTAAATGACATACTATGGCAAAGTATTCAGTGTAATCCTTGGTACACAGTAAACAATAAGGGTGGTGAGTGTTGCTGACACTTTTTTTTAAGTTCTTTAAAAATTATGGAGATAGGTCTCAGAAGAATTTGATATATATATATATATATTTTTTTTTTTTTCCATTTTCTATAAGACAACCTCAGTTTGGGATTTAAAGCCTTATAACATAACATCAGTTTCTTAAGGTATCTTAACTTAGAGGCATTGCTTGTGATTAAGATAAAGTCGATATTACTGTTCCCTAGAAAAATTTATGGCTTACATGTGAAATTTCTAGTTCTTCAGCAAATCAAAGCGAAAATTAAAATAGCATCTTTTGCCTTTATGTATGTATATGTACATATATACATGCCTATGCATTTTAGGATTGGGAGTAGAAATTTATGTTTTTAATCTAAGTTTTTACTTCTAGTTTACTTAAGGAATATGTGTTGAGCATTTTCTGTAGGTCACATACTATACTGAAGAATGAAGAAACAAAGAAGTATAAGTGATTTCAGTCTTTATAAACAAATAATATGCATAATATAATTATGTTTAGGATACTAAAAATCAAAGGAAAGAGTTGTCAATTCCACAATTTTTGGAGCATATATATTTTATCATTTAAACTGTAGAATAGTCTCTGCTTCATGATTTCTCTATGTAAAGTTTAAATTCTGGATTGACGTTTTTGTTTTGGGAGCTTTTAAAATATTAATTCAGTCTTATGATTTGTATTTTTATACTAAATTATAAGTTGTTCTTTTATTTACTTCCAGTAAAGAAAAAGTAGAAGCTATATAACTTTCTTGCTGGTTTTCATCAACTATGAAAACTGAATGAATGGTATAATTTTGTAGTCAACTAGGATCAATTTAGAGTACCTACTTACTCTGCAGTTGCTATAAGAAATTTGTTCTTTGATAGAATGGCTTGTCATACATCCCTAAAAGCTTGGATAGACATCACAGGAGGTGAGAGGGACAGCCATGGTGAATGTATGTTCTAATGAGGAATGTGCTGGTAAGCTGATAATTTTTCTGGTACTCATCTGTTATATGCTTAGACTTTTTCTGACTTTGCTAACATTATTTCTGCCTATTTCTATCATATATTCTCCATGAGTCATGTATAATTTGAGACTAAATAATTTTAGTTGAATAGCACATTGGTTTTTTTCTTTGTATCATTTGCAATGCCAGGACAGAAACACTCTGACTACTAAGAAAGTTATAGATTTTGAGAGATTTATTTCAGGTGGGGATTGTCTTATGGTTTTTTGTTTGTTTTTGCTTTGTTTTTGTAGTTACTGTTGTTGTCATTCTATTTTATTTTTGTTTGTTCTCCTAGGTTTTCCCAGAAACTTAAAGACTGAAAGTAGCCTGGTCACATGTGTATAGTTGCCAGGCTAACCAACCTAATAAGAGTTGTGGTTCCTGTGGCTCTGTGTGAAAAACTCAGGGATCCATAATAAGAGATCTCATCTTTGACATTTTCTGAATGTACCCTAAGAGGTGGCCTTCCTTGTCAAAATGCCCACAGTACAAGGCACACACAAAAAAATTATATAATACTAATGGCAGTGTCATAATTAGTTCTTCTAGCAGCTCTATGGGTGTTATTTGTTGGTAGTCAGATTGGTGCTGGGCAAGCCACAAAATCTAGACTTCAGTACACCACTTATTGTTGATCTTTAGCACAATTCATAGGCAGTTATAAAATTCTACAGTTGTGCAAGATATTTTGGAAACATTGATTATTGTGATCTTGAAGTAAATGGAATCATTTTATTTAGGCCAACTACTGAGAGTTGTATTCTAAGAGTCCATAAATTGATTACTTGAAATTTAAACTGTGTTTTCTTGGAGGAGCAGTGTATGCTATTTGGACAGTTTCCCAAGCCAATGAAAATAACCCTACTTAATGTCATAAATATTATCAAACTTTGAGTGTTAGGAATAGGCGGTCCTTGGTCCCAGGAAAGAAAAAGAATAGGGGTTTTATCTTGTCTTTTCAAGGTCTAGGTCTGATCCCAGGCAGACTTTTGAAATAGCCTATGTTTTAGTCAGATTTTTTACTACTATGACTGAAAGTCCAGACCAGAACAATTTTAGAAGAGAAAAAGTTTATTTGGGTGCTCACAGTTTCAGAGGTCTCAGTTCATAGATAGCTGGCTTCATTTCTCAGGACTTGAGGTGAGGAGGAAGAGTGTGGCAAAGGGAAGTGACTCACACAAAGATCGGGAAACAGAGAAAGAGACTCCACTTGCTAGATACAAAATATATAACCCAAAGTTATGCCCCCCGGGAACTACTTCCTCCAGCCATACTCTACCTACCTTCACTCACTACTCAGTTAATCCCAACAGGGGATTAATCTACTGATTGGGTTATGGTTCTCATGACCCAATCATTTCACCTCTAAGCCTTCTTGCATTGTCTTACACATGAGCTTTTTGGGAACCGACACCTCACATTCCAAACCATAATTGCCCATGCTGGACCTCTTCCTATTCTTTTCTATGTACATTTCAACCCTATTTGTATTTATCTCTAGGGCTTGATTTCTTAGCCTTTTTAAATTTTGCCTTCTGTGTTTTGGCCCTTTGTCTTCTAGATAGCCTAACTAAGAGGTTATGGCATTTTTTGGGGTGTTTTATATTATGAAAACAAATATGATGATGGATACACCTCTTTTAGTGACTGTACTTGAAAAATCACTGTTTTTGAACCTGGATCTGTTTATCAAAAGATTGTCTCATTTTAGTTCTGTGATGCTTATTGTTTATAACATTATAAACTGGAAAGATATTGTTCCAACAAAGGAGTTATTAAATAGGCACTGGGAAAGCCACAAAATCTAGATTTCATCATTGATCTTTGGCACAGTTGATTTTAAGTAGTTGTTTAAAAAATTCTGCAGTTTTGCAAGAGTTTTATTTTTATTAATAGGTTAAAACTGATCTATTCAAGAATTATGTTCTTAATGTCATTTTCCCTATTTTTTTTTCAAGATGACATGTACTAGTACATACATTTCCAGGATCTGACAGCACATGATAAGCATCCAATAAAGGCATGGTTCAACAACTGGACCCATGACAGATAATGTGATAGCTCTATGTGGATGTTATTATTCATAATTCAAAACTACTTAATAAGTATACAACTCAATTCTAGTTGTTATAGATCAGAGTTTAGATTATAAGGAAGCCAATTTTTTTTAACATTCTGCATATATATTTCACTTAATCTTTTGTTACCCGTTTACCAGAAAGTGAACTATAGCAAAAACAGGTAACCTAATATTGCTGATTGCTTCATTCCCAGCAAATACAGGAATGTCTCAATCTTCACTCATCACATGTCCATATTTTAAAATAAAAGGATACATCTTAAGTGACTATGTTGAAAACATCAGTGTCATTTTCTTTCTTTTTTTAATTTTTTTTTTTTAGTTGTAGATGGACACAATACCTTTATTTTAGTTGTTTATTTCTGTGTGGTGCTGGGGATTGAACCCAGTACCTCACACTTGCTAGGCAAGCGCTCTACCACTGAGCCACAATCCCGATCCAGTGTCTTTTTCTTTAAGTTGTTAAATTATGTGTGTTATGCTTTTTGATATTCATGAAGAGTATGAAATTCTTTTTATAAAAACAATAAAGAATAGACAAATATTATGCTATGATATATAGATAAAGATAGGTACTTTTTGGTAGGAAAGAAGCCAAGAATTTTAAAAAATCCAGTTGAAATTAGAAGAAAGGAAATAACTTCACTAAGACCTAATATATATATACACACATACACACACACACACACACACACACACACACACCCCTTAATCATGCCTGGGGAGAAAATAATAACATGTGAACTCAAAGGAAAAGAAAATCTGAAGTTTTTTCTCCATGTTATCTTTTGTGTTCCTCTAAAAAAAATAGGCTCGTAGAGGTGTTTCCTTGTGATACTAATAGGAGGCCAACTCAGTGAAGCTATTTCCCAAGTTGTAGGCCTTTAGTTAGAAGCACAGAGTGTTAGACAGGAAGGAACTTGATCATCTAGCTGTCTCCTCTTATCCTCATCAAGACACTAGGTTTGAGGTAGATCAAAACTTAGAGAAGTAGATAGCATGATGGTAATGACTCATGACTCTGAGACAGTCCTAGGCTGAATGCCTGCTCTGCCACTTACTAATGATGTGTCCTTGGACAAGTTTCTCATCCTCCTTGTATCTCAATGTCCTCCACTGTAAATTGGGGATAGTTACCTCATAAAACTGTTATGAGTAAGTATGCTCAGATGATTTTACTTTTGTTATTTCCTGTTATCACAAACCCATGAGTAGATGATATTTTTATTTAAAGGTTAGTTGCAGCTTAAAGAAATTAATTTTCCTAACTTCTGTGGAGTTCAAATGCTAACAAAGACCTTCTGTAGGAACTTCATATTACATCTTAACTGCCTTTGCCGAAGGAATAGTTTTTATATAACTTTCAGCTGTGAAAGAGCCTGGTGTATAGCCTGGTATGAGATAATAGTAAGAAATTGTATGGTTGGAGCATAGGCATATAAAGGTGGGGAGTAGAAAAAAGTGAGAGTGGAGAGGTAGGCTAGTAGTTCACAATGGGTCTTGTAGAACTTACTAAGAGAAATGAAGAGCCAAGAAAGATCCTTTGTCAGCTAAAGGACATGATCAGTTTAATATTTGAGAACCATAATTCAGGTGGAATTATAGAAGTGGAGTTAAGTTAAATAAAGTTAACTTAAATAAAGATAAAATAAAGAAGAGCAAGATAATGTGCTCTTTTAATAATTTTCAAGCTTTTAAAAATTTATTACACACTCTTGTCATCAGTTTTGACAAGGGTTCTCCTAATATAAGTTCATATATTTCTAAGTTATGTATGTGTAAATTCATTACATAAACTTGCTAGTAAAGTGTACTTGTTCTTTTAAAAATAAAAAACGAATATAAATGGTCTCATCTTTTCTTGCCATGTGTTAGCAGACACTTCATTTAGGAGGCCACAGATGTAGGGCAAAGATGAGGAAAGGTAACAAGGGCAGAGGAATTAGAGGAAGGGGACTGAGAAAGAATCAAAAGCATTTTGTGGCTGTTAAGATATATCAGTTGAGGGAGGAGAAGGAGATGTATATAATGGCAAGGTTCTGACAAACCTTGTGGGAATGGTGGAAAATGATTACCACCATTAGTAAGGTAGAGAATATTGGAGAAAGAATAGGCTATAAGGTGACTGTAAGGGTAAGTTTAAGATTCCTCATTGATGTCTGCTTACATGATTTTACTAGGCTTCCTTAAATTCATTACTTCTCAAGATATAAAATACTTGGTATAATTTGCAATTTATTTTTAGTTTAATTAGTTTTATTGTGATTTATATTTAAAAGAGGCATAATTTTAGTCTATAAATGGGTTGAAGGACTATCTTCAATAAGGTGATTTTCTTTCATTTTTAACTATCATTCCAGAATGAGTCCTTAGCATATCAAGGACCCAGTCAGATTTGGAGATAACAATCAACATTTTTGTTCAGTGTCTTATTATCAGTATGCAAAAACAAAAGAGCAACCATAATTTGCTTAATTTGTGAATTGGTAGCAATTAAATTAATACTAAAAAGAATGACAAGTGATTAAAATATAAAACACCTCCATGATATTTAATTAATGGGCCTAACATTTGAAATGTAATTTGAGTTCCACTAAAAATAACCTGACTTGAAGTTCAAAAAATGTAAGTAGCAAAAGGTTATATATAATGTTGGGTTTTTTCTCCTTACCCTTTGATTAGTGTTGATCTTATAGCGATCTTAGCTATAACTATGTCTCTTTGAAATAATATGCATTCTCATAAAGGGTTAACTTTGAAGTTTTACAAAAAGCTTGGAGACTATTTGTTAAATTCTCTTTACATGTAATATCATGATTTGGTTTTAGAGTTAGCAGAAAATGCAGGCCTTTCGATATAGTTAGTAATGCTACCTGGTTCTGAAAGTTTGTTGCTAAGAAGCCTTATATGATTGTGTGGTTTTCCTGATTTCATTAGCCATCAAACCTCAGTACAGTTGATAATTTCATGTTCTGAAGCAAAATAAGTAATTTTAGCAGCAGAATAGTAATTCTGTTTTGTCCCTACTTATTCAATCATATTTCTAATCTAACTCTGTTAGTTAACTGATACTTTTATTATACTCTTAGTATGTCATTGAGTACAGTGTTGGCTGAACACTATTCTCATTTTCCCCGTCAGTTACCTGGGAAAGCTAGAATAAGAATTCCATACTATTGGTTATTGCTGTATATATTATAAAATTATTTCTCTACATGCTTTAAGGCATTGAATTTAATTTCAGGATGATAGATTTCTATATACTACAGGATGCCATCATAAGCCCACAGAGTCCATGCTAGGCAGTTGCAAACCACAAGAATCTGGTACTCCAAATATTACTTTGCTTTCCTGCCAGAAATAAAATTTTATCTTTGCTTAACTGAATAGAGTGTGCAAATCCATTGAAAATGACTTTTTCTTTTTACCCATTTCTGCCAAGAGAGTGGAATAGGTACTTAATTTCTGAAAGGTTTGCCTTTTTAAATTTGCAAATTTGATAGGATGTATTATTTCTACCAGTACAGTGTTATTGAGAACTTACTGTGTTTTCAGACACTGTTCTTTCTGTACACATTTTTATAGCTAATATATCAGTAGCCATTCCCATTTTTATAGATCAAAAATTTGAGATTATTGTAGATCATGCAGTTACATCTACATAAAAGGTAACCTGATTCCAAACCAGTGTTCTTAATATTCATGGTTGGTTCTCAAAATTTGATTGTATATCAGATGCAATTGGAAACTCCCCTGCAAAAAAAGAAGTATTTCCTCATAATACTAATTAAATTAGAATCTCCTAGGAATGACGGCTGTATATTCTTACTTCTAAAACATCTTGTGTTGTTTTATTTTATTTTTTTTCATTTATCCTGTTACTCTTTTCTATTTATTGACCTTATTTTCAGTCTTTTTTTTTTAATTTTTTATTGTTGGTTGTTCAAAACATTACAAATTTCTTGACATATCATATTCCACACTTTGATTCAAGTGGGTTATGAACTCCCACCTTCACCCCATACACAGATTGCAGAATCACATCAATTACACATCCATTGATTTACAAATTGCCATACTAGTGTCTGTTGTGCTCCGCTGCCTTTCCCATCATCCACCCTCCCCCCTCCCCACCTCTCCCCTCCCCTCCCCTCCTCTCTCTCTACCCCCTCCACTGTATAACCCTGAGGGTCTCCTTCCATTACCGTGCAATTTCCCTTCTCTCTCCCTTTCCCTCCCACCTCTCATCCCTGTTAAATGTTAATCTTCTTCTCCTGTTCTTCGTCCCTACTCTGTTCTTAGTTACTTTCCTTATATCAAAGAAGACATTTGGCATTTGTTTTTTAGGGATTGGCTAGCTTCACTTAGCATAATCTGCTCTAATGCCATCCATTTCCCTGCAAATTCTATGATTTTGTCATTTTTTAATGCAGAGTAATACTCCATTGTGTATAAATGCCACATTTTTTTATCCATTCGTCTATTGAAGGGCATCTAGGTTGGTTCCACAGTCTTGCTATTGTGAATTGTGCTGCTATGAACATCGATGTAGCAGTGTCCCTGTAGCATGCTCTTTTTAGGTCTTTAGGGAATAGACCGAGAAGGGGAATAGCTTGGTCAAATGGTGGCTCCATTCCCAGCTTTCCAAGAAATCTCCATACTGCTTTCCAAATTGGCTGCACCAATCTGCAGTCCCACCAGCAATGTACAAGTGTACCCTTTTCCCCACATCAATTTGGGTTACAAATCACCATTGTATAATTATACTTGCTATTTTTAGAATAAGCATATTTAATTTGTTAATTTGATAGAGATGAAGCACATCTAAAGATTTAGGGCTTGAATATAACCATGACAAAGAATTTACACACCTATTTACATAAATAATAAATATAATCAACCTTAGTATATATATATATATATATTATTTTAATACAGGAATTGTAGATCACATGACGTAATATATGAGAAATAATGAAGACTAGTAATATATGAGAAATAATAAAGACCATTTCTGAAAAGTTTCTTCATTCAGAAACTTTTAAGCCATAAAAGTACACATCATTTATTCTTTATTTGTAGAATTTCAAATTTAATAACTTCTCTAATTCTCCCAAGATTTAATTCATTATCATGTTTAAAAATATTTACAAGTTATATTTACAAGTTACTTATATTTTAATATAAATATGGTACACATACATAAGTATGATCTGTTATAATAAAATAATCAATGAAATGTTTCCATGCTCTTGATTTTCTCATGATTCTGTTACAAATATAAATTAGACTGTTGTAAATACAGAAAGATATGTAAATAAGCGTGTTCATTGCATTTAATTTTATTAATTGACAATTGGCTATAATGTTATAAGACCATAAAGTAACATTTAACTTAATCTCAATTTTATTTCTAGTTATGAACACACATTATTCCTCTGTAGGATAATAGGAAAGTCATATAATTAAGATTACTGAGACTTTTCATCTTGAATCTCCTGAGCAGGCATGCTTACTTCATATTTAGAATATTTGAAATATAATTATGATATTTAATACAGTTTTAAGTGAATAGGTGATTCATTATACATTCATATATGGAATTGGTAGAACAGGTTGGTAATATAGGTTATTTTTAAAGCATTCCACATTGTAAAGCAAAAAAATATTTTGATACAATTTTCCTCCTTAGTATGTTAAAACTGTTAAAGAAGAAAAAAATCACAGAAGTTTAGAATTCATGTGTGATGATTGCTTTAATTACATATAAATCCAGAGAGGCAAGTTGTGTTCAAGGTAACACAACTATTCAACAAATGATAAAGCCACAAACTACATGTCTCTGTTCCTCATTCCTCTTTGCACTAAGATTATATACTGACCTGAGGGGCAAAGTCCAGATTTAACAGATCTTTGTTTATATCCTCAAAATATTTTTTAAGCATTGTCTTTCCAGACCCCCAAACAAATTTAAATGTCCACAGATAACCAAATGCTCTTTTACTGAAAAGTCAAAATAATATAATAGCACTGAATACTATTTGTCTAGGCTGATTGTTTTGTTTAATATTAATTACCCTCTCCCAAATGGATATTTTAAAGCAAGAATGGTTAAGTAGGTACAGCTCTGTTAAAAAGAATATATTTGTAATCTCTAGAATGAGAAAAAAAGTTTAAGAAAAATTGTTTCATTTTAGAATGTTTATGAAAAAGGTTATTAGTTTTGCAGCTTCAACTCTGGGAAGATCCTTTGAAACCAATAATAAAACTTAAATAGCCCTTATAATAAGAAGAAATAGAGCACAGAAGACTGCAACTGACTGAAATAACTTTTCTTACATGATAATTGAGTGAATCCTTGACTAGTGACATGGTCATACCCTTGCTGATAGGCATCAAGCACAGGGTTTTACTGATTCTGTATACTGTGTGGCTGTGCTGTGTTCAGTTGTAATCTCCATGGAGGCTTCTTATGACATACTCTTGTATTCTTGATCCAGTTTATTTCCTTCTTATGAATTGTCGCTGTCTAGATAGTAAAATTAGGTCAAGGTATATTTTGGATATTGCATTGAGTTCAGGACCTTATTCACACCAGTTTTTGAGCAGTGTGTCTGTCTAGCCTCATTCAAATAGAAACATCAAATTCAGACCCCTACTCAGACTCATGTTTTGTATTGATCTAATGGAGAAAATCACATTTCCCCTTCTTTCTTCCATTTATCTAATCAAGATACAGAATAAATGTTGGATATATGAAAATCCTCAAATCTGAATAGTATATGAAGAAACCGGCTTCATTCTATTTACTCCCATGCATAATCTATAGGATATGAATGACAGTGATAGATGAACTATGTGGCTTTCTAGCTTTCCTGAAAATGTGGCCTTGTTTTTTTCAGGCATTGATTTTCCAGCTAGAGATGCAGCCATACTCAAATTTAAGCACTCATCTGTATTCTCAAGACTAACATAGATGCTAGTTAGTCTTGAGAATACATAAAGTATTATTTAGGAAAATATAAATAAAGTATTATTTAGGAAAATAGACCAAGAGTCTATTTCCAAATCATATATTATACCTCATTAATGATGATAAAAATGTTCCTGTTGCTGAGTTTCTGAACTTTGCTGGACTTTGTTCTGTACTCTAAACTAAAGCAATGTACCAAAATTCTAATATAATTGTGATGGTAATGCCATCTTTCAAAATAGATGAAAATAATATATCCCCATTGATCTTGTACTTGATATTTTAGCAGTGGGAATTGGTTTGCATTAAGTCAGAATTTGTTTAAATAGGACTGTTAGATTTATACAAATACATTACTGACTTTACTACTTGGCATCTTACAGCGTTAATGACACATTTTGGTGGATTTGAATTTCCAAAATCCCTTGCCAAATAGGAAAGGGAGAATTGCATATAGGTTTTACAGCTTTTCATGAATAGACCATTTTCTTTTTGGTGAAAAATTATGAGGGAAACATGTTAGGTAGAGATGTTTTTGGATTTCCCATGTCTTTTAGTAGCTAAAATGCAAACTGTGCTAAGAAAGCCCTTTTATAGGCATTTTAAAGACAAAATTCTGAGTAAATTACTTATTTTATGATGGGCATATGGAAGAAGACTTGTGTTATAAGCCTTTTTTCCCCCTCTCTCCACATGTTATTCATGGTGTTTAGTAAAAATATTTCTAAAATATTACACATACTAAATTTTTCATTTCAGTTGGTAAAACAGAAAGCATATAGAGAATGCTGTATTATTATAATCTGTTATAATCCTTCTGTATGACTTATACATGTTACCTCATTTATTTACATTTTTTTAATTTTTGTTTTAATACATGTCTTTTTTATTAATATTTTAAAATTTATATATGACAGCAAAATGCATTACAATTCATATTACACATATAGATTACAAATTTTTCATATCTCTGGTTGTATACAAAGTATATTCACATCAATTCATATCTTCATGCATACTTTGGATAATGATGACCATCACATTCCACCATCAATTCTAATCCCCTGCCCCCTTCCTTTTCCGCCCACCACTCTACCCTATCTAGAATTTGTCTATTCCTCCCATGCTTCCCCTCCCTTCCCCACTATGAATCAGCTTCCTTATATCAGAGAAAACATTTAGAATTTGTTTTTTTGGAATTGGCTAACTTCACTTAGCATTATCTTCTCTAACTCCATCCATTTATCTGAAAATGGCATGATTTTATTCTCTTTTATTGCTGAGTAATATTCCATTGTATATATATGCCACATTTACATTTTTGAAGTACATAATAGATAGTATATTTATTTTCAGTATCATAGCTCTACTTTATTCAAAAAGTAGTTTTCCAGACCAAAGCATCTTCCTTTTATGTTGTGTTTTATGGCATATTTCTGTTTTTATTTAAATGAAATATATTTCACAAGGATATTAGAAATAACTTTACAATAAAAGAGGCTCTGTGGTGAAAGGAAAAGGGGGAGCAGTGTATAAACTGTGCAGAAGGCTGTTTGGAAATCAGGTTTAATTCAAAAGAACTTTCAATCACTAGTTAATATAACTGCTTTAAATTTACAGACAGTGGGAGTAGCTCACCGTTACCCAAGTATGCTTCATCTCCCAAACCAAACAACAGCTACATGTTCAAACGGGAGCCCCCAGAGGGATGTGAGCGAGTGAAAGTCTTTGAGGAAATGGCGTAAGTAATGTCTTTTCTATCAGCTGGGTTCTGCAAAGCTGTGAAGCTTTTTACTGAGACCAGTTGATTACTGATGAATCAACTACTCCATCCAGCTGATAATGTGTTTCGAAGCAAATTATGAAAAAAGATTCAAATAGGCAAAGGGAGATACTGTTAGAGAATTGAAGTCTATGCTGGGGATGTCTAAGCCAGTGCAGAGAAACTTGGAAATTCATGCTTCTTACCTAAAAGTTCTATTTTTAATCTTTAAGAATTTTCCTTTCAACAGCTGTATTAATTTAGGTTCCTGACAAAAAGGCATTTAAGAGCAAAGTTAGCACACATGACTAGCCTACACAGTGTATTCCACAAGCCAGAGGGAAAGTCTCCTTCCCTAGAGACACTTCTAGCCTGTTTATTCATGAATTCAAACTTTCTCTTCACAGATTTGGTTTTTCTTTTTTCTTTTCTTTTTTCTTTTTTTGAAATTTTAATATGTATAAATTAGAAATAAACTCAAAAAAGAGGTTCATGCTATAAACCTGGGCAGAATAGCTCAGAAGAAGACTGTGGCTTTTGGACTATCGTCCTTTTGTCCCATCACAGGTGCCTAATGAAGGCTGTTATACCCTTGCAACTTAAAAGGAGATAGAGATGGGTCTTGCAGGAGTTGATGGCTTAGTTCTGGGAATAGGAGAGGAAGGGCTTATGGATCCTCCTCTGCTGGGTGGTTGGCTCTTGGAGAGACCATTGAAACTTTTTCTCCCCGGTCTGTGCCAGCTGGAGTATGTCTAGAGATGGAGAAAGACAAAAAGATGCTTCTCTATCCCCACGCTTTTTTTTTCTTTTAAAAATACAGAAAAGGTTATCCTAACCTTGCACAATCTTCAACTATAATTTAGACGATTTTTCCACATTCCTAAATGATTGAAAACAAACTCTAATGATCTCTGTAAAAAAAAATTCTCTGCCCAGGCCTTTTGAAAGTTGTTTTGACTCAAATATCACTTCAGTACTGTGCACATGAATATCTGCCAGCTGACTTGTGCTATGGAAGATGTTTACTCCTCTTTGTACACTTAACTCATTCCCTGCCATTCACATTTTAGCCATTTTAGAGAACTCCAGTTTAATCAGAAAGTGCTTAACTCCTTGGTGATCATAAACCTAATTTTGTTTTATGGTTTTAGGTCTCGTCAGCCTCTCTCGGCCCCTCTCTTTTCATGTCCTGACAAAAACAAGGTTAATTTCATCCCAACTGGATCAGCTTTCTGTCCTGTGAAACTTCTAGGCCCTCTCTTACCTGCTTCCGACCTGATGCTCAAGAACTCTCCTAACTCTGGCCAGAGCTCAACTCTGGCAACTCTGACCGTTGAGCAGCTCTCTTCCCGGGTTTCCTTCACGTCTCTTTCCGATGACACCAGCACAGCAGGCTCCCTAGACACCTCTGTCCAGCAGGCATCCCAGCAGCAGCAGCTCCTGCAGGAACTGCAGGGTGAGGAACACATCTCTGCTCAGAACTATGTGATGATCTAAGCAGAGGGGGAGCTGGCCTCCACCCCATGTTCCATGGACTGGGAAAAGGTCTCAGACTTTTATCTGCATGGAGTGACAAACTTTCTGAACACCACCAACAACAACAAAATACTTATCAGCATCATAAAGTATCTCTTAACACTGATCTTGGCAGGGACGGAACTCCTATTCAGCAGTTTTTGTGGAAAGCAGTAATGCTTGCAAAATGTGTATGTCATTCAGCGTGTAAGTGGAGACTATGCATTTCATAGTATGTTTGACAGATTAGTACTGTGTCCTGTGTGTTGTTCCAGATTCTTCAGTATAAATAAGCTCTATATCAAAAAGTTGCCTGTCTAAATAGAAAATGTCTTGCTGTGTTTTGTCCTATGGAAAATACTGTACTTCAGGATTATGTTTACAATCGATCCAGGTGTTTGTTTCTAATTTCTGTAATACATACAATGCAAAAAAAAAAAAAATGGCCACAACAGTTGCACAGTGCCCACCCTATGGCCTAGCTTCAGGTACTTCAGTTGAAGTCTAAACTCAGGTAACTTGGAATGTATATCATATTGGGATATTAAATATTTCACAGCTAAAGAGGGAACATCACTCTTGCCTTTCCTTATTTTATGCATTTCCCTTTCCTCATTACATTCCACATTCTTAGAATAAGAAGTGCATTCAACCCTAGGAGAATGATGATCCTGGACATGGGTGAACATGAGGAGAACCAGCAAATCTGTGGTGTGACATCACTTTTGTCATGTGGTAACAAGTTAAACAACTGTTGCATTCACTGTTCCAATGTGTAAATGTGGCTGTTTTAATTAAAAGTTTGGGTGTTGCTCAGTTAGTGACTGTTACAATGTTGCAGATAAAGTATTCAGTACTATATTGTACATAAACATTCCACATTATGTGTGATGAAATTTAAAGACAAGAAGGTCTAGGTTTAATTTCAAAACAGGGTTCTGAAGTTTCACAGGGGATGATTGAGGTTTTTTATGTTGGCCATCAGGGTCATAATTGCTACCATTTTTATCTGAAAGCATATTTATGCTTAGTTTCTCTTTTGGAAATTGTTTTATTTCCAGGTTAGAAAGTGACACAGTTTTGTTTATTAGTTTCTTCAAGCAGTTGAGGTGCATGAAGTTGCATTCATGCAGAAAATACTTGGGTCTCAGAATTGGTGCCACCTAAGTAAGCAGGTTATTTGGTGACTTACAAAAGCAATATTTCAAAGCTAATTTAAGCCTTGCATAATACTATCATGAATAGTTTTGTTAATATTTTGGATATGTGAAGTAGAGAATATATCCAAGTAAGTAGCCTTGAACTTGAAGACTTGAAATAAGTTTTCTGTAAAGTGTGAAGAGAGCCCTAGATATTCCTGGTCAGTCAGTGGGAGAACCTGACTTTCAGACAGTTTTCTGCAGCACAACGAAAGTATCCAAAAGTCAAAGGAAGCTTTGTGTTTTTATTCCATTGATTTCAGTTATGAAAACCTAGAGTTGTCTTATCTGCACCCAAAGTGCGTGGCACAATATTTTCTTAAGAAGAAGGGGGGAACAAGGTGCCTATATTTAAAGGAATATTTCAGTTTTCTTCAGTCATTCCTCGGTTTTTCTTTATTTGCTAAGAAGGTTGAAGAAGGATGAGATGATAGAAAAGAAAGCAACACCATTATTTTTTTTTTCAAAGAAATTATATGTATATGTAAATGTTTGTGTATATGTGTGGTCCATGTGTTATTTTGTCATGATCCCAATTCTCTTCTTTCCACCAAAGTTTGCAGTAATATTCTCTCCTGAAGGTGCATTTTGGCTCCTTTAAATTAGTCAGTGTTATATTGTAGGAGACTGTCATGGAGAAAAAGACTCGGTTTACTTTTGCCATTTTTCACAGGGGAACCTTTTAAAACAATCTTTTCAGCAGCAGACACCTTTAACCCTAATAATCTCAGGCCTTGATGAAAATACTATATTTTGTAGATTATGGTTAAAGGGAGAATTGCTAGTTCCGTAAGATAAATATGAGCTCCATTTAACTTCTGATATCTGGTTTAGCATTACATGATGTGTTGATCTTATGCTCTGCTTTTTCCAAATAAGATGCAATAGTATCTATCAATTTCAGAAAGATGGACTGAATATGCTTTTTTCGTGATGAAATCTGATGTACGATATTTATAGTGATGTGCTTTTATTTTCTCATGAGAAACTAAATATTGTGTTGTACATTTGTTCTTAGCATATATTAAAGTTTTGAACCAAATGTGTTAAAGCTTGTGCTTTGCCATGTAAATTTTCCAGAAGTTGTTGAGCTCAAATGTATCCTACATCCAGCTGTAGAAAATTGTCAGAAATTGTTTAAATTTTGTATATAGTTGTACTGTTTAATTTTAGCCACTGCGCTGAACAGTATTCGAGTTATCATACAATATGGCTTTACACAAGGAAATGTGTGGCTTCTGTTTTGTATTTTTTCAGTATACAAATTCCTGTGTCTTATTTAAATAAAGTTATTAGTAAAACTGGGATCATTCACATATGCTTTTGGCCTGTTGGCACATTACCCACAGCTCAGGGTAATGGCAGTATTCAGGGTAGTTAATGCTCACTCAGTTCTTGGCCTGTGTCTTTAGAGCAGGGTGTTCACATGCATTCAATTTCTCTTAACTTGGTTTCCTCTAAACATTTAATTTGCATATTTTCCATCAAAAGGTAGGAAGCTAGATGTCTCGAGTTCCATGCCTTTGTAATGCTCCCAACTGTAAATTCCTTAAATAGAAAAACCATTGTTCCCTATATTATTATTTTATACCTAAGAATGTATGGAAATGAGTTTAAATTCAGTGAAATCACTTCAAAGGAAGTTGTACATTTCTTGCAAAGAAAATTGTAGCAATAAAATTGAAATTCTTATCAGATTCAAAATAAGAGGGAGAAAAGCTTTACAAAATAAAAGAAGGTTGATGTTAAACCTGCTATCCAAATAGGGTCATGAGATCCATGTGGGTAGCATTCAATTTCAGCAAAAAATAACTTTAAGAAATAATTCTCCAGCAGAGTGCTGTTCATTGCCAAAGGACATTTCATCAAAGACATTGATAAGATTTGGTTTCTAAATTTAACTTAGAAATGACTACTTAGTAGCTATGTTTTTGAGAAAAGTAAAATGTAAGTTAAAGGGTGTGATTTATCAGCTGTCTTCCTGAGGATAATATATAATTTAGGCAGGAAATTACCTTGTCCCATTAAAAAATCTCATTGCAAATGAACATGAAGGAAAGTGCAGTTTTTCACCCTTATACTCAGATTGCATAATAAGCTTAATAAAAATGGCCCTGGGAAATTAGTGTTTTGCAAAATAAAATTTAAGAATCAAAAAAGGATAAATTAGGCCAAATAACTTATATGTTTCAGTGCTAAGTAACTGATGCTAATTAAAAAGAATCACATGAAGTATATCCATGAACATTGCAGACCAAGGAGTTACCTTTACCCCCTGGCCCTATCTCCCATCCCACATTGAGATGCAACTAGCACTGAAGTTTCATTCTTCCTGACATATTCCCTGTGGCTCTGAGGGCAGCTCCTACCTTCTACCACATCTTTGGTACTCACAAGTCTAGTGTCTCACCCCCCTCCCCGCCACCACCAGTATTTTACTCTGGTGAATAGGGATTCTGTAATGGCAGAAGCTTTACTTAGTACAAAATCTCGATGCTATAGCCTGGCCCCACAGTTCTAGAACCCCTCCTCCCAGACTTCATCTCATCTCCACCTCAGTGATTAAACATAATGAGGGCACTGTCTTTATCCTTGTGTACCAAGCCAACTCTCCTTTACACTCCTTCCTCCTTCCCATGACAAGGAGCATGTCCTGATTTTTTTTTTTCTCCACCTAAATCTCAAATGTGCCAGTAGTTATCTCACTGCTGAATTTCAAGCTGTGGAGACATGCTGGTGGTGTGCTGGACAGCTGTGCCATCTAGATGAATGACTTTGGAACAAGATTCTGATAGTAAGGAGACAAAAATCATTGAGTATGATAGACTTCCAAAAACCTTGGTATCTTAGACAAGAGGTTAGAAAAACTACTGCCCATAGACCAAAGCCAGCTAGCTGCCTATTTTTGCAAATAAAAGTTTTACTGGACTGAAGCCACACTCATTTATCTGTTGCCTGTAGCTATTCTAGTGTGCAATGACAGGTCATTGCAAGGGAGTCTGCCTCACAGTACCTCAAATACTTATTACCTGTTTCTTCACAGAAAAGTATGCTGACCTCTGGTGTAGACTAAAGAGCAGACTAGATGTAAGTAGCTGGTATCATATGTGATTATTTTCATGACTAGACAATTTTTAAATGGTTTATATAAGATCATGCTACCTAAGAAACAAAGGGAGGAGATCTGGGAAGGGAGCCTCCGTTCCCCTAGGAATGATCCTAGAACTCCCTTTGAAACTGCTGGATTCTCTCAGCATTTGGACAGTACCCCACAGTAGCTCTCAACTGACTGACCATGAGCTGCTTATTGTGTGGATGACAGTTCCAAGGTAAATGGACAACAACTTATTTGAGAGAATGCCACCTGATTAAAGAAGCCAAAAATAACCTGGCAGACTGAATAAAATGCTGAAAAATTGAAGACCCATTTGGGGGTCTTCACCGACTTACAAGCAGTGGCCAATGACCTGGCCACATGGTCATGTAGAAAGCAATGAGAACCTGGCCTATTAAAGAAATGCCCATGTGAGCCACAGCCCTATAGAAATTTGAGGGGTACATTTAAGATGTCCACCAAAAGAACTTGCCAAAGAATTGTCAAGCAGATATCCCTGTGTTGTCACTTTAAGTTGGCTCCTGGGTTCATTTAATCAGAAGACATGGTGGGAGATGCAGCAGTGAAAGTGGACTGAATCTAGACATGTTCCTCTCACACCCTTTGAAACACAAAATTGCAACAAGAACCAGCAAAAGGGATGAAAGACATGATGGCTATGTGCAGCTTCCTTGGTGGGAAGGCCTTCATCAGAGCTGGCAAGTGAGACTGATGTTGTTAGCCCCAGGGGGGTCCTGACAGGAATAGATACCAATTCCAGACTGGGCTGTTTAGCCAGTGAAGGATACAAACATTAAGAAGACTCAGCGCAGAAGACACTGCCTGAGTTTAGACCACCAATCATCATTGCTTCAAACCAAAGAACACACTCTATAGCTCATAACATTCAACGCTGGGCAGAGAGACATCCTCAGAGTAACAGTTTTAGGAGTAGATCACCTAAAGTGGAGAGAGAACAGCATGGAGGATTGGCTTCCACCTTCTCACACACTTGGCCTGAGAGGTACTAGAGGAGTGTCCCCACTAGATGTTATTACTGTTTTTCTGGTGAATGTGGAGGACAGGGGAACTCATTTTGGAGAGAGAAATGCTGGAAAAGGATGCTGGTGTAACTATGATAATGTCTTTTTTTTTCCCCCACATCACCTGAAAAGGAAAATATATACTGCCACAGAACAGTATGTACTTGAAGTAAGGATGATTCCTCAGCAAGACATTTTAAGTGTGGTTTTAAACCTATGTCAGAATTCCTAAGGGCCTCATGGGTATGGGTTGTATCTTCACTGCATCTGGCAAAATGGGGGTTAATGGTGAATGCAGCCATGTTGCCTGGAGGCAGAAATAGCTCACTAGTTCTGTACCCACTAACCTTATTCTTCTGCATGGGAGTGGACTGAGAGTGAAGCACTTGCTAGACTAGTATTGCTGCCTAGGTTCTAGACCAGCACAATAGCTGCAGCTAATGTTTTTTTCAAAGGTGAAAAAGGTTGTTAATGGAAAGAAGGAGGAATAAGTAGAAGCCAAAGGCAAAAGTATAAATAAACGGGTTTTGAATTGAGAGAGATTCAATATTAACACCTCAAAAGAGGCTCAGAGAAGGAGATGACATTGTCTCTGACCGCTATTATCTCAACTGCCTGAAAGGGTGAAGCTGCCTGTTTGCTGAAACTTCTGCTTTTGGGACTTGAGGCGATCATGTGAAAGCCTGGGAACCTGAATGACCTCAGGAGACACAGTCTTTCAATATGATGATAAACTATACTAGTTATTAGTCACTGAGGGGATTCTAATAATGTGTTATCTGTTGAATTGTATACCCCTTTGATGAAAGGGATCTATTGAAAAACCCAGAGGTGACCTGTGATAGGATAGACATTTTGGGGGTTTTATCCATGGTTCCTAGCCCATAACTTCCTCTGTAAGTCAGGCCAAAGAAACTAGAATTCCTCTCTCTTGAAATGAGTCAGAGAAACTCTAGAAGCTAACCATAAAGAAATACTCTGACCCCCCCTTTGCCATGAACAGGCAATAAGACCCTTCTCATTCCACAGGGGTCCTGCCCTATGCCTTAGAAGAAGGAGTACTTCACACAAGAAAGACCAGAAAGAATCTAAATAGACAGACTTTGTTGGATTTCCTCACCAGACTATTAAAAAAAAATAAAACATGCCTATGTAATAAAATTGTCATCAAACTCAAAAAGACAGCATTAGGAGAGCTTCTGGATGGCTCCACATGTGGAGATTGCTGGACAGTGGTGTTTCCTGAGAGTCATGGATGCTCCGTGTCCCTTTCCCCATATCTTGCCCTATGCATCTCTTCCTCTGTATCCTCTGTAATATCCTTTGTAATAAAACATAATTGTGTTAAAAACAGTTTCTTTAATACCCCTCCCTTCAAGATGCAAAGCTTAATTTCCCTTAAGTGTGGGCTAGACTTGCTTATTATGAATAGAATATGAAAGAAGTGATGAGATGTCATGTCTGAGATTAGGTGATGAAGCGACTGGCTTTGCCTTGGGTGTGCTGGCTTTCTTGGATCACTTGCTACAGAGGAACCTATATTGTGCAGATACTCAGAAAGTCAATGGAGAGCCCCAGTAGTGAGTAGTGAAGGCCTCTGATCACCAGCATTCGAGGAACTAAGGCTCCTTGCCAACAGCCATGAGGAAATATCCTCCAGGCCCAGCTGAGCCTTGTGATGACTGCAATATCATGACACCTTGTGCCAGAGTTGACTGCGATATCATGATACCTTGTGCTCCTGAGTTCCTGACCTTCAGAAACTGTGTAAGATAATACACATTTTGTTAAGGTACAAATTTGAGGGGAAATTTGTTATGTAGTGTTAGAGAACTAAAACATACAGCAGCTTTCTCCTCCAAACACATATACCCATTATTACCATTAATGTTACCCAAAGCCCTCTATTTAATTCTGTCCTCTGGGTCCAGAAAATGAGACTTGCAGTTTTAGAATGGGTACTTTGAGGAAAAAAAAAGCCCTTTTGGACTAGGTTCAAATAAAACTTTCCAATACAAAATTTTGCAATTTGAACAGCTCATATGATATTCTGTGTCTGTTGTGTAAACCTAAAACTTAATTTGTCTAACATGAAACAACTTAAGAGAATCCAGTGTGAGGGGGCGGGGGGAGGACTGGGAATTAAAATCCTTGGAGAAAAGGATTTCCTGTGGAAGAGGATACAAGAAATAGTGAGATAGGTGATCACTTCTTAAAGCCAAAAAGGAGTAAGGACAGAATTTCTTAAGAAAATTAGAAATATTTCTAGCTTTAACTTCTTGTTTTTTCCTTTACTTAACAGGAGTCCGATGACCTACTGGCTCTAAAATGTCCTATTCCATTCCATAGGCATCTGCATCTCTCCAAGAGGAGAAAGAAAATAAATGTTTTCAAAGGTTCCAGATCAGTGTCATGATGGTTTCTCTCATTCTTAACAGCCATTTTCTTAGCACTAAGAATTTGAACAATTAGATCATTTTTCCTCCAAAAGATTTTCTGATAACGAGGAATGGGTTCCCTTTCACACTACACTCGCTCTTGGCATCTGATTGAAGCAGGACTTTGATGACATTCCTTTAGCCAGAATTGGGTCTGGCCCTGCAAGTGATGGATGTTATTTCAAACCCCTGTCTGGAAGCAAGGTGGATAAAAGGTGGATGTAGGGCTCCACCAGGACCTGCCAAAGGGGGAGAAGGGTTCATGCTGGAAAAGCAACCTTTTCTTAGGTTTTCTATTCCACTTTGTAAAGGAAAAGAGCTACACTCGAGGGACAGGAGTTAACAAAGGACACTGCTCATGTGCTGCAATAAACAGCCTGCCATTTTTCATATGGACTGGAATCAAGGCAGACAGGGTAATCTTATCTGACTCTCCATTCATCTGCCTCTTTGATTATAAACACCTGGTGTGGTCTCTTCTACTTCCCTTCCCAAGGACCACCCTGGAGCAAGGCCTAGGAGCTGTGTATGTAGAAGCTATTCCTAGTCAAATCCCTGAGTCTTTGTCCTGATTACTCTCCTAAGTCTTGGACAGTGTAGCAGATCCTGTGGGAAAACAATGGGGAGGAGAGATAGAATATGGCTGATACAGAGGTTGGAAGGAAGACAGGCAACTAAGGACTTTGCTCTGGTGAGTGAAGGAATAGTTAAGGTGAGCTTTCCCAATATTTGTATGCCCTCTTGAAATACTTGATGTTTTTTTTCATAAAACAAGCATACATTCCTGTTGTAATGTTTAGTAAAAGACAAGGAGGCAACACAATCTTCATTTTGCTGGACTGTTGACAGTTGTCCTCTTTCCTCTGCCTGTACCACCTTCTCACTTTCCATCTGTCAACCAGTTTGCAGTAGAAAGCAGATATGGCTTAACGGCTGTTTTATATAATTTATAACATAAAGTCAAGGTGAAAATCAAGGAAGTTATTAACATGAAAATTAATACTTAGCCTCACTAGTAATCAAAGCAATGCAAATTACAACAGGTTTTTGCCTTTAAATTGGCAAAGAATAGAAGATATAAATCTCAATGCTGAGGGCAGGGGTCTGGTCACTGTTTTGGTTTGGATCTCCAACATCTCTCAAAGGCCCTTATGTTGAAGACTTGGTTGCCAGCCTGTGGGATTATGAATGTGGTAGAAACTTGAGGAGGTGGAGCCTAATGGAAGAAAGTTAGGTCATTGGGGGGAGCCATACCCTTGAAGGAGATCTTGGGACCCCAACCCCTTCCTGCCTCTCTTTTTGCTCTCTGGCTGCCATGAAGTGAACAGATCTCCTCTGCCATGTGCTCCCCACAATGATATACTGTACTGCCATAAGCCCACAGTGGCAGAGTCAAGCGATCACAGGCGAGACCTCTGAATCCATGAGCCAAAATAAATCTTTCCTCCTTATAAGTTATTTATGTTGTGTATTTTGTCACAGCACAGAAAGCTGACTAACACAGTCAGTCACTCATATCTTTCTGTGAGAAGAATAAACTGGCATATCCTTTATGAACAACAGCATGGCAGCACTCAACACCATGGCACAAAAGCAGGTCACAAACCTGCGTGATCCACCCTAAGAATGAGATCCTAAATAGATTAAGTTATACTCCATGTATGAATAATATGTCAAAATACACTCTACTGTCATGTGTATCTAGAAAGAATTTAAAAAAAAAACTGTGTGATCCCTGTGTTTTGTGAAAATATGTGAGTAAAAAGAAGGTATAAAAAATTAATGGTGGTTTTATATGGGTGGGTAATTCTATAGCATTTGCTTTTCTCTTTTCTAAGTTTTGTGTATCAGCACCCGATGACCTTGTAATTTAGGAAACAATGCATGATAATTTCTAAACACAAGGGAGGAGGAAAGGTAAAGGAGAAAAAAGAATGGGAGCAAAGGATTTCATTTCAATCGAAATAAGCAGCAGTTCTCTTGAAACCAAGGTAGCTTGAGAGAATTCGTTGGCAGCGCGAACTTTGGCTGAGTGGGAGAATCCACACGTGACATAGAGCTTCAGGCTTTATCCCCTTTTTCCAGAGAAAATGGCCCCAATATCATCCTACTCTAAGGTAAATAGGATTAAATTATGTAGGCCTGAAATGAGGTTGAAGATGCCTGTGGGGAATGAGAGGACATAGCGTTTCCTGGAGTGTGGCCCATACTAACAGCCTTCTGCTCAGTGGAGATGGATTTGTGAAGTGGGCACCAGGAAGCCCAGAAATCTGTCCTCTGCTTCTTAAACTGCCTCATCTAGAAAACTGAAAAGAAATCCCTACCCCCACTCCCATAGCACCAAACCATAGAAGCCTGAAAATGGCAGAGAGATGATTATTGAACGCAGTTCACATTTCTATGTGATTTTATTTTATCCAGTGTTGTTTGATCTAGTTTTACAGAGATGCCTGAAGTGGGTCCGTGTGAGACAGACATGGATGCTTCGGTCATGGAGCTTGTTACCCTGGAATTTGTGTTAGAGATGATGGGCATGAGAGCACTAGACAGGCTGCAGTGGAATGTTGGTTGGGGAATCACAGTGGAAAAGACCTTGGGACGTTCTTAATAAGTCTTTGAATCTACAGCTGGCATAAGCCAGACAACAACTTGGGGATTCAAACATTTACTCGTTTATTCTTCTTGGCAAGTTTCTGCCCCTCATTCACAGAACCAGGTCTATGCACTGTGCTGATTCTGGTCAGCTGGCAGTCTGCACCTGGTAGAACATGTCTCTTCTTCATTAGGGAACTCAGTAGCAAAGTGACACAGGAGAAATGGGCCAGACATTGGCATCAGACAGGGTTGAGAGATGGCCCTGTTAGCCTGGGATTTTTCATTTATATAAGGGAGATAATGCTTCTGTCTAGATCTCCTCAGCTACCATAGCAAAATACCACAGACTCAGTGACTTAAACAACAGAAATTTCTGTCTCACAATTCTAAAGACTGAAAGTCTTAGCTCACACTGGCAAGTTTGGCTTCTGGTGAAGTGCTTTCTAGTTTGAAGAGGGTGCTTTGCCCTCACACAGCTTTTTCTCTGAGATTAGGAGCAAACTTTCTGATGCCTCCTTATATGGATCACCCCTCTGCCTTATGACTTCATTTTCCCTTACTTAGTTACCTTCTAAATGCAGTGTCACTGGGGATTAGAATTTCAAACATATAAATTTTGATTCAGTCCATAGCAGATACTTACTTCCATTAAGAAATGCAAATTAAAACCATTTCCCAGTCACTGGGATGGCCATAATTAAAAAGTCACACAATGACAAGTATTGGCAAGACTGAAGAAATTGGAGCCCTTGCTTACTGGTGGGGGAGCATAAAATGATGGAGCTACTTGGGGAAGTAAGCTGACAGTCCCTCTAAAGACCAAATATAGAGTTACCATATCACCCAGCAAGTCCACATCTGGGTATACACTCAGAAAAATAAAAACGTATATGTACATAAAAACTTGTATACAAACATTCATAATAACGTTATACATAATAGCCCCAAAGTAGAAACAACCCAAATATTCAGTAATTGATGACTGTGTTTGTCAAATCCATACAATTGAGCATTATTCAGCAATAAGAAAGAATGAAATACTGATAAGTTCTACATATATAAGACTTGAGAACATCATGCCTAGTGAAAGAGGCAAAAGACCACAAAGTGTATAATCCCACTAATAGGAAAAGTCCATAATAAGAAAATAATTAGAGCTAGAAAGGAAATTAGTGGTCTGGGCCTGGGGAAATAGGAAGTCACTCCCAATGGATACAAATTTCTTCTGGGGATAACAAAAAATGTCCTGCAATTAGATAATGCTGATGGTTGCGTGACCTTGTGAATATACCAGGAACCATGGGATCATACACTTACAAGGGTGAATTTGTGGCATGTGAAGTAATCGCAATTTAAAAAAAATGAAGTGGGTTTTTGTGCATATAACACAGTACCTGGTATAGAGTAACTATGTCAGGAAAGTGGCTGTTTTTATTGTCCATAGGCTACATAGGATCAGAATGAGGTAAGGGAGTAAACACATACACACAGCTCATAGCTCAAGGGCAGTCACCCAACAAGTTTGCAGCAAACTTTCTCCTCCACTGTCTACTCTAAACTGTTTGCACCTTTCCTTGGTTTGGGTGGGGAGTGGGCAGTCAGGAAAATCAGTCTGAGGACTCCCTGCAAAGTACCTGGAGAAGGAAGCTCCCGAGAGTCCATACATTAATCAAGCCTCTTCTAATGAGGAGTTTCTAAAATTAATGGTGTCCTCACTGGTGAGCAGAGGGTGCTCCACTCTCCCTGGCTGCCCAGGGAGGAGGCCAGAGCAGGAGCATGTGATTTTCCCATAGAACTTCTCCACCATCTTCCCTGAGATCCTGAGTGCCTGTGCCCTCACCCTGACCAGGCCTGGAAAACAGGGCCAGGAGTCCAGGACACTTGAGTCTCAGTCTTGGCCGACTTCTGTCTTTTCAAGGTGCTTTCTGTTTAGTCAGGGACCTGGTTTACAGGGTAGAAAACTAGCCTGCTTGGCTCTGGGCTTCGCCCCTTGGGCTGGTTCTGAGGGCAGGTAACAGATGGGTGGCAAACTGCAGGTAGATGCACTTGGGCTAGTGTGCGCTCAGGATTTGCTGTCTCCCTGCTAGCTTTCTCCTTTCCAGCTGGAGCCAGAGTCACAGCTCACCCAGGACACAGCTCCTATTGGCAGGATAAAAATACACCTCAGTGTGACCGCTGAGGCCCACGCATGGCCATCTCAGCCTTTCAGGGCAAGGAGAGAAGAAAGAGTACAGAAGGCTGGGGCTTCCCTGCTGAGAAAGGGGACAGGAATGTTTCTGACTCTAATTGTTCATCGACCTCTTTAAGAATTTATGGAAGGTCTAGACCATTTCCTCAGGTTAAATAACCACAGTAGGTGCATTTTCAAAAACTCACATATGATCTCAGAGGATGTACAGACTTGTGAAACTAAGACATCCATAAATCCCCAGACCAGAATAGAGTTTCTAACAGGGCAGAGAGAATTTATAACTCAGCCATCAGAAATAGAGATAAATTGGTGGAAGAGAATGGAAGCAGGGTGTGGATCTCTCAGTGCCGGGTCAGGAAAGCTGTGGAGGATGCCGGAAGTGAGGTTCAGGGCCAGATATACCAGCAGGAGACACCTCAGACCAAAATCAATAAGAGGACTCCCTGCAGAGTAGCTGGAAAAGGAAACTCCAGAGAGGCGATACTAATCCAACTTCTTCTGATGAGGAGTTTCTAAAATTAATGGTGTCCTCACTAGCAAGCAAGGTGTCAGTCTCTCTCTGGTTTCAGAGTTCTCCTGAGCACTTCTGCAGAGCTCTTTTCTAGAGTAAATCATGGAGAAGGTACTTATCCCACGCTGAGGCTGTGATCAGGGGGTCTATCCAGCAACAGAGAAAGGGGCATCCTAGCGAGCCTGGGCATTCTACTGAAATGCTCAGGGTGCTGGGCAAGGTGGAAAAGGAAGAGATTGTTGGAGCCTGAGGGACATCAGAATTTGATTGCTTTTAATCATGTTCTCAAGGAGAATGAACATGGGCTCAATGGCTGCTGCTGAGTGCTTGAAAGTTTTAAAGCAAGACTTTGGGACCTTGAAGACAACAAGACCCTCAGTTCAGTTTGTTCCAAGTGGTCAGAGGGCATAACATAAGTGTTCATTTTATATTAAGGGCAAAGATTCTATTTTCAGAGGAGAATGTAAAGAGATGCAACTCATCAAAGGGGCTTAGATGAGCTGTGGGTGTTCAATGACACTGTATTAGTTGCAACTGGGTCTGATTCCATGCTCCAGTCACTCCCAGCCATCTCACCACCCCACCACGCATCTTTTCTGCACCTTTCTACTCAGCTGGCTCTTTCTTTGCAATTGCTTAAGGCTCCTATTGCTTTGTGGTAACTGTGCATTTCTTCTGTTAATTTTGGCTACTGCTTTTGTAATTGACAGATTAATTCATATTATCTCCAGCTCAAAATCAAAGCGGGGAGAATCTGATAAACTCTGACACTTCTCTGGGTGAAAAGTTATTCTGCCAGGCCTACCACACTGGCTTCCTGAGCTAGTCAGCTGAGACCAGGAGGTCTGTGGCCGAGAGCATGACTTACTTGACTACAACTGTGTCTTTCCTGGCAGAACAGGAGCCAGGAATGCTTAAAAGTGGGGAGAGGGGTGTGGCAGGCATCTTGAATGTTGGTCTGTAACAGTACTTTCTCATGGAATTTTTGCCATCTCCCATGAGAAAACAGAACTGCCAATATTACAAGACCTTGGTACACTAAAACCCAAACACCACCAACAAAACGAAATAAAACCTCTTCTAAGTATTACATAAATATATTTGTCTTTCCTTCAGACTAAATAGATTCCACTGTTGCAAGATTTTCAAAATCAATTTTAGATCAAGGGTTTTTAATTCTTTCTTTATTTCTTTTCTTTTTTCTTTTTCTTTCTTTCTCTCTCTTTTTTTTTAAATATGTTTTTTAATATTTATTTTTTAGTTTTAGATGGACACAATATCTTCATTTTATTTGTATGTGGTGCTAAGAATCGAACCCAGTGCCTCACGCATGCCAGGCGAGCGCGCTATCACTTGAGCCACATCCCCAGCCCATCTTTTTTTTTTGTATTGGGGATTAAACTCAAGTGCACTTTACCACTGAGCCACATCCCCAGCTCTTTTTATTTTATTTTATATTTTGAGGGTTTTGCTAAGTTGCTTAGGGCCTGGTTAAGTTGCTGGGTCTAGCCTTGAACTTGTGATCCTCCTGCTTCAGCCTCCTGAGAGGTATAGGCATGTGCCACTGCACTTGGCCACAGTCTTTTTTAAAGGGATGGTAGCACTCTTGCAATATATTCCAGCTACCCTGTCCCATTTCCCAGCCCCTGCAGTGAGGCAAAGCCATGTGGCCATTCCTAAGTAATGAAGGGAGAATAAGGGTGCCATTACTACGATGAAGCCTAGCACAGCCAACAGAACCTCTAGCTCTGCTTTTTATTGCTGAGGACACTGTGAAGCTCACCTGTTTCATGTGATCAGTTTCTCACTGAAGCACGCTCTGGCCTATTTTGACTTACACTCGGAAGGGTGTTGGCAGACACCCCACGAATACCACCACCTTCCTTCACCAGGAGGTGCATCCATCACCCTGATCTGCATCCCAGGCTGACTTTCTCTGCTTCAGGAGATGTCTTAGGCTGTACTTCCCCCTGAGTGCTGACGTCCCTTTTGGAGGATCCAGAAACGAATTTCTTTCTTTTGTTAGAGTCATACTTCCTTATTGAGGTATAAATGACATACAGTACAATTCACCCTTTTTAGTGTATAGCTGTATGGATTTTGACGAACACTAACAGTGGTGTCACCATCAATATAATCAATTAACCCCCAAATTCTCCTGGGCCACCAGAAGTCAACCCTCACCCCCAACCTCAGCCCCTGGCTAACACTGGTCTGATATCTGTCTACATAGCTGTGCCTTTTCCTGTCATACAAATGGATCACACAGTATGAAGCTTTGGCCAAAGGACAACTGACCACTTTTTGCCTTGGGATACTTGTAGAATTACAGAAAGTTTCCATGATAATACCAAATTCTCATATACTATCATTTTCCCACTTCCCCTCTTATTAACATCTTCCGTAGCTATAGGAGAATTGTCAAAATCAAGAAATCTACATTGGTGCAGTACCATATTTTTTCACTTTGCATTATGTTTATATTTGTGCATTTTAATTACAGAGTAATATTTATTTGGATCACACCCATTTTTCCCAATGATGTCCTTCTTCTACTCTAGAATCCAACCCAAGATTCTACATAGCATTTAGTCCTCATGGATCCTTGGTCTTCTCCCATCTGAGATAGTTTTCAGTTTTTTCCTTCTTCTTTTATCTATCTATCTATCTATCTATCTATCTATTTATTTATTTATTTTTGTGATGTTGGTACTTTTGAAAAGCACTGACCCTGATCAGGTATTCTTTAGAATGCCTCTCAATTTGGATTTGTTTGAAATTGTTCTTTCTAGATTGCGGGGGGGGGGGGGTGTGTTTGGGGGGAAGAACACCACAGAGGTAAAATGCTGCTCCAGTTGCATCCTAGGAGGGGGTACATGATATTAGTGTGAATTTCTATGTTGGGTGGTGTCAATAGCTTGCTTCTGTTTACTGCTAAGTAATACTTCATAATTTGCATATATCATAGGTTTTCCTTTTTCTTTTTAATCCTTTCAGCAGTTGAAGGATATTTGGGTTGTTTCCAGTTTTGGAGATTATGAATAAAGCGGCTACACATTCATAGACAGGTCTCTGTGTAAACATATTTTTTTTTCTCTCCACGGATAAATTCCTAGGTGTGGGGTTGCTGGGTTGTATGGAAAGTTTGTGTTTAACTTTCTGTGAAACTGCCAAACTGTTTCCTAAAGTGGCTGTTCCATTTTGCATCCCCAGCAACAACACAGGAGCGTTCTCATTGCTGTCTCCTAACTTCTTTTGATCAGTGTTCCAGTTACTGATGCATTTAAAAATACCTTTAAGATGGGTGAGCTTTGCTGTGTGCCCCTCTTGTCCAGCCAAGAACCCGCTTCATGTCTCCTAGCCTCCGCACATCTTGTTCAGCTTTATGGAAAAATCAGCAACAACTTATTCGTTAGACTTTTGGGTCTTCTCTTCTTCCCCACTCCATTCCTATTATATTTAAGAATGAGTTAGTAAATAGTAATGGGGAGAGAAAAATGGAACTTAAGGTAACTGAGGGAGCAGCCCCTGTCCCCACTTCAGTAACATTTTACCAAGTAAGCCCTAGGGATATTTGTGTGCAAGTACAATGCTAAAGTCTTGGGTGCACATAATCCTTGAAATAATGAGGAGGAGGACTGCTACTATCCCTATTTTATGAGTGAGAAAATGGAAGCTCAGCTGGGGAGTCTTGGTTTGACCATGGGTTTTTCTGGCTTCAGAGTAAACTCTTGACACAGCTCTAACCTGCTATCCTAGAGTCTACCTCCAGGGGTGTATTTAATAACTGGCTTCTGAAAAGAAAAATAAGGGGTGTGAAGAAGGAAAAGAAAGATTGCTTCTTAAGGGAACGTTGCCTGTCTTTGAGATTATTTTTTTTTTTCTACAGCTCTCAATTTCTTGCAAATAACTGGATGTAGAAGAAACTTGTCCTGGGAGTCAGATGACATGGGCTCTGGTTCTGGTTTTCCAGAACAACTTTGAGTTTGTTTTTGGTAAACCTTTGGTCCCTGGGTTTCCTCATCTGGAGATAAGTAGTGTATTGGATGCAAAAGGCCCTAGGACTCCTTTTGTGCTGCCTTGCAGTGGGCTGGAAGGTAGGAGAACTTCTGTAGCCACTGGGAACTCTAAACTTCTAGCACAAGGACCTGAGGGGGTGAGATGGGGAGGAGGGGTAGCCTCTAAAAGGGCCCCTGCAGGGGTTTTCCCCCCCAAACCGTCCAGTCCTTTTATGTCCATCCTTTTCCCTCTAGCAACAGCATCCCAGTTTTACCTGGAGTAATCATTCTTTCTCTTTTTCTCAGTTCATGGGAGACAGAGTCCAGGGACAGGCAAATAAAAGCTGGTAAACATCATATTTTCAAGGGCTGGGGATATAGCTCAGTTAGTGGAGTGCTTGCCTCCCAAGAACAAGGCCCTGGGTTCAATCCTCAGCAACACAAAGAAAGAAAGAAACAAACAAACATATTTTTACCCAACTCCACCTTGCCTCTTGACCCAAGGGGTGGAGGAGTAAACACAGGACCCAAAACAGGCTCAATTCCAAGACACTGGCTGGAGATGTTGGTGGCCATTTTGCCTCTTTGTGAGAAGTTTGTTGGAAGAAATGGAAGGAATCAGAGCTGGGTACTGCTGAGGGGACAGTTGTGGAGGACATCAGCTGAGTCCCATTGCTCCTCAATCCAGCTGTGCCTGAAGCCTTCACCTAGACTTAAGTTACCTGAGCAAGTAAGTCAGTTTGAGTTGGGTTACACTTCAGTAATGCTGTGCTCTTTGAACGTCTCTCTCTCTCTCTCTCTCTCTCTCTCTCTCTCTCTCTCTCTCTCTCCTGGAATCCCAGTTACTTTTGTTTAAACAAACAAAAAACATTAACTCTAAAAGCCCCATGAAAAAATGGAGTCTAAGGCAGTATTGGTTGCTGCCACTCCCCGTCCCACACCCATCATAAATACTGCTCATTTATAAGACTCCTTCTCCGTGCAGAATTCTTGGCAGCCTTTGCCAATCATTTGGAGCTGTGTCCAGGCTGAAGTCTGTTTTCCAACAGAGCTGAAGAGACCTGCATCGCTGCATTGTGAGTGTGCCAGTTGGAGAACTGGGAAGCCCGTTGACATCAAAGCATAGGATTAAGTTCCATGGCTTGTCCGGAGGACACTCGTTGATCACAAAGACAGGTGCAACTTTGATATATTGGCAAAATCAAACAGTGTTAATATTTAGCTCTGAGTCTTGGCCAGAGTGGCTCCCCAGGAGGGGTCTCTGCAGTAGCCACTGAGGCAGGGAAGTCTGGAGTCTAGCTAGCCTGCTCAGGAGCTGCATGCAGCTTGGGCAGAAGCAAGAGAGGCCTGGCAGGTGCTGTCTTCACCCAGATGGCTGGGCAACCTCACATGGCACCTTCAGCGTTCAACTCTGGCCCCACACCACCTGTAAAAAACTGGCTTAAAGCACAATGGGTGAGCCTGATCCTCAAGGCCCACCAGTGGGCCACTCAGGGTTCTCCCAGGGCTGTCAGCTTCGAGTACGTCACGTTTTCTCAAGGCATGAACCTCCAGCAGAAAGTGTTGGTTTTTCCTAAGTTGGTGCATTTCTAATTCTGCAGCTGACGGATGCTTTTCTCACTCTCCCAGAACTCAAGATCAACTTGACATTTCTAAAATTACATTTTGAAGGGAATGAATCTATAAAGTGCACCAAGCACACATGCCAGCCGGGGAAAGAAAAAAGGAGGAAACAGAATCATTTCTGGCTCCTTCCCTCAAATGTGTGTATTCTTTATCTGTCTGCGGGGAGGCATTTTAGACCATGGAAAGTGGTCCAGGGACAGGAACTCTGCACTTCTCCAGGGGTCCACCACCATTGTGGCTCAGACTGGCCTCATGGCATGGAATGAAAAAAAGGGAGAAACAAGACTGGGCTTGAGAGGGTAAGGTACCTTTGTCATCTCCATGCCAGAGCCAGGCTGTGGGCAGCTGGGGAGGGGCCCTGAGGAGGATCCCAGAGGAAGCCCCTGGCGGGCTGTCGCCCAGGCAGCAGCTGCTTCTCCTTAAACTGGAGAGGTGGTTGAGGGGCTTTGTGTGAGCCCCGATCAAAACACGCCTATCAAAAGGGATCAAGAGGCTGGCCAAGTGGACTGCAGATGGGAAGGGGAATGGAATCCTTTTCTTTTTTTTTTTTTCCTTTCTTTCTTTTTTTCAAAAAATATAAAGAAAATTCGGGGAGAAAATGTCTCCAAGGGCAATTCTTTCCTGTTCCTTGTAGCTAAGCCTGTCCAAGCCACCACAATGCTCTCCCCTCCACCCACAGATCAATTTTAAAATGCAGCCTGTTAGTATTTAAAGTAATCCATTCAAAACAGAAGAACCCCACCCCCTGGGCAGAGCGAGCCAGGCCCTCCAGCTTCTGCTCCTGGAGGCGGCTGTGGGTTTTCGCAGCCACAAACAAATGTGACCCAGGATGGAACCTGGACCCTTAGCCAGCTTTCCACACAGGACAACTCGGTTTCAATCATGAATCCCTTGTTCCCATTGGTGACTCTAGGGTACTGATTGCTGGGGAGACGGAAACCTGGGGAAACAGGGACTCTATTCTCGGGGGTTGCAGTATCTCACGGTAGAGGCAAATGCCTAAAGCACAGGCCTGACCAAACCAGGTAGAGTGCCACCCTGGCATGACAGGAGGGCAGAACTGATGAATGCTCAAGGAGAAAGGAGACCTGGGGGCTGTACTTGGAGAGGTCCGTGGGGCAGAGGGGTCTCTGAGGGGTTCTTGAGGTGTACAGGTGTTATGATGGTGTTCCAGATGGGGTGTACAACAAGCACACAGGTCCACAGATGGAGCTTTGGGTATAAGCAAGCACTCCCATGGGTGCAAGAAAAGGTGTGAGGTAGCGCCTTGGTCCTGTATCTTGATATCCTCAAAGTCCATGAATAACAGGCTGAGGGATCTGTGAAGTGAAATTCTAACAAATGAGACTCCCCAGGGGCCTGTGCTGGGCTGGAAAGCCAGCAGAGCCCATCCATCACCTGTGGATCCTTTTCTATAAGAGCAAACCTTCAACAGTCTGCCTCCAGTCCTCCAGGGAGGTTTTTAGAGGACAAAACTTATCGCCGTGGCCATGCCCTTCCATGAGGGTGCTTCTGTGAACATGGGAATTTCTGGAGATCACTTCAGGAAGCCCCTTCAGAGCTGAGGGCTGAAGCTTCAGGAGCCTATGACAGGTGTCCTGGCCTCTCCCAGCAGATAGGACCATTTCCTGGCTGATCACTGATTCTGCTCCCACTCAGGGCCTTGAGCTCACTGAAAGGGGTGTGTATTGGCTCCTGTGAGTGTGTGTGGCCCTCACTTATCAAGTCACCTGTGACATGGGAGGGGAGGGGTGGTGCCAGCTCTGGAACTTGTAATACTGGTAGAGAGTCAGAGCTGATTATGTGCCTAAACACAAAACTGTCGCTCCCACCCCTGCCTGGGTCCCCCCAAAGTTCCATGGCACCAGTCAGGCTGCCTTTTCTGAAAGAAAGATGTATTGGGTCCAATCAGTAGCTTCAAGGCTGCAGGTGGGACTCATCCCCCTCTTCTGTGCCACTCCAATCCCCACACCCATGGTGCCTCCCTCAACACACAACCCTGACTCCCCACAACAGACTCCATGCCTTTGCATGTCAAATGTTTTTTCTGTTTAATTAAAAAAAAAGTCACAAGAGGCTCTAGAAATACATGCTTTTAAATTCCAGCCATGAAGAGGACAAAAGAAGACACTGATATCTGAAATATGGCTGCTTTCCATAGAAAGGTTTGTGCAGCAGAGACACCCAGCTCCTCCACCAGTGGGAGAACATGTGGCCCACCAGGCAAGCGCTGTGGGGACAGTGTCTTTGGTTGGCTGGAGCTTCATCCAGAGCTCAGTGGAAGTTGGTTTGGCAGGAAGAAGACCCCCTCACACAGAGGCGGGGGTACAGGAGGACACATTAAGCTTTGTTAGCCTCCTGCTGCCGCTAAGGACTGTGGGACATGATATTTAAACCTATTACAAAGTACTTTGATCTCACAGTAGCCCAGCGACACCACAGTGGCCACGATGGGACATTGGCAGGAGAACAGTGGCCTGGACACTGCTCCTGGACACTCTTGTACTATTTGGATCCACATAGAGAACACACTAAAACCCTCTATACCAAATCAGAGTAAATAATTATACCAGTATAAACAGGGCCCTTGACCCTTTTGTTTTATTAAAATGGCACGTAAATATGAAAACAGCATACTGATCGCATTATACTTCTGCTAGCCCCAGGTGAGGTGCTGCGGAGCCGCAGGAGAACTCCTTCTCAGAGGCTGCAGACTCATGCATTGAGCAACTCATGTTCTTTATCCGTTTTCCCAACAGCATCAGGATTTGATAAGGGGTCGAGGTCAGCAAAGAGGCTGAACCAGGCAGTCAGGTCCGAGGCAGCCTTGGCAGGCTCTAGGGAGAGAAGAGGAAACATCAATAAACCCACCTTCTGAATCTCTACCTCCACCATGCTGGTAGCAGGCAGTCTAACATCATCTTAAAAAGGGATAAATCCCATTACCCTGTCTCTAATGAGCCAGGAAATAGCATGTCCCTGGTTGGCTGCTTGGTTAACTTTTTTAAGCCATGGCCTGAAGATCAGTGAAAGACACAGTTCTGTGTTAACTAACCTCACCTTTACTCCAACCCCAGCTAATGACCACAGCCCACGGAGTTAGTTGCCAAAAACCTCAGACCCCTCTTGCTTTACCACAACCAGGAAATAGTTATTTCAGATATCAGGCTGAGGCAGCAGAGTGCTTTCCAGTGTGTACTGGAGGAATCCCTTCCTTCAAGTCTGCTGGGTCAGGAGAGAGATGGTGACCTCTCTCTTTACTCTTCCAAGCCATAGGTACACAGTGAGCTGTGTCCAGGGCTGGCTTCTCTTCTTCTATCAGGGTCACTACCTTCTTCTCTCACCCTCTCACTCCAAAGGAAGGAGACCCTTGATGTGCCTTTCTTTCCCCAGTGAGCTCAAAATCTCCTCATCTCCAAGATCCCTGGAGCATTCCCTTCTGTTGCTTTTCCACCAAAACACCTAACTTCCTGAATAGCACCATCATACAGTCCAATTATTTTCCACATGAGAACATTTTCAAAAGAGGGCCTCATGCAAGTGATTTCTAAATAAGTCATGGCTCTTTTTTATATAAATCATTCCACATGAGAATCTAAGTTCACTGCCTTGGATGACCCATGCTTTTCTTCTTCTCTGACAGGTGGGAGTGTCAGAGCCTGAAAAAAGAAAGCATCTCTGGGATAGGGAGTCCTTCTAGCCAAGAGCAGCTAGGAATGTGCTTACCATCTGGCTGGGAAGAGTCTCAAGAAATGTTGGTAGGGCAAGTAGCTAAACGTGGTGAAGGGATGAAAGTGTTGGGATTATATCCACAGGGACTTTGGTCCTTTCATTAAAATGACACCAAAATGCTAAGATACTGAACTGATCTGATCACTTTAGACTTCTGATTCCTTCACCCTTTTTCCCTTCAAAATCTCTAGGAGTTATATTACTTTCTAGTGACATAATCAAAGTATCTATTACAGAAAGAAAAATACTGCCAGCAAGAATAGCTGATAATATGCAAGTTATTCCTATATGTAACCTTAATTGAATTCCATGTGGTCAGCCTCCAAAACACCTGGTTTCTTTTGCTGTAATAAACTGGTATTTGAGAAAGCTCACTATAGTTTGATTGAGGGGCAGGGAGATGTGGGAACTACTTTAAAAAAGGGAGTTTCATCTTCATCATGTAGGTGGTTATGCAAGGATACTCTATGGGGCAAGACTGATTTAGGTGGTTTAGTGTCTGTTCTTGATAGGCTGTCAAGATATCTTAAAGACATCTCCAGCGAAAATGGGTTACAAGCTCACTTCCCCTTCCTCCTACCTCTGTAAAAGATCTTAGAGATCATCAGAAAGTGGTCATGGCCTTCACCTGTGAGGAGCCAGATGCTTATACTCTGGGGACCTTTACATTCCCCAGGCCTCCACTATTGAGGGCAAAACCAGGTGTGACTTATTTGCACAACCCTTAAAAGAACATCTCAGGAACCCTTTCTGATGATGATGAAATAGACATTTTCATTTAACTTCCTGTGGCCAAAGAGAAAGTGGGTGATGACCAAAGGAACAGAGATAGAGCTGCAGATACACAAGATGATCTGTCAAACAGATGTTCTTTGTGGGCGGGTTTAGCAGGCGGGGAGCTGTCCCCATAGAGCACAGATCTCATGAGCTTAAAAGGACCTCTTTTGACAACTAAGAAACCTCCCCGTTTCTGAGGAGCACTAATTAGATGCCTTATTTGGTGGTGGTAATGGTGCTTTTAGCAAATGATAGCAAACCTCAGTGGTCCTTCCCACCTTAATATTTCCAGCCAATCTTGGGGAGCACCTGATCACATGGAGACAGATTTGATTCATCCTCAGCAGATACAATTTGACAAAGGGGATTATGAATTAGGACAGTATGCCAGGAAAAAATTCTGAATTTAATTTGTAAGATCATCTAAAACTCTTTATCCCATAGTCCTGCTTTGAGCCCTAGATGCTCAAATAGAAATTAGTAAAGAAACAGAAAATAGTGTTGGGCTGCTGGAAAAGGAGGCAACTGTCACATCAGGGGACATGACACCTTATTACCTTTCAGTGCAGGGCTGTTGTCATTTGAACTGCATGTCTTTGGTGCTGACCATGGAGTAGGAGGAGGTTTGACATTGCTCTCTGACCAGCCTAATATTCAAAACCAGAGGACATTAGATCTAACAAAAGCAGTCACACCAACCCACCAGCTGCTGGGCACATACATGGTTCTCAACCATGGTGGCTCCTAAAGAGAGGGCAAAGGATGGTATGACAAGACCCTTCTCCATGTTCCTTGCACTGGAATGCTTCAGGGGACAAGAGGTTGGTATAATCATGCCCAATTCAAAAATATGGAAAGCTAAGGAAAAGATCAGATTTTGAAAGGCACACAAGAAATTACTAAAATTTAAGCGTTTTTGCTTTTTTAGTTTTATGCCCATTTTTTCTTCCCAAATACAGTCCTTTCATGATCACACCAAAGATCATCAATAGTGCGCCAAGGAAATCAAGGCCCTTGCTTTTCTGTCAAAAATAGGGAACGCTTAAAAGAGAACACCATTATATGTGGCAGTAGCACTAGAAGACTATCCAAATCTACTGCCAATGTGGTCCAGTTCATTCATTCTCTACACAGCTAATTTAAATTGGGAGGCTTAATTAATATTGACAAATAAATGGCAGCCCAGCCCAAACATATGAGGGGAAAGAAAGTCCTCTTTATATCTTTACGCTATAACTTAAAATGGCATTTAGCTTGTGTGACTCAACATGCTGTGTGGCTCATGCGCCAAGCCTACCGATGGATGAGTGATTAGGCGGTGTTCAACACTCCTGTTCTAGAGATGCAAGCCTGATACCTTGCACCATTTACTGTGTATCCTGGATATTTCTGCAGGACTCATGTTTAATTAGAACTTTACCATATACTTCTTTGTAGCTCTGCTTAAATTCTTTGTGTGTTAAGTCTTGTCCTTTGAGTGAGACAAGGAATTTTTCTTCAATGGGCTCCAAAATAGTTAACACAGAACAGGTAGACATTTGCTGATTAAGTCCTGTTGTTTCTCCCTGTAAAATGTAGACCATCAGGTTTTGTCTCGGCCTTCAAGAGAGACTTATGTTTGGATGGAAGAGTTCAGATGGAGCAGAGAAGCTAGTTTCCAGAGCAAGAAGCCACTCAGTAGATACCACAAAATTGTAGAATTTAATGCCATTTGTTTACCCTGTCATTCTAAGATTCATTCTTTGCAGAAGACTTAATTATAGAGTCTTACTGTATTTATTAGTTTGTATTTTTGTCCCCTCTCCGCAAGCCACGAGTGTCTCAAAGCCAGGGGCCATGTATTATTTCTTTTTAGATTCCTCAGCACTCTGCTTGGGGCTCCATGGGGGTTTAAATGTATGACCATTGAATTAGGACGAACTATTAAAGTGTGAGGACTGCACTTCTGAAGTATTTGAAGAGCTGACAAAGCAGTACCTGGAACCCCGTAAGTGCTGTACTACTAACTCCCTGGCATACAAGCTTGTTTTTGAAGACTAACCAATGAGTAATGAAATACACAGACTGTGACCTGTTTACTTGGTCTAAAACAATGAAAAATATATAAACGGTTCTAAAAGCCATTGCTATTCACTAAAGAGGTGCTTGAACATACCGTTAACATGATTCATAAACAACCAAAGCCACGGATGTGCAGGGAGTCTTCTGGGATGATGGAAAGGTTCTAACCCTGAGCTACAGTGACAGCTGTACAATGTACATTTATGAGAAAACTTTGAACTGTTCCAGCATATAAATTAGACTCTAATAAAACAATTTTAAAGAAATTACCAGTATTTGGTGTGATCCAGGAATAACATAACCTCCTGGTTCCTAGAAAACTGGCCCACAACCATTTTTCCTTCTGGACCCAAATCACATAAAAGTGGCAAATGTGGAAAGTGAACATTGTGGTTCCAGTGCATGCCAAATAACACCAGTCACAGGGAAAGCTGAGAGGGGTCTAATCTAACTGGGCAACACCCTTTCCACTGCAATCCTGCCCCCAACCAAGTGCAGTCAAGACCCTGGCACTCTACTCTACTCAACCCCTGCTGCCTCTCCACTAACCCCTGCAGCCTGGCCTCATTCTCCCAGGTTGGTGGTTTCGTAAGTGTGAAACCCTCACCAGCATTATGAGCATCACCAATGAGTTCGTTAGAAACGCAAATTCATGGGACAGTGCTGACCTACAGGATCGGAATCCCTGGGATGGAGCTCAGGAACCTGTTTTAACCAACAGCAACTGTTATGTGAATGGAGTATAGGAAGCACTGCTTTAGAGGGAGCAGAAGCTGCCTGCATCAGCAGATCCCTTAGGACTGTAGCAGGTCTTTGAGGCCAGAGCCAGGACCAGGAGAGAGGCCCTCCTAGGAAGCAGAAGGCCCACTTCAGGATCCCACCTTCCTTTAAGTTCTTTGGCTTGTGTTGTGCTCTCTGAGTTTGTGAAGGCACCTTTCTAGAGAGAAGTCTAGTAGTTAAGGCCAGGTGAGGGGTACAGGGGTCGGGCCTCCCTGATCTCCACATGCTATTCTGTACACTGGGAACACATCAAGAAAATGCATCCCTTTTGCCAAAAAAAAAAAAAAATGCACAACACTCATTTTCAAAAACAGCTCCAGAGAACTGGAAAAGAGAGGCAGATTCAGAGGACTGTAGTTTTCAGAGTATGAAATGAAACACATTCTTCAAAGGAGACAGAAAACAATCTACATGCAAAAATAGAGTGCGACCATCCTTTGTATACTGTGCATGTACCTGAAAAAAACAGAAATAAGCAAAATCTGTACGTCATACTATATTTTGGAAGTGCCATAAATATAAACAATATTTTCAAATATATCATTTAAAGAATGTTTTCTTTATAAAGAAAACAGTTTTGTTGTTGTTGCATACTTGCTGGGGTTTGAACTTGGGGCCTTGGGCATGCCAGGCAAGTACTCTATTATAGAGCTACACCCCCAGTCCACAAATGTCTTATAATTGAGTTCCTTTGTAACTACAGGTTTCTGAACACTTCCTACCCACAAGCAACATCTAGAATCCATAGTTTGGGGGGCTTCTCCTCAGCAGAGGACATGGAGGAGGATGAGCCTAAAGATCTCTAGAGACTGTTTACCTCAGCTTTTTTGCAGACACCCATGGTGCGAAGCAGAGACAACAGCCTCTTGTGCCAAGTCACATTCCCTCCCCAGAACAGTTATTAAGCATCCATCTAACAGTTTGACTATACATGCATGAAGGGATAAAACAGCATGGCTGTGACACCAGCTATTTAAATAAAAAAGAAAACAAACACGAAGCTCAGCTGCAATGTCACCCTCACTCATATCACTTTTGGAAATTATTTAGGGGAAGGGTGCAATGTGGGTAATTAGGGACGGAATGCCAAGCCAGATTTCAAATGTCTTGGCTTCTGTCAGGAAAAAAAAAATAAATGCTAAAGAGAACTTAGTGCTGCTAATATTCTAGTAATTGCCATCAACTGTTCTCTAGTTGGTGTTACTTGGCTGAGACGTTTTTAACACGAAGGTGTGGCAAGAAAGATGCCTCCCCATCTCGGAGGAATTGTGTCAGGAGGGATGGTGAAGGCTGGGGGGCAGGAGGGCACAGTGAGCTCTGTGAACAAAAGGACCATCTCAGCTCTCAGTTCCTTTGATATGTCAAATGTGCTACCCGTTTGCAGAAAACACATATAAAATTTTATTAGAGCAACCCTGCCCCCTTTACTTACATAAGGGAAAATATAAATTGGCCAGAAGTCACACTGGCCAGTGAGAGCTGCAGGCGAAGCCAAATCACACCACCCAGAGAAGTGCTTTGCTGTGAACGTAATTCACCAGCAGAGAAGAGAAGCAGTCCAGTCTGGGGAGCTAATCACAGCCTGGAGAGCTCGGGGGTGGAGTTGGTTGTGAAGGGCAAAGTAGGGACACCATAGTCACGATGGCTAAGCACCACCCGGCCATCCTCATTTCCCCTTGCAGCCTCAGTTTCATACCTGTGAGGGGTAAATAAAAATTCCTGCCTTATTAGGTGACTGCATGAGTAAATTGGGATTTGTGGATGAGACCAGGCAGTAGAGAGGCTAGAGAACAGGACCTCAATAAATCTAAGCTGAAACTGGGTTTTTGTGTAACTCAGCAGACATCTGGAGTAACCCCCGAGAGCATTATGCTCAGGAATTCACATCTGAGGCTTGTTTTCTTCTAATCTAGTGTCATTTGTCAGTCTGTCTCTCTCCTTTCTTGCCTGCTATCCACCCATCCATCCAACTACCCGTCCAATAGTACTTTTTGAACATCTACTGAATTCCAGGCACTGAGCTACGTTCTGGAAATACAGTGAGCAACACAAATACCGACTTCGTTCCTATGACAACCCAGAGCAAGAGACAGAAATGAATTCGGTTTTCTAATAAGGTGAGGTAAGTGCGATGATGAGGTGTGGGGCATCATGGAAGTGGGGAGCAGAAACACCTAGCACTGACTGCTGGGGTGCGGAGGAGTCGAGGAAGGCTCCCTGGACGAAATGACACTGTTGACCCGGAAGGATGAGGAGCCAGCCAGGTAAAGCATTGTGCATGTGTAGGTGGGTGGTATACACCAGGACAGCACATGCCAAGGCCCCGTGGGTGGGGAGAGCAGGGCACACTGAAGTTCCATATGGCTGGAGTCCAGTGTGCAGATAGAATACTCAGTTCCCCAGCAGAACAAGGTCATTAAGTCAGGGTAAGTAAAGGCGTGGGTGGTATAGGCAGCTGTGAAACTGGGATCAGGTCCTGAAGGACTTTGTAAACCAAGTTGAGGAATCTAGACCATACTTGAATTGTAGAAAAGCCACAGAAACTTGCCAAATCACACGATCTTTCTGAAGTTTTTCTGTTCCCTCAACTACAAAATGTGGTTGGAGAAGATGGTCAAGATTCCTTCTAGGGACTAACAGAGGCACTTGAATCTTGCAGGTCTCCAACAGCTGCTTTACAGATACTCCTCAGTGGGCTTAGAAAATGCTGGTACTTTGATGAAGTTGACAACTCCATTGGCTTGTGCAAGGAGTGCCTGCCTCACGTTCAAACTATCAACACACTCACAGTCTTTTCTTTTGTATTACTCCATTTGAGTATGGAAATGTCCATTATCCAGCACCAGGCTCAGCCAGGAATGGCAAAAGATGAGCCCTGGCTGAGAAGGTTTACTTGATATAACCCAAAGCTTGACGTAACACTAGCCTTAAATGGAAACCCACCCAGAGGGCAACGGCATCTGAGAATTAGATAAATCAATATCCTGAAGGAACTTGAGGCTCTGTTTTTGAGAATCTGGAATGAGATTCTTAGCTTTGGTTTGTAGAATCCTAAATTGAAAGATTTCCTGGTGCATTTATTTTGAGCAGCTGGTAATCTTTCTAGTATCAAAGTCTACTTCTAAATTAAATTTTAGACATTGGTGGAAAATTGAGAATGTCGAATATGAGTTCTCCCTACCTTGCCTAGTCTGTCTGGACCGGCTCTCCTTCCTACTCACTTTAAGAGGCCCCAGAAAGGCCCAATTTTCTCATTACTGCATGATACAGGAAACCCCAGCCCCTATCATGCTGACAACTTCAGAAACTCTTAGAAATCTCAGCTAAAATTAACTTCTTCAAGTTTTCAGCACAACTTGATCTGACATGTATTCCTTTGTTTTGGACTTCTAGAGCGTGGAGTAGGAGGGAAGGGAGGAGTAACTCTTCTCCTCCTAAATCCCTTTTCCTTTGCATCTTCCCAGAAGGCTGGGGAACAGAATGAGGAAAGAGGTCAAAGAAGAGGGGAGGGTGGGCAGAGGAGACTCAGGTGAGATGAAACACTGAGGAGAGGGAGGAAGAGGAGGAGGGAGAGGGGAACATAGGCTGTGGCAGGGGCTAAGAACCCATGGAAGTGCAGGAGCCCTCCACCTCAGACCCCTGACTCCCTGAGCCTGAGCGTGGCCCCAGCCCCTCAGGGAAGCTGTGCATGAGTGTGTACAAGCCGTAAACGCTTCCTTGGACAATCCAACTTCAATATGCTATTCGAGAACTTCGTTCAGCTTTTGTGTGATCAGGAATCCTGTCTCTCTATTCCCACATCCCTTTTTGGCTACCTGGGAGTTCCCATGCCCGTGTGCAGCCAGGATGCCCACAGCCAGGCTGTTCACTACAAGTCCAGCTCCTCTGGGAGGATCCAAGGAGCTGCCTGAAGGGCCCAGCTGGGGAGCCACTGCTGAAATCAGACACACTGGACTGAGTGGCCACAGAGGGACTGGAGAAAGGCATGGATGGGTTCCTGAGTCAGAAGCCCGGATTTGAAGTCCAGCTGCCCCTAGAACGTGTGTAACCTTGGACCAATGACTTAGCCATTAGTTTCCTCAGTGTCCCTGATTAACATGCAGAGATGATAACACCTGCTTGGGAAGGGCATGGTGAGGATTAAATAAATTGACACATGTAAAAAGCACATGGAGAGGCTGGAGTTGTGGCTCAGCGGTAGAGTGCCTGCCTGGCATGTGTGAGGCCCTGGGTTCAATCCTCATGTAAATAAATAAAAGATCCATTGACAACTAAAAAACTATTGAAAAAAAAAAAGCACACGGGACAGTTCTTGGCCACAGTGTGTGTCATCTTGAGCACTGGGTAACGTTACCTTACCATCTACAGATGGCAGAGTCACAGAACTGCATGCTAATAGTCAGTCCTCAGCATCACTGACACGGGGTTAATCCGTGGATAGGAACATGCTACAGGGATGAGAAGCTGAGCCTGATACCTCCTTTCACAGATGAGAAGGGAAGGACTCAGAGAGCGGTAGGGGCCTGAGCAGTGCTGCAGGGGAGGGGCTGTGCAGTATGAAAATGGCCTCTGAATGCCCTGCCATACTCTTGGTTTCACTGAGCCAATATGCCAACAAGCCTTTCTCCCGTGCTCAGTTTGCCACTGAGTAATTTCAGGGGTTTGTTGACTTTGGTTTTTGAGATGATCTGGTTAATCAGGGGAAGCAGTTTCAATATAAGGTGGCCACAGTTTAACAGTTACCATTAAATTGTTATATATGTGACTGTTCATATGTTCCTGTAGATGGATTTTTGGACCATGAACATAGTGTAGAATAATCTCAAGACAACATTCATCTTCCCTCCTTTGGAGGTGGGAGGAGTCCTGGCAAAGCACAGAAGGTGGTTATAGTCTGATGACATAATCAATCACTGAAGCAGGGAGTCCCTTCTTTATTTGTACCACACACGTTTTGAAGGTTCCCTGCGTCAGGGCAGTGTCAGAGTAGAATCAGGGCTGCACCTGCAGGAATCTAGATGGGTGGTAGAAGCTGAAGGGGCTGCTTTCAACCACTTAGCTATGGCATTTTTTTTTCCTCTCATTTTGAGTCCCACAGGTATTCAATTGGAAGATGTTTGTTTGCACAGGAAACAGGATCACTAAATAATTATAAGATAACTCCTTTAACACTGACCTTGATAGAACCGAGAAAAGGAAACTTTCAGCAGTTAAAATGATCCTTTTAAACGGTAAACAAAAATCACTTCAGTTCTTGGCTGAAGATATTGTGCTGGTTCCCAATTTCATTTGGACTTGAAGAAGGTCCAATATTTACCAATAGCTACAAGACCCTCCACAGCTCAGCTTTCGTGGTTTAGCCTCCGAGTCCTCTGAGCGCCTCCCCCGCACTTACTCAGTAGGCTCCAACCAGAGTGTTCTGCCTGCACCTTGATCATGCAGCATGTCCTCACCTTAGGGCATGAGTACAGGTGGTCCCCTCTGTCCATTTGTCCATGTGGCTAACTCTTAACCCCTGCAAGTCTTTGTCTGGATCTCATCTTTCACTTTCTCTTTTCTCCCTAACGTGGATCACTTCTTAACTATCTGATTTGTTTGTTTGTTACGTTTATTGTTCACTATTTTCCTCCTCATGAGACCTTGAGTGCCAGGAAGGCAGAGAGCTTTGTCTGTTTTGTTCTCAGATGAGTCCCCAGTGTCCAGCACACCCAGGTACCCAATGAATATTTGTTAATGAATAAGCCACTTGCTAGGGTGCTGGTAGGATAGCAACCACAAATGAGGCTTTGTTGGAGAAACAAATGGCCTTCCACGTAGAACCTCTTTCTCTTTTTATAGAAGAGCTTGCATCTTTCTCTTGCTGTCAGAGCACCTCCCTCTTTTGCCCCACATGTGGTTTGGTGGCTCTCTTTTGGACATGCAGCCAGGTTGAGGTGCAAAGCCCCTTGTCTTAGCTCCTTGGCAGGCTGTGAGCTGAGTTCTTCTCTCTGTGCCTGCTCAGGAAGGGGGTGTGGGGCTCACAGCACTGGACACTCATCCATCACCGCTCTCTTCTGCACTAGGGCTCTTGTATCTGGGGCCCTAAAGCTGGGGGCCTAAGTGAGGTTCATTCTAGAGAATTTCCAGCACCCTAAAGATGTGGGCTGAGGATCCTGGGCTTTGGCCTTCCGACTCTCCCACGCCCAGCACCTCTGCCACAGGTGGGTGGGGGGTGAAACCAAGTCAGTTGGCAGCTTGCTCTCTGGAGCTTTGGTGAGAGATGGTGAAAACCCAGGGATGAAACTCAGGTGGAGAAGCACTTTGGGATTTCATTTATCCCTGTGATCTCTATCCCCATTACCACTCATCAATGAGAGGGCTATAAAACAGGACCCCCAAGAGACAAGAAAAGGAATCAGGTATTTCATCAAAAAGGGGGAAGCCCTTTCTTTCCTTTTTATTTTTTTGGTCTTGCCCACCAACTCTAGTATCCATGATCTCATCTCTAAAGACCTGAGATTTTAATAGACCATAATTACTTAATTATTCTAGCTCTGCCGTTTGTTCTCAGCTTTAAGTGCCAGATAAACACGTTGTTTATTAAGGAGATAGTCTAAATTTGTAGAAAAACCAAAACAATTTGAGAATTTCTTCATGATAATTCCTGTCTCATAATTAATATCATATAAAAAGAGGAAAAAGTATTGAAAATGGTTTCCTTTACAAGGTCTATTTAGAAACACAAAGCTTTAAGATTTCAATCAGAGTTTTTGTGTTTGTAACTTTAAATCACTGTGGGGACATGCCAGCAATCCTCAGCCAGCACATAGCCTGCTAGGGAGCCTTCACACACCTTGAACCCTTCCAGGGTTGCAGACTACTTTTGATCATCGTGGGAACTCTATTTTTGCTGAAGCTGTGGGTGGAAATTCATTGTCCATGTATCTCAGGCAAAATTGGAGCAGCTGGGCTGAGGGAGTACTGAGGACAGGGGAGGCTTATGACAGAGAAGAGAGCAAGAGCCAGCATGAGACAAAACTTAGATGGACGAGAAGTTAAAAGGCCCAGCGAAATGTCAATCGGCACCCCCCCAAAAAAGGGCATGTTTATGGGAAAGTGGGGAACTCTGCTGTTATGGTACAGATCTGGAAGACCTCGCAAAGGCTCGGACAACCTGTTGAAAGTTCTGTCCCCAGTGCAGCAGTGTTCCCAGGAGGGACTCCTGGGAAGTGAATGAACCGGAGGACTATGATCTCACGAGTGGATTTATAATTTGAAGTCCTTATTGGGAGCTGAAGGAGGTGGGACCTAATGGAAGGAGTGGGTCCTTGAGCGACATGCCCACTCCTACATCTTTCCCAGTCTCTTCTCACTCTCTCTGCTTCTCAGCTTTGCTCTGCCACACCTTTCCACCATGGTGTTTTGCCTTGCCCCAGGCCCAAAGCAAAGGAACCAGCCAACCAGGGGCTGAGACCATGAGCCAAAATAAATTTTTATTCCTTTAAGTCACTCATTTCAGGTATTTTGGTCACAGAAAGGTTAGCTGACTAACACATCTGCCTCATGGATACACATTAAACTCAGGCTGGTGGCCAGGCAGAGTAGGCCAAGCCAACAGACGGCCACATCCTCTCCCATGTGCCACAAAAAAAAAAAAAACCCTTAAATTGAAGTATGACAAGAAGATAGAGAACTGACCCTCTAATATTTTCCTAATAAGACATATTAACGTAGGAGAAAATTATGAGCAGAAATGGATCTTAAACCTTGTAACAGATCTTAAGGTTGGAATGTAATTTAGGAACTTCAGATTAAAAAAAAAATGTCAGTAGATATAAAATTAAAATACAAAAACTAAAAACAAAACAAAGACAAGACACTGGATATAAAAAAAAAAAACCCCAGAAAATATGCCCACACAGCAAATTCAAAGAAAGAATGAATATGCCTTTGGATTAAAAGAAGAAAGCAAAGAATGAACAAGTAAAAAAACTAATTTCAATTACAGTGATACATACCTTGTAAGTCTTTCATATTTTGGTCTAAAAGCTGTGAAGGAAGGAATCCAGAGCCTGTCTGAGGCTTGGAGTCTGGCTCTCCCAGGGACCCCGATGGTGCTGGGTCCTTCAGCCTATTGTCTCCAAACACAGCGGCCCACTCCTGGCTGAACTCGCCTTCTTCCAGGGAGGATGCGTTGAAGATCTCGTTCAGCAGCAGCAAGTCATCCTTGTCAGCACCTTCGGGTTCTGGGGTCCCTGCCATTGGGCCCAGGCAAGCTGGAGTAGAGCATAACACACGTGACTTCCCAGGGCTCAGCCTCAGAAATAACTGTTACAGGGGCTGAATTGGGACAGATTGGGTTAAGGCTAGATTTAAGAAAAAAGTGAATTACAATATGAATTTATTCCATAATAACCTTTCTTAACACATTTTATAATTAAACGTTGAATTCCATGTTCCCTTATACTCCTTCCTCCAGAGCAAGCCCAGGTTCTGAGTATCAATAGAATTGCATTGAAATATTTTCCAGGAAAACCCTAGGGTTTTGTTTTATCTTTAACATAAAAGCAGATGTACCAAAACATTTCTCAGATCTGAAACACAGCCAGGACTGAAAGCCTGTTGGAGATCCTGGTTCCTTGTTTGTGAAGCTTCCTGAACCTTCCCACACAAGCCCTCAATGCACACTGCCTGGGCTGGAGCAGCCAACATACCATGTGGCAGCCTGTCCTGCCACCCAAGCTGGGGAGAGAATTTCACCACACCCTGGCCCAGGGGAGAGTGCCAGAAGCCCCACAATGCCCAAGAAAAGCATCTTTGCTTGTTTGCTGAAACACAACTGCTGGAAGCAAAGAAGATTGGGTCTGATTAGTTTGGGGGCCATAGTGAGGGAGAAATAAGAGAAAGTGGACAAATGAAAGACTGACCCAAAGGCTGGGATTTAAGGCCAGGGACACAGTTCTGGAGGGTGGAAATGAACACCAGACACAACAGGAGCTCAACTCCACACCTTTCTTACTGTGTGACTTAGCAAGATCCATAACCCCTCTGAGCCTTTGTCTTTTTATCTCTAAAAGTTACGATATTAGTGATGCCCACCTCAGAGTGTGGTCAGTGTGAGTGAAAGAATACACCACCTCACAACTCATTGCCTGTGTGGAAGGAAAACTTTAAAGAAGACTGTTCACAGATGAACACTGGCAAACAGTAGTCAATACATGTAGAATGGTGTGTGGGGGGGTATTAATATCAGAAATCCTATAGCAACCCTCTCATAGAGTTTTCTACATATTTTGTAAACTGATAGTTTGATTAAGTGTGGTTTTGTTGTGGTATCTAATTGCCACCTGGAAACTAAACCTTTTGGTTGTTAAGTCATAAGGTGGAGGAGAAAAAAAAATCATGACATTTTTTCTGAGCTACACTGGAATTCTGATACAGTCATATAAAGTGAAAGTATCAAGTTTTCCTCAAATATATATGAGATAATTTTTAAGTAGAGGCTTTTTCTTTTCTTTTTTTTCTTTTCCATTTTCTTGAAGCTTCCCTGTGTAGGCTTTACTGGATCTATTTTCTCCCCCACACTTTACATAAAGATCTAAAGATTAAGGGGATTTTTGATGTGAACAGACTGGCTATAAATCAGGGAGGGGAGAAGTCTAGTCACTCATATCACTGTGGTTTTAAAATAGTGGCAAAACATCACTTTAATCAGACATCTGTCTAATTTAAGCATTTTTATTGTTTGTATTATCAAAGAAATGTTCACCAAGACAGAACCTATAGGTGTGGTGGGTGGGAAGATGTGGAGGTGGCACCTTAAACAGACTTCTGAGACAGTGCTGTAGGAATGGGGGCACACAGGGACCAGCCAGGGAAGGCAGCGCTGGCGGGGTGAGGTGGGCAGCCCACCTCTGTGTGGGACAGAGACTTGCTGTTCAGCTGCCATCAACACTCACATCCTCTTTCAATGTCTCTCAGTAATACCCTTCTAATTTATGTGGAGTTTTCAAATCTCTGTACTTCCTACTTTCAGGTGGGACTGGAATGCCCAAATCTTTCTCATGGTTTACTTTCTGATCTGACTGAAACCTGACGATTACTGAGCCACACTCATTTAATTGGAACCAAGTTCAAGTCAATGGGCAGGCCCGAGAGGAACAGAGGACTTTAAATGAGCTTCAGAAGTGAAGTGTTTGCCTTCCACAGTCATTTTACTCAGGCCTCTGCTGGGTCAAGCCCCAGGGAGGCTTCTCTGCTGCAATCCAGAGGCCCAGCAGGGAAGACCACTGCTGACATGCCAACGACAAGCAAGACATTCTGTGCCCTCTAAAAAGAACCACAGGCTGTGAAGGCTCTGTTTTCACTTTTATTGTTTAGGTTTTGTGTGGTGGTGTTTAGTGTGGACTTGAGTGTCTTTGCTAACTTAGCGTCTCTTCCTTCTTCTTCAGTTTTTCTTTTTGAATGCCATGAGCATGTGATCCTGGTGAGGCATTTCTTAGGATGCCTCATCGTCCTCCACCCAGGTAGATATGTTGTAGCCAAGGCATTGCTCAGGCCACTGTGACTGGCTCAGGGCACATGCCAGGAGGCTTCCCTGAGTTTGGCATATGGGAATTGGATGGAGGAGGGTTTGTCTCTCTTGCTCTGGGATTCCAGAATTCAAAGATGCAGACTTGAGGCTTCTGATAGTAGTAAAGCCAATACAGAGAAGGAAACAACCTAAAGAGTTGGGAAGAGAAACTTGACGGCTTTAGGCCCTGGATCCAGTCTTACTTGAAGACAATCTACTACTATGGGTCCCCAGTTACACAAACTAATATATTATTTTTTTAAAGAAAAATTCTAAACCTAACCTATTTCAAGAAGGGTTTCTATTCTTGCAACCAAACAATTCCTGATTAATACTCTGTCTTATCCAACTCAAACATTTTAGTCACAGAAATGAGGAAAAGGCCCCCTTTGTCAGGATGACACCACTAGTGGCCAGTCCTGGAATTGCCCTATTATATAGTATCCTGGCTCTTGGATAGTTAAAGAAGGCTGCACAGTGAACATTTTCTCTTTTAAGAGAACTTATTACTTAGCTGAAAGCAATGAAACTGGCACTGACTTGAACCATAAAACATGGAAACCTCCCAATTATTGCACTGATAATTAAGATGCCTGAAATTGCTACATATAACTTGTAAGAAAAACTTAATTACAAGTAGAAAAGGACAGGTTTAGGTCTGTAACTGGACAAGTCAAGACTTGAGAAATAACATTAGTCATTAGGCTATCATGCTATCATTTTCTTTGAAATTAATTCAACTCAACTGAGAGAAAATGAAGACACACGTAGAGATACGATAAGCTCTCTGAGAGAAGCCCTGGTGAGAGCCACACAACTGGGGTCAGCGCTTCCACCCATGGAGACAAGCAGGGATTGCTCCTGGGTTGTGTCTCAGCCTGCTTTTGTCTTGTAGATAAGCAAAGGTTGTGCCACACTCAGGTGCCAGCCCCGCAGATGCCACTCTGAGCCCCCTTCTCTCTGGTGCAGACTCCCACTCTCCATGTTTGCTGTCCTATCTGATAATCTAGCCGCAGACGTTACTGTACAAATAAAAGCCGACAGACATGACGCACACATAGGCTCACCTCTCTGTCTCCAACTCTATGACCCTCTGTGCATTCTCTCTGCCCTTCTGAAATTAGCCCTCTCCATGCCCTCCCCCCCTCCTTCCGGAAGCTTCCTCTGCTCCTACCAATATTCTACTTCGGTAGCTTTAGCCTTTCATTCTCCAGGGCTTCTTTTCTCTGGCCAGTGATAATCAATATTTGGCTTGATATTGCAGTCGGCCACCTCTATCCTTGCTGTTCTCATTTCCCTGGTCACTTATTCTACTGTGTCTCTATTTTTTTTTTCAGCTGCTGGCAATTAAGTTCCCATCCCCATGCTACACTGAAGTGACTCTCTGGAAGGTTACTGGGGAGATCCTAAGGGCCAATCCACCAAACTCCGTTTTTCAGGCCTTGAGACCTCTAGCATTTTGCAGTGCTGCCTTGCTCTGGAAATGTGATCATCTCCTGGGAGTCCCAATGAGGTGGCCCTCTTGAGCAGTCTTCTCTGCTGCCTCTTCCTACCCTGGTAGCCCTTAGCCTTCATCCTAAACCATCGCCTCCCTTCCCTACAATTCTATCAGAGATCTTGTCTATTTTCATGGTTCCAAACTCATCTTTGAAAATCTCCAAATCTCTGTCTCTGATTCCATGTTCTTCCTTCAATTTTGATGACAAATTGGGGCAGAGGGACCTTCTGCTTTGCCCACTGGAGAGGCTTCTGGTGCCCCATGAGGCAGCCTCCTACTGTGCACCATTGCTCAATATGACTGTAAGATTACTCCCTCATTCAAAATCCTTCATGGCTCCTTTTGACTCCCAACACTGGCATTCAGGACCTCCACAGTCAAGCTCTAATGAAACTCTTTCAGCCATACGTCAACATTCTCCTGGGAAGCTCCATCTGGCAAAAGTCTGCTAACCATTGCTCAAATGCACTTTCCTGCTTTCCTGTGTGAGACCGGATGTTTTCTCCCAATAAGAGTCATCTTTTTTCCTCCTCTTTCTCCTCCTCCTCTTCTTCCTCCTTCTTCTTCTTCCTATCCTCCTCCTCCTTCTTCTATTTTTCTTCTCCTTCCCCTTCCTGTTCTCCTTCTCTCTCATTTTTCTTGCATCCAAAAGGGATCTTAAAGACCATTTCCTTTAACTCGTTTTACAAATGAGGAAGAAGACACCCAGGTTAGATGACCTGCTGTAGGTCACATAATGTTACTGATGATCTAACCATGGACCCCAGACTTAAAGGTCAATTTTCTCACTGTGGTAGCCTTCTTTTATTTAAAAAACCCATTTAGGATCTCATACACAAACTACTAAGAAGCTTTTGCCAAGCTTTTGTAAAGTGCTGAGAATCTCAAAGGTCAGAGGACTCTGCTGGCAGCTGGGTACCATGCAGGCACTATGGCAGGACAGCATTGGCAGACCCACGCGTCAGGCCCACAGCATACATGGCCCAGGTTCAGAAGTAAGAGCCCCAGGCCCTGGGAAAACATTCCCCAGGAGAACTGGTCCCGAACCAATGGGCTCTATTTCTTGATACAGAGTTCAGTGTGGGAAACCGGTGACAGCTGGTACAGGTGTTATTTTGAAGTCATACTGAGTTTCATGACCTCAGCATAAATTAGGAAAACAGAAGATGGAAACATAGCAACACAGACTGAAAACGATAGCCTAGGAAAACAAACAGATAAATGTCACTTATTTTACCTTCATGTGTGTGTGAAACAGGAAGAGTCACTTCTCTGGGTTTCTCCCTGGCCCCCACTCTCAACCTGATGACTAATCTTAAAGGCCACATGCTTGCAGTGCCGATGAAAACCCCAAACACCAACACCATCCTCACATCGCCCAAAAGAGAATGGGGGAAGATGGGTAGGAAACCACCTTACAAAAAATGTCTAACCAGAAAAATATTCTTCATTACACAAGACTCTGGTAACAAACTGTGCTTATTTGGAATTCTAGAATGCTGCTTCTAGAAAGTCACTTCTGGCTTAAAAACAACAACAACAACAACAACAACAACACAGATTATAAGAACAGGTATGGGGAGGGAGGGAACCACCCCTACCAACTCTAAAAAATAAAAAGAAAAGAAACAGTCTCATAGTGCTAGGCCTGAATAGGCACTAAAAAAGTTCTTGTTCTGATCCCCCATTCTATTCCTCCATTTTTAGTCTTAGATCTTAGCAACCCAGCAGCCTCAGTGAAAAACAAGACACGTGAGGCTAGGATGAGTCTTTATAGAATCTTGATAGTGATAAATTTATGTAGAACACTATTGCCTACATGGTTATTAAGTAAAAAACAGCATTTGACTGTAAAAGTCTATCATTATTGAGCTGGGGACATAGCTTAGTCATAGAGCACTTGCCTAGTGTGTGCAAGACCCTGGGTTTCATCACCAACACCTCAAAAAAAAACCCAAACCCAAAGTATGTCATTATTCATGAAAGGACAAAACCAGAAGAACACCCCAGAATACAGAGGGAGGGAGGCAGGAAGGAGGACAAGTGTATGAGGAAAGATAAAGAGCTTAGTAGCTTAGTACTTGCTTTATTGCATGTGAGGAAGCAATCAGGTCCTTAGTCTGACTATACGAAGGCTGCACGAGACAGTTCTAAGTGACTCAGGAGAAGCAAAGTGCTGAGAGAGAAACTGGTATGATTACTACAGGTCAAAGGTTCTCACCCAGACCTCTGGTAGCGACTGAATGAACTGTCGTTCTGATATGTGACCAGAGTTTAGAATCCCAAGTAGTAAAGTAATCAAGGGAGTAACAGAGACAGATATGTTATTCCAACATGAACAATTAAATTGTGTTTTAAATGGAGTAGGTAAGTCTTGTCCTAGAGAGGGACCTTTTAGGGAAGGTCAAGTGATAAGGTTTAGGTGAACTGAATTTATCCAAATCTTGTCTTTTTAAAATATATATATATATATATATATATATATATATATATATATACACATTCTGTTCATTTACATGCTAGTTATTTCTCTTGTCCAAACTTTGAGAAACACCAATACTTCTACATGTTATAATTCCTGAATTGAGCTGATTTTCACATGTATTACACAAAGTGATTTCAGAGCCACTTTCAAGTATCTCAAAAATGTCACTAAGTTTCTTCTTCATTTAAAACATTTTTAGGAACTGTGGTCAAATAATGGTTTCCCTATTACATTACTATTTAGTAGGAGAAAGCAAATTTCATTAGGACACTAACTTAGAGTAATTTTCTGGGTAGTGGCGCTTTGAGAGTCGTCGTTGTTGTCATAAGCAGTCTGCTTTTTGATAACACTGTACCCCAGATTAGCCATTATGTCTGGCAGAATTACCACTGGGAGTGAACTGGCCCCAAAGCAGCAGGGTGCTAGAGCTTGTAGCCTGGAGTCCTATAAAACCAGCCATTCCTGGATTAAGCTCTTTTTATCTCTTGACTATTTAATATCTTGCATATTATAATCAGTATTTCAATTCGGGGTTTGGGTCTTCAGGCAGCATTTCACAGGACACATATGTGGAAGTCAACAAATTAATGAGTATTTTTCTCTTTGGCCACCACAGGTTCTCTGAACACTGAGAGTAGATACTTATACCAGTGGTCACATTAATATGTAAGCTGATGCCACCCTATGGGTTGGCAACAAGTAGAGACAGTGGGGACGTATAACTCATGCCTAGAGAAGGGCCTTGTGGGCCGGCATGACAAAGGGGAAGCAGGAGTTATGTGACACTTTGTTCAATTTAGAAGATTTGCAAATCAATATTTCTGCCTGAGAACAAGTACACATGTTAGGGAAGAGCATGTTTGTATTTGCATCTTTGGAATTAAAGTGTTTGTCCCCCAAAAGGATATGAGTTTCTATTCTACAAAACTAACAAACAGGGTAACTGTAAACCAATGAGGTTTGGAGGCTGTTTTGAGTAGGAGGATACCCAGCTTACTGCGATCTCTCTTGGCACACACAGAGAGACTTACAAAAGTAAGTATATATCTCAGGCAGAAACCTTTTGATTTAATTCTATGAAGAAATGCTGGATAGTGGGTTAGGGTTATAGAATTACTATCAAGTTTTCTAAAAAAATCCAAAACCCAAAGCCAAGAACCAATTTTTTGTAAGAAAGGGGAAAATATGAGGATGTAGCGTCATGATTACTGTGTCTGAGTACAGAAAACACTGGCAGGATACGCCAGGGTTGGGAGTATTGGAATGGGGGTGGGGTGGGGAATAGGAATGGGAGCGAGTGTTTTTAATACCATTTTTATTATTATTTTCATTTTAATCTTAATGTGAATATGCTACCTATTCAAAAGTTTAATCTATTAAAATAACAAATTTATATAGGGTAAGAATAAAGTCAAAGAACAAATGACATAAATGAAATGTTGAGATTGGGAGGAATGTCAGTCTATCAAGACAAGCTGAAGTGTATGTGTGATTATAAATACATTTGTTAAGTGAAACTGGGTGGTGGGTATCTAGAGCTTGCTGTTCTCTTTATATCATTTTGGTAAGGTTAAAATATATCCCTGTCCAAAAAATAATAATAATAACTTGTAAAAGACACCTTCATTCCACCAAAATATTCTACTATTAAGCCAAGAAGAGGAAATTTTTACAAACATGGAAGCATGTATGGTAATCTGAACTCTTTACCTATTAATTTCATTACATGATATAATATCAGCATTTACAAATGACTAGTAATATTGATTAAATATGCACAGACATTCAAAAAATATTGTACAATATGTTGCCTGCAGTAAGATAATAAGAAAAAAGACTTCTGCTCTCAGGTTTATGCACCCCAAGCCCTGGAAACGTAACACCAGAGCTATAGTGGCTTTTCACCCTTTTTAAAAAATATTTTTGTTTTTCAGTTGTGGTTGGACACAATACCTTTATTTTTGGTGGTGCTGATGATCGAACCTAGTGCCTCGCATGTGCTAGGCGAGCGCTCTACCGCTGAGCCCCAACCCCAGCCTGGCTTTTCACCTTTAAAAAATCTTTAATCAATGTCCTCTGTTTCCCAGAGACTTTCTTCCTCTCACACTTTGTGAATTAAATCCACATCAAGCTCAGACTGAGTTGAGTCATCTACCCCAGTTAACTGAGGCCCACTGGATGACTTTGGCCTATTTCAACCCCGTAAAAAACCTGCATGACCAGGGAAGACTGTGTCCCAGTCACCAAGACAAAGATGCTCTGATGTTTGACTCAGAATCTCAGGAATATTTTAGAACCTGGGTAAATCATTAAAAGGAAACCCTTGGTAGGATGGAAAACAAAGGCTATGATCAAACTAAGCACACTCAATTTTGTGGGATTACTCAGCCCTGGAGAGTCACATCTGAATCCATGGTTCTACATTCTCTCCTGAGGATTTATACAGTAAGGGATTTTAAGGCTGGTAAACCTGGGAGTCAGACTTAGCTAGGCAAACTCTCCCTCTACATTTTTATGGTAGTGAAAATGGTAGATATGTGTCCATTGATGTTTTTAGTATCTATAAAATGTATTTCAGCAAGAGTAAACCCTATGCAACCTGTGGACTTTGGGTGATAATGACGTGTCAATGTGGGCTCACTGATCATAACAAATACACACTCCAGGCCAGGAAGCTGACAGTGGGAGAGGCTATGCTTATGTGGGGGCAGGGGCGCTTGGGAAATCTCTGTACTTTGTGTCCGATTTTGCTGGGAATCAAAAACTGTGCATGCATGCATGCGTGTGCACGTGAACTAGAACAGCCTTAAAACTCAGTTTGCTCCTGTGTTCATTGGAGGTTTCAATGGAAATGCAGCAAAGCAAAGCCCTATACAAAACCTCTCGTCCCACTGTTTCAACATCAAGAGTGCCCTGTATCAGTGACCATGAATTACCCCTTCACAAACCTGAGCTCCAATCCTGACAGTAATCCAGCAAGATTGTTGCTATCAGTTCCATTTACAAATGAGAACAACCGAGGCTTAGTAAAGAGTTTAAATATGAAGCAAATTATTTAAGGCCACACAGGCCATTTATGGTAGAACCATAATCCATATCTACATAGCCACTGTTTTCTCTGACAGTATGTGACTTTTGACATAACTTTTAGCTTTAGTAGTTTGAACATTATGAAATTAACTATAGTAACAATGGCAGCTCCGCACAAACTAATATGTGTTTGGGCATATTTAAGATCATTTATAAAGACTGTCACCTAAAAATTTTTGCTTTGGAGTGCATAAAAAGATAAATATTATATTTTCTTGCATATAAAAAAGGAACTAAAACTTAATCAAATCACAGCCTCAAAGAACTGCATAAATCTTACCACCTTCCTCAGGTTTCATGTCTAATAATTCATCCAGAGGTCCTTCAGAGAAGGGGAAAGAAAAATTATGAGTTAGTGTCATTTTATAAGGAGTCTGAGTAAAATGATTGCATTTTCCTTAATCTAGATTACCTGAACATGCATTATGTGTGGAGCTTTTGTCTAAGGCAGATAAAATACTTTTTCCTTCTTCACCTGTAAGCAAACATATGCAACTGGTCATCACCAACTCAGAATGGTATGTGTATACATGGACAACAGCAGTATTGGCAAATGCACAGCTTCAGGAAGAAATAGCACCCATAAACTCACTCATGTAGAAGCAGGGGTCCTCAGATTATGTTTTATTTCAGTTGTTGGCTCTCAATGAATATAGAATTAATCCTAAACCTCTGCTTTGTTTGGTGGATAACCCTCAAAATGATATGACACAGGCCTAACAATTCTCCTTCCATGGACAAATGTGTGACTTAAGTTAACTGGCTGTTACTTGATGCTGCCAATGAACTTTTGCCACATGGGCCTGGATAAGATAAAAAGGCAGATTGTTAAGCGAAAGAAGCCCATTTGAAAAGGCTGCACATTGTGTAAGTTCCACAATATGACATTCTGGAAAAGTCAAAACATAGAGACACTAAAAAGGTCAGTGGTTGCCAAGAGCGTGGCAGAGGGTGAGATGAATGGGTGGAACATAGGGTTTTTAGATCAGTGACAATATTTTGTATAATACTGTAAGGGTAGATACATGTCCTTTTATGTTTTTAATATCCATAAAATGTAAAACAGTGTGGAGTTATTGATTATAACAAACACTTCTTTGGTGTAGGACTTCGACAGTTGGAGAAGCTCTGCTTATGTAGGGGCAGGGGCAAATGGGAAATCTCTGTACTTTGTGTTCAATTTTGCTGTGACCCCAAAACTGCTCTAAACAATAAATTGTGTGTATGTGTGTGTGCCCGTGCACATGCAATAGAACCACCTTAGAACTCAGTTTGCTCATATGTTCATTAGACTTTCTGCAGGTCACAAAATACAAGGCAGATGCCACTTCATTATAATGAATTCCATCCTGTGTATATATAAACAAGGTGACAGACATTTGCAGTCTCAAAATATTATGCAAATACCACATGCAATTATACTGTACAAGGAATAAGAAGATTTGCATATTCTATATTTGCATATTATATATTCATACAATATGTATAGCCACATATTGTATGAATACATAATTTGTATAGATTTTTAACTTGCATACAAATATAATAAACTGGAGTTACAGTTTACCACAGAACTAAGTTTATCCTATTCTATGACCTCCAGTCCCACAATATTAATAATGCATGCTGTAGGTCCACTGAGGGTCACTGAGGCTGGAAAGCTTGGATCGATACAGACAGAGAGCCCTTCCACGGCCAGGGAGGTCAAGCCCAGCCTCTCCACCATTTGCTGCCCCCTCTCAGGCTCTAGAGTATCATTCTTCTGACCTTTGCATGGTCCTTCCTGGAGCATAGCCTCTGCCTGGGCTGTTTCTTTTGCTTTGACAAGTCTTGCGATCGTAGTTGGCTTTGGTGTGTCCCTGATCCCCTCAAATAGGTGAGGCAACTTTGTCATGTGCCCAGAGCCCTGCAGTTTTCCTTTGTAGCTCTTACCAAAGTTGTAGTTGCCCAGTTGTGTGAATATTAGGCTACCATCTGCTTCCCCTTTTGACTGTAAGCCCCGTCCTGGAGGGGCCTGATTATGTGTGGTATACCACGGTCTGCCTGGAGCCCAGTGCTGTGTCTGGCACAGAGGCAGATCCCCATATACAGCTGCCATACAAACAAAGCAGTCTGTGAGTTCTGAATATGTGAAGGCTCACACGCACGAGCAGATGACAGGAGGCCAAGCACTGGAGACCAACAGTGGGCTGCCCTTATTTTTTGATTTTTTTTCTTTCTTTTTTTTAAATCTGTTGAAAGGCAGATAGGAGACAAGCAAATGAAGGTGTGAAGTGGGGGAAGACAAATGTAGCTGAGGCAAGTGATTGGAAAACTTGAAGGAAGAGAGAAGAGAGAGGATGAAGGAGAAGAATGAAACAGAGGGAAAGTTCTAGAATCTGCTTTGCCACCTCCTGGATAGGCTGCCATAGCACAGGGTCAGGTGATTTCAGTTCTCTTCATAAAACTTGTACAACCTTCCCCTGTAGCTCTGAGGCTTTTGAGTCCCTGTTTTAAGGCTCAGAATTATATCACCTTAGTTCTACTGTGATTTCCCCTCTACGCCTTCATGAGGTGAAGAGCCAACGAAGGCTGGCAGTAATGTAGGAGACAGAAGAAGCTGGAGGCTTTTTTCTGTTCATGGTGTCACCTCCCAAAGCTCTGATGCTGTTCCCTAACCCAAGGGAGCTGGTGCCACTCACAACAGGCAGCCTGAAGACCTGCCTAACAGAGCAGAGTTGGGGCTCTCACTATCTATCCCTAATAACGGCCAACACCCACATACAAATCACGGGGGACTGGGGGACTAAACCCTCCCCCTGTAGTAATGTGACCTTGCTAAAACTATCTCTGCACCCACACGACAGTTTGAACAAGCAAAGGCAATATCATAATCATACTGTCTTCTATGGAAAGAGAGAGCTTTCTGCTAGGCCCACTTGTGGTTACAGAAGGGCTGCTGTTGGAGAGACCAAGGATACTATTTTCAGGTTCAAAATATACATTGTCTCTCAGTAATGCCATGGGGTTGATTGACACCGGTGATATTTAAACATTTAAAACTAAAACTGCACTGGGTGCCATGGCACAGGCCTGTAAGCCTAGCAACCCAGGCAGCTGAGATGGGAGGATGACAAGTTCAAGGCCAGCCTCAGTAACTTAGCCAGGTCCTGTCTCAAAATAAATAAAAAGGACTGGGGAACGTAACTCAGTGGTAAAGTACCCCTGGGTTCAATCCCAAGCATTCCCCAGCCAAAAAAAAAATCCTGAAATGGCAGGAAGCAAATCCATATAGTCTTTTCTCAATTGGAAATGAAGAAAGGCCTAGAGGGAGTTCCCCAAAAACCCCAAAAACTGAGTTGGCTGTTGAGCATTAAGTAGTGTTTGAGAACAATTCTAAATGAAAATCAATACTTACTCTTAAAACTGCAGGATTCCTTGTGTTGGTTTTCATCCTCTAATGAAATTAACCTTAAAATTTAAAGAAAAAGTTGTTTTTTTTCAGTCATCAAGTCTGGCAAATATTATAGTTATGATACAGCCAGATTTTCAGTACAATATCTTTTACCTCAATTATAACCATACACACACACATACAGACACACATATACACACATACATAGTCATTTATATGCTATATATTTTCTAAAGGAGAAATAAATTTTGCTAGCTTTGTTTTCCATTCTGTAACATCTTAATTTATGAGTTTGGTTTCCTAATAAGGCACATTTTCTGTAAATATCTAGATGGGTAATTAGGGATGACTAAGAGAGATACATACAATTATTACTTTTAAAACACAGTTAAAACAAAACAACAACAACAACAAAACTGATGGCCAAGCAGTGGTTTATTCTGATTCCTGGTGTTATGAAGAGGTCACCTCAGGAGATTAGCCAGACCACAGAAGGCTCACAACAGCACCACTCTAAATCCAGGTGGACAGGCAACTACTCAAACTCTTCCAGTGTCTTTAAGGACAGACACATTACAGTCCTGAGACCATTTTGGTTCCTCCAAATGATCCTCTTAGCACTGTGGTTCACTTTTACCTGCTATTTCTGAAAAAAATTCTTATTAAATTTCCAATCATTTTTGAGAAACCTGAAAGTAATTAAAATGAATAAAAAAATCCTAGGTAGTAGTTCTATTCTGAATAATGGCTAGTGCTTTATTTTTATTGCATTAACTTATATGGAGAAAAGAAAGTGCTGAGACTTTCTCTGCGCTCTGTCTTTTACTCCACAAGGGGCAGAGGGCAGTCCCTTAACCTCTTTCAGCCTCACCTTCCTCCTATACACACTGGGGAAAGGCCTACCTGGAGGATTAGTATGAGAATGAGCAACAAATAAAGCAGCTAGCACTGTGCCTAGCATGTAGTAGGTGCTCACCAAATAGTAGCTACCATTATTACCTTACCAGGAATAGATTTCGTCTAAAATGTCAATTGGACTAATCTAGATCATATTCTACATCTGTTTGATGATGAAAAGTTGAAATTAGTCTTTGTTTTGCACCTCAGAAATTTTCTAGTATTTGTTTTGAAATTAAAAAGAGCTAATATTGACAGCAATTATTATTTTTTCTTTTTTTTTTACAAGGACAGCAAATAATTCTATAGGATACAAAAATATGTTTGAAATCATATTCAGAGATGGAGTAAAAAATATAATCCCATTTTGCCATAAAGTTGTCACCTAAATCGTGTGTGTGTGTATGTGTGTGTGTATGTGTGTGTAAGGAATAGTGGATAGAGGCAATGTCATCTACTTAGCTTTCCTGGGTCAGCCAGTTCAGAGATTAACTATATTCCTGCAGGCTACTATATCTCCATAGAAAATGACATGGAGTCACATCTAAACCTCCTCACTGTGTGGGATCAGGAACCATGTGCCACCTATGTTGAAAAGTTCATCTGGGTATTTATAACAACAGGCGGCGCCTTGCTTGTAAAGAGGTAATAGATGGGATGGGCCCTCACTTCCTGCACAGGAAGCTGCTCTCCGTTCACAGAGGAGAAAACTGAAAGTTTGAGCAGTGAAAACAAAATGTCACAACCCAACACTTTTGTAGGGCAATGCTATGTGCATTCCTAAGGCAATCTCCTACATCATCAGCTTCAATGGGAGAAAAGCCATGGGGCCCCAGGCAGTGTGTGTGGGGTGTCCCCATCACAGCATCTTGTGAACAGTGGTGACCATGGGACCAGATAGGATACAGAAGCCAGAAAGAACATGAAGCTGAGGCTGAGGCCACAAGACAGGGAGCCAGACAGTATGTGGACATTTGCTCTTTCTTGTCCCAATCAACTCCTTACAAGTGTGCCCCTTCTGAGGACCCCAGAAATGGGTCTCTAAATGGGACAAATGAGGCAGGTCTAGCAGGAACTTGGGCTGAGGGAGCTGGGCCTCCAGGTAAAGCAGTGAGGAAGCTACATGGCTGAGACCCCGTCAGGACTGTGTGGACAAGACTGTGTCGCCCACACCGTGGGAAGAAAGGCCTCAGGAGACGGAGGGCTGACTTGACTTACTGACTCGGCTCCTGCTCTGCTGCTTCTGTGCTTTCCTGCTGGGCCATCTTCTTCTTTTCTTCTTTCTCAACTAGTTTTTTCATAGGGTCTTGTAAGCTCTGGATCACGAGCCATAGAAAAAGACAAAGAAAGAGAGGGGGAAGAAAAAAGAAGAAAGGAAAAAAGAACAAAAAGTCATCAATAGAAACCAATTGCCATTGGTCCCCGAGACCCCACATTTGAATCACAGGTACTGAGAGGTTACCATGAACCAGTCAAGTGGACAGAAATGAAATTTTATATGGCAAAGTAACAATATTTCCAGGCCCATGCAAGCAATTTTAAAGGAGAGTTGATTTGCCACTAGATTCATGTTTTCCCTTTTGTGATAAGTTATTCAAAAGAAGGCCTTTTGGCTATTGCTAACTTTATTTTCCAACTTCGACATGCAGCTAAGATAAACATTCTGTTCTCCTTCAGCCCACACACTGACAGAGTTGAAACTTCCCCTACCACTGCCACCAAAGATGAGACAACTTCATTTTATTTTTAATTTTGTTTGCTATTTTGTAATCTAAAAACTGTGTTAAAAATAGAGAAAACAAAACCCTTTTTTTTTAAAAAACCCAAAATAGTGTCTAAACATATTCTGACAACTTAACTCCCACAAATGGACAGAGCAGGTGGGCCCAGATCTTTGTAGATTAAATGGGTGAGTTTTTTTTTTCACATCATTTGTCAAAGTTACTGTTTTCAAGGTTCATTAAATATTTAAGGAACGATTCTTTTTTTTTTTTTAAAGCAAGGGCCCACAAATTGTATACTAGTGACAAAGGAGTGGGAAAGAAAAAGCAAAACATTTCTTTAACAACGGAGTAATGACTTATACAAAAAGATCTCTATTTCTGGCCCTAATTAAAATACAGACCTATGAATACAAAAGAAACATCTCGAGATGCCTAGCCTTCTTACATTCCTAGAATATAATGTCCTAATTCTTTGGGCCTTCACCTCTCTTGTTTTTCTCCTTCCTATGGTTCACATCTCCAGTGTGACAATCACAGAAGGTTCAGGCAAGTTTCACAGCCAATGCGGATGAATTAGTAATGGCTGACAGGAAGCCTGGGTGAAGAGGCTTCTAAGGCTGTGTCCAGGCAGAGCAGAGCTGTGACTGATTCTGGAGTCTGCCATGGACACCAGATGGATGTTGGTGTTATATCCTGCTAACTGCCAGCTCTGTTTTATGCCCTGTACAGAGAAATTTTCCCCAAACACTCAAGCCTTCCTGTTAACCCTTATCTGCAAGAACTTACAATAGTTCCTAATTTATTTTTACTTCTAATCTAAAAATCTCTGCCTGATTTTAAAGATCTTCTAAAACGTGACCCTATCTTCCTCTCTCAGCTGGAACCCCACTATCCACACTCTCCAACCCAATTCCAGATTTCCATTTGATTAGTCCTGTCTCCTCCTGTCACCACAGTAGGCTGGTTTCTCCCTTACTATTTTTGTTCCTCTTCGGGTCTCCTCCCTCAAAAGTCCTATGAGTCTTTTCAAAGCCCAGATCGATTACTACTATTTTCCATAAAGCTTCACTAAGCATGCCAAATTCAAGAGTCCTTCTGATTCCAAACTGCATTTACTGTCTTATTAATACTTGACCGTATCTATCTTGTATTGTTTACTCTTAAAATATTTTTTTTAATTAGAAAAATAATAAAACCATATGCAAAAAGTTTGAAAAATATAGAAAATAAAAATTACTCATATTTCATTCCTTTAAAATGATGAGTTGTTATTTTTTAGACATTTCCTTTGTTGTTTTGTACTCATCCTACTTAGATATTGGAATCACTGTTATCTATATATTTTGTAGAGGAGTAGAGGTTTATTATGTTTATTATGGTGGAGAATGTAAGATGATTATATCTCTCTGCATTTATTCACCTATATTGTAACATAGGATCAAGGTTTTCTGAGCATTTGTCCTCTGATTGGAGTTCTGAAGCATTTTCTTGCATAATGCCCATCTATAAGGCATCACTATCATTTTTAATGATGCCCTCCTTCTGGACATTTAAATTAGCACATCCATTCAACAGCTGGTTGGTGAGCACCTACCAAGTGCCAGGTGCTGTTCTGGATGTACTAGTGAAGACAGAATTCTCAGCTAGTAATAGGCGTAGGCAGATAATTAAAAGAGAGGACTAGAAAGTGACTGGATCATTACTTCAGGGAGCAGGGTTGTTCGCTCTTGGAAGAGACATTTCAACTGAGAGCTAAATGACAAGGAGACAGTCCTGTGCAGCTCAGGGATAAGAGAGGGCCCCCCAATGCAAAGGTCCAAAGGTGGGAATGGCTTAGCTTGTTTAAGGAACAAAAAGGCTGCCTCTGGGGTTGTGATGTAGTTGGCAAGGGTACAAGTGTTATGAGACCAGGATGAAGAGGCCGGCAGGGTCACACAGCGAGACATTCCTTTACTCAGAGTCATCAATATTTAACATTTGCCCCATTCGTTTCATCATATTCTTCTGCTCGATGTGTCTCTCTATAAAGAATAACTAAATGCAACCCATGATCCTTTGCTGCAGCCTGGACCAGAGGGAAAAATACTACAAAGGACAGTGTTGGAACAAATAAGACTGTGAGTATGAACTGCAGTCTAGACGGTCATGATTTTTTTATCTACTCCAGCATCAGGTAAAAGTGGGGTGTGTGTGTGCATGTATGTGTGTGTGTGCGCGCGTGCACACGCATTCTGGAAATGTGCAGTTGCAGGAGTTCATCAGACGTCAAGGACGCGCTCTTTTCAATAGATCTGCCAATCACAGCATTTTATTCACACACACATACACCCTTTACAGCAGTTTTATTCCCCACAGAATGGTCCAACTCTGGTCACAGTGAATCCAGGAATATTTTCAGCCAAGGTTCTGATGCCTCCCAGGACTCACTTTCAGATTCTGTGACACTTGCCCAGGCCTCCTGGTTTGCTCAATTATCTTCTCATTGTGTTTCCTTTTTATCAATCAACGCTAGGCAGGGCCAGGACATGTCTGCCTCAGCCGGCTGCTTCGAGCTGCCACAGCCCTTGCTTAAACCCCTGAGATGCCCTTGACAGCTCCACGGTTATCATCCCTTCTGTCTCTAGCCTGACCTCCCCTCCTGACCACACTTGAGCAGCTCTCAGACAATCCCTTTGTAATGTAAACCACTCATTCCTTCTTTTCAACCCCTTCCCCTGTTGGGCCATTAGCAGGGACTCAATTGTTGGCTCCCTGTCACCACAATCACAGTTAAGACACTATTGTGCTTCCCCAGCAGAATGGCTGCAGTTCCAATTGCTACTTTAATTTATTATTAATAATTCCTGTGACAATTGTGCCTCTCCTCCTACTCACCATTGTCCCTATAACAATTTGGCTTCTGAAGTTTGAGAGAGGTGCTAAATATATACTTGTTGGTTGATTAATTAATGTGCAAAAGGTTAAATGAAAAAAAATTAGTTCTCTTTAGCTAGGATATGTAAAGACTCAGGGGAATAATATGAAAAGTTTATAAAACCACAAGCAAAATTATTATGAGCATGTGAGCTTGTTTATTAAATATTAGAATTTTGAACCAAGGGACTCTTTTGTGCGCCCACGTCAGCTTAACCAAAATATAGATCACAAACCCCAGAATTTGGATATTTTTAAGGTGTATAAGTGAATAATGTATAGCATGTTCACAAAATTGTACAATGGTCACCATAATCAATTTTAGAACATTTTCTCTTTTTAAAGTCTTCACCATACTAATATTTATTAATGGAAATATTTATTGTTATTATAGTAAAAGCAGATAATATATCGGGAAATATCTAATACAGGAGAAGTACTTGTTTTAAAATTTGATATTTTGCAAATCATCTGTATCATTTTTTATAATTTCCATTTTTCTGTCAAAATGTTTAATTTTAGAACATTTTCAAAGGGCATCTCTTGAGGGAGTTTTCAGATCAAGCTAAGCTAAATGCTCTTCTATAGAGCAAGGAATAAAGTAACACCACATATGGAACTTGTTTCTCTCTAAAGATGGTACACATTGAAGATATAAAGAGGCTAAGTTAGGGAACTCGGAAAGATCATGGAGGACAGATCAAATCATGTCCCTTCCCCTCCCCGCAAATTAGTTCCTGGGTGTGACTGTTAGATTTGTAGGGCGCATGAATCCTCTCCCTAGTTTGACTACAAAGCCTCAACCTGGGTGAGAGGGTTGAGGTGAATCGTCAGATCAGTTTGAAGTCCGCCGCTCAGCTGAAAACATTTAACTCAACAGCATTTGTGGAAGTCAGGGGTGACAGCATTTTTCATGTGACATGAACACCTGCTCAGGCCTAGTGAGGGAAAGAGGTGTGGCAGGCTGCATGCAGATGGGGCGGCATCCGATGGAACTGTTTCCAAACGCTGGCTGAAGAAGCCACGTCTGAATACACGTCCAGAAATGAGAACTCCATTGTCTCTAAACCCCCAACCCCCTCAGTCCATCATTAAAACCGCTTGTGAAAATCACTGGTATTAGCAGCACACAACATCATACAAGACAGAAAGCTTCTTTGCAGAGGAAAGAATGTTCTAAGACTAAGTAACTTGCTCTGTTAGGGCTGCCCCAACATGCTAATAGTTTCCATCAAGGCTTAAATGGCTTTGGAAAGCACACACACAATATGTAAGACCATCATGGCAGAGGAAATAAGCAGACCCAGCTTGCAACAGCGTCTTGGAAAGGAAACAGCTTAATAGAATAATGGGAGTTACTACTTCCTGTATTAGGAAAATAAAAGCAACAACAACATTCATTTGAATGGATGCAAAACTACTGAGCAAAACAAATTTCCCAGACAAAAGACCAGCAGCCAGTTCTAATAATCTAAATTTAAAGTCTCACTTAGAGGATTGAGTAGCGTTTCCTCTGATCTTTAATTATGACAACTTAATTTCCTTATTCTACTTTCCATTAATTACACTGTGTGAATAGGAAGGTGTCAAATAATTGTCAATATAAGGAAATAAAAGTATTCAGAATGGCGGGGCATGGTTAAAAGACGCTGAACACAGCTGGGTGTGTGTATGTTTATATAATTTGTAGCACATGAGAAATGAAAAGCAGGGGCCATCATGTGGATGAGCCTCGCAATTTATGGCCATTTAGCCCCTACCATGCACGCAGACACATATAAAGATATCTCACAAGAAAAGCTATTAAGCTGAGAGGTAATCTTGAATTATACTGTAGGGGGAAAATTAAATAAAATTAGAGGAAAATAATTACAATCATATAGGACATATAATCTTATTCTTTAAAATAAGATGGGGAAAAATAAGATGAAAAATTGGCAGTGGGAAGGCATCATACTGTCCTGGAAAGAGATGGTCTTTGGAAGTAGATCAAACAGGACTGGGACAAGGACATGGTCTTCACGGCTTGTGGGCCTCTGTTTACCCATCAGAACACTGGAGCATGCAAGGCCAAGTATACCTATCTTGGAATGTTTGTGAGGATGAACTGAGAGGATGCATCTACAAAGCACCACGCTCATAATAAGAATTCCAACAGCTTCCTAATCAATAATTTGTAAAGGTCTCGCAGGAGAGAGGTGTCTTCACCACTTCTGCTGTGTTAGGTGCTGCACTCCAAGTTTTACACATTACATTTAATCTTCATGAAATGTGGATAAACATTGTATTCCTGACTTCCTGACATGGAAATAGAGACTCAGATGAAATAATTTGCTTCAGGCTGTTCAACTGCCAATAGGTAGAAGTAATATTTGAATCCAGGTCTAGAAATTCTACTATTTGTTAAAAAAATGAAGAGCCAAGGATATTTATGGAGTAATTCACTTGGTATTATTTCTTTTCTTATCTTTTTTTTTTTTTTTGGCCATACAGGGGATTGACCCCAGGGTTGCTCCACTAGTAAGCTATGCCCCCAGTCCTTATTTTGTCAGGATCTGGCTAGCTTGCTGAGGTTGATCTTGGATTTGCCATCCTCCTTCCTCTGCCTCCCCAGTTCCTGGGATTACAGGGATTACAGGCTTGTGCCACCATGCTCCACTGAACTCTCAGGTGTCTGAGGGTGTCTGAGGGACTGCCATATAAATTATGCTTTTCATCTATAAGCAAACACTTCAAAGTGTTGTTTTTAATTGAAAGTTTCTGGCTGTACTATTTAAAGGTGGCACTTCTTCTTTCTCCTGCCTACCTGCCTCATAGCCAGAAGTGCTTGTGGGAAGCAGTCAGGGTGGAGAAAGTGTGAGCTTCCAGGTTCCCACATCTACCACACACTGCATGTGGCCTTGGGCAAATTCCTAGACATCTCTGAGCTCCAGTTTCCTCATTTGAAACATGAAAACAAGATCAAGTATACCCAATGTCCCAAGGTTAATTTGAGGCTAAAATGTATGCACTTTCCATCTGACTATGTAGAACCTCACCAGTATCATTAATTAGAAAACTATCCTTGGTACATTAGAGTCATATGTATCATATGACAAACTCTCCTAGTCATTATTTCACCTCACCCTGAGCAGAGTGTCTGGCACAGAGTAACTCTCTACACAATGGTAATATTTTTTCCTTCCCCCTCAAAGAGTAAGGTGGGTGGAGGAGATGACCTAGGTTGTTGCAAGGAGAGTGAGCTACCAGCTGCCTGGGGGAAGTAATGCCAATCACCAAAAGGCAGAGATGAATCAATGGCAGGCCACACCCAGCTCAGCCACTCATTTCCGTGGTGGCCTCTGTCAGCTCTTCTATTCCCTCTTCCCCAGTGACCTGGATGCTTCCCAACTTGCTGTTTCCAATGATCTGGCCTAGAGCAGCTTGGGAAAAAAAAAAAAGAAAAAGAAAAGAAAAGAAAAAAGGTTTTGCTAAATGCCTTGTAAAGTAATGACACCGAGAGAAAACTTGAAAGTCTAAAAGGATATTCTGGATGCTCGCCATGAGTAATTGCCTTGTTGGGACTGGTAACTAAAATAGCATTGCAGGGATATTTACCCAATTTTCATAAAAACTATTATGGCTTTATTTTCAAAGCAAGTAACTACAGAGCCATGTGGCCTGTCGGTAAATGTTCAAATGATTAACTGAGAAATGTGGAGGTGGGTGGAAGAAGGCTGCTAGGCATATGAATTTGAGAAAAACAAAATTTAGAAAAGGATGTTTTTTCAAATTGGGAACACTAAAAACATTTTGGTCTTCAGGACGACATCCTACATCACAGTGCTGAGACTTACACCCTGAGAAAGAGAAAAAAGGAAACTTTGGCACATCTGTTTCAATGGTTATTTTTGAACAGGCTCAGAGATTTGTTTTCAAATTCAGGTTTCCTTAAAGCCTTGGCACAGATCAAGAGCCAGTTGCAAAAGCCAAATTGCATGTTTTAGAATTAGCCCTGTTACAAAAAAGGCAAGCCCTCCTGCCTTGCTGGCTTGCAGGCCTGCCCAGCCCTCTCCTAGCCCTGGTGGGAGTTCTGTGAGCTAGACCAAGGCCTGCAGGGCTGAAGGACAGGTTTGAGAATGGAGCTGCCAGAGTGTCTGTGGGAGCCAGGGAGGGAGTGGGTTGGGTTACCCTGAGGCAAGGTCTGGGGAGACCTCTTATCATGCTGCCAGTCACGGGCTTGCCTGTGAAGCTTACTACAAAACTAACAATCTAGAATGAAAACAGTGAGGATAAAAGTAACTTAAGCTGAGCTACTGAACCTAGCAACCTCAATACGCCTTCCTGTGTGGATGCTCTCAATGGCTGACTTCTGGATCCACTACAGAATTCTTGGCAAGTTCATGCCCCTTACCACTCCCAGTTGTGCTACTGGAACTTTCGCCACTGTGACCACCACCCTTGCCACCACCACCATCACTACCCACTATCACCATTATTTCCTCCACCACCAGTGCCACCGTCACACCAGCTCTACCACCATCTCCACCATCATCATACAGCTGGGCAGTGGCAGAGCTGGACTCAAAACCAGGTCTGGAAGCTTGTGCTTTTACAAACTTTTCTTTATCACATGAGCAGAGAACGAACGTAAAGAGCAGAGTAAAAACCTGGTGTTTCTTCTAAAAACACAGGGGGTGGAGCATGTCACAGGATATACTTCACTACTGACCATTTTTATCAAACACAGGCACTCGAGGACATGCCTTCCCCTGAGTTAGCCCTGGAAGAGTGTCCACTGGGCAGCAAAGGGCCCAGTCCTCATTCTTCTGTGAAGATGCCCACCTCACTCATTGCCAGGATGCTAGAGAGAGAGAGGAGGAAACCATCATTGACACAAACAGAATTTTAGATTTTTCAGGGAAAAGACACTTGACTTCCAAGGGGCTTTTTTTTTTTTCTTTTTTCTTTTTCAGCTGATGCCCTTTTGGGGTCCATGGAGAAATGAATAAGTAAATAAGATCCTAGAAGGAGGGAGTGAACAGAACCACATCTGAGGGTTGGCAATTTAAGACAGGCTTCTGCCTTCCTAATAAGACAGAACTTCATTTAGTTTTTAAAAAATGCTTTACACTCAGTCTCAATTACTTTTCCCAAAGAAGGGGCAATGCTTTCAAGATCTGGCAAGTAACATATTCCATTCATGTCCTCAGGACTTGGTAATTTCTGCCATGTGAAGACAGACATTCCCAGATGATCTGGAATCAGTGTAAAATTCATACACTAATGATAATGCATGCAAAATGTGCATGTTTAGCAGCATGTTAATGAATGAAAAAGTGTTGTCTGAAAATAAGTTGAGGGAATTGTTTCTTTTACTAGAAACTACTTAGAAGATAGTCTCTTTAAATCTGAGCTGTTTACAATTATTAGATTTTAAAACTTTTTTTTGTAATTTTAAATTTCAAAGCTAACTTTTCTATAAAGTTAAAATGCCACAAAAGTTATTATTTATTAATTATAAAATTAAAATATGAAGGAATATGCTAATAAAGGTAGAATCAATATAATTACATCAGGCCTGGGTAAAAAGCAATAGCTGTTTTCACATAAAACATCACCACAAAAATGTCCTAAGAGTCACTTGGTTATTTTTCAAGTTGTATGAGGTGGAGACTCAATTCACTCTTATAATAAAATTAGCTTTAAAGAAGTTACCATATATTTCTTAGAGGAAGATTCACTTGAAGTGAAACTTTGAACTTCTTAGGGTACAAATTTTATCCCTGCAATACTGCAGCAAGAGTCTTCCCTCCAAACAGGATGCACCAAGTGTTTAACACATTAATTATCATCCTTCATCAAGCATAAAACTAACAGTCAGGAAATACAGCTGCAATGGCACAATTACCAACACACTCAGAATACACCCTGAAGCAAAGAAAACAAATGGCTTGCTTTTCATTAATAGAGCTTGGCAAGCCTCTCCAAAGACAATGTTTTCTTTCCAGTCAGAGTCCCAAAAGGCATTTAAGGGGCTATTTGCTTAGGTAAACCCAGAGAACAAATTAATCGTGAAAACGTTTATTTAAATTTCAAAATAGCCATTATCAACATAAGGTACCATTCAAAAAATATACATGTTAAAAGATGAATTGATAAAATAAAAATCTGATAATATAGGACACGTATTTAAAAAAAAAACAGTGGTTTAAGAGGGTTGAGAAGTCAATATCCTCAGACTTGATCATTTTACATAAGGTATTTATGGTTTTTGTTTCCATGTTTTGTGGCAGATAATTTGATATGCATGTGCCTCTATCTATAAAATAATGAGACATGTACAACAGGATTCAATTGTGTTTTTCAGATTTTCATCCCATGAAATAATTAGCTATCAGCTTGAGATTCTAATATGTCATCACTGAAAGCCAAGATGAATAATATTCTAGAGAGATAGTAAAAGAACTGTTTATTTGGTTGGTTTCTGGACACTTATTCTTTTTTATTTTTATTTATTTATTTAGAGTACTGGGGATTGAACTCAGGGGCACTGGACCACTGAGCCACATCCCTGGCCCTATTTTGTATTTTATTTAGAGACAGTGTCTCACTGAGTTGCTTAGAGCCTCACTTTTGCTGAGGTGGGCTTTGAACTCGTGATCCTCCTGCCTCACACTCCTGAGCCACTGGGATTACAGGAGTGCACCACCATGCCTGGAGACACTTATTCTTTTTTTTTTTAACATTTATTTTTTAGGTGTAGATGGACACAACACAATGCCTGTATTTTTATGTGGTGCTAAGGATCGAACCCAGGTCCCGCCCATGCTAGGCGAGCGCTCTACCGCTGAGCCACAATCCCAGCCAGACACTTATTCTTAATATTATTATAACATCAATATACTTTAATGATGTAATGCTCCTCCTAATATATTATAATTAAACTATGAGCTATCACTTAAACCAAAACTTAAGGAAGGCTCTGGTGATATAAAAGGTAATGGAAACTCATCTGCCCAGAGTGGACTTATGACCTGAACCATGGCTGTCAACCTTTCCCTAAATTCTCTGCTCAGAGATCCTCTGATGCAATCAGGTTGGTCCTCTCTGTGGGATAAAGAGCAGGATGAAAATTGAAGAGCTGTGTTTTCCTCAGCACAGAAAGCCAAGGATATACATGTGGGTTTTTTCATTCATGTAACAGCCTCAATCTCATGAATTTATGTTGTGCTTCATATGCAACTAACTCAAATATGAAGTTCGTTGGAATTGTGTTTAGGGTAGGCACTATTTCATCTTACAGTTGGTCAATTTATGTTATGTATAGTTGACTTTCAAAAGGCAAATAACCCTGGGTATTGTAAATAAAATCAAATCTGATTCCTCAATATGCCTTATGGAAGAGTGATCCACGGGATTCTGCTCAGGCCTGTGTAAGAACTGCGAATGGCATGAGTTATCATTTTGACCCATCTGCCTTGGGGTGGATGGCTACTTTCTGAGGTGCTGAAAGCAGCAATATATTACAGAGAAGAAACACAGCCCTACCAACAACAGCAACATTGCCAGAGTAAAGACATCTGCTGCCTAACTGTGTGCAAAAAATTTGGCTATACAAGAGAGGATACATAAAATCTTTTGGTTCTCATCAGTGAGACACGGTGGTGATCCCAGCTACTCAGGAAGATGAGGCAGGAGGATTGCAAGTTTAAGGTCAGCCTCAGCAATTTAGTGAGACCCTGTTTCAAAATATAAAGAGGACTGGCAATGTAGCTCAGTGGTAGAATGCCCCTGGGTTGTTCAATCCCTAATAACACACACACACACACACACACACACACAAATGTTTCCCCTTTACATACTTATAGTTCACAGAGCCAAACAGAGCATACTCTGAATGTAATTACCACGCAGCACGTCAGCACCAATGAAAGGGTGAGGGGGGAGTAGGTGTCCTGTCTAGAGTCAGGTCAGGTATATCACACTAAGTAGACTTTCTTGTTTCCTCTTCCTGGGACCTTCATTTTAAGGGCAGGTCTTAAAGTGTTTCTGTTTCAGTACTTCAATAGATGCGGATACACTATAAACATCTCAAAATCAATGAAGCATTTTTTAAGAAAAAGCTTTTTAATGTTTTGATGTTACGGCAAGCAAGGTGATAAGACACAAATTGCCTAAAAAATTAGAAGCAAGGCAATTTCATGGTAAACTTTTCTTTCAAAGATATGATCTAGTAACAAAGCACCCACTACTCTCTTACCATTCTTAAAATCCTTTTGGAACCAAAATGCTTCCTTACCTTGATATGCATTCATCTCTAGCATCCATTAGAGAGAAAAACAATTCCGATTCAGTTTCAATACTAAGAATCAGACAGTGTGCATGCATTCCTTCTGAATTGAGAAGATCTTGTGTCTATTGTTGCTTTTTCAGTTAGAAAAATTTACCAGGCTTATGGAAAAATCCAATTCTACATTGGATGGCACTCTCAGAATTAAAAAAGGTATTTTTCAGAAGAAGGAAAAAAAGATATACCTTCTGAAGTGAGCAGATTTGAATTTAATAATTAAAAAGTAGGACTGGGGGGGTGTGTGGCTTATGGCAGAGCACTTGCTTAGCTTGTGAGAGGCTCTGGGTTCAATTCCCAGCACCATAAAATCAAATAAAGAAGAAGTAATTGAGTTTCCCACAATTCACCTCCCAGTCATGTGAGTCCCAAGGTTCATTATGTTTTAGGACTGCAGTGGGCTATCACGGTACTAACTACAGATATGGTAAAATAGACTCTGCCAGGGACCACAGTTCTCTTTAACACTTGGGGTCTTTGAATAATAAACCTCACTGTAATGGACATTGCTGGTAATATAAGCAAAACTTGATTTTTCATAAGACTCTCTGGTGGTCTGTTCAGTTTTCCTACCTTCAGTGTAGTGAATTCATAGGGCTGATAACCTTTGAAGCTCTCATGGATGGCTGCCATAGTATGGGAAGTTTTCTCCCAAAAATGAAGCAGAGTGGTCTGTCAAGAGAGATGGTAAGCTATTAATATTTCGAATGTGCAGTTCCAGTCCTGTGCCCCAGAGAAGCGTGCCATCTGTCACTTTCAAGGTCCTCTAAGATGTGATTCTGATGCTTTTCTACACTGAGTTTCCCACTCTGCCCTGGGACACCTTGCATTTCAGCCAAAGTAAATGCGTCCCTGGCTTCTGTCGCTCCCACCACCTGGGACCCTCTCTCTCCATTCTCTTTCTCATTCAATCTGTCCTCCAAAAGCCAGGGCTGGTCATGAATCTATTTTTGGGATCCCTCAAATGACTGGATTGCTCCCTCTTCAAACCCTCTTCGGCTTTTAGAACTTTTTTGTTTAGTGTCCCCTTGTTCTGTCTGACAGGCTTAGGAATTATAGTCAGACCTTACTCTCTCCACTTTTCTTCTTAAACTTTGAGTTCCTTGAGGACAAGGAACCTGGTCTTAATTAATTTTATATTCCCTGTAACACTCAGCATTCAGTCTCTCACACTCAGTTGGTGTCTACAGCACTGATGATAGACACAGATGCTATTCTGAAGGAACTCAGAGGCTATGAGGAGAGACAAAAGCAAGTATGTTGAATTATGACAACCTAAGGAGGAAAGAAGGCCATGAGACATAGAAAGGACAGGGCAAAGGGAGACCAGAGGAGGCTTACTGAAGAACTTGACGTTTGGTCCAGTACGTTGAAAAGAGCAGAATTTGGAATGGCAAAGATGGAGGGGAAAGGTGCTCTAGGCGGAAAGGACTCCCCAAGTCAATGCAGGGAAGGCGAAAATACAGTGTATGTACAAGGGAACAGCTATTATTGTACATGGTTTGGTTAAACCGTGAGATGCTAGGAAGGCAGAGGTGTTAGAAGTAAATTACGAGAAAGGCTTTCAGAACTTACTAATTCCTAAACCATACTTTGAGCTCTAACATCATTTTTCTATTGTCTTAGCCTCATGCCACTCTTTGTTCATTGAGACAGACATCACTTTGTTACCTGGTATGTTGCTAGCATGTGAGACAAGAGATTGCATCTGCTTGCTCCAAGAAGATCCACTTTTTGACACACATCCATCTTCAATTTGTCAAAATTTTTTTTTGCAAGGCGTACTTGTGTCTGTACCTATGAAAGTAAAAGGACATCTCTGAACCACTCAGACCCTCAAATAGTTAAAATTTGCAGGTGACAAAAGACCAATAGCAGGGCTTCTCTTTTTATACAAGAATATGCCTTTGAACATTCCAGACAAATGAAAAGATCCTACAACATCCATTCTTTACTTCCAAAGGCCCAAATGAGAGTACTGAACATTATAATTTTACAGCCGACTTATCATTCTTATTATGATTTTCTTAGTCTAGTGTTAAAATTTATGCCTTCTCAAGGCATTTACAAACTAATCACAGGGGGAGAAGTCCAAGGTGGCTAGGAAATAGCCCTATGGTTTTCCCATAGTACTTGGAAGCTGGGTTCCCATACATTCTTCTCTCAGCTTTCCCCAATGATAATATCTCACACAACACTTGTTAGAATAAAAGAAATTGTCACTGATACAATACTATTTACTAATTTATAGACTTTATTTGGACTTCACCTGTTTTTCCATGAATGTTCCTCTTCTGTTTCAGGAGCCAATCTAAGATATTACACTTTTGCCAAAGTTTAAAAAATTATCCTTACTGACAAACTCAATGTTTATTAATAGTAATGTACAATAACAATCTTCCACCCTTCCCTGCACCAAAGAGTAATCGGGGAGGGAGTGAAGGCCAGGAAAAGATTCACAAATGTTAATTTTCTGCATTATTTTGCAATAAAATAAAAAGCTTAAACATTTAATGCAGCTACTTGAAAAATTACAAAGTCAAAAGTTCTCCTTCCTCCAATCCAAAGTGTCAGCACATCATACTCTCACCAGGGAAAGCCAGCCAATTTTGTTTTACTGAGGTATGACTGATAAATAAGAAGCTGTAGCTATTTAATATATTCAACATGGTGAGTTAAAATATTAATTTATCTCAGGTAGTTCGTGAAGTTTAGATATAGGTGGGTAACAAAGTTGGAGGTAACACTGACTCATTGATGGTAAACCAGGTGGCATGGCCAGTATCGGTCATGCTCACCATTATACCACCTGACAAGCTGATATGAAGCAGGTACAGAGTACACACTTGTTGACAGAATGAGTAACTTTTCCAGGTCATTTCAAAGGGTTCATATTAAAGTATAATATTTGAAGTGGTTTTAGAAGTGGAATATTTGAAGTCTTTTTAAAAGTGGTGATTTTATTTTCTTAAGAAAACAAGTAGATTGTTTTTAATAGAATACAATAATTTGTGTCACTAATACAACTACCACATTCTCAGCTTATCAAAGTATAGGACATTACATAACAAGAGCAAAATTACCAATTGCTACAGCTGACTGATCACATGCATGCCAACATTATTTTATTTTGGATATTCTGACTACTTTCTCTTACTGATGAAGACAGGCTTTGCCAGGGAGGTAACTTAGGAGTAGGGCTGGCATCCTGAATCAGCCTGCCTGACTCCAATGTCATGCTACTCTGCCACTCAATCAACTTATCATTCCCTGGAAAATAAAAAAGCTTAAAATTATGATTCTACCCAAAAGCAAGTTTTCCCTGTAGGATTCTATGAAACTAGAAAATAAGGAAGGGGTACATTTAATACCATATCAATAGAATTAATATCCTATATGAATAGAAGCTGTATGAGCAGCTTCAATAGCTATATTAAGCATTTCCTAAGAATTCTTCTGTATTCTTTCCATAGATCTGGGAAGATCAGAAAACAGCAGCCATCAGCTCCTCTCCAACTGCCCACACCATGATCTCACACAATCCTGGTGCCCTATCATTCACTGCTGAAGCTTGCAGAGCTTACTCAGGAGCTCTGACTAAAAAGAGTTTAAAATGAGCTAAGTATCAGGGATTTTCAACCTTCCTTGAAAAGAATGGGGGTGGGGAGAGAAAGTCCGGTAACAGAGGGGAGGAGTGGGACTGTGAAGGGGAGGGACTTTCACATGTGCATTTGTTAAACGCTCACTCACTGAGCCTCTGTCCAGTGTCAGGAGTAGTGCTGGGCACTGGGGTGGCAAGAAAGGATTAGACATAAAACAAGTGGCCAAGAAATGTCTAGGAACAAATGCACCTTGCCATAAGGGACAGTATATTTTAAGGAAGACAGTTAAGTCAGCAACTGTAACACAACAGTGGAAATATAACAGCAGAGCTAAGAGTGAGGAATAGAGAATGATTAATGCTGGTAGAGTTGGGGTGGCATTGTAGAATGATGGCATTAAAGCCCCAACTAATGTCCTTCCCGTATCCCTACCCTTTTGCCTTGTAACTTTGTAGCCTCCTCCTCTATGGACTCTGGGCTTGATGGTGATTGGCTTTGGCTAGTGGGAGGCTAATAAAATGTAATGAAACTGGGAGCTTGAAAAAAGCTAGCATGTTTCTACTTTCTGACTTGCTTCTCTGACAGTGCCCTGAACATAAGCCCAGCTGGCCATCTGGAGGGGTGTGAGAGATGCGTGCATGCAAGAGACATGAAAAGGAGAGCCCAGCTGTAGGGGAGCCCAGCCATTATTAACAGAGCCCCTACCTGGCCCATAGCTGACCACCAACATGGAGTGCACCCATAGGAGACCAGAACTGTCCTGCTATTCCCTAGATTTGTGAGCAATAAAAAGATGCATGCTGTTTTGAGCCACTGCATATTATGGCTGCTTACCACATGGCACTGCTATAGCCAAAAATCATGGATGTAAACAGTAAGGGAACAGACAATGAAGGCTTTGGGGATGAGGGGATATCTGTGGTGGATCCTAAAGCATGGCTAGGAGGTACTCTAAGACTTGACTACTTAAATGTGGAGATTCTAGATTTTCTAACTAAATGCAAATTAACTGGCAGGGATGTGAATTTCACTTTTTCCTGTACATTAATACAATCAGTTACTCATAAAATACACTTTTATCCTAGGGCAAAAAAAAAAAAAAAAACTTCACTTGTTTATAACACAAAATTCATGTATTATTATAGTTTGAAATGTGCCCTAATTAAATTTTGATTGAATTTTGAAAGGTAGTTTAAGGAACCAAGAAGACAACTTCAACACTTGACCCAGTGAGTTCTGAAAGGCCATATGTTTTGTGTGTCAACAATGATTATTAAAATACTTAATGCACTGCTGAGTTTCCAAATGCTGAGCTCTCTCCCTGCCAAACAAGGAGGATGTTTCACTGTTGGGCATTTTGAATACGGTAAAATTTGTTTAATATTTTGTGCTCCATGTCTGTTCTATAAAACACATTTCCAGCCCGCAGCCCAAGGACAAAACACCAAGGACACCACCCAGCACAGGCCACCATCAAGAGTATAATTTCATATGCCTCCAGATGCACTTAAGTGAAAAATGTTTTGATTATTATTCCTCTCAATCCCAGATAAATTATATTCAATTACATAAACATCTTGAGGAGCTCCTGGGGTTTTCAAGGCTCTTTAAAAATTTTTTTCACTCAGATAAATGTACCCTTTGTTTATTTCTTCATTTTATTTCAGCTACCTCACCTTTCTCCTCTTATTCCCCAAACTAGGAAATGACCACGCATATTAGAGCCTCTTTACTCTGGGTCTTGCCTTCCCCAGGCCACAGAAATTCAATTTACTGGAGAAAGCAGCAATGTCTTTGACTGCCAAAACTACAGGGCACTTCTCTGTACATATTCTTCCTAACCTGAAATTCTACCTCTTAGCCCCAGCTTGAACTACACAGAGGGAAGCCAAAGGTATTCATCTTCTCAGTTCCTATCCAGTGGATAAGGTCTTCGTATTACTCTACAATCAAATAATCAGAGAGTACTTTTGCATTTTCCTTAGTGCTTATTTCCTTTAAGAACAAACTAACACAAAATAATTTTATTTTTATATCTTCTTTCAGAAGATATCTAGGATCCCTCAATCCATTCATTAGGCAAATATTTACTGAGTATATTGTTTATGCTGATAGCAACGAGCACAAATGAAGATAGTCTCTGCCATCGTGGGTCTGAAAGTCCTGTGGATATTTTGATATTTGTGCAGATATCACCACAGATTAAGTGAGATGCTTAGAAGAAAAGTCATACACTCTCACAAAATGGTTGGCTAATGATTCTGACTCAATGGATGTCTTCCAAGGACATGGTGCTCAACATGTAAGCTGAAAGACTAAGCATGATTAATGATGCCAGGGAAGAGAGAGAGAGAGAGAGAGAGAGAGAGAGAGAGAGAGAGAGAGATCGATCCAATGCACGGGGAGGGGGGGGGGGAAGCATGTGCAAAGGCCCTAGTGGAGGAGAATAGGGCAAGTCCTAGAACTGACAGTAGGTTAATGTATCTCGGTTGCTGAGAACTACAGTAGAGTGGTATGAGATGAGGCAGGAGAGGTGGGTTGGGTCACATTCTGGAGCAGGACCTTATTGGTATGCTCCGGATTTTAGTTTTGTCCTACCTAGAAAATTATTGTAGTCTTTTATTAAGCAAGGAAAAGAGAGGATTCTGTTTTCAGTTTGAAAAGATCCCTCATTGCACTGTGGAGATGAACTGGAGGAGAGAGATGAAGGTAGATAAGGAGAGATATGAAGTCAAGGGGAAAGACAATGGTGGTTATAGACTTGGGTAGTGACGCTGGATATAGAAAAGAATTCTCTCATCTGAGAGATCTTTAGGGGGTGAAATGGGAACTGGTGATGAATTAAATGTCGGAGGTTTGGAGGAGGACTCCTATGTATCTGACATTCCAAAGCCCACCTTATTGTTGAACTTGCCTCTCCTCCAGCTGATTCTACTCATACCCATTCTTGTGGCTACCCTCAGACCACAGCCGAATTCTTGGCTTGCTTTCCCAATCAACCCTCAGCATTCCTCCCTCATGAACTTGATCTGTTCATTCCTATTTTCCTATGAGGCAGCATTCTCATTCAGAAAAAATTTAAGATCATAGGAGACACCAACTACTTCCTCTGTGGTAAGGGGCCACAAGAGAAAATCTAAGGGAGCCACTCTGAAGTCACATACAAAAAAGAAGGGCAGATATGTGGCTTCATTAAAAGAAGATCTTTGTTTGAGGCTAATGAAGCAAGTGTTCTCAATGGTCAGATAATCAAATGCCTTGCAGAATCATGCAGACGCTTTAGTGTTTTATCATATACTTAGCCACTAGTGGCAGGAGCAATTTTGATACTGTATTATGCAAAGAAGTCTGTGTGACTGTGTGTGCACCATGCATTTGGATAAGTAGTAGGTGTATATCTTAGGAGCTACTTACAGCTCTTTATTCTGTTCTTAGAAATGTTCCTTCTCTTTAACAATGTGGTTCACGTGGGAGTTGGTAGGTGTTTTTATAGGCCACTCCCACTGACTGGCCCAGGATGGGCACCTTAACCCAAGTAGAATCAATTGAATTGAACCAAGGTTTGTTAGCTCAGTGAAAGACATCTGATCCAAGCTGGGTGAAACAGAACCCTTCCTTAGGTTATTTGAACTAGAAACTACAGAAAATAAGTCTCAATCCTTCTCTAATGGCTAACGCACTGGAGACAGTCCTGTCATTTGAGTTGGTTGTGGTGTGAAGAAAATTGATCTGTAAGAATAAAGGTGATATACAGAGGAAAATAGAGAAGAGATGGAGAAAGAGCCCTCGTAGCACACAAGTTCTTGGGTCCAATTGCCCTTCCTATGGCTACATGAGATTTCTAATAAACTCCTTCCTTTGCCTTAATGAACTCAAGATAATTCTCTGTTACATGGAACCAACATAGCACTGATCCAAGCTACTCACATTTGCATTCTTGGAAATTCATATGAGAGACCCTAAGAAGTTCTATGATAAAGATCCCCTTTTGACTTTGACTATTCCAGTATTTCTAAAAAATTTTGAACAAAGAGCCTTTTTCATATATCATATATCACCCATTATATGCCATAAATTTTCAAAATCCCTGTTTTACAAAAGAGGAAATTAAGACTGACATACTTACCTAACATATAAAAATTTGGTTTAGACTCAGGTGTGTTTGATTCTATGATTCATGCTTTTACACGAATCTGTGGGACAGAAGATCATTCTCTACTATTGACCATGTGACACGGTATCCTGAGTCTTAGACCTTCCCAAAGTGTGAAGACACCATCTCAGGACTCCCTGTGGACAATGCTGACCATATCAATTTAGATGCAGTATGGGAGGCTTCAAGCCATGGAACCTGAGCAGAACTTCTGTTATCTGAAATCTACTAAAAGCTGCTAGCTCAGGCTTCTCAACAGTGGAAAGAAGTTGGCTGGCCCATCCAATTCTCTCAGGTGTACTGGGGTCAATGGATCCCTTGTTTTCTAAGGGAAATATGTAGAGAGGGTACCTGTATATTTGGGCCCTGGGAGAAGACACTATTGCTGCCTTCAATGCCATCATCATGACTAATCTGCTTCACTGTGCTACAATTTAATTGTAGGTGACCAATTCTAGGAGTTTTTGGACAAATATATACAGCCTTACTATAGCAATCACATTCATGACATAGATCATTTTCCTCAACCCTGAAATCTCCCAGTCAGTTTCTTCCAAGTCCCAGTCCCAGCCAACTACTAATCTTCTTTCTGTCTCCACAGATTAGATTCATCTCTTCTAGAGTTTGGCACAAATGGCATCTTTCTGTAACTTGGTATAATCCTTTTGAGCTCTGTGTTGTTGGCTATATTAGTAGTATATTCTTTAAAAATTTCTGAGTAGTACTTAATTGTATGGATAGAGTGTACTTTATATATCCATTAGGGCTCTTTGAATTTTGGGCTAATTTGCATAAAGCTATTATGCACATTTGAATACAAATCTTTGTGTGGACATGGTTTTTTATTTCCTTGGATAAACAGGAACAAAATACATGTATGTTTAACTGTGTAAGAAACTGCCAAACCATTTTCTAAAATCACTCTATCATTTTGCATTACAAGTAACGAATGCAAGTTCCATTTGCTTCGTATCCTCATTAACACTTGATATTTTCAGTCCTTTAGATTCTACCATTCTAGTGGTTATGAGTCATAGTTACCATGATTTCTACTTGCATCTGTTTAATGCCTAGTGATGATGAACTCTTGTGTCTTATGTGCCTCTATATAACTTTATATCTATTCAAATATTTTGCCTAGTTTTTAAACATTTTTTTATTATTGAATTATTATAAGATTCTTTATATGTTCTGAATGAGTCATTATCAAACATAAGTTTGGAAATATTTTCTTTAAGTATGAAACTTGTCTTTCATTTTCTTAGTAATACTCTTTTATAAGAAAAAAGATTTTAATTCTGATAGTCCAATTTAATGTTTTTCTTCTATGGTTTACAGTCTTTGTGCCTTAATAAACCTTTCCCTATTCCAAGGTAACAAAGTTTTTTTCTAGAAATTTAGTGTTTTAGTTATTATCTTTGGATCTATAATATTTAAAGTTCATTTCTGGAAACTGTGTGAGATAGGAGTAAATGTTCATTTTGTTTTACCTGCATGCAGATGGCCAATTATTGTAGCACTATTTATTTAAAAACAATTCAATAACGTATTAACTTGACACATATAGGAAAATAAAAAAATCATACATATATGGGCTCATTTCTTGATTATATTTTCCTATTCTACTATTTTGACCTATATGTTTAACCTGATACCAACACTACACTGTCTTGTTTACTATCACTTTTAATAAGTCTTGAAGTCAAGTGGTATAGGCTCTATAATTTAGTTCTTTTTTATTTTCTTTGAGCGATAAGCTTGTGTTCTATCACTGAGCTATAACTCCACACCAAATTTTGTTCTTTTTAAAAATTGTTTTGGCTATTTCAGGTAATTCCATTTCTACATATGTCTTAGGTACAGCTTACCTATTTCTACAATAGAGCCTTTGAGATGTTATTAGGATTGCATGCGACCCACAGTTATTGGAAAGAACTGACATCTAACAATATTTTCTGACCAGTGAACATGGTATCTCTCTCCATTTATTGGGCTTTAAATTTGGTCTTAGCATTTTCTTTTGCAGATTTTAATACACAGTTCTTGTACTTATTTTGTTAAATTTATTTATTGTCATGTCATATTTTTATGCTATTACAATTTATAAAAAGTTATTGGTAATTATTACTAGAAATACAATCAATTTTGTAATGTGATTTTGTATCCTGCATCATTGTTAAATTTGATTATTAGTTTTAAAATTTCTTTTGAGATTCCTTAGAATATATAACATGGATGGATGTGTGTGTGTGTGTGTGTGTGTACGCGCACTCGTGCCTGTGAATGTCACCCAAGAATAAAGACAACTTTACTTCTTCCTTTCCAACTTATGTCTTTTATTTTTCTTTTCTTATTGAATTGGCTATGATAATGCTGAATAGAAGCTGATGTGAGCAAATATACTTGTCTTGATCCTGATCTTAGATAAGAAGCAGCTGGTCTTTCATGATTAAGTGCGATATTTTTCATATATGCCCATTATCAGATTGTTTTTTTAAATTTCTAGTTTGCTTGAGAATTTTTATCAGGAATGAATATCAGATCTTGTCAAATGTTTCTTCTTGGTTTATTTTGATGATTATATCCTTTGTTTTATTCTATTCATAGGGTAGAGTACAATGACTGATTTTAAATTGATCTCCATTCCTCAGATAAATCATACTTAGTAAAGATATAGTACTCTTTTTATATATTGCTGGTCAACTTGTTAATATTTTTTTACAGCTTTTTGGAGACATAATCCACGTACCATTCAAGTCACCCACTTAAAGTGTAAAATTCAATTATTGTCAATACATTCCCCGACATGTACAGGCAAGACAGAATCTGTTTTGAAATGCTTTTATCAGCCCCAAAGCAAACCCAGGCCCATTTCCATTGTTAATATTTTAATAAGAATTGTTATTTTATAATAAACAAATTTTAATAAAAGTTGTTCTAATGAAGGACATTAGTCTATAGTTTCCTTGAAATGTCCTTTCTGGTTTACTGTCAGGATAATGCTGGCCTCACAAAAGGAATTGAGAAGTGTTTATTCCTATACTTTAAAGAGTTTATATAGGATTGATATTATTTCTCCCATTAATGTTTGATAAATTTTATCATGTGAGACTGGAACTTTCTTTGTAGGAAGGTTTATAACTGTAAATCTAATATATTAATATATATAGGGCTATCATGTTGTTTCCGTTTTGAGTAACTTTGGTACTTTGTGTATTTCAAGGAATCTGTCCATTTTACCTGAATTATGGTGAAATGAATTTATTGGCTTAAAGTTGTTCATAATATATATTATTCTTGTAATGAATATAGTATATGTAGTGATGCCCTCTTTTTTATCTTGGTATTGATAATTTATATTTTTGATCAATATGTCTAGAAGTTAACAATTTAAAAACATTTTTTTTTCCAGAGGAATAGCTTTTGATTATGATTGTCTCTATTTTCTGTTTACAGTTTCATTTGTTTCTGCTCTTAATTATTTTCTTCCTTATGCTAGCTTAGGTTTAATTTGCTTTCTTTCTAATTTCTTAGGATAAAATTTTATTCATTTGAGAACATCATTGTTTTCTAGTATTAACATTAATTGTATAAATTTCCTCCTAAACCTTGCTTTAGCTGCATCTGACTCATTTTGATATGCTGTTTTTTCTTCAATTCAAAATATATTTAAATTTCTCTTGTGATGTCTTCTTTTGGTTCACAAGTTATTTGGATGGATATTTTAAAACTTCCAATTATTTTTAATTGATTTATAACTTTGTTCTGTTGTAGTTCAAGATGATAACTTTATATGATTTCAATTTTTATGAATGTGTTCAAGAGCTTGGGGTCTAGTTCAGTGGTAGAGCACTTATCCAGCATTCGTGAGGCCCTAGGTTTGATTCTCAGCATTGCAAAAAAACAAACAGAGAGGAAAAAAGAATTTATTCAGATCTGTTTTATAAATACAAACACTGGCTATTTGAACGTTTCATGTGTGCTTGAAAAGAATGTACAACTGATGTTGGATGAATAGAAGTTTCCGTAGATCTAAATTAGGTCAAGGTAGCTCATAGTTTTCTTTTCTATAGGCTTATTAATTTCTGTTTACCAGGTCTATCAATTACTTAAATAAGAGTGCTGAAATCTCTATTAGTATGAACGTCTATTTTTCCTACCAGTCGTCTATTTTCCCTCCCAGTCCTTGCTTCATTTGATACTCAGTTATAACAAAACTGGGTTTGACAGAAGCTTTTTATGAATTGATCCTTTTACCATTAATAAATAATCACTCGTTATTTCTAGTAAGAGTCCCTAATTTTGTCTAATATTATTATAACCACTTCAGATTGTTTAAAATTGGGATTTGCAGACTACATATTAATCTATCCTGTTTTATTTTTAACCTGAATCTTTATATTTAAAGTAGATCCTTAAAGAGCATAGAATTGAGTCTTGCTTTTTTTAAAAAAAAAATCCAATATCTAACTCACTTTCCTCCATTTTTTTTTCTACAGGTAACACCTATGAGACATACAAAATATAACTAGAAGAAATGGGGTTAGTCTTCTGTTGGATTTAAGTGAACCACTTTGCATCAGAATAATTACACTTTTTTTCCTAAGTTGATTACATACTATCTATACAATAATCAGTTTTATACTTGGTTAAGAATCACAGTGCAATTTGCATTTTGAATTTCTGGGTTTAAAAATTTGTCTTTTAAAAACAGGACAATATTTGCTTGTTATGCTCTTTCTAGAATCTTTGATTTCTTAAAGCTCACTGGCAGCATTTCTAAGCTTGCATACATGAGTTCTTTCTAAGACATAATTCATCTAAATCTGGTGACTAAATGCATCTAAACATAACTAGTGCACATTAGCTCTTTTGATAGATTGAGCTTCCACTTTTCCTTAAGAGCACCTTTTTATCCTCTCCAGTTTAAATACCACTTTCTTTAATGGAAACGAAAGTAAAAGAGGAACTTAGTTCTGCTTTCTTTGCTTCCATTATTAAGATTAAATCCCATAAAATGTATTTTCTAGCTCTGTGTACTATAAAGCTCTAAGAATAATGGCTAACTCAGAAGCAATGAAGACCCTTAGCATCCAGATATGGCCTCTTACTAACATGCCCCTCTTCAGGTAGCCAGGGCTTCATGACAAAATTGCTGATTCTAGGGCTGGAGTTGGAAGCATATAGGTAGATTCTGAAATATCTTGTACTACACCAAGCAAGGGAGACTATTGCTGGGGTCTGGTTAAAAGGACACAGGAGGTAACTGAAGAGGATTCTATTAGCCAAAAATTAGACAATTTGAACATCAAAATTCACACAGGCAATGATTAAAATACATCAAATACATTTAAGTATATGATTTTATAATGATACTTATAGATCAGCAAATGAACAAATAAGTGGGAACCCTGAAAATCTCATAGGGCACTTGTAGAGAATACCAGTGAACCAATTCAACACTTTGACAAAGAACCAATGTTTATTCTGCCTTTCCTATTAAACTGTTGGTACTTTAGGATGACCTGATAGATGAAGTAAAGTGATTCAGTATTGATGCATTCAAGCTAATAATGAAGAAGGAATGTAAAATACATTATACCCTACGTGTATACCTTTAATTTCTTTTGTCTGTCTAATTGCTCTGGCCAGTATTTCAAGAACTATGTTAAATAGAAGTGGTGAAAGAGGGCATCCCTGCCTTGTTCCAGTTTTTAGAGGGAATGCCTTCAAATTTTCTCCATTTAGAATGATGTTGGCCTGGGGATTAACATAGATAGTTTTTATAATGTTGAGATATGTTCCTGTTATCCCTCATTTTTCTAGTGTTTTGAACATGAAGGGGTGCTGTATTTTGTCAAATGCTTTTTCTGCATCTATTGAGATATCATATGATTCTTATCTTTAAGTCTATTGATGTGATGAATTACATTTATTGATTTCTGTATGTTGAACCAACCTTGAATCCCTGGGATGAATCCCACTTGATCGTGGTGCACAATCTTTTTGATATGTTTTTGTATTCAATTTGCCAAAATTATATTGAGAACTTTTACATCTATGTTCATTAGAGATATTGGTCTAAAGTTTTCTTTATTTGATGTGTCTTTGCCTGGTTTTGGAATCAAGGTGATACTGCCGTCATAGAATGAGTTGGAAGTGCTGCCTCTTTTTCTATTTCCTGAAATAAATTGAGTATGGTATTAGTTCCTCTTCAAAGGTCTTATAGAACTTGGCTGTGTATCCATCTGGTCCTGGGCTTTTCTTGGTTGGTAGACTTTTGATGGCATCTGCTATTTTGTCACTTGAAATTGATCTGTTTAAATTGTCTATGTCATCCTGATTCAATTTGGGCAAATCATATGACTCTCGAAATTTGTGGATGCCTTTGATATTTTCTATTTTATTGGAGTACAAGTTTTCAAAATAAGTTCTAATTATCTTCTGTATTTCTGTAGTGTTTGTTGTGATTTTTCCTTTTTCATCCCATATGTTAGTATTTTGATTTTTTTTCTATCTCCTCAAATATTTTGAGTTTTCTCTCTCCTTGTCTTCATTAGTATGGCTAAGGGTTTGAGGACCTGAACAGACACATCTCAGAAGATGACATACAATCAATTAACAAATATATGAAAACATGTTCATCATTGCTAGCAATTAGAGAAATGCAAATCAAAACTACTCTAAGATTTCATCTCACTCCATTCAGAATGGTAGCTATTATAAATACAAAAAACAATAAGTGTTGGCAAGGATGTGGGGAAAAAGGCACACTCATACATTGCTCGTGGGACTGCAAAATGGTGCAGCCAATATGGAAAGCACTATGGAGATTCCTTGGAAAATTGGGAATAGAACCACCATTTGACTCAGCTATCCCTCTCCTCAGTCTATACCCAAAGGACTTAAAAACAGCATGCTCCAGGGACACAGCCACATCAATGTTTATAGTAGCACGACTCACAATAGTTAAACTATGGAACCAACCTAGAGGCCCTTCAGTAGAGGAATGGATAAAAAAAAATGTGGCATATATACACAATGGAATATTACTCAGCAATAAAAGAGAATAAAATCATGGCATTTGCAGGTAAATGGATGGAGTTAGAAAAGATAATGCTAAGTGAAGTTAGCCAATCCCAAAAAACCAAATGCCGAATGTTTTCGCTGATATAAGGAGGCTGATTCATAGTGGGGTAGAGAGGGGGAGCATGGGAGGAATAGACGAGCTCTAAATAGGGCAGAGGGGTGGGAGGGGAAGGGAGGGAGGATGGGATTAGAAATGATGGTGGAATGTGATGGACATCATTATCCAAAGTATATGTATGAAGACATGAATTGGTGTGAATGCACTTTGTATACAACCAGAGATATGAAAAAATCTGTGCTCTATATGTGTACTATGAATTGTAATGCATTCCACTGTCATATATAAATTTAAAAAATTAATAAAAAATACATTATACCCATCTGTTCCCAATAGAGAGCATGTCTTCCAAGGTACTGCTTCACATTCACAATTTTTTTAATTAGAATGTTCATAAATCTCAGATCATTCTAAGCTTTAGCTTTTCCAAATGCTAATCTTAATGTTTTTGTTTTTATTGGTTGTGGAACTGGAGATTGAACCCAGGGGCCATTATTATTAATTGCTATTATTATTATTAGGATCTTGCTAAGTTATCTTGCTGAGTTGCAGAGGCTGGCCTCAAACTTGCCATCCTTTTGCCTCATTCTCCTAAGTAGCAGGGATTACAGGTGTATGCCATTGCGCCCAGCCACACTTAATTCCCTCTCTTTCCCCCAAATATTAAGGAATATCACAGTTCTAGGTGCTGGGTTTACACAAGGCATAAAGCAAAGTCTCTGCTTTCAAGAGTACACTGTAGTGTATAAAAATGGAAAATAAGTGACAAAAGTTAATATATAGTTTATTAGATGATGAAAATGAGAATGAGAAAAATATAAGTGCAGATTTTAGGAGGGGTAGTAGAGAGTAGTGTTTTATATGGTATAGTGGGAAGGCTCCCTGAGAAGGTAATATTGGAACAGAGACCTGGAAGAAGTGAAAAAGAAAATCATATAGATATTAGGGGAAAGAATGGCAGGTACAAAGGCCCTGAGGCTAGAGTACGCTTGGCTTGTTCTAGAGACTGTGGTCATTCTCTTTAATTATGTGCTCCTTTTCTCATCTGTTTTACATTCCTTATAAGCTCATCAGCAAATGGTTAACAAATGGATCCTCTTAGCCTAACTCAATGGTGGCATAAAAATCTATGAAAATGAGCGCATGACAACATGAATGGTTGTACTATTCACCCACAGAAAACTCATTTATATACACATCTTTTATGCTTTTATAATGGATCTAATCCACAGGAATGGAATATTTAAATGTGTTCTTCCCCCTGCCCTTTCAGGTTACCATATGGTGTTTTCCCCAAGAAGGCAAGAAAAAAAATGAGACAACTCCTACTCCAAGGGACGGGGAACACCTCCACTCTTAGCAGTACCATCCTAGCAATGTACCCAAGAAAATTCTATCTATATCCTGGCAGGAACATACTGAAGAATAAGAGATTTTAGAACAAGGCCATGAACAGATACAAGGAAGCAGAGAGATGGGTGGTTAACCATGACCGTGGAGACAGCCCTCCACAGTCTGGAAGGCAGAAAGGAGACGGCTTCAACTCTTAGCCATGTCAGGCAGGGTCTCAATTAATGAAAATGGGATGGGACAAGTCAGGGGTTAAAAGGAGTATGAAGGACATGGAGAGGCCAGCTAAGGAGGGGGACAGAACAGATTGGCCATGTTGAGTGTTAGTCTAACTCAAGGAGGGACGGGAGTAGGCAGACACGGGGGAGAGGGGGAGTGAAGTTAAAAAACAAGGAAACAAAAAACAAAAAACGGGAGGAATCTGTACACGTTTAATGCTATAGCTATGATAATAGATAACCAGAATCTTGACAAAAACAAGGAAGACGTGGTTATCATTTGACTTCATTTCCTCTCACACATGCACTTTGAACTTGAATGATTCAGCAATAATAAATAAACAGCGACAATGTTAGGTTTCCCAGCTACATTTCTGTTGAATTTACAGGAGATTAAATTGAATCCTTCAGCTAGCATCTTCACACACATGAAAACTGCTTCTACAAGACAAGGATTCTGTATCTGCCTGTGACATCAGGATAAGGCACACATGCGGCTGGTGCAATGTGCAATGGCATGCAACTTTCATTAGAGGCTCATTTTCAGATACTCATGTGGGAAAAAACCCACCCAATTTCTTCCCTATAATGCTCTTCAGAAGTTCATGCTTATAATGTGTTCTGATCTCAAAACAAAGGTTAAATGGGTTCAAAAGACACCATGAATGGTTCCTGTTATACAACTGTTTCATAATGCAACTCTACTCATTTTATAGAGGAGAAAACCAAGGCACAAATAATTTGCCTAAAACAAAACAGCCCAATAACAGAAGAGCTGCTACCTGGGCTGGGTTGGAAGTTCTTTGAAATGAAATACAAACCCCACTACATGCCTTTGGCCATTCTGCCTCCTCTCCCCTATCGCCTCCCGGGCACCACGTGCTGGAGCGCGGCATACTGAGCTGCCAATCTCCAGCCACGCCAGGCCAGTTCTGTCTCCGCAATTCTGCACATTTCTACCACCTGGAAAGCCCTCCCCCTTCTGGTCCACATGGTTACCCTTACTCACCTTTTAAGTTTCTGCTCAAAGCTTTGTTCCTCTGAGAATGTTTTCCTGCAATGTTCCTCTGCAAACTTAGCAGCCTTTTCCTCTCTGCAGTCAATATACTCTGCAAACACCCTTTTACAGCTCAAAACTACGATAAGTGCTCCCATGTGTGCTTGGCTATCCTCTGCACTATAAGCTTCATAAGGGTAGAATCTACAGCATTCAAATTTTTTTTGTGAGTCCATAATTATGGGCCATGCAGGTAGCAGAGAGATGCCAAACATTGAATGAATGAAGAGAGGACACTGGCATGAATGAACTGATCACTCCTCAGGCTTCACTTTCCAGCCACCTATTATTGCTCTGCAAAGTGCACACCATGCATTGCTTGCTGAATTACTGCTCAAACTTCCTCAGTCACCACCACTCTTGCTTATCACTCCCTCCACCATTTATTGTGTAGGTGTTATACATACATGCACATATTCTCATTCGGTTCTCACAACACGCCTACGGCATAATTTTGTTACTATTTCTATTTCACAAAGAAGGAAATTGGGTTTCAGAACCATTAGGCAACTTGCCCAGCTCCCTCAACTAGTAAGGGTGGGGTCAGGATGTGAAAGTCCACATTCCGTTTCACTAAATCACTCTGCCTTCCCAATTGCACCAGATCAGTGAGATTAACTATATTTTTACCCAAACAGGGGTCAGCACTTCATCCACTGATCTTTTTCCTTATCATTTTGTCAACTGATGACATAAAAATATTCTATTGCCTTAAAAGTTTGAGATGCTGGCTTCTTATTGTAAAATACAAACTATAACTCATGGTGCAATTACATGCACTGATGCAGGATCAAAGACCAATTTCAACTTCTACTTTCAAGTTGAAATAAATACAATTGAAAACTTTCACAACCATATAATTTATAATACAGCATGCAAATACATTTCCTATTAATTTAGCCCACTATCATACTCCCAACATTGTTAATGTTTGCTCAGCTGGTGACTCTCTTTCTTTTTTTTTTTATTTTTCCTGTTTTCTGTTTTTAACTTAAGGAAGCAATTCTGTCATCAGAAAATTTAACTGACTGGGGTCACTTCCTCTTTCAGGTCATCAGTGGAAGTATTAACTCAGATCACAAGACGGAGCCCAGGGTAACCATTTTATCGATTTCTCTTTAATCCAAGAAGCACACGTTTCGGCAGACACTAAAAGCCTATGATACTGTCTTTTTATCCTTTCAGTATTTCTTACAAGAAATAAATACTCTTGTGGTTTTAAAAATACATTATTATTCCTTTTATTTTTGTTACTCTTTCTTTTGATTATTTATTCAGGTTGATGTGTCATGTGAGAGGCCAAAGAATTTTCTTGTGTCTCTTGGCTGCCCAAGCTCAATCTTCTCGTGTTTTATATTATAATCTACTTTTCTTATGCTTATTGATGGCCAATCACTGTAAATAACTGTAACCTCCACACACAAATCCCCCAATAAATTGACAGGTGAATGGATCTGCAGAGTGTGTTCCTATTTGGGGAGAAGTGTTTATTCACTCTCTAGTGGTCTGCCTAGAGAACATGGCAGCGGGTAGATTAGGCCTTTCTCTTTATGGATCCATTTTGCTCTCCTTGAGTTGCAAAGGATGGCTAATCTGGGGGTTCAAAGGTGTGCGAAAAGATTGGTGTTTGAACGACCCTGGGCATCTCCAGAACATCACGGACAAACCCAGCTTCTATAACCTGAGCATGCAGCCTTTGTGATCTGCCCTGACCCACTTCTCTGCCTTTATCTTTGGCTTCTCTCTCGTAATTCTCCCCAGTAAAACTAAATTATGTGCAACTCCCAACACATAAAGAGGAACCATCCCCTTCCTTTTCAAATGTTGCTTCCATTGATGACATGTTTTTCTTCTTTGCTGGCATTTCAAAATTCAGATAGTACCTGTTCTTCTAGGAAAAACAACTCAATTCTTGATTCCCAACTCTGACTTTGATGCTCCACTTTGGGTTTCCTATAGCACCGTGTTATATACTTCTATTTCCTCACATGACACTTGTCACTTTGTATAGGGCACTGATGTTTTAATTGACTGTCTTCTTTATTTTCCAGGGAGTTTGTGTTAGGAACCATATCTTGATTTTGTTGTCTCTGAACTGACAGTGCTAAAAATGCTAATTAAATAGTCTTTAACCTCGTGCACAACAATATACTCCATCCTGGGCTTTGGGTCTATAGCTTCTAATTTTTGTAGTTTGATGATTGACATTCTGTCATTTGGTGTAATATATCTACCTTCCTCTCTCTCCTCCCTTCCTCCCTCCCTCCCTTCCTTCCCTCCATCTCTCCCTTCTCTCTCTCTTTCTTTCTGATACTGTCACAATAATTGTGTGCCAGTAAGGAAGCTGGTTCAGCTGCTTCAATTTCCCATCATTAAACACATGCCCCCCCTCCTACCGCCACACTCATATTTGATACATTGTTAGAGGATTTCATGGCTCCTTCCTGTGCTGGAAATTTCTGCCTTCCAATTTGCTCTAGATCAGTTGTTCTGGAAGCCTTAGGTTCTATGTCCATTGTGCTTATTTGATCCATGAATATTTTGTGCGGACCATGATGTCTACTTTTGTTGCCACAGGCCTGACAACACTTCAGTCTTTCACTATGATGAGCAAGCACCTGAGGCAATTAGCCGTCCATCAAAATCCATTCACTCTTCAATATTTTTTAGACTTCCCTGAACATGAATGTAGCCACAAGACAAAGTTCTCTCCAATGGAATGCCAACAGGGGTAGCATGCATCATTTCCAGATGAGGCGGGTAAGCCCTCTATACACAAGCTCCTGTGTCCTCTTTTTCCTTCCAGGATGACTGGGGTGTTCAAATCCAGGGAATAATGAAAGGCACGTTTTAAGGCTTGCAAAGCTATTCTCAATGTGGGTCTTTAAATGACTTCTTACAGGAACGCCACCCTACTGACCTGGACACCTGTGTGAGACTATTTTATGAACGAAAAGTAAAAAAAAAAACTTCTATTGGTTTAAATCAAGGGATTCTCGATGTCTCTTTGTACCATAAGCTAGTTTAGACTATCCTGCCCCATGCAAGGATGACATTAAGAAAGTTTAGTTAACTGACTTCATTTTCTAGATACAACACAGGAAGTCGGCTAAAGTCTCACAGTCCCATAGAAAGTTGACAACTATCCAAAAATATGTTATTTCAGATACTAGTTTGATCATCAACAAAAATGTCATCAACAGTATCAGGTGATTGCTGATGTGTTAAAGAAAGTCTCTAACTTCATTTTAATGCCATTAAATTTTTAGAATGTTGTGCCACAACTGTTGGGGTGTGAGTATGAGGAGGTGGATCTGAAGATGTTGAAACTGGTAAATAATTCTTCAGTGTTTTCTTTTCTCTTAATCATTAGGACTGAAAATAACTGGATGACTCTAGAGAATTTCTGGTGTTCTCAGTGTATTGTTCTAGCTCTCTAAACCAGCTTCCAACTGCTAAGCATACTTTCCATGAAAAGGGAGAATACTTTTTTTTAAATTTGTTTTTACAGTTTTACAGAAAATAGATCTCTTAAGATGTAAGGTTGGAAGCTTTCTGGCTGAAATGGTGAAGAAATTAAAAAGTTGGATATGTGAATAAGAAGGACATCCCTAATTACATGGTGCTTCTCAAGGTTTTTCTAAATAATCATGCTACTAAAGTTCAATTCATTTTCTGGTTTCTTTCACACATGCTCTCTAACTATATTCCTTCCTTACTCCTCATAGTCAGCTGTTCTTTACTGTTTTATTGAGGTCTAGTTTCCACTAAGTACAAAATATGAGTTTGCATTTTCATAAACATTTCAATATCTACACACACATATAACCACCACCTAGGAACATCTATATACAGATTCAGTACTCTAGAACCCTCCTTTAAGTCAGTACTGCCTCAAAAATATAAACAACACTGTTTCCTATTGCCAAATATAAGTTTTGCCTGAGTTTGAACTTAGTCTAAATGAAATCATATAATCAGTTATTCCATTTAACATTGTGGCTGTGATATCAACCTTATTATCATCAGTGCTTTTAATTTTAATCATTGGTGAGTTTTAATTTCTATTTACCCAATGACTGACAATTTTTAAGTAAGTAGTTTTGCATATTTTTTTTGGCAACTCTGATGTTTCCTTTTGCTAAGTGCCTGTTCATATGTTTTCCTCATTTTTGTTAAAGTAGTCAGTATTTCATTTTTCATTTATAGAACTTTAAATATTCTGGATGCAAGTCCCTTGATGAATATACACATTAAAAATATCTTCATCCTATCTACAGTTTGCTTTCATTTTTTCTCAATGGTGTCTTTTAGTGAAAAGACTTTTAATGTTCATAAAGTATCATTTACTATTTTCTATTATGCTTAGTGCATTTTGTATCCGGTTTAAGAATATTTTGTCTTTTCCAAGGTCATTGAAGATATTCACCAATGTTTTGTTCTGACATATTTATTGTTTTAACTTTGGACCTTAAGGCTATGATCTACCTATAATTAATGATTGTGTATGATATGAAATAGGGTCACGTGCATTGCTTTCTTTATGGGCATCCAAATAATCCAGCACCATTTATGAAAAAGACCAGCATTTCCTCCAATGAAATGCAGAAATGCTTTTGACATAAATCAGGTAGCCTTTTATGTGTGAGTCTGTGTGGACTATTTAGTCTGATCTATTGGTCTGTCAGATTTTCTTTAGCCAATAGCACACTATCTTAATTGCTTTAGCTTTATAATAAATCTTAATACCTGTAAAGCAAATCGTCCATTTTTGCTCTTCTTTTTAAAAATTACCAAGGCTATTTCATGAACTTTGTATTTTTGTGTAAGTTTATAATCATCTTGTGAATTTCCTTTGAAGATTTTGATCTTTCAATCTGTAGAATAATTTGAAGGGTCCTGACATCTTAAACAAGATGGAATCTCTTAAAACATAAATATGGTATATTCCTCCATTTAAAGTCCACTTTAATTGTTCTAAGCAACGTTTGGTATTTTGAGCAGAGAAACCTCATGTATCTTTTTTTAAATGTATCTTTAAGGTATTATTCATCTTAAAATTTTAAATGTGGCTAAAAAATAAGCAAGTGCTTCATAAATAAATATGAGGCACCAATAGTATTTAAATCTAAATACTAGTATAATTTATATCATACTAAACAGTATTTCAATTTTGTTTTGATTTTGGTGTGTTATAGCTTTCTTTGAATTCACTTCTGTAGAATATAGTTCATTTTAATAGGAAACCTGCTGTCACTTTACAAAGGCAATGTGACTAAGAATCTCCATATGGGGAGACCATGTCCTTGGACAGCATGTCCCTGCATTGGCTGCTTCCATCATAGCGTCCTTAGAGCACAGCCTCCTACTGAAAACACTGGTGTGAATAGGGTTGTGCAATGACATTTCCTCACTTTTCCATGGCATGACGGTGTGCAGGTTACAGTCTCTGACCGTGACTTTTCCTAAAGACTTGAGAATAACAAAAGGGGAACAGACCTAAGAGGCGGAAGCTACAGCTAAACAGATTGATGAAAATATTTAGTGCATTTCTAAAATTTGTCTTTCCTATGGGGATTGAAAGCAGATCAGCTTAGCAATCATTAAGTAGAGACTGACACCTAAATTCATTAGTGATCTTAAAAGTCTTTACAAAGTTGACCAAGTGATATTTATTGTTCTATTGTGTACATGTATAAATATGTAACAATGAATCCCACTTTTAAAAGTAATTATAATGCATCAATTAAAAAGTTCTAATAAAAAGAAGTCTTTACCTATGAAAGGGAAGATTAGATTATCTTGACTGTTAAACACCATTCTGAGGAATCTCTTCCCCAAATACTTGTTCCCTTAAAGGCTATTTTAACTCCCATCTGCAGATGTGGTCCTATCCCAAAGCTTGAACAATGCAGCCCTATCAGAAGGCTAATGCAGGTTGGAGGGGAGGAAGAGGTTTTTGCAGAGGAGGTTGTTTTGATACAACTTGATGCAGTAAGATGACAAATAGGTACTAATCCCCCAGAGAAGGCATCCAAGCTGGGGTTAAATGTTCTGGGTTCACTGCCTGGATAAGAGACTGCATAGCTTTGAAGCCTTGGGAAAATGATTTGAACTTTCTGAATTTCTGCCATTAGATCTGGGAAATAAGCATAATATAAATAGGAGAGCGAATGCATTTATGTAGCTCTCTTCAACACTGCAATGTTTAATATTATTAATTGGAGTTATGTGCAAAAATCCTGTATTTTGCATCATGATGGTCAATTATGTTTTTCTACAAGGGTGGTTGTGAGGGTGATAGGAAATATAAACATACTCTTCACTCAAGGAAATTTCAAGTTGATGGGATGATGAGACATGGGTAACAATAATATAAAACAAAAACATTTTGGGAAAAAATGCCCTAAAATGGAATAAACATAAAATAGGAATTACATACATTTATTTTTTATATTGTATATTATCACTGACATAGGAAGTTACTTATTAATGTTTAAGAAGATGCTTCTCTCACTGATAAAATAAAAAGAGCTAGTTAATTTACCAGCATCTTCTGCATGCAGAAATCAATGGGCTTTTAACTTCCACAAACAGGCAAGGTCACAATCATTGTGTTTTCTGAATTGGTAAATGTAGTGTCCAGTCAAACAGAAAAGTGCTCAGGTGCATTTTTAAGGCTTGCATTTCCTAAGGGTAATGCACATCTCATTCCGTTTCTGTAGAGTAATGTAAGGCTTGAAGTTATAGACATTACTGCCTGGTGTCATCTGCAGGCTCCAAAAGGACTGGAGAAAGAGCAGGCACACTTCCTTCTGCTCCAGCTGTACCTTTTGTCAATAAGATGCACCAAGCTTAACAGTGAAAGGGCTCCGCTCTTCAAAATAACAGCTGAATTCATATGATGGGTCATTTTGTTAAGAAGTGAAACACCATGGGGAAGAGGTGGCGGGGGTGGGGGGGGCTTGCTTTGACCGTATTCCTTGGGGAATGTATCACAATTAAAAATTACAAGATATCCTTTTTTCTTCCTAGGTCACTTACAAATAATCTCTTTAGAGTACCTTTGGGTTTGGAGGAATAATTCATACTTGAAATAAAACCTAATGACCTATTGTGGATTATAAATGGATTGTATAGTAAATATATACCCAGATGTATATAGAAGATAAACTTGCACTGGAGAGAGATGGGAGAGATCTGTAAACCATCCTTAACATTATTTTGGATTATACATTTTTAAAACATAAAAGATAAATGAAGAGAATTCTAACCTCCTCTGGTTAAAAAAAAGAAAAGAAAAATTGAAAAGCTCAAATTCAGACTCAAAAGAGACAGTAAAAGTTACTAAGTAAGGTAAAACAACTTTATCCTTAAAATTTCAAGAATTTTAAGTAAATATATGCTTGTGAAGATTGTGACTAATGTATGAAGTGTGAAACAGACCTACTGAACTTTAATTCAAGTGATTGCATTCAGGTCTGTCTGTCCATCCATCCATCCACTCACTGACAAGTGATTGTGCTTTCTCCTTGTGCTTCCTGCACCAGCAACATGGGCATCACCTTGGAACTTGATAAAAATATAATTTCCTAAACCCACTGAATTAGAAACAGAGATGGGCTCAGCGATCTTTTCACAAGCCCCACAGGTAATTCTTCTGCATGCTGAAGTTTGAAAACCATGCACCTAGAGTGAAAACATGAAGGGCATGCTCTCTGGAGTCAGAGAAACTTGAGCTCAAATGTTCATGCTTAAACTTACTGTTTCTGTGACTTGGAAAAGTCATTTAATCCAAGTCTTAATTTCCACATTAGTAAACAGAGACAAAGCATGTTTTAAGACTATTGTTAGGATTAAATGAAGTTATATATAAGATGGTATCTTCAGAATTTATATATCCTACACACAGTGCTTAGTGCACAGTAATCACTCAGTAACAAACATCTGCATTTTTTTTTCTAGGCATGTAAAATCCCGTGTTAGATGCTGCAGGAAACATATTATTAATCAGATATGATTTCTTTCTTCAAATACCTCAGAGCTATACTAGCATATAGATATAGTACAAAGTTGAAAGCATTAGGTGGCATTGCAGTGGTGCATAAAGTACCTTGGGAGAATTTTGAAAGGACAGAAGAAGAAATGTTTGGATGGGCTTTGAAAAGGGAAGCTTTTGGATAAACACCGATCAAGGGACAACCTTCCAGGTGAAGGGACCACAGGGAGGAGGCAGGGAATATTGAGTATGACTAAAGGGAGAACAGCAGAGTGACCATACTTTTTGTCTAAACAGGAATACTTTGCAAGTGAAAGGGGGCATCCATGTAATAGTTAAGTCAGAACGAAAGATAAAAATGGGGACCACTGCAGACAAACCAATCATGTATTCACCCTAGAGAACAGGCTTTTGGGGAGATGAATATTGGAAACAGGGTTTGAGACCAAAGGGTCTCCAATGATAATCTGAGGGCTTCATTTTTTAGGTAATAGAGCTACTGAAAAGGTCCCTCTATTCCTAGTGGAGTAGTTATTTGGAAAGATAACTTAGCAGCTTTGTGCAGGCTACTTCAAGAATGGAGAGAAGGAATGGGTGAGAGAGATTTTTTTTAAACCAAATAAATGGATGAGAGAAGGAGGGAAATGATGACCTGAAGCTTTCAAGCCTAGGTCAACAAGAACAAGAACAGGCTAAAAGGAACTTGATAAAAATTCCATATGTAAGTTTTCTGTTTGATGGGCTCCATCACATATGTGTGACTCTGCCTCAAAGTGCCCCTGAAATGGGGAATTATGCTATAGTTACTTAAAGGTACTTCAGTATTATTCTCTCTATCTCTCAAAATATAAGCCATTCATTATCTTGATTCAACATATAGACTATTTTGTTTATATTAAAATTGGGCAACATGAACTCTTAGGTGTAATATGGGGCTCATTCTGTTCTAAGAGCCTCACAGACATTACAGATCTAATCCATGTAAAAATCTTTTAAGAAGTTGATACAATTAATATTGTATCCATTGTACAGATGAAGACACTGAAGCACAGAGAAGTTAAGAGGTCTGTCTACCACTCTATTGCTATAAAGTGATGCAGCCATGATTTGAACCTGGGAGACCCTGGTTACAGAGTCAGGTGATTTCTTATACTAAAGCTATCCTAAGGTTATGATGGAAATGTTATCTAATATTTTCTTGGGGTGTTTGTGTTCAAAGGGAAGGATTTTGAGACATTATTTCCAGTTGTAAATACCAAACCGTTTTCATACATGCAAAATAAACAGAATCATTTGAGAACATTAAAAAAAGCTATGTATTTCATAATGCATCGTGACACATTTCTTTGGTTTCTAGGTCTCATTATTTCCACCATGAAAATCTTTCTCTAATCTCTTCCCTACTCTCCATTCTTGCAGCACCCTACATGGGACTACCAAAGTAATCTCCCCCAAACTACACTACTACCATTATTTCCTTGCTCAGGAACATCAAAATGTTATCATTTCAAAATGTCAGACATCAAGGCATAGAGTCAAAATTCAAATCTGAACCATTCTGTTATGTCACCATCCAGATGATAGGTGACCATTTTGAATCACCTTTATTGTTGTTATTTTTAATAGTGTGGAGAAGAATGAAAACCTGATGGGAATTTTTGGCAGAGTTATAATCACAGATTAATTTGTAGAGTAGGAGGTGATTGAGCCTCCAGAAACTTTTTTTGTGTGTCGGCTGGGGGGGTGGGGGGATGGGTACAGAACTTTTTACATCTAGGAGTACAGAGTTGCTGGCAATCAAAGAGCGGTTCATCCTTCCACGTCTCAAGACAAGGCAGGCCCCAGGAAAAGAGAGACTCTTTTAGGTTGTGGCTCTCTAGGGCAGGGAAGAAAGCAGCATTCAGTACAGCACTTGTAGTTTGATGGGAGTATCCCCTGAATTCTCCCTCTCAGTGATGCAAGGAGGATGGCAAGACTTCCCTGAGGAGCCCAAGACACTAAGCCAAACTTCTGGAGCAACAGATGCAGAAGCCACACTTCCCAGCAAGCCGGCCTTGATAACTGGGGAGAGGAGACAATGAAAACAGAAAGGAGGAGGAGGGAGGGAGGGAGGCCTGGCCTCTGAGGAAGTCCACGTGTGATTTAGATGCCACCCTCTACGTTTTTAAAACACCCAGTACGCATTTCTATCAGAGCACTGTTATAAGCATTTACTTAGGTATTTATTTCCCCTGCTGAACGGTGAGCCCCTTGAGAGCTGGGTCTGCATTATCTGCCTGTATCCCCAACACTAAGCCCAGAGTCTGGCACAGTGCAGGGGCCCTGAGCACAATGCCTCTGAATGAATGAATGAATGAAGCCAGAGCTTTGATTAGTTGGAGTCATTATACTGGAAGGATGCTTATACCTCATTTACACCAATCTTATTATTTTACCGATGATGTGAGATCTGGAGGGGGTAAAGGGCTTCCTAAGGCCCCACTGTGGGTCTAGAGTTAGAGCTGGACCTATAACCAGAACACAGGCTCACCCTTCTCTTCCTCACCCCATGAGGAGCATGAAGACAGCTCCCGCAGTCTTTCTAATGTTTGCTGGCTCCTTGTAGGGATCTTGGAATACATTTTCCCATGGAGGCAGGTTTTTCCTCCTCCTCCTCCTCCTCCTCTTTCTTCTTCTTTTTTTTTTTAATGGTAGTTCAGTTCCCAGGCCAGGCCACAAAAGCTTATTTACCCCATAGCTGAGCTCAACTATAAAACCAGCGGTAGCTCTGAGGCCTCACTGAACCCCCAGCTAGAGTCCACAGTCTGAGGGGCAGGTGGGCAGCTGGCTCTGTGTGTGTGTGTGTGTGTGTGTGTGTGTGTGTGGAGGGGCGCAGAGCTCCCTTGAGAAGACCACGAGTGCTGGCGGGGGCTGGGCAGGGGGGCTGGGCAGGGGGCCCGGGCGGCAGCTGCAGGAGGCTACTGCAGCCTCTGAATGCCTTGGTGGTTCTTAAGTGGATTGTTTGTAAGTTGGGAACTGTCTGTACTTAGAAAGGCGGATTTCAAGAGGTAGGGGATCCTATTTCACTTGAAGGCCCACAGTAATGAGGGTTCTTTATTCGTAATGAAGTAGCCACTAATTGGAGGGACAGGCTCAGGAGGCCTGCTGGAATTCTGTACTCCTGGACCAGAACTGAGTAATATTATGCAGTAGCCTGGCAACCCCTTACTTTTGCATAAAATTCATATAAAAATCTACCATGAAGTGCCTGTCTGACATTCACTACGTTTATTATTAATAATGATAATAACAGGGTGGCTTATGCATAGCATTAGGCTGAGAAAATGAATTGAATTCTCAGTTTCCTCAAGTTTTATTTCCCCCAGCAAGATTAGGAACATTTGGAAAATCCTTCCCTCGGTGTGGGATGAAAGCTTTCGTATTTACCCAGAGGAGACATGGCTCTAGTTTCTAAGGACTCATCCAAGAGATGATCTCTTTCCTTCCTCCACCTCCTCAAAGAGGCAGAAATATTCCATAAATGCACAAATGTTGTAAAAGCAAATATATGAAAAAAAATCTTAATGGGACTGAAAATATTGCTGTAGGGGAATCAATTATAATAAGGTAATACAGTTAGCCTTTCTGGACTTAATGAAATGTGGTCAACTATATTGGAATGTTCTGGTGCCCCCTGGAGGATTCTAAAACCTAATGGAACTAGTTATACAGTACCTTTACATGGCTCAGAAAATCCTATGGAGGCAATGTGTTTCTCTTCCCCAGTTCAGATCAACTTAACCTGGCTCAGTCACATACAGAGGGAGAAAGGAGGAGTGAAATCTAACATTTGACAGGTTTTAACCACCATAAGTTTGTCGTTAGAACGCAGGCTCTTGGACCAACAACAGAATCTATTTTTGGCTTGTGAAGTTTATAAATCCAACAGTGCAAAGTTCACAGTTGCATGTGTGATCTCTCAATTTCTCTGGGCTGAGTGTTCAGTGAACAAGGAAGTTTGCTTCTGTGAGCCTTGCTTTGTCTTGCACAGAAAAGTTAAACATTCTGGAAAGTTAAACATTTAGCTTCTAAATTTTTACTGCCCTGGGATTCCTCAGGGACATGACTCCAGTATGATGGTGACTAAATGTCCATCAGAGTTGTTTATTCCACAGTCACAGAACAGTCAGCAGATGTAAGGAACCATTGTCTGACTCCAAGAAGCATTTAGGATTACAGCTGCCCATCTGCCTTCCCACACTGACTCCTACCACAGCAACTGAAATCACTATCTTGGCACATGATGTGACTGATACATCCAGTTTTAGGTGACTGTGTCTGAAAGACACAGGCCAGGTTTCTCTAAACTTGCAAAAAATCATACTGGCACATTATTGCAATTATATCACAAAAGTTACAATATAAATACAATATTCTAATATTATATTATTGTATATGCATTATAATATTGTTCAATATTATAACAACAATGCACTTAATATAAATCTTTACTAATGTCACTTTTATTTTGGTGTCATTTCTTTTACTCTTTTATACATTAAATGCTTAATTTCTTAATTTTAACAACATTAAAGTTCAAATCACAAAGTCAGTAAACACAATTTCAGACTTCTAGAAAAGTTGCAAGAATCTTTGTATTCCTGGATACCTTTCACCCAGATTTTCAAAACATTAACATTTACGACATCTGTCTTTTCTTTTTCTAAACACATGCGTGCGGGGATTTTTCTTCTGAACTATTTAAGAATACATTACAGATTCAATGTTTCCCTCTTTGTAAATACTTCGTTGTGTATTTCCAAAAATATGGAATCTCTTACATAAATACTATAATTATCGAAATCAGGAAACTAACATTGAAATAATGTGATCTTAAACTGCATAAATTACTGTGATTTTTACCAATTGTCCCAACAGGATCTTTTATAGCAAAAGAAAATCTAAGATCATGCATTGTATGCAGTTGTTATCATGTTTTCAATCTTCTTTGATCTGGGACAGTGTCTTTATACAGGCCAGGTATTTTAAGTGCCCACCATTCTGGGTTGTCTGATGTGTCCTCATAATTAAATTATGGTCTATGCCTCTTGCTGCATGCCAAAGTGACTCTGGCTTTTTCTCAGTAGCTGTCCATCAGTCATGTGTTGATGGTTAGTCCCATTACCACAGATATTAATATTAATCTTTTGTTTAAGATGGTATTTTCCAGGTTTCCCTATTGAGAGTTACTATTTTATCCTTTGTTAATAGCAAGTATCTTGTGGGGATATACTTTGAGACAATGTAAACAACACATGTCTCCCTGTCTCTTCTCTCTTCTTCCTCTTCCTCTTCTGGTATTGGGGATTAAACCCAGAGCCCTAGCCCTTTATATATATATTTTCTGTTTTGAGACAGAGTCTCAAAAATGTCCCAGGTTAGCCTCAAACTTGTGATCCTCCTGCCTTAGCCTCCCAAGTAGCTGGGATTACAGAAGTGCGCCACCACACCTGGCTAAAATCCCATTTCTTATTAAACTTCCACACATTGGTTTTGGATTCATGCCTGAATCAGTTATTTTTATGGTTGTTTGCAAAATGTGATTTTTCTAATTTCATCATTTATTCTGTATCTACTAGTGGGATTTTGAACTCGTCCCATCATCTTTGTTTATATCAAAATAGCTCATGGACTCATATTATTCAATAATATTAAATTACTATCATTATTCTTTAATTTAATAATTTATTTAAATGCTTAAACTTTCCCACATTTGGCTAATGAGGGTCCCTTCACATTGGCTCCTGTGTCATTTTGACATGTCCTTATTATTTTTTAAGTACTTCCTTATTTTTCTGGCATAACAAGATGTTCCAGACCATCTCATTCTTTCCTTGCATTTAGTCATTTCTCCAAGACTTGGGTGCATTTTAATGGAGAATAGGTTTGCAGAGTCAAAGCTCTGAGATCTAGGTATGCTCACCACTGTTGCAGTGAAACTGTGCCAAGGGCATCTTGGAGCTCAGAGCTGGAGAATACGATACACACATATCAACAGAGGAGCATGTACACACATGCACTCCAATACTCACTGCACATCCACATGTTATATCCATGCTGATCTATATCCATTCTACATACATGCATATCAGTATCTAGATGCATATATGTATGTGTATATATATGTGTGTATATTAGAAACTGGAAGTTCATACCTGTGTCTCTCATTTTAATTCAATACTGAAAGTTTATTTTATCTTCTCCTTTTAGCATAATTATAGTTCTCTTCCCCCAAAGTACAGACCCCATTATTTACAACTTATTTGTTCAATTCAAGAATGTATAAAAGTAATTTCAGAATCACTAATTCATGCTTTCACAAAACAGAGTTCTACTCACTATCACTGAAGTTTCCCAGGGAGTCAATAGGCATGACATTGGTCAAACGTGCCAAAATATCTATTTTTTTAAGTGAGTCCTCTTGCCAAAACCAGAAAGAAAATGCTTTTGGTGGCAAAACACTCTATCCTTTAAATCCTTCCCTGTGTAGTTCCCACAAGTGTGTGATGTCCTACCAAAGTTTTAGAGCTCGGCCAGGTATGACAAGGAAAAAACTGTCTTTTGTTCCATTTGCTTGTTTTTTCAATAATCAAATTACACTTTGCTTGCTTCAATAACAAACCTTAGAGCAATAACCTATCTAAGCAGAAACGCTAAAATAAATGCTTTTTACTCAGAAAAGGAAGATGACTTTATGTGGATCAGGGATTGCTACAAAGCTCACAAGAAGGAAACTTAGTGACTATGATGGGTGGTGCCTGTGTTTGCCTCTGGTTACCTCAACTACCATACCCTAACCATTCTCTCTGTTGTTCCAAGTTCACCTTCATTCTCTCTGTGTGTATTTATATAATTATCTTTTTTTTTTTTTTTTTTTTTTTTTTTTTTTTTATTTCTCAGTAATATTTTTTTTTTTTTTTTTTAATTTTTTATTGTGGGTTGTTCAAAACATTACAAATTTCTTGACATATCATATTCCACACTTTGATTCTAGTGGGTTATGAACTCCCACCTTCACCCCATACACAGATTGCAGATTCACATCAGTTACACATCCATTGATTTACAAATTGCCATACTAGTGTCTGTTGTGCTCCGCTGCCTTTCCCATCATCCACCCTCCCCCCTCCCCACCTCTCCCCTCCCCTCCCCTCCCCTCCTCTCTCTCTACCCCCTCCACTGTATAACCCTGAGGGTCTCCTTCCATTACCGTGCAATTTACCTTCTCTCTCCCTTTCCCTCCCACCTCTCATCCCTGTTAAATGTTAATCTTCTTCTCCTGTTCTTCGTCCCTACTCTGTTCTTAGTTACTTTCCTTATATCAAAGAAGACATTTGGCATTTGTTTTTTAGGGATTGGCTAGCTTCACTTAGCATAATCTGCTCTAATGCCATCCATTTCCCTGTAAATTCTATGATTTTGTCATTTTTTAATGCAGAGTAATACTCCATTGTGTATAAATGCCACATTTTTTTTATCCATTCGTCTATTGAAGGGCATCTAGGTTGGTTCCACAGTCTTGCTATTGTGAACTGTGCTGCTATGAACATCGATGTAGCAGTGTCCCTGTAGCATGCTCTTTTTAGGTCTTTAGGGAATAGACCAAGAAGGGGAATAGCTGGGTCAAATGGTGGCTCCATTCCCAGCTTTCCAAGAAATCTCCATACTGCTTTCCAAATTGGCTGCACCAATCTGCAGTCCCACCAGCAATGTACAAGTGTACCCTTTTCCCCACATCCTCGCCAGCACTTGTTGTTGTTTGACTTCCTAATGGCTGCCAATCTTACTGGAGTGAGATGGTATCTTAGGGTGGTTTTGATTTGCATTTCTCTGACAGCTAGAGATGTTGAGCATTTTTTCATGTACTTGTTGATTGACTGTATGTCCTCCTCTGTGAAGTGTCTGTTCAGGTCCTTGGCCCATTTGTTGATTGGGTTGTTTGTTCTCTTATTGTCTAATTTTTTGAGTTCTTTGTATACTCTGGATATTAGGGCTCTATCTGAAGTGTGAGGAGTAAAGATTTGTTCCCAGGATGTAGGCTCCCTATTTACCTCTCTTATTGTTTCTTTTGCTGAGAAAACACTTCTTAGTTTGAGTAAGTCCCATTTGTTGATTCTAGTTATTAACTTTTGTGCTATGGGTGTCCTATTGAGGAATTTGGAGCCCGACCCCACCGACTGTAGATCGTAGCCAACTTTTTCTTCTATCAGACGGCGTGTCTCTGATTTGATATCAAGTTCCTTGATCCATTTTGAATTCACTTTTGTGCATGGCGAGAGAAAGGGATTCAGTTTCATTTTGTTGCATATGGATTTCCAGTTTTCCCAGCACCATTTGTTGAAGATGCTATCCTTCCTCCATTGCATGCTTTTAGCCCCTTTATCAAATATAAGATAGTTGTAGTTTTGTGGATTGGTTTCTGTGTCCTCTATTCTGTACCATTGGTCCACCCACCTGTTTTGGTACCAGTACCATGCTGTTTTTGTTACTATTGCTCTGTAGTATAGTTTGAAGTCTGGTATCGCTATACCGCCTGATTCACACTTCTTGCTTAGCATTGTTTTTGCTATTCTGGGTCTTTTATTTTTCCATATGAATTTCATGATTGCTTTCTCTATTTCTACAAGAAATGCCATTGGGATTTTGATTGGCATTGCATTAAACCTATAGAGAACTTTTGGTAATATCGCCATTTTGATGATGTTAGTTCTGCCTATCCATGAACAGGGTATATTTTTCCATCTTCTAAGATCTTCTTCTATTTCTCTCTTTAGGGTTCTGTAGTTTTCATTGTATAAGTCTTTCACCTCTTTTGTTAGGTTGATTCCCAAGTATTTTATTTTTTTTGAAGATATTTTGAATGGAGTGGTTGTCCTCATTTCCATTTCAGAGGATTTGTCGCTGATATACAGGAATGCCTTTGATTTATGCGTGTTGATTTTAAATCCTGCCACTTTGCTGAATTCATTTATTAGCTCTAATAGTTTCTTTGTAGAGCCTTTTGGGTCTGCTAGATATAGAATCATATCATCTGCAAATAGTGATAATTTAATTTCTTCTTTTCCTATTTTTATGCCTTTAATTTCTTTCGTCTGTCTAATTGCTCTGGCCAGTGTTTCGAGAACTATGTTGAAGAGAAGTGGAGAGAGAGGGCATCCCTGTCTTGTTCCAGATTTTAGAGGGAATGCCTTCAGTTTTTCTCCATTCAGAATAATGCTAGCCTGAGGCTTAGCATAGATTGCTTTTACAATATTGAGGTATGTTCCTGTTATCCCTAGTTTTTCTAGAGTTTTGAACATAAAGGGATGCTGTACTTTGTCAAATGCTTTTTCCGCATCTATCGAGATGATCATATGGTTCTTATTTTTAAGTCTATTGATGTGGTGAATAACATTTATTGATTTCCGTATATTGAACCAGCCTTGCATCCCAGGGATGAATCCTACTTGATCATGGTGTACAATTTTTTTGATATGTTTTTGTATCCGATTCGCCAGAATTTTATTGAGGATTTTTGCATCTAGGTTCATTAGAGATATTGGTCTGTAGTTTTCTTTCTTTGAAGTGTCTTTGTCTGGTTTAGGTATCAGGGTGATGTTGGCCTCATAGAATGAATTTGGAAGTTCTCCCTCCTTTTCTATTTCCTGAAGTAGCTTGAAAAGTATTGGTATTAGTTCTTCTTTAAAGGTTTTGTAAAATTCTGCTGTATACCCATCGGGACCTGGGCTTTTCTTAGTTGGTAGTCTTTTGATGGTTTCTTCTATCTCCTCAATTGATATTGGTCTGTTTAGGTTTTCTATATCCTCCTGACTCAATCTGGGCAGATCATATGACTTAAGAAATTTATCTATGCCTTCACTATCTTCTAATTTATTGGAGTATAAGGATTCAAAATAGTTTTTGATTATCTTCTGTATTTCTGAAGTGTCTGTTGTGATATTGCCTTTTTCATCCCGTATGCTAGTAATTTGAGTTCTCTCTCTTCTTCTCTTCACTAGCGTCGCTAAGGGTCTGTTTATTTTTTCAAAGAACCAACTTTTAGTTTTGTCAATTTTTTCAATTGTTTCTTTTGTTTCGATTTCATTAATTTCAGCTCTGATTTTAATTATTTCTTGCCTTCTACTTCTTTTGCTGTTGTTTTGCTCTTCTTTTTCAAGGATTTTGAGATGAAGTATGAGATCATTTATTTGTTGGTTTTTTCTTTTTTTAAGGAATGAACTCCAAGCAATGAATTTTCCTCTTAGAACTGCTTTCAATGTGTCCCATAGATTCCGATATGTTGTGTCTGTGTTTTCATTTATCTCTAAGAATTTTTTAATTTCCTCCTTGATGTCTTCTATAACCCATTGATCATTCAGTAACCTATTGTTCATTCTCCAATTGATGTATGCTTTTTCCTTCCTTCTTTTATCGTTGATTTTCAGTTTCATTCCATTATGATCAGATAAGATGCATGGTAATATCTCTACTCCTTTATATTGTCTAAGAGTTGCCCTGTGACATAATATATGATCTATTTTTGAGAAGGATCCATGTGCTGCTGAGAAAAAAGTGTAACTGCTTGATGTTGGGTGGTATACTCTATATATGTCAATTAGGTCTAGGTTATTAATAGTGTTATTGAGTTCTATAGTTTCCTTATTCAACTTTTGTTTGGAAGATCTGTCCAGTGGCGAGAGAGGTGTGTTGAAGTCTCCCATGATTATGGTGTGGTGGTCTATTAGACTCTTGAACTTGAGAAGAGTTTGTTTGACGAACATAGCTGCACCATTGTTTGGGGCATAAATATTTATGATTGTTATGTCTTGTTGGTGTATGGTTCCCTTAAGCAGTATGTAGTGTCCCTCTTTATCTCTTTTGATTAACTTTGGCTTGAAATCTATTTTATTTGATATGAGTATGGACACGCCTGCTTGTTTCCGAAGTCCATATGAGTGATATGATTTTTCCCAACCTTTCACCTTCAGCCTATGTATGTCTTTTCCTATCAAATGCGTCTCCTGTAGGCAGCATATTGTTGGGTCTTGTTTTGTGATCCATTCTACTAGCCTGTGTCTCTTAATTGGTGAGTTTAAGCCATTAACATTTAGGGTTATTATTGAGATATGGGTTGTTCTTCCAGCCATATTTGTTTATTTCTGTTACTAAACATTGTTTGTTTTCCTCTTTGATTGTTTCCCCCCCCCCTTTACTGTCCTACCTCCCACTGTTGGTTTTCATTGTTATTTTCCATTTCCTCTTCCTGTAATACTTTGGCTAGGATGTTTTGAAGAGATGGTTTTCTAGCTGCGAATTCTTTAAACTTTTGTTTATCGTGGAAGGTTTTAATTTCATTCTCCATCCTGAAGCTTAATTTCGCTGGATACACAATTCTTGGTTGGAACCCATTATCTTTCAGTGTTTGAAATATGTTATTCCAGGATCTTCTAGCTTTCAGAGTCTGTGTTGAAAGATCAGCTGTTATCCTGATTGGCTTGCCCCTAAATGTAATCTGCTTCCTTTCTCTTGTAGCTTTTAAAATTCTCTCCTTATTCTGTATGTTGGGCATCTTCATTATAATGTGTCTAGGTGTGGATCTCTTATGATTTTGCACATTCGGCGTCCTGTAGGCTTCTAGGATTTGGGATTCTGTCTCATTCTTCAAGTCTGGGAAGTTTTCTTGTATTATTTCATTGAATAGACTGCTCATTCCTTTGGTTTGGAGCTCTGTACCTTCCTGTATCCCAATGACTCTTAAGTTTGGTCTCTTAATGTTATCCCATATTTCTTGGATGTTCTGCTCATGGTTTCTTAACAGTCTTGCTGAGCTGTCTATGTTCTTTTCCAGTTGAAATACTTTGTCTTCATTGTCTGATGTTCTATCTTCTAAGTGTTCTACTCTGTTGGTAGTATTCTCCATTGAGTTTTTAAGTTGGTTTATTGCTTCCTGCATTTCTAGGATTTCTGATTGCTTGTTTTTTATAACCTCTATCTCCCTGTATAGTTGATCCTTTGCTTCCTGGATTTGTTTGCGTAATTCGTTGTCGAAGTGATCTTTCATTGTCTGATTTTGCTGTTTAATGTCTTCCTTGATACTCCAGATCATCTGAAGCATGTATATCCTGAATTCTTTATCTGACATTCCATCTGCTGCAGCTGTTACCTCTTCTAAAGTTGCGTTGACCTGCATTGCTTGTGGTCCTTTCTTTCCTTGTCTTTTCATACTGCTTGCGTATCTTTCCTGCAGGTGCGGGCGGCGGCTCTGCTCTCTCCTTATTCCAATTGGGGTGTCGTGGCTACCACGCCGGCAGGTCACTGGGCCTGTTCTGGGAGCTGGTGGCGGCTCTGTTCTGCCCCTACTCCAATTGGGGTGACGTGTCTGTCGTACCAGCAGGCCACTGGGCCTGTCCTGCTGGTCGGTCGCAGATCTGCCCACCTTTCGGGCACGAGTGGAGGCTCTGCTTTGCCCCTACTCCAATTGGGGTGTCGTGACTACCCCTCCTGCAGGATGCTGGGTCTGTTCCTGGCAAGGGAGGCGACTCTGCTCTGTCACTACTCCAATTAGGGTGGTGTTTGTACCCCGCCGGCAGGCTCCTGGGCCTGATCCGCCGGTCTGTTGTAGGTCTGCCTACCTTGAAGGCGCGGGCGGCGGATCTGCCCTGCCCCTCCTACCACGCCTGCGGACCCCTGGGCCTGATCTGCAGGTTGATCACTGGTCTGCTCACCCTGCGGGCACGGGTGGCGGTTCCGCTCCACCCCCACTCCAATTGGGGTCACGTGACCACCACACCGGCAGGGCCTGATCCGGGCGTGGGATAAGGATCTGCTCTGCCCCTACTCGAGTTGGGGTGACGTGTGTACCACACTGGCAGGCCACTGGGCCTGACCCGCCAGGCTGTCACAGGTCTGTTTACCTTGCAAGCGCGAAGGGCGGCTCTGCCGTGCCCCTCCTACCACGCCCATGTACTACTGGGTCGTGGGTCTGCCCACCTGGCGGGTGTGGGTGGCGGCTCCGCTCCGCCCCCTCTCCAATTGGGGTCACGCGGTCACCACGCTGGCGAGCCGCTGGGCCTGTTCCGGGGGCTGGCGGCGGCCCGGCTCCTTCCCTCTGGCTCGAGGACAAATTGAGGAGACTCGGTGACTGAGCCTCACCCCCCTTACCAGGAGACCAACTGCTTATGTCACCGCTGGTATTGATGAAGATCTCTCCTCCACCGCTTTCTGCTGACATCAGATCTCTGCCATGTTGGTATCCTATGCGAATGGCAGCATTTCGTTCCCCTTGCCAGGCAACCCAAGCAATGGGTGAGTCCTGACCTGCCCTCAGCAGGACCCGGACCGAGACACAGTTTCCGCGGGCTCCTAGCCCCGGTCCAGGGAAGTTCCGGGAGCCGGAACTCGGCCGCTCCGTGCTCGGTGTAAGCTCCTATAAGTGTAGGCTCCAAAAAGCAGCCCCCGCGGGCTCAGTTCCGGGAGCCGGAATTCGGCCGCTTAGTGTTTGGTGTATGCTCTGATAGTAGCAGGGTCCAAGAAGCAGCCTCCGCGGGCTCCGCAGCCCTGAGCCAGGGCGGTTCCGGGACGGTTCCGGGAGCCGGAACTCGGCCGCTCTGTGCTCGGTGTAAGCTCCTATAAGTGTAAGCTCCAAGAAGCAGTCCCCGCGGGCTCAGTTCCGGGAGCTGGAATTCGGCTTCTTGGTGTTTCGTGTTTTTTGTATATAATTATCTTCATAGTGAAAATGTTTTTTTAAAACCTTTGCCCTGGTAAACTGATAGCAGGTTTGATTGATGGTGTTTCATATTTGGAAGAGTGTCTCCCATCTGTCTTGCTCTAGAATCCTGCACACACAAACACACCCATGTGCGCACATGTGCATGCATAGAAACGCGCACGCACGCGCGCACACACACCCCACACTGTCCAAGTGCTTCCCTTATGCCCTAGGTTCGCTGAAGCAGAATTTTCAGGAAGGGGCCCTATTTATCATTAACAAGATATCTGGCTGCTTCTGAAGCACTTTAAAATTTGAGAGTGACTGTAAGATAAGCATTTTGAATTGACTTAGTTCAGCCCTCAAGACTAAATGCAACTGATATCAATATCAGTGAAAATGACAAACTCAGGTAAAAATTAACAACAGCCCTTTAAAAAAAATCATATTTGTCCACACACACACACACATACACACACACACACACCCCTTTCAAAATACTCTTTTGACTTAATTTTGTATTTAGGCTGCTAACAGTTTATTAACTGCAGCTTAGTTATTTGTGGAAAGAATCTATATCCTTTTTAAATTCCTACCATTCCTGGTTTAATTAATTTTATCAACTAGCAAGAGTAAGACCTAATACTTCTTTCAGTCATGGAAAACTTTCAAAATGTTTCTTCCTATTGACCAAGTTACTTATTTATTTTTGAACAGATTCCTACAAAATCCCAATAAAATTTTCTGAAATATGGGCAAAGATTTGTGCACAAAGAAGTTTCAGGCAGCATTATTCATAAGTATTTCACATATGTAGCAAACTAATGGTCCAATGTTAGGGAATTTTATATAATTGAGCATTGGGTCATAATCATCAATTTTTTTAATTAAGTTTTTTGGGAGACACAGGGAAATGCTCATAACAAATTCAAGTCTTTTAAAAGTTAGGACTGGGTCTGGTTCTCTCTGAATCCTGAAGTGCATGAAGTGTTGGACACTGGGAGAAAGTACATGTATGGGATAAAGACCTGTTATTAAAAAAAAAAATCCTAAAACTCAGCAATAATAAAATAAGCCACTCAATTAAAAAATGGACAAAATATGTGAACAGACACTTCACCAAAGATGACATTCAGATAGAAAATAAGCATATGAAAAGATGCTTATTAGAGAACTTCAAATTAAACAACACTGAGGTAGCATTATACATCTGCTACAATGGCTAAAATCCAAAATGCTGACACCATCAAATGCTAGAGATGATGTGGAGCAATAAGAATTCTGAATTTTGGGTTGGAATTCTAAATAGTATGGCTACTTTGGAAGGCAATTTTGCAGTTTCTTATAAAACTAAAGTTTTTACCATACGATGCAGTGACTGTGTTCTTTGGTATTTATCTAAAAGAGTCTAAAAAAATCTAAAAAAAAATGTTCACATCAATATTTATATCAACTTTAGTCACAGATACTAAAAATAGAAGCAACCAAGATGCCCTTCAGTAGATGAATGGACTAATAAACTGTGATATATCCAGATAATGGAATATTATTCAGTGCTATGTTAATCAGTTTTCTATAACAAAAACCCTGAGGTAATCAACTTAAAAAGGGAAAAGGCTTATTTTGGCTCATGGTTTTAGAGGTTTCAGTTCATGATCAGTTGATCCTGTTTCTTTGGGGCCTGTAGTAGAAAGGTGAGGCAGAAAAAATTGCTTACCTCTTGGTTGGGGAGTGAAAGAGAACAAAAGGAAGAAACCAGTGTTCCATAATCCGTTGTGAAGGCACACTTCCCAGTTGGCCCTGCATCATACATGTCTACCACCTTCCAACGTGCCATGCTTGGGACCTAGCTCTTAACACATGGGCCTCTGGGAGATAGACTAGATCTAAACTACAGCAAGTGCTGAAAGGAAATGAACATCGAGCCATGAGAAGACATGGAGGAAACCTAAATACACATAATCAAGTGAAATAAGGCAATCTGTAAAAGCTAAATACTCTGTCATTCCAATTTTATGACATTCTAGAGAAGGTAAAACTATAGAGGCAGTAAAAAGATAAAAAAAAAAAATAGGCCTGAACTTAAACAACAACAACAACAACAACAAAACAAACTATGGGTTTGAGGAGAAAGAGGGATGAATAGGTGGCACAGAGGGTATTTAGGAGAGCAAAATGGCTCTGTATGCTACTGTCATGGCACATGTCACTACACACTTATCAAAGCCTACAGGATGTACAACATGAGGATTGACCCCTAATGTGAACCACAGACTTTGGTTGATAAAAATGTGCTAATGTTGGCTCATTGATTATAACAAATGCATTGGACTCATGCTGGTGATGGGGGAGTTGGTATGTATACAAGGGAGGGGAGGGAAGAGGGGAGTGGGTATGTGGGAACTTTCTGTACCTTCCTCTCCATTTTGCCATGATCCTAAAATTGCTTGAAAAATAATCTATTAATTTAACATGTATATTACATATTTATGTCTAATTTTTCTACAATGAGCAATTAAAATGTATGCAACTATGAAATGGGTAGAAAAAAACAGAAATGGTAAAGATAAAAAAATGATAACAAGCGGGCTGGGGATATAGCTCAGTTGGTAGAGTGCTTGCCTCACATACACAAGGACCCTGGGTTCAATCCCCAGCACCACCAAAAAAAAAAAATCACAAAACTCTTAAAAATAATGTCTACCATTTTTCAAACACACTTAAAATAATAACAACAACAACAAAATAGGAAACAATGGAGTCTTTCTATTAAAGATTAGGACAGTGAAAACCATCCATTTAGCTCTATTTACCCCAAATCCATTGAAAATTAAAAAGGGGCACAAACAAGAACAAAGAATGAGAAGTGGGAAGGGGGACTACAACTACTGAAAATAGAAGTCTGTAAGGTGGAAAAATACCTAACTGAATGAACAGGTCCAAGAAAGCTGAACCTGAATCTGGCAGTGGGAAAAAACTAGGAATCACCTGGTTCATCCATAAACCTCAGTCTTTAAAGAGCTGACGATTGGGTACCATTGGAAATGGAGGCTACTAATGGGAAGCTTAGATGAATATGTTTAGGTAGTTAAATGCCCAGATTCCTCCTTCTATACCAAGAAGAAAAGGCTGCTTTTCTGGACAATGTAAGAATGGGGTGTTATGGTTTGAATGTGTCCCCCAAAGTTTGAGTATTCAAAATTTAATACCCAATGCAAGAATATGAAAGGTGGGATCTTTAATAGCCCTCATGAATAATGAGAACTCTACGCTTGTGAACAGATTCATGTTATTATGGGAGTGGGTTCATTATTGCAAGAGTGGATTTGTTATCAATTCACATTCAGCCCTCTCTTATGTGTCCTTTGTCTCTTTCTTTTGTGAGAAACAGCAAGTGTGTGCAGTGCTCTCTTGCCCTTCTGCCTTCTGCCATGGGATAATGCACTCACCAGATGCTGGCCTCTTGACCTTGGAATTTCCAACCTCCAGAACTCTAAGAAATAAATATCTTTTCCTTATAAACAACCTGTCTGTGGTATTCTGTTATAGCAACACAAAATGAACAAAGACAGAGGAGATTGTGGTCTGGAGAATTCAGACACCGTCAGAGGAATGGATGTAATTAGAAATAGAGAGGGATAAAGGGAGTTCACATACTAAGTGTTGACTATCATGACTTCGCCTACTCTGGCTGCCACAATTTTGGCAATTTTTCAAGCAAGAAATGGAACAGTCTCAGTGTAGAATACATTAAGGTCAGAAAAATATATGTTAAACATAATATGCATGTTAGACTACACTAAAGATACTGACAGCCGAATCACTTCTTCTTTATTTAATGCTATACCACTGAGCGAACTTGCTTCCTTCCTTCCTTCCTTCCTTTCTTACTTTCTTTTTTCCCTTTTCTTATTTTAAACAGGGGCTGGACTTGAACTTGCAACTCTCCTTTGTCAGCCTCCTGAGAAAATGGAATTATAGACCTGCACTATCAAACCTGGAAAATAAAACATAGTTGACAAAATCCACCAATATATACAGAACGGCATTCTAATCTGCTTTTCTTAGTCTTATTCTTTGATATGAACATGTAGCCAAAGACTTTAGCCATTGGAGGAAAGCTTCCATATCCTATAAATAATAGCAAACTGAAAGATGCAAATGAGAAAAGACAACAGAGCTATCTCAGATAGAAGAAAAATTAAATAAGTCATATCCTTATGCAGATGAGAAAAATATTTTACTCATTAAACATGAACAAAATGTTACAAAATAGGGACATTAAAAAATAAGCAAAAATCTCTTTAAAAAAAAAAACCCACAATAGGTAGATTAGAAAATGAAGTTTAACTGTTTTCTTATAAAGTGGAGCAAGAAGACAAAAAAAAGGATAAAAAAATAAAATCAATAGTAATAATAGTAGTTGTAGTTTCACATCAATGGGCAACAGGCAACAGATGAACATTTGAGCTATAGGAAAGCTCCATATCCATTTGTTTTCTTGTCTTATTCTTTAGTATAGTTTGAAACTGGAATGCCTCTGAAGACTCATGTGTTTAATAAAGGTTGGTCCTTGCCATAGTTTAGATATGAGGTGTCCCCCTCATATCTAAAAGCTCATGTGTCAGATATGAGCTTGTTCAGAGGTAAAATGATTAAATTATGGCAGATGTAACCTAATCATTGCAATAATCCACTTGAATGGATTGACTGGGTGGTAAAGGTAGTCAGGCAGGGTGTGGTTAGAGGAAGTAGAGTCACTCGGGTGTGACTTTGGGGGTTAATATTTCGTCCCTGGTAAGCAAAGCTCTCTCTCTGTGCTTCCTGGCTATCATATCCTTAGCTGCTTTCTTCAACCATGTCCTTCTGCCATGAAGTTCTAACTTGCCTCAGATCCAGAAATACCGAGTTGGCCAATCATGTTATGAACCTCTGAAACCATAAACCAAAATAAACTGTTCTTCCTCTAAGTCATTCTTGTTGAGTCTTTTGGTCACAGCAATGAAAGACTGACTAAAACAATCTTCAACTTGGTTCTACTGGAAGGTGGTGGAAATTTGAAGAGTTATGGCCTACTGTGAGAAAGTTAAATTACTGGGTCCATACCCTCAAATGAGATTATGGAACCCTGATCTCTTCTTCTTCCTCTCTTTTTCTTCCATCTATCATGAGCTAAGCAGCTTGCTCTACTCTGTACTCTTCACCACGATATACTGCTTCACTACAGGCCCTAAAGCAACAGGGCCAACCAACTATGGACTGAAACCTCCCAAACTGCAAGCCAATATTAATCTTTCTCAGTTGATTATCCCAGGCAGCATTTTGTTACATTAATAGAAAGCTGGATAACATTACTATCATTATTATTTTTGAACTGCAGTACAGGGGATTGAACCCAGGACCTTCCACATTCTTGACAAGTGCTCTACCACTGAACTACATCCCGAGACCTTTTTATTTTGAGACAGTGTCTTGTTAAGTTGCCCAGGTTGACTTTGAACTTATGAATCTCTTGCCTCAGTCTCCCAAGTAGTTGGGATTACAGGAATGCACCACAGTGCCTGGCTCTAATGTATTTTTTATTTCTAAATATTCTCATTCTGTTTCCCAATTTTAAGTCATCAGAAATGACAACAAAACTACCTGACAACTTAGCCAGGTGGATTTACATATTCTTATTGAGCAAATGAATCAATACTACAGAAAGAATGGTAACCAAAGACCACTCTCAATTCTTTAAACAACTGACTGGCATTTCACATGGAAAGACTGTGTCTACTTGGACGATGGAGGCAAACATTTGAATCCAGGCTTTAGTTACATTAGTCTCTGGAAAACATGCTTTTACAGTTTAAGCAATCATGGTTTTAAATTGTGCCAAACAATAGGCCATCCATTGTGCTCTCCATCAGGTGTTGGGAAAGAATAAACTCAAGGCAATGATAGCATTTGCATGCCTGTTCAGTCTTCTTGAGCAAGCCTGGTCCATACCTGCACCCAGAAATGAGCAGTTGTGCTTGTTAAGGTACTGATTCAGAGGGCAACTCAAAAGCAGGTAACTCAGTTTCTTCATAGAGAAAAAAGACATTGTCTCCTTTTGAGGGGGAAAAAAAAAACTCCTCAGTTAGTTTACAGATATGTCAGTATATTTTGTGGAAATGCTACTACAGAAACATGGATAGTTCTTGTCCCCATCCGACATTGTTTCATTTTAGACAATATGCTAACTAAATCTCGTCAACTCAGCTTTTCCATGGTGCTTGTCATTCTTTTTTTCCCATAGTGCCATATTTCTTTGTTAGAATTTTTCCCTTTTAAATGGAGTGCTGTTCAATGTTTATAAAGCTAGCAATTATTCTGAGCTAAAACATCAATATTTTTGTCTCAAAATTTGCATCACTATGAATCTCTTTGGATCTACTGATCCATGTTTGTGTATTGGTAGCTATAATACAATATAATGGTCCCAGGAAAAAAAAATGCAAATTCAACAAATACAAGCAGCAACACATCAAGAGCCTGAAGACACACTTGCTATGACAAACTGTTCCCTGATAAATGAAGGTTTGCCAAATCACAAAGACCACTGACAATTGACCACTTCCATCTTTGAGGCATGGGTGCATTTTGAAGAATGACTAGCTAGAAAGTAAAAATATTTCGGCAAAATAGTGATAATTAAACTCAATATCATAATAATACATTTGAAATTTGTGACATGTTTGTGTCCTCTCAAAACACCAAGTTGCCTATAGTCTACTTATGGCTCCCTTGCGGGTATCACTGTTCTTAGGGAATGAAGGTGTAGACTAGCCTGTGTCTAGCTCATCAGAAAGACCTCAGGCTGTAAGCACAAGAGGTGGGCAGAATTCAAAGCAATGACCACAGAGGAATCCCAGAACTGGAGGATGGAAGCACAGGAGGGTTTATACGTAGCTAAGGAAGCTTGCCATGACTTAGCACCTCAATTTTATATTTCTTTTTCCTAAAGAAGACTCCGAACATTATTTAAGCCTGGACCTTCCCTCAATGGAAGCTCCTTAGAAATTATGACAGCTAAAGTAACGAAGCTGGAAAGGGCACTTTGCTGAGTCAAAGTGTGGATGTCAAGCATTCATTGGAAGTCAGCTTTCCCTTGTGCTCCCTGGGAAAAGCTTTACTGTGTGACACAGTCACACTGCCATCCTTGTCCTAGCCAGGCCCACCGGCTCTTCTAAGGAAAACTGCCTGAATCACAGTCTCAGTTGCAAGATGACCCTCACCTATGCCCTGAGGAAGAGTGGCCCTGTGGTTGCCCAGTGACCCTGTCCCTCACCCTCATCCTCATTCCATCATCTCAGCTGATTAGACCTGGGGTTGTCACCAGTGCAGGGAAGACCTAGGGAAGCCACTCCATCTGGGTGAATGATTGCAAGATCATCTGGTGCTAAAGGCTCTGCTTGAATACAGAAGACATAGATGAACTAGCTCAGTCAAATTCTCTCTCCTGGAAATTTGAACAGGGGACTATTAGCCAATTAGTGGAGAACTGAGTATGACAGCCCGAGAGCATGGTGGCACTCTAAGCAACCCATGAGGTTGGTCTGCAAAGGGGGACACGAGGTGAGTTAGTCTGCAAGCTCTGGTGGAACCTCTAGTTCTAAAGTCCTCAAGGTCTGGTGGCTTTATCTTCTTAAAGACCTGGCACAGAGGTTCCAATTGTTGCTTGATTTCCAGTTCCTCCTTCTAATCCTTATCCCCATGCTGATCAGCAATCCTCAGAGAGCAGCAAAAACTCAACTCCATGTGTTTGAAAATCTTGATGGCAAAAAGCAGGGAAAATGCCTTGGAATTAAGGTCTGAATTCACCTTAATTCACCTGCTCTTTTGTTGTTTTTGAAAAAAGAAAAACAACAACAACAACAAAAAAAACTTCAATGGGTCTTAAAATGTCACTGAGGCAAAGCCAAGAACATAGTCTGGGATGGAAGCAGAAGTCAGAGACCAGGAGAGCGAAAGGACTCTACATTATAAAGTGGATATTAATCATCCTAGTGGGTGGATTGTGTCTCAAACTACTTCCTTTTAGACAAGTAAGGCATTAATCTTCGCTGAGGATCTTAGCAGGAGGCAAGATAAGGCTGAGGTCACTCCTAGGTGGGAGAGGGATGCAACCTTCTGTAATGGTATGGAGCCCTACAGTGGATCTGGGAGTACTGGGCTGGGGAATTCTATGAGTCACATATGTGCATTATAATTCTCTTCCATGATAGGATGACAAAGGACAATCTGCAGAAGAGCAGCCTGGTAGATTGGAGGCTAATGAGAGCCTAGGGATACAAGTTCTAGCCAACCTAGAATGAAGGGGCACAGAGTGTTTGTGAAGCTAAGAAAGCTTGGGCAGGCACTCCTGAAGAGTCCTGTGTTTCAGGGAAGCCAGGAAAAGTGTTTGGAGCATCATTACTTGATCATTCAAGTGAAGCATGACCACTACATTCTAGAAGTGAATTTGATATCTGGTTTTCACTTGGTTTCAAAATGGTTGGAACAGAATTAAGTAATCATCAGGAAACGTTAATTCGTATTCCAGAGGCAAGACAAGGTCCTGGTGGCTTTGTGAGAACCTGAAGGCTCAGGTTCTTTCCATTTTCCGGCTTTGCCACTCTCAGCATGTTGTCATGTCACATCCAGACATGACAACATTCAGATAAATACAGAATGAACTTTTTTCTGCATTTCCATCTTAGGAGCAATGATAATTATCCCACAAGGCTCACTGCTGCCCTAACCAACTTTTTACTTCTCACTGGGCAGAACTGAGTTACCTATATATTTTTAAGTCAGTTCATAGTAGAGAGAATGGAACTATCAGGATTGTCTGATTAGCAGTTCTTAAACTTGTGCATGTATCAGAATCACCCAGAGAACCTTATTAAAACAGAGGCTGATGAACTCCACTGCCAGAATTCCTGAATCCATAGGTCTGAGATGGGGCTCCAGGATTCACATTTCTAACAAGTTCCTAGGTGATGTTGTTGTAGCAGGTCTGGAAACCACACATTAAGAACTTACTGTCTTAAACTATTTGGGGTAGAATGGACATTGGAGAATCAAACAAAAACAGTGCTATAGGAGATGCTTTTATTGGTAGAGTATGGTATGCATTTTGGAATGGCATATTTCTACCAAATTTCTTTTGAAACATCAAATTTCCATAAGTAGTGCATACAACAAATACTGATGTGATATACGACAGGCTAAAATACGGAAGTAGAAAGCAAGCTAATGGCTTATGGCACAAAATGTGGTTTGAGCAAATGTCACCCATTGTCACAAACATCCACCCATCCTGCCCTACACACTGCCACCTCACACCCCTTCCCTTGCATACTTCTATTCTCTTTTTCAAGGCTGAAGCAATATCAACCACATACCTGATGAGGCATCAACCTCAACCTGTTCTCCTGGCAGAGAAGACAACACAAGCAGAGGAATGAGTATAAAAGATAGCTCGTTGTTTAGAGGAAACTAAGCAGCTTAATGCTTTTGCAACATAAAATATGAGGCTGGAAGTGGTGGAGGTAAGTACCTAGATTTGGACAAGAGAGAAACCACAGTGGCTTTGTGGGATGTGGAGGAGCTTGAATTTGATCCTGTGTCCTCAGCAGATGTCTTTGCAGAGACGTGATGTGGTTGCACTGGGGTTTCATTTTGAGCATACTGGTTTATATGGAAGGCAGACTTGAAGTAGGGAGCCAAGGCAGAGACTAGTAGTCTGGGTGGGTCACAGGCCTGGACAAGAGCCAGGGTATAGGCTTAGAGGAGAAACAGCTGAAAAGCACCAAAAGGTCAAAATCTGCAAATACAGTGATTTGTTGGATTAAGGAGGTATGAGAGAAAGTAAGGCATCAGGATGTTTCTTAGATTTTTTAGAATACAGTGAGCTGTTATGGGTGTGGTGTGGTACAGGAGCACAGGGAGATGACATCAGGTTTTGATGCAGTGTATTCAAAGCTGTGGCCCAACTCCACAGGAAAACAGACATGCTCAGTAGGTTGGTTTTGAGGGAGAGGCCTGGACTAGAGACAATGATTATGGAGTTATCTGTAGTTAAATCAAGAATATAAATGGATCACACAGGAAAAAGTGAAAGCTAAACAAAATATCTAGCCAACGATGGACTCTGGGAAATACAACATTTTTCCTGAGGGGGGGGGGGAAACACAATGTTTTGCTGAGAAAAGGAACAAGTGGTAATAAAGGGCAGTGGAGGAAGGGCTAGTGATGTAAGAGGAAGACGAGGGCATAGAATGTCAGGCAAGAGTGAAGGGTCAATATTTGAGGAAGTTTCTTAAGATAAGGCCCCAACAACAGTGACAGGATTTGGCCTCTGGGGAGCCATAAACATTTGAGGAGAGTAGCTGCATTGAATTATAAGGAGGTAAATGGAGACATGTGTTTTAAGAGCTTTGATGGAAAGATCATGGGAAGAAACCAAGCAGTATCTCAAAGGTGCTCATGATAACAAGTTTCTCACTAAAATGAAATGGTCATGTGCTGAGAATGAGGGTGGAGGAGGGTTATGAAGGTTTGGGGGTATCAGGAAAGGTAACTGTTCTCTAGGAATTCTGAGAGGTCTGTCTGTATCTTGGGCTCTTTCATATAATCAGAGCATTTCGCAACCACAGATTCAGGAAATGATAAATATTTTAAATGGGTATGCACTGGATCACAGGAAGACATCTGTGAATGATGCTTAGAGGAAATTTAGGTATATGTGGCAGAGGGTATTTTTCCCAAAATATAGCCACAGCAATATTTCTAGTTGCACGTGGGAGACACTTTGCAACTTCATTCTCCCTGAAAAGAATGCAGAAAGGATGCAGTGTGACTTCCAAAGCAACAGCAACACAACTTCTGACTGATGGTACCAAGCTGTGAGGAAGGTCAGCTGGCACACAGGTCAAGTGGTCAGCACTGGCTGCTACCTGGGTTCTGATGCTAAATTTAGCAACATATCTCTTTCTTTGCCATATTTGATATATCAGTGCTATAATTCAGAGTTGACATATTTTTTTTTCATTGAAAATCTCTCATTGTTTCTATTATCATAACAATAGATAATTGTTTTTCTTTGTTTGGTTTCATTTCTACTTGACCCTTAAGTGCCCCAAATCTAGGGTCTTTTCCTCTTCGTATTCCAAACTCTCCTTAAACCTTTTCTTATAAATACTAATTCCAGGTACCAACATTTAAACCTCTTTTAGCATTCCAAACTTAAAGACACAATTCCATTTGGATCTATCCTACATGCATCTGTTTGATAGTATACCCAAAGACTAAATTATTGTTCTTAAGTCACAAATTTGCTTCTTACCTGTTTTCCGTGGTTCACTAGATGGTACATCTATTCACTATGCCAATCATTTAGCACATATCTTCGACTCTTCTTCCTCCATCCTCCGCTCAACACCAATTCTGCACATGCTAACCCCAAAGCAGATCTCAAATGCCTCCACTTTCCCCCACACTGTCTTGTGTTTCTCCAAACCACCATCACTGTCATCTTAACTCTATGTTAATGCTCTCCCTCAATTCATTCTTGCTTCCCACACCCTCCCTCATTCATTTCTCAATATATTATAGAAGTGCACCAGACAGTCCGTTTAAAAACATAAATCTGAGCAATTCGTTCTCCTGTTTACAATCCTCCAATAATTTCTCAGTGTACTTGGTTTAAATTCCAAAATCTTAACCCATTTTGCAAAGTCCTTTGTGGACTGGCTCCTAAACTTCACTGACTACACCCCAACAATGTGGGTCTTCCAACCCTTTCCCAGCACAGGACTTTACACATGCTGTCATCTCACATGACACTCATCCTTGCATCTATTCTCCTGGCTGTCACCAATATGTTCCCACACCCTTAGCCAATGTTAGTGACTCCACTTGGAGAAGACTGTTTTTCCTTCCCAAATAAGTGAGGTTCCACCACACACTCTTATAGCACACTGTGATTTCCTTTCAAAGCATATGTCACAAGTTTTAATTATGTGTTCTTGTATGATCACATCTGTCACCCTATGACTGGCTCAGCATTGTGTCTTCAGTGCTGTGCACATAGAAGGGGCTCAAAATGTTTGTTGAAGAAATGAATACTAATATCCAATAGTGCATGTAAGCTGAAGTACTGCCCTTCCCTTGGAATCGTTACACTGGACTAAATAACAATTTAAGTTTGTTAAAAATAAATAAAAAAATAAAAAATCTCATCACTGTTATTATTTTATATAGACAAACTGGTTAACAGGTAATGAGATGGTCAGTTATCTAGGAAACACCTCAGGAGATGCTACCTGTCCTCTATGTCTTGGCTCCTTTTAGTGCTGTGTGCTATTAAACTGTGTGTCTTTCAATCAAGGATAGTGGCCTGAACCTTGCTTTGCACATATGCTCAATGGGAGAAACCCAATGCATGTTTGGAGGAATGAGTTATGTGAAGGAACTTCGAAAGCACTGTAAGTATAGCACAAAGAAACCCCAGGATTGTTCTGGAACAACTGAGAAGATGTAAGAGGCAGATGGAATGCTAAGAAATGAAGAGGTCCTACTTTGTGGAGAGAGCTGCTGATTACAGTGTCCTGTGGGAGTACAGAGCTGATGAAGCTCATCTCTTTCAACTGAGGGTTAATGGTGAAGGACAGGCAAGAAAATTGCTAAGAAGCAGCTACATTGTTGGTTGTAAGCACCTATGTATATCTGTGTCTGAACATGGGCACATGCATGCATTTTATTACACACAAATATACATACATCACTTGTTCTGGGAAATCTCTAGGTTTCCCAAGACCATTACCGCAATGCTTGTTTTTCCTTATTATCTTCCCTAAAAATAGCAGAGTCTTAGTATTCACCAGGAACTTAAAAGTTTTTCTCCCACTATTTCTCAGCCAGAAACTCTGGCTGATCTGAGTGTTTTGCAACCATCTCTCCACCAAGGAATTGCATTCCAGTGCAAGGGGCACTGGATCTGGAGCCAGGGGAGGGAAGTGATTTCCAGTTACATCAGACTCTCTGCTGTTAACCACATACAAGCCAGACTCTGGCAGTCTCTCCTTGATCCTGCCATGTCTCTCAGAGGCACTCAAGCTGGCACTTTAAAAAAATGGAAGATGAAAGTATTTTAAATATGACTAGCTATTATTAGGGATCTTTCCTTCATCTGGATTGTGAATTTTAATTTTAGTAGAAATACATTTAGTTTAGAATAAAGTGGCAATTTTCTCCAATTTATATGGCACTTCATGTCCCCCTTCCCTTAAAGTTCTGGGGAAACAGAAGTCTCTAAAGACATGACACACATGGTCCTTACTACTTGCTGATCACCAAAAAAAAAGCAAGCAGATTTTATCTCCCTCTCTTTCTGTCATGTCTTCTTTCCCATCTAAACTGTACAACCAAGAAGAGGAATGCCCAGTATCTCTGTTCTATCTCCATAACAGTCATCAAACTGGTCCTGTAGGGGCAGGGGTTGTAGCTCAGTGGGAGAGCATTTGCCTAGCACATGTGAGGCACTGGGTTCCATCCTCAGCACCACATAAAAATAAATAAATAAAATAAAAAATAATCGTGTCCACCTACAATTATAAAAAATTTTCAAAAAAAATGAGCATGTAAGCCAGTGAAAAAAGGCCAAAGAATAGAAAATAAGCCTGGAAATTGCTGTTAAATTGATCCAATCGGTCAATTTATTTTTTAAGTGAATGTTCTCTTTGCAAAACATAACTTGTGCTTCAGAGTAAAAGCAAAATGGTATATGGCACACTATCGCCATGGAGAAGGGAAATGTAGGGATTCATGCTGTGGTAGTCTTCAAACATTTTGCCAAGACCTACTTCTTTTTTAGATCAACATTCCCATCTCTGCAGCACTAATTTTGTAGCTAGTGCTCTTCATAGAAGGGTCATTCTGACCCTCTGGGAACCAGAAACCTGACTACTGTTTCAGTGAAAAACTCTGCCTAGAGAGGGAACAGAATAAGAGGGCTATGTGAAGAACAAGGCAGGCCTTGCTGACCTGCTTCGCAGGAGGATGAGGAGATGCAGCAAGACCCTACGATGCTCTTGAATGACAGGAGTAGGAATTCATAGGTAATGTTCAAACAGGCATACCAAATTCTCAACAGAACAAATTAAGAAGGAACAAATTTCTGACTGAACCAAAAGGAGAGGGAAAAATTACAATAGAGAGCATTAATTGGAGTCACAAAGCACAGCCCCTTTAATTCAAGTTCCTCATCGGGTCTACTGAAGCTTGACCCTGGAGTAAACATGTACATTTCATTAATAAAGTAGAAGCAATGCAGCCAGGAAGGGCTGATAGAGAAATTATCTCTTTGGCTTAATTGCCAAAGGCATTTCAGAATTTGTCAGTAGAAAATGCAACTATTATGTGGCCGGGTACACACTTAAATCTGAAGTGGACACCAGATTAGCCAAAGGCTCCTACATCTAAAACATCCAAACAATTCTACTCTTACTCTTTTAAAATCTACAGTCAAGGGGGGGATATTTCTGGCTCCCTTAGAGGTTCTCCACATTAATAGTTTATTTCTTCAAGATCTCTACGGCTATGTAGGGCTGCAACCTGGCCTGACTGTAGAACCTGAGCAGCTCCCACTTTACTATCAGGGAGTGTGGCCAGCACTGGGTGGACAAGGTCACCAAGGTCACAGAGAACACTGAGTATGGGGTCTGGGAGGGAGGATTAACAGATCCTAGAGAAGATACACAGAACACAGCATGACAAAGCCACTATTTGAAGAAGGTAGAATTAGTATATATATATATATGTGTGTGTGTGTGTGTGTGTGTGTATGTGTGTGTTTAGAGAGAGAGATGGGAGGGAGAAAAGAGAGGAAGGAAGAAAGAAAAAGGAAGAGAAAAGAGAGTATGAAAGAAGTAGGCAAGGAAAGAGAGGGAGTCCTGCCTGTTGGGAGGTCTCTCCTTCAGTTTCCAGGTGATGAAAATTCAAGACTTCGATGGATGGATACAGTGAGAAGCAGGAGGAAGGGGTCCATATAAGGGGCATTTTGAAGAAGAAAGACTCAGGAAGATATGATGGCTGATTGGATAAAAGAGATGAAGGCGAGGCAAGAGTGAGGTTTTTGAGTTTGGGAGACTAGCAGCTGTGTGGGGCCATCAGTAAAGCCAAATAAGTTTAAAAAAGAAAAAAGGAAAGAAAAGAAGAAGAAGAAGAAGAAGAAGAAGAAGGAAAGACAGCTTGTCTGGGGAGAAGACTAAAAACAGAGAGGCGGAGGGGGCTATGTAGAGTTATTTGAACCCAGGAATGTGGACTATGAGGAGGTGACCTGGTGTTTCCTAGAAGTTCTCACATTATAAGTGAAAAACCAGACTTAAAGGGGAAGATTGAGAGAGGGGTCAATACTAAAAATATGGAGTTGAACTTTTAAGATAAAGAAATGACACCAATCAGTGAAATCGAGAGAAGGAGAGAGGCAATTTATCAGAAGCAGCCGAATAGTGAAATGTTGAGGAAATGATCATTTCTTCTCTATTTCCAGGACTGTGAGTGCAGCTCACTGCACTGGAATTACCTGTCTACCACTCTTCCAGCCTGTTCAGGGCAGGGACCTTGCATCCCTCCTCGGTTCCTGCAGTAGCTATCCGGTGCACCTCCTCCATAGAAGCCTACCCGCCATGACATCCAGATTAAGGGCACAGGTGGAGAGGTGGCTGCCTACATGGTGACACTGCTAGTTTTGCAGGTACTCAATTCCCTGGCATCAAGAAAGAAAACTGTAAAGAAGCTATAACTTCAGATCCAGAGGTCCACCTCAGATCCTCCTTTCTCCTTAACCTGATCTCTCTACCCTTGCTTCTTTACAGACCCTTCCAATGTGCCCCCTGCTACACTAGTCAAAGGAAGAATTTGAGACACACAAAAAAAGTCTTGTTACAGATTTAGGCTATATTCCACTCAAAAAGGCAAAGATAGCAGTTTTAATATTACAGTTCATAGAGCTGTAGGGAAGATTAACAGAGAAATGCATGAAAAATGTCTTGGCCTAGAATCTGGCCCACAGGAAGCAGCCAGAAGTGTTAGCGTCACTACCCGTAACAGCAAAATCATTGATCATGCTGCACACCTAGTGCCTAGCACATTCTTGGCACAGAGCCATTGCTCAAAAATGAATGAATAAATTGAACCCAATTAAATACAGGCCTTCATCACTCCCCAAGGTCCCTCATGTGTTGATGATTGTACACACATTCAAAATAAAGCACCTCCTAATTTTAGATTCCTCTCTTATAAAGGTGATGTGTACTTATATTTGGAGCCCCAAACAGGTAGTCAGTGTTCTGACAAAATGAAATGTTAAAAAACTAGAGTGGGATGGAAATAATGTTAGAAATATTTTAATCCAAGATCACTCTACCCATATACTGTAGATAAAACTAAACTAAGAAAGCAGGTTGGTTGAAAAGCGCTTCCTAAATATTAATTGACATAAAGCACAGTGCTCATCTCAGACTGACACAGAGATAACTGAGGTTTCTTAAAGTCTTTGAGATCTTTTAGCAGAGTTGAAGGAAAGGAAAATGTATCAGAGCAACCACAGAAGAGTGTATTAGAAAAATGACATAGTATATTGGTTGAAAAGTAAGCTCCAGGAAGTTCTGGGTTTTAAGCCAGGTTAGGGGATTTAGTGCCCATAATTTAACCAGGGCTAAGTGAAGGGACAGAGAGCATCCTGTTTGGGGTGATGCTCCCAGGAGGGGCACAGGAACAGAGCAGGAGTTTGCCATGTGGAGGCTGATGAGTGTGGAAGGGGTTTTGTTGGGAATCAAAATGTTGAGACTGATGAGGTAAAATGAATAGGAACTAAAGAACACTTGGCTACAGGAAACTGGAGGTAATACAGCTCACTACAGAAGGCCAGTTTAGATCCTTGAACAGAAGGAAAGAGTTCCTTGAAGACTGAAGCCACAGTTAGGAACACTCGTTGAGTTTTGAGAAAATGACTCAGGGTTCATCAAAATGTCCAGTCAACTGGTGCCCTTTCACAGTTTCTCAGTCTGCTCTATGTTCCCACCATCTACCATTGAGAAATCCACTTCTAGCCTTAGCTTCTTTTGTAACTGTAGATGTTACGCACTGACTGTATCAGATCTCCTTATATTCATGCTCCTTTTCTGTCAATGCAAACCAAACCAAACCAACCAACAAACAAACAACAACAACAACAAAACCAAAGTAACTGTAAGAGGTCAGTGAGTATAGCAGAAAAAATAAAAGTATATGTTTGGAATGAGATTGCTATGTTCTAGTCAGGGGATAGTGGAGAAATATTTTTGGAAATATATCCATATGCTTTTTCTGCCTGCATATCTACACATCTGATCTCCATGGCCAGTCTAGGTGTCCCCTGCCTGAGATAATGTAGGAGGAGAATGCCTTTGGGATGTTGCAGACAAATACAAATTGATACTCTCTAGCTTCTTATACTCAGAATTGGGTTTTCAAAGGTGCAAGATAATAACATTGACACTCATATATATTAAGCCAGACAATAAAGGACTCCAGGATTTTATATCTACTTTAGCAGGTGGAATTAATCAGAAACTTAAAAACTAATTGTGGTGATGTTGGGGTTAATGACAAGGGAGAGAAAGAGAAAAAGCCTGTTCACCTCCTCCAGGGTAGGACCATCAGGTAGGGAAGCTGGCAAGGAGACATGGGGCCCAACTTTGGGCCAGAGATGAAAAGTATTAAGACAAAAACTAAGGCCAAAGATTCTCTAGCCCACCCTCTGCTTGGGGGTTTGTGAAGAGGTTTCTCTCAGACCTGTTTCTAAATAAGATCAGCTACACCAGAGTAAGACCTTGCAGTCAATGGAAAAGGACAGAGTTGAGCTCCTTAGCATTTATGTGAATTTGAGGGTATGAGGAGGAGAAATCCAGAGGATCTCACATGTTGCATGGAAAAAAGGGAGAGTAGTGTCAGGGAGTGGTATGGAGTTGCAGTCCAAACTGAAGTAATATGAGTCATCATTGGGGAGATTCATCAAAGGAACATGGCTAAGGCTTCTAGATGATTGCTGGCACTGAAGAAAGAGATCAGACGTTTCCCTAGGCACATGTTTCAGGACACACCATGTCAGCCCAGACTAGCCATGCTAGAGCAAGATAAGAAAGTGTTTTAGTCAGATTTTTGGTTGCTGTGACTAAAAGATCTGACCAGAACAATTTCAGGAAGAAAAGTTTATTTGGGGGCTCACAGTTTCAGAGGTCTCAATCCACAGAAAGTAGGCTGCACTCCTCAGGACTCAAGGTGAGGCCGAACATCAGGGCAGAAGAGCGGTAGAGGGAAGCAGCTCACATGATGATGAGGAAGCAGAGAGAGACTCCACTTGCCAAATACAAATATATATCCCATAGCCATGCCCTCCCCACCCAGTGAACTACTTCCTTCAGCCACACCCCACCTGCCTCCAGTTCCCACTTAGTTAATCTCATCAGGGATTAATTCACTGATTAGGTTAATGCTATAACCCAATCATTTCTCCTTCAAAGCTTCTTGCATCTTCTCACATGTGAGCTTTGGGGGACACCACCCATCCAAAGCATAACAGCAAGGAACCATGGCATACACAATAGCTTCAAGGATACCACCTGTGTTGCCCACTTTCAGGACAGTCAGCCCAATGCCTTCCTAGGGAAGAAAAGGGAGGTGGATTTCTAAAACACCACTGAAAAAGAAACTATTTAAATTAGTGCTAATAAGAAGCCAAATTTTGAATAGACTCAACATTTAAATTGAAACAAGGGAAGCTACTAAACCTGGTTTAACTGACAAGTCTTCAAGACCCCATCACACACATTTATGAAAAAAACACTTCAGTTCCAGAAGATAAGGAGATTGTGTGTGATTGTGTGATTGTGTGTGTGTGTGTGTGTGTGTTCTGAATAAATTTACAACCTTTCCCACCTGGCCCTGCTGTATTCTAACTGTGTCACACTGAGAATGTTACTTAACATATCTAAGTTTCAAAATCCTTCTGTGAAGACATCATAGTATCCTTCCCTAGGGGGATCTTAATGAGTCCATTCATGTAAAATGCTTGCACACGATTAACTTTGAATAAAGTATTTCCCAATTTTGTTAGCATTTCTACTATTACATTCAACAAAGTTCCGTTTGTCCTGTTTCAGAATGGCTGAACATTTGTCAAGAAGTGTCAAAGTACTATATTCCTGACATTCCTCACTTATGATTTCATAGGCTCGAATGCATTCCCACAAGCATAGGAATGTCATTCTGGGGATAAATAAGAATTACTGCTTTTATACCTTCCCTGATTCTTTCTCAGAATGGTAAACATCATGGTCCTTAAAATGGTACAGAAATTAACTAGGGATATTTCTTATGAATAATGTTAGCTGCAACAAGACAGAGTAAAATGATGGAGGTATTTGTAGGACCTGATGGTGAAACCTGCTCTGTCTTAGGGATCTGTTCAGAAGATGATCCAGCTACAGGCAACAGACAAACCTCATGGATGGAGAAAAATGGCCAAGGGGAAGACTTCCTGTGACTCTGCAGGCATTTTCAACCTGCATGACAGAACACTTCCATGCCAAAGTGCTCCTGGAAAATTCCCTATAATGAAATTCTCAGACTTGTTTGCCATGGAAAATTCCAGATATTAACAAAACTGATGCTTCATTCTAGATCTTTCAGTTTTCTGAGATAATCTGGTGAACACTGAGGGGGGTTTAGTTAAAAGAGGAAGAGATTTGGTGGACTGTGGTATATACATCTCTAGGCTCTAGGGGTATGCAAACATGTATGGTGAGTACAAAAAAGCACAATGATGCCTGATACAGCAGTGTTCCTAGGGGATCATGTGGTTTACGTGATTTTTCCATGTAACTCATGCTTACTCTTTAAATAATAAAAATAAGGAATCATAAATAAGACACTGTCTCATTAAATTGTCTTCTTTTTTTTTTTTTTTTTTTTTTGGCAGGGCAGTGGTGGGACGAGTACCAGAGATGAACTCAGGGGCACTCCACCACTGAGCCACATCCCCAGTCCTATTTTGTATTTTATTTAGAGACAGGGTCTCACTGAGTTGCTTAGTGCCTCACAGTTGCTGAGGCTGGCTTTGAACTTTTGATCCTCTTGCCTCAGCCTCCAGAGCCATTGGGATTACGAGCACACCTGGTGGGTTGTCTTCTTAAATGGAACATTTCTGTTTTTGATGGATCAATCATTTGAGTATTGGCTACTTCATGTTGGCATCCTGGTAAAATTTTTCTCAAGGTTTAATTTAAATCACTGGGCTCTCACCCAGGAAGTATCTAACCTGCTTCTCAGAGGATTCATAACTCATGCCAGAGAGGCCATGACTCAGGGTGAAGTGAGGGTTGAGGGAGCTGTCCTTTCCCAGAAATATCCACAGGTAGCTGCTCTCTTTTAGAGAAGTCTCTGTTACTTTCCTCTACAGTGGAAACCTTCCAGGAGAGTACAAGCTTTAAGTCTATAGGCCAGTTTGCACAGAACTCTCTGGCTGAGCTCCTGGCCTTTGTGATATCTACTTTCCATCCATGGGCCTCTTACCTCCATCCAGGTTTGGGGCCTGAAGCTTGAAGCCTACCAGCCATTTCAGCCCAACAGAACAAGGTGGAACAGTGGAACTAAATGCTAAACACAGAAATGTGACCAGATGTTCAGAAGACAGAATGGTTGATGGACAGCTTTGTGGGAGAAAAAAAAAATCCAAATATTCCTTTAAGGTGCTTATCCAATGAGCTCTTGGGATCAGTGAAAATGAGCTCAGAGAATAAAGAATGTTGGAAGACATGGCTGCTACTTTAATGGGAAGCTGTGTCTCCTCTACCACAGAAATACTTTTTCTCATAGTGACCTAGTGCTACACACCAGTCCATCCACTAGGTTTTGAAGAGCTGGGACAGCAGAGATGGAAGGACTTTGGAGTTGCAAAACTTGGCTTGGAATCCAGGCTGGTATGTGTAGCTGTGGGCAAGTCAGTAAGACCCAGGTGACTGACTGGACTTATTTGAGAACTGGACAGAGAATACACACCCTCGCTGAAATGCTGTGTGGCTCTAATGAAGTAATGGATATGAAACATCTTTGTAAACTGGAGAGAATTTTACAAATATTTAATTGGAAATATTCTGCATTATGTACATAATTTAAATGGCTGTGGCATTTATCTATAAAGTAGAATGCTAAGAAAAGCCCTAGACTGGGAAAAAATTCAAATATGGTAATTATCTTATATAAATAAACCTATCATATTATTCATTGTGCAGTTTAAATATCTGCTGTGCTTTTGTACTACAAAAAAAGATATATGCAGAAACAAAAAATGAACAGCTCATGTTTAACATTCTCTTAAAATATGTTGTTCTTATTTTCTGGATTAAAGGATAAGGGAAAAGTTTATGAAATCTTCATTCTATTTTCAATATATTCTTTCATAACATCAATTTCTTAATGCCAACTTTGCTTGCATGATTTATTAGCTGAAATTATAGAATGCTGGATACAAAATGATAGGGAGAGAAGAGAGAATAACTAGTAAGTCCATATGGAATCCAAGAGGTCTTGCCTAAAATTTAAAATCTACTAAGGATAGGAAGAGGGAGTCTAATTTATAAAACCTAACCATTGTCTGGCTTCACATTATGATTTTTAGCTGTTCCTTTATATTTTAAAATAGAAGACTTTTTCTTTTTAAAGCAAAGCTAGTTCTTTCAGCAGAGAATTAAAAGCAGACGGAGTCCCAGATAATAAGTACCAATAAAAGCTTTAGCTGACATAGCTTCAATTTAGAAATCACTGGTTTTTCCTGGCAGGACTTGAGGAAAGAGAGTCAGAAAGCTTTGCAAGCATAGCCTGGATGAGGAAGATATGAAAACCTTCACAATTAAAGATGCTTTCAGCATCTTCTTCTAAACCACTTGATTTGTGATAGCCATGGTAAAACTCCAGGGAAACACCCCACAGTCTGAACACCCTGGTAGTGGGAAACTATGTCCTTGTGTTTTCTTAGTTGGGCCTTATTTTGACAAGTTCACTCACTTTGTTGGTAGGAGCCCAATCAATCATGTGCATGCAAAAAGATGTGTGGTTTAGAATCTGCATGTATTTCAACTTCTTTTTAAACTTGAGCATTAGGAGACCCTCATGAGAGTATTAAAAAATAAGTCAGTAAGAAGCAAGTGTTCTGAAGCCAAAAGGATATAGTGTCATTCATGGCAACTGATACCATTTCTCAAAAAAATGTTAATGACAAAATTAGGGTTCACAGGAGCACAAACACTCTGGGGTATTTTTTGTAAGACCCAGAGGACTACCAATAAGAAGGAACTGGTGAAATTGCTAGACATAGAGAGCAGAGTGGAGAGACACTGTGGGGAAAGACTTTGTCACAGCTTACGAAATAGCATGGGTAAGAATCGGGAGTGGCTGAGGAGAGCAGGACAGGTCACTGCAGCCAGCAGAAAACTCAAGAGCCCACAGGTCAGCGTGGGAGGGTGCTGCAAGCAGCTCAGAGGCCCCAGTGAAAGCGAACCATGCAGGCCACCCCTCAGAAGTGGCCGTCCTTCCCCCTCTCCACTCTTCCTTGAGAAAGGATTTTCTCTAGGTTCTCACTGGTGCAAAACATTGGACACGTTGCTTCTAGGACAAAATTGAAGCTGTCATGGGGAGAGTTATCTTCTTACGTTCTCACCTTTTCCCCCTTTCAGGATAAGCATAACTCTGCTTATTGAAGTCCTCAGAGAACAGAGAGGGCTTTTAGAAGAAAAATTCTCTTCATCTTTCCTGATTTCAATGGGTTTCCCTCAGGCGCTGTTTTCTGATCCTTTCATCCCCAAGTGACTTAACCTCCTCACATGGCTCTCCCTGCTGATGGCTTTCGAAAATGACTTCATCCTCCCTCCTCCTCTATCCGGCTGCCCAAATGACATCACCTTGGGACTCAGCTTCCCCTCTTTGCCCCTAAAGCCTGCCTTTTCTCTTTCCTTTATTATTATTAAAAACAAACAAAACATTCCAATTTTTGCCAGCTTAAGAGAGTTTTCTGTTATTCTCTCTTTCTTCTACCAAATCTCATCTATTCTTACTCTAATCTTATTAATTCTCATTTTCAGTATAGATTATTTTAATGGGTAACATATGTACATGGCACAAAATTTAAACGGCACATGGTGAAGCTTCAACCTCATTCTCATCTCTACTCCTCTCACCCCATCCCCCAACCTGGTTCCCTACCCTGGAAGTAATTGCTGCACAAACTGCTCCTAGATGCACCCCCCACACCTTAATTTAAAATGGAAAAATAAAATAAAATAAAATGAAACCAGAATCTAAGGGTCATACGTGTTACCTTGCTAGCTTCTTCTCAGGCTCTCTATCTATTTAAGGAATTTCTTCATTATTTCACACACATTAATCCAAAAGCTTCTCACTTATGGTTCTTCCTCCTCCTAAGTGGATATTTTCTAAGGCTCCATGAACCTTTCACTGCACATGAACTATTTTTTGCTTGTCATCACTGCAGTGTTCCACCTCTAGGGGCCCAGGACAGAAATTATTAAAAAGAACAAAGCAGAAAAGACCCTCACCCCTTAATCTGTTTATATAATTAATCTATCTTGAGAAATATCCCTTATTTCCATGTCAGAAGACACCAGCAGAACCACAGTAAGGGATCAGCATCTAAATGACAATAGTTGTCTTGGAATCACAGCTGGGGAGAGAATTTTAAAAGATGGATGGACAAATAGATGGGTGGTTGGATAGAAAGAACCAATCAACTGTGAAGTGTTACCAAGTTCTAAAATCATATTTCATGTGATGGTAACAACAGAGTCTGATTAATGCATGTGGGAATTTCATTTCAAAGTTACACCAATGGGCTCTTAGGGCTTGCTTCTAATAGGGCTCCCGAGTCCATGTAACACTGGCCCATTTAAGACTTCAGGGCTCCTATCTATATGAGTTCCGATGATCTTGTTTAATGATTGATTGTGGGCTAACTGCCGAAGATAAAACAGAAGTTTTTCACTTGCGATACTCTTCCTATACATGGAACTGTTCTAAAAATTTTATGCTTAAAGAAGGATGATGTGCAAATTTTAAAGCTGTTTTCTGTTTAAGGTTTTCCTTTTATCAAAAAATCATGGAGGAAAAGTGAAGCCACTCTTGGAGAAAAGACTGATGAAAGTGATCAAGAATCAGGCACTTTCAGAGAACAGAGTCCCCACTGACGAGGACATTAAGTGGGTAATATGTGGGCCTCCCTTCTTTCAGGGTGTCCTTGTTAGATGAGGATTTGATCAATTATCAAAGAACAAGAAATCATCTAACTTCTTTTTTTTTTTAAATCTCAGAATTGTGAGAAAATCCAGTTTTCTAACCAGTCATTCTTTTGAATGGATTAAATACTAAAATACAAATACGTGCAGGTCTTGGGATGTAAAAGGATTCTGATTCACTGAGAGACTGGGAGACCTGTGAAACTTCACATAACTCCATTACAGGTCAATACTGCTTGCATAATCTTATTAGAAACTCTTTGCTGAGGGTTAACAAAAATAATCCAATCATTTAACAAAGCATTATTCAAAACTGTCTAATATCCCTCGATGACAAACAGAGAACACAGTTTTTTTTCAAAAGCAATTGTGATTTAGATCTTTCTGAAATATTAACTCTCTGTAGCCAGCTTATAAATCCAGCTTGATGTAAAAGTGACAGTCTAGACAACCATCAAACCATTATTCTTGCTGTCACTGAAAATTCTGTAAAGAAGGAAGGATTTGAAGAAAATTCTCTTTGACCTTAATAAAAGCACTTGTACTGTAAAGCTGCTGGTATTTAGGAAACAGTAGATAGATACACTGTTCCTGTTTGAAATTAAATAAAACCCACATTCTATTTTACTACCTATGTAAATCATTGCTTTAAAAAATAAAAGCAAATAGTAGTGTAGAGGATCTCTAATGCATAAGTAATTTAAAAGGAGACTGCTAGGCTAACCCAGCAGGGTGCACTTGTTTTCATCTTTACTGAATTCTAGCAAATGGTACAATGGCAACTAATTCATCAAGGAGAATAAGAAGACTAGCTAATATTTGAGCTGTTAACCAAGGGAAGAGGGTAATCTAGAGGGATCTGTAGCTATGACAAACTTGGAGACAGACTATAAAGGCAAGAGATAGTAACTAGTAAACCATACAATTTCAACAGAATAAATTTCCATTGATGTAAAATCTAACACGATACCTTCACGAACTTCTAAAAGAAGACAGAGGTCAATGGAACAATTCGTGGATTGGTGGGGGGAAACTACCACAGGCACCAGATATCCCTGACCCCCTAGCTAAAAGCACAACAAGACGGAAACATGGAAATAATGAATTCATGCCTCAAATTCTAGCTGCTGAGGCAATGAGAAGCCCTGCTTAGGAAATGGGCTCCATATATGGCAGCATTTTTAGAATTTAATGGTTCCACTGGATAAAAGTCTGTATGTTTTGCGTGTTGTCATCTATAAAATTCTAGAAACCAGACTTGCATACGCCACCCAGTCAGTACACGTAAGTCTTGGGAATGAAAAGTCAGGCAATCTGGCAAAAGAAAAACTATCTTGGGTTGGATCAGTTCACACTTAGATAATTTACTTTTGCCCAAGTCCACTCTGAAAGTTGACAATTATGCAAGTTTTTCCCCCAAACAATTAGAGAAATGCCATATATAACAACTCTAGACTCTATGCCTCTCAAGAGGGAAGCAGCCCTTCCCACCCCACCCCACCCTTCAAAAAAATCTATTTTAAGCCAATGCATTGGCTCTTATGGTATTACAAAATATTCTTATTTTAATAACTGTACCAATATTTCCTGTTTTTATAGAATTTAGATAATGGAAATTATGAATCTGAATGTGTGGATGCTATCTTCTAGAATGTTCAAATCATATGACACCTTACTTGTACACCTAAGTCTCATTTTTATTCAACAATAGGATTAAATTTCACTCAGTAATACAAACACTTATAGGATGCATATTGTATTTTGTTCATTGTGCAGTTGGGGTTCAAAGATGTGTATGCCCCCATTCTTGCTTCAAGGAAACTATAAGTCTATGTATTTACTAATTCACACATAAAAATACCTATTGAATCCCACTGTACGACAGGCTAAGACACAAGCACAAATATGATGGGAACAGTGCAAAAGGGTAAAAGCTTTGCCTTGGCAGTCAGCAAAGGCTCCCTAGAGTGATGTGGCCTTAAATGAAGCCTCAGAGTTTTATAGGCACAAAAGAAGGAAGAAGGGACTTTTTGGTAGGAAAAGCAGGGTCTGCAAAGGGCAGGGTATGTAAGAATTAGGTGAACGGCACAGCTTTTAATGAGGCTAGAAATACAGCTATGCATGTGTGTGGTGTCAGCAGGCAACAGAGGCAGGCGGCAGGGGTATCATTCAAGAGGGAAGGTGGGAGGGGGTGATGGGTTAGGGCCTGCAGTTGAAGGGCCTGCAGAGCTAACTAAGTTTGGACTTGTCAAATCACTAAGCTGGAGAATGATGGGATCAGCTTTATGTTACAGAAATGGGACTGGCATTACTGTGGTGGAGGCTGGGAACTGAGGGCAGTCCTCCAACTGGAGAGAGACCCAGTTCAGACAAGGCTGTGAGGATAAGAGGAAGGAACCCATTCAAGAGATACTTTGGAAGTAGAATCAGTAGAAATGAGAGACTTCCTGCATGTGGACAGTGACTGATGACAGCAGCTAAGGATAAACCTCCAGCTTGGGAAACGGAACAGGATGCCATAGAAATGTACTTCACTTCCTTGTTATTTTGGAGCTGTATGTAAATCTGTTTACTGATTTTGCACAGAAATAACCTGAAACTTTTCAGGATATAAACACACCACAAACATTCTATTTCCTTAAGCTGAAATACTTCTTGCCAAGAAATCTAATTAAAACCAGAAATAATATAAAAGCTGTGAAGGTATATCAAGTAGGAAAGACACAAATGAAGAGAAGATACAAATTAGCCCATCCATTTATAAATGCAGAATTATGCTCAACAGCTAATTTTTTAAAAAGACTTCATTCAGTTGAAAGTAGATTATAGAAGTGGGGAAAAACAGTCCTAAGAGCACAGAGGTGGGTTGTCTAACCACATTGGAGCCAAGGGAAATTTCCAAGTGAAATAGACAGGGACACCAGCAGCTCAAGAGAGAGACAACATAGGCAATAAGGAAACACTGGATTAGCTGGATTCTTAGGACACTCTGGCACTTTGGGAGTCACTGTAGTTTGGGTTGGAGGTCGCTGACTTGTGGAAGAGGAAGCCAGTGGTGACCAGTCATACCTAGACAACCTTGGATTGCCCCCACAATGCTGGCCAAAGGAAATTTGTTGTCCTGGGTTGTCTGACACTTAGACAGAATCTAGGTTTGCAGACTGAGCTCTGAATTTGCACTGTTTGAGACCAAAGTAAGGTTGTTAATACTGTGGGCTTTGTCATTTCCTCATATGCAAAATGGGGATGACATCTGGGTTGCCTCTATAGTGAAAGTGTCAACTGTGGAATTTGAGGAGCCTTAAGAAGGAGGCAGTGCTGTGCAGCTGGGGAAGAGTGTGGATGACTTGACTCCAAGGTGAACTGAATGACCTAAGGCAAGTTCCTTACCTTGCATGCATTTCTCCTCATTTGCAGAAAGTCGATAATAACTACATCTGCTTGATAGGCTTGTTAACAGGATTTTTAAAATTTCATATTAGCAAATAACTTGGAATGGTGCCAGATGCAAAGACTGCACTACACAAATGTCTTTAAAAACTAAGTACAGTGTATTGACTCTATCATATTATGTTTTAGTCAGGTTCTTGTCACTATGACCAAAATACCCAATGAGAGCAATTTAAGAGGAAGAAAAGTTTATTTTGGTGCATGGTATCACAGGTCTCAGTCCATAGATGGTCGACTCCATTTCTCTGGGTCCAAGATGAGGCAGAACATCAGAGCAAAGGGGCCAAGGAGGAGCAAAGTTCTTTCCTCATGGCAGCAAGGAGCAGAAAGCAAGAGAGGGGAAGGGGATGCAGGCAAAATGAACCCTTCAAGGGCACACTCCCAGTGACTACCCCTCCAGCCACACATCACCTGCCTACAGTTACTGCCCAGTCATTTCATTTGAACAAGGATAGACTGATTAGGTCACAGCTCTCATAATCCAATCATTTCATCTTCCAACATTCTTGCATCAACACAAGAACTTTTGGGGGACAACTCATACCCAAACCATCACTTATTATAATAAAGGTTTTGAGTTTTCAGCTAAATACCTAATATGAATGGACATCATTTCCTGGTTTATATTTGTTTTTTTTTTTTCAACACATCCAAACCAATTGTATTTCAATTACAAAGCACAATCAAACTGAAAAGCAATTACAACACAGTTTATGGACAACATTAAAACGAAGAGAATACTTAGGGGAAAATTTAACAAGGTGCCATACTTGTACACTGAAAACTGTAAAACTGCCTAGAGAAAGTAAAGATCTAAATAAATGGTGAGATATAACATGATTATTATGAGTCAATATTTTGTTTTTTTTGTGTATGTGGTGGGGGGATTAGAACCCAGGGCTTTGTGCATGCAAGGCAGGAACTCTACCAACTGAGCTACATCCCCAGCCCTAGTCAATATTTTAAAGATGTTTGCCTTTCTTTTTCTGTGAAGTACTTTTTTTTTTCATTTTTTTTGTTTATTGTTGGTTGTTCAAAACATTACATAGTTCTTGACATATCATCTTTCACACTTTGCTTCAAGTGGGTTATGAACTCCCATTTTTAGCCCATATACATATTGCAGAATCACATCAATTACACATCCATTGATTTACATATTGCCATACTAGTGACTGTCGTGTTCTGCTACCTTTCCTATCCTCTACTATCCCCCCTCCCCTCCCCTCCCCTCCCCTCTTCTCTCTCTACCCCCTCTATTGACCTTCATTTCTCCCCCTTGTATTATTTTTCCCTTTCCCCTCATTTCCTCTTGTATGTTCTTTTGTATAACCCTGAGGGTCTCCTTCCATTTCCATGCAATTTCCCTTTTCTCTCCCTTTCCCTCCCACCTCTCATCTCTGTTTAATGTTAATCTTCTTCTCCTGCTCTTCGTCCCTACTCTGTTCTTAGTTACTCTCCTTATATCAAAGAAGACATTTGGCATTTGCTTTTTAGGGATTGGCTAGCTTCACTTAGCATAATCTGCTCTAGTGCCATCCATTTTCCTGCAAATTCTATGATTTTGTCATTTTTTAATGCAGAGTAATACTCCATTGTGTATAAATGCCACATTTTTTTAATCCATTCGTCTATTGAAGGGCATCTGGGTTGGTTCCACAGTCTTGCTATTGTGAATTGAGCTGCTATGAACATCGATGTAGCAGTGTCCCTGTAGCATGCTCTTTTTAGGTCTTTAGGGAATAGACCAAGAAGGGGAACAGCTGGGTCAAATGGTGGTTCCATTCCCAGCTTTCCAAGAAATCTCCATACTGCTTTCCAAATTGGCTGCACCAATTTGCAGTCCCACCAGCAATGAACAAGTGTACCCTTTTCCCCACATCCTCTCCAGCACTTGTTGTTTGACTTCATAATGGCTGCCAATCTTACTGGAGTGAGATGGTATCTTAGGGTGGTTTTGATTTGCATTTCTCTGACTGCTAGAGATGGTGAGCATTTTTTCATGTACTTGTTGATTGATTGTATGTCCTCCTCTGAGAAGTGTCTGTTCAGGTCCTTGGCCCATTTGTTGATTGGGTTGTTTGTTATCTTATTGTCTAATTTTTTGAGTTCTTTGTATACTCTGGATATTAGGGCCCTATCTGAAGTGTGAGGAGTAAAGATTTGTTCCCAGGATGTAGGCTCTCTATTTATCTCTCTTATTGTTTCTTTTGCTGAGAAAAAACTTTTTAGTTTGAGTAAGTCCCATTTGTTGATTCTAGTTATTAACTTTTGTGCTATGGGTGTTCTATTGAGGAATTTGGAGCCCGACCCCACAGTATGTAGATCGTAGCCAACTTTTTCTTCTATCAGACGGCGTGTCTCTGATTTGATATCAAGCTCCTTGATCCATTTTGAATTAACTTTTGTGCATGGCGAGAGAAAGGGATTCAGTTTCATTTTGTTGCATATGGATTTCCAGTTTTCCCAGCACCATTTGTTGAAGATGCTATCCTTCCTCCATTGCATGCTTTTAGCCCCTTTATCAAATATAAGATAGTTGTAGTTTTGTGGATTGGTTTCTGTGTCCTCTATTCTGTACCATTGGTCCACCCGCCTGTTTTGGTACCAGTACCATGCTGTTTTTGTTACTATTGCTCTGTAGTATAGTTTGAAGTCTGGTATCGCTATACCGCCTGATTCACACTTCCTGCTTAGCATTGTTTTTGCTATTCTGGGTCTTTTATTTTTCCATATGAATTTCATGATTGCTTTCTCTATTTCTACCATAAATGCCGTTGGGATTTTGATTGGCATTGCATTAAACCTATAGAGAACTTTTGGTAATATCGCCATTTTGATGATGTTAGTTCTGCCTATCCATGAACAGGGTATATTTTTCCATCTTCTAAGATCTTCTTCTATTTCTCTCTTTAGGGTTCTGTAGTTTTCATTGTATAAGTCTTTCACCTCTTTTGTTAGGTTGATTCCCAAGTATTTTATTTTTTTTGAAGATATTGTGAATGGAGTGGTTGTCCTCATTTCCATTTCAGAGGATTTGTCGCTGATGTACAGGAATGCCTTTGATTTATGCGTGTTGATTTTATATCCTGCCACTTTGCTGAATTCATTTATTAGCTCTAATAGTTTCTTTGTAGAGCCTTTTGGGTCTGCTAGGTATAGAATCATGTCATCTGCAAATAGTGATAATTTAAGTTCTTCTTTTCCTATTTTCATGCCTTTAATTTCTTTCGTCTGTCTAATTGCTCTGGCCAGCGTTTCGAGAACTATGTTGAACAGAAGTGGTGAAAGAGGGCATCCCTGTCTTGTTCCAGATTTTAGAGGGAATGCCTTCAATTTTTCTCCATTCAGAATGATGCTAGCCTGAGGCTTAGCATAGATTGCTTTTACAATATTGAGGTATGTTCCTGTTATCCCTAGTTTTTCTAGAGTTTTGAACATAAAGGGATGCTGTACTGTGTCGAATGCTTTTTCCGCATCTATTGAGATGATCATATGGTTCTTATTTTTTAGTCTATTGATGTGGTGAATAACATTTATTGATTTCCGTATATTGAACCAGCCTTGCATCCCAGGGATGAATCCTACTTGATCATGGTGCACAATTTTTTTGATATGTTTTTGTATCCGATTCGCCAGAATTTTATTGAGGATTTTTGCATCTAGGTTCATTAGAGATATTGGTCTGAAGTTTTCTTTCTTTGAAGTGTCTTTGTCTGGTTTAGGTATCAGGGTGATGTTGGCCTCGTAGAATGAATTTGGAAGTTCTCCCTCTTTTTCTATTTCCTGAAGTAGCTTGAAAAGTATTGGTATTAGTTCCTCTTTAAAGGTTTTGTAAAATTCTGCTGTATACCCATCCGGTCCTGGGCTTTTCTTAGTTGGTAGTCTTTTGATGGTTTCTTCTATTTCCTCGATTGATATTGGTCTGTTTAGGTTGTCTATATCCTCCTGACTCAATCTGGGCAGATCATATGACTTAAGAAATTTATCTATGCCTTCACTATCTTCTAATTTATTGGAGTATAAGGATTCAAAATAATTTTTGATTATCTTATGTATTTCTGAAGTGTCTGTTGTGATATTGCCTTTTTCATCCCGTATGCTAGTAATTTGAGTTCTCTCTCTTCTTCCCTTCGCTAGCATGGCTAAGGGTCTGTCGATTTTGTTTATTTTTTCAAAGAACCAACTTTTAGTTTTGTCAATTTTTTCAATTGTTTCTTTTGTTTCGATTTCATTAATTTCAGCTCTGATTTTAATTATTTCTTGCCTTCTACTTCTTTTGCTGTTGTTTTGCTCTTCTTTTTCTAGGATTTTGAGATGAAGTATGAGATCATTTATTTGTTGGTTTTTTTCTTTTTTTAAGGAATGAACTCCAAGAAATGAATTTTCCTCTTAGAACTGCTTTCAATGTGTCCCATAGATTCCGATATGTTGTGTCTGTGTTTTCATTAATCTCTAAGAATTTTTTAATTTCCTCCTTGATGTCTTCTATAACCCATTGATCATTCAGTAACCTACTGTTCATTCTCCAAGTGATGTATGCTTTTTCCTTCCTTCTTTTATTGTTGATTTTCAGTTTCATTCCATTATGATCAGATAGGATGCATGGTATTATCTCTACTCCTTTATATTGTCTAAGAGTTGCCCTGTGACATAATATATGGTCTATTTTTGAGAAGGATCCATGTGCTGCTGAGAAAAAAGTGTAACTGCTTGATGTTGGGTGGTATATTCTATATATGTCAATTAAGTCTAGGTTATTAATTGTGTTATTGAGTTCTATAGTTTCCTTATTCAACTTTTGTTTGGAAGATCTGTCCAGTGGCAAGAGAGGTGTGTTGAAGTCTCCCATGATTATTGTATGGTGGTCTATTAGACTCCTGAACTTGAGAAGAGTTTGTTTGATGAACATAGCTGCACCATTGTTTGGGGCAAATATATTTATGATTGTTATGTCTTGTTGGTGTATGGTTCCCTTAAGCAGTATGTAGTGTCTCTCTTTATCCCTTTTGATTAACTTTGGCTTGAAATCTATTTTATTTGATATGAGTATGGACACTCCTGCTTGTTTCCGAAGTCCATATGAGTGATATGATTTTTCCCAACCTTTCACCTTCAGCCTATGTATGTCTTTTCCTATCAAATGCGTCTCCTGTAGGCAGCATATTGTTGGGTCTTGTTTTGTGATCCATTCTACTAGCCTGTGTCTCTTAATTGGTGAGTTTAAGCCATTAACATTTAGGGTTATTATTGAGATATGGGTTGTTCTTCCAGCCATATTTGTTTATTTATGTTACTAAACATAGTTTGTTTTCCTCTTTGATTATTCCCCCCCCCCTTTACTGTCCTACCTCCCACTGTTGGTTTTCATTGTTATTTTCCATTTCCTCTTCCTGTAATGTTTTGCTGAGGATGTTTTGAAGAGATGGTTTTCTAGCTGCATATTCTTTTAACTTTTGTTTGTCGTGGAAGGTTTTAATTTCATCTTCCATCCTGAAGCTTAATTTCGCTGGATACACAATTCTTGGTTGGAACCCATTTTCTTTCAGTGTTTGAAATATGTTATTCCAGGATCTTCTAGCTTTCAGAGTCTGTGCTGAAAGATCAGCTGTTATCCTGATTGGCTTGCCCCTAAATGTAATCTGCTTCCTTTCTCTTGTAGCTTTTAAAAGTCTCTCCTTATTCTGTATGTTGGGCATCTTCATTATAATGTGTCTAGGTGTGGATCTCTTATAATTTTGCACATTCGGCGTCCTGTAGGCTTCTAGGATTTGGGAATCTCTCTCATTCTTCAAGTCTGGGAAGTTTTCTCGTATTATTTCATGGAATAAATTGCTCATTCCTTTGGTATGGAGTTCTATACCTTCCTGTATCCCAATGACTCTTAAGTTTGGTCTCTTAATGTTATCCCATATTTCTTGGATGTTCTGCTCATGGTTTCTTAACAGTCTTGCTGAGCTGTCTATGTTCTTTTCAAGTTGAAATACTTTGTCTTCATTGTCTGATGTTCTATCTTCTAAGTGTTCTACTCTGCTGGTAGTATTCTCCATTGAGTTTTTAAGTTGGTTTATTGCTTCCTGCATTTCTAGGATTTCTGTTTGTTTGTTTTTTATAACCTCTATCTCCCTGTATAGTTGATCCTTTGCTTCCTGGATTTGTTTGTGTAATTCCTTGTCAAAGTGATCTTTCATTGTCTGATTTTGCTGTCTAATGTCTTCCTTGATACTCCAGATCATCTGAAGTATGTATATCCTGAATTCTTTATCTGACATTCCATCTGCTGCAGCTGTTACCTCTTCTAAAGTTGAGTTGACCTGCATTGCTTGTAGTCCTTTCTTTCCTTGTCTTTTCATACTGCTTGCGTTTCTTTCTTCTTGGTGAAACTGTTGTGTTTTTGAAATTTTTCCCCCCCTATATATTTATATTGCTCTTGTATAGTTGAAAAGTCTCCCTTGCAGGTGCGGGCGGGGGCTCTGCTTTGCTCCTCCTCCAATTGGTGTGAGGTGTCTACCACGCCCGGGGACCGCTAGGCCTGATCTGCAGGTTGGTCACCGGTCTGCCCACCTTGCGGGCACGGGTGTCAATTCCGCTCCACCCCCACTCCAATTGGGGTCACTTGACCACCACACAGGCGGGCCGCTGGGCCTGATCTGGGCGCAGGCGAAGGCTCTGCTCTGCCCCTACTCCAGTTGGGGTGAAGTGTGTACCACGCTGGCAGGCTGCTGGGCCTGATCCGCCGGTCTGTTGCAGGTCTGCTTACCTTGCAGGTGGGGGCAAAGGCTCTGCCCTGCCCCTCCTACCAGGCCTGCAGACCACTGGGCCTGATCTGCAGGTTGGTCGCAGGTCTGACTACCTTGCGGGCGCGGGCGGCGGCCCCGCTCCTCCCCTCTGGCTCGACGACAAAGCGAGAGAGACTCGGGTATCTGTGACTCACCCTCCCTACCAGGAGACCAACTGTTTCCGTCGCCGCTGGCACCAATGAAGTTCTCTCCTCGGCCGCTCTCCGATGACATCAGATCTCTGCCATGCTGGCATCCCCTGCGAACAGCGGCATCTCGTTCCCTCCACCGGGCGACCAAAGCAACGGGTGAGTCCCGACCGGCCCCCACAGGCCCCGTCTCAGTCCTGCTGCCACTGCCCACGAAGGCTCGGTTGGCATCCACCTCCACAGTACTCAGCAGGACCCGGACCGAGAAGCAGACTCCTAGGGCTCCTCAGCCCTGGGCAAGTGCAGTTCCAGGAGCCGGAGCTCGGCCGCTCCGTGCTCGGTGTATGCTCTGGTAAGAGCAGACTCCTAGAAGCAGTTTCCACGGGTTATTTAGCAATGAGCCTGAGTAATTTGTCTGCTAGCCGCAGGCGAATAGCAGCCTGAAATTACATGTTCTATGGCTGAATCCCATTTTCTTCTCTTCCAATAGGCGGAGCTGTCCTCCTGGTTTATATTTGTACATGAATCTACCTTTCCATGCAGATCTGTCCAGTGGAACATTGGTCTTCCTGCCATACATGTGGTGCTACCCATTTCCACCTTCTACTGAGTCATGAACTGTAGCAGGCAATCCGTGAAGATCAGGCAAAATGAAAGAACGAAATTTGGAATTTCACTCCCACCTGTACTGTCTAATAAAAATGTTTCTTTACTGAGAATGCTATAAAAGATATACATGCCGGTGCTCCATGTTTACTTAGGGAAAAGCTTCCCAATGATTTTAGTAATTTTGATGCACAATTTCTTAGTTCCTCATCTAAAAGAGGATGTTTAATAAATGTGGGTATGTTGAATTAAATTTTAGTCTCATCTATCTGTGTTTTTTCTTCTTTTCATTTTTGGGTGAGAGGACAAGTGTCAGAGTTGCTTTTCTTTCACACATGGTTCCAGTTTTCTCTGCCTTCTTCAATGTCTTCTAGATGTAGATGTAGAGGTGGACTTTGTATTTTATCTGAGTTTGGTTATATGGACAATATAAAGAGTGGACTGGTTTCTGAAGTAAGGGAGCTATATGCTAATTAGAATGTCTTCTTGGTCCTACTCATGGCCATTTCCTAATATTTCAAACATGTAATAACACCAATTGTCTTAGAGACTTAAGAGGTCAAAGTTCCACTACTCTAAAACAGCATATTTAGGAACCACACATATCTCTGTAATTCTATGAACTTACTTGTTTTAAAAACTTGGAAGTATTCCACAAGGGAAATCAGGGTGTATGACAACTTCCTAATATGAAACTTTTTAACCTCAACAGTACAGTGGCTCCTCAATAAATTAAATGTAGCATTATCATATGATCCAACAATCCTTGAGTGTCCATCCAAAGGAATTAAAAGCAGGTTCTCAGAGATATTGGCACCCCCATGCTCATAGCAGCACTCTTCAAAAGCAAAGGGAGAAGCAACTCAAATGCCCATTAGTGAACAAATATATAAACAAAACATGGCATATACCTGTCATGGATTATTATTCAGTTTTAATAAGGAAGAAAAATCCTATCACAAGCTATAACACTTATGAACCTCGAGGACCTTACACTAAGCAAAATAATCCAGTCATAAAATGATATACACTGTAGAATTCCACTCATATTAGATACAGTAGGTATATAAAGTAGTCAAATGTATAGAAACAGAAAGTGGAAAAGTGGTTACCAGGGATTGGAAAGGGGTAGGAGACAAAGATTCGCAGTTCTGCATGATGAAAAAGCTCTAGAGATCCATTGTCCAACAATACGAATATACTTAATGCTATTCATCAGAGCACCCAAACATGGTTAAGATGGCTAAAATTATGTATTTTTTCACTCTAATTGAAAATTTAGCAAAAAGTCAAGTTATTCACCTCATTTGCACTAGTGATGGCTACTGAAATTAGCTACCGGCAAACTGTTTCTGTGAAAGAGCAGAGAGTAAATATTTCCAGATTTGAGGACCTTGAAGCTCTGTTGTCATTACTCAGCTCTGCCAATGATATTGTGAAAGTTGACAGTAGACAGTGAGCATGAATGGGTGCAGGCATGTTCCAATATAAACTTTATCTACAAAAACAGGTGGTTGGCCTGTAGGCCCCAGGTTGCTGATCCTTGCAAAAGCATTAATATATCTGCATAAGGGATTAGAATTATCAGCTTGTTAACATCAAAGTCTCCTTTACCCCTAAATTATGGATGAAACATTCATATTTTTCCAGCATCTAAGATTACAAGCAACAGCAATAAGGTGAGCAAACTCAGCAAGACCCGACCTTATTTACTGGAAGTAGGAGGAAAACACTACACTGATAAAAGCATGTGTTAGCCCTACTCCAGTGTCTACACTTCTCTACAGATGAGCTTAAAGATTTTAGAATTTAGTGATTAGAGAAAAAATAATAAAAATGTTACAGCTAGAAGCGAGTCTGGTAGATGAGAAAAATGCAATAGACTTATCAGACCTAAGCTGCCATAGCTCGTGTAGGCAGGCAGGGAACCAGAGGATTCTGAGGTCATGTGCTCCAGCCTCCTTTCTATTTCCAATCAGGAGCAGCAGCCAGCCAACCAGCCACGAGCTTGGCAAGAGTTATCTGTTTCATACATGTTATTCTAAATGGTGTTGGTTTGACCCTGGAACTCATGTTTGCTGTTTACCAAATTCAGTGGGAGAAAATCAGTAAAGACACATAAAGCCCCAAAGGCCGCATCTCATCAAACTCAGAAATGAAAGCAAGGGTGTAATTATTTGTTCCATTCTGAGTTTTACCATGTGAAAATGGCAGACTTTTCCTATGGTGTCTTGGCAACTAGATTCAATCTGATTGGGGACCACAAATAACAAGTGCCCTAGTTAAACATCCAAAACAAAACAAACAATAAGCACACACCAAACACCAATCAATGAAAACACAGAGTTGTGAAACAGATTCAAGACAGCCTTAACTTGACAAAAGGAATTTTCGTCTCATAAACTCAGCCCAGTGTAAGCGTACTAGAACTAACAGAGGCAAAGGAGATAATGGAGACAAATATCCCTCCCCTTTTTGTATAGGAATTCAGCAAACCCCTCAGAGTTAAGATACTGCTTAGACATTTCACATCGGTCTACTGTATAGACCCAAGCTTAAAATAATCTCCATTCACTCAACTCAACTTGTTGGTGGTTCCAGATCTACAGAGATACTGAACTAAAACTGGTTTCAACTGGAGAGCCGATGGCCCAGGCAAAAATGAAAGGCCTTCATCACAATGCAGGGAGATGGCTGAGCAGTGGCAGTCCCTGCATTAAGTGGTGTCTCTAGCTCCCATAGGATCTGCCCTCAATTGCTCAAAGAGCCTGACCTCTGACAAAGACCAATGATTTCAGCAGTAATTAATGGAACTGTCAAATTAATTAACCCAAGTCTTTGTTCACAGGGAAAAACCCCTCTAGTATCAATACTGTTGTTCACCAGTCCTTGACCAAGCCTATAGACCCAAACCTTCTCAACTGGGACACAGGGACACCACTGACTGATGGCCCTAATAAGCCCCTACTTAGTAATCTGCTGACGTTTGTTAATAAACCTTCTCACCATAATATAATCCTTTGATGATGTGACCAGTGGACTAACAGGTCTCTAAAACCTCACACTATTTTAAATAGATACAAGCCTGCAAATACCAGCATATACCAAACATATTTCCTATAATATTTCTCAGATATCCTTTTGAATTATGGTGATGAAACACTAGACAGATGCTGTAGGATTTCATCAAGTCATTTAATAGATGGCCCTCATTAAAACACTGGTCCCCTGTCCTTGTCTATGAAGACTCTGACTCCTACAAATGCCCACGTATACATTTCCATACTATCTCTTTAGAGGATTCAGAACTATTTTCTTACACCTAACACAGCTTTTATTCCATTTAGAATAATTACCCACCATCCCATTTCTGACTTTCAAGAAAAACAAGACACTTAATTGACCACAGGAGGACTCTCTCAAGGGCACCAGGCTGCACCCGCTCGGCTGCAAGCTCCCAACTTCAGCTGATGTAATCGGCTACAAGAAGCTGACTTCTATTTTTAAATTATACCCTTTTTACTCTGCCTTCAAAGGGCACATATATCACACTTTGCTCGTAAAATACCTCGTGTTCCTGGGTGAATCACACTGTCAGGAGGAGCCTCCGGCTGCACACAGTCACCCAGCCTTGCCCATTTAGTTAGATTCACCCACCACAGTCCATTATTTGGACAGAGGAGAACAGCTAAGTGTGGCCACACTCTCCAGGTATCTTGCTACTCAGGGTCATTTCCACAAGGAGCAAATGACTAGCAGGGTCTTACTTGTAGGCTGGGCTCAAGCTCTCCCCTCTCTGTTTCCACCCCCTTCACACAAGCTTGGTAAAAATTGTCCCATGTCAATGCTACAGCTCTGTCTTCAGCTGCTGAGCTTCTAAAGGTGCCAGAAGGAAAACAGACTATTCGCTTTGTTTGATTTTAAGTTTCGTTCATCATTTCAGCTATACTCACTGTGTACTCTTTAAAAGGTTTCTTGGCATTCTGAAAACACTGAAAAAAATCTTGGTTGGACAGGAAAACACACTTGAACTTGCTATTTATTTATTTATGCTTATTCTGCTTATTTCTAAAAATAATGAAGGGCTCTGTAATTAGAGAGTCTAGTGGAGGTCAGTACAGTGCCTATCTTTCTGGTCTACTTCCTGCTTCATTACACAGTCACCCCATGTCTCTCCTGGGTTTGTATAAAAGCTTCCTAGCAGATGTGCCAGGTTCAAGGCGTGGGACCTTCCTATCCTTTTTCCACCTTAAAATCTGAGTGAGCCATTGAGATCACAAATTTGAGCATGCCTCTCCCTTTCTGAACACCCTTCCCTTCTTGCCTTCTGCTGTGCAGATGTCCTATCTTCTCTGGCCCTGTTTTCCTATCTTGCTCCATGGTCTGGCCACCCCTGTACCCTTGCCCACCTCTCCTTTGCTGTGGTTCTAAATGCCCTGTTGCTTTCTTTCACTTAGGGCCCCTGTTCAAGTTGTATCCGCCATAGAGTACTGTGTCCTGTTGTTCACACTCTCAACCCAAGCTCTTCCTTCTTGCCTTTCACATCTTGCTTAGATGCCCTTTCCTCCAGGATGCCCCTTCTCAGGTGTTCTTGTGGCACCACATGTTGCCCCAAATGACCACACAAGACAGGATGGGCGGTGATGATGCCTTCTTATATACTACTGTATTTACTACTATATCATTTGTTTAATGAAAAAAACACTTGAATGAAGGCACACTAAAGACTCCAAATAGGGAGGGCCACAGTTCATGAAATGTGAAGGCAGGAGCTGGCACAGAGGAGCCCGAAACTCCCACTCCCATGGTAATTCCAGAGGAGCCACTGGCAGCTGGATCGCTATCCCAGATGACTCAGAAACACCTTTAGGTAACACATTCCTGAGAGATCAATGGAGACTCTGTGTAAAACGCAGTCCCACCGGGACCAAACACTAATGATCACGCAAAGTTGGATTTCGTGTTATAAACTCAAGTGAACAGAAAACGTCACAATTTAAAGTCATCCATCAAACAGGGCAGCAACCTGTAAATGAATGATTCTATTTCTTACTCCTACATCCATGTATGTCAATTTCCAAAAGATCGGGAGGTCAGCTGCATGTGGTGGGAATGCCAGAGAGGTCTGAGAAAACACAGCTCTGGAACTTCAAACTGGGGGCCTGGCATTCTGCCACCCAATAGAGGAGTGTGAATTTGGGGCCAGGTGCTAGGATTAGGGCTCTCAAGAGAACCAACATGGTCCCTGTCCTGTGGAGGGTCCAGCCTAATCAAATACACACTTAAAAACAGGCTTCTTTTAAAAAACATACTTTTCCCCTAAATTCTGAGTACACCATGTTCAGCTGTTAAATTAAATCCAGCACACCAGGGATTAGGGAGTAAGCCATAGTTTCAGCTACTTCTGCATGGCAAAGGATTTTTAAAAAACCATATTTTCCAAAGTCAACCAATTGATGACACTAAATGGTGGGAAATGTTTCAATGTTCAAACCAAATGACGAAGGACTTGGTTTCTATTTCATTCTTACAGAGTAACCACCTCCCCCCACACCAAACAAAACCAAATAAACACAATGCCACATGAAATTCTTCTGCCTTCTAGAATAGCTGTATGTTTACTTTTATTATCTGGCACAGGGGAGGGACTCAATAACTGTTAATTGAGTGAATAAATCAGAGGAGAGGAATTACCATGAAAATGCTTTCGTCCATTTTAGGTATGCTTTTCAACTTCCTTTTTTTTGTCTCTTAGGGAAAAAAAAATTATGCATATTTTCTTGGATTCTGACTTTCACATCCCTTTCTGACCTTGAGTTAGTTACCTAACTGGGTATCATTGTCCTCATCTATAAAACTAAATCTGTGTGTTGGTGACTGTGGGGCTAAGGGAGTAGCAGATACAAGGATGATCAGCACTATGCCCTGCAGATAGTGTTTTTTCTTTCTTTTTTTATACCTGTTCCATTCCATTTTTCTCACCCCCTCCCCCAAACAAAGTATGAAAGACAAAGCAAGTGACTAGCCTGGTTAGAAAGCCAGAAAACTTTGAAAGTAGCTTAGATTCACCAGTATCATTTCAAACTGTGACAATTTTATTTACTATCTCAAAAGCTTGATTTTTCCCTTTTAAAAGATTAGTGAATTTCATAAGATCATCTCTAAAGGAGAGAGATATTTCAATCTTGATGTTCCATGAACTCAGAAGTCTGCCTTCTAACATCTATGTTCAGAAAGAAAATGGATGTTGATTCCCTCCCTACGGAAGGATTCTAAAAATTACAAACCAAGAGGAAATTTGACTTTTAGAGGAATCTGTATCAATCTAATGTGTAGGTCAAGATCTGGTGATCATTCTTTTACACATAGAAGGTCCCTCCTTTCATTTACCCAACCCCCACATCCAGCCTCCAAAACCAGTAAGTTTTTCCATTCATAGTAGCTCTGCAAGGATGTACTTAAAAGAAAATCCAGGAATTTTAAGTAGTTATCTCTAATTACATGTGGATCATTTTAAATGAGTAAGACAGTTGACACAATATTATGTCAAGCTCAACATTTGGCTGATGTTTTTTTTTTTTTCTTTCACACCCTGAAATACATCCAGTTGACCAAACAAAGAACTACCAAGACTGTACACACACACACACACACACACACACACACACACACAAAGAAAAAAAAACCCTCTCTATGTTTTCATAAATACTCAGTGCACCACTGCCACCCAGTGGTAAGATGCATCCTTGTATGTCAAAATCTCCAAACCCTACATTGACACAAGGTAATTAAAAAACTAACTGGAAATTAGCTATGCTACTCACCAGTTATTTCAGGGCAATTTAAGACCATACCCATCTCTATGGGTACTTATTTTCCTGAAAGAAATTTCTGAAGAGGTCAATATCAGATAAAGTCAATGCCACATTAGCTAATCCTACAACTAAACCCCACTGCTTCTGAACACATCACAAAACAAAGGAGTATTATTGTCTTATTAATTTTAATACACATTAGCAATTTAAAAAGATTGCCCCAATATTGTGTTATCACCTTCCAGATTCTGATCTTGATTTTTAGTTATGCGTGAAAAGGCATTTAAAAGTGACAACCGTACAAAAAGTGCACATTATATGAAAATCTGAGTTCAATTAAAACCAGCTACTGAATCCCAGCAATTTCCAGATGTCTCTTCTATCTTATCCTTAGAGAATTATATATCACATTAATTGGTATTCTGTCACATAAAAAGACGTCAGCAATGATTAATTGCATCCTTGGTGCTTTTGAGCTAAGCCTTCTTCACCAGAGGGATTCAATCACACCTCATTACCTTCTAGCAGGTACCCCTTTTGGTAAACCTCATAAAACCTCCTACCTTCCTGAACTTCTCCATTTGCTTGTAGAGGTCTGGATCGAGCTCCTGAGACACGTCCTTCATCCATAATAATGCCCCCCTGTATTCTGTCCGACACTGTTCCATGCGGTTCACCGTCAGCCATGTATCTGAGATCGCCCGATGCCGAAAAGTCTCCACTTCTTGGTGAAATCGACACAAAGGATTTCTCAAGGCCAATCTGGGAAAAAAAGAGACAAAGCGACAACCTTGAAACCAAGGCAATCACGAGTTTGAATCCTTGACACTTTGTCTTAAACTTATGAACCTAGAACAGTGCCTGGAAGAGAAGATGCTTCATTAAGATTTGGTGAATAATAGTTAAAATGTATGTGAATCTATGAGTTGGCCAGGGACGACCACCAGTGTTCCACACTTCAGTTTGCTGGGACTAATGTGGACCATTGGGAAACACCTCTCTCAGTGTTGCTGGGGGTGGCCTCAAGCTTGGGCAGTGTTCCTTTGAAGTTGGAACCAATCCTGCATCAATGATGGACAGTCAAGGCATGCCATTTCCATTCCAATCTTGGTCACTCCCTGTCTCCTGATCCCCTAAAGGTGGGCTCCTTGAAGATACTGTATGTGACCAGGGCCATTTTGATTACTTTTCAGGAGCCGGGGCATGTGCTGCTTGCTCCAGGAGAAATGAAGCATGAACTGAAGCATTTTCAGGTGGTTAGGAGAGATAAGCACATTTATTGAGGCTCTACTACAGAGATAGGGTATATAATTTAATTCTTGTAAAAAAGAAAAACCTCTCCAAACTTAAAAGATATACATCAGAAATGTATATTATATGAATGAAAAATTATTATAATATGAGCCGAGCACACTGTCATTTATTCAGAAAAAAAAAACATTTGCGATATATCAAACTCTAAGTACAATATTTACTTTGGGTAGAAAATATTGCTTCTTTCATATTCCTACCCAAAATGAGCAGTGTCAGATGAATTACACTTTTAAAATACATTCTTTTCCAGAAAGATTCAGGGCACAGGTGCAAAATATAAAAATGAGATGAATATTTCAATTTCAATTTAAATGCAAACTCAGGGAACAATGGTGCCAGGGAGCTGAGGGAAACTCATGGAGGCTCCCTGAGTGTCTGCAATGCCACCTTACGTGTGCAGACCTGAAAGAGTATGAATGGTTCAATAAGAAAAAAAAAATCCCCTTTGCTTTTTCCTCTTGTCTGTAATGTTTAAAATATTGAGAACTTCTAGAAAAATAACTTGCCCACATTGTCCTACCTAGACATTGGAAATTTTTTCAAATACATATTGTTACCCCATCGAGGAAACTTGTGCTCTATCCTATTGGTTTAAATTTAATATTCACCTTTCATCAAACAGAATGAGCCATTGCAGCAATGACTAGCAAATAAGTCAGTTAAACAAACACTGGTGTGAAGGTTTGTATAATTGAAGGCTTCTATGAAAAGTTGTAAACAGTCCTCAGATGTCTCCCTGAGTATCGTATTCATTTCTGGACTCCTTTTTCTCTTCCCTTGGATTTCAACTATTTTCCTAAACTGGCTGTAAAAAGGTCTTGTGAATGAACTATTCTTGATTTTTTGCACTACTGTAAAATTGGACAGATACATTTAAAGTTGTAATAGCTTGGTAATAAAAAAGAAAAAGGCATGCTAGGCCCAGTGCCACATGCCTCTAATCCCAGTTGCTCAGGAAGCTGAGGCAGGAGAATCTCAAGTGTGAGGCCAGTCTCAGCAACTTAGTGAGACCCTGTTTCAAAATAAAAAATAAAAAGACCAAGGGTGTAGCTTACTGGTTGAGAGTCCCTGGGTTTAATCTCCAGTGCTGGAGGAAAAGAAGGCATATAAACTCACCCCATATTTTTTTCTTGTAACTTACTCCATATAAAATCAGAAGGGTGAAAAACCAATCACTGTGGTATGAGAGACTAGATCACGACTCAAAATAAATAGAAAATATCAAGATTCAGTAACGGATTGGTCCACATTTTCATTCAGGAAAATCCATCCAAGTGTAATAATAAAATACCTAAAGGTCTACTCTAAGGACAGTTATCCTTTAGCAGGAAAAGGTGGAAATGACCAAAGAAATGCACAGCAGGGCCCAGGTTAAATGTATACCCAGCATATGTTTATTCACACATACTCAATTAGTGGAATGCTAAGGTGTGGCTGTTTTAAGATGTACACACTGAAATTTAAAATGATAGCATATTTGACGTTAAAAAATCAATTTGCTAAATAACCTATATACAATAAGATGCAAACACTAGAAATTATGATATCAGCTATCTGTGTTGGAATATATTCCTGCATACCCTAAATCATGTTTAGGACTGAGAATTCAAAGTCAGGAGAGTTACATTTAATCCTCCTGTTTCCTTCATGTTTAGGAGAACTAGTTGGGATTTCATGTGCCTGGCAACAGTTGAGTGTCAGGAAACCAGAGCCAGTGTGCAGGCCACCTTCCAAATGGTAAAGCTGGTCATACCTCATTAAGTTATGGACACAGCACAGTTTGCTAACACACAGTACTTATAATTTCAATACCACTCGCATTGTTTTTGTTGGTTTCTTTTACTGTTTGTGTTTGTATCTGAAGCTTAGGTTACATAAACTTAAGGCCTTATATTTGTGCTCTGTGAGATCATCTGGTACATAATTATGAAAGGGTATATACTGGATAGTCATATAATAGAATAATTAACAATGTTATCAGTAATAATAACCCTTGCATTGTGTTCTGGGATTTGGCTTTGTTTTCCATAAAATAGATGCTATTCATAAGAATTTCTTCTTATTAGTGATAGTACATGTTCAACATATGAGAATTTATGAAAGACATTTTAGGAATTATTTATCCTCCTAAGATTGGAGAAGCTCATATGTATACAGAAAGCATCTATCAAGGGGTTCTATCCCCATTAGTAAAATTGATTTTAATTTTCTCCTTTTGTTTTGTCTGTTTTTAAATTTTTCTAAAATGAGTATGTATAGTTTTTACAAGGACAATAATTACTATAAATAAGTATGATAGGTGCATTTCAAGGTTACAAATAAGTATCTTTCTTGGAAACCTAGGGTAGAGAACTGTTGGAAATGGTTTCGTTCAACTATGAGAGTTGGCATGGTCCACACAGTCAGGGTCCAAATGTCATTAGGAAGAACCCAAATCTCTAGGAATGGGATCACTAAAAACTTGACACAGTTGGTTTCTTTTCTACTCCATCTTGGATTTTCATAGGAACACCCATGCATATATCAATGTGTGTATATATATATCAATGGGAGGGAGAATGAGAGGGAAAATTAATAGGAGAAGAAAATATTGGACAATTTGTGTAAGTAAAATTTCTACAGCCTAAATATTTTGGAAATTACCTCCAAGCTTTACTTAGATGTGATTCTGCCAAATATTAGTGGATGACAGTTTGGGGGCTTGTTAGTTACTGGAGGAGTATGAGAGAAACAGTGTCCTTTTCTCAGGCACAAGGAGCAACTGTGTGCTGGGGCTCCTGCTTATTTAATACTGACCATAAAAATGAGTCCTGGTTGTATTAAAAAAAATGCCAGTGATCACTTACAGTTTTCTCTGTACTGGAGCTTCTCAAACTTGAATGTACATCAAAATCAACAGGGAACCTTGTTAAAATGCAAATTTCAGAGTCAGCAGATCTGGGGGGGTGGGGTCCTGTTTCTGCATTTCTAACAAGCTCCCAGGCGATGTTGCTGCTGCTGCTGGCCCAGGGTCTGGGCAGTGTGGTCCAGGGCATCCTGAACAACACCCCTCTGCAGTTAATTGGCCCACAGAGAGCAGGAAGGAAACCCTTCAAGCTGGTCTCATTAGGCTCCTGCTTTAATCAGCTGCTGGAAGGAGAAGCAGACTGATCGTTATGAGCAACGTTGAAGGTCAAATATAAGCCTAGGACAGCACTCACAGTGATTGGCACCTAGAATGCCCCCTATAGGCCCGGAGAAATATGAAAAAATATTTAAAAATGAACAAGAAGGGAAAAAAGAGGTATCCTACATGTTATTTTATTCATAGAGTTAAGAAGAAATCAAGTAAACAGAGTAGCTCCTCAATCGCAGGCAAAATCTTTCTAAAGACAGCGAAATTCCCCTGCATGAGTAGGTGATTCCCAGGTTCTCTTCAGATCCCCCAAAACAGAGCCCCAATAAAGGTCACACACCTTTGCTGGGAAGAAAAACAGAGGGCCTTTCCTGTGGCTTGCATCATTTTTCCTGCTCTGGTTTTATCTTGGAAGCCTTGAGATCGGAGAAATTTTCCCAGTTCATTTTCTTCTTGAGACAAGACTGATGAAGAAAAGACAGAAAGGAGCCATGAACAATGAGCATTTTTATTACAAAGAAAACGAGAGAGACGAATCACAAGGTCCCCTCTCTCCCAGAGGCAAAGATGAGATGAAATTAAATCCAAGTGGCAGGCTTCAAGGTGAGTTCTCCCCACCTCCCCCACCCTGCCATTTAATGTTCATGCTGTTCTTCCACGTACAATACGAGAGATCAAATTCACTTGAATACATCTGTCAGTGAGTTTGGTGCCTGTAATCAGAACCAGAAAATGACCTCTGTACTGAAAAGCCAGCCCATAATGTGCTGCTTCCAGCTGAAATGAAGGAGTTGGGTTTGTCAAGTATGACGGTGGGAATCTTTTGTGGCTCCTAGAATTCTGTGCTAGTGGCCTCCTATTATTCTATCTGGCTGGTTTTTTGATCTGTGCCTCCTGAGTTACATTCTACTCATTGTAAAGCAACTCAAATATCTCACTCATGACACAGGTTTTGGGTAGGAGGTGGGGGTGGGAATTGAGGCTGGGTAGGCCATCAGGTTGATCATTTGATGGATTTTAAAATACATATGCTGGAACTGGCTCTGAATTGGTTCTGCCTGATCTTGGTCTCCTTTTTAAATACAACTGCAGATGAGACTACTGGTAAGTGATCTGTTACAAGCTTTCTACAGATTGATTTGGATGTAGATATAGTCATAGAATTGCACCATTTTTGACACTGCGCTTCTACTGTTAGGGTGTTAGAACATCCTAAGGAGGTAGTCCAGGGGGCACAAAAATAATCAGCATGATTATTTATTATGGTGAAAAACTCTTGCTTCCTATTCTAGGGACTAATTTGGTAAAATACAGAGCATCCACATAATAGAGTAAAGGAGACCCAAATGACACCGAGCTTCCCAGAATTTTTGTTTGTTTGTTTTTTCTCTTTTTCTAAACACAGCATTTACTATCAACATACTTTGAATAATACTCTTGTCCTCATTTCTGTACTGATACATTTCCACACCATTCGCATCTCAAACTGCTTTTAAAATGCTGCTAGGATTCTTGTCTATTTCCATGAGCCATACAGATTTCTTTGAGAATGCACCCCATTCCTAAAAATCTCTCCAACAATAATGTAGAGGTTTGTTCAGGACCCATGAATACAAAGATAACAGCTAAACTCACTACAGCTTCCTTCTTAATCTGTGACTATAGTTCACTCTAACAGTCCCCTGGTAGGGCCCCATGGAAATGAGGCTTCAGAATCCATTTTTCCTGAGAGGTAAAAGATGTCCCTCCTTCCTACTTTTGTCTCTCAAAAATCATGCTCACAGATCAAAGCAGGAAGGCTACTTCCTCTGTCAAGTAGTGGATTCCTATTTCTCTGGACAGCAGTGCCTGCTGGGCACGTGTGTTAGCATTTACTGTGGTAGGACCCATGTCAGAGTGTGCATGGGTGAGCATGTGACCTTCCTATGAGACTAGGCTTTCCAGGGCAGGGACCTCGTCTAAACTTTATATTTCCCAGTCCAAATATGAAGCTTTATAGTCATGGCAGTAATTAAATGTTTGTGAGGTTGAACTAACTATAATTTTTGCTTTGTTATCCCTGTACATTTTATTTTAAGTTAAAAGCTTATTTCATATTTATGCCATGGTCCTAGGTACCTTAAAAATTCCTGTAAAAAGTGTTATTATTGTTGTTGTTTTTAATATCTTCCATTTTTCCTCTCCACTGTTTTTTGTATTAATCATTCAATTCCACAATGAATCTTTCTCTATGAAGAGCAATTTCCCACTTTTGCTCCTAAGATCATAAGGCTACTGTCACTTTTTTTTTTTTTAATTTGAAGCCTCAACTCATGTATGAATGAACACATTTAGTTTAGGGTCAGGAAGAAACCAGTTCATGGTACCTGGATGATTACACGGCTGATGAAATGTACTCTTTCCTAAAAAAAAAAAAAAAAAAAATCTAGGTAGATTGAAGCTTTTAAAAATAATTTTCTGGTCATTTTATACATGGGAGGATTAAACTTGGTGGCAAACAAATTTCATTTAAGTGCTGACTTTGATTAATTGGCAGTGCTTCTGAGAGAGGTGAAAGGAGGTTTGAGCTCCATGGGGCTCAAGGTTGGAATTTTCCAATTAGTGATGGCCATTGTTTAATTTAAACAATTCAAATACTAAAATTAATTGGTAGAAGTTTAAATTCAGGTGCAACTTATATATCAGATAACTCAAAAATTTCTTCTTGTACAAAGTTTTCAATTAACTGGGGCTTAAAAATTCAAATAAAAACCTATCCACATTTAATTGCTAATTAGATTTTCAGATATATTCTCTCAAAATGCAACTGAAGAACTATGAAACCAATTAGCTTGACAGCATTAACTCACTTAGCCCAGATTTATGGATAATTCAGTACGTACTAGACACTTTTCTGCCCCTGGGAATACAGTGATGAGCAAGACACATGAGGTTCCCTGCTCTTACAGAGCTAATATTCAAGCAGCATGTGATAGAAAAACAAAACATACATAATCACAAATACAAAACAAAAAGAAAAATACAAAAAGAGAGATGGGGAATAAGAGGTAGTGGAAGCTGTCTTTCACTGGGTGGTTAGGAGAGGCATCTTGAAATAGGACCATTAAGCTCAGTTATAAATGACAAGAAGGGGCTGCTCTAGATACCATTAGGGCAGAGCCATGCCAAGAAGGGGAACAAGTTCAAGGCTTCAGATACCAGGTGGGGAAAGGTGGCTGGAGAGGTGTGTCCTGTTTATCAGCCATGGTAGGGGAGTTTGGATTCTACTTTAAGTACTACTGGATGCTTTTAAAAGGTAGGGAGCAATAGAATCCAATTTATGTTATGTTTAGACCTTTATGAAACCTCTTATGTTGAAATAATTTTAGACTTATAGAAAAATTATGTATAGTATACAGAATTCCTATATGCCCTTCCTCAACTTCCCCTAATATTATATCTTATATGACTGTGACACAAAGATCAAACTAGGAAATTAACATTGGAATAATACTACCAATGAAACCACAGGCTTCTTAAATTTTTTTTTTTTACCAGTTTTCCCAGGAATGCCCTTTTTCTGTTCCAGCATGGAGATATCAAGTGTCCTTCAATCTGATAATTCCTTTATCTTTCTTGTCTTTCAAGACTTTGATGCTTTTTCCCATTTCAGCTTTCCTGAAATATTTTTTTTTTCAAATATTTATTTATTTATTTTTAGGTGAAGATGGATACAATACAATGCCTTTATTTTTATGTGGTGCTGAGGATTGAACCCGGGTCCCGCTCAGCCACAATCCCAGCCTCAACTTTCCTGACATATTTTTTAATGTTGTTCAATTTAGCTTGGTCTGATTTCTCGTGATTAGACTGGGGTTATGGACTTGAGGGAAGGATATAGAGGTAAAGAGCCACTCTTAGTGGATGGTATCAGGTTTACATAACAACATGTATTATCACTGAGGATGTTGACTTCTGTCACTTGGTTAAAGTAAGTATCTGTTGGGTTTCTTCACTGTAAAGTTACATTTTTTTTCCTTTTGCAATTATTATTTTGTAATTTTTTTTATAACTTTGAGGAAAGAGTACACAAAACTTTCTTTCCACAAACTTACTTTCACTAATTGTGACACTCTTCAGTGACTGCTGACCTGCCATGATTCTCACTGTGGTGTTTACTTAATGGTGATTTTGTAGTATTTTTTCTATATATATTTATTAACTGGAAGTATTTTATAAGGCCCTTTCTTACCTGTCTGTCCATCCATCTACCTCCAGATAGACGTAATGGGTAATCATTTTTTTCCCATGTGTTATATTTCAACAATATCATTGTTTATCTTGATACTTAAATTGTACCAGCTTGGACCATAGGCTTTCTGCTATGCCCTTTCGCCCTTTTTTCAAAAACTTTCTTGTATGTTGGCCATTATAAAATATTCCAGGCTCATTTTGAACTTTCCCTTCCGCAGCCCTGAAATCAATCATTTCTTCAAGAAGCACTGCTTTTATGAATAAGGGTGTTTAGAAACCAAGAACTGTGTGTTGGTGTGTTCACTACTACAGGGCATTAGTACTTTGAGGTATTGTCAGCAAAGGCAGGAAATATATGAATGCACACGAACCCATGTATACTCACTCATCTGTATTCATTTCTGAATCTCTCTATCTGTATCTATGTTAATAACAAAGACTTCATATGACACCTCTGATTCCAGCCCAATACCTCATGTTTATTCTAGCCTTCTCCCTTTATTCACAACTTCTTTCTACTATAGGCAGTAAGAACCCAGGCTTTCATTATCTGTAATGTATTTACTTATTTGTTTTACCTCAGTATACACACACAGTTTCAGAATTGCTAACTGTTACCCCTATAAGAAATAAATATATTAACAAAAGCAGTTTCCATGTACACTCTGTGTTTAGGTTTAGAATCCTGTAAAAAATACTATTGCCCAAAATTACTAAGGTTAATTCTTTTCTTCTCCACTCTAGTCAGTGTGGTGATGCTATTCATTTTTAATGCAATTCAATTCGTTTGTTGCTGCTCGCATTCCATTTTGGAGCCTCCCAGGTCCTGGCTGGTCTTAAGCATGTTTTGAGTATGTGAAACACCACTAAGGTTGCTAGATACAGCTCCCTCTTCACCCTTCCACCCCATTCTCATCCCTACTTCTTTCCAACACTTTCCTACCCACCCCCAGTCTCTTTAATTTCTGGTTTATCTTTCCTGAAATTCTTTAGCATGATAAGAAGACTCTGTGTGTGTGTGTGTGTGTGTACTTTTCATTCTTTACATTTCTATTTTATTATACCCCCCTTCTTTCTTGCTGAAGGGTATCATACAATCAATATGCATTTGTGCTTGGCTCCTTTCATTTAAAATTATACCCTTAAAATTACTTCATATCATCAGTTCATAGAGATTTTCCTCATTTCTTTTCTTTGACAGCTGCATAGCAACACCCTCACATTAGCTACCCTATTTTTAGTCCTCCATCCAAGTCGGGATTCCTTTCCATCCTAGCAGTGCAGAACTCCTCCTTCTCATCCCCACTGTGATGGCATGGCTCACAGGAGCTTAGTGGGCAGACACAAAGGGCTCATCCACGACCCACAGCCAAGGTCTGCCCTGGACTCCTTCAAGGGTGGGCTCACTGTTGCAGCCCCTTACAAGATAATCATGAGATTTTATAGTGTTCAATCCTAATTCTATTAATTAATCTGAGATAGTTCAGGGGAAAGGTCTTCCCAGGTGTTCTACTAGGAACATTCAAATAGATGGTAAGCATAATTTCTATTGAGAGAATCACTGTTTATATAGAATCTGCAAGCACCCATCTTTTCTTCCCTTATGACTATATCTATATATATATCTATATATCTATATCTATATCTATATCTCTCTCTCTCTCTCTCTCTCTCTCTCTCTATATATATATATATATATATATATATATATAGCAACTGACTTCATGTGACTCACTTAATATAAAACAATCACAATTTTATAAATATCTTTTGTTTTCTACTGAGGAGAAAATGATCCATTTCATGCTAAGTATGAAGAGCATGGTAGGTAGAGTAAAAGCGATTTTGACCAATAATTCTCCGAACTTGGGGTTTAAACAAAGGAATGATCTGGTCTGGTTTAAAAGTGTACTCTGATTGCAGTGTAGACAACAGGCTAGTGGAGGCAGAAGTGTAGACAAGGGGATCAGATAGGAAGCTGATTTAGCAAACCAAGTAGGGGAGTGATGGTGGGGCCTAACTAGGGTAGTGGCAGAGAAGACAGAAGAGGAGGGCAAAGCTGAAAGCTTTTTAAGAGGCAAATCAGGCCAGCACTGAGAATGACTAAATGTGGGACAGGGAGATGTGAGGGCCGTCCGCATGTACCTCAGTTTCCTCATAGCTCAAGATCCTGGAGTTAGAGCCCTGGAGAGGTCTTAGCCCAAACACTTAGTAAATATTAACAAAGATAATTTATATAATTCTTCCTCTAAGTCCTATGAATTTTGGGCTTTCCCCAAACAGTTCCTCAATGAAACATTACTAATGTAGAAAAACAACTGATCGCTAACTTGTGATTATAGAAAAGGGCTTTGGCAGAGCAGTCAGAAATAAAATGACACACTGTATTCTAGTCTTAGAAATATAGAAATTATACTATTATATTTATTATGATTTAAAATAAAGTTTAAAGACATATCAGCATACAACTTGATATTTAGTATTTCAGGGATAACTTTGTTGCGAATGCTTTTAAGACAGGATGACTGTGTGAAACTCTCATTCCAGCCCAATACCTTATGTCTGACATGAGAAATGTTCTTGAGGACATACTGTCAACAAAATATCACCAGTGAATTAACTGTATGTGCCTTCTATCTCTACCTGACTTCTTTAAAAGGGACAACACTGGATATAAAAGAGCCAGGGCAATCAAATAAAAATAACCCCAATTTAAAAGCCCAAGACATAAAACTAAGAAAACTATTTTATACTTGGGAAAATAAATGGTATGTCTAAATCCATGGGACATCCAATACAAAATTCTCCTAGTATGATTCTTACTTTGAAAGATAAACAACCTATGTAGTTTAGGTAAACCTTTGTGGCTTAAACAAATAAATACCCATAAAGAGTTCCTTAAACATGTTAAATGATATATGAAGGTGAAACATACTGCTTTTTCTTAGGGTCTATCTGTCACACTTAAGATATACTTACAACATATCCTCTTTTGATAGAGTACAATTGCTTTAGATAAATCCAAACAGGTTCTCTGAATTGAGTGAAACAACTGTAATAAAAAAAGAGAATAGAATAAAACAGATAGCAGTGAAATAAAAAATAATTACACTGAACAAAACCATAGTGTATAAATTACCCACTAAAAACAAGATAACATGTCTGTCTAAGTGTGTTTGGTGTTATGTAGAGTATCATATAGAGACTGTGACCAGCACCATTAAATATGTTCTTATTTTCCTTTACTTATTGGAATTCATCATCTCTGTGATCTAAATTAAGATCTACAGCAACAATTATTTCCTCCAGACTATTGAAATAATAGCCGAAAACAGAAAACTAAGTGAAGGGCCCAATTAGAGGAGTTGGTAAACCAGAGACCCAATATTCATTCATAACCTAATTTATTCCCTTCACCATTTGCTGTCTTTTTTTTTAATGGAAGATTTGTCAAGTAAACATTATATTTAAAAGATGACGTCAACTTGTTTTATGATTTTAATGTATTTTATGGCAAGCTTAAAAAACTGGATAAAGCAAACAAAAATCAATCATCTGAGTGTCCTGTCTGTTTGGAAGGCATCTGGTAAAAATGATGTTTAGTTAGGAGCAAACATCACTACTTATTTTCCTAATGATTTCATAAAATATACACAGTAAGACAACCTAATGCCATTGCTATGGTCATATTAGAGAAAACTGGGGGAAAGGCAAGCAGGAATGAATTGTGGAGAATCTAACTGGATTTTACTCAGGGGGGGTTCTCAGTTTTTGCTTCAGAAACCAAGATAGCTCAAGGAAAGACAGAAGAGATAGTAGGGTTTGAATCTTAAATGTTCCCCCAGAGGCCCATCTGCTAACAGCTTCGTCTCCAACCTGTGGTGCTATTGGGAGTTGATGGGACCAAGCAGAAGGCATGGGCGGAGGGGGGGGGGGGCACGTTCCCTTGAGAGAGATAAGGAACTGCAGCCTCTTCCCCACTGTCTTTGCTTCCTGGCTGTCCTAAGGAACACATTTCCTCTATTACACCACAGCCTCCAAAGTAATGGGGCCAAGTGACCATGGAATGAACCCTCTATAACTGAAGCAAAATAAAAATTTTCCTGTTTTTAACTTGATTTATCTCACGTATTTGTTACAGTGACAGAAAGCAAACTAACATAACATACTTCACACTTTCTTTACCTCTGACCACAGACTCAAGAGACCTGGGCTGGGAACAATTAGAAAACCTGGCAGACAAACATATTGCCTTGCAGAGTCACCCAGTGAGGCCAGGCAAGGTTTTCTTTTTTCCTCTCTTCCTACTTAACTGGCCACATTGTAGAAATTATGTTACAAAGCACTTCAATATTTGAGTGAAAACAGATGATCTGCTTCATTATAAATTTGACCAAATTATCTAATAAAAATGGATGCATGCACATGTACATGAAAGATTAAAACCATTCCTAGGAATACTTAATATAATAAAACATGGTCATGAAGAATATAAATATATGAGTTTACTAAATTGCATCCTCAACCTGTTTATAGATATGAAAAAAAAATCCTATACCATAAAACAAAACAGAAAACTGGCAGTCTGAATCCGTCCCTTAGCAAATGCTTGATGTCAGTAGTCTGGGCCACAGACCACCAGAAAAGGACCAAGTTGGTTCTTTTTCTCATTCTTGAATATAGCGGCTAAGGGATGTTCTGTTTTGACTGTTCATTATTTAAAAATTAAGATAGAAGTTGAATGCAATAAAATGCACAGTTCTTTAATGTTCAGTTGTATGAGTTTTTATTATTATAAACATTTGTGTAATCATGTCCAAAGCAAGATAACATTTCCCATCCATATTGTCCACTGTACTCTGGCAGCCATTAAAAACTTCTATCACCATAGATTCTTTTTTGTCCTTGTACTAAGGACTTGCTTTTGAGAAAATAATTTTAATATCAAGCAATGTGGATAAATGTTAAACTTAGCACAACATTTCTATATTAACTTCTCAATGAATTGCAATAGTATCTGACCTTCATTAAAATTTGGCCCACAAGTTTTCTGAGCCAGCAAGGTCTTGGTTCATAAGCAAGGCTTCTATGGATAACTCAGTATAAAAAACATGTCATAATGATTTGCATATCATTTTTATATTTTATTGATGGAATCAATTCTCTCTATAACCATTAACATCAGTATGAACATTTCTGCAGAAACTTCTGTCATGGGTAAAATTACTAGTCACTGCTAACTACTTTGAAAGTCACATGTTAGGACAGCAGTTATTTGGAATAAAGTACAGTGGTTTGTTAAAAGTGTTGTGGAAAAAATCAACATATAAATATAATATTTAATATAGTAGTAATTAGCATCTTTCTTTTTGAATGATTGATTTGTATTTACTAGGTTGTTAAAAAGGAAAAAGCTATGAATTATGAAAAGCATTTATAACTTATAACAATTTACCCTGAATTTATAATATAAAAATCAGAACATGTTTCCTGATTCTACTTTTTTTTTCCAATGTAGGAATATCCTTTAGAAAATCCTTGTCAACCCAGCTTCTTTGCAGAATTTCCACTTACAGAAGGAGAGACAGGGCTGATATTAATTGCACCAACATGTACAGGTATTCATTTAGTACCTGTTGAATGTGTACTGTGAGACTGGTGGGGATAAAGTGGTAGGCTAGCACGGACTTTAGCCTTTTACTGGGGATAAGGCAGGCAAACAAACCAATACCTGAGATAATTCCATGAGAGATGAGACCCTGAGCAAATAAAACAAGGCCATATGTGAGACAGAACAGTGGGTGGAGTGCATGAGGAACAGGGGTGGATCTCAGTGACTTTAAACAGCATATTCAAGTTCAGGTGACCTTTAGGCCGAGATTGGAACTATGAGGAGGAGCCATTCAAGGGAAGGTTTGGGGAAAGAGTATCCAGGCAGACCACAGGAAATATTTTGATAAGCTTGAACTTGCTTGATTGTGGCCTGAGAAGTGAGAAAAGGCCATTATGCCTGGAGGGTGGTGTGGGCAGTGTCATTGGTATGGGAGAGAATTCTTAGGACAGGGAGGCAGAGCCAGGTGTGTCAGGAGCTTTGTTAGGTTCCAGAGATAATGTACAGAAGGCATTCTGAATAGTCCCTGGGACATAATAAGAACTAAGTAAACATAAGTTATCACTCTACTTATTACCTAATTTAATTTTCATAATAACTGTAAGTAAATATTTATTCTTGCCTCCATTTCAAGCACTAAAAAAACAAGGATAAGAGAAATTTTTTTAGGTCGTTCTCCCCAGGTCACAAAAGCTGGCAGGTACAACTGTAGCCATATTGATTGGACAGGGAATTCATAGTCTCAAAGTCAGCCCATCTCTCACTGGGCAGCCTACATTTCAGAAAGCTCTGCCTGAGTCTAGGTCTATCCTCAGATGAACGGAAACCCTCTTCCGCATAACAGACCTTCCTATGTAATTGACAACTTTAAGTCTCCCTTTAACCCTCTCTGTTTTGGGATAACCATGGTTTCTACCACCCTAGCCACCCTTCTGGGAAATTTGGAGCTCTTTTTTTAGTTCCATTAAATAATGTTAGATTCATTAACTTTAGTTTGCACATTAAATCCAGAGAACCTGTTGAATCCTTATCAGACCATGTATTGTATTACTCCTTTTGACGCCCTGTCACTCACAGAAATGTTATGGTTTCAAAGTTGTAATCTAAACCATTGGCAAAAGTGTCCAGCAAGACAGTTAGTGGGCCTTCTACTAGTTATATTAATACTCTTGATCAACCAGGTAGGAATTCAGTTTGCTATATTACTAACTAGTCAAAGTATCTGCTTGGTTAATTCTTTCTAGAATTTTCCAGGGTTTAATACCATCTTATTAGGCTCTACTTTCCAGGTTATTTTACCCATGTCCTCTTAATTTTATTATTATTTTTAAATGTAAACATCTGCTGGACCCTTAGTTTTTTGAACCCTCCCCAATTCTGACTCCTCAGCTATCAATAGCAGCAACTCTTTGTAATAATTTTGACAGTAAACATTTATTGGGAATTTACCACATGCCATGCATTCCAACTAAGAGTTTGAAAAACAAATTAAGGCATGCTGGTGGCTATAGGAAAATTTGTTGATTTTAACAAAATGTACTGGGTATAATTATTTGATTCTAGATCTTCCTGATTTTCAAATATAAAGCACACCTAGGCCTGCCCGGGTGAAGTGATTCTCACCTCTAGCTTGGCATCCAGGTCTGCATCAGAGGCGACAACATGTTCATCTTCCTTCTTCCCCGTGGCTTTAATGAAGGCCTGCTTCGTTTCCCAGTACTTCTGTTGCATCTTATTGACAACTGACTTATCTTGAGTATATCGATCCTGTAAGTCCCAGGAATAACTGCTGAAAACATATAAAGAGCTATTTTATTCAATACTTTCATAAAGATTTAAGATATTATAGCATGAAAAATCTATCTAGATATGGTGTTCTAATATACATTGACATTTACAACATTCATAAACATGTAAGTACTTTCTTATATAGATATTACACCAAGAACATTAAATCAATTCTTTCTAACCTGCTCCAAAATTGCATAAGAGTGAGGAAATTTAGAATCATTTGTAGGAAGTCAAGAAACTACATCTTCAGGAGAATTTAGATATCAATAAGTGGACACACTCCTTTTAGAGGTGGAGAAAGTAAGGCCAAGAAGGCCAGATGACTGGCTCCAGGCACCACGGGGAATCAGGGATGAAGGAAGATACCATGACACTCTCTCCATCCCACTGTACGGAATGAAGCGATGGCAAAGTAGAAAGAGGCTGAAAAACAACACACTTAACATCTGTTAAAGAAGAATCTAAAATAATCAAACTCAGAACTAGGAAGTAGAATGGTGGTTAAGGCCGAGGGAAAAAAAAAGATAAACTGCTAATCAACATGCATAAAACTTTCATTTATGCAAGATGAGTAAGTTCAACAGATCTGCTGTATGATACTGCGCCTATAATTAACAATACTGTATTGTACACTTTGAACTTTTCTAAGAAGTAGGTCTTATGTTAGTTGTTCTTACCACAGTAAAGTAAACTAATGGGGCTGGGCATATGGCTCAGGGGTAGAGTGTCTGCCTTTCATGAATATGGCCCTGGGTTGGATCCCCAGTACCAAAAAATAAAATAAAAAAAAATTTAAAATATGTTACTGATTTCTAATGTCATAAACTACAAATTTTTCAAATAATTGCTTAAAATACAGATAGAAAGCCATTGTTCAGGAAGGTCATAAAGCAAATCAAAAAGAATATAAAGAAAAAACTAGAAACAAACTTAGAATGAAATGGGATTCCTTCAATGAAAGCAATGAGTACACCAAATGCTGGCGCAAAGTTTCCTGTTGGTGCTCCATCTTTCCCCCTGCTCTGTGTTCCTCCTATGTCTAAAGTTCCTGTTCCTAACTGCCACACAGGGCCCCTGACAACTTCCCTCTGCTGATATGTAACTTCTTTGACCCCAGCTCTAGATATGCCAGCTTATGTCCTGTGAGCTGCTTCATAGAATTAGATCAAAATACCAGAATCTCAAAGCACAATGATTTATACTCTCCTTCCTTGACATTTTCATTAAATCTATAACTTTTAATTCACATGTCTTAAAAAGTCAGCATTTCAGATGACTTCCTTAACAATAGTTATTGCTGGTAAGAGAAGTAGGTTTATGGAAGACTTTCATGGTGGGCCTTATACCCTTCTGTAGTATTTAAACATTTTATTATGAGTTCACAAATAAGAAAATAAGATAAAAATATGCATAACATTTACGTAAAAGACAATCTGTCTATATAACATGCACATTAAAATATTGTAAGGATTGACCCCAAAGACTGTGGTTATTTCAGGGGAATGGGAGTCTCAAGAATAGGGCATAAAATGGATTTAATTTCATTCTCTCTCTCTCTCTCCAGCCATCATATTAACAACAACAACACAAAAGTTTTATTTTGGCATGTATAAAGATATGAATTGGCATGAATATACTTTGTGTACAACTAGAGATATGAAAAATTGTGCTCTATATGTATAATAAGAATTAGTAATGCATTCTGCTGTCATATATAAATAAAGAATTAATTTAAAAATTTTATTTTGGAACAAAAAAGGAGGGGAAAGAGATCTAATGAATACCCACCAGCCTCTACCACTCAAAAAAAGAAGAATCTCAAATTTCAAAAGTTTAAGAATCTTGCTCAAAATCACCCAGGATTAAAATCCAGATGTTTTCTTCCACAGTTCAGTCATTTAGATGTACTCCGTAGCCCTTGTATTTTAGCAGCAAGCTCTAAAGTATAGTAAGCAGGAGAGTTTGGGAGGGCCTACTTCTTGGGGCTTTCCCATCTGCCTTAGGTGAGTAACTATTTGCCCAAGACTCCTGCCAGGATATGGCAGCCACTAAGAGAGTCACAAGATGGAACCAGCCCATGATCATGAGGCAAGGTAAGACAGAGAAAAAGAAGTCTGACAATTCTTAGATGACTGTCAAATGGGGATACTTAATTGCTTTTAAAAAATAATTACATTTTAAGATATGCAAAAGTTCTTTGAAGTTTGACATTGATGTTACCAAGGACTTGGGCCTAATTTCTTATCTAATGAGAAAGGAGGGATTAAAAAGTGTATTTCTTTATAATTAATTGTATATTTGAAAAATAAAATGGAATTCATTCTCATGATACAAATTAAAGAAGGTACAACGACAAAAATCTGCTTGCTGGTGGAGTCACAAGTACAAAAGGTTTAGAAGCACTGCATAAAGGGCTCTAGAACTTCCCATGGGTTTAATATGCTATTTCTATATAATATGTTATTTCTACATAAATGAAAGAGCTAGCTTGGTTACCACATCTGTTCTATTCAGCATCATACACTTCAACCATGACTGGCTTCTGAATGTTCATGAAGGTTGCAGTTAGTAAGTCTGAATAGTGTGTGACAGCAGAACCATACTTTATTTCATAGATACCCTACATAACATTCCTTATGCCTTCCAAAGGTGGAAGGTATACATAAGATAGTAATAAAAATGCATCAACCTGGAAAGGTTATTTACTGCTAATGTGTCTCAATTGTTCCATTCAATAGACATTTGCTGAGCATGAACTATGTGATTTCTACTTTATTAGCTTATCCCAATTTAGTTAAGACAACACACTACTTACCATTTGTGTCCTGACATGTTTTCTTCTTCTTCTTTTTCTACTGTTGTTGATGCGGGGAGAAGGGGCAGGGAAAAAGCATGAGGGGATACGTTATATTAAACCTGAAATAAAACAAACCTGAAATAAAACAAACGTGTTTAACAGTTACACATTATGTTACAATTAAACATTAATGTGACACATAAAAAATGTCAACCCAAGCCATTTCTGGTTGTATTTTAGGGCCAAACACTATTCCATAGTAATGCTGCATATGAGTGTGGAGAATGGCTCAGCTAAATTACACTGGAAGAAATATCCCAAATGGAGCTTAAGAAATGAACAGGCAATATACTACTACCTATTGTTGACATAATACCAATATTATGTACAATGAGCTGTGTAATAAAACCACCATGGTTTTAATTAGCTTTTAAATTAAATTTATTTTAACTGACATAGAAAACATAAAATTGTACCTATTAATGTGGTAACATGTAATGCTTCCATATAAAGAATTTCTTAGCACTGAAGAACAATACATTCCAGACAGCGGTTGTCTGCAGGGGATGTGATTTAAGTTTCAACATGTTAGGTTCAATGGTGAATTTATTGCATCCAGATTTGAAATATTTCATATTCAATGTTTTAAAGAAATGAACCAGCACATTGCAAAAACAAAACAAATTAAAAAAATTTTAAAACCCCCAAACCAAAAGATACCAATGAGAGTTTAAAGGAGGAAGCAATGTGATATTTAGCAGCCCAGCAATGAATTTTCATTTCATTAGTTAATACGGAAGCCACTTCTGGCCTTTGTCCTTACTCTATTTGCTCCCAGCCGGGAAGCTAGCCAGCCCAGGGGCAGAGCCAAGCAGCCCAGCCACGTGAGCAACACCTGCCTATGTAGGTACTGGAAAAAATGGAGAGCTCACTGCCCCAAAGGAGTGGCCTCAGGCTGCCACAGTGAGTGCTCAGCATGTGACCACTTTAGATGCTCCACAAAATCAACCCAATCCTTCTCTGTCTCAGACAGGGTCCTCAAAACCAGTACCCCTAAAAAGATTAGAAATTTCCTAGGCTTTAAAAAAGTGGTTTAGGGAAGTAACTTAAGGTGTTGAAATTCCAGATTTCAGGAAGGGGAGGAGGAGGGTAGAGGAGAAAGAATGTTTAGATGTTTCTGCAATGAGTGCATCCCATAATTGATCTCTGTTCCTCATGCAGGACACTCAGATATTTGGACAAGTGGCTCTGGGGATGACATTCAGCATGAGTGTGCTTTATAGCTTTGCCCTCAGTGTGGCCATGGAGGGACCACAAACTTCCAGTTCTCTCACAACACACACAGCTTGCTTGCAAGTACGCATTTCCTTTAGCTCAAGATTTTCAACAAAATTTCTCACAAAAAGAAGTTGTTCAAAACAAATGAAATTGCCATGGTTTTTCCTAAGTTCCATTTTACCATGAACTACAAGGATAGTTAATGCTTTTTGATTAATGTTTTTATTGTGATAAAAACTTTTCTCTCTTAATTCTTAAGTATACAGGACATTTTTTATTTGTTTGTTTTGGTTACTGGAGATTGAACCCAATGGCACTACATCCCCAGCCCCTTTTTAATTTCTAAATTTTGGAGACAGCCTCTCATTAAGTTGCAAAGGCTGGCCCCAAACTTGGGATCCTCCTGCCTCAGCCTCCCTTCATTAGGATTACAGATGGGTGCCACTGCACCCTGTTCAGTATTGTTCAATATGTGAACATTGCCATACAGTGGATCTCTAAAACTTACTCATCTTGCATGACTAAAACTTTATACCCACCTAATAGCAACTCTTCTGTATCCTTTTTCCAATCCCTGGAAACTCCCTTATTACTTTCTGATTCTATGAGTTGACTACTTTGGATACTACATATAAATGGAATCATGCAGTATTTGTGCCTTTGTGATTGGTTTCTTTCACTTTGCATAACCTTCTTCAAGTTTATCCAGATCGTAACATGTGACTGGATTTCCTCCTTTGGTAAAGCTGGATGGTATTCATTGCATGCAACACATGCTGTCAGTGGTCATCTGGGCTGCTCCCCCATTTAGCTATTATAAATAATGGTGCAATGGTGATGGATGTTATATATCTCTTTAATATATCTTTCTTTTGGATATATGACCAGAAGTGGGATTGGAAGATTGGTAGTTCTATTTTCAATTTTTTGAGGGACTTCCATACAGTTTTCCATAGTGGCTGCACAATTTTACAATCCCACCAACAGCACAGGATGATGCTGTATCTCTACATCGTGTCAATGCTTATCTTCGTTTTCATGTTTTAGTGGTTTCAGTCAGGTGATAGCCTATTATGGTTTTGATTTCCCTGATGATTAGCAATATTGAGTATCTTTTCATATTTGTTGCCAATTTGTTCATTTTCTTTGGAGCAATACCTTTCGAAATCCTTTGCCCATTTAAAAATTGGATTATGTTTTTCTGTTACTGAGTTAAAGAAGTTCTCTCTGTATTCCAGATTTTAACTCCTTATTTAATATATAGTTTGCAAATATTTACTACCATTCTGCAGGCTGCCTTTGATTTTGTCTCTGTTGATTGCTTCAAAGGAATCAACTTTATGATTATTAAAATATCTAACAATTGAAATTTTTTTATGTTAATGACAAAAATTACTGAGAAAACTGCTCACTCTACATAGATTTCCAGGCTATTCCCAGATCATCATGGCTTGTGGCAGTTTTTGCTGACATACTATTTACAAACCACTGGAATCTTCTGGAGTATTACCATGCAGATTTATGATCCCCTTCCCTTCCCTGATGACATACAGTCTCTAGGAATGGGTCTGGGAATCCATGTTTTTGACAAAAATTACAAGTGATTTTTAAGCACATTAAAGCCTAAGAGCCATAGTTAAATGACACACAGGATATGTCCCTTGTTTCTTCAACAAACTGCTGTATTATACGCCACTAGAGTAAGGAGTGTGGATGGCCAAGTCAGGTAAGCTCTCCAGAGCACATGTGAAGGTCTCAGGAGAAGCTAGTGCTCACATCTCTTTTTATACCTGTCCCAACTCCACATTAGAGACATTCTTAAGATAACCAGACCCAATCCATCCCATCTTGCTCTATCACTTTTCAAACCCAACACTGTCAAAATCACTACCTTAAAAATCATCATTGAGGCTGAGGTTGTGGCTCAGTGGTAGAGCACATGAGGCACTGGGCTCAATTCTTAGCACTACATAAAAAAAAAAAAATCAATAAAACAAAGGTCCATCAACATCTAAAAAAATTCAAAAATAATTATAATCCTAAAACACTGATTTCTGTCCAACACTTTGGTTTATCAAACATTCACTGAGCATCTAATAAATCTAGAGTAGACACTGTCTCTGGCCTCAAGGAACTTGTAATCTAGATGCTGTGCTCTGCAGAAAAAACACTATCAACTGAATATGTAATTTTAAATGATCTCAGCTGTGTTCAAAAATGAATAAGAAATAGTGAAATAAATTTTAATATTTTATTTAATTCAGTATATTTAAAACATCTCAACATATAATCATTATTAAAATACTAATAATATGTTTGCATTTGTATATTTGTACCAAATCTGAAATATATTCACTCAGAGTGAATCTCAATTCAGACTTGACATGTTACATATTCAGTAGCTACAAAGGGCTAGTGTGTTAGTCAGGTTTTCGTCACTGAGACCAAAAGACCCAACAAGAACAACTTAGAGGAGGAAAAAATTTATTTTGGCTCACTGTTTCTGAGCTTCAGTCCATGGTCAGCTGACTCCATAGCTCTAAGCCAGAGGTGAGGGAGAAGAACATTGTAGTGGAAGGGAGTGGTACAGGAAAGTTGCTTAGTTTGAAAACCAGGAAGCAGAGAGCTCCATTCATCAGGGACAAAATATAAACCCCAAAGTCACACCCCCAGTGACCTCCTTCCTCCAGTCATACCCTACCTGGCTACAGTTACCACCCAGTTAATCCAGTCCAGTGGATTAATTCACCAATTAGGTTACAGTTCTCATAATTTACTTATTACACCTCTCAACATTCTTGCATTGTCTCTCACATGAGCTTTGAGGAGATACCTTGTGTCCAAAATATAATTTAGTGACTATAGTATTTAGTGAAAAGTTAGTAGTAAAGACAGATGCATAAACATAATTTCTAGAATAAGGAGACCCTGAACATTTGGAAGCAAACTATAATAAGACCTTTATGAATCTCAACATTTAATAAATTTTGCTGTTAAAATATCATTTCCCTGTAAAATGGAGTAAAGTCTATGATTAATACTTCAATTTACAATTCTACAAAGGAATCTTCCTGTTCACCCACCAGGCACTCACAAAACGAGCCCCAAATGAATGGTGTCCTGTCTCAAGCTTCCTGACAGCACAGAGAAGAATGCCTGAAACTGCAGCGGCTGTCTCACCTTGGCAGACAAACAAAGGAGAGCAAGGATCGTTGCTTAGGGACCATGAGCACCCGTGATGAAAGGACGAACCCAGTAACTCAGGAGGCTTAGGCAGGAGGAGTGCAAATTCAAGGCCAGCCTCAGCAACTTAGCCAGGTCCTAAGCAACTTAGCGAGACCCTGTGTCCAATGAAAAAATAAAAAGGGCTTGGATATAGCTCAGTGGTTAAAAGGCACCTGGTTCAATCCCCAGGACCAAAAGACACAAATAAAAGAAAACGCCTGAAGCAACAGTACTGACTCCGTCAGCAGTACTGTCCCCTGTGAATGTCTGTGTTTCACTCTTAATCTGTCTCCTCAAGGAAGACAAAGTGGTTGCACCAATAACAAGAAAGACCTGTAGAAGTCGAGGTCTAAAAGTTAAAAAATCAATGGGAAGTGAAATATCTTATTTTGATACAACCCTGGGAGGGTGGGAACACATTGGTGAGGGGCCAGCTGTGAGTCTGTGACAGCAGTAAAGGGGGAGGGTGTCTTTCTGCTCAGGGTTGGAACCTTCTACTTATGTGACACTAAAATGACCAACCTCATCCCATGAGACTTTCCAGGCTGCATCTCAATGGGGTTGCAATGTGTTCACCTCATGATCCAAGGTCAGGCTTTAAAGCCACAGCTGTTCTCAGCCACACCATCCAGCTGAGAGATCTTGCCCTGAGAGATAACTGAGAACAGGGAAGAGGGATACTGTATTCAGTTTTTGTTTTGGGGTTATGTAAACAGCAATGCCCCATTTCCCCTCTTTCTATATACTTTTTTGTGCTGAGTCCTCAATTTTAGTCTCCTATGTTGATGAACAAAAGACAACAATACCTGCATCACTTGTTTTTACTTCCAGGTGCCACTTAGAAACTATTTTGGACAAACCGAACAGCTTGAATATAAGCTAAAGGTCTTCCTTATCACCCTTAAGTACAGAATGCGAAAGGAAGTCCAACTAGAGAAGTTTGGCTGCTTTAAACCTGATACTAGACTCACTCCTTGGAAATATAAGAAGGCACCTTCATTCCATATAGGTTGGCTTCAGCTGCAATGAGCACTGGTGTGGCCTCAAACCCTTACTTATGAGCTTCTTCAAGGCAATGGAATTAGCTTATGGTACCTCTGATTACACTGGAATTGTGTGAAGAATTTAAAATTCTTAAGCCAACCCTTACTCAGAGAAAAGGTAAGGTCAGTCATCATTCCCACCATATTGGTACTCTCAATCCACAAAAATATTTGCATAGACAACTGGCTTCTTCTTGAATCACATTTTCTAAGCATGGTGTATTTCTTGTGCAAGGTTTCTTGTCTAAAATTAATTGCCTTTTCAACTTTAGTAATAGAAGTTTCTCTTCCATTCAGTGAGTAGTTTTTCCATTAGTTGAACTACTAGTTAACCCTGAATCCAGAATCCCCTTTTCCTGCATCTGTACTGAGCATGTGGTAGAATCTGTTGAATTACATACTTGAACAAATGCCAAATTTGTAATTTTCCTTTCTAATTTATTCAAAGTTCCTCTTTTTCTGGATAAAAATGGATGCAACTTTGTAGCTCTCCAGTTCTGATGTACATATGGGGATTTAGTTTTATTTGGGAAGTGAACTATTTTTTTTCCCCCACAAGACATGTACTTTCCAGAAGAACAGAACAGTCTTACAGTGTTGTGGGTACAAAGTTGTACATTCGAACCAACCCACAGTGAAATCACTTCTTCCCAAATACCGGTGTCACAGTGCCACATGACATTGAATCTAAGGTACAAATCTCTTTACATTTCAGCATTCCTGAAACTGAATGTAGTTTAGTACCATGTCCTTGTCAAGTATTTGGCAGTCATTTTTCTTTCTTAATGGAAAAAGGATGGTAAGACCTCCTTATATTTGATGAAATGCAGAACAATTCTTTAAAATTAAACCTCAGTAAAATTGCACATCACCCAGCTATATGCTATTTGCATTGTAGCTGGAAAAGAGAATCTGTGCTCAAGGAATCCCCAGTATTGCCTGTGGCTGAGAATGAGTGCTACAACAGAGGAAGGTGCCTGGGGTTCCAGGGACACTGGGATTGGGGGCAGAGCTGGCTTCCTATGCAGGCTCTGAACTGTCTCTAAGAATTGGTGGTTGCCCGTCAGGCAAAGGGTGGGAGTGTGTGTGTGGAGTAAGCAGAGAGAAAGAAAGGAACAAATTCTTCCACAGCAGAGCTGCAGGTGGTGCCTGTAACCAAGCATAAGCATTAGGGCAAACACAGGCACCAGTCACAGAAAGCACTTCAGGAGGACTGGAAGTCATAATTCAGAGCCTAAAGTGAGTGAGAAACAACGGGACGAAGCCCCTTCCTCCTGAAGTAGGGAACCTGCAGTCCTGCAAGGGCCAGCCAGCCTGGGAGTGCAAAGCCAGGGCTTCAAGGCTGGCTCCTATGTAGCCTCATGAATAGAAGAAATAAAGATTTATCAGAGGTCCTAGGTGACAAGGTAAAAACCAATAGAATGTCTACATGTTTCTTTTGGTGGAATATGTTGTCATCATTTTTTTTTTTAGATCCTGGTCACTTTCTCTTCTGTCAAGAAGGTCTTCTATAATTTCTTATGAGGTTATCTAAGTGTGTTTTGAATATGAATATTGCAATGGCTGCAGTAGAAACAATGAAAAAAACTGGAACAATTTCTCCAGGCCATAATTAACTGCATTTACTATTGATTTAAAATCTTGATTCATCAGTTGGTGTCCTCATGTGATTGAAAAGAGATCCTCAGGGAAGGTAGGAAGTTCAATTAGCCTTCCATTTTTTTTTTTTTAAAGCTAAACATTGAAGTAATTTGATTTTGATTAGTTTTTAGGGACTTTTTTTCCTATCAGGTAGCACACAGATTTTCCTTCACATTTTGATAAGGTTCTGATTACTTGAGCGTTCCAATGGATGCTATTTCTGGTTTTGTGTCTCTTGCAAGTGATTTTTGACATTTCATAAATTCATGAGTAAATGTGAAGCAGGATCATGCCTTAATTTTCTGAGTCAGCAAATCTTACAAGAGGAAAACAGAATTCTGACCTTATTCAAGGAAGCTAAATGATGGGTGAGTTTTTTATTTAAGCCCTACAGATGCAAGTCACTGCTAAAATTTGCATTTACTGGGGTCTTATGATATTTTCAAAAGATCATTTTATTTACATTTCCAAGTAACACAGGTGTTATATAAAAGCAGTAATGAAGCTTAATGATTCCCTAAAACTATTAAAATCTATTCCTAAAGTAAATATATTTATAATTTGTACTGGGGATTGAACTCAGGGACACTCAACCACTGAGCCACATCCTCAGCCCTATTTTGCATTTTTAGAGATAGAGTCTCACTGAGTTGCTTAATGTCTCATTTTTGCTGAGGCTAGCTTTGAACTTGTGATTATCTTGCCTCAGCCTCCTGAGTGCCTGGGATTACAGGCGTGTGCCACCGTGCTTGGCTCTAAAGTAAATATTTTTAATGTCTCCCAATATGTTCTTTAGTAAAAACTGATACATGTATGACCATGCCACAGATGTGTGTTTCCTCTGAGTCCCTTCACCCATTTGGCTTCTCTTTTTTCATCTTTAAAATATCAGATCAAACTAGTTGACATCTAGGATGTCCTCAGTAACCAAAACTATTTAACTGCTTTCAGAGACATTTATATCTAAGCAAAAGCTTACAGATAAAGAACACATTTTCTCTTTAAAAAATGATAATTGGAGCTTGATGTGGTGGTGCACATGCCCTAAGCAACTTAGCAAGACCATGTCTCAAAATAAAAAAATTAAAAATCTGGGGATGTGGCTCAGTGGTTAAGTACCTGTGACACCAGAAAAAAATAATAATAACAAGAACAAAAAAGATGAGGAAATTGGGTTCTAAAAATGGAGATAACTTGCCCAAGATCAGGTTCAAGATCAAGTCCACAAGGAGAAATGCTGAGAATGAAACACCAATGAGCCAATTAATAACCTCCTCAGCCTTTCATCTATTCCAAAAGATGGTTCTCAAAGGAAAATATCAAATATAACAGAAAATAAGGGGGGCAAGCTATTTAAAATGCTATCATCTTCAACATCAGTATTATTTTAAAATACCATATCCTTAGTAAACAAATTAAAAACAATAAACCACAAACTCAAAATGTTCAAGAAGGGTGTGGTCTAATTCTTAAACCTCTCTCCTGCATAAAGCCTTGCTTTCAAAGGATGATCCTGTGAGTATGTGTAACAACAAAAATTGTAGCAGCAATAACAAAGAGCCTGGCATTTGCATAGTAAATCTGAAGGAAATCTACAAGAGCTAATCATATAAAATGGATTAGTAGAGTAGAAACAAAGAACAAATACGTTGCCTTTGCTAAAGAAAAGAGTACTTGTTAAAAAGGAAGGGACCTGAAATTTACTGTATAAAATGTATTTACCTTTGACTTTATTCAGGTTGGTTCATGTACTTTTCAAATGCCAATTCAAATTTAGTATACAGATCTTAATCTGCATTTACTGTGGCCTTTTCTATAAAAGCTTAACCTCAAAAGGTGAAGAATGAAGGAACACCCTAGTCAGACAAGGTCTCAATCAACTTCCGGGAGGAAATACTATCCCCTTCAACTGTCAGCATAGAACATTATTAAAATGATAGAACTAAATGTTATCCTTAAATTACATTTCGATTGGGATCCAATTATGAAACTTGGAAGGTTCTTCTGTTACTTTAAAAAAATGATACCAAGTATGAAATTTTTTAATGTAAGTATAATGTGAGAGAAATGAATTTTACCCTGTAAGACTATGCTATCCAATATAGCAGCTGCTAGTCACATGTGGCTAGTGAGCACTTGAAATACGGCTAATCTGAATTTAGATGTGCTCAATATGTTAAACTCAGTAGATTCCAAAGACAGCAACCAAAACAAAACAAAAGATCTCATTAATAAATCTATATTTTACATTTATTTGTACTTACATAGACTATTTCTATCTCATTGATATATTTATATTTAAATTTTATAACTACATTTATATTATATTTATGTGTAAGTATAACATATACATGTATATTATAGAATACATGTATATAAACATTATACATATTATACACTATATATGTATGTATTTTATAGTTCCTTTTCTATTTTATGTTGAAATAATATTTTTGATATAGTGAGCTAAATACAATATATTATCAAGTTAATTTCACCTGTCTTGTTTTTATACTTGAACTAAAAATATTTTACTACAACCAGAATACTATATATATATATATATATATCTGCCATTATATTTTTGTTGGACAGTCTTGGTGTGTGGCATTAGGCAAATAAGCAATTAATTAATTCTACAACTTGGGTCACAGATATTCTGTACTGGATACAGTATCTTTACTCAGTTTTCTGCCAAATATCTGCTTATTATTCTGCCAGAGATGCCACTAAAAACATAAAATTATACATATATGTGTGTATATATTTATATATATTCATATATATACACAAAACAGTTACACTTCATATTTTCAAAATAAGTTATTCCAGAAAGGTAGAAATCTATGAGAAAAATGTGTTTTTTTTTCTTCACATCAGATTCATATGAATGATAATTGTAGTGTATGTATTACTATAAGAGCATCAGAAGCCACAAATATAAAGTATACACATATATTTGTAGATGAAATACAGATACTTCATATATAAATAGAACAGCTACTAATCATGTAGTGAGGAGGAAGAATATGAATGTAGGGGCCATGATTTTGTAAAATTGCAGGCAAGCATAATGTCAGCAATCAGAGGTAATTAGGGAGATACTGTTCTTTCTTTAAGGCTAAATTCATAATTTAAAGCCCCTTAAAGAGATGGTCAAGCTATTTTTTACAAGTCTGTGGGACCTCCTACCTGAGACCTAGGAGAAAATTTAGAGATCAACCTCCTCTTTTCATGGATCAGGGAACTAAGGATCAAGATTCAAGGAGATTTCCAAAAGCACTGAATAGACCTCATTTCATTAGTCTTAAATTACTGAAATAAACAGACACCAGTGTGTGGTTTACAAAATGTCAATGCTGTGAGCCAGTCCTGTAAACAAACCACCATGGCTCCTTTCTCTGGAAATGGCTTGAATTCTAGCACTTTCTTTGGTTAAGTCATGGCAAGAAAAACATGTTTGAATTTGGGCTGGCTTCCTAGCAAGGAATGAAGGATAATTTCCAGGCAGGAAAGCAGGAAGACAAGTCAGCAGCAAAGAGAAGCAGATAGAAATGAAAAACTCTCCATATACCCCCAGCTATCAGAGTCACCCTTGCCTCTGTTGGGCCATCTAGTTGGTGTTATTTAAGAACTAATAAAGGCTCCTTTTTCCAGGTTCTCTCTACTTTCTCACAGAATTAGTTTATCAGATTACATAGTAAAGCCCAGTGCTTATAAGGCAAAAGATTGTTTCGATGAGGATCAGGAAAGACAGGAGTCACTGGGTATATGCCAGGTAGGGCAGGCCTAGGTAGAATAAGCAGGAAGTTGCATGAAGGCACCAAGCTCCAGGTCAAGATAGCAAAGAGAAAAGCAAGAAGAAAGAAGCAGAAAGTGGGCATTCTTCAAAATGATGTCAGTGTTGTGGAGAACAGCACAGAGCAGACAGTACTGATGAGAAGACCCTTAACTCCTGGCCTTTAGGGAGCAGCCGGTGGAATAACGTTCTTCAGATGGATGAAGGAATTTTTACACATTCTGGAATCCATCGCCTGAGCACTGTGCTGGGCACCTTCTTTCAAAGCTTCTGATCCTGGGTCACCACTGCTCACATCTTTGGAACTATCCAGCACCAGGGCCACTGACTTTCCCTTTCTTCTCTCTGGGAAGAACAAGGCCCATCCTCTTGACCTTCCCCAAGGTAGGCCATCTATTAATCCTGTTTCAAGTCCATCGGTCTCCCCTGATTTCTGACCTCAGCACACATTTGTTGACCTCTTTTCCCCTCTGGTTACCACCTTCCTCCTTTTCTTCACAGTCAGAGTTGTTCAAAGTCTAGTTCCTTTCTCCACCATACCGGAGACAGTCTTTCACTAAAGGTCAAACTCAATCCTCATCTCACTTGACCTTTGACTATGTTTTCTTCCATTCTCAAAATCTCCCCCTTCCTTGATTTCTCAAGAAACACTCTCTAAAATTTGATTTTCATTGTTAGTTTGTCTTCCTCTGTATCTATGTTGCATATATCCGTGATCCATAAGGTTTCAGTCTTGGCTTCCTTTTAAGACACTTTACTTGCTCTTTCTAGGTGCTTTGTACCCTTCCACACTTCAACTACAGCTATATGCCAATATCTTCCAAAATTAAACACCTCTCCAGAGGACCACATCCAACTCTCCATCTCTTGACTATAATTTTCACCTGGATATTCCACAGGCACTTCAAATTTGGCACATCTAAAATTAACTACTCTCTTCCCATCTCCACCTTGGAGTCATTCTTCTGGTAACCCCTATGTTAACTGCTACCACTAAATCCACTGAATGCCTAAGTAGAGAACTTGATTTCTCTCTCATCTCTTGCAGCCAGTCCTCTGCATCCTTCCTCCTAAAAGTAATGAAGTTCCTCTTCTTTTTGTTTTCACAGGGAGGCCTTAGTCTAGACCTTCAAGGCAATACTATCCCTGTATCTGCCCACTCCAATCTTTTATACTAAGTCTGCAATATTACTGTGAAATGCAAATCTAATCACACTGCTTTCCAACTCCAAATGCTTTAATTGCTTTCTCTTGCCACTAGAGAAATTCTGAATTTCTTGGCAAAAAACCCAAGCTATCTCATATTCTGGTTCTTTTCTTCCCGTTTTACTCTACCTCACAAGGATCTGTTCCTTCCAGTCATTGCAGACAGCTAGAGCTTCCCTGAATAAACTCTTCTATTTCATGGCTTTGAGAGAATTTTTTCCACTTGGAAAGCCCTCCCCTTTTCTGTCCAGTGGACCAATTTACAACTTTCTTCAAGACTCTCCCTAAATATCACCTCCTCAGTGAAGCCTTCTCAACCCAGTATGGGCCCTCTGTCCCTTCTCTGCCAGGGGTCTGCCCCTGGAGAATTGACTACACCATGCTGGGTGTACCACTTCCCTTCTGTGACCCTCCTGCAATGGGCTTATTACATCCACATCTTGTTGGACATCATAGGTCCTTTAAGAGCAGGGATCCTTAAAGTTCATCCTTCACCTCTTTAACAGCAAGCACAACACCTGAATCATAGTAGGAATTTAGTAAACACATGCTGCATAAGGGTCTATGCGTGTGGGCTACCATTTACTGAGGCTTTACATGAGTAAAGCACTTAACACGAATATTTCATTTCCACAACACTATTGAGGGGATAGTGGCCCACTTTACAAGTGACAAAAAAAGAAAAAGAAAAAGAAAAACTTAGAAAGATGAAGCAATCTGCCCAAAGTCAAGAACTACTAAACTCAAGTCTGCTTTCAATCCCTGTGCTCCTGTCTTTAACTACTCTATTCTACTCCTGGATGAAAGGAATTGGGTTAAAGGAGTGTTTCTATAAAACAATCTCACCGAATCACAGACTCAGGTGCTGTGTTAGTCCCAAGTCTGCTGCCACCATGGTGCTACCATGCACAAAAAAACTGCAATTGCTGATGGACATAAAGAGATAGAGGCACCATTTATCAAAGGTAGCACCTTGCTCTCTGATTAAGGGTGCCCTATCCTGGAAACATCAAGCAGAAAGCTAGACTTCCTCTAAGTACTATCATTTCAGACACTGGTGCCCATGCCCTATTCTGTGAACACAGAATTGGGAGTAAGTGATGGTAATAATGGTAGTGATGATAATAATGGAAAGGATTTTGATATGCTGTTCTTGAAAAGTAGTTAGAGCACTTTAGAGTTGCTCCTGGTATAATACTCTTACCACCTAGAAGTAGAGGACCATTCTGCTTTGGACTCTCAGGAGTCACAATTAAACATTTTAATCTATTTATTCAGTTATCTATCTCTGAACACATAGACTTTGTATTTTCCACTCCACAGTACTGTATTATATTCAGTTGTCTTTTTCAATCATCCTTGTTTAATTTCATGTATTTTCTGCTAAATTTGTTCTAAACTTGACCCCTGCAATGATCTCTAATTCTAATGCCCTTTTAATATCAGTCCTCTATTTTCTACTGATACCTCCACCTCCATAACTATCCTGCACATAATTGAAATCTGTTCTGTGTTTACACTGATTAATGCATTTAATCCTCTCAGCTCACAGATGATCAAACTTATTCAGGGCCATTCAGCAAATAGAGGACAAACATGCATATCAGGGTCCAGAAAAAGGACTATCTGCCAGCATTCTCTCCCTTACCTCTGTGCCTTTTGTACATGGATTTTCTGTTTAGACTCTCCCACTATCCTCAGTCCTATCCACCTGCTGAATTCCTATTGGTCCCCCAACATTCAAGGGTAACTTCCTTCATGACCCCTCTCAGGTTTCCTCTTCCCTTTCTTCTGCCTGGATGGAGTACCTGTTCCATGAGCTTCATCACTCCTTGTGCCTCTCTTGATTCCCTCACTGCTTTTGCTGAATGGTAATTGTCATCTGGCTCCGCTTTCTCCTTTTAGGATGCAATTTCCTCCAGATCATGGTAGGATATGGGTCTGGTGTTGAGATTCCCAGCATTTAGCACAGTGCATGGTACATGGTATGTATACAACAAATATTTATTGAACACTGAGCAAATGACCCAATTCTCTGATTTGGTCAAAGGCCTCATGAATGATGTCACCTGCCTTAACTGGGAGGGGAGACACTATTCTCATCATGTGCAATGCAATGTAGGACATCCTTTTCTCAGCTTTTTTTGTGAACTCATTGTTTCTCACCAGGTTTACAAAGGGACAGTAGTTAACAATAATCAGGGAATGGCCACTTCTCAGACACTGAGGTATATGTTCACCCATACCACTTCTTATCTTCACAGCATTGCCATGTTGACACCATTCCCTTTTTATAATGAAGCTCAAAATCAGTTATCTTCAGTAATTTGGCTACAGTCATATAGAAAGAAGGCTTTGTATTAAAAGCATGCACAAAGTGCTCTATCATGTACAGTCATCCCTTACCTCCAGAGATTCATTGGCATTTGTGAAAATTACTTACAGATACAAAATAAACAACAACAAAGACAATAAAACCCAAGTTAATCTGGATTCTGGAATAGTGAAATCATGGTCAACTAGGATTTACAGGGGTTCCATGGCACTCTTACCACATGCATTGTCCAAGGCAAATCATGCCTATAATCTTAATTTTCTTATCATATAGGTAAAACTGTAATACCTACTTAACTCGAAGGGAATTGTGTACCAAATCATGTCTGTCAAAATGCTTGTCAAAGAGGAGAAAAGATGCACAATTTGGAGCACTGTGCTGGATAGTTTGGTGCAGTATTTCTCAAATAAGAGAGAGAAGATCTTGAGCAACATAACTACTTGAGATGTTAAGGGTAAATGGGGAAGCCAGGCTAAGAATCCACATTAAGTCCTCAAATGACTCTTTGAACACTAAACTTGAGAAATATCTTGTGAAAATGGCAACATTTTCACATGGGAATCTTATTAAAATGTAGATTTGAATTCAGTGGGTCTGAAGGGAAGGGTTGAACAGACCAAGATTCTGCATTTTTAATATGCTCCCAGAGAAAGCTTGCTGCTGATCCACAAACCACATATTATTTGAGTCTTATTTACTATGCAAAGTGTGTATATATATATATATATATATATATATATATATATATATATATACACACACACATACATACATGTTATATACATATACAGTGTTATATATATTGTATATATTGTATATGTGTATATACACATATATACGTACACATATAATGCCTAATAGTCACCCTAATTCCAAAAGGTATATATTCTTGTTCTATAGATAAGAAAATAGTGATTTAGAGAGCTTAAGTAACTTGCTGAAAGCCACATGGCTAGTTAGATGCTGTAACTGAGGTTCCAATCCTGCTCCAATTGGCACCCAAAGACTGTATGCTCTCTGTACTACTTCATGGTGCTAGATAAGACTATAATATAAAAACATAATTGCTTGAGAGTCTAGAAAATATGGAGGGAAAATGTTTCTCCTCTATCAGTTCTTGGGTTTAAGGCTCAGCTGAGGCAGATTCTGTATGGAGGTGAGGTAGGGATAAGGCTCATTAATTAGTAATGCTACCCAAACATTTCAATACCATCCTTGACCACAGGTCCTCTAAATCTAGTATTGCAGACGGAATTAAAAGGACAATAGTGACCAGTAAGGTTATAATAAGTGCTATTACATACTCTCAGGCTTCTAGCTTCCAAGTTCAACCATGCTAAAGGAAAAATTCTTCCTGATTCTTGTGGTTTATCAACTTCCCCACCCTCTCTTATATAAGATTTCTGTAATCGTAGAGTTCACACCAAACCCAGGTTTGCATTACCTCCTATCACAGTTGATACACCTGTCTACTTCTGATAAAACTGCTTACATTTGAAAGATGTTCTATTTAGTCAAATACCTTGAAAATGCAGCAATGTTCGAGGGTGTTTTTAGAGTAACAAAATTTTCTGCTATTTCCCATAAGGTTGATGTGGAGAGAGGGGCACAGCAATAAAGATGCTCAGAGAACACTGTCAGTACTCAAGTGTATGAAAAAGACAGAAAATATCTATAAAACAAACCACTCAGGCAATTACCAACCAGTGTATTTAGCATTCAACAATCTTTGGGCAGAAGAGCTAGGGCGAATCTTTTAACCTCTGGTCTCTCCACTACTACATTTAGCATTCTGGAGTTTAACTGCTATGTTTCCTAAAGATGCACCATTAATAACAAAACAACTGTTTGCCTATGTAGTATAAAAAGATACAATTAGAAAGCAACATCTCCTGCAATTAAAAAAAAAGTATTTGTCTAAAAGCAAACAGTGATATTTGAACTATTAAGGATTTTGTCCTATTGTATTCTCTACAAAGCGTGTTTCAAAAATAAAGACTAAAATCCTTGGTTTGAAAACTTATTAAAAAGCAATGTTAGAATATGTGTGCATGTATGCGTGTGTGTGTGTGTGTGTGTGTGTGAATGTGTGCATGTGTGTTAAACGGAAGGTAAGAAACTTGAGTCTTGGGACATTCATTTCAAACTAATAAGCATTTGCAACTTCACTCCTCACCTCTACAAACAGTTCAGATTTCAGATCTAAACCAAAGGGCCACAGAAAACAATTTGAGATTTTTTTTTCTGGAGAGACTTTGCTGAAATGTACATACGTGGACATGTTTGCAATGAGTCATAATTTATAGGGCCTGAATGGCCAGTTAATGCCATATGACTTTCTTCCTCCATTCTGCATCATTGTCAAACCAGTTGGTGATGTATTTTTCCAGGGCCTGATAATTTTATACAGTTACCAGATCTCAGTTACTAAGGCTGCCACTCAGGCCCATGGACAAAACGCTTTCTTTGGTGCTGATTTTTAAAATGCAATCTAAAAGCACAGAACATGATTCTCTTTCTAAACCTTAATTTTCCCCAACCATAGTTAATACCTTTCGCCAGCCTATGGACACCGTACTTTAAAGACCCCCAAAGAGAAGTTGAGGGGCTTTGGGGCACTCCAAGTAGACAGTGGGAAAGGTTCATGAAGAGCTGCTTTAGGGAAAGGCAGACATAACAGGATGTGTTCCTTTCTAGAGGAAGCAGGAGCTGTAATTGCCGCGGGGCAGGAAAGGCGGAGTCAGCAGCACCCAAAGGAAACCGGCGCGCTAGCGTTTGCAGGAACTTGGCTTCATCAGGGACGCTTGCCCCTGACTGGTACAAGACTGGCAAGCACCTCGCCCGCTAGGAACCAGGCTCAGGCCTCCTGGCACTAGTGGTTATAAAAAGGTACCCATCTGCTACCCCTGCCAAAGACCGGCAATAGGGCGAAGAGATAAAGCAAACATCAGGCACCAAGGCAGGTGAACTTGTCAACAAGTCAGCCCTGGAAGCAAGTCTCTGCCCAGAAAGGACTTCGGGATCCTAGGGCCGAAGTCTCTCAGATGGCGAGGCTCGGCACGGGAGGGTGAGGTGGACTGACGCGGGTGCGGGTGCAGGTGCTCCCAGAGCCGGGGCCAGTACGAGATGGGGCCGGAGCGCTCCGGCTCTCCGGGGGCTGACGCACGCTCTCAGGGTGCGCGCATCCTCCACACCTTCCCAGGCCAGAGGGAGCAGGCGGGGGAGGGGAAGGAGCTCCTGCGGTTCCCGCAAGGAGATCAGGGGCCGCAGGAGTGACCCGCCTGTCACCCGCAGCCCGCAGAGGCCAGAGGAGGCAACCCCGGCTGGCGCCCCCGATCACCCCGGGTGCCGGGCGTTTCCCGCTGCAGCATGCAGCCCGCCCGGCGCGCCCCCGCCTCGGCCCCGGAGGGCAGGTACCTCGGAGCCCTGGCCCCCAGGAGCCTCCCGGCCGCGATCGGAGTGTCCCTCTAGATCCCACATCCGACGTCAGCGTCAGCAGAAGGCGAGGGAAGGGGCGGGGGAGCGTAGGAACCAGCCCTTCCTGCAGCGGCGACCGCCAGCCAGAATAGCAGCCGGCGGAGCCCGTGTGCGCGCCGCAGCGCAGCGCAGCGGCCGGGGGGAGCCGGCGCCCTCCCTTCTCCGCCCGCCGCCACGGCCCCTCCACTCCTCCCCTTTTGGGGACCGCAGCGGGTCAACCCCTTTCAGCAAGACCCCGGGACCTGGTGTATGAAGGGCGCGATGATCTCACCTTGTTTGGGGTGGGTCGGGGGTTAGGGGAGTAAATCTCCCTCTTTTTACTCCCTGGGGTCTTTCCTTGACCCCCCATCTCCTGGGGTATCCCCCCTGCTCGGATCTGCTGTCCTGGGTGTCACCGCCTCTGCTCTCCCGCAGGTGTTCCACGTGTCCATAGCATTTGCGTCACAATGACCTGGCTACAGGTGGGAGCTAAGCGGACGAACGCCCTAGGGTTCTCCCCGTGTGGTGTGTAGTGCGTGGGACTTGCTTCTACATTAGATTTTGGTGGTTTTAGGGGACAGGAGATTTCATGACTTCGGTGTCAAGAAAGTTAGAGGCCAGAACCTGGAAACCAAGTTTTGGCTTAAAGGAAAAAAGGTCGTGTTCAAAAATTACTGTGTATGTATACATATTTTTAAAATATCCATATATCCTACTTATTTTATACTTATTACTTACACTTATGGACTTCTTCTCTTATCCTTTGTCATATGGAAAGAACCAAATTTTTTTTTTTCTGAAATACTTTACAGATCTAAGGAAGAAAAAGTGTTGGAACAGGTGTTTCTTAACATCTGTGCTGAAATGAAACCCAAATGACCATCCGGGTTATGTTATGTATTTTTTAATAAGTTTATTGAACAGTCACTGATGGAAACAATTTAGGAGGATGGAATAAAATATAGGTATTGGGAAATGATGCAAACAAATTCGAAATCCACAGCTAATATGAGGTGCTGCTCCCTGTGTGCCAGGAATATGTTGTATAGTTTACATTTAATCCTTAGAGCAACCAAATATTGTAGGTAATGTTATTGTCCCATTTTACAGATGAAGATACTTCCCAGAATGCTGTAGAGTATCAATAAGGGTTTTAACCCACTTAATCTCAAAATAGAATGGAGTTGAAAAAGAAAGAGATTATTATTTTTTAACCGAATGAAAGGCTTTTTCTAACATTGTGGGTACTCAATAAATTGATGAATATATTTACCAGTTAATTGAAGCATTGAGAAAGGAATAAGACCTCCAGGAAGGTCTTTTTTTTCTTTTTTCAATTCTATAATGTTCTTTTTCGTACGAATACTGATTTGCCAGTCATATGAAAATGTATTAGAAACTCTATATATCAAAAGTTAGCTCTGAGGCAGGTATTTACATTTGTTATGAGAGAGTCAGTCCAATAGCAGATTGCTTGAACATGCAACATGTCCTTAAAATGCAGATAATTGGAGCACAGACATTGGGGGAAGCGAGAAAGGCTGCTGATTTATAAAATTACTTAGGGTTTTTTTTTTAAAAAAAAATATATTTTTTAGTTGTAGTTGGACACAATACCTTTATTTTACTTATTTTTATGTGACACTGAGGCTTGAACTCTGTGACCTGCACATGCTAGGTGAGCACTCTAACACTGAGCTACTCCAGCCCCTATTTTAATTTTTTTCCCCTTCTGAAGATCAGGGTAGAATTCTTGGCTATGAGTCCAACAACCTGTCACAGATACTAAAAATGGCTTCAAAGGTAAGATAAAAGTGAACAAATATGCAATACAAGCACTATCTAGTCAACATGACACGAAATTTCCCTGAGTTCTCAGAGAATTTAAGAGAAAACGCCAAGTGACTTTTCATCAGTCTTAATCTTGTGCTAATACTTAGGAAAATATTGAGGAAGAAATAATAAAGTTTTGCTATTTTACTTCATCACAGTGAGTGCTTGTCTGTCCCTTAAAAAAATTCACTCCATCTACAACACTTGGTTTTTGGATATCAAATTGTTTCCATCTTACAGAGAACCCACAGGTTGCTAGTGAGAATTTAAACTAATTTCTAAGAAGAATGGTCATTGAATAACACAAGCTGATATTAGGAAAGAAATAAAGTACAGTTTCCAGAGTGCAACAGGATGAGAAAGAAAGTTTCCCAATGGCGGGGGTTGGGAGGTAATCCTTACATGTTAGACTCAATAAATTTTCTTATGAGTGTCCCAATCCAAGATGTGCTAATAAGACTGCATGACTTAGGAATAGTAGTGGGCTACAATTAACAGACCCAGGATAGCAGTGGATTAAATGAGACAGAAATTTATTTTCTCTCACTTAAAAGAAATTGGAGGGTGGGCAGCCTAGCGCTGGTATGATCCCCACAATGGTGTCAGAGTGTTACCCTCCTTTCTCTCGTTCTAGTCCACCACCCTTAGCAAAGCAGTACTGTTTCAAGGTAAATCCAGGTGAAGATGTGGAGAAATCAGGACCCTCACACACTTCTGGTGAGAATGAAAATGGTTCATACACTTCAGAAAACAGTTTGGCCCTTTCTCAAACCATTCAACATAGAATTGCCATGTGACCCAGCAGTTCTACTCCTAGATCTATACTCAAGAGAAATAAAAACCCAGGTCCATGTGATCATCTACAGCAGCAGCATTCAAAAATAGAAGGTTGAGACAATCCAATTGACCATCAGTGGGCAAATGAATAAACAAAATGCAATATGATCATATGATAGAATGTTATTTGGCCACGAAAAGGAACAAAGTATTGATATATGCTGCAACTTTTATGAACCCTGAAAACTTTGTTGAGTGAAAGAAGTCATTCACAAAAGGCCATGTATTCTATTATTTCATTCATATTAAAGTCCAGAATAGGGAAATCTATAGAAACAGAAAGCACATTGGTGACCTTTTAGGGCTAGAATATTGGAGGGTATGGAATGAGAGCTGAAGGGTGTGGAGTTTCTTTTAGAGATAATGAACTGTTCTGAAATTAATTGCTGTGATGCATTCACATATGTGCAAACATTCTAAAAACCACTGAATTGTGCCTTTTACAATTAATTTTGAATTGTACAGTATATGAATCTTACCTCAGTAAAGATATTGAAAAATAAGTTTAAATTTTTGTTTTCATAAATTGTTTTATTTAAACTCCACATACACAAAGTACATGCAATATCTTTCCCAGGAACAGATATAGGGTAAGAAACATACACATACAGAGCAAAATGTGAATTATTCACAGATCTAAGAATGTTGTATAAATTCTATTTACACTAAGAAGCTAAATATGAATAAACTGGACAAAAAGAAAAGGGACCACTGTTTATGGAAGAAAGAACTATCCCATGTTCATGCACTGGATACCTCTTGATGGTATAAAGAACTTCCTGTTACACAAATATTTTGCAAGTATCATCTAGTCTTATACCATCTCAGTCTTCATAACTATTCCTGTTTTAATGAAGGAAGAAGCACCAAGCCTTTTAGAAATTAGACTTAATAACAAGGGAGTGAAATGATACTTTGTTGTGAGAAACTAGTACTGATGGAAGATACTCTTGGAGGTAAAACAAACACAGCTAATTCCCCACTCTAACCCCAAATCCACACCTACAATAAAAACCAAAAAGGAAAGAAATTTTTAAGAAAAGCAAGATAAAAGTGAAAAAAAGTTTTTGGCATCAAAGCTCCAAATTTCTACCTTAATTTTTAAAAAGAACATTAATTTAGGAGACTTTTTCAAATCAATGTGCGTTATTTTACATGAACAATTTAGTCATAAAAACAGTTCACATAGAAAATTAGTTTCTCAGGAGAGATGTTTCATGGTCTTAAGAAATAATGCTGAATAATGCTTAGGCCCCTTAATGTTTGCCAATTATTTTCCCTCTTCACCCTCTTAGATAATCTAAAATAGATTAGCAGTGTACTTCATTCTATGTGACTAGAACAGCGTCATGTTACTGTTATGTGGGAATATGGATCTGTAGGCCATTTTGATTACTGAATCAACAATTTAGCTCTTTAATATATGCATTTCATAAGTCTATATAATCTTACCTCTGTTATTAATGTATAATCCAATCTCTTTTAGCGGGATTGTTGGTAATCTATTGTTAATGTTTTAAATGTTCCTTACACTCTCAGCCACCATAAGCAAGCAAGGCAGAATGTTCTCCTTGTCACTCACTAGCACATAAGGCAATGCTCTGCCATTTGAAGTGTGAAATCCCTTTATATCCTGACTCATCTTTGTCAGCATCATATGTACTCATTCTGCCTGGCTGTTATTGTTTAGATGGGAGGTGTCTCCCCAAAGCCCATGTGTGAGACAATGCTAGAAAGTTTAGAGGTGAAATGATTGGGTTATGACAGCCTCAACCTGATAAGTAAATTAATCCCTTGATAGGGAATAACTGAGTGGTACCTGAAGGCAGTAGGGTGTGGCTGGAGTATGTGGGTCATGGGGGGCGTGCCTTTGGGGTATATTTTTGTATCCAGTGAGTTGAGTCTCTCCCTCTTTGTTTCCTAATTGTCATGTCTTTCACCACACTCTTCTTCCATAATGTTCTGCCTTAACTCAGGCCCCAAAGAATGGAGTCGGCTGTCTGTTGACTAAGACCTCTGAAACCATGAGCCTCAAATAAACTTTTTCTCCTCTGAAATTGTTCTTGTCAGGTCTTTTGGTCACAGCAGCAAAAAAGCTGATGAAAACACTGGCTCATAATAGGAGATGTTAAGATTGAGCTTAAATTACTGTTATTATCAATGTGTTTAGTAAGAGAAGAGCTATGCATATGACTCTCTCCAAAGCTCAGATCATTAATGAGAAAAAACAAATCACTTTTCATTCAGAGTTTCTGAGAGACTAAAAGTAGATAATCTCATAATAATCAATTTTGGAAAACTGATGTTTCAAAATTATTACTAAAATTATTGTCTGATTTCTATTGGTGTTTGAAATTTAAAAAAATTAATCTTATATATAAAAGGATGCTGTTGGAACTGAATATACTCAAAAACATGGATTAAGCATCTTGGCCAAATTTGTTTTAGTTCTTGTGATCATTTGCGCTCTCCATGTAGCAAAACAAGCTTTTTTTTATACTCTCTATTGAACTAGTTATATCTTTCAGAAAATTTGTATATATGAAAATAGAAGAAATATTTAATTAGTAGCATTAACTTTTGTTAATTAAAATTAACTTCCTTTCCCTTCAAAATTAGGGCTGCAATGAAGAGAGGAGGCCTATTCCCACAGAGAGAAAGGTAATTATTTTTATTGCCACACTAGCTTGGGTTTCTGCATAAATAATGTAGTTTTCCTCTCTTCCATCCCTAGTATCATGCAATGGAATTTCTCTAAGGAAAATGCTGGTGGTGGCATCAAAATGGGGCATCTTGCTCACTGCAGGTGGGGAATTTTGCCTGTCATGCACTGGGGGTGTAACTCAGCCTCTGACTAGGAACTGTGCCAGGGTTGAACAAACCTCAGCCCAGAGTTCACAGCTATACCCTGGTCTTGGTAGACATATGGCTGATAATCTCACAAAGTCACAGTGTCGAGTAAAGAACAGGACTTACTAAAAGCTTAGGATGGTATTCTCTAGGTCTTTGGGATCTTTCTTTCCCTCTTCACAGGGACAGTTAAGAAGAGTCACTAAGATCTCAGGTACAGATGGTAAACGTAGTGCAGGTGAAGCCTCACCTACACATTTAGTCAAATCATGGACTAAGGGGCTGAATTAAGACTGCAGTCCCTATTTCCTAATTCTTAACTACAGTGTGTTTCCTCTTCTTGTTTTAACTCTTTTGCAAACTTGCTTTGGTAAAGACTGTTAAAGCATTTCCTCAATAGTTATCCTCTCCTTTATCTAGAGCAGTAAAAGTTTAAGCTGAGCACATTGTATCCCAGTTTAAGACTACCTATCTTAGTTTCCCTTGCTGTAAGCCTTGTCAATGTGACCTGGTTCTAGTCAATAGGACGTGACTGGAAGACATGCATGTGACTTTTGGGTTATGCCCTTTAAAGGAACACAGCCAAACCATTGCCTCTTCCCTTTCCCACTGGGTCAATCACCTTTGGCTATGCAAGTGGGAGTAATCCACTGGGAATGTCTGGATTCTTGATCTCCTGAACTGCCATTCTGTTCAGATTGTTTTATCAGAAGAAAATTGGTTTGGTTTTCAAATGTGTCCCAAACATCACCTGTTAAAGACTTGGCTACCAGCCTGTGGTGCTATTGGCAGGTGGTGGAAACTTTAGGGGTTGTGCCTAGTAGAAAGAAGTTAGGTCATCGGGACATGGTTTTGGAGGGTGTGTTAGTCATATTTTCATTACTGTGACCAAAATATCCAACAAGAACAACTTAGAGGAGGAAAAGTTTATTTTGGTTCACAATTTCAGAGGTTTAATTCATGGTAGGGCAACTCCATTGCTCTGGGCCCAAGGTGGGGGCAGAACATCATGGCAGGAAGGTGTCATGTCACCCCATGGCAACCAGGAAGGAGAGAGAGAGAGAGGGAGAGAAAGAAAGAGAGAAGTGGCAAAGGAGCCACAGAGAAGATGCACTCTTCCAGGGTATTCCCCCAGTGACTTACCTTCTCCAGTCACTCCCTACCTGCCTGTAGTTATCACCTAGTCAGTCCATTCAATCAAGGTGGACTGATTAGGTTACTGCTCTCATAATCTAATCATTTTATTTGGAATATTCTGCATTAACACAGGAATTTTGGAGGGGCACATCAAGTATAAGCCACAACAGAGGGGATATTGGGTCCCTGGGCTCTTCCTTTCCCTCTTTCTTTGCTTCTCAACTGCCATGAGGCAAGCAGCTTTGCTTCACCATGTGCTCCCTGCTATGTTGTTCTGCCTTGCAACAGGCCCCCAAACCACGGAGCCAACTAACCATGAACTGAAACCTCTATTATAAGCCAAAATAAGTCTTTCCTCTTAACAAAATTTTTATCCTAGACATTTGGTGTCATAGTCACGGAAAACTGATGAACACACACACACACACAAAACATAGCTTTTTTAATTGTTTAAGCCACTATATTTTTGAATATCACTGTATAGCCTTTATCCTAATAAACCCTCATGTGTGTGGACTAACAAATACTCAATGAATTCTTTGGGGTAAGCTCTGCAAACCTATGGAGTTCTCTCTATGGATGATTCTCTCCTGTCTTGTATCTGGCCTTGCAATCTCAGTCCATCATGGCAACCCCACACTCCCATTTCACCTCTGCAACTCAGGGAGGTTGCCTGTCTTTATTTTCAACATGATCTGGAAATTTTCTCCAGGTGGTAAGTTAAGTGAATCACAGCATCTACCTTATCTATCTCTGAGGGATCCCTGCTCTTTACCTGGTGACCAATATTTTTAAAGACATTTTGTCTACTTTAGTTATTTCAGGTGAGAGCATAAATCTGGTCCTGTTATTCCATTTAGATTTAGGATTTGTAATCCATTTTGAAGAAGTCTTTCCATTAGTGAATTCACATTATATATTTTTTGTTCAACATATATTATATGCATTACCTCTATTTTGTGGGGGAGGTTCTAGAAATTCCATAAACACCCCAACTAAAAAGTGGGCAAAGACATTGGGTGGGGTGGCATGTATCTGTAATCCCAGCTACTGGAGAGGCTGAGGCAGGAGGATTACAAGTCCTGGCAAGCACTGGCAAGTTTCAGACCAGCCTTAGCAGCTTAGTGAGACCTTTTCTCAAAAAGTAAAAAAGGGCTAGCGATGTGCTAAGTGATTAAGTGCTCCTGGGTTTAATCCTTGGCACCAATAAACACAGTAATTAACCAAATAAGATAAAAAGGGCTGAGGGTGTAGCTTAGTGGCAAAACACTCCTGAGTTCCATTCCTAGACCTGGGGCAGGGTGGGGGCGGGGAAGAAAAATAAAAAGCAAAGGCTAGGAACAGGCAATTAATAAAAGGAATTGAAGTTGCAAATATATATTCAAAAGACCATTATTCAACTAAAAAAGTTGAAATGAAAGCATTTTGAAGAACCTATCATATGAACAAATATGAAAAAGAATGCTTGGGATGATGAGGATTGGGAAACAGGCACGGTCATATTCTCATAAACTGAGGATAAAGACAAAAAAATGTATACATCTTTATGGAAGGCAACCTGGCAAATTTACAAAATGTTAATTTTGCATTTTTCTTCCTGTCTTACTAGGGATTGAACCTGGGGTCTCACATATATTAGGCAAGTGTGCTACCATGCTCAGCTTGGATACCTTTTTATTCACTATTTCTACTTAGATATTTTTTTTCCTGCAGAAATAACATATAAGTGTACAATGGTGAATATATAAAGATGAGCATCACAACACTGTTCCAAAAATCAAAACTTTGAAAATGGTACATTGTTCATCTAAAGGAAGGGTTAGTTAACTAAATTTGGTACATTTACATGTTAGATCACTGGCAGCTGCTAGAAAGAGCAAGGTCAAGATGTTTACTTTGTTTAAAAGTGAAAATAGCAGCTTTTACCACACCATGTCAAATATGATTTAATTTATGTAAATATTTTATATATAACATTAAAATCTTATAATGCTATTCATTAAAATGTTAACTGATACTATCTCTGGGGAGTGCTCTCTTTGGGGCTGAGGATAGACGTGAAGGGAAGTTGTATTTTCACTTAGTCTTGGTAATGTTTGGCGTTTTTACAGTGTACGGAGAACTTTATAACTAGCAAAAATAGAAATTTAAATATCAACACCAGAACAAAGCAGATGAGATCCTCACATTTTAAAATGTTGGGAAATACTGGTTTATATAATCTACAAAATCCCTTAATGTGTAATAGCTGATGCTTCTAGGGACTGGACTAATTTTAAGATTACTGACAAAAGTTGTAGAAGTTCCTGACTTTCTGTCTCCCGGCTGCTGCTGCCAAGACAAAAGTGAATTGTTTAGGTACACCTGGGACACTCCCCAAGGGGGACACCCTCACACTGGCTCAAGCTCTTATTTTCCTCCCACTTTGAGAGACTTTACTCCTGGGGGGCACTCTTGAGCTGGTAAGGGGGACCTTCAGAAAAGCACTATGGTTTAGAAAGGCTGGGAATGGTCTGGGATTCTCATCACCTCTTGGGGGTTTCATATTGTCCAGAACTGGGTGGAGAGAATCACGAATTGACTTTTCATATATAGCTAGAGTTTTTATTTCCAGAATTCAAGATATCACTTCATGGATGACTTACCATTCATTCAATAAGCACATATTATCTCAAACTAGATGACTAAACAATATTTTTCCCCAAAGTTCTTTTTCCTTGTTATCTTGATAAGCTTAAAAACCTCAAAATTATTTTGAATCCCTTCCTCATAGTTTCCTTCATATGCTCAATTGCTTGTTAAATTCTGGTTCATTACAAGTTTATGAATCCCTACAAGAAATTACAGCTTCTTTCATAATGTCTCTCAGCTATTCTGTTAGTTTTTCTCAGTGTTATTTCCACTGCCTTTCTAATCCTGAATTTTAAAACTCCTTTCCTTCTAGAACTGTGTATTTTAATCAATGCTAAGTTGGTTTCAATTATCAGAAAATATGTGTTTTAAGTTCTTTTTGCACCTTCTTATGCTAAAAATTGAGTGAGTGGTGTGTGTATGTTTGTGTATGTGTGTGTGTGTGTGTGTGTGTTTATATGTGTGTCAGCGTGTCATGGTAATAGAAGAAAGAGCCCATGACTTGGAGTTACTCTTTTTTTAAATTTTTTTTTTGGGTTGTAGATGGACACAATATCTTTATTTTATTTATTTGTTTTTATATGGTGCTGAGGATTGAACCCAGTGCCTCACACATGCTAGGCAAGTGCTCTACCACTGAGCTACAATCCCAGCCCTGGAGTTACTCTTTAAGTAGGAAGTTAATTGTATACTATTTTGATTGGCTTCAATCTGAACTAAAAATTTTTCCAAGGCTTGCATGGAAATCAATTGCCTTCTAGAGAAATTCAAAACATTTATCAATCCTAATTGCTTTGCTCACATTCCACACTGATTTCTGCTTGTCTTCTCCTGTTCACCATCCCCAACTTTTATCCTCCTTTCCCTTGATTCATTCACACTAGAATGACCATTGTCTCCAACTGTCAAGGCCCAACTCCAATTGAAGTGCCTTTCAACTCCTAGTGTGGAGGATTGCAAGTTCAATCCAGAAACTCCTTATGTTCCTTTTACCACCGCCACCCATGCTACTACTTTTTTTTTTTCTGATTCTCCCAGATAATTGAGCTTTTGGGAAAGCTTGACAAAGCTATATTTAATGCAAACATTCTCAGGAAAACAAGGACTATAGGACTTATAGCCCAGAACCAGCTCAAACACTTAGAATTTTTCCAGAAGAGATTGTGTAAGCACTCCTGTCTGTTAGGACAAGAACTCTTATTCATCTTGTGTGTCCTCTAACATGTCTACCATAGTGTCTTGGATGCACCATCTTAGATGTTTAATGAAAGTTTGTTGAATTAATAAAGGAGTGAATTTTGCATACACGTAGTTCCTTTGAAGATGGAGTATCCAGTTAATCCCTTTGGTATTATTGTTTTGGCAGTCTCTATTAATTCTTCACTTTTTTTCATGCCAAACTTTTGTACTCAGTGACACAATATAATATTAATGTGGTCTAATATTCTTCTTCTTTTCTTGTTTTCTTTTCCAGTACTATGAATTAAACCAGGGTCTTCATACATACTAGACAAGTTCTTTGCCACTGAGGCACATCCCTGGCCCTCTGATATTCTTTTTTTTTTTTTTTTTTTTTTTTTTTAAATATTTATTTATTTATTTATTTTAGTTCTCGGCAGACACAACATCTTTGTTTGTATGTGGTGCTGAGGATCGAACCCGGGCCGCACGCATGCCAGGCGAGTGTGCTACCGCTTGAGCCACATCCCCAGCCCCCTCTGATATTCTTTATGATAGTTTTTCTAAACTTATTTTAGCTTAGGAAATCAGGTAAACATTTGTTAAATGTGTACATTAGTCAGGTCTTATCCAAACCAGAAAGTTTTCTGGAGTGTTCTGAGACTTTTTTTTTTTTCTAACAACCAATTCAGATAGTTCTTATGGCCAAAAAATTTTGAAAATTTTTGGTGGTGCATGTCTATAATCCCAGTCACTCAGGAGACGACTGAGGGAGGAGGATTGCAAGTTCAATACCAGAGTCAGCAATTCAAGGAAATCCCAAGCTACTTGGTGAGAACTTGTCTGAAAATAAAAAATAAAAAGTACTGAGGATGTAGATTAGTAGTAGCACCCCTGGGTTCAATTCCTGGTACCAAAAAAAAAAAAAAAAGAAAGAAAAAGAAAACCCTGATCTATTGTAAAACTCAAAGGCATTAATTGAGTATAATTATCATCTTGAACTTTATGCCGAATATAATTTTGAGAGCATTAACTTGGTATCAAAATAACTGAACTCCAGTTGCATTTATTACCATCTGGGTTATTTGGGGCTAATCTGGTATTCCTTGAAATTGCCTGCATATTGGAATCACATTTAAAAATTCCAAAATTCATGCTACTTTAAGACCAATAAAATCTCAATCTCTAGGGCTTTGAATATCAGTATTTTTTGGAACTCTGCAGGTGATTTTTATAGGAGTATAAGTTTGGGAAATACTAGGCTATTTTGATCCACTCTGAGCCCTATTTCTTGATATATTGAATGTAAATAACTCTCATTCAAAAATGTTACTAAGAGTCTATCCAACTAATGCACATGGATATACTGTACTTATAAATTATAAATCTCTATATAAACCTAATGCATTATATTTTCAGCTTCAAAATAGTTTAAAGTTTTAGCTTTGGGAAGAGAGAGAATACAAAAGGAGGGCTAACAGGACCTAAGTGCAAAATTCTGTAAGGGACACTGTCCAGACTCCCATCTTTTTGTGCAAATAGTGGTAAGCATGTTATGATTCATGTCAGATCTGTTTCTGTGATATTGAGGAGATTTACCACGCATTGGTTGCAAATTTGCAACATCTTTTCTTGCCAGTTCCAGCATAGAGCATGGGACAAAGTGGATGCAGTAAATATTTGTTGGTTTGCATTGAAGAAGTCATCTTCTTCCTCCTTATCCTGCACTTCTCCCTCTGTTTTCCTTTTGTTTCTCTACCTGACCTCCTCCTATCTCTTATCTTTTCTCTCTGACATGTTGGTTTGCAGTCCCCACCCTTAAACACCCATCTAGCCTGGGTGCAGGAGCACATGCCTTTCCCAGCCACTCAGGAGACTGAGGCAGGAGGATTGCAAGTTTGAGGCCATCCTCAGCAACTTAGTGAGGACCCTAGCAACTTAGCCAGACCCTGTCTCAAAAAATAATAATAAAAAAGGAAGGGGGATGTAGCTCAGTGATAAAGTGCCAATCCCCATTTCATCTTTAAGTTTCAGTAATAGAAAATTTGATAATTCACTTAGGTTAACTATTTTTTTTCATATTTAGTCTTTAGTTTCATGATTACGCTTTAATTTTCAGTAGTTTGCTTTTATTTATTAGCATTTTAATACAGCCCAAGGCTTCATGGGTCTTTGATTTCAGATAAACTGTTCTTTCTGTAAAATATGCAGTAAATGATTTTGTACTAAAATATGTAGGATTGGCAGGGGCATATCATCAAGATGGATCTGGATTTTCATATTTGATATTTTGTGTACTAAAGAAACTTGCAAATTACTAATAAATCATGTTAAATCAGTAATGAGTTTTAGCCTCAGCATTACTGAAACTTATAGAATATTAAGATTAGACTTTAAAATGAAGTTAGATTATGATAAAGCTGAGGAATTGATTAATTTTTCTAATCTTTACTTAAATGTGGAATTATACATACAATTCTTTCTACTTCTCCCCTATAAACAAATAGGCAAAGTTAGAGTGTTTATTGTGATTTGTAAAGTACCAACTGCAAAGGGCTAGATTAGTGCTATTTAAATAAGAACTTTAATCTTATCTGCACTATCTCTACCTAGTTCTGGCACGAGGACTATCACATAATTATGGCAATTTCTAGTACCTTCCTTGTCCATCCCCTAGCCCAGAGCTAGGGCAATCTTTCTAAAGTACAAATGTAATTATTTCTCTCTTGCTTAATCTCTTCTAGAGGTTCCCTGTGAGGTGCTTATCTTTTGCTCTGGCCACCAGAACTACTTCTTTATTCATGGAAGTGAAATGACATGGGATCTCACCATGTTGCCCAGCTTGCTCTCTAACTCCTGGGCTCAAGCAATGCTCCTGCCTCAGCCTCACAAACACATGGGACTACAAGCCACACTCTTGCACCCAGCATGATTCTTAATTTAATATAAGAGAGGCATGTGCAAATCCTTCCTGGGGAGAAGTGAAAGAGAAGAAGCTCAGAAGCTACCAGTTGCGACATTTTTCACCAGGTGCAGGAATCTGTTAGCAGTAAGGATGAGCAAAGCCAGGCCATGGGGAGAGGCAGAGAGGAGAAGTAGAGTGCATCCTGCAGGTGGTATTCAATCTCTGGTTCAGGTTGTCCCTAAAGTTTTTTGGTAGTCCTGTCCTTCCAGAAGTTGATGGTTTTACTCTTTCTTGGATCACATGGAATACCCCAGAACACTCCTATAAAGGTTGCTTTTCGTGTAGGTTAGGTAGACATAAGTTTCTATATCGTACATAAAAGCATGTTGGGCTGGAGGCATAGCTTAATGGTAGGACATTTGTCGAACATGCTCAAAGCCCTAAGTGCGATCCCAGCACCATAAATAAGTAAACAAATAAATATATGTTGATTAGAATACCTTTAAAATCCCTTCACGATTTGGATCTGGCTTATCAATTCAAAATGTTTAGCTGTAAGAAACAGATGCATGACAGACTTAAATAATAAAGGTATTCTCTCTTCTCCTACCATCAGAAATATATAGACAAGACATTTCCAGGTTAAATTAAGTTGTGGCAACTTGGTCAGTGCTTTGCAATTTGGGGGTCTTTTCCTTCATCCCAGGATGGCTTGTAGCAGCTCCGGTTTCTAAGACCTCTGAGCATTTCAGACAGGGAAGAAGGGAGCAGTTTTCTCTGTGAGGAAGCTTCAGGGGATTTCTCCTTAGATCTCATTGGTCAGAACAGGGTCACACGCACAACCCTATCTATATCCGTAATTGTGAAGTATCAATACTTAGATTTTACCTACTTGTCCATAAATCAGGAGATCCCTGCCAATTATCTGAGGCTCTGTGAGTAGAGAGAGGGAAGAGGAGCTGCAGTGTGGGTGAGGAACTATGTCTGCCCCACTCAGGTATTTCCATTAGTACTGTTGCCGTCCTCCTACCCTGCAAACCACTACCATCACCCCAACTGTAAAAGCCAGCCTTACTGAACTGCCTTCAGTACTCCCAAATGCTATGCTTTCTGTGGTTTCTGGGTCCCTGCACATAACTTTTGTTCTGCCCTGAACATACACTCTTTCTTTCATTTACTAGCATCTTCATGTGGGTGACCCCTACTTCTCAATTTAGGTCTCAGCTTAGATATCACTTTCATTAGAAGGCCTTCCCTGACTCCCAATACCACAGCACCCTCTGTTTAATCCTGTCTTACAACTTATCAAACTATATTGCTATTTTCCATTTACTTATTCATGTCATCCACTGGCCTATAAACCCTTCTATGGCTTATTGACTGGGCCTCATTTCTCTGTTACCTCACATAGAGCCTGCACATGGTAGATGATCAATAAATACTTGAAGAAATAAGTGAAGTGAAGCACTTCTTTGGTGCATTCAGAATCAGCTTGTTTTAGACCTACTTAAATCATGGCTCATAGGAAAGTGGGGGTTCATTTACTTCTGATTTTTGTAAAGAGTATGAACAAAAAATTGACATAATAAAAATTTCTGAGCTCTGTGCTGTGGCGCATGCCTATAATCCCAGTGGCTGGGGATGCTGAGGCAGGAAGATCATGAGTTCAAAGCCAGCCTCAGAAAAACTGAGGTGCTAAGCAACTCTGTCTCTAAATAAAATACAAAATAGTGCTGGGGATGTAGCTCAGTAGTTGAGTGCCCCTCAGTTCAATCCAAGATACCTCCCACAAAAAAAATTTCTGACAAATACATTTTATAATCTTTGCTATGATGGCTTTGAATGGAAGAAAATAGAAAGGGATTTCACTTTTGGGCAGGGCAATATTTATTCTGCTTGTTTCACACCAGAGCTAAAGATCCTGGAAGTTTTTTGAATGGTTCTTAGTTTTCCAGATGGGCAGATTTCTGCATATGGATTAATAATATATAAACATATAATATATATATATATATATATATATATATATATATATATATTTAGGTGATTAACTTACTGGAATTTAAGATGCTGTTTTACTCTGCAACTTGTTGCCACCATTTTGTTAGTGATAAGCAATAATGTGACATGACAAGAGCCTTTCGATCCTTTTTATGAGAAGGTGAATTTGAAATAAGGATTGAGGAAATGAAAGAAATTAAATGGGAGAAAAAAATTACCAAATTTGATTAATATAATATAGCAGCATTTTGAAATTTCAGCACTTGAAGTTAGACATTGAGTTTATGATTTATATGCAGCAAAAAATTATTTGTTTCCATAATTTTAAAGAGAATTTACTAGGCATACTATGTGGAGGATTCACTGGATTTTAGTGGTATTGCATTTTGGGGTGCCACATTCTGAACTTTGGGTGGTCTCTCTCCACAAAAAAAAAATGCTCATTTTGAGAAGAGCCTAAAGCAAGAGGGGACTCTCTAGCTGGCCAAAGGACGAACAGCTCTGCCTCTTGACCTTGGTGGGCTAGTGAATCCTTTACTGCTGGAAGTCTGTGGCAAATTCCAAAGCTATAGAGAGCTTCATATGAGCTCCAAAAAGGCCATTACAGAGAAGAATTTTTGTTTTTGAGAAAACACAAAGGCCCCTGTAGAAAATGTTCCTTTATTTTTGAAACATGATTCCTGGCTTTTTCCTAAGGTCTGGCAGAGACTGAATCATCCAACTATCTGGCAGGAGGTGATTACAGTTCTTTGATGCCTGGCATGAAATGTGTGTTATCCTATATTCTTAGCCATAAAGTCAGGCATTCCCAGCAGTGATTCATATCAAATAAATTGATAAAGAAGAGAAATCTATGAGGCTGAACCTGTGAGAAGCCAGAAACACAAGGAAATTATATGACCAGGCAGTTGTACTCATTCTGCATTACTTTTCTTTCTCTTTTTTGGGGGGTGTGTGTGGGGGGTGGTGGAGGGGTACCAAGGATTAAACTCAAGTGCACTCAACCACTGAGCCACATCCTCAGCTCTATTTTGTATTTTATTTAGAGTCAGGGTCTCATTGAGTTGCTTAGCACCTCGCTTTTGCTGAGACTGGCTTTGAACTTGCGATCCTCCTGCCTCAACCTCCTCAGATGGTGGGATTACAGGCGTGAACCACCATGCCCGTTCTCTACATTACTTTGCCTTTCCATGCTAAATGGAGTTTCCTATGACCAGTGGATCAGGCAGATAGTGACTTGAACCTGGTGTAGAATTGGATTTGTGCAATAAGCTGAGATCAGTCAGGATGCTGTTCTTCATGGTGGCCCTGAAATATAACTGAAAAGGAAAATATTCACAATAGTTAATTTTGAGTATAAATTTCACTGTCCACTTGACATGCAAGGAAAGATTTTTTGTTTACTTTATCTGAATTTAAGAATGTATGCCAATTATTGAGCTAATTATTTGCTCAAATCAGATATTAAAATATTTAATGAGCAAGAAAATTGGAATCTAGCACTAAAACTGGGCTGTTGCTGTGCCAGGTGATAATCCTTTGGTTGCTGAATTATAGGGAAGTCAGAGATGTCTCTGTGGTGTGACCAAAGTTATGTGGGCAATGTGGAAAGACTGGGGTGGGAGCTTGGGACACTGATAATATTTTCAAGATAGTTAGGTCTAAATGAGTTCATACTGGGTAACTTTCAGTACAGATCTGAACATATGGTCACAGACTTGGAAAGCTCAGAATTGAAGAATTGATAACAAGGAAGTTTTAGGGAAGGCTGGAGAGAACACTGAGAATGATCCCAAAGTGTGACAACATCTGAGTGTACATAAATGCTAAGAGGCCATTACTGCAAAAAAAAGGTTCTCAGTAATCAGGAGAACAATAAGAGTCTTTCTGTGGGCATCTGTCATTTTCTTTCCTCAGCCAGGATATTGATTCACAAGCAGAACAACTGTGATGCCCAGACTGGAAGTAATGTTTGGACTCAACAGAATTCTTTCACCAAGACTCTTCTATATACTGTTAATAGCAGTGACTAGTACTTACTGTACTTCTAGGGCACATGACCTACTGCTTTATGGCAAGTAGGTTTTTCCTTTTTCTTGGAGTTGAGAAGAACACCTCATCACTGAGGGGCAGCAACTTGTCATCATTGGAATAGACTTTGTGGATTTGGATTTGCTTTCTCTGCTTTGGCACTTCTAAATTATCAACATGGCTGCTGACCAATGAACTTACTGCATGATATAATAGTTTATCATCTCAGTACATAATATATAATACATAATCCACCTCCTTGATGAGGCTAAGATTTATTGAATGACTTATTGAAAACTTAGCCCAGCTCCATCTTGGAAATAACAGCTGTGATAATGGGGGCTATGCTGTAGGATGTAGACATGAACAGGATTGTGTTCAGAGTCAGAACACAACCTAAGAATCTAGACACAAAGCCTCCTTCCTCTTATAATCATACCTGTTCTATCACTCTTAGATTTTCTTTTTTTTTTTCCTTTTTTTTTTTGCTTTAACTCTTAAATTCAACTCTTTATCCTAGATTTCAGTACCCAGTGGAAGAATTCTTCATCTAAGAGTTTAAATGAAAGTAGGTTTTTAAAATTGAGGTGCTAAGGCTGCCACCTGGGCATTTTGGATTCTATTTGCAATCAAGGCAAAGATCCTTGGCATGCTGAGGTGTTGGCTGAAAGCCAAAGGAACTTGGAACAAGCCAAGAAAGAATATATTTTATATGTCAGCAGCAGTCTTTTCAGTTCTTGAAGAATGGAGGGCTGTGGCCTGAACCAGTATTTCCTTATTTGCTGCTAAGTATACCACTTATCTCATATTTCCTTTTAAAATGAGAATTGTACTAAAAATTTCTGCCTTCTTTGTTCCAGGGCTGTATAGTGCCTTCGAAGGATTCAAACAACTGTGGATTGAAATTGTTTTGAGGCGGGGGCGGGGGGAATGTATCTTTGATGAACATGTACAGACTTTCTCTAAACAATATAGTATAACTACTCTCAGAATTTATGTTGTATTATATATTACCAGTTATTTAGAGAGGACTTAAAGTGTACAAGAAGATGAGGGTATATGCAAATAATGATGCCATTTTTATCAGGAACTGGAGAGCTGTGGTTTTTGGTCATTGAGGGAGGTACTACAACAAATACCCCTGTGCATACTGAGGGACAACTGCATAATGTTACATAGGTAGCTGCTGAATTTGCCACGTGGTCCATAGGCTGTAGACCACTGAGATAGGATTGGAATTTTAACTGAAGAAGAATGACATAAGTCAGAAGTCACAGAACTGAAGGGGCAATATTTTGCCTCTGTGTGCAATGACTACAAATGACTTTGGATGTTTCCCATTACTTCTATGTAACGATTGGTTGGATCATGTGTAATGCATGTGTTTTGGGATATAGGAAAAGACAGCTATGTATGTGTGTAGCATGTCTCTCTGTGTGTGTTCTGTGAAGCAGAAGGTGGACTGTGGCAATGGCTTTGGAGATAGCTAGCTGTATAGAGTGTGATTCTTCTTTCTCAGAGGTTTTTTTTTTTTTTTCCTTTTCTACTGTGTTGGCTTTTTATCACTGTGAACCAGAACAACTTAAGGGAGGAAAAGTTTATTTTGAGGTCAATAGTTTCAGAGTTTCAATTCACCATTCTCTGGGCTCTAGATGGGGCAGAACATCATGGTGGAAGGGTGGAAGGATGTGGTGGAGGATATCTGCTTGATTCATGATAGACAGGAAGGAGAGAGAGGAGTCAGGGATATATATAACCCACTTCCTCCAGTCATGCCTCACCTGCCTAGAGTTCCACCAAGTTATCCATTCAAATTAAAAATTCATCAAACAGATTAATCCACAGATTAGATTCCAGGTCTCATAGTCTAATAATTTCCCTCCTGAATTAACCGAAGAACTTTGAGGGGACACATATCCAAACCATAATATCTACATAGGCCCCAGGAGATCACATTTAGGAATTATAAGACTACCTATGTATGCAGTGGGCCACTCAAAGGTTCTTGTTTTTTACTTTTGTGGGTAGGACCAAGGAAGAGTTAATGGTTTTATAAAAACCGAGAGTTTCAAATGCATTTCATCTTTGACTGCATGATCATATAAATTATCTTCAAAACCAGGACATTTAGGAAAGTGGAGAGGATCGAGACTAACAGTGATTCTGGGATAACATTAAAACCAGCTCTGTCGCAGGTAACCCCTGAAATAAGGTCACCATCAGTCACTGATCTCATCTGAGGAGCACTAATCGAAATGAAGTTTCAGTTATAGCAACTCAGGCTGGCTGTTCACATTTAAACCAATTGTAGTAGAAAAGGATTTGTTAAATGAGAAATTTGGCGTCTCAAGAAAAACATCAATCTTTTTTTTTTTTTTCCCCCATCAGATGGGCCACTGCCTGGTTTGCATGGTGGAGAACTGATGAACCTGCACCCAAGCTAGCACATCCCTCAGCCTTGAGTAATGGGTATTGAACTGGCATTGTCTGCTGTGCGAAGCGAGTAGGATTTACCTTTGGTGGGCAAGGAAGTGCCTTAGTTCTGGGCTTTGGCATTACCCAATGGGATTGGGCTACCCACCTGTTTCTTGTAGCACAATCCCTTGCCTTATTTTGGTGGAATATTCTATCGAATGTCTTTTCCCATAGAGGGGTTGGGTATGCTCTCTCTCTTGCTCTTCTTGCCCTCTTTCCAGCGCTATCCATCGTGGGAGCTGACCTTTGAGACTGCATAGCAGTCTCCGACCCCCGCTATTGAAAAAAAGGTAGTTTCGTGTTTCTGTGGTCTTTTGTAGCCAGCCTGAACCATGTGGAGTGACCCTGGTTCCATTGCCTGCGGGACGTGAGCCATAACTGTCTGTTGTGTCTCTCAAAACTCATGTCACCTGGGTAGGCTTGTTTTGCCAATTGAATTTTGAAATTCTTCAAAAACTTTTACATCAGAAAGTTCTTTCTTTCCTCCTTGGTCTTTCCTTCCCTCCCTGCCTCTCTTCCTTCTTCCCTCACCCATTCATTTTCCAAAAATTCATTGAGTAATCAAAAAAACCTGGGAAAGTCAGAGACTGAGGGAATACAACCATGGACCATCACTCCTCTTAATATCCACACAACTTCCAGAAAACCCAGCTCCTGTAGTCTGTGATTTGCTGCTGATCTGGACAGATGTTTGACTTGACATTATTAAAAATAAAACAGGACCAAAAAGAAACCATGTGTTTCACTTTAAAGCTAGTTTCACAACTTAACCAGAAACACTCTAACCTTGAACATTTTGAAGACTAATTACTTTCAAGTATTTTTGAGCAATAGTAAGATGTTAATAGGAAATTGCATCTCTTTTGTCTGGTCTGATTGTCAAAAAGCTTAGGGACATTCTTGAGTTTTACAGTAAGGTTTAGCTTTGTTCTTTTTTCTTTAATACTGGTTTTGCATGGTAGAGAACCCATGAACTGGGTTCAGGCTGGCTGTTCACATTTAAACCAATTGTAGTATAAAAGGGGTTTGTTAAATGAGAAATTTGGGGTCTCAAAAAAAGAAACGCACCAACTCGGCCAAATCATTGATTTCATATAGCACCAAACAAAGATAGGAAAAATTCTTGGCAGTCATGTTAAAAATATTCCATCCACTGAAAATGGACTCTTTTCAAATCAAGTAAGCATCTGCCAGGAAGAAGGAAGGCATTAACTATTTCAGGCCACCAATAAGAAATAGTACTTCTTGTAAAAATAGATTTAAAAAATTATGTATATGATGACATGGAAGAACGTTTCCTTAGAAGATCTGACCATATGAATTTCATGCCTAAGGGAAAATGATCCCTCTCTACAGTTTTTTTTAAAGTTAAAAGTTCTAGTGAGTTTGGAAGAACTTTGTGCTGTTTACTTTTATTCTCCTTTATCAAAAAAAAAAGGAATTTATTCTCAGGAAGATACTATCATCTGTCTTTGATATTTGTTGATGATGTGTCATACTAGAAATGTTTTAGAATATTTGGAACAACATAAAGCACTTTGATGGAGAGATACATGTATTTTAAACAAGCTATTATTTTTTCCCTTGACCTTTCATCTTTTGTATATGACTTACTATAAACACAATTTAAAAATCCCAAGTTGAAATTCTTTATTTAGATTTAGTTTTTCCTAAGAAACTCAGCAAGAGGGAAATGTCAACTCTAAGCAAACATTTCTTATGCATAAGCCATACCATAGTGTATTTCCTGTAAAATAAAATTCACTTCAACTTCCGTTAACCTACATTTTGCCAGGAAATTCCTTAATGATTCTTTTTTCCTTCTTCGTTTTCACTTGCTTTCTGCAAGTCTATTATGAAACTTGTTCCTTCTGGCTTCCTGCTGTGTTTCTCTGCTATTGCATTACTGGTAATCACTGTGTTGCAATAATTGCTCTTCATAAATTAATTTTATCCTTCTTAATTTTTCCAATGCTCTTGATGTTTTGAATTTGTACAAACATTTTTATTTTTAATTCTGAAAAGACATCCTTACTTTAATGAGATTTATTCTGCTTACAATTTTTAATTAAAAAATTTTCTTCCTCAATACTTTAAATTTGTAGCTATACTTAGATTTTAGTATTTTCTATTAATTTGAATCAATAAGGGAGATGGAAATATTTTTATAGTGCTCTAAATTATTTTCCTTTTCTGTCTTCTGAGCAGGTGATTGGATGTCACTTTATCATCTTCAGTATCCTTTAAATATAAAAACATGTTGTTCTGTTTCCCCCATGTAAAGATATTTTACAGTTCTTTTCATGTAGACTTTATATCTGATATTCTTTTCTCTATCTCTATTCATTCAGTCAGATGATTATGGAGCTTCTGTCATGGGTTAGATATATGTTATGTTTATTTGTTATTGTTTCTTTCTGTTTGCTTATTTTGGGGGTTATTGTTTTAATGTTGCTCACAAAAAGTTTGTTAAAATTCTTTTACTATGATTTGAATCTTATTTCTTGCATTAATTGAACTTCATGTATTTATATATCCAAAAACATGACTGGCACATGAATATAAAAATAGTTACAATAATTCTAAAACTACCCAGTGAGGGCTGGGGATATAGCTCACTGGCAGAGTGCCTGCCTTGCATGCATGAGGTCCTGGGTTTGATCGCCAGCACCACACAAATACACACACACACACACACACACACACAAGCATACAATTTCACTGAAAGCTGAAAAAAAATACCTACAGAAAATTTGGTTAGCTTTGTTGGGAACAATTTTATTTAAAACGACAAAGTAAAGACAAGCAAATGTAAACTGTAAATTAATATCACTTAGTTATGCACCACTTTGGCCAAATCATTGATTTCATATAGCACCAAACAAAGATAGGAAAAATTCTTGACAGTCATGTTAAAATTATTCCATCCACTGAAAATGGACTCTTTTCAAATCAAGTTTTGGTTTTAGATCTTTATAAATTATTCTATGGGAAAAAAATTAAAAGACATTGGAAATAAATTAAAAATGGAAATTTTGCTTAGACGATTTAATTAATCGACATAATTGTAAACCACTGACATAGGCCAGCTCTGTCTGGCAAGATTGGAGAACAGAAGATGCTGTACAGAGCTACTCAATACACCAGGCACTGTGGAGCAGCCCAGAGTGGAATTCTTGACTTTGGCCTCTTCTGCTCTCATTTTGCCCATTTGATTGGACCAAGGCCTGGCCAGTAGTTTATGACTCATATATTTAAAAGCCTCATTTATTGGAATCCCTGCAATGTTAGTATGCATAGGAAAAGAATTTAATATGAACTAATCTCATGAAATATGAATTGAATATCACAGAGAAAAACTATTCAATAAATGTGGGTGTTCGACATAGGTCAAATGGGCTTGAGGAATATTTAGAATATTACAAGTGGGTGTTAGAGAAGAAAGCCTCTCTAACTAAACTGGAAGTCCTCTGGGGTGGAATTGGGGGGGAGGAAGGGGGGGAGAGAGAGAGAAAGAGAGAGAGATATGAGGACAGGAGAGGAGAGGAGAAAAGAAAAAAGAGAGAGAGAGAGAAGGAGTAAAGGAAGCTTGGCTCCTCACAGGCAGCTTTATCTTTGCCCATCCTGGGAATTTAGGATTAGCTTTTTCTCCTCAAGACCTTCTTTTTTTTTTTTTTTTTTTCTGCTTCAAGTGAACTCTATTTCATGAATTCAGAAGATTCTGACTATAACTTTTAGATAGACTTTGATCATGAACTATGACACTTGTGTAAAGGGAGATTCAATTTTTGCCCCTCTAATATGGAAGCCCTACCAACAGAGGAGAGAATTCTAGCAATTCTTTTTTTTTTCCATGAGGGGAGCTTCTGGAGACAGAGCTTTCTCACCTCTAGCCATACTCTTCTGTCCCTGAGGGATAAATAGCTAATAGGATTAGTTAAGAGTCTCATGTTAATTGGGCCACACTTTTACTGCTGGGAGGCTGGCCAGGATCACTATTTGAAAGTACCTTGTTCCTGTTGGGTGTATGTTCTTTTGCTCTCTCTTTCCTGATTTCTTAGTTCATGATCTGATATGGTAAGAAAACCAGAGCTATGTTCCCTGTATGGGCAGCAGCTCAGCCATGTTTGTTTTCCTAGGGCAGATGGCAGCCTGACTTAGGCTGCTGGTAGACAAGCCATCCAGGGTCAAGACAATGTCACATCAAGCAAGGGGACTAATGAGCTCTTCCTTGTGGTCTGTTTCCTTCCTTTACCCTGATACTAAAGAAGGATTTTGTATTAGTTTCTTCTCTCATTGCAGTATTGACAGTCCACTATCTGGAACCAGTATTGAAATAAGGCAATTTAGTGTGGGAGAAACAGGAAACATTGCTTAATATCTCTTAGCCTAAACTATGTTCTCCAATCCAGCTTTTTAAGAACCATATCGAAGAGTATTGGCTACTTGCTACTTACCAAGATTTATCAGGTTGTACTTTGTTTCATATTTGTACCTGTATGTTTACTCTCTGGGTAGGAAATACTAGGGAAAAGGAGAGACAGATGGCAGCTGGCCCTCATCAGTGAGCTTTCACTCCATTATTTCAAAAGTAATTTAAATTAAAATTATACTTAAGAATATTTTAGTCAGTTGTAGGTTGAAACTTCTGTTTCAATAATGTGAAAAGCTGTCATTAACTTGTTTTGGACAATTTTTATAGAATAAAGTCTACTTTATTGGTTTAATTTATATTAATAGAAACACACACACACACACACACACACGAAAAAGATCACAATTAATCCTAAAATTCTGGTATATAGGAACGTCTGAACAAATTTCTGGTTCAGTACAATCTCCATCATTGAACAAATATTTACAAAACGCCTGCTGTGAGCCAGGCAGAATGCTGGGAATACACCACAGTTCACCAGGATCATGAGCACGGATGTTGTCTGACTTTACTCTTGATTTAGGGGTATGGGTTCTAAAGTCACTTGAAACTGAAGTTATATCATTTGTGTTAGTAATCCACACATAAAATAATGTCCCTCTTGAACATTAATATTGGTCTTCTTAGTGTGAGTCATGTAGCTTTGGTTTGGTAGAATTTGAAGTGCTCAAAGTTGTGTCAGTACCTAATGCAAACAACTCACTATTGAGCTAGGTTAAATAGAATGTCCCTCATGTGGATGCCAGTGTGCTATTTAAATATTATGAAATATATTTCTGAAACATCATTTAAACATTTAGTGGTCTATTTCCTAAAACCCAGAGATGTGGCACAATTTAAAAGAAGTACCTGGCTCTGCTTCAGCAACGCCTATGAGTTATAACCTTTCTGCTCCGTGAGATCTCTTTCCTAATCAGCAGTTTCATCTTCCTTATATTTACAGATGTTGTCTAACCTGGGTTCATTCGTCTTGTGGTCACATATGTTCCCGAAACTTAATAGTTGCTCTTTGAAAGTGTACCTTCTTTCTCAGTTTCATTGCCTGGCTTAATCATTGAATCATATCTTCAAAATTTATAGTTGAGGTTTTTTGGTAGTTTTTTCCCCATCCTCTAAAACAGGGGTTTGAAAGTCACTTGCAACTGAGTTTATATCAATTTTGTTACTAATCTAGAATATCCGTCATGTGGATGCCAGTGTGCTATTTAATGGTCTTTCCTAGGAAAAACCATGGTTTCTATCTTTGCATCATGGAGTATACATATTGTAACTACAAAATGCTTTTTCTTACCAAATGGAGTTTAAAAACATTGACATCTGTCCCATTCTAAACAGTCCAATATTTGAGCTTTATTCCTAGGAAACAAAATAAAAAAAAATTATTGTACATAAAGAGGACCTGACATACATATATTTTCTATTCAAGTATATTTTATTATTATTTCATATGAAGAAATCTCTACATGAGGGTTTGTATTCAATAGTTGGTCCTGAGATAGTCGATACTGATTTATTTCCACTGGCATATGTTCAAGTGAACTTCCTTGCAGATGGACCTTCATGTAAGGGCAGAACAAGCAGTAAGCAACTTGACTGTATAGAATTCACTCTCATGGAGGCTTATTTCTAGTTTAGTATATTTGGATTAAATTTGATGCTTACAAAATGCTCAATAAACACTTTTTTGGATGAATACATAAATGAATGAACAAGTAAACTGGAAAGCAGAAAAATAAAATTACTGTGATACCCTACCTCTTATAATAATGTATAGAATTTGACAATTTTTACCCTGGTAAAATACAATAAAGGACACATGTGACAGACCCATAGCTAGCATCATACTGATTAGGGAAAAGCTGGAACAAGACAAGAATACCCACTTCCACCAGTTTTACTGACATGGTACTAGAAGCCCTAGCCAGAGCAATCAGGCAAGAGAAATAAATAAAAAGCAAGCAAACAGGAAAGGAAAAGGTCAAATTATCACTGTTTACAGAAGGAAGACAGGATTTTACTTCTAGAATATCCCAAAGATTCCACCAAAAACTATTAGAACTAATAAATGAACTCAGAAAATTTGCAAGATATAAAGTCAACATAAAAAATCAGTAATATCTGAAAATTATCTGAAAAAGAAATCAAGAAAGCAATCCTTTTTATAATAGCTACCAAAGAGAAGGAATAAATGTAACCAAAGACATGAAAGGATTCTACAATGAAAACTATAAAATATTGATGAAAGTAACTGAAGAGGACATAAAAAATGGAAAAAGACCTTTTGTTCATGAAAAATGAACACTATTAGGAACTCAATACAGTATATAAAATCCCAAATAATTTAAAAATCAATATTGTTAAAATGTACAAATTACATAAAACAATCCAAAGCTTATATGTAATTGCTGTCAAAATGTCAATGACATTCTTCACAGAGTTAGCAAAAATAATCACAAAATTTGTATGAAACACACACACACACAACACCAAAAAAACCCCCACCCCTGAATAGTCAAAGCAATCTTAAGCAAAAAGAACAAAACAGGAGGTATTGCATTACCTGACTTCAAAATATACTATAAAGTATTATAATCAACATAGAATGATGTCGACATAAAAATAGATGCATAAACCAATGGAACAGAAGAGAGAGCCTAGAAGTAAACACACTTATCTACAATCAACTCATCTTCAACAAAAATTTTAAGAACACACATTGGGGAAAGAGCATTCTCTTCTATAAATGATGCTGGGAAAACTGGATATCAACACACAGGAGAATAGAAAAATAGAACTAGACCCCTGTCTCTAGTCATACACAAAAGTCAACTCAAAATGGATTAAGGACTTAAATATAAGACTTGAAACTTTAAAACTGCTAGAATACAACACAGGGGGCCTGTTTCAGGATATTGGATCCAAAGAGATTTTTTTTATTTTTGATAAGATACTAAAAACTCAGGAAATAAAAGCAAAACCAAAAAAAATGAGATTATATCAAACTAATAAGCTTCTGGTAGCAAAGTAAACAACTGAAAGGGTGAGAGGACACCCTAAAAAATGGGAGAGCATATTTGCAAACTCGCCATCTGACAATCATATAATATCTAGAGAATATAAGGAACTCAATACAGTATATAAGAACCCAAATAGTTTAAATTAAAAATGAGGAATAGATCTAAATAGACATTTCTCAAAAGAAGACATAAAAATGGGTAGCAGGTACATGAAAAAAAATGCTCATCTTTAGTAATCAGGGAAATGCCAATCAAAACCACAAGGAGAAACCACCTCACTCCAGTTGGAATGGCTATTATCAAAAAGAAAAAAAGAAAACAAGTGCTGGCAAGGCTGTAGAGAAAAGAGACTCTTTATCCACTGTTAGTGTGAATGTAAGTTAGTATATTCATTCTGGAATGCAATGTATGGAGGTTCCTTAAAAGAATAAAAATGGAACTATCATATGATCCAGTAATCCTACTATATTGGTTTCATCTCCAAAAGAAATAAAATCAGCATATCAGAGACATCCGCACTCTGATGCTTACTGCACCACTATTCAACATATATATATGGCTGAATACTATTTACCCATAAAAAAGGAAGGACAAAATCCTGTTATTTGCAACAACATGTATGGAACGGGGGACATTATGTTATGTGAAACACACTGGGCACATAAGGACATATTGCCACATGATCTCTCTCATATTTGGAATCTAAGAACAGCTCATCTCATAGAAGTTGAGAGTAGAATAGTGGATAGCAGAGGCTGGGGAGATGTAGTGGGAAGGGATAAGGGAGAGGCTGGTCAATGAGTACTCAGTTATGGTTGGATGGGAGAAAGATGTCCCAGGATTCCATGATAATAATGCACCATGTATTTTGAATAATCTAGAGGAAAGAATTTTGAAGCTCTTAACCACAAAGAAATTATAATGTTTGTGGTGATAGATATGCACATCTTGACTTGAACATTGAAGCATCTGTGTATATATAGAAACATCACAAGGTCTCACTAAATATGTATATTTTTAATATGTTAAATAATAAATATAAACAATTACCCCAAGAAATTTCAAGTCATTCTTGAATCTAGTAAGGACAGGGATAAGGCGTAAACAAAGCTCCAGCAGTTAGTTCATTTAGGGTGGGGGTGAGGTGATAAAAAACGTACAGTGAGTTACCGAGGACTCGCCATACATCATGCTACAAACGTCCACAGATGTTATCCTATTTCAACCACACAACAATTCTGCTGATGAGACATTGCTAGTGTTGTTATATTAGGGAGTATATGGGGACCCCCCAATTAGCCTACTACTCAAAGTTATACCATCTTCAAGTGGTGGAACCTGGATTTAAACTTCTAACTCCATAGGGAGTGATTTCAGGGCAAAGAATAGATCTCAGCATCTTTCTGCTGAAAAAACAATAGAATTCCTATTACTGCTAGGTGAGTTTGAGAAGGAATGAAGAAGCAACATTGTGTTAGATGTCATTCATCAGGGAAACATGGGGATTTAGGAATGCAAACTTGTCTTAAGGATCTGAGTTCCAGAGTATTTCGTTTCATTGATTTGTTTAGGATATATTTATTCATTCATCAAGCATTGACTTGGCATTCTGCACATACCATGAGCCCACACTGCTCACACTTGGCGTGGGTCTTGGGAGCCTCTCTGGTATGCTGTTGTATATTATTTGGCTCTCCAAAGTGAAACCTGTTTACAGTTTCATCTTTGAAACCACCCACTCAAGTTCAGATGACAATTTACCTCTTGGTTTGCAGCCAGGGGCTTTCCAGTTAGAGAACCTGACTGATATAAAGGAGAATGAAGAACCAAAGGAGGTAATTTGTCTTCATTTCTACTGGTGAGGCCACCCAAGCAAGTTTTCCTGGGGCTATGGTAATCTGAAAGGCTGTTTCTCACTTGTTATCCACAAATCTAGAAGCCCTGTAGCCATATTGCAGAGATAAGCTAATGAGCACATATTACCCAATAACAGACACTAAGCTATCTAGCCTTCCTTTGTTATTGTAAGGTGGCCTGGGAACACCAGGTGTTAGAGACAGGTTTTCTTGTCACTTGTCTCACCAGTAGCATATGCTATGTGCAAGAGATAACATGTACAATGACTAAATCAAGTTAAAAATTAATCAGTTAACTCTGAGAATAACAGAGATAAAATGAGATTGTAGAAGAGCTTTTTAATACTAAAGTGCTGTGACAAATTTCCTGATGCTGAGTCTTCAATAGACTGGTACTGTCACAATTGGAAGGCATTGAAATCTCACATAAACTTATCTGCGGATGGCTATCCTCTGGGGGGATATAAGGCAATACTTCTCTAACTTTAATGTGTATGTGCATGCCCTGAAGATATTATATACAAGTTGAGTTGGTCAGGAGGTCTGGGGCAGAGCCTGAGAGTCTGAAGTTTTAAATAAAAAGCTCCCAGATGATGTGAATGCTTCTCGTTTATGGACCATACTTTGAGTAGCATGGAGGTAAATGGGAGTATATATTATCATTTCTCAATTCATGGAAATTCATACAGCTTACAGATTTACGTATGAACGTATGTATTTTTCTTTTTTGGTGTTTTAACCTCAGAATGCATGGCATATCATCAATTCAACTTTATTTTTGTCTCCTCTGCCCTTATAAAATTTATTCAATAATCATCAAGTATCCTGGATTAAAATTTCTTTAGACTCCATCCCTTTCCTGCTCATGCTTAAGTCACAGGCCATCCTACTGACAATTAAGATCAAGAACACAAGCTCCATTCAATAATTAGATTGCAGGCCCAAGATATGAACCAAACTCTGACCTTGATTTAATAGGCAAACCTCCCTTGGCCAGCCTGGGCCTGCTTTTCCTGCAAGTCTTCCCTGGAAAGGATCCCTCCTTACCCTTTCTCTATCTGCTCCTCCTAGGCTTTTTGGTTTAGAGTGGATTCTCTTCCTTGTGAGGTCCTTTGTGGAGTCTGTGATTCTCTTAGCAGAGGACCTCTCTCCACCTTCCCTGCATTGCAGACCAACAGTCATTTCAGTTCAGATGGACACTTGTTCCTCTTTCTTCAGATCTTAGGAGTCTGGCCTCACCTTTGCTGCTGCCCTCTGGGACCCACAGTAGATGGTTGACTGTCATCTGCTGCCCCCTCTAGTCCACAGGAAACACTTTTGGCCTGGAAAACTTTTGGAAATGCAGGAGATCTGCACCAGAGCAGTTATTCACTTTCCCCTGGCCCTCTAGATGTCTTCAGCAGAAGGTAAAATGCAGACTCCTTGCCCCTGAAGGGCAGGGATGCACCATCAGGAGCTCCAAGTGGACCACTGGGCATCCTTCTCAAGAGAGTGGGAGGTGGAAACTATTAACAAGCCAATGGTCTTCTCCCAAGTGCTCTCTTCAGAAATATCCGTGTCCTCCCCTCTCTGAACTCTTTCTATAGTCTCTAAGTGGGTCAGAGAGTTCAGAGGTTATGAGGTGGATTCTCAAAATTTTCCTTTGAAATTCTTTCTGTGGTAGTTTAGTCTCTCACTTTTAAACGGGACATTCTGTTACATACAATAATAACCTAAGGTTAGCAAGCACAATAGCATCATGAGGAAAGTTACATATCCCCATTTTATGGGTGAAGAAACTGCAGAAAAGAAGCATAGTTTATTTACATCAAGTAAAAAAGGCTGAATGTGAACTTAAGACCCGTTAACCCATTATTCTCCATTGTCCCATTTATGGAACAACTAAAAACTCAACACATATAGTACTTATGGTAACTTTTAAATAAATATGTCTATTTTTAGAGTTCTGTGCTCTATTGAGAAAAGTAATAGAGGAATTATTGATGATAATAATCATTAATATTAATAATATCATGAATAAAAATTATAAACTCTATGATTTTTAACTAATTTTTAATGCACCTGTGTCAATTTCTTCGAAGTAGTCACAGAACTAAAAGTCTTGCTTCAGATCCTTGGAGTCTGGCCTCACCTTTGCTGCTGCCCTCTGGGACCCAATGTTATTGGTAACACCGATAACATTCTTTGGAAGCTCCCCAGAATGAATTTTTGGAGGTTTGATAGTGGATCTGTTTGGGATTCATTCAAAGATGAGTGAAATTTCATTTGCTAATTATGTTTTCTTTTTCCCTTTGACTGTGAAGAATTTTAGTTTACAAATCACTTTTTGCAGTGATTTGATGGATTTCTTTTTTTTCTAAGCACAAGTTAACTTGGAAGTAAAAACTTTATAAAGAACATGGGAATAGCAAAGCAATAATGGGCTAACATCTATATGTATAAAATTTGAGGTTAGTTGTGAGGATTTTTAACTTTGTTTGCCTGTTAAAATCACCTGGGAAATTTTAAACACCTGATACCTCCATCACACCCAAACCAATTAAATAGAAATCTCTAGGGTAGGATCCAAGTATGTAGATCTTGTCCTGTGATTTGATCCTATCATAGTTCATGTGACAAAGGACTTTAGGTAATTGAGTTCAAAGTACCTTTCTCTAAAAAAAGAGATCAAATTATCAACTACCAATAGATTCAGTCTGGCTCAAATAAATGGGTTAAAATATGTAAGATTTTTTTTCTTTAAAAGAAACAAACATCCTGAAATGCATACTACTTAAACTTTCTAGTTATGGCAATTATCTAGGATATTCCTTCTTGAGGTTTAATAATTTATGACCTTTTGTGTAATCCCTCTATCTTTCTGTGGCTCCCATTGTCAATTTTACATTTCCAAACTGCACATTAATGAAAATAGTGTAATTACATCCATATAGTTATGTCAATAGACATAATATGACCTCCTTTGAAAGAATGACAATACATATTTTCTTAAGTTTTATATTATTCAATTCATTGACCAGAAATGTGTTAATGATATAATACTAGTATTTTGAATGTCTGAGAGGTTCCTTGATGGCATCATAGAGATACAAAACTATTTGATTCACCTGAAACTGAAAAGAATGACTGCACTGAATGTATTTAAATTATTGTTAATGTCCTGTTTTTTTAAAAAAAATTTATTCAAACCCCTAGACAATTATTCCAGGACTTAAATAAGTCAACTGTGTGTGTGTGTGTGTGTGTGTGTTTTTCATCTTGGCTCACACAATTCTTTGTCATTTTCTTCGAATAATGAGTGTAATTCTGTTGCCAAACAAAAGAAACAAAATTATGTGGCTATAAAAATGCAACACTAGAATCATCGATTTCATAAAGACAAGGAGTAAATTCCTATTTTTTTTCCCCTTTGCATTTCAGTTGCTCGTACTTCTTTACTCTCTTCCTTGGCCTTTATCTTTCCTCTGTTCTTTGCTCCTGAGAGCTCCATGTGTCGTGGAGAAAACAACACTGAGAGTTTCTATGTTGTGAGCAGCTTCCAAGATAATCTTTGCAGTACATTTAGGAGGTAGAAATCTATTAGATATTTCTCCCGAGAAGTTGTAGAAATTGTGAGAATGTGAAGAAGATAGCAATTAAATACTTATTAGAATATCTGTGTAGTGGTGAGGATGCAAGCTTCTCATTGAAGAAAGAATGGATTTGGGTACATGGAAGATTAATATTTTATAGAGAGACGCCAAAGGATTAGCAACCAAGGTAATTAGCATGTAATCTTCTTTATACTCACCAAAAAAATTAGAGAAACTAAGAAATAAAATAATCGTGGGTGTACCCATTCAATGAAAAATTCATTTGTGAATTTCCGAAATGTGAACTGCCTTCTAGGGACCACTGTTTAAATGTCACCTACCTAAAAAGAATACATTTTAATTTGACTTCGATTAGTAAGTCCTTCACTCCTTCCTTTGTGATGATCTTTTTCAACAGGTAATATCCAAGAGAGCATCATTTTAAACAGAGAAAAGGTGAATAAACACTAAGATCTGACTTGCAACAAAGGCGATGGTTTTGATATAATTCTTGATAGCTGTGGTTTCCTAAACTAGATAACACTATCAGGCTTGCTTATCTTGCAAATAAAACAATGAAACAAAACAAAAAAACAGGGAACAGGAAAGCATTAGCAAGGGAGTCTGAAGGTGCTAAACTGTGGCCTGATTCTCTGTGGATAGCTAAGAAGTCACTGGAGCCTGTTTCATTATCTGTCCCAGTGGGGCGCACTCCATGATTTTGAAGGAGTCACAGATTCTTGAATAATTCTTCAAGTATTTTGAAGAATTGCGCGAATTAGCCTGGAGCTAGGTATACCATATTTACTTAAACCAATAGCGACATCTGGTGGCTGGATATACCAATGACAGATTTAGCCTCCTTCAAGCTTTCCTTGTTTTGAAAAATGGCCGCCTTTTCCATTGGATGGTGAACCAAGGACCGATTGGAAATCTTATTGTTCAGATTTAATCTAATTTATGTCATAAATTCAAAAAACTTTTTAAATTTAAGTAGGTGAATGAGCAACATGTGTTTCAGTGCATGGCCCTGGGTTCATCCTTTTCTTTTAAATGTGATATGATGAACAAAACTCTAAATTCCTTTGCTCTTGCAGCCAGTTCTTTATAGCAGATTGCATTGCCTTGCTTGCTTGGATTAGCACAGACTTAAATTTGAAAGTAAGCCAATAAACTTTATTCTCCCACTTATTGAACTCCTTCCTATTCTTGTCAAACTCTGTGTTACACAATGTGATTCCATAGACAGCAGGTATTCAGAGACAAAAACACACTACTAAACTGTTGGTGGCTCTGGCTTGTAACCCCAGGAACTGACAACATAGTGGATGGGGTTTGAGTCCTCCTTCTGTAAACATAGATCAAGGCAGGACATATCCCAATTTTTACTTCATTTATTGCAATTCCCCAATTTTCTAGCCACCTTTTCATGGTGGTTAGGGCCTTGCCCTGTCTCTGAATCCCAGCTCTTGTTTTCTCAGACAGCTTTCTTAGTTTCCATACATGAACAAATGCATAAGCAAGTACACTCCTTACGTTTAATACCCATGATTTTTGATGTGTGGAATGTTAACTTTCCCTTTAGTACAGAGCAACCAGCACTCCAGCTTAGCCCTTCTCCACATGCACTGACTCAAATTCACACCATCCTCCGATTCTACTGCAGTGCTGTTTTTTTTTTTCCTTTACAGCATTTCACAAAACTATTTAAAATAACTATTTATTGATCTGGCTATTGCTAGTTCTTTCTTTCCTATTTAAGATAAGAAACTCAAATTTTAGCACATTGAAACAAATTCCCCAAGTTTCTTGTAAGGACCAAAGTGGGGAACTGAACCCAGGTCTTTAGACTCTGTAGTCTATGTTTTTCACATCACATCTGGGTTGCCTGAATGTGCCCATGCAAGGCTGAAGCTCTCTTTACCCCAGTTTCTCCTGTTCAGTTTCTCCTTCCTTAACTACTGTCTGTGGTTTCTGGGAAGTTTGTGGACAAGACTGTGGATTTGATAAGAATGTGAAGACAGCCTCTCTCCCCTGGGTATCTTAGTCCACTGTGGGTTTTGAAACAGGGAATGGAGTCACAGGCAGGTTTATATCCCATTCTGTTTCCCTAGGAACACAGACAGGTGGTTCAAACAGAAACCTGAATTATTTATAAATGACGGAAGGAAAATATTTACTCTGGGAACCCTAACCATTTTATGTTTGGATCATTTATATTCTCTGTTATTTAGAGCTGCAGTTATGTTTACTATCATCTGTTCATTTGTATACCTAGTCAGAGAGCCTAAACTCAGTAGCTACTATGGGAATAGATCAAAGTAAATTTGATAGACTTACAGTTGTATTTTAAAAACACCATTCCCATGCTCATGTTCTTCTATGAAGTCTAGATGAATGATAATTTAGGCAATTGACCATGACACAGGGATAACTGTTGTTGCTCCCCAATCAAGGGATGCATGTGGCAGCACCTAACAGTGCCTGTCACATGGCAGATGTGTAGTATAGAATTAATTGCTCACTGACTGACTGAATGAATATGCATCTGCTAAGATCCTCCAAGTGCCTCCTACACTACATGCACTAAGGTCCTGTTTTAGTCAGCTTTTCTGCTGCTGTGACTAACTGACCTGACCACCCCAACTGTAGAGGAGGAAAAGTTTATTTGAGGGCTCACAGCTTCAGAGTCTTAGTCCATAGAAGGCTGGCTCCATTCCTCAGAGTTCAAGGTGAGGCTGAAAAACATGGCAGAAGAGTGTGGCAGAGGGAAGCAGCTCACTTTGATAATCAGGAATCAGAGAGAGACTCTACTCTCCAGATATAAAATATACATAAATATATATATATCCCATATATACGCCCCCAATGAACTACTTTCTCCAGCCACATCCCACCTGCCTCCAGTTACCACACAGTTAATCTCATCAGGGATTAATTCTCTGATTAGGTTAAAGCTATTGTAAGGTCAGGCACCGGTGACCAGAAGGAGGCAGATTAAAAGCTGCTGAAGAAGGCTTTATTAGAGATTCTCTCCCTGGCCAGACCTTCCAGTTCAACAGAGCTGGTCTGGGGGAATCACACCCAGGCTCAGCCAGATTATAATTTTATCTGGCTTAGGGCAGGAAAGGAGGTTTTTAGGGTTGCTTGTCCTCCTGGGGTTGATTGGAGGATCTTGCTGAGCTCCATGTCCTTCTAGGATTGGTCAGGACACCCCGCTGATTAACAGGTGGTTATCACTGCTTGTCTGTTGGCGCCTGATTGGTTGTTGCCAGGTGCTTTGCTCCCTTAGCCACCTCAATGGACCTAATGGCTATAACCCAATCATTTCTTTTCCAGACCTTCTTGCATTGTCTCAAATGTGACCTTTTGGGGAACACCTCACATCCAAACCATAACATGTCCTGACTTTGACCTTGAACTTCAAGCCTTGCATTTGTTTCTAACCTCATCCATCCCTGTAGTCCTTTTAAACTTCAGCCTACCAAGGATTATTTATTTGCACATGTTTTTCCCTCTTCCTTGTATAGTTTTCTGTTTTTCCTCAGGTCTCAGCTGAAATGTCACATTCTCTGAGAGGTGCATCCTGGCCACCTAATTTAAGTAGATTCTCTTTCTATTTTCCATAGTGGAACCTTTTTTGTTGACTTTGTAGCATTTGTTCCAATTTTAAATTAATATTTAACATTAAAAACTTCTCTCTACCTTTGTTTTACAGGCAACAAGGCCAACATTGGCCCATGGTTAGATACAAGTGGGCAATATGGGAGCAGAGGAGTGAGTAGTCATGAAAGGAATTTGCTGTATGTCTTTTCAAATGATTGGAGAGATGATGGGGTAACATATTTTTTCCCTCTTCAGTATAAACTTCAGAAGATTATCTTTGATATGGTTAAGAAAAGTGCTTCTTGGTCTCTAGGTCATGTAATTTTGGTTTCACATTTTATAGATAATTTCTCTGCTACTATAATCTTCATTTTGTAGAAGCAAAAGCATGTGTATTATGCTAATGTTTTTGTTCATTGGCTATTTATTGAATGTATTGAGTATCTACTAGGTACCAGGCATAATAGGCACTAGGGACTGAACAATCAGAAAGACAGAATCCTTACTCTCAAAGAGCTTGCACCCGTCTTCAACCATGAGGTTGCCATAACAAAATACCAGAGCAGAACAATGGAAATTTATTTCTCATAGTTCTGGAGGGTGGAAGTTTGAGATCAGTGACAGCTTGACCAGGTTCTGGTGAATGCCCCTCTTCTTGGATTACAGATGGCTACTTTCTTGGTGTGTCCTCACATGGAGGAGAAGAGGAGGAGGAGGGGGAGATGGAGAGAGGGAGAAAGAGAGATAGGCAGCTTTCTGGTGTCTTTATAAGTGTGCCGATCCCATCATGAGGACCCTACCCTCATGGCCTCATCAAACCCTAATTACTTCCAAAGGGATCATTTTCAAATACTATCACAACAGCAGCTGGGCCTCAACATATGAGTTTGGGGGTGACATAAACATTCAGCTCATCACATACTTCATACCGGGGAATGAATAATGTGAATAAGAGGGAATGATCAGACAGATAGGATATGGATAAGAGTCCAGTTTGGAGGTTTCCTGGAGAAGTGCTTTCCAAGAGGATACCTGAAGGGAGAGCAGCCCCTGTGTGCAGGCCATGATAAACCAGGCTGGTGAGGAGACAGCCAGAGACATTGGTTTCTGGCCATTCTTCCCTGTGCTTTGTCAGACCAAGAGTGAAAGGAGATGTGGAATTATTTTGTGGAAGATACTTCCAACTTCCCAGGCAGTTTGATATCTGAGAAATAGTGCTGCACTTGACTTTCAAAGTCTATGTTACTCACTGTAAGCAGAACTCTCTGTATAATACCCACATCTTTAAATTTTTTTGTCAATGAGAACAAACACAAGATCCAAAAGGGTCTGTGAAATAATGTTTTAATTTGGTCAGAAAATTGCCCAGGCCCTGGGCAGCACAATATCATTTTACCTCTTGGAGAACAGTCTTAGAAAGGAGGTGCCAATCATAGGTGAGGACTCACCTTGCTCACAGGCCAGTGGAACTAGACCCTTCGTGTTTCACGTGCTGTTTACTGTAGTCAGGCCAAGTCTCCCAGGCCTCCTCCTCATCCCACTTGTTCCCACAAGGCTTGGTACCTCCCCCAGTTTGGCACAGTTACCTATGATGCTTACTTTCCAAATCCTTCCATGGTGCCCTCTGGGCCTGGGGTCATCATAACAAAATCTACTGATTCCTCAAACTCTTTTTCTGAATGATTTCTTCATGTTCCTCTTCCAATTGAATCTCAGCTGTCTCTGGAGGCCTCTGAAATGCACACTGCTTTCACTCCCATGGTCAGTTCAGAGGACAGGTTAGACATCCTCCTTGGTCCAACTGGTGCTCTCAGCCCATTTGTTATCTGTTGGACCTCTGAAGCCCAGTTCCTTTGAAGATAATGCTTTTAGTGTACTCACCAACCTGTTTATCCAGTAGCCTTTGGTTACTCTCTTTTTTAAAACTTGGGTTTTAACATCAGCCATATTTTCCTTTTGTGTAACACTGTTCCTTTCCCCATTTTGAGTGACTTCAATTAAAAACACCAAAAAACAAAAAAACATAGGTTACACATCTAGTGCTCTGACTTTGATTCCTTGATCTCCTCACTTCCAAAGATTTCTTCTTCTGTTCCCCTTGGTCATATCCTAGACCTTGTCATTACTGAATACTGCCTCTGAAATAGTCACGGTAAGCAGACCATCACCTCCTGATGTCCCAGGTGACTAATTCTAGTACTCAGCTTCCATAATTTTAAAACTTTATTGGGAGGTGGGGTAGTAGCACAAGCCTGAAATCCCAGTGAATCCGGAGGCTAAGGTAGGAGGATTGCAAGTTCAAGGCCAGCCTCAGTAACTTAGTGAGGCCCTGTCTCAAAATAATAAAATAAATAAATAAAAAAGGGCCAGGGATGTAGCTTACTGGTTCAATGTCCCCAAGTTCCATCCCCAGTCTCGCAAAAACAAAACAACCCACAAAAACAATTTCCCATACTTTACTGTGACCTTTAGTTCACTGCCCTAACCAGCCTTCAATGTTCCCTCACTTCCTTCAGCTGTTCACCTCCCTCATTACCCTGCTTAGATTTCATGGATGATCAACATGAGCCCTTCATTCCACACATACCCTTCACTTTTTTGTCCCAATCTCCTTCGATTATTTATTTTCCTGATTAAACCTAACCCTTGTTAGACCCAATCCTTTCATTGCTCTGCACCAGCACCCAAGCAGCTCAAAGTATTGCAGAAAAACACACATGTGTGCTGATTAGAGTCACTTTAGATTTAGGACTGTGGTTTTCCAGTGGCTTTTAACACCGCTAAAATGTGAAATTCAACTTTCTCTCCTTGATACATTCAGTTTCCATCTTTTCTAGATAACTGTATTAGATAAAAATCTCTCCTTTTCAACTTTTTACTCTAGAAACGACTTATTTCTGTGCTTTTAGCTGATGATAGAACTGCTTGATTCATTTGGAAAATATTAATCCTTCTGCCGCCAAGTGGACAAACCTTCCTGCCCCATACTTAAACGTGCTGTCTTGTCTCTAGGACACCGTGAACCTTCCGTCTCGTTCCAGGGTAACATTTCCGTTACCTTTACTCCCTTGAACATTCTGCTCACCTTCCTGTCTCTCATTCCTTTTCTGCTGGATCATTCCTATACATTGGTTACCTGGGTCCCACAATCTTCTGCAGCGTTGTCCTTTGTCTACTTTCCTTCATAGAAAAATTCTTGTGAAGATTCTCAGACACTCTTTTTCCAATTTCTTACCATCCAATCTTTCTGAATCCTGCTTTAATCAGGATTTTTATCTCAGCATTCCACCTGGTTGTTCTAGATTTGCAGAAGCACCAGCGACTTTGATCTTATTAAACCCAGTTGCCACATCCTGGTCTGCAGTCAATTTGAGCTCTCAGCTGCATCTGACAATAAGCTTCTGTCTCCTTTTTCTTATCCCTTTAAAATTAGTTAATTGATTAGTTCTAACTTGTTGTACATGACAGCAGAATGCATTTCAATTCATAGTACACATATGGAGCACAATTTTTCATTCTCTGGTTGTACACAAAGTAGAGTCACATCATTTGTGTCTACATACATGGACCTAGGGTAATGATGTCCATCACATTCCACCATCTTTCCTACCCCCATGCCCTCTCCCTTCTCTTCCCTCCTCTTTGCCCTATCCAAAGTTCCTCCATTCCTCCCACATTTTCCCCCACCCCCGCAACCCCTATAATGTATCACATCCACATATCAGAGAAAACATTTGGCCTTTGGGTTATTTTCAGGATTAACTTACTTCACTTGGCATGATGTTTTCCAACTCCATCCATTTACTGGCAAATGCCATGATTTTATTCTGTTTTAATGCCAAGTAATATTCCATTGTGTATGTATACCACAGTTTCTTTATCTATTCATCTATTGAAGGGCATCTAGATTGGTTCCACAGTTTAGCTATTGTGAATTGTGCTGCTATACACATTGATGTGGCTGCATCACCATAGGATGAAGATTTTACGTCCTTTGAGTATAAACCAAGGAGTAGGATAGCTGGGTCAAATGGTGGTTCCATTTCAAGTCTTCTTAGGAATCTCCATATTGCTTTCCAGATTGGTTGCATCAATTTGAAGTCCCACCAGTAATGTAAGAGTGTGCTTTTTCCCCCACATCCTTGCCAGCACTTATTGTTGTTTGTCTTCATAATAGCTGTCATTCTGACTGGAGTGAGATTAAAACTTAGAGTAGTTTTGGTTTGCATTTCTCTAACTGCTAGAGATTTTTTCATATATTTATTGTTTGATTGTATATCTTCTTCTGAAAAGTGTCTGTTCAGTTCCTTAGCCCATTTATTGATTGGGTATTTTTTTGGGGGGGGTGAATCTGATGTGCATGTGGTAAAAATTTGCTTCCATTCTGAAGACTCTATCTTCACCTCACTGATTGTTTCTTTTTCTGAGAAGAAGCTTTTTAGTTTGAATCAATCCCATTTATTGATTCTTGATTTTATTTTTTATGCTGTAGGATTCTTCTTAAGGAAGTTGGAGCCTAATCTGACATTATGAAGATTTGGGACTACTTTATCTTCTATTAGGCTCAGCGTCTCTGGTTTAATTCCTAGGTACTTGATCCACTTTGAGTTGAGTTTTGTGCATGCTGAGAGATAGGAATTTAGTTCCATTTTGAGGCATATGGATTTCTAGTTTTCCCAGAACCATTAGTTGAAGAGGAGGCTATCTTTTTCTTAATATATGTTTTTGGCATCCTTGTCTAGTATGAGTTAAGTATGTTTATGTGGGTTTGTCTCTGTGTCCTCTATTCTGTACCATTGGTCTACATGTCTATTTTGGTGCCAATGTCATGCAGTTTTTGGGACTGTAGCTCTGTAGTATAGTTTAAGCTCTGGTATAGTGATGTCACCTGATTCCACTCTTCTTGCTAAGGATTGCTTTGGTTATTCTGGGTCTCTTATTTTTCCAGATGAATTTCATGATTGCCTTTTCTATTCCTATGAGGAATATCATTGGAATTTTAATTGGAATTGCATTAAATCTGTATAGTGCTTTTGGTAGCATGGTCATTTTGACAATATTAATTCTGCCTATCAAAGAGCATGGGAGATCTTTCCATCTTCAAAGGTCTTCTTTAATTTATTTCCCTAGCATTCTGTAGTTTTCGTTGTAGAGGTCTTTCACCTCCTTTGTTGATTCCCAAGTATTTTATTTTATTTTTTTGAGGCCATTGGAAATGGGATAGTTTCCCTAGTTTTTCTTTCCTCTGAGGATTTGTCACTAATGTACAGAAATACATTTGATTGATGGGTGTTGATTCTATATCCTGCTACTTTGCTAAGTTCATTGATTAGTTCTAGAAGTTTTCTGGTGGAATTTTTCAGATCCTCTAAGTATAAAATCATGTCTTTGGAAAATAGTGGTAGTTTGAGTTTTTCTTTTCCTATTCACGTCCCTTTAATTTCTTTCATCTGTCTAATTTCTCTGGCTAGAATTTCAAGGACTATGTTAAACAGAAGTAGTGAAAGAGGTCATCCCTGTCTTGTTCCAGTTTTTAGAGGGAATGCCTTTAATTTTTCTCCATTTAGAATGATGTTGGCCTTGGGTTTAGCATAGATAGCTTTTACAATGTTGAGATATATTTCTGTTATCCCTATTTTTTTTTAGTGTTTTGAACATGAAGTGGTGCTGTATTTTGTGGAATACTTCCTCTGCATCTATTGAGTTGATCATATGATTCTTACCTTGATGAATTACATTTATTGATGTGATCAATAACATCTATTGATTTCTGTATGTTGAATGAACCTGGCATCCCTGGAATACCCCACTTGATCATGGTGCACTATCTTCATAATATGTTTTTTGTATTCAATTTGCCAGAATTTTATTAAGAATTTTTGCACCTATGTTCATTAGAGATATTGGTCTGAAGTTTCCTTTCCTTGATGTGTCTTTGCCTGGTTTTGGGATTAGGGTGATATTGGCCTCATAGAATGAGTTTTGAAGTGTTTTCTCTCTTTCTATTTCATGGGATAATTTGATAAGTATTGGTATTAGTTCTTCTTTGAAGGTGTTGTAGAACTCAGCTGTGTATCCATTTGGTCCTGTGTTTTTCTTGATTGGTAGGCTTTTGATGGCGTCTTCTATTCCATTGCTTGAAATTTATCTGTTTAAATTGTATATGTCCTTCTGATTCAGTTTGGCCAGCTCATATTTCTCTAGAAATTTGTCATTGTCTTTGATAGTTTCTGTTTTATTGAAGTACAAATTTTCAAAATACTTTCTAGTTATCTTCTGTATTTCTGTAGTGTCTGTCATGATATTTCCTTTTTCATCATGAATTTTAGTAATTTTTTTCTCTCTCCTTCTGTTCATTAGCATGGCTAAGGGTTTATCAACATTTTTTATTTTTTTCAAAGTACCAACTTTTCGTTTTGTCAATTTTTTCAATTGTATTTTTTTTCAATTTCGTTGATTATAGCTCCGATTTTAATTATTTCCTGTCTTCTACTGCTTTTGGTGTTGGTTTGTTCTTTTTTTTTTTTTTTTTTTTTTTTTTTGAGGGCTTTGAGTTGTAATGTTAGGTCATGTATTTGTTGACTTTTTCTTCTTTTAAGGAATGAACTCCATGCAATGAACTTTACTCTTAGTATTGCCTTCATAGTATCCCAGAGATTTTGATATGCTGTATCAGTGTTTACTTTTCCTTTAATGATTTTTTAATCTCCTCTCTGATGTCTTCTGTAATACATTGTTCATTCATAGCATACCATTTAGTCTCCAGGTGTTGAAGTAGCTTCTATTTTTTATTTTAGCATTGATTTCTAATTTCATTCCATTGATCTGAAAGAATGCAGGGTAGTATCTCTACTTTTTTGTGTGTGTTTTATAAAAGTTGCTTTGTGACATAATATATCGTCTATTTTAGAGAAGGATCTATGTTTTCCTTAGAAGAAAATGTATTCACTCATTGATGGATAAAATATTGTATATATGTCTGTTAAGTCTAAATTATTGATTGTTTTGTTGAGTTCTATAGTTTCTTTGTTTAGCTTTGATTTGGAATACCTATTCAGTGATTAAAGAGATGTGTTAAAGTCACCCAGTATTATTGTGTTGTGGTCTATTTGACTGTTGAAATTGAGAAGAGTTTGTTTGATGAATGCAGATGCTCCATTGTTTGGGGCATATATATTTACAATTGTTAAGTTTTCTTGATGCATAGCTCCCTTAAGTTCTTTATCTCTTCTGACTACCTTTGCCTTGAAGTCTACTTTATCTGATATAAGAATGGAAACCCCTGCTTGTTTACACAGTTCATGTGAGTGCTATGTTTTTTCCAAATCTTTCACCTTCAGTCTGTGGATGTCTTTTCCTATGAGTCTCTGAAGGCAGCATATTGTTGAGTCTTTTTAAAAAATTCCCATCTGACAGTTTATGTCTTTTGATTCATGAGTTTAGGCCACTAACATTCAGGGTTGTTATTGAGACATGATTTGTTTTCCTGGTCATTTTTGTTTATTTGTAACTTGACTTGGTTTCTCCTTTGATTGTTTTTTCCTTTAGTGAAATACCTTCCATTACTGATTTTCATTATTGTTTTTTATTTCCTTCTCAGGGAATATTTGCTGAGGATGTTCTGTAATGCAGGCTTTCTAGTTGTAAATTCTTTTAGCTTTTGTTTATCATGGAAGGTTTTTGTTTCATAATCAAATTTAAAGCTTAATTTTACTGATATAAGATTCTTGGTTGGCATCCATTTTCTTTAGTGCTTGGTAGATGTTATTCCAGGCCCTGCTAGCTTTGAGGGTCTGGGTTGAGAAATGTGCATAAACCCTAATTGTTTTCCCTCCATATGTAATCTGATTCCTTTCTCTTGTGGCTTTTTAAATTCTCTCCTTATTCTATATGCTAGGCTTTTGTATTATAATGTGCTTTGGGGTAGATCTGTTGTGATTTTGTTGTACATTTGGTGTCCTGTAATCCTCTTGTACTTGATTTTCCAATTCATTTTTCATGTTTGGAAAATTTTTTGATATTATTTCATTGAATAGATTGTTCAATTCTTTGGTTTGTAACTCTATTCCAGTAATTCTTAAATTTGGTCTTTTCATGCTATCCCTTAATTCTTGGATGTTTTGCTCATGGTTTCTTATCATCTTCACTGTGTAGTCAACTTTATTTTCAAGATAATATATTTTGTATTCATTGTCTCAGGTTCTGTCTTCCAAGTGATCTAATCTGTTGGTGATGCTTTCTATTGAGTTTTTGATTTGGTTTATTGTTTCCTTCATTTCAAGGATTTCTGCTTGTTTTTTTTTTTTTTTCAGAATCTCTATCTCCTTATTGAAGTAATCTTTGTTTCCTATATGGGCTTATGTAGCTCTTTATCAAAATGATCTTCTGCTGCCTGTGTTTGCTCTCTTATATCATAATCCATCAATTCATAGAACATTTTAATTATATATATCCTGAACTCCTTCTCTGACATTTCTTCTGTTGTGTTGGCCATGGATTCTAATAATGTAGTGTCTTCATTTATTTGGGGTACTTTCTTCCCTTGTTTTTCATTTTGTCTTTTGTGTGTCTTCCCTTCTCGCACTGAGGATCTGAGTTACAGTTTTTACCCTATAGGCTTATAATGGCCCTGCAAAGTTTCAATACCTCTTTTTAAAGGAGGAGATTAATATTAACAGATCCCGAAAACAATATACAGCTTTAAACCAAATAGCTCCTATTAAGATTTTTATGGTTTTGTCACAATATATAGAAATGGTGAGTTCAATTATTATCTACAATATAAACAGTAGGTTTGCAAAAGGGTCTACAGTTTCTGATGGTGGACAAAGAACTGTGGGTGGGGTGTGGGATGAGATGTTAAGAAAGGAGGAGGTGAGGATATAGAGTTATTAGCTCTTAGGAAGCATAAAAGAGGAATCAGAAGTTGGCTAGTAGCAGAAGAAAAGAGAAAAGGAGATTTTGAGGACACAAGTAAGTGGGAAGATAATAGAGAGAATACAAAAAAGCAAACAAACACAAAAATTAAGAAAAAGAAAAAATGTAAAAAAAGAAGGTAAAGGAATATACAACACTATTGTAATATATTATTTAGACAACTCAGTCTTTAGTAGCCTAATGTATGAAAAGTACTTGGTTTCATAAATGTTGGGGATGTGAAGGTATGAGATGAGAGAGACAAAAGAAAAAAAGAAAAGAAAAAAATCTTGAAGGAAAATACAGAATTGTTTTTGTTGGAGTTCAGTATCTTTTCTGCTTCCTTTCTCATCCAGTAGGTAGGTTCCTCTGTTGTTTGCTGGTATCTCCACCCTCAGGGTGGTGAAGGTTATTAGGGTGGGAGGATTGGTCTTAGAGACAGAACTCCTGGAGGTGGGATATAGCACTTGCCAGTCCTGTTGTAAGACAGCACCTTAAGATCTCCTTTGGGGCCCACTTGTGTGATGAGGGTGCCTGGTCTTATCTCCTTATATTGCCTGTAGACCTCACAATTCCCAGTCTCTAATTGAGTCTGTAAACTGTATCTCGCTCACCCACTCCCTTTCTACTTCCCAATCAGGAACCTCTCTCTCCAGATGTAAATGTCTTGTGGGCTGTGCTCTGGGGCCTGAGCATCTGTCATGTTTAGTATCAGGCAGGTCAGGACCAGGCTTTGTGAGCTACTGACTAAAAGGAAAGTGAGGAACTGGGAGACAGCAAGAAATGAAAAATGGAAACCAGGTAGAGATACACATGACAGTTTATTTGTCAGAGCTGACAAATAAAGGCATGTCTCTCCATAGACAGAGAGAGGCACTACAGGCTTGGGGTTTGGGACTTTTATGGGGCAGGCTTGGGGATTAGAGCCTGGTAGGTCCTAATTTGGGTGGTTAAGGGTGGGATTGGTATGAGGGAGTGGTGATACAACCTTGGACAGGAAAGAATGCAGGAGGTGAAGGGTTGGGTTGGTATGAGGGAGTGGTGAGCCTTTCTCAGAAATGTCCTTGGGTGGGAGAGAGAAATTTTTCTTGAAACGGTGGCTGTCACTTACAATGGCCATTCAGATACTAAGCAAGGACCTTACACTGACCAGCCAAGTAGCTGCAAGCACTGTGCCGGGTTCGTGGCTGCTGGGCAGAAGGGAGAGTTAGGGTATCTTGATATTGCTTCTAGGCCCCAGCCAGTGTTCCAAGCTGGGAGTTGCTCCAACTAAAGATGGTGATGGCAGTGGCATGGATAACCCAAGATGGCGACAAATGTGTCCCAAGATGCAGGTGGTTGCTTTCAGAGATGGTGTGTTGGGGAGGGCTGGGCAGTGGTGTTTCGTGGCTTGTTTGTAGATGCAGTTCTGTTGCATACAGTATTGTGTTGGGCGGCTGTCTCTAGACCCTGTCTGGTGTTCCCTGATGCACAAAGGGGACTAGGGCAGCGGTTGCAGTGTCCCATGGTGGAGGCAACCGGGGGAGCACCATGATGGTAGATGGGAGTCCACACAGGAGTGGAGGCTGGGTGTTCTGCGTGGGTGGACAGCCAGGGTTCCTGCACAGGTGGTGATAATGAGGGACCTATGCAGACACAGCTGCTGGGATTCCTGTGCAGGAGCAGCTGTTGGGGGTCCTCTAATAACTTGCAGAGAAATAGTGTTCCCACTGCTTGAATCCCAGGTCATGGAGCCTCCCTCTAGTCTGCCATCTTGGATTCTATCTCCTTTTTGAAATACATTTCACTCAGATTTTGGGCCCTTCTATTGTCTTTACCAGTACCTTCTCAACTTCCATTTCTGGATCCTTTGAAGGGGTAGGATGGCCTGTGGCTTAGTCTTTGGACTCTCACCTCTTCTCTCCCTCAGTCATCTCATTCAGTCTTATGATTCTCAACACCATCTATAAGACAAACACCATCTACTAAGACTCCCAAGTCTGTACCTCTAGTTGGAACTTTGGACTAAACCCTAGACTCCTACATAGAACTGCCTACTCAACATCAATATCCATTTAGATATTAAACAGTACCTCAGTCTTAATTCCCACTGTTCCTCCAACTCCTACACTTATTTTCCCCGTGTCTTTCCTCTCTCAATTTATGAAAATATCATTCACTTAGTAGCTGGGGACAAAAATTTAGGAATTTCTGTTTTCTTTACTCTGCCCATTCAATGGGTCATCATTGTCAATATATTCTGAACCCATCCATTCTCCCTCTGTCACTGCCATCTCAGGTCTAAGCCACCATCATGTCTGGCCTTGGTAATTTTGCCTTATTATATTTTGTCACTGTCGTTGGAGCCAGTGTGAATTTTAAAGATAATTAGATGGTCTGTCCTGCAATCCCTGTTCTACTTTATCCAAGCATGTGTGATCATATGTTATGAAATCTCTCTGGGCCTCAATATTCTTAATTGTATAATAGGAAGAATATCACCTACCTCATAGGCTTGTAGGAATTCAATGAGTTTGTATTCATGAAGCATTTAAAGCAATTCAATCCAAGCACATGGTCAATACTATTTAAAAAATCCCCAACTCTTCAATTATAATAATGAAGACTCCAATTACTTCTCATTTCATTTAAAATAAAATGCAAAACCCTCCTTATTATGAACCTTTAAAGCTCTATGTTGATTTGTTCCATACCTACCTCTTTAACTGATTAGTTATAGCTCTCCTCTGAGCTCACCATGCAGCCATGCTGGTCTTCCTTTGAGTCTTTGAGAGACAGCCTGCTCTTGCCTCTGCCTTGCCCTAGAACACTCTTCCTCCAGATCCTTGTTTAGCCTGCTCACTCTTTATCAGTTAAGGGCTCTTCCTCCCAACCTCTACTGGTTGCTGGGAATCAAATTCAGGATCTTGTGCATGCTAAGTCCATACTTTAGTCTTGAGCTACATTCCCAGCCCAATTCAAGGGTCTTTGGAAACACTGTCTCTTCAGAGAAGATTTGTATGACTGATTTATCAAAAAATCACCCTACTTCTCCCTCAAGCATACTTTGTTCCCAGATCTCTAATATTTTTTAAGAGTTTTCATAATCTGTAATTATCTTACATGAGAGAGACTCCACTCTCCAGATACAAATATATATACACCAAAGCCACGCCCTAATTCTCACCTCTTCCAGCCACACCCTACCACTTCAGTTACCACTCAATTAATCCCTATCAGAGGATTAAATCACTGATTAGGTTAAGATTTACAACCCAATTGTTCCTCCTCCAAACCTTCTTGCATTATCTCACATGTGAACATTTGGGGGACACCTCACATCCAAACCATGACAATGGTGGAGAGATTAACTAGGATAAATACAACAGCCATACTTCTTCACAATGACACCTATGAGGTAGTGCTAGTACAGTAATGCTGTACTTGAAGGGCTTTCTGTGCTGAGCTCCGTATTCCTGGAAAAAAATTCAATGCCATAATATTCTTACTCTTCTAGGGTTTTGCTTTAGGTTGGTTCTATAAATACATTTGTTGGCCCCCATGATAAGGCATCAGTCAGAAGTGGCCCCATGGCAATGTGAACAAAAGTTACCCAAAACATTCTTAAGGGCTTTACTAGGTCAGAATATTAAGGAGGCCACATAAACATTTCCTGTCTCCCACATCCAGCCCCTGCTAAAAATATCTTATAATTGTATTTGAATGAGACTTTGATTCTTCCAAGCTTGGTTTGTGCATGTTTTCCCAGCATTTTTTTTTTTTTTGAGGCTTGGAACATTTCCTGAACTGGTCATTATTAGCCTATTCACTTAGAACAACATGCAGTATGAAATAGAATATTTTGACAAATCTGTCAGAATGCAGAATCTCTGTTTTCTATCTCTGACTCTTAGCCAATTATTGGGAGCTCTGAGTTTCTATTTTATTTGTTGCTATAAAGGTTGGATTAGAAATATTTTATTGGTCCATTATAATTATATATAGTAGTAGAATTCATTGTTATATATTCATACATGCACTGTTTTATTTACTTTTTTTGGCTATTATGGCAGAAATACCTGACAAAAACAATTTTTGAGGAAGAAAAGTTTATTTGGTGCTCATGGTTTCAGAGGTTTAAGTCCTAGGTGATCAGCTCTGTTGCTCTGAGCCCAAGGTGAAGCAGAACATCATGGCGGAAGAGTGTGGAGAAGAAAAGCAATTCAGATCCTGGCTACCAAGAAGCAAAGATAGAGCTCATGCTCACCAGGCACAAAATATATACCCCAAAAACACACCTCCAGTGTCTTACCTCCTCCAGTCACATCCTACCTGACTACAGTTCCACCCAGTTAATTCATTCAGGTGAGTTAATGCACCGATTAAGTAAAGGCTCTCATCACCCAATCATGCCACCTCCAAATTTTCTTTCATTGTCTTATACATGAACATTTGAAGGATACCTTATATCTAAATCATAATATGCATATGTTTAACAATATAATTTGGTCAGGTTTTGTTTTTTGTTTTTGTGGTGCTGGGGATTAAACCCAGAGTCTATGTATGTAAGGCAAGCACTCTACCAACTGAGCTATATCCCCAGCCCAATTTGCTCAGTTTTATTCCCAAGTGTCTTCCTCTTTTATTTTTAACAAAAATGGGTTACACTAATAACATGCAGGTGGTTTTAAAAAAATCTTAAGTGATGTTGTGGACAGAGCCTAAACTGACTCCCAGTGGTTTTCATGAATTTGTGTAGATTTCCCTTTAAGTGTAGGTGAAACCTATGACTTGCTTCTAATCAATACAATGTGCCAGAGATGATGGAATATCACTCCTGTGGCTCTTATATTACATAGTAACACAAGATTATTCTGTACAAGGCAGACTTGGTCAGATAAGAGTCCTTAAAAGAGGTGCTGGGCTCTCAGATGTGAGATATTCTCCTGCCAAACTTGAAGAGGCAAACTTCCAAGGTGACCTGCCTCTGGAGAGGGCCATATGAACAGGAACACATGGTCCTACAACTACAAGGAACTAAATTCTACCAACAACCAAGTAAACTTGGCAGAGGACCCTGAGCTCCAGGAAGAAACATTGCCTAGCTAATTGTTTTAGTCAGCTTTTTCACTGCTGTGACTAAAGGATCTGACCAGGACAATTTTAGGGGACAAAAAGTTTATTTGAGGGCTCACGGTTTTAGAGATCTTAGTCCATAGAAGGCTGGTTCCACTCCTTGGGGCTTGAGGTAAGGCAGAACATTATGGCAGAAGAGTGTAACAGAGAGAACCAGCTCATATAATGATCATGAGGCAGAGAGAGAGAGAGAGTCCCTCTTCTCTCCAGATACAAAATATATACTCCATAGCCACGCCCCACAATAAGTGACTTCTGCTAGCCACACAGCCACCTGCCTCTAGTTCCCCCTCAATTAATCCCATCAGCGATTAATCTGCTAATTAGGTTAAGGCTATAACTCAATCATTTCTCCTCTGAACCTTCTTCCATTGTCTCATGTGTGAGCTTTTGGGGGAGACCATACATCCAAACCATAATACGTTTAACATCTTGTAACCCTTTACAGAGGACCCAGCTAAGCTCTGCTCAGACTTCTGACTCTCAGAATCCTAAGCTAAAAAAAAAAAAAAAAAAAAAAAGCATGATGTTTTTAAGCTGCTGAACTTGTTATATTTTGTTATATAGCAATAAAAAACAAACTCAAGTACCAATTCTTTTTACATGCACACACACAAAGCAGCATTATAAGTGAGTTTTATGATGTTAAACACAATGTAGTCAGTTTATATGTGAGACTTATGTGGAAAAGGGTTGGAGAGAAATTCTCTGTTTTCCAAAGTAAATATGGGAAGCGCTGTAGTGTCATGTAGGGCATATATGGGAAAGATGTCCATGCTAAATAAGATCAATTTAAGCAAGTTACTTGGGAAGGCATGAATTTCTCTCATAGACTAGAGAGCTTTGGCAGAAAAGTAATCCTAATGGGACTGTTAAATAAAATCTATATGAGGTCATTGATTTAGACTGAGTTGAAATAGCTAAATTCAGTTGTGGCCTACATGATAAGGAAGTGTCCTCTGTTTTAACCCTTATAAGGAAAATAATCTGATACTGACCAATTCCCTTCTGGTACCTTGTTTCTGCTCTCTTCAGCCCCTTTCTAATTATAGTCAACTTCCTCTGCCCTGCTCCAGGATATACCTTTTCTGAATTTTTAGAGTTGTCACCCCAATTTACGAATTGCAAATAAAAGCCAATTAGAGATAGTTTAACTAAATTTGTTGCAATCTTGTCTTTCTTTTTTTTTATTGGTTGTTCAAAACATTACAAAGCTCTTGACATATCATATTTCATGCATTAGATTCAAGTTGGTTATGAACTCCCAATTTTACCCCAAATACAGATTGCAGAATCACATCGGTTACACATCCACATTTTTACATAATGCCCTATTAGTAACTGTTGTATTCTGCTTCCTTTCCTATCCTCAACTATACCCCCTCCCCTCCCCTCCCATCTTCTCTCTCTACCCCATCTACTGTAATTCATTTCTCTCCTTGTTTATTTTTCCATTCCCCTCACAACCTCTTATATGTAATTTTGTATAACAATGAGGGTCTCCCTCCATTACCATGCAATTTCCCTTTTCTCTCCCTTTGCCTCCCACCTCATGTCTCTGTTTAATGTTAATCTTTTCTTCCTGCTCTTCCTCCCTGCTCTGTTCTTAGTTGCTCTCATTATATCAAAGAAGACATTTGGTATTTGTTTTTTAGGGATTGGCTAGCTTCACTAAGCATAATCTGCTCTAGTGCCATCCATTTCCCTGCAAATTCCATGATTTTGTCATTTTTTAGTGCTGCGTAATGCTCCATGGTGTATAAATGCCACATTTTTTTATCCATTCATCTATTGAAGGGCATCTGGGTTGGTTCCACAGTCTAGCAATTGTGAATTGCTGCTGCTATGAACATCGATGTGGCAGTATCCCTGTAGTACGCTCTTTTTAAGGTCTTCAGGGAATAGTCCGAGAAGGGCAATAGCTGGGTCAAATGGTGATTCCATTCCCAGCTTTCCCAGAAATCTCCATACTGCTTTTCAAATTGGCCGCACCAGTTTGCAGTCCCACCAGCAATGTACAAGAGTACCCTTTTCGCCACATCCTCGCCAGCACTTGTTGTTGTTTGACTTCATGATGGCTGCCAATCTTACTGGAGTGAGATGGTATCTTAGGGTGGTTTTGATTTGCACTTCTCTGACTGCTAGAGATGGTGAGCATTTTTTCATGTACTTGTTGATTGATTGTATGTCCTCCTCTGAGAAGTGTCTGTTCAGGTCCTTGGCCCATTTGTTGATTGGGTTATTTGTTATCTTATTGTCTAATTTTTTGAGTTCTTTGTATACTCTGGATATTAGGGCTCTATCTGAAGTGTGAGGAGTAAAAATTTGTTCCCATGATGTAGGCTCCCTATTTACCTCTCTTATTGTTTCTCTTGCTGAGAAAAAACTTTTTAGTTTGAGTAAGTCCCATTTGTTGATTCTTGTTATTAACTCTTGTGCTATGGGTGTCCTATTAAGGAATTTGGAGCCCGACCCCACAATATGAAGATCGGAGCCAACTTTTTCTTCTATCAGACGCAGAGTCTCTGATTTGATATCTAGCTCCTTGATCCACTTTGAGTTAACTTTTGTGCATGGGGAGAGGAGGGGATTCAGTTTCATTTTGCTGCATATGAATTTCCAGTTTTCCCAGCACCATTTGTTGAAGATGCTATCCTTCCTCCATTGCATGCTTTTAGCTCCTTTATCAAATATAAGATAGTTGTAGCTTTGTGGATTAGTCTCTGTGTCCTCTATTCTGTACCATTGGTCCACCCGCCTGTTTTGGTACCAGTACCATGCTGTTTTTGTTACTATTGCTCTGTAATATAGTTTGAAATCTGGTATCGCTATACCGCCTGATTCACACTTCCTGCTTAGAATTGCTTTTGCTATTCTGGGTCTTTTATTTTTCCATATGAATTTCATGATTGCTTTATCTATTTCTACAAGAAATGCCGTTGGGATTTTGATTGGCATTGCATTAAACCTATACAGAACTTTTGGTAATATCGCCATTTTGATGATGTTAGTTCTGCCTATCCATGAACAGGGTATATTTTTCCATCTTCTAAGATCTTCTTCTACTTCTCTTTTTAGGGTTCTGTAGTTTTCATTGTATAGATCTTTCACCTCTTTTGTTAGGTTGATTCCCAAATATTTTATTTTTTTTTTGAGGATATTGTGAATGGAGTGTTTTTCCTCATTTCCGTTTCAGAAGTTTTGTCGCTGATATACAGAAATTCCTTTGATTTATGCGTGATGATTTTATATCCTGCCACTTTGCTGAATTCATTTATTAGTTCTAGTAGTTTTTTTGTAGACCCTTTTGGGTCTTCTAGGTATAGAATCATGTCATCTGCAAATAGTGATAATTTAAGTTCTTCTTTTCCTATTTTTATGCCTTTAATTTCTTTTGTCTGTCTAATTGCTCTGGCCAGTGTTTCGAGAACTATATTGAATAGAAGTGGTGATAGAGGGCATCCCTGTCTTGTTCCAGATTTTAGAGGGAATGCCTTCAATTTTTCTCCATTCAGAATGATGCTAGCCTGAGGCTTAGCATATATAGCTTTTACTATGTTGAGGTAAGTTCCTGTTATCCCTAGTTTTTCTAATGTTTTGAACATAAAGGGATGCTGTACTTTGTCGAATGCTTTTTCTGCGTCTATTGAGATGATCATATGGTTCTTATCTTTAAGTCTATTGATGTGGTGTATAACATTTATTGATTTCCATATATTGAACCATCCTTGCATCCCAGGTATGAATCCTACTTGATCATGGTGCACAATTTTTTTGATGTGCCTTTGTATCTGATTCGCCAGAATTTTATTGAGGATTTTTGCATCTAGGTTCATCACAGATATTGGTCTGTAGTTTTCTTTCTTTGAGGTGTCTTTGTCTGGTTTCGGAATCAGGGTGATGTTGGCCTCATAGAATGAATTTGGCAGAGCTCCTTCTTTTTCTATTTCCTGAAATAATTTGAAAAGTATTGGTATTAATTCTTCCTTAAAGGTTTTGTAAAACTCCGCTGTATACCCATCTGGTCCTGGGCTTTTCTTGGTTGGAAGTCTTTTGATTGCTTCTTCTATTTCATCCATTGTTATAGGTCTGTTTAAGTTGTGAGTATCCTCCTGACTCAGTCTGGGCAAATCATATGACTTAAGAAATTTATCAATGTCTTCACTATCTTCTATTTTATTGGAATATAGGTTTTCAAAATAATTTCTAATTGTCTTCTGTATTTCTGTAGCATCTGTTGTGATATTGCCTTTTTCATCCCGTATGTTAGTAATTTGAGTTCTCTCTCTTCTTCTCTTCGTTAGCATGGCTAAGGGTCTGTCGATCTTATTTATTTTTTCGAAGAACCAACTTTTAGTTTTGTTAATTTTTTCAATAGTTTCTTTTGTTTCAATTTCATTGATTTCCGCTCTGATTTTAATTATTTCTTGCCTTCTGCTACATTTGCTGTTGTTTTGCTCTTCCTTTTCTAGGGCTTTGAGATGAAGTGTGAGCTCATTTATTTGTTGGTTTTTCCTTTTTTTGAGGAATGACCTCCAGGCGATGAATTTCCCTCTTAAAACTGCTTTCATTGTGTCCCATAGATTCCGATATGTTGTGTCTGTATTTTCATTTATCTCTAAGAATTTTTTGATTTCCTCCTTTATGTCTTCTGTAACCCATTGATCATTCAGTAACATATTGTTCATTTTCCATGTGATGTAGGATTTTTCCTTCCTTCTTTTATCATTGATTTCCAGTTTCATTCCATTATGATCAGATAAAATGCATGGTATTATCTCCACCACTTTATATTTACTGAGGGTTGCCCTATGGCATAATATATGGTCTATTTTTGAGAAGGATCCAAGTACTGCTGAGAAAAAACTATATCCACTTGATGATGGTTGATATATTCTATATATGTCAGTTAAGTCAAGGTTATTGATTGTGATATTGAGTTCTATAGTTTCTTTATTCAACTTTTGTTTGGAGGATCTGTCCAATGGTGAGAGAGGTGTGTTGAAGTCACCCATGATTATTGTGTTGTGGTCTATTTGATTCTTGAACTTGAGGAGAATTTGTTTTATGAATGTTGCAGCACCATTATTTGGTGCATAAATATTGATAATTGTTATGTCTTGCTGGTGAATGGTTCCTTTTAACAGTATAGAATGTCCTTCCTTATCTCTTTTGATTAACTTAGTCTTGAAGTCGATTTTATTCGATATGAGGATGGCCACCCCTGCTTGCTTACGAGGACCGTGTGCTTGGTATATTTTTTCCCAACCTTTCACCTTCAGCCTGTGTATGTCTTTTCCAATCAGATGTGTCTCCTGGAGGCAGCATATTGTTGGATTTGTTTTTTTAATCCATGTTGCCAGCCTATGTCGCTTTATTGGAGAGTTTAAGCCATTAATGTTTAGAGTTACTATTGATATATGGTTTGTACTTCCAGCCATGTTTGATTATTTATCTTCTTTTTTTTTTTTAAATTAGTTTGTTTCTCCATGATTAGCTTTCCCCCCGCCCTCTGTCTTTACAGAGGCACTTCCCACTGATGGTTTTGGTTATTGTTTTTCATTTCTTCCTTGTGTAGTCTTTTGCTCAAGATGCTTTGCAATGCTGGTTTTCTGGCTGCAAATTCTTTTAGCTTTTGTTTATCATGAAAGATTTTTATTTCGTTGTTGCACCTGAAGCTTAATTTTGCTGGATACAGAATTCTTGGTTGGCATCCATTGTCTTTCAGTGTTTGAAATACGTTGTTCCAGGATCTTCTCGCTTTCAGCGTCTGTGATGAAAAATCCGTTGTTAACCTTATTGGTTTACCCCTGAATGTAATCTGCCTCCTTTCTCTTGTAGCTTTTAATATTTTCTCTTTGTTCTGTATATTGGATATCTTCATAACAATGTGTCTTGGCGTTGGTCTACTGTGATTTTGTGTGCTCGGTGTCCTGTATGCATCTAAAATTTGTATATCCATTTCCTTTTTTATTTCTGGAAAGTTTTCTGTAATTATTTCATTCAGCAGGTTACTCATTCCCTTGGTTTGAATCTCTGTACCTTCCTCTATCCCGATGACTTGTAAGTTTGGTTTTTTTATATTATCCCATATCTCTTGGATGTTTTTCTCGTGATTTTTTACCAGCCTTTCTGAGTTGGCTAGACTCCTTTCAAGATGATATATTTTGTCTTCATTATCTGACGTTCTGGCTTCTACTTGCTCCATTCTGTTAGTGATACTCTCAATTGAGTTTTTAATTTGGTTTATCGTTTCCTTCATTTCTAGAATTATTGTTTGATTTTTTTTATAATCTCTATCTCTTGATAAAGATGCTTAACTTCTTCTTTTATCTGTTTATGTAATTCACTTTCAATGTGTTCTTTCACTGTTTGGATTTGCTGTCTCGTATCCTCTTTAAGGTTCCATTCCATCTGTCTAAGGTATTCCTTGAGATCTTTATATGACCATTTTTCTAATGACTCTAGATCCTCCTGAATATTTAGGCTGTCCTTCATTGTTTGTACTCCTTTTCTTCCTTGCTTTTTTATGCTGCTCATGTTACTTCTTGTTCTATTTGACTGCTGAGTTACTGTTTATTCTTATAAATTTATTTGATGCTTGGGAGGAAGTATAATAGAAGGGAAGGGAAGAAGTCAATAAAGAGAATGAGAGTAGGCAGGTAGAATTCAAGGAAGGGGGAATAAGAAAATTGAAAAGAAATGAAAAGACAAAAGAAAAAAATAGAAAATAAAGAAAGAAAAAAATTTTTTTAAAAAAATAATAAAGAATAAAAAAATTAAAATTAAAATTTAAAGAAATAATACTAATAATAATAAAAGAGAAAAATTTAAAAAAAATTAAAAACATTAAAAAAAGGTTAAAGAACAACAACACCAACAAAAAAATGAAAATGAAAGAAAAAGAAAAAAATAATAATAAATGCAGTCATAGAGTTCGATTAACTTCTCTTCCAGTAGGTGGAGCTGTGCCCACTGGGCCAAGCTTCTCCTCTCAATAGGTGGGAACCATTCACTGTGTAGCAGTTCTTCGTCCCAGACTGGGCGGGTCTCCAATCCTGAGTGCCTAGGGCCTTCTCTTGTGTTTCCTCAAGCCAGGCCCCGCTCACCTGTGACGCTTACCACAATACTGGTTACACCCCAGGTCTGCTGCTCCTGGGAGCCCTGTTTTCATGAACGCCTGGGCACAGTCTCCCTGTTTGCCTCCCTCAGACCCTAAGTTTGTAGAGCTTGGGGGTGAGAACCCCCAGCGAATTTGCTTGCCCTCCAGTAGCCACGCCCCCGGTAGCTGGTGCAGGAGACCTCAGTTGTCAGCACTGGTGGGAGCGGTAGCCGGGAGTTCCGCTCCGCGAGTTCCGCGCCACGAGTCCCGCGCCACTCCTGATTCCCTCAGTCTGGCTATGGAGCTCACAGGAGAGCTGGGAGGGGCTCTTAAGGTTTCCCCACTGTGTGGAGAGAGATGGCTAGGGGATTACACACCTGTTGCGCTGGTTTCAATGAAGTTATCTCCTCCGTCCATGACGTCAGCTCTCTGCCAGGGTGGTATCCCGTTCGCTGTGGTGTTCGTGGGGGTGTTCCCAGAGCCGGGGGTCGGGAGCTGTTCACCCGAGGGGGGGGAGGGGGGGTCGTTTGCAGCGCCGAAACTCCGGGGGCGGTTTACAGAGCCGGGCAGGCAGGGGCCGGGGCAGGCAGCGGCTGTTTGAACATTTGCCGCCAGGCTAGCAGCGGCCTTTTGGAGGCGGCCGGCGGGACTGGGCCCCTGCACCTCGTGGCCGAGACAAACTGATACTTCCAATAGACTTACTAATTCCCGGCAGGTCTCCTTTCAGCAGAATTTTGCTAGAAGTTTCTCAGCAGGTAGCATGTAGGTGTATTAATGGGTCTCTCTGATCCCGTTACTGTGGAGGTATTGAAAGTGCTGCTTCCTCGCCGGCCGCCATGTTGGGTCTCCTCGCAATCTTGTCTTTCAACAGGGCTTATTTTTGTTGTTTTTACATACTGCAGTGAGACTACCTCTCTCCTTCCCTTTGGGATTAGAGAGAGGAAGGGAGATCATAGCCAAGAGGATACCAGGGACAGCCCAGTCCTCCCTTCTCTTGAGCAACATTAAGTACAGAGGTGTACAGCCATTTGAATGTGTTCCCAAACTGAGAATCACTGAAAAGGATTGATAGGTACATAATTATTTCAGTGGGGAGACATTAGGAGCCTGATTTGGAGTGGGGGGTACAAAGCAAGAATAAAGCAAAAGAAGAGAGTTGGGACGAAGAGGTCGTGTCCTGGGTTGGCCTGGGGAAAGATCAGGTCTTCCCCCCTCCCCATATCCTCATCAATGGAGAAGAGTGGGCCTGAGTGACAGGAGAGGGTAAGACAACTAGCCCAGTGGCCACAATGCCTGAATCCCCGATTTCCTTCCTTTACTCCAATCTCTCAACGTATCTCCTTCCAATACACAGGAGCCCCCAGTACAGTCCCCTGGTAATCATGACCCCTTCAGTAAGGAAGTGCTGGAAGGTTGTCTGTAGCTGGGGTTAGCTGTGGTCAACTGCCTTTTTGAGGCACCTACCCACCTAGCAGGCCAGGTTGGGGAAACAGTCAAGTGTACTCTCTTTACCCTGGGTAGCTAGATGCCAGCTCTTCAGGATTTTAATAAAGGAGCCTTCACACAAGCTCCAGCTGTAAATGAGAGCATTAAGAAAGCTATTAGAAATTCAACAGAGGATTTCCTGTGAGTCTGAAGCTGAGACTAGAGAACAGGCTGTGTCCTGATACTCAACCTTTCCTTCCCTTCCCTTTCTTTTTGAATCCTTGGAGTTGGTGTGTGTGTGTGGGTGGGTGGGTCCTATGGAAACCTAATCAAATGAGACTGGCCTTGAGAAGAAGAAAACATTGAAAAAAAAAAAAAAAAGCAAAGGAGCCCATTCTCTCATGTGCAAACAGAGCAAGTTCCATTATTATGCAACTAGAGATTTATATAAAAGTAAATGACCAGTCCATGTGAAGACAGTTCAAGATTCAGGTGAATATTTAGATAATGACAGAAATTCCACCTAGAATCATTGATATTCCTCTCTCAGATGTACAAGTGTGGGAAACCAGTTCTCAAAGATGGAAGCTAATCTCAGCCCAACTCTCATCCATTTCCAATTCTCTTGGTCTTGTGCCTTATCTTTGGAATCTCAGAGTTGGAATGAAGCTTTTGATACCTGAAAGAAAACAAAAGGTAGAAATCTGGCAGTTTGTTTTTAGATCGTGTCACAATGTTCCTGCTTCAAACGGATCTCCTTAAATTGGCCTCATCATATTGTCCTTGGCATCAAAAGGGTTGTGTCAAAATAGCTTCATCAACAGATCACACACTCAAAACAGAAAACAGGTACAACCTTACCTCAACACAAGCGTGGCTGTCACGCCATCTGCCCTTGCAAGTGTGCATCACTGACATCCATGCTAATTAAATCAAGTCGATTAGAGCTCAGCAATGACCTAATCCCATGTCTTACACATCAATAGCTGTTTGTTTATATCAGTTAGCAGAACAGGGCAGCCAAGCCATAGAAGTAATTTAGGTAGCACTGTCTAAACAATGTAGATCAATTTAAAGTGAATATACTGAGGTAAGTGACTCATGGTGGAATAATGAGATCAAACCTATAATAAATAATGTCTGTGAATGGAAAAGAATGTGACAAGGATAAAACATTCTTAATAGAGTTATTTTAATACTTCAGATAAATTAATCCCAGTAACAACTACTTCTTGAGTGCCTGTTATGGACCAGGCACAAAAAATCTCTACCTTTTACTTATGGGGAGGGATAATAGAAACATTGAGAATTAAATTGTAGGATGTCAGAGGTGATAAGTGCTCTGAAGAAAAAATAAAGCAAGAAAGAAGGACATGTCACACCTAATTTGTCAGCTAATGCTGATGGTTTTACTTTCAAAATATATTCAGAATTTGTACTTTCTCCATTTCTGTTGCTCAGACCAAGCCACTAGTGTATTTAGGGGAAAACCAAGCAGTGACCTCTCAATTATTCTCCCTGCTTTTAACTTGGCCTCTTTCAGCTTATTCTCAAAACAGCATCCAGGGACAACCTCCTAAAAAGTTGGATGATTTCATTCATCTCCTCTACACACTTTGATAGTCCACATCATCACAAGAGTAAAAGCTTAAGACTTCAAGGCCCTGCATTTGCTGACCTTTGTTTTCTCTTTATGTTTGTGTTCACCTCTAACTACATTCCTTCTGGTCCAGCCCCACTGGCCTGCTTGCCTGTCCTTTAATCCTGGGTATCTCCTGCCTCGGGGCCTTTGCTCCAGCTATCCCTATAGTAGGAATCAGCTCATTTGTTCTTTTGGCCTTGAATGTCACTAGCTCCTGTGTCATCTCTGGTGTGGTGACTGTTCTTGCACAAAGCAGAATAAACAGGGGTTTGACCTCAGTGATCCCCTATTACCAGTTATTTTGGCCATGCCATGGAGGCCACATTAAGAGTGACAGCAGTTACATCGTGTCCTGCTTTGTGCATCACTGCCCCACTTCTCCTTATGCACTCTCTGGTGTCTGCCTGATGGTGCCCTTGTCTCCTCTGCACCAAGACCCTGTCGCTCCATCCTGGTGACGTCCACTTGAGCTGCCTTGGTACTGTTCCTTCCTTCTGACTCAGATCCGGAGTATTTCTAACTGAAGCCTGTCAAAATTCACCCATGCCTCATACGTAGGAGGCAGAATTTTGATATCACTAGCTTAAGAGTGCAACTTCAATTTAAGGTTATAATAAATAGCAAAATGAGGCCAAACATATGTATAAAATTTTACCTTAGAGCTGTAATGACCCTCAGGGTGGAGTGGAAGTTCTCCACTCAGCTCCTTATTGCAGGAAAACGTTTTCCTTCTCCCATTCCTTCTTGAGTTCTAAAGACCAGGAAAGGTTATTTAAATTGGATATTTAGATGATTACTTGCACTGCTCATGATAGAGTTACTCATTGGCGTGCCTCTCTGCAGAGATCTACACTTCTCTGGTCTACATCTGGTCCCAGTTGCAACTCTGTTAAATTCTGTTATCCTTCCCTCTCTCAGTCCCTTTCATGTAGCTGGTCTTAGGGTTGTAATACTAAATACTTAAGTATAAGCTTGGGGTGGAGGACATATGAGGACATGGTTCTAGCTTTCCAGAGTTCTTGTCAATAGTTTCATTTGCCAGGTATTTATATATGTAATGCATATATGCATACATAAGTGTATATATAATGCATCTATCTATCTATCTATCTATCTATCTATCTATCTATCTATTGATCGATCTTTGCTCCATGATATTGGAGATTCCAGCAGGGAAGAATTGAATGGCTACAGGCTGGAATCATCTGGAGGATGTGATGACTTAAAGGGTAAGCTCAGCTAGATATGTCAAGAGGTGCATCTATATGCATCCTTTCCATGTGGCATGGAAACAATGATTTTTTGGCACATTAAAATGCTGTATAATGCTATCTAAAATATAGCTGCTGAGTGAAGAAAAATAGCTTTCACAAACTCCATGTTTCCAAGTCTGTCAGCCCTCATTTAGGAAATTGTTACTCTTATTTTCACATATAATTCCAACTGGGGTGCATTGTATGTTACATGGCCTTATAGCAAATTATATGCAATCAATTAGACAGGCAAGGCTGGCTGCTACAGGCAGGTGAATAGACAGGGCAGTAGCTGTCAGATTTGTACTGGGGTTGCAGAATAATTTTTAATCAATTAGAGGAGGCATATGGCTGCAACTCCAAAAGAACAGTGTGAATCATTGAGCATAAGGATCAATACATCTACACAATTCGCCAGCCCTTCAAGACAGTATAGTGTGGTAGGGGACTGATTTCATTTAATTTTCTGGACAAGGACACAGGTTTTATAGTGAGACATTCTTGGCTTTATATTCCTATTTCTGTTACTTAATGTCTGTGCTCCTTGTTTCTGTAAAGTAAATAAGGTCAACTTATCAGACCAGTCTCATAGCTTTTTTTTTTTTTTTTTTGGCAAGGTAAAAAAGGGAGATTAGATGAGGTAATGTCTGTAAGGCATAATGTGGAATGGTAAGAGTTGATAAACAATTGTTCCATCTCCCAGAGTCACTGATGACCCTGAATCTGAAAGAGAAGGGCTCATCATCATACGGACCCTCACTTTCTTATGGAAACAAGGAAGTAGGGTTAAATATTTAGATTTTAAGAATCATAAATAAAACACTGGTATTGGACAGGGTCTTGATGGAAACAGACAAGTCAAAATAAGTCATTTGTGGTACACTGATGCTTGGGCAGGTCATAGGGAAACCACTGGATGAGTGTGGAAGAGAGTGGCGGGTAGGAAAGAATTAGACTCCTAAGTCTTAGGTGAGAGAGGGACATTACCAGGATTGGACACAGTGAGGCTATGTACAGAGTGAGCTGAGAGCTTCCAGGGAGGTATGAGGACCACCCCTTGGGGAGGGAGGTGGAGTAATAAACAGTCTGGCCTCACTCCAGTCTCTCTAATCTGTTGCTACCATGCTCACTGAAGCCCTCAAATAGCCAGTGGGAAGAGAAGTTTGTGTATGAAGTCTGTGCAAGCTGGCCTTCTGGGGCTTGGAACAGAGTGAACAAGAGCATCCTTTTCATCTCTCAGACAAAGAAGATGAAAAGATAAACAATATGCAGTACGTAAAACTTAAAACAGAACTTTTGCAAACAAGATAAAAGGGCCTTCTCCATCTGGGTTTGTGAGTATTCTCTTCTCCCTCTCCTTCCACCTGTCCCCCCCCCACCCCTGTGGCTGTCATGTAGCAGTGATTTGAGATGAGTTTAGACCTCTGTTAGCTTTTCATCACTGTGACAAAAATACTCAAAACAAGAACATCTTAGAGGAGGAAAAGTTTTTCTTGAGTTGACAATTTCAGAGGTTCAGTCCATGGTTCACAGGTTCCATTGTTGTGCCCAAGGTGAAACAGAACATCACAGTGGAGGGGTGTGGAACAGGAGCTCCTTGCCCACACTGACCCTCCTCTTCCAGCCATGCCCCACCTGCCTACAGTAGCTACTCAGTTCATTCAAACTAGGATGAATGCATTAGGTTACAGTTCTCACAATCTAATCATTTCATCTCTGACTATTCTTGCATTAACACAGGTATTTTGGGGGAACATCTCATTTCCAAGACCATAGTAGATTTTGCAGTGAAATGTTTAATGTAGATATTTTACTTGTTTCTGATTATTGCTGTTCTCATTAAATAGCACTATTAGATGAAGAACTGTGTTAAAAACTCTGGGAGAAACAGACTAGGAGGGAGACTCCATCCTTGTTTTATAAGAACTTGCTGTGTAGTTAAGGAGACAGGACCATGACACTGGGAAATATATGATACTGTATAATTTAAAAAGTGGCAGAAATTCCAAAGAAGCCCACCTTGGAGGACATGGTACAGAGGAGGGAAGGTTTGTTGGAGAGGAAAACACAGTTGAGCTGCACTTTGATGGTGGGTAGGTTAGGAAAGCCTTCTAGATAATCTTTAGCAATGGAGTAAATTTTTGCCTCCAGCACCACTGGCCAGAAGAACAAATATTACCCAGTGAGCAAGGTAATCAGACTTGGAGTTAAAGGACCTTAAGTCTGGTTTAGGGGAAAATGTAATATAGTGAATCTAGGGAAAGCAGTAGGTTTGTTTTTAAATTTGCTGTCTTAATAGGTCTGGGATCATCATGCAAAGAGACTAGAACAATTCCTAATGTTGCAGTTTTTGATTACCATAGAATTTTCAAACTTGACCATGTTTAATCAAATAAATTTTGCCAGTTTTTCTAACTGCTGAATTTGCAATAAGGTGCTGTGAATCTCAAAATAATAAGTTTGATGGATTTACATTAATTAATATGGTTACAGGGATTTAGCTGATTCTGTCTTCCTGATACCGAACTTTTAATTAACTAACAATGAACATAAAAATAGAAATTAACAGTATAATTACACTTAGGAATATAAAAACAATTACGATGTATTTTAAGGGTCTGACTTTCAAATGAGCCTTTACAAACATTTGAAAACATTAATATCATGTTTCTATGTAAAATAAACTATTGACTTGATTTTGTATTCTTAGGATTTCTATAATAAATTTATAGTGCCCTTATGTGGCACCTTTTAAAAGTTCTCCTTAGCTAAATTCAAGATGCTTCTTATATCTGTGCTATTACTTGATTTATCAAGTCTTCTAGCAGCCTGTGCATTTCTTGTGGTTTAAATATGTAGTGTCCCCCAAAAGCTCATGTGTGAAACAATGCAAGAAAGTTTAGAGGTGAAATGATTGAGTTATGAGAGTCTTAGTTAGTGAAGTAATTCCCTAATAGGGTGGTAACTGTAGGCAGGTGGGGTGTGGATGGAGGAGGTGGATCTTTGGGGAGCATGCCTTTGGGGTTATATTTTGTCCTTGTTGAGCAGGGCTCTCTCTGCTACCTTCCCTCCACATCATTCTACCATGATGTTCTGCCTGACTTGGAGCTACCTGCTATGGACTGAGACCTCTGAAACTGTGAGTGACAAAAAAACTTTTCCTCTGCTAAGATTGTTCTTGTGAGGTCTTTTGCTTACCGTGGCATAAAAGCTGACTAAAACAGCTTTGAAGAAGGAATAAAAGTTACACACTGAGGGTTGACCCCATGACAGTCACAATAAATGCAGGTTTGTAAAGAACCTTCTATCTACCAATCCTTTTTTATGCTTGATTTTATTACTATACACAGCAACCTAGTGGAAAGTTAATATCGCCTCCATTTTATATTTGAGGACATTGAGCCTCAGAGAAGGCTAAGTTGCAAAGTCAGAGGGCTATAAACAGATAGAGTTGGGGTTTGCACCTGGAACCATCTAGCTCTTTATCTCGAACCTCATTACTTTTGTTTTTAAAACTAAATTCTTTGCTGAATTAATTCTTAAAAGTTCACAACACTTTATTAGCATCTTACAAATATTTTATAGACAATGATTATTTTTTACCTTGGGACATACCAAACAAAAATATGGAAAACCACATATTTCCTCTCCCACACCCAGGAAGAATTTAGGACTAATGTCTAGGTTTTCTTGAATGACTGACCACCTCCCTAAAGATAAAAAATCAAACTTTCGAATCAACCTAACAAAGGAGGTGAAAGATCTCAACAATGAAAACTACAGAACACTAAAGAAATAAATTAAAGAAGACCTTAGAAGATGGAAAAGATCTCCCTTGTTCTTGGATAGGCAGAATTAATATTGTCAAAATGACCATACTACCATAAGCATTATACAGATTTAATGCAATTCTAATCAAAAACCCAATGATATTCCTCATAGAAATAGAAAAAGCAGTCATGAAATTCATTTGGAAAAATATGAGACCCAGAATAGCTAAAGCAATCCTTAGCAAGAGTGAAGCAGGTAGCGTCAGTATACCAGAACTTAGACTATACTATAGAGCAATAGTAACAAAACCAGTATGATATTGGCACCAAAGTAGACTGGTAGACCAATGGTACAGAATAGAGGACACAGAGATTAACCTACATAATTAAAAACATACATTGGAAAAAGATAGCCTCTTCAACAAATGGTGCCAGGAAAACTGGAAATCCATATGCAATAAAATGAAATTAAACCCCTATCTCTCACCATGCACAAAACTCAACTCAAAGTAGATCTAGTACCTAGGAATTAAATCAGAGACCATGTGCCTAATAGAAGGAAAAGTAGACCATAATTTCCATCATGTTGAATTAGGCCCCTGCTCCCTTAATAAGACTCCTATAGTGCAAGAATTAAAATCAAGAATCACTAAATGGGATGCATTCAAACTAAAAAACTTCCTCTCAACAAGGAAGACCTTCTGTGAGGTGAATAGAGCCTACAGCTTGAGAGCAAATTTTTACCACTTGCATATCAGATAGAGCATTAATCTCTAGGGTATATAAAAAAACTCAAAGATAACTCAATCAATAAATGGGCCAACTGAACAGACACTTCTCAGAAGGCAAAATATAATCAATCAACAAATATATGAAGAAATGTTCAACATCTCTAGCAATTAGAGAAATGCAAATCAAAACTACTCTAAGATTTCATTTCACTCCAGTCAGAATGGCAGCTATTAAGAATACAAACCACAGTAAGTGTTGGAAAGGATGTGGGGGAAAAGGCACACTCATAAATTGCTGGTGGGACTGCAAAATGGTTCAGCAGATATGAAAAGCAGTATGGAAATTCCTTGGAAAACCGGGAATGGAACCACCTTTTGACCCAGTTATCCCACTCCTTGGTCTATACCTAAGGGGCTTAAAAACAGCATACTACAGGGACACAGCCACATCAATGTTTATAGCAGCACAATTCATAATAGCTAAACTGTGTAACCAACTTAGATGCCCTTCAGTAGATGAATGTATAAAGAAAATGTGGCATATTTATATACAATAGAATATTATTCAGAAATAAAAGAGAATAAAATATGGCATTTGCAGGTAAATGGATAGAGTTGGAGAATATAATGCTAAGTGAAGTTAGCCAATCACATAAAAACAAATGCTGAATGTTTTCTCTGATATAAGGAGGTTGATTCATAGTGGGGTTGGCAGGGAGAGCATGGGAAGATTAGACAAAGTCTAGATAGGGTAAGGGGTGGTAGAGGAAGGGAAGAGGTATGAGGGTAGAAAAGAGGGTGGAATGCGATAGACATCATTACCCTAAGTACATGTATGAAGAAACAAATGGCGTGAATATACTTTGTATACAACCAGAGATATAAAAATTTGTGCTTTATATGTGTAATATAATTTGTAATGCATTCTGCTGTCATATAAAAATAGAATAAAAAGTTTAAAAAAGAAAATCTTAACATTATTGAAGTCCAATGAATAAATCTTCCCTTTATGGTGTGTGTGTATGTTTTATAATAAATATTTGCCTACCTCAAGGTCACCAAGTCATTTCCTTATGTTATCTTTGGAATACTCGACTATCTCACATTTAGATCTATAATCTGCCTAGAATTGATGTTTACTATGATGTGAAGTAAGGGTGAATTTTCATTGTTTTCCATATGGATATCCAATTAATTCAGCACCCTTTTTTAAAAAAAATATGAGCCTTTCTCACTTCTCTACAGTGCTACATTTATCATAAATTAAGTGATCATATAGGCGTGAGTTTGGGCTTCTAGCCTTCTGTTGGTCTATTTGTCTATTAATGTATCTGCAGCACATTGGCTTAATTCCTATGGTTTTAAAGATTCCCAATTAAATGCTAAATTGTCCGACTGTCTTCCTTATGCTTGTTTTGGCTATTGGTCTGTTTCATTTCATAAAAACTTGAGTGTCAGGTAGTTATCTAACACACACATGTTTGCGTGTGACTGAAATTTTGGTTGAGATTTCAGTGTAAAGTATAACTTAGGGAGAATTGGTATGGTCTATGTGATTATTTATTTAGATCTTTAATTTATTTTAATAATGTTTTATTATTTTCTGTATCAAGTCTTACATATCTTTTATTAGATTTATTTCTAAGTTGATGTTGTAGATGTGACATTGTTTTGAAAACTTCATTTTCTAGTTGTTTGATGCTGGCTGGCATAGAGAAACGTAACTGATTTTCTTCTGGTATTCAGTGATCTTGATAAATTCACTTAATAAGGTCTAATAATCTATTTGTAGGTCTTTTGAATTCTCTGTGTTCTCAATTATGTTTTGTGTGAATAACAACAGCTTTGTTTCTTTCAGTTTCCCTTTATTTCAAGTGTGGAGTCTTTAAGTTCCCAGCCAAAAGCAGAGGGTTGTTTAACAAGTTTCCCAACCTTGGTGGCCTTGGGCTGCTCTGTCTCTCAGGTCCTCAGTGCTGTGAATTATACAGATTAGTTTCTCAGCTATTGCTTCCAAATAGACAAATGCTAACGGGCAAAGCCGCCTACATTCTCTAGGTTTTCTCTCCTTTGGATCTTATCTTCATTGTTCCCACTGTCTTGTTAGCTCTTTGTTATTTTTTAAGAAGTTGTTTAAAATATTCAAAATGTTTTAAAAATTTTTCATCTTGATTTTTTTAATCTATCTTTGGTGGAAAGTTTGATATTAATTATCTAGTCTGCAAGCCCAAAAGCAGAAGTTCATTAGATTTTTTTTTCCAAGCAACCCTGGGAGAAAAATGATGCTGGGCCTCAGGATTAAATTCTTATATCTGTTTGGAAGGATACAGATGACCCATGGGTGACTGCAACTGACAGAGCCAGGTCAGAATGACCTACTGGCTTTTGCTGTGTTCTGGGATTGCAATTATCATGGACAGAGCCAAAACCCATCAAACTTTGTGCGCTGGGGATGAGTGTAAGAATACCCTAGGCATGTATGAAAACTCTATCTTATTTATACTAAACACAACTGATTGATTCCTCAAGCACTTTTTTTTTGTACCAGGGATTGAACTCAGGGGAATGTGGCCACTGAGCCACATTCCTAGCTCGTTTTTTATTTTAAATTTTCAAAAAAAAAATTATATTTATTTATTTATTTTTGGTACTGGGTATTGATCCAGTGGGCACTTAACCACTGAGTGACATTCCCAGCTCTTTTTTTGTATTTTATTTAGAGACAGAGTCTCACTGAGTTACTTAGGGCCTCATTAAATTGCTGAGGCTGGCTTTGAACTTGCAATCCTCCTGCCTCAGCCTCTGGAGCTGCTAGAATTACAGGCATGGTTGGCTTTGAACTTGTGATCTTTCTGCCTCAGCCTCCCAGGCTGCTGGTATTATAAGCATGAGACACTGTGTCCAGCTCATGCATCTATTTTTAGTTTTAATTCCTGGGACTATAGTGGGGGTTCCAGGATTGAGCTCTGAATCATATAGTTCCGATAGCTCTGAATTGGATAAGTAGATATGGTTTGCTGGAAAAGGCATTTTACATGTTCAGGGACCAGGAATTTAGTTGTTTGTTTTACAGCATTTGCTAAGTCATATCTACAAAGAGTTGGTACATAAATAGCTTTGTTCTATAGAGAACTAATTTGAAATGGTGTTTATTATAGTGTGTGTTTTACATATGGTAATTCTGGGCTTGCTTTTCCATGAATTCTGGTGCAATTCCATCTGAAAAATGCTATAAAACCTTGTGCTTGTCATGCATAACTAATTAAAACAAATAAAAAATTAATTTTAAAAAAACCCTTGCACTTAGGAGCCCACCTTAACAGTTGCTGAACCTTCTTTAAATGTTTCTCCTCCCCTTGCCCTCTACTTTCTTATTGTTAAAAAATGAAACAAAACAAAACAAAACAAAAAAGAGCTCCATTATTTCTTTAAAACATTTCCTAAAAAAAAAAAAAATCCATCCTTCACTACTTACAGAGCTGAAGGATTGGCAATTAACTTAAATTTTCACATTAAATGTCTGAAGGCCTCCCAGAGTCTCTTGATCAGCCTCCATCCAGCCTTCATTGACTCAGGGACATTTCAGAGCTGGAGAGCCAGCTTTTCTTTCTATTTGCTCTTTAAGAGACTCAAATTTTGTACATTCTTTATTAACAACTAAGCAAATACATTTAAAAAATTATGTATCAATTTTCCATGAAGTGGTGTTTTGCAGTACTATTAAAGGCACTATTTTAAGGAAAGTGTATTTTTTCAATAAAATATATTCTGCTATAAAGTTAGAAATAGTCTGCCTGAGGTTATTACTAATCCTACACAACAAAAACATCCAGATGTCATAGTTAATATTTTTCAAGTAAAGTCCAAACTAAAGATTGTTCATCCTGTTTGTCTCATCTAACTAGAACTTACTCCTTGCATTCAAATAATGGAAATGAATCTTTAATAGCTTTCAGTGAAATGTACAATAGTATTCCAAAATGCAAGAAAATATCCCTTTAGGCTGTAAGAGCAATTTTAATAAAATTCAAGTGGCATGTATGAAAGGTGACAAGTAACAACACCAGCAACAACCTCAAAAGCCTCAAACAAATCATTGCTGCACCTGCCTATGGAAGTAGCCCCTCCCTACACTCCCCAGCTGTAGGTAATGTAATTAAAAAGGCAAAACCTTAAATGAAATTGATCTTGTATCCTGCACTCTATTGCCTAAGAAAATCCCCTTCTATCATATGTGGTGGTGAAAAAATATAAATAAGGGAGGCCAGAGAAACATCATCATGCATTTATATTTTTGGTTGGTTTAAATGGTTATACAAATTTTGCAGGTTTGAACAATAACCAACATTTTATAGCTACATTTTAATGCTATTGGTTTGATATTTCAAAATAAATTGAATGCATCATGGATGTGCTTTTTGTTTGCTATTACTCCTTGCAAAATATTCCCAAATAAAGGTTGTCAACATGGAAGAGTGAACAGATGTCACCAGAAGGTATGTAGACGTGATGTTCACATTTAAGTGCCTCTAATAACAATGAAAACCCACAACAGCAAAAACAAAAACAAAAATGAAAAGGCATTGGTATGGGTCCTTGTTTTATTTAGTTTTTCACTACTGTGACCAAAAGATCAGACCAGGACAATTATAGGGGAGGGAAAGTTTATGTAGGGACTCACAATTTCATTTGCTAGAAGGCTGGTTCCATTCCTTGGGGCTTGAGGTGAGGTAGAACACCATGGTAGAAGATTGTGGCAAAGGGAAGCAGCTCATGTGGTGACCAGGAAGCAGAAAGAGAGACTCCACTTTCCAGAAACAAAATATATACCACAAAGTCTCACTCCCAGGGACCCACCTCCTCCAAACACACTATACCCATCTTCAGTTACATTTCAGTTAATTCCATCAGGACATTAATTCACTGATTGAGTTAAGGTTTTCATGGCCTAATAATTTCTCCTGTAAACATTCTTGCATTGTCTCACACATGAGCTTTTGGGGGACTCCTCTCTTCTAAACCATAACAGGCCTTGAGAGTCAAGCATTAGAGAAATGTGAATAAGGCACAAAGTAGTGGTAAAATAAAAATCTCAAATATAGATTCTTTGGAATAACACTGCATCAGTGTCAAAATATGACAGATATTAATGTTGAGCTATATTGGGATGACTTGAGGCAATACGTTGGGGTAGAATTCATTGTAACTGATGTTAGATTTTCAAGGTTTATAGCACTTGTACTGTATAAGACAATATACTTCCCTAATACACAATTCAATCAGCTCTGTTTGGAGTAAGAGGAAAGGGAAGAAGATAAGGATGGACACTTAGGTGCTCAGGGCAGCCGTGTTAGGAAAACCAGGATTGAAACAGCAACTTGAAGACCCATGTAAATACAATACTTTTTAAGATCATGAACTATTATTTAAAGCACTCAAGAACGAAGGAGTGTTTCTGTTACTTCAAATTGTTTCTTGTTTCTCCAACTAGAGCTGGGAAAAGTAAAATTTAGAAGACCCTAACCAAATTTCTTCTCTTGTCACTGAACCCCCATCAGCTTGCTTGTGGGATGGATGCCTTAACATGTATGACTAGAAGACAAGGTGACAGGGATTGCCAAGGTGAATGATGATGATACGAAGACAATTCCCAGCTCTGGGGATATAGAGATGACCAAGACATAGTTCTTGTCTTCATGATTAGTGAATTAATCATGGTTCTATAAAACCAACAGTGTATGTGTGTGTGTGTGTGTGTGTGTATATATATATATATATATATATATATATATATATAATTATTAAAAATGGATTTATTAGATTGGCTTACAGAATCAGAGGCTGAATAGTCCCACATTGGTCATCCTCAGGCTGGAAAGACCCAGCAGCTACACTGTTCAAGAGACTGGAGCCTCAGAACAAGAGGAACTGAAGGGCTGGAAACTCCCTGGAGGATCACTCATCAGAGTCTGCTTTGAAAGGTGAAGGAACTGAACTGGAGTCTCATGTCCTCAACTGATCACAACAGCAATATAAGCACCAGCTCAAGAGGAATCAAGTTTATTTCTGTATGGGCTTCCTGCTTCTTATACCTTTTGTTTCATCCAGGGGCCCAGCCTAGTGAATTATGCTGCCCACATCCAGGTGGGTCTCCCCACTCTGTTCGCTATCTCACATACCAATCATTTCTGGAAGCACCCTCATTGACATATCATGAAACATCTTAATCTTAGGTATCTCCCAATGCAATGAAGTTGACAATCCAGATTAGTCATCAGGACTAATTAGGAATCCAAATATATTAGCAAATAATTGTAAACACACTACGTTGGGAACTACAAAGGATATTTGTATAAAATAGGGATATGCAGGATGGGGATGAAGTAGAGATGGGTGGTAGGGATGGTACACAAAGAGCCCAGAAAGAGGTGTCCCTTGAGTGAAATCCCACAGGATGAGCAGAGCTTTATCAAGCAGGAAGAAGTCATTCTGTGTGGGAAGTGGATACAAAGACATGGAGAGAGTTAAGAGCTCAGAGTATAACTGAAATGCTGGGAAGACTGATAAGGGGACTAGAGAAAATGCAGAGAGCTCAAAAGGCTGAGGATGCCAAGTTTAGGATCTGGATGTTCTCCCATAGGCCAGGAGGGCAAATATAAGGGCTCTGAATAAGAGCAAAAGATGATGCCATTTATTCTTTGGCAAAACCATTTTCTCTGCCCTATAGAGAGCTAACCTGAAGAAAGACTAGAGGAAGGAAGACTAACTAGGAATCCATTGCCAGAAATTAGGACTTGAACAGGACAGAGGGATAGAAGAAAAGTGTTTTCAAGATACTTACCAGATTTCAGGCTGATTCCTAGGACAGGAAATATAGATTGGAGAAGATAACTGGTTGCATGCTGGACAAGCTGTGTTTGTGGTCATGGATGAGATCGTGGTTGATAGATAAGGTGCAGACAAAGGGCAGAGGGCAGCTTGGCTTGGTATCATCCTCAAAGGTTGAGGGATATGCTTCCATCAGTTGGCAAAGTTCATCTCTGAGAGGTGGCCGTCTCCTGTACAGAAAGCTTAGGAGGAGTTTTACTCCTTTACACTGTTGCCAGTGCCATCCCCACCCCAGCACTGCAGTGGATTTGGATCTTAAAAGAGAAATATCCATTGGAAGCTAAATGGGCTTCCTGTCACTCTTAAACTTATGTTAAACAGAAAAATTAGTAATTAGCTGAGCTGATCCTAGATTCTGAGGAAGTGGGAAGAACTAGTTTTGGGGAATGGGGGACATGGCAATTACTAAATGGTGGCAATTAGGCAGCTAGAAGTGCATGACACCACCCAAATTAAGGAGTTAGGGGAAGGGAAATGTGAGGAGGAACAAGTATGGATGGGGACAGAGGAGAACCCCAATCATAACACTTTGGAATTTTGTCCTTGGAGGGTTGGTCCTATTTGCTGTATTGTTAACAATTTCCAACAGTGAGAGTATAAAAAAGAAGCAAAACATTAATGTCCCAAGAACTTTTAATTTAAAGTAGGCATGACCATGTCTGTGAGTCCATTTTACAGATAGAAACCTAGGCCTTAGAGAGTTGGACAATTACTAAGTGGCAGAGCTGGATCTCTCCACCTACAAAGTCCACAGTACTCTTTCTACTCTATCACACTTGATCCTGAGAGATGAGAGGAAGAGAATGAATAGGACGAGCAAAGGTGTGAAAGTGAAAAGGATGGGTTGCATTATATAAATGTCTTTGATGGATGTAGGTCCTTGGGAAAGGGTTCCCCATGACTATTCTATTGTAGCACCTGGGGTCAGCTTCTTCCCACATCCTCACATCTCTCACAAAGCCCTGAGGGTTACATTTGAAATAAACCAAATTCAAAGATAATAGTTTTACTTTCTCAAGGTGTCAATTAATCACTGGTGATAACCTTTCCATACAGTGGCTTTGCTTCCCAAATTTATCTACCATGGAACATATTGATAGCATAAAGTCTTATGAATGTATAGAGGTTTATCATTTTCCATGTGCTTAAATTTCAAGATCTCATTTAGTTCTCACATGAGTCCTATGACAGACTCCAGATTAAGGAAGCAAAGGGTCAGAGAGGTTAAACAACTTGTTCAAACCTATATGGTTAGTAACAATTGGTGCCAGTACTATAAATGCTAGTTTTCTGACTAATTGGCAATATTCTTTCTAATATACAACTCCGGGATTGAGTGGAGGGAGACTGAGAAAGCAATGGGAGGGGATATATAATAGAAAAAAAAAAGAAATGGAAATCAAAATTCAATAAAAATCCTGGGAAAACGGACTAACAATTCACATACTTTGAAATGCATCATTTATGTCTTTGGGGGTTCTTCCTTTTGTTTTGCTTTATGCTTTTTCAAAGATCCTTAGGTTTTAGAGATTTCCATGAAGAGCTACTTGATATAGCCACTTGATATAGCCACTGTTTGTGGTCATGGATGAGATCTTGGTTGATTGAAAAGGGTACAGACAAAGGGCAGAGAGCAGTTTGGCTTGGTATCATCCTCAAAGGCTGAGGGATATGCATCCATCAGCTGACAAAGTTCGTCCTTCAGAAAGGTCCTGGTTGATAGATAAGGGTGCAGACAAAGGGCAGAGGGCAGCTTGGCCACTGAGTCCTTCAGAAAGGTCCTGGAGGTTTGGGAATTAATGGAGCCCCAAAGCCTACCACAGGTGCAGTGAAGCCAGTGACAGAGCTACAGTTTCCATGCCAGGAATGAGTTGAGGGTGCCCCATGGTTAAAACAGACCCCTTATGCTGCTACTTGAAGCAAATTATAGCAAACTGTAAACAGCACTCATGTGAGCCCTGGAATCCACTGAAGCACAAGTTTTACCCATTATATTTAAATGCTTCCCTTTGAGAGCCATCCTTGATAAGGAACAGGATGTGCCAAGATCTGTTAGCACTCTTGGACTGTGGTTCCTTCTACCCATCAGATTTAGTGGGCACCAGTCAAGGTGCCTCACTTTCAAGGTGCAATCCTGATTCTTTATTAAGCAGTGCAGCCATCAGACCCTTCCAGGGTTTTTTTTTTTTTTTTTTTTTTTTTTTTTTGCAGCAGGTCTACACTTCTCAGAAAATGTTTATTTCTTCTGAATACCACTGTTGAACAATGATTAAGTGGTTCCTGTTCTGATTTTTTCTCTCTCTGAGTCCTCTCTTTGGAGAGGGAATAGAGATGGCACCCAGGCATACCTACAAAACTTAATTCTGCCTTTTCCTCAACTGTCTTGCCTGCCACTGCTGCTGAAGCCAGGCTAATTAGTTAGTTCCTTCCAGAAATATCCATCCAAATACGTACTAGCTAAATCAAAATATCTTTATAATAGAGCTTTCAAGGTGAATAAATAACATTGGTTCTGTGTCTCACTTTTCTCTTGAATGACATTGATTTTTTTTAAACGCTACCTTATTCAAATTACAAAGTTAAAAAAAATGTCTGTCAAACTATGAAATGTGTCAGTGATAGCAAAGTAGTTAAAATCCTGAAGTTGCAGCAGACTTGGGGTCATTACTTTTGATGAATATTTTCCTTTCTAAAGAGGCATAGTTAATATAAGCAAATAGACCAGAGAGGATGTTTAAAATATATCCATAGATTGCCTTTTGTTAAGATCTTTAACCCTGAAAAATCATGTTCATAATCATAGCTCATTATCTTAATTAGATCTGTCCTACATTATCTCACAATTTATTCTCATTACTTCATAGGTGATCAGCCTTTTGAAAAGCATGTGAATAGAAATTGCTGATTTTTATTGTGATAGTGTCTGTCTTCTCTTTCAAACTCTATTTAGATCTTTTGGGTGTAATAATGGTGATGCTATATTTAATTAAAAATTACATTAGAAAGATATTAATATTCATTCTGTTGAATGAACACTGGATTAACTCAAGAATTAAAATCTCTATAATAGCTAATGAGGTGAACTGTGCTGGGACATCCATAAAAACAGAGATGAATCAAAAAAGTGGCTGAAAATCTGAAGCATTTCTTCCTGCTATTTTGCTCTGTGTCTGGAAAGCAGAGTTCTCCAGTAGCAAGTCACTTCAAAATATGCCTGCTTCTCCAGAGAGTGAGGGTTTCTGATTGTTATAGTTTAGATAAGAGGTGTCCCCCAAAAGCTCATGTGTGCAAGAATGTTCATGATTAGATTATAAACACTTTAACCTAATCAGTGGATTAATCCACTGATACCAATTAACTAGGTGGTAATTTAGGCAGGTAGGGTATAAGTCACTGAGGGTGTGCCTTTGGGGTGATGTTTTGTCCCTGGTGAAAGGAGCTCTCTCTGCTTCCTGGTTGCCCTATTCTGAACCGCTTTCATCCTCCATATCCTTCTGCCAAGATATTCTACCTCATTTGGGCCCAGAGCAATGGAATAGGTCTACCATAAGTGGACTTCTGAAACCATAAGCCCTAAATAATCTTTTTCTAATTGTTGTTATCAGGTCTCTTGGCCACAACAGTGCAAAGCTGAGTGGTCAAGTTGCAACTTCTTAGAATCAAGGTTATGTTGCCAGAAAATTGTACATTTTCTCTCTTCCCTTCTCAGGTTAAAAATATAAGAATAGTTCTGTTTCTAACACCTTGTCAGCTAAACTATTTATATATTTTTTGAAGCATCACACTGTCAGTTTTCTGGTTTATAAAGTAGATTCCAAAGAAAAACCACAGTTAAGGAGGGGAGAATGGTAGCCATTTTTACAAAATAGGAATGAAAAATTGCAAGATTAAAATAATTATTAGCAACTGTTTCTGGGGGCAGTTCTTTCAAGATGAGGGCAAATTCTGGCATACTCTGGGGCAGGTTGGTTCTGAAGGGAAGGACTGTCATGTGACGAGGCAGATAATTGGGATGATGGAGGTGTACTGTTGGGAGGTCTTGGGTTGTGTACTTGTGGCAGAATACAGATCAAAACAGAGCAGGGTACAGCCTCGGTGAGGGGACTATGGCCAAGAATCAATGGTTTGGGTTGGCTTCTGTTTCAGAGCAAATGTAGTGGATGAAAATCTGTAGAAGAAAACCCCATTTTATTTTGTCCTTAAAGTGTCCTTGAAAGAGAAGATAGTGAAGTATGTAGAAAGAGCTCTAAACTGAATCAGAAGTCATACCTCATCCTGCTTTGCAGTAAGCCATTAATCAAATTGCTTACTGGCTTTGGGCCTCAGATTCCTTATTTCGGAAATTAGAAAATTCAAGTAAACAATGATTGTAAATATTTTCCAACTCTAGAGTTCTGGGAAACTGAAGGAGAGTGTAACTAAGCTTCTCCCATACAGTTTTGCAGTAAGAGTAAACAGACAACCAACAAAAACACCCCAGGTGTGACAGAGTGGTACAACAATGGCCCAATTATTTCTGCCCTCTTATTCTCTCCTTTCCTTCTAATCAACTATGTCACTTTTCCATCAAGAGGAGAAGTCGACACTTCACCCCTTGAATATGGCCTGGCCCATGACTTACTTATATTGAATGAGGTGGAGCTAATTGTGTTCCAGGTCCATGCCCCAAGAAGTCTTCTCTCTCTCTCTCTCTCTCTCTCTCTCTCTCTCTCTCTCTCTCTCTCTCTCTCTCTCTCTCTCTCTCTCTCATCCTTCCCTCCCTAAAAGGACAAAAGGAAAACTCTGCTAATTCTCTAGAGGGATGTGAGAGATAACACATGGAAGGTAGTTGTATCATTTCAGTCAAGGTTGCCTAGTTCAGCAAGCCTTCAGCTGACCTGTTAGCTGACCACAGACACATTAATGAGCACAGAGGAGATAATCCAAGTCCCTTCCAGGTCACCAGAGCTGCCTAATCACCTAGAATTGTGGGAAATAACATTAAGCTTCCCAAGGAGCTGAGACTACAGGTGAGTGCCACTGTGCTGACTTGTGTGAAACACTTTTTCATGCAACGAAAGATAACTCATACCTGAGGCTTCACTGGTTCTACCCTCCACCTGCTCTCTAGCCTCTTTCAGGGTCCTTAGGCAGCATTTCGTAAGTGCTCATGAAAGTCTGATTAGCCAAATAGCATTCACAGGATGCTTCCACCATAAGTCTGATTAGCTAAATAGTATTCACAGGATGCTTCCATCATTTCTCCTGGGCACTGCTGTTCTTACTGGGCATGTTGATACCTCATTGGAGGCAGTCCTTGTGCCTGCCTTTCCTCATCTGGTACTCTGGCATCAACAAAAAGTGTTTCACATGCCAAAGCTTTGTTGAGAAAAGGATGGTGTGGATGCAGAATTGCCTTCCTTCTCATTTGTAGCTATTCTCTGTTACATGGTTATCAAAGTTATTTCAACAAGCCTAATGTCTTGGAGAAGTTTAAGTTAAATGAATTTTAGGCATTTCTTATAGCTTTCTGTCTTTCCAAGTCTTAGAGACTGAACTCAGGAGTGCTCTACCTCTAAGCTATACTCTCAGCTAATCCTTTTTAAGGTATTTACAGAACATGGACAAATTGTAGATATTATGCTAAGAAACCAAACTTGAAAAGCTGATTACTTAATGAGATCCTAGAAAAGGCAAAAACTATATGAATTGAAATTTGATCGGTGGTTGCCAGAGTAACAGCTGACTATATAAAATAGCCTGAAGGAAGCTTATGAGGTAATGAAAATTCTTTTGGTGGTGCTTTCACAGAATCATGGTTAAAAACATTAATTTTTCCAGATGTAAATTATGTACCAGTAAAACTGACTTAAAGGGTTGCTCTCATTTATTTTTAGACAGGGTCTCATTATGTTGCCCAGGCTGGCCTTGAACTTGTACTCCTCCTGCGAGGCAAAAGAATGAAGGTGCCATATTATACCTGGAATAGTTCTCCCATTCCATGATCCAGGCTTTGTTGTTGGGTACACTTTTATCATGCCCAATTCCTTCCTTCCTAAGTCTGAGTTCTTTTAAATGAGGTTCCTTTGTACTCCTAGCAATTACCCTTCTGCAAATTTGCCACATCATTATATAAGACATATCCAGATATGTTCAGACTCCGGCCCAGGATGAAGCTGGGACATCCCATTGCAATGGTTTTGAAAGCTGTTTGCTGTATCTAGAGAGAGGAACATTGGAAGCTAAGAGGTAGTTATTATTAATAATTTACATATTAGCTGCTCCTCATAAAAGATCTTCTGTGTGTTCTCAAAATATCATAACATTTTTCAGCTCACTTAACCTTAAGCACTGATGGGAACTTTTTAAACCCATCCTTTTCCATTTATTAATTAACCTTGCTAAACATTTTGAGGGGAGAATGACAGTGGGTTTATGTTGCATAATGTATTAGTTAATCTAATCTTGGCTATGTTTTAGTCCCTGAAATTCTAATGACTTTGTAATGAATGATAGATATTTCTTTCTCATTCAGAAACTAAAGCCATCATCTGCCTAGTAGTAGGCCACCTAAATCACATAGCTTTCAAGGACATCAGATTAGGACAAGATGTAGGTGGGAAATTCCCACATCCCTATGCTCTCCTTCCACTGGTCTGATCTGGTCACAGAATTCCACTCAGATTGGTACATGGGGGTTTGGAAATTTAAACATATGAATATCTGATAGGCATTTATATTCCCTGCAAGAATCTCCCATTCTAGTCACCAAATTTTCAATTAGTTCCTTCTTTCCATATGTAAGACATCACAGTCTAGTCTTGGGGAAGAAATGCTAATCTGGGCACTGAATCAAGTTCTATGGGATACAAGGGCCTCTCTGTCAGGCCTATAGGAGGCTTTTTTTGATCAAGTGATCTATGGATTGAGAGGAAAGTTACATTCATGTCCTCTCTTCACACTGGATATGTACTGGTTCAAGTGATGTACACTGGTAATTGTGCTACATCTTCTCACTTGGAAAAAGGAGTGAGCCAGTGATGATGAAATGCCATTTGGTAGACATGGAGCAGGGTCCCTCTCCAGGAATGGGGTTTCTTGACTAGACCTTCATTCTGATCCTTAGGAGGAGTTCTTTCCTATATTGTGCTCTATTGGTGCATGCTGTGTCCTCTAAGATGTTCTTTCTTTTCCATTTCTCTCTTCAGCCACCCCTACAGTGTGCGGTGGGGATCTTACCTTCTTCAGGGGCTGCCCAATTTTCTCAGTAAACATCTTTCTCATGAAACATTGGCATCCCAAGCGTTGTAAGTCTCAAAATGTCCATGACTTGTCTTAATCAGGCTTATGGCTTCATTGGCAGTGTAGTTCCCTCAGAACCATAATAGAATTCTGATCTATTTGCTTTTAATGCATTCCGTGTGCTGGTAACCATAGCTAAAGTTCTTCTCCAGAATACAGGCCTAAAATCTGCTTTCATTTTTGTCTTCCATACTTTTCTCTCTGAACTTTATGGTGGCTACCTTGAAGGTCTGGGCAAGTTTATACACTTCGTTCTATCCTTGTCTGAAGTAATTTCTTCCAATGCAAAAATTTCACTGATTTTTGTGGCAAAGTCTTTTAGTTGCCACGTCTTACTGTTGTGGTCTAGAAGCAGTCACTTTTCCAACTTGCGAGCCTCTATTTTTTTTTTTTTTTTCAGTGCTAAGGATTGAACCCAGGGCCTCTCACATGCCTGGCATGCACATGGCACATAACACGGAGCCACTTCCCCAGCCCAAGTCTCCACATTTCTGAACTAAACTCATCTTTTTCATTTCTGATTGCAAACTAACCAGAGTTCCCCTGAGCTTATTCATTCTTTAAATCTTTTGTCAAATACAGCCAATATTCACTTTTAACTTTCTTCTCCTAAATTGCTAGAGCTGGAAGCCACATGATAATGCCTCCCAAATTACCATGGGATTTTAATTTTGCCAAGTGCTTTCCTACTGTATATAATAGATCATCATTTTTCAGTCTCCAATATCAGTTTCCTTTCTGCCTCTGCTTAATTGCTAATTCATTGCTATGCATTTTAAGTTTCTTTGTGATGGCCTCTTATCATTGATATAAGTTCTGAATTTGTTAGGATAGGCTAGAATACAATGTGGAAACAAATATTCCTATCCCAAGCCACTTGCTAACTACAATGAAGTTTCTTTCTTGTTCATGCAAAATCTCTAGGGTTCTGTCTTATTTCACTTTAGACCATGCTTATGAACTACTATCAGATCAGAGAAGGAAGTTGTAAGGAAAATGGAACAGGAAGTTCAAGATGACATTTTGCTTAGTAAATCTGAGTTGTATGTCAACACTATTTAGGTATGGTGTATTTATTTGTATGCCTATGCAGTGATTGCCTAATGGCATTAAAAAAATGCCTGTAGTGCATGGATTATTGGTTTCCCTCATTGAGAAGACTAGGGGATGAGAATAGTTGTAAGGAGGTATTTTACCAGATTTACCAGAGTGAAAATTGCAAAAAAAAATTTAACAGTAGCTATATAAAATAAAATCTCCCCTAAAGTACACTCCTACTTTGATTTTTTGCATAGGTTACTGAATGTGTGCTTTCCTCTGGTGGAATATTGGTGGACACCAAACACAGATGTTTTTACTTGTTTTAGAGTTTTAGAGAAGCAAGAATGGCTAGACTGATCTAATTCTTATCATCATTTAATGATGTGAAGAGAGGCACCTTACCAAAGACCCCACTGAGGGTCTTAAATAAATTTTGTTGAATGAATGAATGAGTGAATGGGGCAGGTTAAATGACTAGTTCTAGGTTGGTTATTAAGAGAACTAAACCTAACCAAGTTTTCTCATCTTCCACTAACCCTGCCTCCAAGCAGCTTCAGAATGCAGGCTTATACTTTGGCTATAAATATTTTCTTTAGAGTTTTGCTGATGAATTGAAGTTTCATAACAAGAAGAAAGCAGATGGCTTTTGGAAGGGGCTTATACTTGCTCTTTTAACTGTGTTTCTGTTTTGCTTGTTTATGCAGAGTGTGCACAAAGGTTGCCAGAGTCTTAATTTCAAACTGCATCGTTTAATAAAATACAATAAGGAGAATTAAGAAGAAAGGCTGCAGGGAACATCCTGCTTATTATCTCTGTAATGAGAGGACTATTTTTTCTCCCATCAGTTGCCAATGATGGGTTTTTTTGTTTCCTTTCGTCTGGGCACAATTGCAATGTTCAATGAGAGGAGTGTGAAGTGCCACTTTAAAGCCAAACATTCAATTCCTCCTAATTCACAAGGGAGAGAAAGATCAAGTTGTGCAGCTGGGAGGTGATGTTTCTTCCAAGCAGCTGTCATTGAAGAGACACGTGCAAACCATAGAAGTCATTTGTCACAAGAACCCCATCCAGAATTTGCTGTGTGTGTCTCACTTGCTAACGTGACATGAAATAGTGAAGCTTTCAAAATCAAGTACAGAGACTTCCTGTGTTGACACGGGCAAAATGAAATGAAGAGCTGAGGCAATTATGTGGATAAATCAGGCCTGAAATATTCCAGCCATCGAGAGGAAAAGTTCCTTTGGCTCAAATTATTCAGAAAGACTGTCCAGGTTCATCAATTTATCAGGATAATGAATTTTATCCTATACTTTGTCACTATAGATACATCTTTAGTCTATAAATTTGTGATATTTTTATTTCACTGGAAATTATAATAAGAACTGAATAAGCAAGCACTATGTTAAAAGATTGCTATGAAGCTATGATAATAGTCCAAGAGAATTTAAACTTCATTATTCAATAGCTAATGGATAGAACTATTGGAATGGGGATAGAGAGGGATACGTGAAATCTGTTGAGAATCAAATGCTTGTAACTGATCTGTCTCTCCCATTTAGCATCCTCTTATCCAAAAGTATCTGTGGCTCCTGGCTAATAATATGTAGCTCCCAGCTGTTTTTCTGGTCCTTTGACAACTAGTTAAATGAACCTGGAAATTTATCAGGATTTATATGAAGATTAATTTTTATAGCTATGTACATGCAAGTGTTAAATTTGTCTATTTTTAAAAATACCTTATTTATTCTCAAAGAGATAAAAATTTAAAACATAAAGGATAAGCAAGGTCAGTCTTCTGTCTGTCTATGCATTTCCTTTGAGCTTCTGCTTGGAATGCTTATCATGCTCTGTTCTTCAGCTATGATGATCGGATCCTCCCAGAGCCTCCTAAATATTAAGAATAACTTGCTAATCAGAAGTTACACATCATGAACCTGTTCATTGAAGCAGTAGAGTATTAATAAGAAATAAAAGCCTAATATTGATGACCATTTTCATTTTTATCATAACTATAAAAAAGGAAGGACCCTGATGAATTACCCTTCTGCTTGTATCACAATAATAGCAGAAATTTTTGTTTTACAAAATGGAAATACATGTGCTTTCCTAATTGAAAAAAAGTACATTGTACAAGAATATTGAAAAATGTAGAGATGAAAATAAAATGGCCTTGGGCAATTTAAGTCATTTAAACCCTGCATTTCTTGAGTTTAAAATGGAAGAGAAGTATTTACTTTAAAGGTCGTCATGATGCCTAAATGATATGATATAATGTGTATAGCATCTATACATTATGCTGGATCACACTCAATAGATGGTGGCTAAAATTTCTTTTGAAGTAATAAAATGTGAATCTTTATTTTACAATAAATGCTGATTTATATATTTGGAATGTCTTCCCACCTAATAAAGTCCATAAAGCCTAAATTTATAGACATGTGCCAGAAAGTTAAACGTAACCATCAATGTTGTGATTTCATTGCAAGACATTGTGTGTGTGTGTGTGTGTGTGTGTAGTGTTGTGCCCACACTTCGGGAGAAGTATACAGGTGAGAACATGCTATCACAAATATCTTCCAGGGCTGACATGCACCTTTGTTAAACTGAATTTCAGGGTCTATAATAGGCTGTGTTAAGTTGAGAGCTCAGGTAAGTATTTGTAATAGTGGAGAACAATCTTCCAATTTCTTAGTTGACATACATCATATTGCTCCAACCATTGCCAAATTTAATAGCCATTTCATTTATTGACAGTCTCAGCAAAAAGGCTAGGAAAATCAATTCTGAACATGAGTTATGGCATTGCTTTGAATATCAACCATTTCTATTGTTTCTAAAATTTGCACCATGGTGTCCTCTGTTTCTGAGTGGTAGGTTATTAATGAATTCCAGTTGCACCTTTTCCTGCCTTGTTATAATTTTTGTCAGAAAGATAATAGCAGTTCCTGGCACAATAATCTTTCCAATGCACTGTTGCTTGATTTGCTGACAATTCCATTCCTCAGTTTTTATAACCAAGGAAGAGGTAAAGTGGAAGTGTTGATCAAAGGACAGAGATTATCAAAGAAGTTTAAATAACTAAGTCATTAAAATGCTGATATCATTCCGCACGATGACACATATTAACAAGAAGAGGAAACAGTGTAATATGAGAACATTTTTATGAAATAAATGTCATGGGATTAGAGAGAAGGAAATTATATCAATTTGGTTGCTTTCATTAAAGTCTGTACATTGGCCTTTGGAATTCATTCCTATATGTCCTATTTCCTGCTCTAATATCAGGTGTGATCATTATGGCTCTAATCATTATGGTGTTTTTGAGGATCTAAACTGGTCTGAAAACTATCTTTCTTTAAAAATAAAACTATTGTATTAGTCATATTTAAGTTTATCCAGTACAATCTAAAACCATGGTGATTTGACATTCACCACCGTCTGCTTAAAATTACAAAAACAAATGCTTAGTTCATCATTTTGACATTGACATTGTTCCTCTGTTCTTACTTCTTCCACAAAAATACAGTCCTTCTTCATTGATTATTCTATCAGCTTCTCTGCTACCAAAATGTTTATAAATTGAAATTATTTTTTCCTAATTTTTAAGGCTCTGAGTGTTAAAATGTTTTCTCTATTGAGTTGTAACTTTATTAACTGATAATTTATAAAGGCAAAATAAACATACATAGATTCTTATTGAAAAATAGAAAAATTGTTGAAAGTTTATTTCTTAATAAGAAATGTATCTCTGTATCTCATGGAAGGAGAAATTTAAAGTGTTCTGATCAGAAAACGCTTCATGTAGAGCAATATGTTAAATCATTGATAAGAAGCAGCTACTCAATCAGCAAGATGGCTGAATAGGGGCACCCAGCACTCACCAGCTCCTCACAAAGAAGAACCAAAGCAAAGGTATGTCCATATGTTGAGGTGAGTGACTTCAAGAGAATACTGGAATTCAATAGTAGAGAAACTGAAATCTTATAAAATCCAGACCTGGGGTAGCAGCACAGCAAGAGATATAAAATATCCTAGCCCCTGCTTCCTGGGCTCTACAGCCAGAGAAGTGGGGGTCCACCCTTCACATGGTAAAGGTGAGAGAGAGTCCCAGCAAACTCTATCAGCACAGATACTGGCAATCCTAGCTTTTGGAAAACTTTATAGCCCTTGCAGACTTAAAGCTTAAATGGAGAAGAGGCCTAAAATCTGTGCCATAGTCTAGCTTTGGAAAAGAAATTCACCTCATCCCCTAGTGAACTCCTGGAGATGCAGTCAGAAGTCATCTTGAGAAGGCAACTATTTTCTGAATTTGGACTTTTGTAGGGGTCATATCTAGGACTCCACAGACATTCTATTGCACTGGCTTACCACTGAGCATCATGGATAGGTGCTTGTCACCAAAAAGGTAAGAAAGAAGTCTGAAATTCTACTGCTCTCCCACCCTCTGAGGCATGTTGGGCAGTCCTGAGCTATATTGTCTCAGCTCCAGCTATAGCCTGTACCCTGTGTCACACAACCTAAAGAAGGTCTGGAGAGAACCCAGTGCCAACCATATTCTGTTCTTGCTAACTCCTGTGATCACCTCATCTGGGAGGAATTTTGTCTGGCTGAAGCAGCAACCCACTCACGATTAATCACTGATAGGCACTGCAACTGAAAGAATCAGAGGAGACGGGTCCCTGGCCATTGCTTTGTCCCCAGGTGTGCCCAGCTCTAGGGAGTCTGAGATCCTGCTCCTAGGTAAGCATACTCACATTTTCAGCAGACAGGAATAACATGTTTGCTGCCATTGCACCTTGTCAGATCATGCAGTATTGACAAACTCTGTGTCTCAGAGGGCATGCTGAAATTCTTTTATCTACCTCTCCCCATGAAGCACCTGGATCCATAGTAATGTTTAATAAGAGAACAAATGCTTCTGACCCTTCTTAACTACTGGAACAGTAGAGATCCATTCAAGTAACAGAGCCAGTATCAACATTGCTTGAGGAAACCCACAACATTTGATGGGGGCCAACACTCCAATTGTAGAAGTAACCCCATGCACTCTGCTGTGTATACCATTCCTCCCTACACAACTAGAATGTCCCCACTTTTGAATGACATGCTGAGACAGTGGGTCTTTCCAACTCAAACACTAATCTCAAATTCACTAATCACAGCCATAGTAACTCCAGGGAGATTACACAATTGTGTACAGCTGGAAAAACACTCAACTTTCATAACAAACTGATAAACCAAGACATCTTCAGGAGAAAGCCTCCTACGAAGAAAGTCGGCCCATAAAATTTGTAGATACCTATCCCAGCAGAGGCACAAATCCAAACATAGGAACATCAGAAATATTTTTAAAAAATTTTTTAGTTGTAGTTGGACACAATACCTTTATTTTATTCATATATTTTTATATGGCTCTGAGAATCAAACCCAGGGTCTCGCACGTGAGAGGCGAGTGCTCTACCACTGAGCCACAACCCCAGCCCCTGAACATCAGAAATAAAAAAATTAAAAAAAAAAAACAAGGATATTTGACACCTCTTAAAAATCACAACTCTCCAGTAACAGATTCCAAAGATATTGAAGATGAAATGACCGATAATTCAAAAGAATGATTCCTTAAAAGCTCATTGTAATGGCTAATTCAAATTGTCAACTTGATTGGATTGAGATGTCTCGATTAAGAGGATTACGGGTGTGTCAATGAGGGTGTGTCTAGGGATGATTGGCATAGCCAACTGAAATTGAGACCCTCCCTAAGCTTGATTGGAACCAATCAATAGGATGATGGCTTGGATGGAATAAAAGTTGGAAGAACAAGGAAGAAGCAGCAGGTGCAAGCTGGATTCTTCTTGAACGGTTCTTGATTGCTCCTGCCATCATTTGAGGATATCAGACTCTCACTTCTTCACTTTTCCAAAGAGGATTCTCCAGAAGCTTTTGATCTCAGACTAGGGTAGTACTATTATCCCCTCTTGTTCTAGGGCTTCAGCCTCTTGGACTGTGCAGTTACTGGTTCTTCCAGCTCTCCAGCCTGTAGACAGCCATTGTGAACTATCCAGCTTCTGGTCATATAAGCCAACCTAATGAGTCCTCCTTTAATAAGTACACTTCCTGTTGATTCTGTTTCTCTAGAGAACCCTGACTAATACACTCACTGAGATCCAAGAGAATATAAACATCTAAATGAAATCAGGAAGTTAATGCAGGATATGAATGAGAAATTCATCAAAGAGACAGAGATTTTGAAAAAAAATATAATCAGAAATCTTGCAAATGAAGATCTTAATAATTCAGGTGAAGGCCTCAACATATTAGATCAAGTGGAATATCACATTCAGATAGAAATTCTTTTAAATTAATAAAAAATAGAAAGCATTCAGGATCTTTGGGACACCATTAGAAGATCAAAGATTTGCATCATTGGCATATCTGGAGAAGAAATAAAGATTAAGGACATAGAAACTTATTCAATTAGATAATAGCAGAAAAAATTTCTATTCTTGAAAAAGATGTGAACATCAAAGTATAGAATTATAGAATCCCAACTAAAGGAATAGAAAAGATCCTCATCACAATATATTACAGTCAAACTGTCAAAAGCACAGGGCAAAAAATTTTAAAATCTGTAAGTGAAGTGCAAGGTCACATTAAGTCCACACTATTAGACTGACAGCAGATTTATCAGTGGAAATCCTAAAGGCCAAGTCCTGAAAAAAACAATAGCTACCAATCAAGATTACTATACCCATCAAGGCTATTCTTCAGAATCAAAGAAGAAATAAAGACCTTCCAAAATAAGCAAAAACTAAGGAAATTCTTGACTACCACACTGACTTAACAAAAGATGCTTAAAGGGATCTTATAACCAGAAGTATAAGAAAAAAATACCATTATGATAGCAAGTGAAGGTATAAATACCACTAGAATAATTCCACAAATGAGAAAAAAAGAATAAAACATAAATAATACAATATATCCATGTTAAAAACTTGAGCAAATTAGGTCTAGAAGTCTCATACCTCAATATCATAAAAGGAGTGTATGATAAACCCATAGCCGACATCATACTAAATGAGAAAAATTTGGAAGCATTTTTTTATGTTTGGAAACAAGACAAGGGGGTCCACTCTCACGCTGTCATTCAATACAGTACTAGAAATTTTAACTAGAGCAATTAGGCAAGAGAAAGTGAAGACCTACAAACAGAAAAGGAGAAAGTCAAGTTATCCCTGTTTGCAGATAAGATTCTATACATAGAAAGACCTAAGGACTCTACCAAAAGATTACTAGAACCAATAAACTATTCCATAGTAGGATATAAAGTCAACACAAAAATATGGAGCTTTTCTATACACTAATAATGTTCTGGAAAAGAAATGAAAGATATCCCACTCATCATACACGCACACACACACACCACACATGAATGAAAGTGCATACGTGTAATAAACTAAGGAAGTGAAAGACTCCTAACATCTACAATGAAAATTATAAAACACTGAAGAAAGAAACTGAAGATACTCTAAGGTGGAAAGACCTTCCATATGCCTGGACTGGAAGAATTAATATTATTAAATTTCTGTGCTATCAAAATGATCTACAGATTCAATGCAATCCCTATCAAAATACTAATAACATTATTTGTAGAACTAGAAAAGAAGTTCTAAAATTCATATGGAAGCAGAAAAAATCTTGAATAGCCAAAGCAAATTTGATCAAAAGGGGGCAAAGCTAGAGATAGCACAATACCTGGTTTCAAGACATACAACAAAGCCCTAGTAGCAAGAACAGCATGGTGTTGGCATAAAAATAGACACATAGACCAGTGGAACAGAGTGGAGAACCCACAAATATATCCATGCATCTACAGATGATTCCCTACAAATAATCCAAATACACACTGAAGAAAACCAACAGTGCTGGGAAATCTGGATATCCACATGTAGAAAAGTGAGACTTGAACCCTATCTCTCATCCAGGACAAAAATCAACTCAAAATACATCAAAGATCTTTATGAGATCTTAAGACCTTAAACTTTGAAACTACTAGAGAGAAACTGGGGAAACAATGCAAGATATTGGTGCAGCCAATGACTTTCTAGATAGAACTCCAAAAACACAGGAAATCAAAGCAAAAATTGATGAACGAGATTACATAAAACTAAAAACCTTCTGCATAGTAGACAATATAACAACAGTGTGAAGAGAAAATCTATACAGTGGGAGAAAATGTTTACCAGTTATTCATCTAACAAAGGGCTACTAACCAGAATATAAAAAGAACTAAAAAAAAATTCACAACAGGAAAAAAATAGGTATTCCCATTTAAAAATGGCAAATGATCCATTTAGTCAATTCTCAAGAGAAGAAATGCAAATGGTCAACAAATATATGAAAAAATGTTCAATATTATTAGCCATTAGCAAAATACACATTATAATGAGATACCATTTCACTCCAGTTAGAGTGGCTATGATTTAAAAAAAAATTCTGGCATGAAGAAAAGTCAACTCTTATACACTGTTGGTAGGAATGTAAATTACTATAGCCATTGTAGAAAACAATATCGAGGTTCCTTAAAAAACTAAAAATAGAAATGCCATATGATTCAGCTGTGTTTATCAGTTTTTCGTCTCTGTGGCTAAAATATCTGATAGGACTAACTTAGAGGAAGTTTATTCTGAACTCACAGTTTCAGAGGTTCTGTCCATGGATGTCTGAGTCCATCACTCTGGGCCCAAGGTGAGGCAGGACACCATGGTGAAAGATGTGGTAGAGAAAAGCTACCTCCCTCTCTGCATCCAGGAAGCAGAGAGAAAGAGAGAGGAGTCAGGGGACAAGATATCATCTCCATAGGCATACCCTCGGTGACCTACGTCAACTAGCCAGGCCCCACCTGCTTACAGTTACCACCCAGTTTGTCCATTCAAATTATTAATTCATCAAATGGATTAATTAAACCTAACCAATCAGGTTACATCTCTCATAATATGATCATTTCATTTCTTAAACATTCCTACTTAACACAGGAACTTTTGAGGGACACTTCACACACAGACCCTAACACCAACAATCCCACCCCTGGGTTTATATACAAAGTCAATGAAATTGAGCATACAAAAGAGATACCTACATGCCCATGTTTATTGTGGCAATATTCACAATAGCTAAAATACATAATCAACCTAGGTGCCTGTCAACAGATGAATGGATAGAGAAAATATGAAACATATACATAAAAGAGAGGAATGCAATCCTGTCATTTTCAATCAAATGGATGGAACTGGAGGATATCATGTTAAGAAAAATAAAGGAGACGCAGAAACACAAGTATCAAGTGTTATCTTATGTGGAATTTAAAAAAAGAATAAAGTTGATGTGAATATAGAAGAAGGGTTATTAGGAGTGGGAAGTGTGCTGGAGGATAGTGTGAGGGTAGAAGGGTAGATGGACATGATCAATGCTTATGTATGAATGTATGGAAATACTGCTACTGCAACAAATCCCATTAATTTTTACAATTAACATACATTAATAATAATGATGATAAACTGATTATCCTCTGATATGATACACCAAGGAGACAAAAGGTATGGGTGGAGGCATAATTTTTTTTTTAATAAAACGGGCAAAAAAGCATCCATAAAAGGGATATGAGGTGGGAAGGCAAAACCCAATAGATACAACTGTAGGGACATTCACCTGGTAATCAAATTTAAGAAAGAATATAGGGTCTATGGGAGCTGAAATTGGATCCCAAAATTGAATTTCTTAAAGTTTCTATGCCAGCTTTTCCCCTTGGGGATAAACTTCTTGAATCTCCAAGGTCAGTAACCCCCTTGGATGACCTAGAGTATATGACTCTTCCATGTATCTTGGTGGAACATTGACAAATGGAAAGGGCTTGGAAAAGAAAACAAGTTTCAAGCTCTCCATCATTTTCTAGGTGTCGAGCAGGGGCTTTGTCTGACTAGGCAGCCAGGTCAGTCAGTGTGGTGAGGTGGAAGTATCTTTGTTTTTGGTGGGCTGGCTTTATACTCTTTAGCAATTCAACTGCCAATTTTGTCACCAGTGAAATGAATATCTTCCAATACACTTTAGGAATTGCTGTAAAGATTCAATAAAGCAACATAGTTAAAGCTCTTGGATCATAAACACAAAGGGGATGCTTAGTAAGTGAAAAATTTAAAAAGTGTGTCTAAGTGTATAGCATTTATTCCAGTAAAAGATAAATTTAAGGACATTAAAATTTTATTTTATTTTATTTTTGTCAGCATCATATATTTTATTTTATTTTTTTATTTTTATTTTTTTTTAATTTTTTATTGTTGGCTGTTCAAAACATTACATAGTTCTTGATATATCATATTTCACAATTTGATTCAAGTGGGTTATGAGCTCCCATTTTTACCCCATATACAGATTGCAGAATCACATCAGTTACACATCCATTGATTAACATATTGCCATACTAGTGTCTGTTGTATTCTGCTGCCTTTCCTATCCTCTACTATCTCCCCTCCTCTCCCCTCCCCTCCCCTCCCCTCCCCTCTTCTCTCTCTGCTCCCTCTACTGATATTCGTTTGTCCCCCTTATATTATTTTTCCCCTTCCCCTCACTTCCTCTTGTATGTACTTTTGTATAACTCTGAGGGTCTCCTTCCATTTCCATGCATTTTCCCTTCTCTCTCCCTTTCCCTCCCACCTCTCATCCCTGTTTAATGTTAATCTTCTTCTCATGCTCTTCGACCCTACTCTGTTCTTAGTTACTCTCCTTATATCAAGGAAGACATTTGGCATTTGTTTTTTAGGGATTGGCTAGCTTCACTTAGCATAATCTGTTCTAATGCCATCCATTTCCCTGTAAATTCTATGATTTTGTCATTTTTTAATGCAGAGTAATACTCCATTGTGTATAAATGCCACATTTTTTTTTATCCATTCATCCATTGAAGGGCATCTAGGTTGGTTCCACAGTCTAGCTATTGTGAATTGTGCTGCTATGAACATCGATGTAGCAGTGTCCCTGTAGCATGCTCTTTTTAGGTCTTTAGGGAATAGACCGAGAAGGGGAATAGCTGGGTCAAATGGTGGCTCCATTCCCAGCTTTCCAAGAAATCTCCATACTGCTTTCCAAATTGGCTGCACCAATTTGCAGTCCCACCAGCAATGTACAAGTGTACCCTTTTCCCCACATCCTCGCCAGCACTTGTTGTTGTTTGACTTCATAATGGCTGCCAATCTAACTGGAGTGAGATGGTATCTTAGGGTGGTTTTGATTTGCATTTCTCTGACTGCTAGAGATGGTGAGCATTTTTTCATGTACTTGTTGATTGATTGTATGTCCTCCTCTGAGAAGTGTCTGTTCAGGTCCTTGGCCCATTTGTTGATTGGGTTGTTTGTTCTCTTATTGTCTAATTTTTTGAGTTCTTTGTATACTCTGGATATTAGGGCTCTATCTGAAGTGTGAGGAGTAAAGATTTGTTCCCAGGATGTAGGCTCTCTATTTACCTCTCTTATTGTATCTTTTGCTGAGAAAAAACTTTTTAGTTTGAGTAAGTCCCATTTGTTGATTCTAGTTATTAACTTTTGTGCTATGGGTGTCCTATTGAGGAATTTGGAGCCCGACCCCACCGACTGTAGATCGTAGCCAACTTTTTCTTCTATCAGACGGCGTGTCTCTGATTTGATATCAAGCTCCTTGATCCATTTTGAATTCACTTTTGTGCATGGCGAGAGAAAGGGATTCAGTTTCATTTTGTTGCATATGGATTTCCAGTTTTCCCAGCACCATTTGTTGAAGATGCTATCCTTCCTCCATTGCATGCTTTTAGCCCCTTTATCAAATATAAGGTAGTTGTAGTTTTGTGGATTGGTTTCTGTGTCCTCTATTCTGTACCATTGGTCCACCCGCCTGTTTTGGTACCAGTACCATGCTGTTTTTGTTACTATTGCTCTGTAGTATAGTTTGAAGTCTGGTATCGCTATACCGCCTGATTCACACTTCCTGCTTAGCATTGTTTTTGCTATTCTGGGTCTTTTGTTTTTCCATATGAATTTCATGATTGCTTTCTCTATTTCTACCATAAATGCCGTTGGGATTTTGATTGGCATTGCATTAAACCTATAGAGAACTTTTGGTAATATCGCCATTTTGATGATGTTAGTTCTGCCTATCCATGAACAGGGTATATTTTTCCATCTTCTAAGATCTTCTTCTATTTCTCTCTTTAGGGTTCTGTAGTTTTCATTGTATAAGTCTTTCACCTCTTTTGTTAGGTTGATTCCCAAGTATTTTATTTTTTTTGAAGATATTGTGAATGGAGTGGTTGTCCTCATTTCCATTTCAGAGGATTTGTCGCTGATATACAGGAATGCCTTTGATTTATGCGTGTTGATTTTATATCCTGCCACTTTGCTGAATTCATTTATTAGCTCTAATAGTTTCTTTGTAGACCCTTTTGGGTCTGCTAGGTATAGAATCATGTCATCTGCAAATAGTGATAATTTAAGTTCTTCTTTTCCTATTTTGATGCCTTTAATTTCTTTCGTCTGTCTAATTGCTCTGGCCAGTGTTTCGAGAACTATGTTGAACAGAAGTGGTGAGAGAGGGCATCCCTGTCTTGTTCCAGGACATTAAAATTTTAAAACACTTATTTGAGTAAGTAATGATTCATAAATCTGACAATACCAGATTCAGATTCAAAAGAGATTCATGGCCCTACTAGGGCGATGTGAGAGAGAAACTTGTGTAAGTTGCTTTTAGAAGCAAGCCAAAGAAAATATTTGCTTGGTTAAAGTGAAAAATTCCTAGACAAATTTAGTTGGTGGTCTCTGATTGGTGAATTCTAAGCAGGGGTTAGTTGGCAAGTTCTGATTGGTGGAGCTTGTTTTGTTTTCCTAGGATTTGGCTACTCACTCGGGTTTCAGTTTGCTTAACTAGGAACTCAGAATGCTGGAGCTATCTCAGCCCAATGGTCTCCCAATCAATTTTTAAAACAACTTTTAGCAAAAATTTTCAGAGGAAGGGTGAGCTCAAATATGCCCCAAAATTTGTGTCAGATATACTCAGAAACTACGTATTTACCTTGCTGACTGAAGGATAATCTCACTTAGTTGTCATTTTGTAAGAAAACAACTCACTAGTCTTCTAAAGTCTGCTTAAAAAATTGCTGATATATGTAAATGCCACTCAGAAGGCCTCCTACTCTATACTCTTATCATCCAAATACAATGCCCAACAAACAGCTAGGTTTCATTGCATCAGAGGAGAGCTCTTGCTTTGAAATGTTTTCAAAGTTTCCATGACAAAATATTCTTTCACCGTCTCTGCATCAGTGAGCTGCTTTGTATTTCTAGCACAGCTAAGCAATTAAAAGAAGATGAATAGATGTATTCCAGCATGTGTGATAACAAATGGCATACTTAAGGTGACAAGGTTTTCTGTGTTAACTGGCTTTGCAGTCACTTGCAAGTTTTTGAAAAATATTCCCTTTTATTGGAAGTTTCCCCACTTCTTAATCTCAGCTATTTTTCTCAAAGCAAATTGGAGGAGAACTCTTCAAGTCATCTTTGATGGGACAAAATGTATGTACATATTCTCTCGGTGCAAAGGAGCTGCCGCTTTTCATATGACAGCCTAAAATTGACTGAAGTTTTAAGTGTCAAGGCACTCACCATTACAAAAGATGCTCCTCATGGTTTTCAAAGATAAACACTCTGCAGGAAACTGAGATGGTCCCTTGAAATTTCTACTCTGTGGTTTCTGATTTGCAGTAAGGTTAATGCAAACTAGGAAGACTCTCTATAAGGCTCATAGACTCAGGACACTTTTTGACCTAGTCTATTCCCAGAAACAGGGAATAATGGGAAACTGGGTACTGTTTTGGTTGCAAATGGATGGAAGAAGAACCAGATGGCATTAAAGCCCTTTTAATTTGATCTTCAGTTTTCATCATATTTCTCTTGCTCTTTTGAAAAATTACCTATTCTGGGTTTTATTTAGGCTCTCTCTAGTTACTTGAATTTGTGTTTAGTAAATCTAAAAATTAAAGTCATAGGAATACTAACCTCCTGCTTGGCTCAGGTACTGTCTAATGACTTCAGGAAACAGGTCATGTGACATAAGGTAACATACTAACCTGGAGGAAAACAAACTGGGATCAGGTTCTAATTCTGACCCTTTTGACTTTATGACCTTGACCAAATTATTTGACCTTCTTGGCTACCAGTTGTGAATATAAATGTAATCCATGGGACTAATTAAAATATTGAGGGCTGTGATATGCACAGTGGTTAAAAACTTGTTTTTGTAGAAAGAAGGAAGAAAGGAGAGAGAGTAAAAAATATTTGTCTTTGTGATTAGATAAATATAGACTTTTCTGATATCATAACTATGAAATTTTGAGAATTTTATTCAATATTTTCAGGCTTGCTCATTATCTTACTCAAAATTTTGAATGATAACAATTTATAGGGTTGTTGTAAAGATTAAAAGTGGTAAAGCCAGTGGTTGATAAACATTAGTCCATATTGGCTGAGATCTCTTGCCCTAAAAATGTATGGTCCTTAAGGAAGATTCGTGTCATAGAACATTGAATGAGTGTCTAATTCTTCATTTTATAGCTGAAGAGAAAACACAGGTAGATGTTAATCCAAACCCACATAATCCAAACCCACACCCATATCCCACATCTGACTGCAACTTCTGTAAAGCTAAGTGCATATGGCACAATCAACAAATATGCTGTTTACTCTAAGAAATCCCAAATGTAATATTTCACCCCCAAATCAGCAAGTGCAATTAGACTTTTTTTCTTGTGTTTAGTAAATCCCTCTTGTGAGGGAGAGGGAGATCTTTATGATCAGTCTATTCTCATTTTACCTAAAGTAGCAAATTTCAAGAGTAAACAAATAAGTGAACTATTAGTTCATCATTAATGTGACCAAAACACTCACTAAGAGCAACTTAGAGGAGGAAAGATTTATTTTGGCTTATGGTTTCAGAGGTTCCTTCCGTGGTTGGCTGACTCCAAGGCAGAAACATCATGGTAAAAGGGTATGGTGGAGGAAAAGTGTCAGCTCATGGCAGTCAGATAGGGAAATAGAGAGAGGGAGATGGAAAGAGGGAAAGGTAAAACCTGCTGCCCTGGGACCATGCTTTAACACCAATGAGCTCTTTGTGGGAGATTCCAGATTAAAATCATAAAGTAGACTGTTAAGATAGAGGATTCAACCTTCATCACAAGAGAGAATGTTTATTAAGACTGAGAGGCCTTCACCTAGTGCAAATCCAACTGTTTCTTATAGTAAGGAAAAACAGAGGGCCTAAAAGAGTTAAATTTTGTATTCTCATCTCCCCAGAAAATGTTTCCAACCTTCTCCAACCACAATCCCTTCAAGAATTATTTTTATTGTACTTTCAGAGAAACATTTTTCCCCTTAGTTCCATTTTAGACACTTTGCTTCATTAAGCTGAAACTAACTAGGGATCCCAATGGGAGAAAAGAAAAAAAATGTGAAAATTCAATAAAACAAATGTGTATTTTGTGATTTGCACTTCGTGATACGACTTTGTTATTTGTTCTGACCAACTGGTGCCTTCAGACACAACGGATCTGAACTACCTGCTAGACTGCTAGAAGAGACTAGGGAAATTCCTAGCTCTTTAAAACTATAAAGTGGGAATATAAATATGTTTATAGTGGTAAACACATCTTGCCATTTCACAGTTCTATGCATGATATTTTTTGAAGATACTTCCTTTGTCCATTTTCCTCAATCCCCACCATTTTCTTCTACGGTGGAAAAGAACAAATACTACATTGGATTTATCTTCCAAGCATTTTGAGGCTGAAGCTATAATGTTTACCCATATTCTCCAGTCTCCATCTGAATAAATAAAGTAGTATCATGGGATAGGCTGCTCTACAGATAACGAGTTTTAAACTCATTCACCCTGAGAAATTTCAACTGATATCGTTTGCCTATCAAATGGATTTGGAATTGTATTGTCACTGCCCTGCTTTGTATGGTGATTGCTGCTGCCCTGTGGTTCCATGCCTCAATAGACGGTTTGATTGTGTATATCTGCTGCTTTATTTATACGATGCTGTTTATAATGCTCTGTAATGTACAAACCTGCTATCCAGTAATAAAGCTGAACATAACCCCTCCTGTGATTTTAACTAAGGAGTTTATCAGTTTCTAGTGCTATTTTCTGAGTAAAAGAGGATACCTCTCCCCCCGCTTTTTTTTTTGCTTATGATTCTTGCTCTTTCTCTTTCTTTTGTTCCCTCTCTCCCTTCCTCCCTTCCTTCCCTTCTTTCTTTGATCTATGTGTCTTTCTTTCACAATGGGCTTGATGGATATTTCTGCTGAATTTTTGTGAAGAGAAGATAAGTTATCAATGCATTTTCTCCTTGTTAATGGCTCCAGTGGCCCATCATTTATTATCTGAGTGCTGCATGCCCTGAATAGATGTTGGAGTAGATGGGCAGCTTGGCAATCTGCCCCCCAACTGTCAGGGAATAGTCTTGGATCTTTGATAGAAATCAAGGACTGTCATTTGCCTCGTATACTTTTCTGGTTCCAGGAAGGAGGCCAGGATTATATCCCTCTGGAAAGAGAATCAGCTGTATTTCCTTCAAATGCCCAGATTTCACTCACAGGCTCAATTATCTATAAAAAGGCCTTTTACAGCAAAGAGACTTCACCACAGAGAAACGATGTTAAGTCAGTGGAATATAAAGAAAACCATATTTCAAACTGTCTCTGATAAGTCATTTAATATTAAATGAAATCTGAGGTTTCAGAATTAAATAATGAAAAGAAAAGAAAAAAAAAACAAACTCTGCTCTTTTCTTAAGGAAAAAATTGCCAGGCTGTCTTGCTCAAGTCACCCCCTGCATTCTTTCCACATAATCATCATGTTAACTATCTCTCTGACTACAGTCCTTGGAGCACTAACATCCCATTACTTAAAATGACGAGGTAAACAGTTTAATCTAGAGATAAAATGAGGCAAACAACAACAACAACACAACAACAACAACAACAAAAACTGTTTGCAGAGATATCAGTGGGGCAAAGTGTTGGTACACAAAGAGCAGAAAATAGATCTGGAGACACCCTTCACCCAGGGTTCCCCTTCAATGCCACCTCAAAGAAAGCTTCTCTCACCATCCCATTCTTTCTATGCCCTCACTCAGTTTTATTTTTCACCATTTATTTATATAATACATGCATTTAAAGATGAGGTTATTACTTGAATTTCCCATTAGAATTGAAAGTTAAGGCAATAGCTTTGGTTCATTGTTGTAGCCTTAACTCCTAGAACATCTGCAGTAAATAAACATTTGTGGAAACAATGAATACAAAATGGAAAGTATAAATTGCTTATGTTTCACTGTAACTGAAAGGTTTAACTTGGAGCATTGATTTCTAGTAATTCAATCAATCAGCTTTTGGGAGGCTTTGTATAAGATCTGCATTCTGTCTGGTACACAATGATGAGATATTAGAAATAGCACAGAGCTTTAAAAACAGATGAAAAATAGGTGCTTAGCCTTTGTTGAAATTTCTTACGCTGTCTGAACCTTTTAACTGGGCTATAGACAAGCCTGCTCCCAGCTGTGAGCAAACCTTTGGACTTAGCCACCTTCAGATTCCTGAAACATGATTTGTTAACCTCTGCTGACCTTCCGTATTGCCGCGTCCGGCCAAGGGAGCCGAGTCCGGCGAGGGACGGCGAGGTTAAAAGACACACAGGACACCAAGGTTCTTCATCCAGGAGTCAATAATAATCTTTATTGCTAACACGCCTTTTTTTATACCCCAAGCAGCAGAAGTGGAAAACTACCCAAAAGCAGGAGGGAGGGGGGAGAAATTTAGTTTCAACATCTATTATTGTCAGGTACCGAAACCTCCCTTAACAATAAGTCCATCAGACTAGAAAAGGTCAAGGCATTCCCGTGGGATACATATGTCTCAGACGGACAAGCAGGAACAGAAAAACCGCAAGTTCTCCATGGCCTTGTGAGCTGGCCACACTGGCATGCAGAACAAACTAGTGGAGGTAGGGCTCCAGGGGCCAAGGTGGACCTGTTGCCAACAAGTCCCCCTCTTTTGTTTTTTGCATGCCAGTGGGAATCAAGTAGCCCCTGTCTTAGGTCGTTCACAGCCCTTGCGATGCTTACCCGTCTCTGGGAAGGCCCCGATTCCCTGTCTTAGGTCGCACAGCAAGCGTGAAAGTTGCCCGTCACTGGGTACTACAAGATCAGCTCAAGGTGTTATGACCTATCAAGACACTATTGCGGTAAACGCTTAACCGTCTCCACCTACGGGACCCATGACCGTCACCGCCGAATGGCAGATGTGATTGGACCGAGAGATTAGACAGCAAAGATCCTAATACAGGAAGGCAAGAGGGAGAGGTATGCATAGAGAAAAGATATGGCAGGAGTTCTTCTTTTAAGGAGGACACTCATCTTCGGATAGGTCTGAAGTATATCTCAGAGAGGCGATCATCCATCTTCAAACGTTGATAGTGAACCTGTATCGGCTTAGAGGCTAAGATATTAATTTGATCCTTAATGAATTGTACTATCTTATTTACAATGCAGGGTCCTATTGCCACTACTAGAAGGAGGCCTAACAATGGTCCCAATAAGGGAAGAAGATAAGGCAAAAATCCATTAAGTCCAGTCCAGAGAGGGTTCTCAAATAATTCCCTCCTCCTTTTTTCTAGGTCTTCTTGGAGTTGTTTAATTTTTGTGCGAACTATGCCAGACTTGTTAGCATAAAAACAGCACCTCTCCCCAAGGGCTAAACAAATTCCCCCTTGATTGGCAGTAAGCAAGTCTAAACCCTGCCTGTTCTGAAGAACTACTTCTGCTAGGGAGTCTATCTGGTCTTGTAGGTCCTGAAGAAGTCTCCACTTCCCAGACCCCTTTTGTATAACAAAAATAGGGGTATTCCAAGGGGAGGTAGAGGGCACCACGTGTCCTAACTTAAGCTGGTCTTGAACTAATAGGGAAGCGGCCTGTAATTTGTCCTTAGTTAGGGGCCACTGTTCTACCCACACAGGGTCATCTGATAACCAAGTAATGGACAGTGGAGGCGGCCGCACTTCAGTGGCCCCTAGGATAAATTTCCCAGTCCTCTCCGGTCTCTTCCCCGCCGGGTAACCTGTTCTGCTGGATCCACGGGTGATATTCTGCCCTCATGTCTCTTTCCTAGTCCCCTTCCAGGGATCCATCCCATGTCTAGCATTGCATCATTAACAAAGTCATTATTTCCTTTTAAAGTCTGGGTAGTGAGAATAGCCCCCATTTGATGAAGCAAGTCCCTCCCCCAAAGGTTCGTGGGGAGTCCAGTCACCACATAAGGCTGGAAATGGCCACTATATCCTTCACCATCTCTCCATTTTAAAAAGGAGGCACTTCTTTTTGGTTGGGTCTGTCCTATACCCTGTAATATGGCCGAGGGACTCTGGAGGGGCCAGGCAGGTGGCCATTGTTTTTCAGAAATGACAGAGACATCCACCCCCGTATCTAGTATTCCCTTGAAAGCCTTGTCCTGTATCTCAATGGTCAGGTTGGGACGCGAATCCAAATGAGCTACCCAAAAGGCCTGGGGAGTTCCAGTGGAGCCAAAGCTGCCGTCGCCCTGGGACCCCGGAGGGTGTGCCCAGGAATGGAAGCTAAGGGTAACAGCAGCAATTGAGCTATACGCTCCCCGGGGGGAAGAATAACAATTCCTTGGGTAGCTTCTACTACTATCTTTATCTCTCCCTGATAATCAGCATCAACAACCCCCGTAAGAATCTTCAAGCCCCACTGAGTTGCGCTACCTCGTCCCAACACTAGTCCCACCGTCCTCTCTGGCAGGGGTCCAAAAACCCCAGTAGGCAGCGTCTGAGGTCCCATTTGGGGAGTTAATACCGCTCGGGAGGTGGAACTGAGGTCCAGTCCTGCGCTTCCTGGTGTTCCCCTGGGGAGTTCCCGGATAGAAAGGGGTTGGTCAGTGGGAGGCGGCGGAGACGCCCACTCCCTGGGGCACTGTTCTGTCCCTGCACTGCCCCGTACACTTTGGCTTCCGGGGCCCGGGGCGGGCCCCTGCTCCCGTTTCCCGACGGTATTGGGTTACCCTGGATGTCAAATTTTGACCTGCACTCACTGCTCCAATGATTTCCTTTATGACATCTAGGACAAATTCCAGGCATCCCTCTGCCAGCACCCTCGCTCCTTTCCGGGCAGTTTCTCCTTATATGTCCCTCTTTCCCACACTTAAAACACCCCTTAGAGCGGGTTCCCCTGTTATCAGCTTTTTGCATTCCAGTCTTAAGGGCAGCAGCCAAAACCTGACCAGTAATATGAGGCCCATCTATATCTTTGCATGCTCGAATCATGTCATCTATACTTTTGGCCCGGGAGGACTTAATAGCATTTTGGCAGTAAGTGTTAGCGTTTTCATATGCCAGTTGTCTAATAAGTGGCATAGCCTGTTCCAGATTAGGGAATATTTTTCCTGCAGCCTGCATTAGGCGGGCTATAAAGTCTGAATAAGGTTCAGAGGGTCCTTGAGAGATCTTGGAAATTTTTGCTTCAGTCTTAGAAATGGGCAGGGCTTTCCAGGCATGGACTGCAGCTGAGGCTATTTGAGCATAAACACCTGGGTCGTAATTAATTTGTTGGCCTATGGTGGCATACTGCCCAGTTCCTGTCAACATTTCAGCATTTCGCCGTTGATGGCCCGCATTCAGGTTAATCTGAGCCAGCTCGCGGCACCTTTCATGATATTCACTTTTCCACAATAAGAAATCCCCTCCAGATAACACAGCCCTGCAAAGTTGCTGCCAATCATTAGGTATCAGTTGACTGGCTGAGAAAGACTCGAAGAGGGTCAATGTGAAAGGGGCATGAGGTCCATAATTAATGACCGCCTCCTTAAGCTGTTTTATGTCCTTGAAGGCTAGGGGGACATGGGCTCTGGCCGGCTGTCCATCAGCATCGGCGTTTTCAATCATTGGAAAAACCTGAGCCGCTCTAGAACCCCAGTGGACCCCCGCCCGTCTAGTAGGGGCGTCCTCATTCCAATCAGGATTATAGGGAGGAGGTGCGGCAACTGAGGGGGCCCTAGGCACCCTCACATTTGCCCTTTTAAGGCGATGTTCTAATTCCTCTATCTCCCTTTCTAATCCCTCCTCTTCCTCAGAGAGAGAACTGAGGTCCTCAGGGTCCTTTTCGGGCTTAGAAATCTGGAGGCGTTTCCTACCCTCCGAGCCTGAGTCCTCAAGGGGACCCTCATCCTTTAAGGATTCTGCCATTTGCTCTTCCTGCACCTGATTAAGGGCCTGTTCACATTCAGCAAGCTGATCCTTGATCTTTACTTTATCTGTTAATAAAGCATCCTTTACCAACCTCCATAAGGAAAAGGTGGCAACTGGGACACTGTCCGAGCCCCGGTCCCTCAATAATTTCTGAAGGTCATGCCTCACCAGGTCCCAGTCACTATTATTAAGAAATCCTCCTGTCAGAAACCAAGGACAAGCCTGGGCAATAATTTCAACGAATTCGGTTGCAGTCTTAGTTTTTATTCCTGTTCCTTGTGTATTTAACAGCTCTTTCAGTTCGTTGGCCAGACGAACCTTCGCTGTTGAGTTACCCATGGTACGTACCCTGTCTCTTTAAAATATCTTTAAACCAATCCTCCCCCTTCTTTCTTAGAAGGTGAGCCCCGTCCGCTTACCCCTGCTTTCCGGATCTCAGTGGGAGCCTCCAATTGCCGCGTCCGGCCAAGGGAGCCGAGTCCGGCGAGGGACGGCGAGGTTAAAAGACACACAGGACACCAAGGTTCTTCATCCAGGAGTCAATAATAATCTTTATTGCTAACACGCCTTTTTTTATACCCCAAGCAGCAGAAGTGGAAAACTACCCAAAAGCAGGAGGGAGGGGGGAGAAATTTAGTTTCAACATCTATTATTGTCAGGTACCGAAACCTCCCTTAACAATAAGTCCATCAGACCAGAAAAGGTCAAGGCATTCCCGTGGGATACATATGTCTCAGACGGACAAGCAGGAACAGAAAAACCGCAAGTTCTCCATGGCCTTGTGAGCTGGCCACACTGGCATGCAGAACAAACTAGTGGAGGTAGGGCTCCAGGGGCCAAGGTGGACCTGTTGCCAACACGTATGACCCATTCCTTCTCCCTAACTGCTCAGAGACCAGGGCTGCACCCAGTCTCTTTCTTACAAGACAACCTATTTTTTGGCCAGCACCAATCACAATTCCTGATTAACAAATGATAGAATTTCAATTCCTACTCATGGTTTCAAGATATAAATAGAGCCATCATTTTGTAAAACCTCAAATCACCCTTTCAAGTTTACTTGAAACTCTGTTTTCCTGGATCACAATCCTAATTAGCCAGATATAAATATAATTTTCTTTGTTCTTGATCATGTTAATTTTATTTTCAGTTGACAATCCTTTTAAGTTCTTGGCTGGGACTCTTGCAACAAAAGACAGATTACTGAGAAAAAATAAACAAATGTATTAAAATGCATACTTCATATATACACAGGAGAAAACTTCAGGAAAGAATAACTCTGGGGTGGGTTAGAATTGAGTTAGATGCCATCTTCAACAGAAAGCAAAAAAGAGAGAAAGTTGTGGCCAGGGCTAGTTATGAGAAGGTGACCAGGAAGAGCAGGCAAGCAAGAGTTAGGTATGTTAGGCAGATTTAAGTTGGTTCCTTCTCCACTGATAAGAGTCTTTCATGATTTAGTCATCCCCTTCTTCCTGGTACCGAGGAGATCCTTACCTATGGAGATGTCTTCATAGATGTAAATTTCCTTTATAAGGGTAACTTCTCTGTTTTCAGAGCTTCTCCTATATCTGTAGTTTCTCAAAAATAATAAGCTCAAAAATAATACTTAAGTGAAAGAGGCATATTTTTGGGGTGGCATATTCTGTTACCTTTAGTCTCTGCCTATAATTATTTTTTCTTTTAATTGGAATATGTTGCTCCTCTGTGAGTTTTCCTTTGTCTTCCCCTACCCTTGTCTGGCATTCTAAAAAATCTAAAGAAAGGCCACAACTAAATAATTAAGATGTTAACTGCTAGATAATCATTCTTTGGGTTTCTAAAACCCAGAATATCTGGTGACCCTCAGGTAATATCAGCCTGTCTAATGACCCTCCTTATTCTAGTCCTGCATGTCTACTAACACAAAACATGGAAACTGCTGTGAGGTTAAACTTGTAGAAAAGTAGTGTTTGTCTACAGAATTATAGGAACTAGTCTTAGAAGGTCAAGGTCAATCCTGAGGTTCTGGGCAGGAGATCCTGTTGAGCGCATAGTCTTTTTGCCTCTTGCCCAGAAGCCCCCCAACCTCAGCTCCTTTCCCTTCCTAATTAAAGCCCTTTTACATTCCTAAGTTCTCTAAGATGGTCTCTCTTTTTTGGACAATTGCCCCCCTGCATCTTCTCAGAGTGCAGGTCCTTGAGTAAGCCCAATTTTCTTCCCTCTAATTCTTCTTTCCTCAGTATTGCTTTTGTAGCAGCAAGCATATTTGTGTCCATGGGCATGCTCTTAACCATTACAGAGTTCTTACCTTAATGGTTGAGTCCGTTTCAGTTTTCAACAGTTGTGGGGTTAGACTGAATGTTTTAGAATTCATTACCCAGCCTATGCATTTATTTTTGAACTTCTGGCTTCAGAGCTGGGAGAGAATACATTTCTATTGTCTTAAGCCACTCAGTTTATGGTAATTTGTTACAATGGCCCTAGGAAATGGATACAGTATTTCAAGTTTAAGTAGTCCATCTTCCACATCCATGGGTTCTCTACCTGTGGATTCAACTAACTGCAGATTGAAAATATTTGAAAAGTAAATGGCTTATGTACTGAACATGCGTACATTTGTACATTTTTTTCCTGTTATTATTCTCTGAACAATACAGTACAGCAACTAATTATATAGAACTTGACATTAAATTCGGCATTATAGGTAATCTAAAGACATTTATAATATATTAGAGGATAAATGAAGATTGTATACCATTACCATGTCAATTTTTATAAAGGACTTGAATATAGTATCCATAGATGGTCCTAGAGCCAATCCCCCAAGGATAACAAGGGGAGACTATATGACAAAAATAGGACTCTTGACCTGTTCCCACCCAGTGATCAAAATTCTCCCATCTTGCTTTTTCAGCAGATGGCAACTTTATCCATGAAGTTGCTAAAATCAAATTTGGAGGAGTCATCCTTGATTCTTCTTTTCTTAGTCACACCCACACCTGGCCTTTTAAAGATCTGTTGCTTTTATCTTCAAAACAGAAACACCTTTTCCACCTTCATTTGTCTCCAACTCGTTTGTTACTGATCTGCTCATAGCCACCATCATCTCTGGCCTGGACTATTATAATACATTTGTCAGTGCAAAATGATGACTCTGTTTTAGAGAAAGATAAAAAGATAGTTTATCCTGAGTGATATGAGTGATGTAGGCCCTGGAACACAGATTTAGGTTACCCTGAAAGACTGTTCTGAAGAAAATGAGGTTGAAATGACCTTTACAGGCAGAGAACAAAAGGTAATCATAAATCAATACATTCACACTGGTGCAGGACAGTACATAGTTAAGGTAAAGTGACCATTGGACTGAAATGATCTCACATGCCATTCTTAGTGCAAAGACTGGTCAAGTCACCTAATTGTCATGAGAATGCTAAGTCAGGTACAAAAGATAAGAAGTAATGGCTTGTTTTCTAAAGGTGGAGGCAGCCCTCATCCTGCAAGCCTCCTGATGCTTTTTCATGTAGGCCCACCTGCCTGGTTTTATCTGCTTTTTGGAGGGAAAAAAATGACCATCTGGTGCTTGCTTCAAAAATTGTATCATAATAGTTTATTTCAGAATGGTTAATTTTTTCTTTTCTTTTTTAAACGTTTGTCATTTGACAGATATTTATTGAGATCAGTGGTAAAGTACTGACTGACTATCTTGCTTCCCTCAGAGGGCTCACCTTTTCTAAAATCAAAGAAGAGTTAAAAGATGTATCAGAAAAATGAAAGAAAATTAAGAAAATTTTAACTTCTCCATTCATATAGTTCAAATGGCTCTGCTCTGAACCAAGTTTAAAAATGCTGCAAATGTTTTCTTTTATAATCATGAAAGACTTGCAGCTTGCAATTTCTCTCTTTCTCTTTGTATGTGTATGTGTGTATATGTGTGTATACTGGAAATTCACTATTCATGGTTCAAATGAGATAATCTAATGAAACTAAGCTAAACTAAACCAAACATATAATAACAAACAACTAGAAAACTGTCATGTGTACAACATTTTAAACTACCAATATGCCGAAAGGTATTTGCATTCCAAGGCCCTGTATCAAAACTTTTAAAGTCCTAAAGGTTCAAAGATACAGAATCTCTTGCTTTCACTCCCAAATTGGCAGGTGCCTAGACTTCCTAAAAATATCCTCTGTCCTACAGATGGTGCCACAATGCCCTATCTACTCTGCAGCGAAGCCTCCCTTGTCTGGATTCCTACACAGCCTAAGTCTTTAAGGGAAAACCTTCTCCCACTTCTCCCATATTTCATGTTCCCATATTTCACATTTCCATATCCATGTTCTTTACTGTAACTTCATGGTCATACTTTTATGCTGGCCTGAGTAGGCCATTTGATTTGTTTGGGATGATGGGAAGTTAATAAAAATGATGCAATCAGAAACAAAAAAAATGCATGTTGTTTGCACTTGATTGCTCTTCCCCCTATGTCTTGGTTATAAGAACAAACCTGTCTGGTTTCTGGAGCCATGTGGATCATAGCTGAATTGCTGTAGGTGTCCCAGCTGAGCCAACCAGCAAGTTGAGCCCAGCTAAGATATCAGAGGCATAATTGTCCAGCCAGCCACCCCAGACATGTGAAAAATAAACACTTATTGTTCAATTCCTTTAAAAAAAAGAATGTTTAATTTTATATTTTTCTTATTGATCTTCCTCCTTTAATTCTTGCCCCACTGCCCTTAAAGTGAAATCCAAACTTCTTGGCCTGGCTTACAAAAGGCTATATGCAGATATTCCTTTTGTTTCTCAAATAGACCAACTGGTTCTCAGTTTAGGCCCCTATACCAGTTCATGCTGGCTGGAATGCATTTCCCTTTGCTCCTGATGCATCTATAGTCTTGGGAACTAAATCTTAACATCAGTGTCACCTCCTCCAAGAGACCTTTTCCTGATCACCTGATTTAACTAACTTTCCTGGTGTTTACTCTGCCACTTAGCCTATCAAAATTCTTTGCGTTGAACCTATCATTAGCTAACATTTTTCTTTTCTCTTTGTTCTTCTTCCCTTACAAGAATATAAGTGAATATTTTCTAGAACAATAGAAAACTTGCTTGCCTAGTTCACCCACACCATTGCTTGAGCCATCTTTGGCACAGGGAAATGCAGGACCTCCACCCTCCCTGCTCCTTATAGGGAGAAGTCATCCTTCCTGTAAATCTGTTCTGTAAAACAGATATCATGTAAAAATACTGATACAGGTTTCAAGATTCAGGCAAATCAATTGGAAAGAGATAAAGAATGATTTAACATGTGTGTGTGTGGGGGTGTGTGTTTTGCAAAGTCTTTTTTATACATTTTAGTATCCCTCAATGGGAAACTTGTGTAGTTCTCCCTTTTTTCTTACTTAAGCTACCTAATTGGAATGATTAAATGTCCAAGAGAAAATGCATATTTTTTTTCTAAAAAAATATGGATGGTACCTCTAGAGTTGTTAGTATTTGTGTACAGGAGGAGGGCCATTGCATAAAATGAATGAATAAATGTGCTAAGTGGTGCCTTGAAGCCATTAAGACCTAATTTAATCACCTTGAATTATCCACACACTGTAAAAATAATGTTTTCAATTTGCTGATAGATTTTTAAATTTCTTATTGTTATTAGAAAAAAATTGAAAAGTATACCAGTAAAGTTTTGATAAAGGACTCCCTTCTAAAGAAGCACTTAATGATTATCTTAAAACTTTCTTTCTAAAACATGAATTTCAATTCAGTATCTATTTAATTCATGCTTTCAGAAATTGAATTTTATGGTATGTAAAATGATTGATAAATTTATGCAATATTCTAATGTAAGTATTTTGTGCAAACAAGTAATATCCTAATCCCAAATGGACCATTCTTGCATGGCCAGTGAGTGAAGCATGTTTTTATACTTCAACATATTTGAAATAAAAATTTTAAAAAAATTGATAAACATAAAAATTGCATAAAATTCAAATTTTAATGTCCATAAATAAAGTTTTATTGAAACCCAGCCATGTTCATCATTTGCATATTGTCTATGACTGCTTTCCCATTACAATTATAGTGTTGACTAGTGTGACAGAGCCCATATGGCATACAAAGTCTGGATGTTTATTATCTGTCCTTCCACAGAAGTTTGCTGACTCCTGTCCTAACATATTTTTATTGCTCTGTTCATTAAACTATCTAATTAGAAGACAGTAATGTAGTATGTTTAAACTTTTCCTGTATCTAACAGCTATTGCTGTTCGGTATAGAAACAGTGAAGCAAACAGATACAAGAAAAGGAAGCTACCCACACCCACTGTAATAGCTTCCATCTACAGGACCTATTAGTTAAAATGTTGTTTCTGAGACCATGTAGGAATTATTTTTGTTGGGGCATCTATTTATATTCAGATCTGATGTTCAATCTAACATGTATTTAAAGTCTGTGGTGTAGTGACACAAAGATAACAAGAAGTCCTTATTCCCTAGAAGGTTGTAATCAGGTAGGAGTTCACATTCTCATTTAATTCCCATATACCACAAAGAGACACTGCTATTTTAGAAGTAAGGCAACAGAAATGCAGAGAGATCAGCAATTTGTCCAAGATACTCTGAAACATTCAAAGTTCCTATTTTTAAATTTTTTTAAAAAATTTTCTGAATTCAAGTTAACAAGGTAGTGAGAGACAGATGTAATTTTTTATAGATAGCATAGTGCTGAGCAACTGCATAGGAAGAGGAAAAACCCAAGAACCATCTAGACCAGGGTGGTCCATGTCAGAATGAATTCCTGTGCATGCCATTTCTTTTTCAATACCTGATTAATTTCTACATACATTCCAGGTCTTCCATGGTTGGGGATCAAGCATAGGACACAGGGAATAAGAGGGCATTCGAATCTCCATTTTTCTAAAGGAGTGTGTCCTTTAGAAAATATATTTCAATGGATCTCACACACCATGCCAACTTTCCCACTTCTAAAAAATCTCGAAATAGACTCTGTGGAGTCCTGCAAAGTATGATAACATAAGGGAGCACAGCTGGGGATCTTAGAGCAGCATTGAAGACCGACCTTTCTTAGATGTGGATGTGATGACCCACCTCTATGCCAGGTAAGGACACATGCTGTTGTCCTGTGGAGCCTGCATGTGGACTTAAAAATGGGCATGCTGCCAGAGCTCAGAGAGGCCAGGGTAGGAATGCACTGGCAGTCTCTTTAATGGTTCTGATTAGGAACATTAAAATGACCTGGGAGGGAAAAAAAAAAAAAGATCTGATCAAAACAACTCAGGAGAATAAAGGCCTGGGCTGTAGAGGTTGCCTTCGGAGAAGGAATGGCTCCTCCTTTTGATCAGAGTCATTATTATTATTAATAGTAGTAGTAGCAAAATTAGTATTATTTGGTGCTGGAGATCTAACCCAGAGGTGCTCCACCACTGAGCCAGACCCGCAGGACTTTTTATTTTGAGATGGGATCTTGCTTAGTTACCCCGCTGGCCTTGAACTCATGAACCTTCTGCCTTAGCCTCCTCAGTAACTGGTATTACAAGCATGGTGCCACTGTGCCCAGCTGGCCTGAGCTACTTCTGTAATCTAGGAACTGTACAAGAAAAAGTGTTGTAATAAGAATAGCAGAAGCGGGAGGAGCATAAATGTCTCCCTCACAACCAGCTGGTTGTGACCAACTTCCTAGCTAACACACATGGACATGGTTATTTACTTCATTTAAGCTTCAATAAATATCAAACTCTGGTTTACTCCCCTCTCTCTCTTCTTCTAGGATGGTAGATCCTCATTAGAACTGACTTACTCAAATGATATTTCCCAGAATCAAATTTAAAAACAGCCCCAAATAAATTTCAACTTTATTGAAACGGTACATTCAAGAATAGTTCAATAAACACCTATAAGCACATTACTCTGATTTACTTCTCAACATCTCTGTCACTTTTGTGCTTATGTGCTTTCTCTCTGTTGCCATTCAACATCAGAACTGTTCTGCTGGGACATATATGATATGACATTTAAGAGTCAGATGATTGCCTTCTCATGCTTGATAGAGTTAAATAGATAATTTTTTTCTTTGCCTGAATTAATTGAGAGTTAGTAAAAGCTTTCTTGACATTTCCTCCTTAGTCCATGTTTTCTAAGATATGAACAGTCTTCAAATTAACCAAACATTAATATCATAATCAAGATATTGACATGGATATAATATTATTAACTCATATATTGTGCTTATTCAACATTTCATAACTTTCCCAACAAGGTAATTTATAGATATTTTAAATTTTTAGAAAAGAATTAAAAACCCAGGAGCTATTCAATGATCATAAATAGTTTATTTGTCTCTTTTATTTGTACTCTGGGACAGTATTTTGGCCTTTGAAGAGTCAAAGTTTGTTGTTTTGCAGATTGTCCTTCAGTTTGGATATATCTAATGATCTTCTTTATTGTTTTTTTTCTTTTCTTTGTGGTGCTGTGGATAGAACCCAGGGCCTCTTGCATGCTGTGCAAGTGCTTCACCACTGAGCTACACCCCCAGCCTGTATCTAATAATTTCCTTATGACTCAGATTAAACTTTTTTTTTCAGGAATATTATAGAAGTGGGGTTGTTATCATCATCCTTCTTACTATATTTAATTCAGAGACACATTAGGTCAGTTTTTCTTCTTACTGATGAAGGTGAGGTCCATCAGATTTTCCCACTCTGAGTCAAAACTTTTCCCTTTTAAAATACATAAGTAATCAGGGAGTGATACTTTCAGACTGTATGAATATCCTGTTCAACAATCTTTCTTCCATGGTTTCATCCTCTATTGTTGATTCTTATCTTTATCAATTATTAATGTAGTGGTCGGGAATGGTGATTTTTGAATTCTATCACCTTTTCTGCATTTATTAGTTAGAATTCCTTTCTAAAGAGGAACATTTCCTTCTATAATATCATAAAAATAATAAAATATTATTTACTCATCATTATTACACAATATACATAAGACACCTGCTCACATATGTACATTTTACATATATGTACACATGTAATGTATTTTACATATGTAAGAACTCATGGATTGTAAAAATCCATTGTGATATAATCCATTTCTGGCATTGCTCATTATGATCTTTGAATTTGAATCAGTTTAATTTAGACACACACTGATTTACTCCTGCTGCAGGAGTCTAGGATCTGTGTGATTGTGAATCTAGCCTGAACCAAAGCTCTTCTGATACCTGTAGACTATGACTATCAAGAGTTGAAGAGACTGCATAGCTGGGCACAGTGGTGCACTCCTGTAATCCCAGCGACTTGGAAGTCTGAGGCAGGGGACCTGAAAGCTCAAGGCCAGCCTCAGCAACTTAGTGAGTCCCTAAGAAACTTAGTGAGAACTTGTCTCAAAATAAAAAAAATAAAAAGGGCTGGGGAAGTAGTTCAGTGATAGAACACCCCTGGGTAAAATCCCCAGCACTAGGGGAAAAAAAAAGAAGAAAAGATGAGAAGATCTTAAGCATTACCTTCTCACGGGCAGTACGAATCATCCGTGTAAAGTCTTGTATCCAGGCTGTGAGAAGAGTCCATACTGTTTTGTTTACTCTCTGGAATGCTTCTTCCCAGTTAAATCCCAGAGATTTGGACTCTCTTCCCAGTTAGGATGACCCTATGCATAGGATTCTTCACACATCTTCTGCCATCTGGTGGTAGGTTGCTGGGTCTACAAGGAGAAACCAGATTGACAAGGTCCATATGTATTTGAAGTTCTAAGTAGGGGCCCTGTTGCCTAAGGTTGTTCACACATCAAATGACAGAACCTAGTCATTGGATCATTACTTTTTAGGTAGGGCTCTTTAATTCCAATGGCATGTGACTTTTGGGGAGTGAAAAGATGAGAAACATATGCTGGAGTCTGTGCTGCAACCTATCATAAGTGCTACTTAAGTTAAACCTCAAGAAGTCTTGGAAGGTAGACACTATTATACTCCTTTAACAAATAAGAAAAGAAAATTGATATTCTGTAATAGAAATATAAAATTAAATATTTGATCTCTTTCCTCAAAGAACTTAAAAATTGGTTTATATTTTCAATTTAAGAAGATTACTATTAGTAAATATATTTAATTGGTGATGAAGAAGCGGAAGTTAAAGGAAGTTGAAATAACTTGTGAAACATCATCAAGAAGCAAGTGGCAGAATTAGAATTTGGGTTAATTGATATTTTTAGTAATATTCCATTTTATTTCCTGTGTTGTATTTTTAACTATGTCTCTATTTTTTCTTAAGACATTGATCTTAAATTGAAATATGCAACCTTAACTTATTAGGACCTACTTGGAATCAATATGATACAACCTCCCATATGACATAATAATCACACAATAGTATACTCCCATTTTCTGCTTTCCAGCTTTTCATTTTATTTATACATATTATAACCCCCCCAAATTATGTTATTAATTTTCTTTAAGTAGCAAATTTTCTTTTGAAGTGATTTAAATAAGGATAAAATCTGACATTTTTTTCCGCATAGCTACCATTTCTAGTGTTCTCTTTTCTTTCAGGTAGATCCGTATTCTGTATGATATCTTTTTCATTCTGCCTGAAGGATTTCTTTTAACATTTCTTGTAGTACAGATCTGCTGTTATAAATAATTTCAACTTTTTCATGTCTGAAACATCTTTATTTTGCTTTCCTTTTATCAATATTTTTGCTGAATATAGAATTCTAGATTGACAGGGTTTTTCTTTTCATATTTTAAGGAGTTTCTCTATTGTCTTCTTGCTTCTTTTGTCTCAAAGAATCTACTTTCACCCTCTCCTCTTTTCTTTATTATTATTATTATTATTATTATTAATTATTATTATTATTTAGTTTTCTCCCTACTAGGTGCTTTTCAGATTTTCTCTTTATCATTGGTTTTGACCAGTTTGATTACAACATTACTTGGTATTTTAATTCATTTTACTTGTTTTGCGTTTCCCCAGCTTTCTTTGATTTTCATTGATCTAGAAAGATTTGGCCATATTTTGTTAAATTTAGTCTTCAGTGACTCTAAATATAAAAATATTAGGCCACTCAAAGTTGGCCCACAGGTCATGTATACTCTGTTTTTATAAATTCATTTTCTTCCTGTGATGCATTTTGTGAAGTTTTTATTTTTCCTTCAAGTTTCCTGATCTTTTCTTATTAGATATATGGATATCTAATAAGTCCTTATTCCTATTCAGTGTACTGCCATTTATGTATTTTTTATATATTAAAGTTTGGTGCCCTGGTTCCTGGCTTCAGAAAGTCTCTTCCTTGTTTTATAGTTCTTGTCTTTACTTAACATTTTGAGCATACAGAATACAGTCAAAATGATTATTTTGATGTCCTTGTCTTTTAATTCCAACATTGGCCTCTGTTCTGGCTTGGTTTCACTTGATTGATATTCCTCTTCCTTATCAATTGTATAATTTGGTTTCTTCATATGCCTGGCAATTTTTTATTGGATACCAGAGACTGTGAATTCTATCTTGGGTGCTGGATATTTTTGTGTCCTATAAATGTTTCTGTGCTTTGTTCTGGGATGCAGTTATTTGGAAGTGATTTGAATCTTCTGGATCTTGCTTTTACAACGTAACTAGGTTGTGACCAGTGCATCATTTAGTCAGGTGGTAATTATTTCCTATTTCTAAAGAAATCCCTTTCTAAATACTCTACCAAATGTGAATAATTCAGTTCTCTAGTTTGCCTGGTGACAATAGGCACTAATCATTGTCCTAGGGCATCACCGTGTATCAGTTCCTTTAATTCCTTGGCCTCAAGTGAATGTGCTGAGTCTTTGAGGAAGATGCTGTGAAAGTTTACAGACTTCTGTCTTTGTGAGCATCTCTTCCTTCTGGTTCTCTGTCCTGCAAATTCTACTGTCATGTTTTCCCTGGACTCTGAACTACATTCTTTCAACTCAAAAACTGAGGTCTGCCTGATTTTTCCCTCACTGGGAGAGAATATATATATTTCCTTTGTGTTACTTTAGTTTTATTTTTCCCCCTATTGTTACTCTGCCTTGGCTAGAAAGAAATCTCTTTTTTAACACTTTAAAGATGCAGTCTCATAGTCTTCCAGTCTCCATTGTTCCTAATAAGAAATAGAGATATTTCTATTATTGTTTGTTTATATGTAATTATTTTCCCCTTTGGGAAACATAAATAAAATGCTTCTTTATTTTTGTGTTTAATTATTTTGCCATTGGGAGTCTAGGTATGAGCAGCTTTATATTTGAACTGTTCTGTGTTTGCTGGTCATCTTCAGATTCATGGATTTATGTTTTGCACCAAATATAAGGAAATTTTAACCATTCTTTTTTCTTCAAACATATTAAGACCTTAATCTCTTTCTCTTACATCCTCTTGAGACTCTAATTATATGTCTGTTAGACATCTTGCTACTGTCCTATAGCACATAAGGTACAGTTTGTATTTAGGCATTTTTATCTCTGTTCTTCAACTTGGTCATTTATGTTAACCTGTCTTCAAGCTTGCTGGTCCCTTTTTTTTCTATTGTACAATTTTCTCTTATGGCCATCCAGTGAGGTTTTTTTTTTTTAATTTACATAATTTATTTCTCAGTTTTTGAATTTCCCTTTGGTTCTTTTTTCATAGTTTCCATGTCTCTATAGATACTCTATACATAGTCACCCATTTTATCCATCATTTCCTTTAAATCTTTAAACACATTTGTGACAGGTTGTTAAGAGTACTTCTCTGATAATTCCAACATCTGCATCATCTTGGAGGATTGCTTCCACTGACCATTATTTTTTTCTTTTGACTTCAAGTGACATTTTTTGGCTTCTTTGCAAGCACTAGACATTGTAAATGTTATATGATTTGCAGATTATGTATTTCCTTCAACGAAGGGGACTGTCAATCAATTCATGGTGGATCACTTAGACCTCATAGAGCTGTAGTGCTTGACTTGGGGTAACTTTCCTTCTCCCAGACCAGGAAACATTGGACAATGTATGGAGATATTTTTCGTTGGAAAGCAATGGTGGCATACAGAGGAGTAAAGGCCAGGAATGATGCTAAACCTCCTGGAATTCACAGAGGTTGAGAAAACTGATGTACTGGATTTTCTCAATGAAGGTTTATTTTATGTTTTCTAGTTCTAGGGCATGTTTCTTACTCTATGATATGGTTATTACTAAAGAATGGCCTTTCTGGGAGCCTTAACCAAATGCCCAAGTGTTCCTAAGTGAGGTCTCTTCACTTCACTCTGACTGGCTAGTTCTCCAAAGTCTCCTAGGACTCCTCTTATTTTAGAAGTCAGTTTCCAGCAGCTGTTGCACTGTTGGTCTCTCTGAGTCTTTCCCAACACATGTACAATCCAGTGTTTGGCTAAGGTCCTGAGGGGCACTTTCAGGCAGAGATCTGGGGACCCAAGTTTTTTAATCATCACTGTCTCAAGTACTTTTGTATGTTCCAAACTCCATGGCATCCTCATTCTCTTCCTGAGAATGCCATTTTCTATACTTCAGAAAGTGCCCTAGACAGAAGTAGAGGGTCAAAATGACCGCATGTTTCTCTTCTGTCAAGGATCACAGAGCCCTGGGAAGTTTGTAGTTCAGTACTGACATTAGTCATTTTATATATTTTGTCTGGTTTTATAGTTTACAGCAGAAGAGTAATTTCTGTATGCCAGTCATTTTGTCATGGCCAGTGGTCGATATCCCAGAACTGGAATTTGAATCCCAACTCTCATTCTTAGATTTTTCCATCATTCTTTAAGAGTAGCAAGATGTTCTTTTATTCAGAAGTATTACTTTGATAATAGATGAAGACAGCATTGCAGTTTCTTTTTCTAGGGATTGGCAGAGAGAAATATTTCTACTAAACAAGTATTTCTTGTTTCATTATGCATTGCCAGTTACATGTTGGTTAATAATACCATAAAAGTGATGTCCTATGTACTGAAGATAATAATAGCTGTCTTCTATCAAACATTCTCTATTGCCGGGTGCTTTGCCAAAAGATTTACCTACACTCTGCTTTATTTAATGTTCACAGTGGGTGGCCCTACTTTCCATGTTATGCTTATATTGAAGCCAAGACCTATTTGGTAATTTTCCCATGTTTTCAGAGCTAGTTGCATTATAGAGCTGAGAAATAGACCTAAGTCTGATTGCAAAGTCTCAAATATGTATCAATAAGGATAGATTGATTCCTGCAAACAAGTAACCACAGTAACAACTTATGGAAGTGTTCTTCTCATTCCCATCGTATTCCATAATGGGTTATGGAAACATTAGTCTCATAAAATTCCTTCTTCTAGCATCTCCTCCAATCCCTGGAGCTGTGCAATTTCCTGCTGTTCCACTTCATTGGAAGACAATAGAAGAGCCTGGAGATCAAGTTGGAAGATTTTAAGCCTGGTAAGTGAAGAACATCATCTCTGATAACATTCAATCAGGCAGAAGTCAGTTACTGGGTCCCTAACTACAGAGAGGTTGGGAAATTTAGTCCAGCTATATATATATATATATATATATATCTTTAAATGGAGTTTTTTCTACTCTGGGGGCCTGGTAGTATCATAAATGATCCTTTAATCCAGCATAAGTTAACACACATTATACTCTCTGAGTAGATTTGTATCTTTATTTCATTTTTAAAAATATTTGGATCTTTAGTTCATGTATCACATGATTGTAAGACCACTGGTAATTATAATTATCATCATCTCCAATTTTAAGATTAAGTTTTTATCATTAAAATATGATATTCTAGTCTATGTGTGGTATATACATTTTTTTTGACAATGTATTGCTCTTATGTCCAGGCTGACCTCAAACTCTTGGGCTCAAGTGATCCTCCTGCCTCTGTCTCCTGAGAAACTTGGACTACATGTGTACATTCCCACACCCACTTTAAAACTACTCTAGCTTTCTGTCATTTCTTCCTGTCATAGCAAGGTCAGCCAGCATCTTGTTGTCTGACTAATATTTTGTTCATATATCAGACTCTCAGAATGATGACTTCCTGTGAAAACTCTGAGTCTATAACCATAAAATGAGTGTCAGGCTCTTTGTAACTGTTTTGGAAATAATATCTATGCTAAATGAACAGTCAAGAAATTAGTAAAAATCACTGGTCTGAGGAAGACTCTTTTCAAAAGGGTTAGCTTAGGCTTCTTCAGGAAAGAGTGGTGAAACCAAGGACTATCTTAGAAAGAGGCGAAGCTTCAGAGCACTTTAGTCAGAGTGTTTTCTCAGATGTTTTATGAGTACATTTCTTTATTTTACAGCCAGGGTCACTCCATTCAGATCCCTACCTATAAAGGCCCAACCTAAAAGTACATTTAATGGCCTCTTTAAGTAAAAGGCAGAGAGTGTAGCTCAGTGGTAGAGAGTGGGCTTAGCATACATGAGGCTCTGGGTTCAATTCTCAGAACTGCAAAAGGAAAGCATGGGTATGTGTGTGTGCGTGCGCGTGTGTGTGCGTACGCATGTGTGTGCACGTGCAGGAACACACACACACACACACACACCAAAAAAGTAAGCTGGGTGTGGTGCTGTATCCCTGCAGTCTCAGCTACTCAGAAGACTGGGGCAGGAAGATCACCTGAACCTGGGAATTTAAGGCCAGTTTCAAACACAGTGGGAACTGTCACCTAAAATAGGAAAAAAAACGAAAGAATAGAAAGAAAAAGAAAAAATAGAATCATGGTCTAGAGCAAGGAGAAAAAAAACGAAAGAAAAGAAAGGAAGAATTTCTTCAGACAGTTAATTTTTAAGTAGATTTGTAGTGCTCTTAGTAATCTGCGTTTTCTTAAGAATAATATTATATGCACTACTTAAATAGGAAGAAAGACTGGAATTATCCCTAGAAGATGTATTCTGATGTCTAATTTACAAAAGGCATCATAACTGGCAAGTCTTTGGTGTACCTGGGATGGTGCTGCTTCAAGCATCTTCCGCAGTGACCTGGGTACAGTTTTGCATCTGGACTGGCACTGGTTTGGCCAGGGAGAAGCTCTCCTTTTGTTGGCAAGTGCCACTCCCTGTACAGCGGGGCAAGGATAAGGGGTTGCATAGGAGAGCGGTCCTTCAGAACAAATGTGTGTCTTCATCAAAATTCTAAAGGCATTGGAACTGTCATTCAAAGAGTTAACATCTGTGAAGAATAAAAAAAAAATGCAATGGAGAGGTTTCAGGCAAAGCATGGGGAGACTGATAAAATTATCAGTGAATTAAATTCAGACAGATGGCTTTGGAAAGGAATGAAGTACACAAACCTTATGTAGAGTATAATGACTCTCACTTTGACAGGGGCTTTGTCAACAGGGCAAGCCTCCTCTCTCTCTCTCTCTCTCTCTCTCTCTCTCTCTCTCTCTCTCCCCCTCTCTCTCTCTCTCTCTCTGTCCTGAATTTTAAAACAGTTGGAAGTCAAATTCTCTTTTTCTGAAGGTGCTGTTTAGTACTTAAAGCAATCAAAACAGCAATGAGCATACAAAGCAGCCTGGGCAGCCACAGACTCTCAAGTGCCCAGTGTGGGTGCCAGCTTGGTAGAAGGTGTACGGTTGGCGGTTCAACCTTTGTGTCATCTCTCCTCACTGTTCTCAGATTGGCTGCCTGCATCAGAAGGTCCTTGGCAGTTAAAATAGTTCTACAGAGCAGAGGCCACGCATTAGCTCTGTTTGGAGCAGCAGGATGGCAAAGAAAGTTTTTACCCATCCAAATGAAACAAAAGAAAGGAATAAAAAACAAAACAAACAAACAAAAACAACCCCAAGTCCTCCAGAATAAAAAGACACAAATCAGCTGATCTCTGCTTTAAAAAAAATAATAAAACCTCTAAGAAGACTAGTGCATATTGTTCTACATTTAGACAAAAACTCTGAGAGAATAATCTGTAATTTAATTTCTCTCTCAGGGGTTCTTTTTCCTTATGGTTTCTATTTCATCCTCTCTTATTTGGCTCCAGGGACCCTCTCTTCCAGGTGATGGGACCTGGCACATTCATGCTTGAACGATGATGGCCAGGCTGCTTCTTAGAGATGGACTTTGCTTTTGTTCCAGACCAGATGTTCTGTTTCTCCCTGGTAACAGTCTGCATTGTGGTACCTTATTATACAGCACTCTCTGGAGCTGGTGCCAGGGTAGCCTCCAAATCAGCCAAGAGCAGCGCTGAATCAATGAGACAGCTGGCAGCCTCCCTGGGGAGGGAACGTTTTTACCTTTTTGATTCATGCAGTCTCCACTAGTTCAGATCCAGGATGCCATGAATGATTTTTCTTAGTGACAGGTGAGAACAAAAAAGCTTTGTAAACCTAATTCAATAGAAGCTGGAGACTCAGTGTGCTATTGATTAAAAGGAGAAGATGATGAAGAGGAAGTGTACACACAGTCTAGTTGCATTTTCCCCATAATCGACTTCCATGGTTCTGTCTGTGTCAGAGTTGTCAGGTTTGCCTGGAGGGAAAGCTTGAAATCAACAGTATTGTGTTTATTGACCTAGGATTAGGATTTTAATCATGTCTCTGAGATTGCTTGCTATCTGAAACAACAAGAATATTACTCTTCCTCCCCCCTCCATTTTTTTTAGCTGTAAAATTTTTTTAACATATTGTTAACTTTGCTAAAAATTCAAGGTGACTTTAATGGGCTTATTCACACAATCTAGGGTTTAATAGTTGAAAAGCATTTATTTGTTAGGGGTATGGATTTGAGTAACCATATTTACACTCAAGCAAAGGACTACAACTCAGTTTGCATCCTCTTCCTAAGTGATGTTCATTTCAAGACACTTTTTTTTTTTTTTTGGTAGCGGGGATTGAACTCAGGGGCACACTACCACTAAGCCACATCCTCAGCCCTGTTTTGTGTTTTATTTGGAGACAGGGTCTCACTGAGTTGCTTAGTGCCTGGCTTTTGCTGAGACTGACTTGAACTCGCGATCCTCCTGCCTCAGCCTCTTGAGCTGCTGGGATTACAGGTATGTGCCACTATCCCAGCTTCAACACACTTTTTGAGTCAGGAAGAACACTAGTCCTGGTCTCCCACTGCTCTTTCAAGGCAGTCCAGTTCTTGGGAAATTTTAATCAGGGAGTCATTAGAAGATGAGATGGTATAATACCTGGGAGTTCTAGTCCTGGTGTGGCTCAGAGGCAAAAATGTGATAGTAATAGAAGTCAGGGACCCTGCAGGGCAACACCCCATCAATCATGGCAGACATATTGGCAACATGATGGATGATGCCAACACTGACCTTGGTGGTTTAGGCTTTGTCATGTAAGTAACAGGAAAAGTCAAAGCAGTGGGTCTACCCACCATCAAACAGGAGAGATAAGCTGTTACAGCAGCAGAAAGAAAATGAACATTAGTGGCAAATGTGGTCCATATATCTGAGCCAACAGGAGCAGTTATTTTATTGTTCAACCATTGAATGGCTGGGTCATTCTGGAAGGGGGAAAGTCAATGTCATCAATGCATACTGGTACTAGTTTTCTTTCTTACTTTCTTTTTCTCTTTTTTTTTTAGGTAAGGTTTAACTTAGAAAGTAATAGGTTTTTATATAGATCTTAGGGATCTGTAGACACTCTTATAAGGTGAGAATGATTATAAGGCTCTTTACTTTAAACTTAAGAAAGAATTAGCCTATACAAACTAAACTGTTCATCCCATTTGTGATGTATTGGCTTATACACATGCAGTTCAACAATCAGTTGGGAACAGATGGTTGGCTTGGGAGTACAAATAATTTAGTTGGGGATATCTGATGATTTTCATATATGAGCTAAGAACTTGTAACAGTTTGAAAAAGCTTCACAGTTACATATGGCCTATTTTAAATCCCCTTTTTGAGTTTAAATATTACTTTAGATTACTTTAGAGGTCATAAATATTATCGGAATAAGATATTTTAATAGTCTGCAGCTGGATATTTGGAGGACTTGATGACTACAGAGAATAAAGGAAACATAAAAAAGATTATGATCAACTTGCTATTCATAAGAAAGTGAGGTTGTAACAGACCAAAACAAGACTTATCATTTATTTTCTTGATGATGAGGGGTTATACTATATAGTAAAGAATTTGTTCAGCATTTTCAATGAAAAGAATTAATAGTCCTTACAACATTCCTAAACCCATGGAATCGGTGAAAATCCTGTTATCTCTTATGGAATAAGTTTAAAAAGAAACATAAAACAAAAACCCAGTAGACCCAAGTACCACATGCATGTATCAGGATCCTAAGTCTGAATATTCAAGTTGGTGGCACATCACATATGGGGGTCAGATCTGGAATATTTCCAATCCAGCCAATTCAAGTTAATATTTATTTTCTCCAAACCTTTGTGTGAATACCATTTTGCCAGCCATCAGTAAAGAAGTGGTTTGAAAGCAAAAAAAAGAGAAAAGAATAGAAAAAGAAAGATGTACTACTTCTCATAGCCAGCTTTATAAACTTTTTTGAACTTCAAGTAGTATGTAACTACTAAAAATGCATACAAGAGTCAGGAAGAATTTAGAAAACAAGGGAGTAATATTATATGCATTATTAATGAAAGGAAATTTAGTAGTGTGTCAAAATCCACCTTCCCTCTTTTGAGACTGATTTCAGAGAGGACATTCATCTCCTCTCAGGGATGATTTGATGATAGAAGACATTTTTGTGACCCTGCAAGACATTTCATATGTTTTCTAGTTCCTGTGATAGGAAAAGATGCTGAGAAGTCAAAGTATCTGAGTGGGCTGTATTTGCTGTGTGGACTACTGTCTAGAGACAGCAGATACTGCCAAAGTACAAGCCTTGATTATTTTCTGAGTGCAATTCTTTGCTTTCTAGATGAAAGCCTAAGATGTTGCTAGACTAAAAATGGAATTACTTCTCTTGTTAATCTTTCCCATTCTTCTTGACTGCATGATTTATAAAACATTGCTTTTTGGGTCTAGGTATCATTTTGGGATCACATCATGATAACTCTATGTATGTGAGCCGGGAGGGCAAAGTTGCAAAGCAATTACTCAGCAATGCTGAGGAAAGGAGCAATTACCAGCCTTGCTTGTCAGAGTGAGTCTCACTCGGGCACAAGGGAAGCATTAACTTGGGCAGACTCCCTTTCAGAGGTTTAATTTGGTTTCTTCTATTCTTTAATAGTGATTCCAGCATTTTAGCTACAATCCCAAGGCTGTAGGGACCTTTAGATAGTTCTTTATAAAAAGCAGGGCATGGTTTTTGAAGAAAACAGGGAACGGCATAATTTGTAGAAAATGGCACGATGGACTCTTTCTTCATAAAGAACATGGGGTTATATTGGAACAAGCCAAATATCCTTTTATTGGAATAAGTTAAATATCCTTGCTGAATTGTCAGCAATCACCAGCAGCTACTGTAAGTGGTTGAATCTGTTCTTCCATGTGCTGTGTGTCCATAAAGAAAGCATCTGGTTCTCATTGCTGATCATGCATGTGTATGCTGGCAGCTACTCAGACCTCCTGCTCGGACCAGCAGCCTCTCATGCTCAGCATAGAGCATCATGAAAAGTGGAGGGCTTCTCTCTTTTAGTATGTTCAATTTCCATCCGCTTCAAATATCATGATGGAGAAAGGAGTATTGACAATACATTCCACTTTCCTTTGTAGATCTATTTTACAGTTTGAGTTTAAATACAGCAGTATTATATTCCGGAATGTAAGAAAAAGAGTCTATACCAAGAACCATTAAAATAAAGCAAAAGTTTTTAACTTTAACACTTTTTATTTATTTATTATTATTATTCTGTGGTGCTGGGGATTGAATCCAGGGCCTTGTGCATGTGAGGCAACCACTCCACCAACTGAGCTATATCCCCAGCCCTAAACTTTTTTTTATTGGTTGTTCAAAACATTACAAAGCTCTTGACATATCATATTTCATACATTTGATTCAAGTGGGTTATGAACTCCCATTTTTACCCCGTATACAGATTGCAGAATCACATCGGTTACACATCCATGTTTTTACATATTGCCATACTAGTGACTGTTGTATTCTGCTATCTTTCCTATCCTCTACTATCCTCCCTCCCCTCCCCTCCCATCTTCTCTCTCTACCCCATCTACCCAGCCCTAAACTTAAAACACTTTTCAAGCAGCACTTTATTTCAATCGCAAGTGTCCAACTTGCTTATTCCTACAAAAATGTGCACATGCTATTTTCAGCACTTGGAATGTATCTCCCTGTTTCATTTTCCATTTTTCAATATTTCTAATTCTAACAACAACCCTAACAAACTACCTCAGAAAGATAATTCATTTCTAGTTTCATCTGAAGTTATATTGTGTTCACTCCCCTACTAAATTATTTATTAGTTTCTGTGAAGTTAATATAAACATATACCTTATTAATTTTTAATGAGGATGCTTGAATATTTAAAAAAAATCCAAACGCATTTTCTGGTTGAAATGATGCTATATGTAGAAGTTACAGCTCCAGGCCAAGCAACAAAATCTATTTAAAACTCAAAGTATGAGCTACGAAGACATATTCAAAAATTAAAAAAACACAACAGAAAGTAATACTGCAATATTGAAAGCATAACAATATATTAGAGTTTTATATATATGAGTAACTGTTTTAAGTCCTTTAAAAAAAGTATTCATTCATTCACTTTTCACAATAGTCCTGGAAAGTAAATACTATTATTGTTCTTATTTCACAGAGAAAGAAACTGAATCCCAAGAAAGTTTAAATAATTTCCCAAGTTTGTATAGTTAATCAGTAAAATTCCTGCTCAAGAACATTATTACAAGTTCTGTGATTTCTGTGTGGATTTTTAATTTTTTTTTATTTTGCTAATTGAGGAATAGAAAAAAGCAAACATAGAAAACAACTTCGGTCAATACATTCAGAAGATAACTTTGGGAAACTGCTAAATGCTTTAAAAGCCGACAATGTAGAGAAAATAACCTTCTATTAAGGTATAGACAATTACTGCCTTTAAATCAATTTTTGACTTCCAAAAGCCTTAGAGAAAAAGTATAAAGAAAGAGAGGGAAAGCAAGTAAAACTTTTTTTTTTCTACATGAATTTGGTAAGAATTTAAAACTGAGGGAGAAAAACAAGAAAGGAAACTAAAAGATATTCATGAGAAAAAAGATTTTTAAACTTAAAAAAAAAATTAATAAATTTTGAAAGAGAAAAATTATGGAATGGCCACATATGTCTAAGCTCCTTTAAACTGATTAAAGAAGGTAGAAAGAAAGGACTTAATTATTGTGAGCTGGCATAGTTTCCTCAAAGGTCCATTAGGTGTGGTGTTGTCTGAGATAGTCTTACAGCTTAGCCAGGGGCTTATAGGGGAAATGAAAAGTGAGAACAACCATAGTTTTTACTTGTTATCCTTAAAGTTTTTGAGTTTCTTTAAGTTTTTCCTCTGAGTGAATTATAGTATTTAGGCACAGGGGATATTGTATTTAGAAATTTAGAAAACATGGTGATTGCTCCTGCAGAGAGCAGAAGCCCAGCCTCACCATGGAGCCCATGCTCATCAAGGTCTTTCTTAACTCAGGCAAGTTCTTCCTGCATCTCATGTAGTGATCTGAATGCCGCATTTGCCCAAGTAATATGTTTTTGAATAAATATTATTCTGAGTCTTGATTTTTATATAATCACAGTGCTATTATTTCAAGCTTAAGCCTGAAAAGTATCTGTCATGTTGTTCCATTAGCCGAGACCGGTGACTTCTGTGGCTTTCTTTGGTATTTTGCCATTTCTTGCCTGAGGAGGGAGTAATGTCAAAACCAGGAGATTGGGGTGGAACGTAAGCACGGTGCAGAAGTGAAGTGCTTAAGGCTTTGCATTAGGTAAGCAGAATTTCAGCAAGTGAAGATCAGCAAATTTGTGTGATGTTCTGGTAAGCCACTTCCCTTCTGCAGCCCACTCATTAATTTTCGGAAGCCTGACAGAATGGCTAAAAGGATGATCAATTTCAAGTGTCACTCCTGGCTTGTTTTTAGCCTTATGTAAAAGGAGTTCCTGACAAGTAACCCTGTTCATGCCCTCAAAATGTCTCCTATTATTAAAATTTGGGAATAAGCTGAAATAATGAAACTAGCTTTTTCTGTCACTAGAATTGTTGGTTTAGAAGATGATGAAGTTAGTGTCAATTACTGACCTGTAGGTGGGCTTCAGCATTCAAACCAGCAAATCCTGAGAGGTGAAAGTTTCAAAACTTTTACTGAACAGATCTGTGTGGAATGTCTGGGACATCTCTACTTGTGTTCCAAGTGGTGGCATGACATTGTAGGGAAAGCTCTGACTTTCTCCTCCTCCCTATTCTTTTTTATTCTGATGTTTGCTTTAATCTCGAGTAACCTGTATCATGGGAGTCTCTGGGCTGCCCCTGAAGACGTGGCATAGTAGGTGTCTATCAGAGGTACAGTTTCTTCCTGCTGTATTTGCTTTTCCTTTGTTTTTCTCATTCAGTTCTTCCCCTTCTTTCCTGGGTTGTCTCTTTTTCCTTCTTTTCCTTTCAATAACACTTTTTAAAATTTTTGTACCAGAAATTGAACCCAGAGTTGCTTAACCATTGAGCTGTATCCCCAGCCTCCTTTTAATTTTTCTTTGGAGATAGCTGTCTCACTGAGTTGCTTAGGGTCTTGCTAAGTTGCTAAGGCTGGCTTTGAACTTGTGATCCTCGTGCCTCAGCCTCAATAACAGCTGATGCAGGAATCCTAAACTGTAGCTTGGGAATTCTGAGGCTTAGTGCATGTTTTAGTCAGCTTTTTCACTGCTGTGACTAAAGGACACAACCAGCACAATTGTAGAGGAGGAAAGGTTTATTTGAGAGCTCACAGTTTCAGAGGTATTAGTCCATAGAAGGCTGGCTCTATACCTCGGGGCTCCAGGTGAGGTGGGGCATCATGGTGGAAGAGTGTGGGAGAGGGAAGAAGCTCACATGTTGATCAGAAAGCAGAGAGAGTCTCCACTTGTCAGATACAAATGTATTCCCCAAAGCTATGCACCAATTTCCACCTCCTCCAGCCACACCCTACCACTTCAATTACCACTCAGTTAATCCCTATCAGATGATTAATTCACTGATTGGGTTAAGACTCTTACAAACCAATTATTTCTCCTCTGAACACTCTTGTATTGTTTCACATTGAGTTTTTTGGGGACACCTCACTTCCAAACCATAATATTGCGGATTGAACCCAGGTGTGCTCTACCACTGAGCTACATCCCTAGTCCTTTTCAAAATTTTTACTTTGAGACAAGGTCTCACTAACTTGCACAAGCTGACCTTGAACTTGAAATCTTCCTGCCTCAGCCTCCCAAGTAGCTGAGATTAGAGGGGTATGTTACCATTACTGAGTTTATCCCTGTATCTTTAGGCCAAATCATAGGCAATGTTATTTTGATATACATTGGTACTAAAGTATTTGCTGATGTTGATCCCAATTCCTTTGCATTTTATTATTTTCTGAACTAATTTTATTCCTAGTGTGTTTGGTGAGAAAAAAGGAGAAGTTTATCATGGAACCCAATTGCAGAATCTGTATTGCAGAAACATGGAAAGTCCCAAGGAAGATACAGACTTTAGGCCACAAAAACACTGCACATGGCCCTGTATATAGATGAGTGATGGCAAAGGCAAACACCTGCCACAGGTACCAGGTAGCTAGGGTAAGTTCAGGGCATGGGCCTAGTAAGAATGGGGAAGAATAGGAGAGCATATAGCCCATGGGAAGATGACAGGTGCTACTAAAAGCTCCCTAGAAACACTGTTTCTACCTTTTAGGAACATGAGAGCTACATGAATTTCCTTGACTTAATGTAATAATTAAAAAAAAGTCATGATGAAGAAAGGAAGAAAGGAAGGAAAGAAGGAGGAGAGAGAGAGAGAGAGAGAGAGAGAGAGAGAGAGAGAGAGAGAGAGAGAGAGAGAGAGAGAGAGAGAAAGAGAGAGAGAGAGAGAAGACAGAATGAATAAGGGGGAAAAAACAACAAGAGAAAAGGAAAGCCATCTGCAGTCCTGAAGTACCTTGGGCAGCTTGTCTGTGATTTCTGCCATAAACACTATAAAATTCCAGAGACAGAGTGTTGTACTTTTGTTACATCTGGGAATCTTAATGTTACCTCAGAGCTGTGATAGGCATTTGAGCACAACCACTTTTCTAGATGAATGTTCATCTACTCAATTAAAACTCGGTAACTCATCAGAATGTGAGGTTCTGAACTAAGACTGGGAAAAATAAGCTGGTAAGTTAAACAGTCTCACCTGGTTCTGAACTACAAAGAGCTATTAATTTATAAAGCTAATTAGATTGGAATCCCCCTAAACCCAAACCTGAATTACATCCTAATTGCTCTTTTACTTTAGAAAATATCAAAGACTACTAGATCATATTTTTATGGGGATGGTTCTTAGCAGGACATGCTGGACTTCATCAGAAGCCCTTATTAAAATAGTTTTGTTTGAAAGAATTAAGTATACCAGGTCAAATTCATGGATGTGGCTCTGTCTGTATTAGAAAAGAAAAGGACTTTTGAAAAACACAACCTATATTTTATACATGCTAATATCTCATAGTCTCATTTTTTTTTGGTAAATTTTGTTTTCTGAGTAAGTTGTTTTCAATTCTTTGAACCAGCTAAGAATGGTTTCCTTTGTCTTAATAGAGCTGTCAGGTGGTTTAAATCATCTTGGCTTTCATCTCTGCCAAGAACAGACACACTGAGAGAAGGTTGGGAGACCTGTTGGACAGGGCCCTCCCCCCATAGATGCAGAGTGACTGACTTAGCCAAGTGGAAGAGCATGTTAGACACTGTGACAGGGGCTGGGGGACACACAGTCATCTAGCCTGAACCCTGACTGATGTTCAGTGTTAAAGGGCTGTGTACACTTCCATACAGCTCTATTTCACATATTTGCCTTCCAGGAAGGCCTCAGATCTCAGGTGGTCTTTGTTTCATGCTGTTAAATTCGAATAATCTCAAATAGACCCGTGCATCGTTTCAGTTTTCCTTGTAACGTGTTTCCTCAAGCTTTTATTCAGTCCCTTTAAAATGGGAAGCTTGCTGAGTTTTCTTGGGAATCCCGAGTGCTTCTGTGTTCCTCAGTTTTTCCACTGTCCTATCAGGAAGCATCTGTCACCGCTTAATCTTTAATGCTAAGGATTATCAGAGTGGTAATCTGAACATGAAAATTAAGTAATACTTAAGAGCAGTGCTGAAACAGGATGCTCCTGGGAGTGTCAGGGCGTGTCCTCTGGGCAGCCTCTGCCTGTTATCACCTCTTTGTGGCCACTCTTGCTTAGCTGGGCTGTGCAGGGAACCTCCCAGTTTCTTAGGCTTATAGCCACTGTTGGTCATGAGTAGATGCCTCTCAAGAGTGGATAACCTTTATCTTTTGGGGCTCTGTCAGTCATGCTGGCTGCCCAGTGACCTTTCTTTCATGTCTTATCATGAGGTGCCTGTTAACGGGTGCAAACAATGTCTCATTACTGGCTCCCTTGCTTTGTCCTTTGCCAGCTTTGTGTCACCTGCAGTTCAAGACCCATGTTCTGGTTCATTGTTTCCTGCACATATTTCCTCTCTGTCTGGCATTGGATGAAGCCTCAGTGTCATGCTTGGGGAGCCACTGTATAGCATCAAGGAGGACGGGGTTGGGAGAAGCTATGAACTCTGTCACCTGTCAAAGATTGTGTCTCTATGAGGCAGCTTTCAACTCGGCTTTGTTATTTGGCTCCTTGTTCTTCCCTAACCCCTCCCATCCTCCTTCCCTATTTATCTCTTCATCCTCAAACTGTGATAAATATGAGACGGGATTTTATCTTGACCAACTTCAGGACTGGAAAGTTGAAGGACAAGGGCAATACCAATGGAATGAATGGGAAGAAAAAAAAATGATCGTAATTAAATTGCCACCGATACACCTCTGTGGGAAGGCGATAAAAAAACAATGTGCATGGAAGAAACATCCATAAGGGTCCGTCAAGGTTTTGTACAAGATAAAAAGTCATCTATTTTAGTTTAGATATGGGCTTATTGCTTCTGAAGTTGAATGGTCTTGTCACATGATCACTCTTTCTCCTCTTTGAATGCTTCATCTCTCTTTCCCCTACTAGTCTAGAAACGCACTTGCTTTCACAGTGCCAAATTCAGTAAAGCTGGGCTTCTTTGACAGTAAAGAAGCCATGTGACTCCAATTTAAGTCTGAGACATGGTGTTATTATTCCCCTGGACTGCTCTCAGAACAAAATGAGTCTGAATGCAATATACGCTACTCTGTAACAATCTCTTTGTCATATCTTTGCTTAGATAGGTAATGTTTTATGTAAATAAAGTCTCTAATTACTTTTTACAACCCTGGCAGCCCTCTGCAGTTCTTTTCATCATCACCATTGTGCATAGACTTAGCATAATATTAAACACTTTCTAACAATTTGCATTCCTTAACCTGTTAACCTACTTTATAATCTGTGACACTTTAAAAAAAATGTTTTCCTTTGAAATCCTCCTTTTCCTCAAACTAGAAAACTTTGCAATTAGGTGGAAGAATTACATCAATAACATCAAAAAGAATTTCTCAAGACTTAACCCCTTATGCTCTATCTTTAAACAGCAGCTCACAAGGCATCTGAGTGCATGGCCTAAGCATTAGGAACTGTAGTCATAATTCATATATGAACACAGGTTGCAAAATTCTGTAGTAGTTTGTTTGTTAGTATTTTTATTCTTCTCTGGCAACATCTGCTTTATTTTCTGATTACATTTATCTGTTCTCTAGAAGCTCTATGAGAATTTAACCATTCCTCTTCCAGAGGACAATGAAAGACTGACAGATGAGAAGGGGTCTTTTTATATCTTCCTATTTTCCAATCATGCAGCACCTCTCACCCATTTCAGTTCTATGATTCTTATAGAAAGTAAAAGCATAAGTTCATCCATATCCCTTCAGGAAAATTTATATTTTTCATACTGAGAATTCTTAGTTCTGCTTGAAAAGAACTTTTTAAAAAATTTCCTGGTAGTAGGATTGTTATATTTGAGATTCTTGTGTGTGTGTGTGTGTGTAATTAAATGGAGTCTCCAGGTTCCCAAAGCTATGTCTGTCCTTTACCTCATTATGGATAAATTGTAGAAATTTCCTGTTATGGATTGTGTAGTTGGAAATTCTTTTACAAGCATGAGGGAACTTTTCATTTGTTTATGGGATATGTCTCCAAAGACAAATTTAATCTTTTCCACAGAGAGCAGAGATTCCCCCCACCCCTCCCCCGCCAGCCAGAACAGATCTAGTCAGTCTTTTTTATTAACAAAATTTCCCACATATAATGGCCTAATTTTATCATTGTTCACTTTCTGGAGTGCTACTCACATGGTTGGGTGTCATTAGGAAGTGGATAGTAAAAAAAAAAAAAAAAGTAAGTGGTTAGTGAGATCAGGTAGCCCCATACCTCGAGGCACAAACTTCAGAAAATGTGTGTAAGAACTTCTCACATTTCTGTTGGTTTAATTTAGCAGTTTGGTATGCCCTGGCTCCATTTTTCTAGAAATTGATACTCTCTTCTCCTAGATTCACTAAATATTCTGTTATTGAGGAAAAACCTAAATAAAGAGCTTCACTTGCTCTTAGTGGTCTTAAAAATCACTTATTTTGGAGGTCACACAGCTGGACAATATGTTAGCCTTTTGCTGGCTTTGTTCTAGATAATACCTCTGACATGTGGGTTATAATGATAATGGTTGCCTAGGTTACTTTTCAGGGAATTGACGGCCACTTTTGATCAAAACACTGACTCTTCACTTGGACCTCAGCTATCTGATGAATGACTGAAATGGAATGAAAAGACTTGGTGGCTCTGCCTTTGTATTGTGTCTGTCTCTTTCTGCCTCAGTCTTTGGATCAGATTCTGCTCAGCTCTTCATGTAGACATGTGGATCATTTGAGAAATGTTTTGTCCAGAATTATAATGCAGGGTTAACTTGACCTAGACTTGCCAAGTCTCTCTTTTCATCCTTCAAGGCTAAAGACACCTACTATCCACCATGACCAGAAACATCAGAACATGAAAGGATTGAAAATATAGCACCCTGAGTTCCTGGAAGATCTCTGCCTATTCCCAGAAAAGGCATGAATATCCTCAGCTTTAATTTGCCTATCTTTTTTTCCTGGTTATTTCTGCCCTATATGTGTAATTCCTTGGCACTCTTGGAGTGGAGAAGTTGATTTATGAGAAGAGCTCCCACCTCTCCATTCTTTGGCCTCTGAATAAAGGCTTTCATTCTCTCCAACACTTGTCACTTGAATATCAGTTTTCCATAGGGATGAGCTTCTGGACCTGTGTTCAGAAAAATTCTGTCACAAATATATTGAGGTTTTTTTTTTTGGTAAAACATTGTAGATTAACATACTTATTACTGGAAAAATAGTTTTAGTACAGCACCCAGAGGATGAAGTTGAAACAAGGGTGAATTAGAGACAAAGACCTGATGTGTTCATGTACATATCTGTCTTAATTTAGGCATCCCAGCCTAGACCCCAAAATGAGAATGCATGTGGAAGTCATTTGCTAAAGAAATGCTCTCTGGACAAACATAAGCAAGTAAGGGAACCAACAGTGTTGTTTCAAGTTACATCTCAGAGGAGGTTAGCTTTAGTCCTATTCCATGGAAAGCACCTGAGCTGGGCAAAGCCAAAAGCTCCAATAGCTTGAGGGATGCCTTCCACAGGAGTGGTGTGTATTGGAAATTAAGGACTGGAGATGTAGCTCTCAGTGGTAAAGTGCCCTTGGATCCAAATTCCAGTACAAACAAAGCAAAACAAAACACAATATCATGAAACCCCACTTGAAGACTTGGAGGGCCATAGGCCACCCCACTTCCTGATATACCATAACCAGCTCAATTCAGGCTGAAGGACTCTAGGGGGAAAACTGTTCTAAAAGCATTGATTCATACTCTCCTATATTCCAGAAAGGTAATGTATCCTGAATTTTATAGCTGAGTTTTTGAAACCCAAGTATGGTAGATAGAATAATATCCTAACCCTGAAAAAGATAGCTACGTCTTAATTCCTGACAACTACAAATATGTCATTTTATATGGCAAAAATAACTGCAAATTCATGATCCTGAGATGGGGAGCTTATACTGGATTACCTGGATTTGTCCAGTGTAATCAATCACAAGGGTCCTTATAAGAGGGAAGCACGTCAGAAGAAAAAATGTGACAATGGAAGCAGAGTGATATAAGGAAGGGGCCATGAACCAAGGAATGCAGGTGGCCCTCTAAAGGACTGGAAATGCAAGAAAACTGATTTCCTCAAGAGTCTCTGGAAGGAGCAGAACCCTGCCAACACCTCCCAAACCTATTTTAGACTTTTATTTTTGGAAATCTGGGGCTGGAACCCAGGGCTTCATGAATGCTAAGTAAGTCTTGTACCACAGGGCTGCATTCTCAGCACCTACTTTAGATTCTGACTTTCAGAAGTTTAAGATAATAAGTATGTGTCATTTTAAGCACTAAATTTGTGGTAATTTGTTATAGCAGCAGTAGAAAACGAATATATCTTGGTTCTAGACTCTCATTTGAAAGTACTCTTTATTCTTCCTTTTTCATAATGCTGTGTAATGATTTCCATGAGCTGAGTACGCGGAATAGTAAAGGCAGCTCCAGAGAGAAATGCCACACGTGACTTATAATGAACTCAAAGAACTTTTCTGTATTGGTTCATTTATCCTAACATTTTTTTTTATTAGAAGGGATTTTAATCTAGCTTAGCACACAAAACATTAACAATTTCTAATATATGGAGTCTTTTCAAATTTTATTATCTTCTTGCTAACCTGATTTTTGCAAGATAAGCATTTTCTGTTATAAATGAGCTACTTATTCATTATAGAAACTTGGAAATAGACATAGAAGGAAAAAGAAAATACGTCCATTTTTCCATTATCAGAGAGAACCACTCACCATTTTGATATATTTACTTCCAGTGTTTTTTAATGAAGTTTTTATATTTATTGCACTCATTGTAGCATTTAGTATCTTGCTGTTTTTACCTAAGTATTGCATAAATATTTAATATGTGATTGTGAATTCATTATAACTATAATTTTTGCTGTTCTCCAGTTTGAGGACTATACAAATAAGGGTTCTTGCATACAAATTTGAGAGATCAACTCTGGCTAATGTAAGTAGAAAGGTATTGTAATGAAAGGGTATTCAGAAGGCTTTTGTAACTGATGGGAAGATTGGAAAATCAGAGAAGACAAGATGTATCCATCATCATTGCCTATAATACTTGGGATTCTGCTTATGAGGGATCTCATTTTGGACTGTGCCATCCTTTAATGTTGTATCCAATACACAAACAAGTCCCATTAGCATTGTGTCTTTCTTTGTGGTAAAAGGCTTGCCTTGGAGAGAATGTTTTGACATTCGGTCCCTATAAAATTCCTTGAGTTAACTGAATCTTGTATTTTGAGGGGGGGGGGATTTATCTACCACTCTGTGATGTGTAGGTGTCTCTCTGAGGTTTTGGGAGTAATTTATTTATTTACAGATCTTACCATGATGATGTCATTCATATGGGAGACTACTGCTTTGTCCTCTAGGAGGGTGTGATGTTCAAACATTGTTGGATTAAATTGGCACATAGAGCTAGAGATTTCAGGCAAGATAATAAGGTATATACTATGCTCCTCGCCAGATTATAGCAATCTGCTCTAGTCCTTTTGGCTATTAGAGATATATAGAAAGAAGACTACTTTTTGTTTAGATTAAAAGTTATACACTAGATGCCACAGCCTGTGTGTAGCTGCTTCAAGAAGAAAAGCATAGCTAAAGTGGTACCTTTAACTAGAGCAACTTACAGCTGAAGCTAACATGGGATCACTAACTTAAACTCTCTCAGACCTACATGTCTTCTGCACAGGCTCACTTTAGCAGTTAAATGGAACTGTACATTAATTTGTTCACAAATACATATCTAGGCCTTTGAGATACATTGATAAATGAAACAAAGCTTCTCACCATCATATAGTCTATTCTAAGGAATCATCCCTATGCATTTTTCAGGTTTGGAGGCAGAATTACTCCTCCAGATTCACTATTTTGGTAGAGAAGGAACACCAGGAGCTTCCTGCTGTGATAGCACTCACTCCATTCACCTATCTTTGGTGTGGGTGTACTACTCCAAGGGACACTTTGGAAATTTGGGGATATGTTTTTGATTGCTACAATGATTGATCAGTGCTACAGGGTACAGTGGACAAGAAGCAGGAATGTCATGTACAAGATGGATCTGTGCAAGAGAGAATTGTCCTAGTCCTGCACAAGTTGCCAATGAGACTAGATATTATATAGTCTAAAACTTAACTGTATCTTTCACAAGAAAAGTAATTAATTTTGCAGTTTTAATGCTGAGTCTTCCAAGAGTAAAACTGTCATGCAAAGCAGGAGTTGATTTTACTGTTTGGAATTTTTTAGGGTTGCACTTGAATTACCAATATTCATAAGTATATCAGCTTTTACTGACAGCTATAACATTTACAATGGTTCCATAAAATGGTAAAAGCATCTGACGAATCCATTACAACTTCTAGTGTGATCACAACTAAACATTTCTTTTAAATATTATTATGAATTATTTTTCTTTTATTTTTCCTTCTTCTTCTGGCTAGGTTATTCTATTTTCTTTTTTTTAAACATAAATGTGTAGATTGTTATGTTATCTGTGAATTTTATTTAAGGACAATAATCAGGTTTTAGAAAATGTCTGAAAAAGTTTTGAGTTGGAATGACTTGAGATTCACCACTACATTGACCCCACCAATTTTAGAGACAAGGAGGGGATTCTATCAGCTGATGAGCTGGCAACAATGTACCTAAGAAGAAATAACCACTAGAGATGTTTGAGGTTCTACCAGGACTGCTATGATGGGCTTTTGGTTCATAATTCATCATTAGCTATCGGCAGAGCTACCCAGGCCTCTCTCTAACAGGTAGACACAAGTGGTGTTCTGGGTGACCAACATTTCAAGTTAGCTTTAGCAAGTGATCAGAAGTCCCCAATGCCACAGGTGCCTTTTGAAGATTCACAGCAGATCCTATTATTGTCATAGAATCCTTTTAAAGGATCCACTGATTCCCCTTCAGTCAAGGAGATCTTTATCTGAGATGTGATTGCTGACACCTGTGGCTCACATTATGCCTCAAGTCACCAGCTGGGAGACTTAGTTACAAACATCAAGGAATATGCTGGTGGTACGCTCATTTACTTTGGTGCTGTCATCCTCATGATCAATTATCCTTTGTCAAACAGTACAGTTGAGTAAATATCTCCAATTTTAACCACAAATCCCCCTTTCTTATAGTGGTAGTTACTCTCATCTTGTTTCAGACAGTTCATCAGGACTCCTGATCCCCTGATCTCAGGATCCTCCTATCCCCAGGAGGTCAGACAGCCCCCATCACTGCAATGAGTCTCACCACCATGCTTGTGATTGGACTAAGGGAAGAACAGCTTATGTGCTTTTTCGAGATGTGAGCACTCTTCTCAGCAGAGCATTTTTCAAGACCTTGGTGAACAAAGTGTCAGATCCCCTGGGTAAGTTGTAGATGAGCTGAAATATGAATAATCCATTCTAGTGATCCTGTTCTCTGAGCTCTTTGTATACATTCCTATTTATTACAACAAGGTTTTTTTTCCCCCTAAATCTCATCTTCATTTAATGTTGTCCATTTTTATGTCTAAGTTTCAGAAAAAGCATCCGAATGCCAAGAAAATCACTGTAGCTGCTTGAATTAGATAAATCCAGTATCTCTGGTGAACATATTTGAGCTAAGTATACTTGTTTGAACATCTTCAGGATTCATTTCCACATATATCCCCTATGTGTTTCTGATATAAAATTGTAGAACCTAGGAAATCTTTCACTGTATAATCCTTCTCTTCAAGTATTATCCTTTGAAGTTGCACTCCCAAAAGATATTCTGGAATTTGATTATAGTTAGTTATAAGACTAGTGGTGGAGAGAAGTGAAGGATAAGGAGAATTGGCTTTTCCTTGCAATGCAACTTCTTCAATGAGGTTATTATTAGGTAGCTTCATCAGATGGATGGATGAACTGCTTGTAGCAGTTAAAGGTTAAAGGAATGTGAAGTTCTCTGAATCTTCACAGATGCATTTATCAGCTTGGTCTGCTATAATAAAATGCCACCAACTGAGTGACTTGAACCATAGGCATGCATGTCTCATAGTTCTAGAGAAAGTCCAAGATCAAAGTGCTAGCTGGTGACTACTTTCTTCCTGCTTTGCAGATAACTGTCTTCTCTCTGTGTGGAGAGGTGGAGAGGGAAAGAAGATGAGAGCTCTCTGGTGTCTCTTCTAAGAGGGGAACTAATCCCATCATGAGAATCCCACCCTAATCTAAAACTAATCACTAATTAAAAGCCCCATCTCCAAATACTATCACCCTGATGGTTATGGTTTTAAGATATGAATTATAGAGTGACACATTCAGTCCATAACACCACACATTCTCAATATATAGTCATTCTCAGCATCCAGTCACCTCCTGGTTACTGTCCTAATTTTCACATGTGACATATGGTGAATATACAAATTCAGACAATATTGTGACTCACTAATTCACAGGATAAACATCCTAAATTACTGTTCATTTCCACCATCTCCTGACTTTTTGTGTCACTCCCTCAATTCAAGATTCCAGGTACAGCTATCTGATTACTTGAGCCTGGGTTGCAGGTATGTGGTTGCTTTTCATCATGGGAGGTGAGGTCTCTAATTCTTCACCTCTTGAGGTTTATCCTTAGTCAAAAGGATGTTCAGCTGTTAAGTATCCAATGACCAAACAAAACACTAGTTGTTTGCTATAAAGATGTTCAGGTATTTTTTCTTCTTATTTTAAATGACACTTTCATAGTCAAATTTTCTGTTATATTCAAGACAGAGTCTTAGAAGTAAACTTTTGAGGTCAAAGGTCTAAAAAATGTTCAGAATGTGTGATGTATACTGACAATTGTTTGAAAAGTTTTACCAAATTATTCTCATTCTAGCAATGTTTGAGTGATTCTATTTTTACCGAGTCCTCACTACAATCAACCTGACTTAAGACATTTTCTGTCAACAGTTCATTATTATTTCTCAAAAACATCAAAAAAATTCATCTTTTAATAAAACTTAGCATTTCCTCATTGCTTCCTTGATTTCTTTAGTTTATTCTCAAGCCCTTAAGAATACATATAAGTAGCAAGAAGGGCATAGTATCACTTCTGTGATATTTCTGTTCCAAATACATAGCCCTCCATCTGATGAGAGAATGTCAAGCCCAGCTGGGAGAGTCTACAAAATAATTGGTCTTCAAAAGTGTCAAGGTCATAAAAAGACCAAAAAAAAAAAAAACCCTCAGAAACTGTTCCACACTAGTGTAGACTAAGAAGACAAGAAAACTAAATGCAATGTGAGCTCCTGAATAGTGTCTTGGACCAGATAGAACTGAGTGGGAAAACTGGTGACATTAGAATAACCATCTAGAAAATGAATAGTATATTATCAACTAATATACTATCCATTTTCATTTTCTGGTTTTGTTAATTGCTCTATGATTATATAGGATGTTAGCATGAGAAGAAGGTGTATGCTACCTTTCTGTACTCTTATTGTGACTTTTCTGCAAATCTGAACTAATCTCAAAACAAAGTTAAAGCATAATTTGGGCTGGGGATATAACTAAGTGATAGAGTACTTGCCTAGCCCATATGGAGTACTGGGTTTGATCCCCAGTACCACAACAACTGAAGCAAAGAATGAAATGTTGTGCTTTTATATTGTGTTTTATTTGTACATATTAAAAAATAAACAATAAAATTTAGTGTGGAGACCCTGGCATTATTTTTGCTCTCCCCTATTGTTTGGGTTAAAAGTGAGGTGTCCCCCAAAAGCTCATGTGTGAGACAATGCAAGCAGTTTAGAGATGAAATGATTGAGTTATGAGATCCTTAATCTAATCAGTGCACTAATCCCCTGATATGGGTTAACTAGGTGGTAACTGTATTCAGGTAGAGTATGGTGGGTCTCTAGGGGCATGCCTTTGGGGGTATATATTTTGTTCTTGGGGAGAGGAGAAGTCTCTTTCTCTGCTTCATAGTGGCCATGTGCTGAGCCATTTCCTCCTCCACATCCTCCCCTTGTGATGTCCTGCCTCACCTTGGGCCCAGAGCAATGGAGTTGTTCATCTAAAGACTGAGACCTCTGAAACTGTGAATGACAAATAAATTTTCTTTCTCTAAAATTGTTCTTGTCAGGTCTTTTGGACACAGAAACAAAAAAGGCTGACTAAAACACCTCTCTTTCCTTTCCTTACCATGGTGTCCACAAAGGATGCTAACAAGATGTCATGAGTGTGATAACTTCCCCTGTGCCCCACCTAAGACAGACATAGCCGACACACTTGGACTGTCTTTCTGATTGAACCTATTGCCTGGCATATTGGCTTAGTTAAAATTATTACACTAGTTAAATTGCATCTACCATCTCTATGTGATAGGATATCCCACTCTATGTAATTCTTAATTGATTTCTGTAATTTCATTTGAAACCATGTGCTTATATCACATGATTACATTTAAAGAATATCTTCCGGGCTCTTTTTCTAAAGTTTTCTTTAGATAATTCAAGTACTCTTCCTCCATTCCTCCCTTCCTTCCTTCTCTCCTTCCTATGCTGGGGATCAGGCCCCTTCTATTGGTTTTATAACCATGTACTCTGAGCTCCTTTAACTGACTATGCCTTGCAATATTTCAGTTATTTCAGGGGCAAAAAAGAATAAGAATGCATGATTCTACTCCTCACAAAAATATTAGAGTCCAAGGGAAGAGATAAAATATCCCCCCCCCCAAAAAAATAGGTATGAGTAGAAATCACACAATAAAAATGGTATAAAAACAAAATGGGTAAATTCTTAGAGCATTACAAATACACTGTTTTGAGGATGAGTTTAATTTGAAAAGATCATACAGAAAAATCCTATATTTTTGTAATTCCTATATTTGTGTAATGTGAGATTGCCTGGGTCTCACCAATGTATGGATATAAATACAGATCATATCATTATTGATAACAGCTGTTATTAGTGGCAATACAAATTTAACTTCATCTACTCTTTCTGTACTTGTACTTATTCTCCAAGTAGTGCAGAAGTCAGAGGTGTTGAGCAAGAACCTGTAAAGAATCGTACCCAACCTTTGCTTCTGGACCCTTATTAATTTCTGCTACACATGGAGGCACTTGAGGTGACCACTCCCTAATGTCATTGCTGCCCCATTCCCTCAGTAGGAGAGCTGATGCTCAAACCAAGGTTGCTCTTTTTCTGCTGCTTACTGGGATCTCATGTTGCCTGAGTTATACCGAGGTTTGTGTAGAGGTAAAGAATGAACTCCTGTTCCCCACTCTGTATCTCACATTGATATCTAGGCAACAAGAAGCATTCTTTGTGTCCATGAGTTTCATATATTCCTAGGAAAACCTGCTCCTTACCATTTGAGGGGCTTAGACCTCAAGTGAGGATCCATGGAACTAGATGAGAGAAGCATTCAAGGAAGACACCATATGTATCTCCCTGTGGCATCCATGCCAAAACCAAAAACAAACAAACTTTAAGCCCAACAACTGTGAAGCAAATTTGCTCGTGGAAGAACTGTTGAGACAATCAGACTAGTGTAGATATTTCTAGATTTTTTTTTTAAGATAGACTGCAAGAAGCACTGTTACCACCTCACTATGTCTTACTTTGTATCATCATTTTTTTTTTTTGTTTTGGTAGGGTAATTAAAAATTCTGAAATACACTTTCATTTGGATTGAATGATTTGTGTCTTTGGAGAAACACTTCTGCTAGCCAATATTGGGAACATCTTCTAAGTGTCTGCTCTGTGTTTGGTGTCATGGAAGACAGCAATGGATGAAGTAGATTCAGTAACGGTAAAGTTTTCATTTCCAGGTGTTCATTAGAACCCCGTTTTACACAAAGTAATAGTTCATCTTTCTATTGTGAATATTTTCCTTATATCTGAGTCCAAGACTTGTTTTACCTTTCAAGGGCCTTTATAAAATCTACCCTCTATGGAGAAAGTCTCATTCTATTGTGCTTCTTCTTGTTTATCATCTTTCTCTCTTCTTCAACATGTCTCTAGTCCAGACTGCTTAGGGCAGCCAGCTCCTCAGTGTTTCTAAGAAAATTAATAAAGGTTCCTTGTGAAGCATACTTGGTCATGTGGTTGTTGTTGACCATTAATCTTTTCTCCAAAGAATTGAACACACTTCCCGTGTGGAGTACTCACATGCTCACTAGTTTCTGACTAGCACGTGTTCAACTGATGACCGAGGGGGGCTCCTGCTCCCTTCCTCTGTCTCCTGACATGGACCTGCATAGCACAGAATTCTGTGATCATGGTGCCTACTTGTCTCTTGTGCTCAGAAGAACATCTTCAGAACAATATGCAGGAATAAAAAGTCTAGAAAATATTTGCATGCCTCTGAGCATATTTATCACTTTCAGACAGTTGGTCAGGATTGGGTTTGCTGCCTGCAGTTCAATGAAGTGTTTGACAGCTTTTCTGCAAACCATGGTTCATAGACCACCTGTATCAGAGGTTGTAGGAGGGCTTGTAAAAGTGCATGTTCATTTGCTCCTGTCATACCCACCACTAAGTCAGAATCACTGGATTCATGGAAAATTATTTGTATGTCTTCACTTTTTTCTTAAGCATATTTGAAAGTTTTCCTGAATATGTTATTAAAAATAAAAACTAATATTTTCTTAAATTTGAAGAATATGTTTTATAAGAATTTATTGGCAGAGCTGTTCTTTTCTAAACTTGGAGTCAGCATTGGAGAAATACCAAAAAAGTTTCTATCAAATTCTTGTTATGAAAACAACATATTTTTAATAAATAATATTATTATTTTTTCCCTCTTGCCATAGTAATTTCACTATATGGTTAACTTTTCTGGAGTTATTCTTAACATTCATTTTTACACCTCTATTTCATGGCAGGAACGGTGATTCCTTCTTTCAACAAACATTGCTATACTGAGAATCTATTTTGGACTAGACACTAATACAAAGAATAGTCACAATCCCAGCTTTCTAGCAGTTAACAGTAAAAAGGGAAAGATAGGCCATCAATCACTGGCCAGCTGGTGAGGGGCTGTGTTGGAGGAAAGCACACTGAGTCAGCTCAGCTTGGGAGATTAGGCAGGGCTTCCTGGAAGTACCAACACCTGAGTGGGTATCAAATGTGTCTGTAGATTCTGCTTCTTGAGTGTCTACATGAGTACTACTTTCTTTATGTTAGTTTGATCTACCTAAGCCATTTTATCTATACAATATTCAGTTCTAGTAGTTAAATCCCTCTTGTTTCACGTATTCTTTTCTACCTTTTTTATCCTGTGTTAATCAGTTTTTTTTTTGTCACTGTGACAAAATACCTGAGAAAATCAGCATAATAGGGGAAATATATATTTTGGTTCACAGTTTTAGTCCGTGGTTGGCTGGCTCCATTGCTTTTAGGTCTGTGGTGAGACAGAAACATCATGATGGGAATGTTGGTAGAGGAGGCTATTCACCTTGTGTCTGCTGGGAACAGAGATACAGATGGAGAGAGAGAGAGAGAGAGAGAGAGAGAGAGAGAGAGAGAGAGAGAGAGAGAGAGAGAGAGAACCAGAGATAAAATATACACTTCATTGATATACCCATCAGTACCTACTTCTTCTAATTAAGTCCCACCTGCCATAGTTTCCACCACCTCCCAATAGTGCCTCCAGCTGGGATAAAGCCTCCAACACATGAACTTTGGGTGGATATTCCATATTTAAATCATAACACACCCAATCCCCTCAATTTTTCCTTAAAAAAATCATTCTGGAAACCAAAACTCTCATTTCCACTGGCCTTGACCAGTCAGATTTTCCCATGTTTCAACTGCTTATTTCCTTTGCCTTCATTTCCTACCCTTCTGCCTGTTCTTCTTGGACCTTAAAGGAGTGAATAGATGTGCTCCTTCAGGATCCTTGCCTCCCTCACCATGTGCAGCAGTCCCCGTGGTTATTCTGACACTGAATAGCACTGAACGAGGAGGTATGATTGACTGAAAACACACAGTGATTTCTCTCCAGCTTTCAGAGACCCAGGAGCATGTGGTTTACCACATCCTTCTCCTGCCATAGCTCCACCCTATACCAACTTCTCCCAGTCCATCTATTTGCTGCCTCATTTGGAGGAGGGAAGGGGCAAGATTACGGCCCCTCCAGGATGACTTTAAGGACTTTGACCATTGCTAGAGTCTGTAAACAAGTCAGGATGGCGCCTGGCATTTTGCCAGAGGGAGTGGATTGTGAAGTAACACCAGCGAGCCATTAAGTGTGGAGATTCCTGATTGGTTGACTGCTGTATCTAGTTTATGTTAATTAAGATAAGCTGTGTGGAATGTATATATACCCCTCCTGTCCTACCATAAACGGCTCCCACTCCTGCTGTATCAATCTACACAAGTTGCTCGTCACCCCCTGGTTATTTTGCTGCAGCTGGACTGCGGCAGATGGTGGCCTGTACCGGGAGCCCCGGGACACTCAGGGATAAGTTGACCTGCCCGTCCATAGATAGGACCGGAGCAAATCTGCTCGTGCCTAGGCAGATAGGGCGAGAGGAAAAATGGCCATTTTGAGAAAATGGAGAGGATTGATGCAGTATGTTTGTGTCTTGTTTTGTCTCAGTGTATTGTATTGTCTTTGTGACGAAAATATGGAAGGGGTGAGAAGTAAATTACTAAGGGAAGGAGGCACCCCAGTGGAACCAAGAGCAGTTAGGGCATGTGTTGATGGAAGCCCAGGAACTCTAGTCAGAAAGAAAAAGAAAGTTCAGAGGAGGAAGGATTATCAGGAAAAAAGTTGCAGCAAAAGGCTATTACTGAATACTTTTCGTTACTGGAGGGTGTGTGAATCGGCGGGTGCCGCAGTATGGCTGGGCACAAAATCACGAGCCATTCAAGCAGGAACAAACTTTATTTCTGAACTCCACCAGCACACTCCACATACGCTTCTGGGGAAAAGGCCGAACCACGCCACATGGCTCCTCCCGGGACACACTACACCAACAGGAAATCCCTCCTCTGGAATTCCCTCCTACCACACTTCCCCAACCAATGGGAACTCTCTGGGAGTCCCACTAGAGCTCCAAAGTAGCAGGCTGAGGCGGAGAGCAGGGGTCTAATATCCAATTGAATGCAGATCTTAACATAATCATATCATCTCAATGGCTAGCTGGCGTCACCTTTCAAACAAAAATGCCTTGCATCATTCCTACTTGGCTATGGCTCTCAGCAGTGCAGCGGCTGCCACGTGGGTGAGCCGGTCATGACGCAGCAAGGAGTTTCCAAGCGACTCTTCTCCGCCCCCCGCCCAGGGAGTGGGATCCCATTGCGAGAGTCCAAATCCAAACCTGATCCGGAGGCACAGTCTCGCAGGCTCTTGCTCCCTGTGCCCAGTGGCAGTTTGAGTCCAGAACACTCCCGGACTCTCCCCGGGGCCATCTGGGACTGCCCAGGACGCTGCAGGCAGAAGATGGCCCATGCCCCTGAAGTTTGATCATTTCCAAGGCCAATAACTACAATGGTTCTCCAACACCTGGAAGCCAATGAATAATGAGCACTATTAAGGCTTATTTCAAATGTAAAAAACCTTGAGATAATGTACTAAATTGTTCAGAAGGTTGTTTTCTTAGTGCCTGCTGGAATACTACAGGATTTTCTTTAGCATCATTTCTGGAGTTCCTGCCTTCATCCCAGTGCCGGTGAGGACAGGGGTGGAAGAATTTACAGTGTTGCTGAGAACCGGAGGAGACTTTGGATCAAGCTAGCTGCCTGCAGAACTTACCTGGACTGTGATTTAAGCTAGCTGCCTGCAGAACTTACCTGGACTGTGATTTACCTGGACTGTGAGTTAATCTATTGAGACACTGCTTTACCTGGACTGAGACAACAAACTGTAATCTATAACAAATTGTAACTCAGTATCTTTACTAACGGTGTCATTGCTGGTATAATTTTTCCAAGGGCTTCTTGCATGGAGCCATCAATTGGCTTGGTATTGTGGCATTTTGTATCCTCCCCTTCTGCTTGTAGCAGATTATTTATGGTGTTTGTGTAAAAACCACTATGGTCGTTATTTAAATTAAACAAAAGGGGGAAATGTTAGGGTCTGTAAACAAGTCAGAATGGCACCTGGCATTTTGCCAGAGGGAATGGTTTGTGAAGTAACGCCAGCGAGCCATTAAGTGTGGAGATTCCTTATTGGTTGACTGCTGTATCTAGTTTATGTTAATTAAGATAAGCTGTGTGGAATGTATATATACCCCTCCTGTCCTATAATAAACGGCTCCCACTCCTGCTATATCAATCTACACAAGTTGCTCGTCACCCCCCCCCTCCCCGTTATTTTGCTGCAGTGGAGCATCTATTGTACTCTGTGATCTCTGGATCACATACTTCAGAGGATTTAAGGTGATAGATTTTAAGTCACCTGAGGGTCAGCTGCTGCCTCAGGATATGGCAAACTATCTTCTAACTGAGGGATCCTCATTCTTTATTTCTTGTGTAGAATCAATATACATCCTTCTTTCCTTCTCATTCTTTTCCCCAGGCAGACTTGAAGGTAGGGCAAAGTCATAGTCCTTAAACATTAATTATTTGGGTAAATTTGAGTTAAGGAGAGATTCAAAATGTGATCAGGAAGGGGGCCTCAAGTGTATTCTGTTGAGATCCTTCTCATGCACCACTTTACACCCCCTTAACTCTTTTAGTGACTGCTTCCATACATCTCTCAAGTAGCTTTCCTCATGTATAGGATGTTATAACCTCATCTCAGGTGTCTGCATATATTTTGGATTTTTTACTTCCAAGAGCATGATCTCCATGCCTGTGCTGCCTAAAAGTGCACTTGATCAATGGATAATGTGGCTGTCTCCTTTTTTTTCTTCTGGGTGGACATTTCTGACATTTCCTAAGGCTATTCACACTATCTTAGCAGGATCAAGGAAACTCAGGTGAAAACATCATGAGCATTTTAGCACATACACTTAATAAAGTATTTATCTTTTTCCACTCTGGGAATTTTGGGAGCATGATTGAAGCACAAGGAACACATTTTTCTGTTGTTTTTATTGTTTCTTCCTGTGCACATATTTCTTTTTTTTCTTTTACTCAACAAATGTTCATTGAGTACTTACTATGTGCTAGGAATCATTCTATGAATTCAGAGTATATTAAGTCAATAAAACCAACAAGGATTCCTGTCCTTGTGAAGCATTTTTTTCCTAGTGGGAAAGAGACACAATAAATAGTAGATCACTATATCATAAGTAAGTTGCATAGACTTCTAGAATGTAATAAAATTGATGAGAATAAAAATAAAAGTTAAGGTGTGTACAGGAGAAGCAAGAGCTCCAGGGACTGTATATGAGTTGGAAATTTAAACAAAGTGTTCAGGGAGAGCTTATGCAGAAGATGATATTTGAGAAAAGACTTGAGGAAAAGGAGAAAGTTGCCCCCATGCAGATAACTGGAGAAGTCTCATCAGAGGCAACAATGATACATACAGCTCTCAGGCTAGAGCAGGTACGCCCTGTTCAAAAACACCAAGAGTGAACCCTTGTGTCCAGGCTTCTTTTCTTTTTCCTGTTGGCTTCTTACCATAAAGCAGGTATAAATATCACACTATGGATTTGGTGTCAGACTATTTGTAGTTCCGGTTTTGTTTTCCACAGACATCAAATTTCTTCATATTTTCCTGCTCATTCTTGAAAGGAAAATGACCACAACACTCAGAGCGACCAAGAGATCTTTATTGCAGCAGTGCAAGAGAGAAGAGAGAGAGAGAGAGAGAGAGAGAGAGAGAGAGAGAGAGAAGAAGAAGAAGAAGAAGAAGAAGAAGAAGAAGAGAAAAGAAGAGAAGAGAAAGAAGAAAGAGAGAGCAAAAGCAAGAGAGGGAGGCAGAGAGAGCAAGAGAGAGGGGCCCAGCAGGAGGGAGTTTTTATAATCAAAATCTAATGGGGTCTCTGGGTCTGCAAGCCACCTTGTTGGCGTACAATGGTTGGATCATATAGTAGTTGCTAAGGGTATCATCTGCCTTCAGACAGATGGGGCAGGGGTCAGATGTGGGTTTCTGTTGCACCAGACAGGTGGGGGTTGATTGTTCAGCCTTGAGTGAGGTTGAGTGTTCAGACTTGGCACAAACAGGTGATGAAGGACCAGACAGAGGTGGGTTTGAGTGCCCAGGCTATCCTGAAGCTAACATTTGTTCAGCCTGCCCTGCACCTAACAATTCTCCTCTTATTTCTCCACACACTCTTAATTAAATCTTGCCTCTTCTTTAGAGGTAATTTTGGGTGTATTCTTTCAAAAGTACAGATGGAGCAAACATTTTTTTTCTTTTTCATTTTGTCAGATAAGTGAGAGAAGGAATATTTCAACCATTCAAATGAGGAGACTAAAACATATGGATGATTGAACTAAGGGAGTAGGAACTTTCAGTTTCCTCTGCCATGGACTTGATAGTTTGCTTGCATAAAAACACAGTCTAGAATATCACACACTTTGGGATGGCTACTATAAAACAACAACAACAAAAAAAAAAAACAGGAAAAAAAAGCATTGGTGATGATAGGAAGAAATTGTTACCTTTGTACCCATTTTGCAGAAATGTAAAATGATGCAGCTGTGATAGAAAACATTATGGTTATTCCTAAAAAAATTAAAAGTATAATTACTGCCAGATCAAACAATTCAATTTCTGGGTATTTACTCATTATAATTGAGAGCAGAATCTCAAATTATATTTGTATACCCATGTTCATCACAATAAGATTCACAATAGACAAAAGGTAGAAGTAACTCAAGTGTCCATTGATGGATGAGTGGATAAACCAAATGTGGTATGTACATATGATGAAATATTATTAAGCCTTGAGAAGGAAAGAAATTCTAATATATGTTTCAGCATGGGTGAAACTTGGGAACACAAAAATATTTTAAATAAAATAAGTTAGTCTAACAAAGAAAATTTGTAAGATTCCATGTATATGCAGTACCTGGAGTAGTTTAATTCATAGAAACACAAAGTAGAAGGGTAAAACAGAAAACAAAGTGCTGAGGGGAGAAAGAATGGGGTTTGTTTAATGGGCATGAAATATTTCAGTTTAGCAAGAGGAAAATCTTTCTGAAGATTGACTTACAACATTGTGAGTATATTTAACTACTGAACTGAACACTTAAAAATTGTCAAGGTGGTAATTTTATGTTATGTATATTTTGCCACAATTTAAATAAATCTCATATCACTATTAAGTTTTCAAAAGTATTTGATAATCAATGCATAGCTGGAACTTTGATATTCAGCAGGCTAGAGGAGTTCCCATATCCATGATACTGTTTTTGAGGGTTTGTTTGGCCACCCTGGAACTATGTGAAGGTGGAGCAGGGAGAGAAAAAAATTCAATGCTCTTTATGGGCCAGTGACCCAGGTATCTCCTGGAATTTGCAGGCTAGAATGAATTCTGTGGGGCATGGCATGGAAAGTTCTTTGTGGGCAGCCCTCCATGGGCAGGTCACAAACTCTGCAAGTACAGATCACCTTGACAGATGAGGAAAATTATTCCAGGTGTGGAAGCTGTCCTTATGCATGTTGCACAGCTATGAATGGAGACAGGGAGTGGGATCCTTTGAGAAAAATTTGCATTAACTTTTGTGGTGATAAAGATGTCTTGAAACATGACCAGACCACTGAAGAGCAAAGGGGCCACCACCATGCTTTGCCTCTCTGGAGAGAGGTCACCAAGCCCACGGCACTGCAATTCCCTATCCACCAACATGTGACTCCACCCAAACCGCCTTCATCTTGGGACACTGCAGCCACTGCTATAGTCCTCTCCACGTGGTAGTCTCCACTGTGGGGCAACAGTCAGGGTCAGGAGGCAGCTGCCCATTGCAGCACCACACGCCACAGTGCACCATCATAGAATGGCTGCCCAACACCATTGCACAGTCCATCCTTCCAGCCCCATCTCTGAAAGCAATTGCCTCCATCTTGGGACACCTCCACCACCATCTTGGGTTACCTCCACTGCCGCCTCTGCCATCTTTAATTGGGGCAGCTTCCAACTTGGGACACTGATTGAGGCCTGGAAGCCCAACATCAAGGAAACTACAGGCTTGATGCTACAGCCACCACCAACTAGGGATGTGGTCTCTTCCATCTAGGGACAACAACCAGGACCTGGAATACCATCACCAAGGTCCCTATGGGCCTGGTTGCACCAGAATTATCCCTATTAGGTGTGCTAACAGACACCATCCTGTTGCAGAGGCAAAAGGGAGACTTGAATAGGGTAGCCTCTCTCTCTCTCTTTTTCTCCTGATAACAGCCAACTTCTTCTGATTTCTCTTTCACTGGTTCTATAATTTAATACCTCTATATTCTCACATTCTATCTCATAAACATCACAGCCTACTCCCTTCTCCCTCTGTCCACCATTAGAAACTGTAAACTCTTATGCAAACCTACAGGCTATATGGTAGAAGATAACTGAACTCATCATTTCTACTTATAACAACACAACTGTAAATGTCTAAATAGAAGCTAATTGAGGGCTAGGGTTGTGGCTCAGCGGTAGAGCACTTGCCTAGCATGTGCAAGTCCTGGGTTTGATCCTCAGCACCACATGAAAATAAATAAAAGGTATTGTGTCCAACTACAACTGAAAAATAAATATTAAAAAAAGAAGCTAATTGATTTATGGCTGCATATTGGTTGCACTGAGTGTTGTAAACATTGATCTCCCCCTTAAAGATATTGGTAACCTGCAGGGACACTACAAGATTATAGGGTAGAAACTGCAATAGTTCAGATCCACAATGCAAGAGAGGAAGACACACAGACAACATGAAAAAACAAGGGAGAAAATTGCCCCAAACAAACTAAGATACTACAATAATATAATCCATTGACAGTGCAGTATATGAAATGTCAGAGAAGGAGTTCAGAATGTGCATAATTAAAATAATATGTGAATTAAAGAATGCCTAAGAGAGCATATATAGACAAAAATTGATCACTCCAAAAAAGAGATGATAGAACAAATTCAGGTAGCAAAACATTACTTCAAGAGAGAGATAGATATTCTGAAAAAACAAACAGAAATCCTTGAAATGAAGGCATCAATAAACCAAATTAAAAATTTCAATAGAAAGAATCACCAACAGACTAGGTCACTTGGAAGACAGAACCTCAGACAATGAAGACAAAATATATAATCTTGCAAAGAATGTATATCATACAGTGAAGATGATAAGAAACCATGAACATAACATCAAAGAATTATGCAATAACATCAAAAGGTCAAATTTAAGATTTATCAGGACAGAGAAAGGCACAGAGATTCAAACCAAAGGAATGCACCATCTCTTCAATGAAATAATATCAGAAAATTTCCCAAACATGAAGAATGAATTAGAAAATCAAATACAAGGGGCTTACAGTTCACCAAATGTACAAAATCACAACAGATCTACACCAAGGCACATTATAATGAAAATGCCTAGTATACTGAATAAAGACAGAATCCTAAAGGTAGCAAGAGGGAGAAATCAGATTACATATAGAGGGAGACTAATTCGGATCTCAGCAGATTTTTCATCTCAGACCTTTAAGGCCAGGAGAACCTGGAACAACATATATCAAGCTCTGAAAGACAGTGGATATCAACCAAGAATCTTATATACAGCAAAATCAAGCTTTAGATTTGATGACAAAATAACAACCTTCCATGATAAACAGAAGTTTTAAAAATTTACAATGAGAAAGCCTGCACCATACAGTATTCTTGTCAAAATAGTTCATGAGAAGGAAATGAAAAACAACAATGAAAATCAGCAAAGGGAGGAACTACACTAAAGGAAAGGCCAATCAAAGGAGAAACTAAGTCAAGTTAAAAACCAAATGACTGGGAGGGAATACAAAACATATTTCAATAATAACCCGGAATGTGAACGAACTAAACCCATCAACTAAAAGACATAGATTGAAAAATTGGATTTTAAAAAAAGACCCAACAATGTGCTGCCTTAAAAAGACTCTCTCTTAGGAAAGACAGCTACAGAAGGTGAAAGAATGGGAAAAACCGTACCACTCACATGGACCACATAAACAAGCAGAGGTTTTCATCTTCATATCAGATAGAGTGGACTTCAAACCAATGTTAATGAAATGGGATAAAGAAGGACATTTCATACTGCTTAAGGAATCAACAAGACATAACAATCAATACATCAACAAGACATAACAATCAATGCATCAACAAGACATAACAATCATAAAGATCTATGCCCCAAACAATGGGGCATCAACATACATCAAACAAACCCTTCTCAACTACAAGAATCAAATTGACAACAACATAATAATACTGGGTGGCTTTAATAAACCTTTCTCACCACCGGATAGATCTTCCAAACAAAAACTAAACAAACTATAGGACTCAATAAAACAATCAATAATTTAGACTTAACAGACATATATAGAATATTCCACCCATCAATGAGCAAATACACATTTTTCTCGGCAGCACATGAATCCATCTCCAAAATAGACCATATGTTATGCCACATAGCAAGTCTTAGCAAATAAAAAAAGTAGAGATATTACCCTGTATTCTATCTGACCATAATGGAATGAAATTAGAAATCAATAATAAAATAAAAAATATAAGCTGCTCCAACACTTGTAGACTAAATAATACACTATTATTATTAGTGCATGACATTGGATAACAGAAGACATCAGGAAGGAGATAAAAAAAATTCTTAGAGGTAAGTGAGAACTCCAATACAACATATCAAAATCTCTGGGACACTATGAAGGCAGTGCTAAGGGGAAAGTTCATTGCATTAAGCTCATTCAAAAAGTCAACAAATAAATGACCTGACATTACATCTCAAAGCCCTAGAAAAAAGAATAGACAAAGCAATCTTTAGCAATTAGAGTGAAGCAGAGGCATCACAATACTAGATCTTAAACTATACATCAAAGCTATACTAACAAAAATGGCATGGTTTTGGCCCCCAAATAGACATGCAGACCAATGATACAGAATAGAAGACACAGAGACAAACCTACATAAATACAGTTATCTCATACTAGACAAAGGCAACAAAAACATACACTGGTGAAAAGATAGCCTTTTCAATAAATGGTGCTGACAAGACCGGAAATCCATATGCAGCAATGAAACTAAACTCCTGTCTCTCACAATGTATAAAACTCAACTCAAAGTGGATCAAGGACTTAGGAATTAGATCAGAGGCCCTGTGCCTGATATAAGAAAAAGTAGGTCAATACTCCTAAAATACAAGAAATAAAATCAAGAATCAATAAATGGGATGGATTCAAACTAAAAAGCTTCCTCTCAGCAAAGGAAGCAATAATTGAGGTGAAGACAGAGCTGATGTTTGGGGAGTAAATTTTTGCTACACACAGAACAGATAGAGCACTAATCCAAGATAAATAAAGAATTCAAAAAAACTTAACACCCCAAAACAAACAACCCAATCAATAAATGGCTAAGGAGCTGAACAGACACTTCTCAGAAAATAATATACAATTTATCAACAAGTGCATAAAAAATGTTCAACATCTCTAGTAATTAGAGAAATGCAAATCAAAACTACTCTATGATTTCATTCCACTCCCATTAGAATGGCAATTATCAAGAACACAAGCAATAGAAGTGTTGACATGAATGTGGGGGAAAAGGTACACACATACATTGCTGGTGGGACTGCAAATTTTGGTGCAACCATTCTGAAAAGTATTATGGAGATTCCTTAGAAAACTTGGAATGGAACCACCATTTGACCCAGCTATCCTACTCCTTGGTCTGTACCCAAAGGACTTAAAAAAAGAATACTGTAATGATGCAGCCACTTCAATGTTTATAGTAGCACAATTCACAATAGCTAAACTGTGAAACCAACCTAGATGCTTCTCTATAGATGAATGAATAAAGAAACCATGGTACATATACACAATAGAACATTACTTCGAAGTAAAAGAGAATAATCAAACTATGGCATTTGCAGGTAAATGGATGGAGCTAAAGAATATTATGGTAAGCAAAATAAGCCAATCCCTCAAAGCCAGGAGCTGAATGTTTTCTCTGATAAGTGGATGCTAATCCATAATGGGGGGGGGCATGCAATGAGTGGAGGAACTTTGAATGGGGCAAAGAGGGCTAGAGGGGGGAAGGGGGTAGGAAAGATGGTGGAATGAAATGGACATCATTACCCTAGGTACACATGATTGCACAAATGGTGTGACTCTATTTCACGTACAACCAGAGATGTGAAAAATTCTGCATCATTTGTGTACAATGAACCCAAGAGCTGTCTACTGTCATGTATACCTGATTAAAAATAATAAAATAAAATTTTTAAAAAAGAGTGGAGTTGGCTGAGCAATAGAGAGAGAATTAAGGCCCCAGTGTCTGGAAATTAGTGTCTTATATGATCATCTCAACATTTTTCAAAAAGATAGAATTTTTTTAATTCCTTTTCTTAAAGCAAATATTATGTTTATATTTATTGTGGCTTGGGGCTGGGGATGTAGCTTAGTGGCAGAGTACTTGCCTAGCAAGTGTGAGGCACTGGTTCAATTGTTAGCACCACATAAACAAATGAAAAATAAAATAAATAAATAAAATTAAGGCATAATGTCTATCTATCACTACAGAAAATTTTTTTAAAAAAAGAAATAAATTTCCTTGAAAAAAAAAGTGTCTTGAAGTCACCCAGTATTATTGAGCTGTGGTCTATCTGTAATTTAAGCAGGATGCTATCAAATGGAGTATTTTTTTAATGTAACTGGGTGTACTGACATTTGAGGCATAAATATTTACTATTTTTATCTTCTTGTTGGATTATTCAACTTATTGGGATGTAATGGTCTTCTTTGTTTCCTCTAATTTTTTTTTGCTTGAAATCTGCTTTGTCAGATATGGGGATAGCTACTCCTGCTTATTTTCAGAGTCCCTTTGCATGGAATATCTTTTTCTGTTCTTTTACTCTCAGCCTGTGGGTGTCTCAATTTTTATTTGACAGGTTACTCTTCAGTTGATCTTTCTCTATTGGGAGCTTTGAGATTTGTTTTGAGTTCTTCTGGGTGCAGTTTATCTTTGAGTATTCTTTGTAGGGCTGGCTCACAGCCTTTTTAAACAAATGGTGCTGGGAAAATCGGATAGCTATGTGTAAAGAAATTAGTTAGGTCCCTATCACTTACCCTGCACAAAAGTCAAATTAAAATGGATCAAAGACTCAGGAATTAGACCAGAAAACTTGCAACTGATAGAGGAAATCTCAGGGTCAACATTCCATCATATAAGTGCTGGCACTGACTTCCTTAACAAGACCCCCAAGTGTGAGTAATAAAACCGTGAATCAATAAGCAGGATGTTATCAAATTAAAAAGTTTATGCACACCAAAGGAAATGAGTACGAGCATGAAGAGAGAACCTACAGAATGGGAGAAAATCTTTTCTAGTTACTCCTCCAATAAGGGATTAATATCCAGAATACATAAATAACTCAAAAAATTTAACACCAAAACCCACCAAATACCCTAATCTATAAATGGGCAAAAGAACTAAACAAAAACCTCTCAAAACTGAATGTCCAAAAATATATGAAAAGCTGTTCAACATCTCTGGCAATCAGGGAAATGCAAATCAAAAGTACACTACGATTTCATTTACTCTGGTCAAAATGGCAATTATCAAAAATACAGACAATAATAAATGCTGGTGAGGTTGTAGGAAAATATGTTGTAAAATGTTGGAGGGACTTCAGACTAGTACAACCATCTGGACACCAGTATAGAGATTCCTCAAAAGCCAAAACCAGGGATGAATCCACCATATGACCCAGCTATTCCATTCCTTGATATTTTCTCCAAAGCACTAAAATCAGCATACTATAGTGATGCAGCCACCTCTATATTTATAGCAGCACAATTCACAATAGCTAAGTTATGGAATCAACCTAGGTGCCTCTAAAAAGATTAATAGATTAAGAAATTGTGGTATACATACACAGTAGAGTTCTAATCAGACATAATGAAGAATAAAATTATGGCATTCACTGGTAAATGAATGAAAGTGGAGAATATCAGGCTATGTGAAATAAGCCAGACTCAGAAATTCAAAGGTCAAATGTTTTATCTTATACATGGAAGCTAGAATAAGATAAAGGAAAGGAAGCTGAAAGGATAGGATATTGTAGAGACATAGTGTAGATCAGTAGCATAGAAGGAGACTGAGAGGCAGAGTGGAGGAATGGAAAATGGGAGGCAATATGAAGTGAATTTTTAAAAAATCATATGTGCATATATAAATATATCACAGGTTTCACCTTATGTATAAGTGAAAAGAACCAATCAAATATAAATTAACAGATGAGTAAATAGAAGTCTAGAAGAGCAGAGGAAGGAGACTAGGGGAGGGGAGGGAGAATGGGAGGAAAAAAGGGGGAGATTTGTGAACTGTAATCGAATTCCATGCATAAATGATTATGCTGGCATGAACCCAACTACTATGTATAACTATAAAACCCCAACAAAATAAAAGAATTACCTGCTAGTCTCTATGAAACAATATTAAATACTCCCATTTGAGCAAACTAAAAAAAAAATCAACCATAGAATAACCAAAAACAAAACAAACCTCACAAAACCCCAAACAACAACAACAACAACAACAGGATAAAAATTAAAGTTCATCTCCTGGAGGGAAGAATTAAAGCCAGCACAGTAATCACAGTGATTAACACATATTTTGGGGAGGTTTTTAAAGGCTATTCAACAGTCATGTTTCTCATTAAAGTTTCAGCATTCAAGAGTGGATCTTTTTTTACAGCAATTATTATTCTAGTATTAAAATGATGATTTTCTATTTCACGCAGTCCTCCTTGGTTTCACTCACAGTGAGCAACCACACAATGATTTTCCCTTTTGTTTCCTCTTCCTCCTTCCTCCTCCTCCCTCACTTTCTTTCTTTCCTTATTTTCTGATATCCCAAGATGCTCCAAGCTCATCCTGTATTTCTCCTGCCTGGCCCTGGATTCATCCATTTCTCAAAGGAGACATGGTTCCTTTTATTGTAGAAAGGCATTTAGAAACCAAGATCTGGGTGTAGTTAAGCAAATTCGTTTTAAGAAGGGATATGCAGAAACTAGATTTGAAAACAAGTTTCACTTAAAACTTTCTGTAGCCACATATTCTCAGGAAATTCTTATGTATAGAACATTAGTTATTAAAAGGCTTAAATGAAATGTGTGTAGTGCAATTTAAATACTTGAAAAATAAGTTCTATAAAATGCTAAAAAATGACTGTGTTTACCACCCCTAGTCTATGTGTGATAGCTACTATGTTTTATTTAAAATTAGTCCTATGGCAGGTCTATGTTGGTGAGGAAAAATGATGCCTATTAACAAAACGCTATGAATTTACCCCATTTCCTTTCTTCATAAGCTTCCTTAAAGCTAACCAATCTCAAGTCGGCAATTAATTAGGTTACATTTCATTTCTGGAATGCATGTTCTGTGCCCTTTCATGTCTGTTGCAATGGCTTCAGGTAGATATTAATATCTCTGCATTTTTGCTTGTTATTCTTATGTTTTCCCTTTTCTTCCACATATGTTGCACTTGCAATTTCCTGCTTCATTGCTCCTCCCTATAAAACAAGCTATAAGGTTTCATAGTCTTACAGCAGAATTGAGTAAGAACATTTCCATTTCTCTTTATAAAAACCAGCCTTCTATTTCTTACCTGGTGTCTGCCTTAGCACTTTCACTCAGACTTTGAGGATATTTAAATGGTACCAAAGGAATCCAAGAAAACCACCCCATCAACTAGTCTTCCTTGTAATCCTCTCAACTCCACACTGACAATGTACATGCCCCTGCTCTACTCTGCGGGCAGTGTCTGAGATCAGTGTCAGAAATGGACACACATATAGTAACTAAGGATCTGGGCTGCACTTATGTTACTCAGTTTCATACTGTGGACTTGAAGGAATGTTTTGGCCTTGAAGGTGGATACCATGGTCAATTTTAAGGCTTTTTTTTAGCATCCCTTATTGAAAGAAGACAGTAATTGAGCATTTCAGAAAGAGATAAGATCATTCAATTTTTATCCAACATTGAGCACAAACTAAAGAAGGAATGGCATTTGGTTTAATGTGTTCAGCAAGTGCATGATTTGCCTCCCACCACCAAATTTGCACATGTGCTCTGAAATCTATTAGAGTAGTTTTTAACCTCTTTGAATATGATGGAAACTTTTAAAGCTCCCCTGAACTCTAAAATCCTTATAAGATTATTTTTTAGAATCTTCTGAGAAAATAATTATAAAAGACTTTATGAATTCAGCAATGTTTGAAATAAATTTTTATTTTCACAACAATATGTTCCTGTACTGGAAAATCGTGTTTAATCTCTATGGGACATGTAATACCCATTCAATCTACAAATAATTCTTGGTTAACATGCAGATTCTAGGACTCCTCACAGTAACTAAGGAGTCTGAGAGCTAAGAGCACCATAGCCAGGTAACTATAGATACAAACAGTTGATTTATATAACTGGTCTTATCAGGAGCTCTTAATTAAGGGGTATAAACAAACAAAGGTTAAGCCTTAGGAGAAGAAGCATATCCCCCCAAAGATTTATGAATAAGAATAATACTTTACAATATCAACAGACACAGATGCTTATTAAATTGTTGAATTGTAGACCTTAACTCTTTTTTTTTAATCACTTCATACCCTGAGGTAGGGGTTTGAGTAAATTAAATTGTAGTTGGTTGGTCATGATAAGAACAAGGCTCAATCCTAATGATCATTTGTAGAGCAGAGATTGCTTTTAAACAATAATCTTAAAAACACGACAGTGGAATAACTATTCTACTAATATTGGGGAGAATTAAATTAGTACAACTCCCTATGATAGCAAATTTGGCACTGTGTATTGAAACCTTTAGTGTTGCCCAGTAATTCTATTTGTTGAAGATATAAAAAAATTTTCAGCAATTTTTCTGTTGGTAAAGAATGTGAAGTTATCAACATTTCTAACGATAGAGGCACAGTTAAGTGAAGTATGGTCTACTGACTGCATGAAACATTAAACAGTCATTAGAAATTACATTTACAAAGACTCCATTAGGTATAGAATGCACATATGTTATTTAAGAAAAATAGTATAGCAAGTTGGATATCTTATATAATAATAGATTGAAAAAATACATTTTTTCATATTTTTATAATATAAATTTAAAAATTACTTCATCATTTTATAATATACATTTACATAGTTTATAATTAAAACTCAGTATTTTTATTTATTTTGAACAATATATTACAATGTTGTTTCCCCTGTTTTATGTTATTGAAAACTGATATGTAAAATAGCAAGATTGTTGGTTCTCTAAACAGGCAGACTTGGTTCAAATTCCACTTCTAGGAAGTGGTTAACTGTGTGATCTTGAATAAGTTGTTTAAATGTCCTGTGTAGAGGTCTCCTTGTCTATGTAATGGACCGTCAAAGACAAAGTAAAATAACATATATGTAAAGAGCCAAACGTAAAACATGGTTAAGCCAAACATATATGGTTAATAATTCAGAAACTTTTATACGTATTGGAGTTGAGCAATGGATAAATGGATGGTAGATGATGGGAGCCAGGTTTCCCCCTATTGGAGAATGAAGTTACAGAGAAGCAAGGGGGAAATAAAGAATGAACCATGTGATATTGGATGAGAAATGGAAACATCGGTATACAGCCACATTTAATTTAGATTAAGATGGATAGAAACCAAAATAAATTATAGATATTTATAATTCACATCCACGGATAAGCATACAAGCAGAATATTTTATAGCTCTGTTTGCTGAGAGGATTTAGAAGCAGACATCCCAAGACATCTCCAAAATGGTGACCTGGGAGTAGAGACCAAAAGGAACTGAAGGAGTGATCCTACAGGCTATTTAGAAGTGCATTCTAGTGCCAGGTGTGTTCCTGTAATCCCAGCAACTTGGGAGACTGAGGCAGGAGGATGGTGAGTTCAAAGCTACCTCAGCATCGACACCCCAAATAAAATACAAAATAGGGCTAGGGATGTGGCTCATTGGTTGAATGCCCCTGAGTTCAATCCCTAGTACCAAAATAAATAAATAAATAAACTAAACAAACAAAAGCACATTCTAGCTAGAGGGAACTGCAAAGGCCCCAAGGCTCTGGTAGAGATTATCCTTGGAATTGAAGAATTGCAAGAAGTCAATGTAGGGGAAGAAGAGAAACTGAAGGATGGTAGAATGAAGGAGGTGACATCAAAGAGGCGAGGAGATGGTACCAGTGTTTCCTGGGGCCATTTTGCTTTTTTGAATTAAAAAAAAATTAGCACATTATAGTCATGTATAATAGTGGGGTTCATTTTGACATACTCATAAATGCATGTAATTCTTTCAACTCTAGGTACATTGGGGCTGAAGAGTCAGGTGATGGGACTGTGCAGCATTGCTCTGGCTGCTGCTTGGAGACTGAAGAAGCGTCAGAACAGGAGCAGGAATAGCAGTCAGTGGGCTATTGCAGAGATCCAGGAAGCAGATAATGGTGGCTCAGACCAGAGTCACCTTTGCTTTGAGAAGCAAAGCAGGTCTGCAGCCCCACATGGGTCTCACCCAGAGATGCTCTGACAAACACAGATTCTAGTCACAGAGCCTGATACTTCAGACTAGGATAATGCAAGGCAGCACTCTCCTTCCAAAAATCTAGGCTCCTCAAAGAGTCCCTGAGTCCTATCAGAAAAATTTGGACATCTCTGATAGATGAATCCACAATAAAAAGATTTTTGGAGGGGCTAGTTAAGTCCCACAAGCAGTGCTGTTTGACTTTTTTTTTTTTTTTTTTTTTTTTTTTTGCAGGGGTGGTGGTCAGAGCGGGGAAATATCTTAAATGTCTTAAATATCTGGTTGAAGCTACGGAGAACCTTTTCCAGAAACGGAAAAGGACCTATATACAAATTCACATTTTCAAGGTGTTTATAATCTTTGCCTCTAGAATTAAATCATTAAGAATTCACTCCTTTGTTGGGTGTGGTGATACATGCCCATAATCCCAGCTACTCAGGAGGCTAAGGCAGGACAACTGAAAGTTCCAGTCCAGCCTGGGGAATTGAGCAGGATGGTGTCTCAATAAAAAATAAAAAAGGATAGGGGTGTAGCTGAGTGATAGGGTATTCCTGGGTTCAATTCCCAGTACGGAAAAAAACGTCCATTCCTTTGGTGTTATCTAACTTGGAGCATTGACCTTAGAGTTGAGAATTTGAAGCTCAACAAGAAGAGAAGATAATACTTCACTTAGTGAAGGGGGAGATATGTCAGTTATCTGTGAACTTTGCTGTATTTGAACAACACTGAGCCAGTTGACTATTGTGCCCAAATGTGGACTGATTCTTTGCATCTGTGTTAGTGAGAATAAATATTTATGCATAACAGAGTTTAAAATTTGCCCATTTTCAATATTCTAAATCCTTAATTTTTAAGATCATATACTATATAGTAACTTCTGATAAGCTTACTGATTATTTTTCAACCCTAAAATAAAGAATCGTTCCATGACTGGGGATGTAGCTCAGTTGGTCGAGTGCTTGCCTTGCATGCATAAGGCCCTGGGTTCAACCCCCAGCACCACAAAAATAAATAAATAATTATTCCAGCCTACATGTATCTCCTACTGTATTGAACAAAATGATGTATTTAGTAATATATATTTTTAAAATGTACTAATGTTATAAAATATCATGTTTTCTTGTACAAAAGTAAATAACCAAATATCTTGTTTGAAATATTTATTTGAAGATCTAGTACAAGGTGACATCATAATTCTCCTTGTTACATTCCTGCTCCCATTCACAATTTATAAATGAAATTGAAGCAGTTTTACAGGGGACTTAGACTCTTCTCCATTCATTGTCTTGACTTGAAATGGGGAGTTGCAGGGAAGGTCATTCAGGCCTAAATGATGAGCTTTCTCCTTCCTCCTTTGTTACCTGACTTTGCAGAGCTTGGTTGGCTTTTCCTTGAGAAGACTAAGCTACTTCATTGCTCTGGTGTATATCTGCATTGGAAAAATTCAGACTGCAATTCTTTGCCTTAGACAATGGTCTTTTATCAGACCCAGTCCTAACATTTCTTATCTATTGGTGAAGCAGTTTTTCTGGTTGTTGGATTACTTTGATAAAGAGATTTGAAAAAGAGAACAAGAATAACTAAACTTTTCTTGCAGGCACATCTCATTGTCATGAGTGCTTGAGAGCAGGTGGGTATACATAGGGTGGTGGTATGCTGGGTGGGACATATCTATCATATTTGACAGTTGGAGTGCATCATTTTTTGACAATAACTTTCCTCCATATGACAACATTACTTTTAGTGGTTATAATCAAGTAAAATTAAGAGGTCTACAGCTTTTATGCATAGGAATTTTGCCTAAATATTTAGCCCTAAGTAGTTTCATGCCTAGTCATTGGTTTAGAATGATTTCTAATGGCCTGATGATGATTGTACTATAACAAAATTCTGCCTGAAGGATGAGTCACATCAACCTCAAGTGAATATTTTCTGTGATTACTAAACACTAAAAATAATAGAGCTAGAATTTTATTAAGCTTATAGAATATATGAACAGTTTTGTACTTACTTGCTACTGAATATTGTTTAAAAATTGTCTAAACAAATGGCATAATTTTATCTAAGATGCATTTTCATTTCAATTTGGTACTGAGATCATGGGAGAGTAGCTTTAATCCACCTTAACCTTCCTTTGAAACCATTATTTAAAACAACAAAATTTGACAATTTACTCAATCAATTTTATTTGTCAGGTCATAAAATGGGGTATTCAACAATCACTGTTATTTCCACGTTTCTTGTAAATTCAGCTCTTATTGTGTAGACTGTCTACTATGGCATACCCAAATAAGAAGTGACTTTTCTTGTATCAAAAAATGATCCAACTTGATAGTTGCATCCATTTGCCAGGAAACAGTGTTTTTACCCATGGGAAGGAATCCAAGTATACAAAAAAGACTTCTATTTAACAAAAATGACAAGAATCCTTCAGCAATTCAAAAGCATTACAATGAAAGAATTAAAAAATATCTCGAGTATAAGATATCTAAATCAAGTTTCGATGTCTTCCTGTTTCTTTTCATCTAGGAAAAATGACCATTTGTAAGAAATTGTTAATTTGGTTTAATAGGTGAGATGGGTTACAGCAGTATGTGAAAAACACTAGGTGGCGCTAGAGGACTGCAATAATTGACCACAATTAGAGCTCTTTACAAATCACATCATTGTCAGAATCAAGAAGAGTGTGAAATTTTACATTTAAAATGATGCATATGATCAGATTTCTTTTTCTTCTGACTATGGATTTGCTCATTAAAAATCCAAGTGCAGTTTTGTCATGAGTGAAACAGTTTATGTGATACTAACTAGGCAATAACTTTTCAAAAAGAAATTATGCAAGGGAAACAGCATTCCTTTGTTTGGATTTTCCCATTTTCAAATTTTGTTGATCTTCAAAGTCATATTTTTAATTTGGTTAACAGTCATCAACTCACTGTAAACCATCCACAGGAAAATATGTTTGCTAATCACTCCTCCAGTGACTGACAATTTATTTATTTTGTGCATTTTTTTTTTAAGGGTCACTGTAAATCTTAGTGCATAGCAGAGTATATGGATGAAAGGTGAAGGCTGTTCCTTCATCCTCCATTTGCTCACGTTGTAAAAAAGAATGAAAAATGTCTGCTGCTTAAGCTGATCTTCTTCATGCCTCATCTTTACCGCTCAGCAGGAAAATTCATCTAATAATCATTTCATCATTTCATTGAGGCTATTTTTGCCCATTTTTATTGAAAGGTGTCCACTTCTGGAATATAATTGAAATTTGGCAAAAGAGAAGATAGTATACAGGGTTAATTATCATTACATGGTCTATACTTTTAAAAAACATGAAAAAGAAAGCATGTAACTAATTGTTCAGTTTTTGTCAAATTCCTATGCAATATCTGGAAAAGTCTGTCTCATTAATTCTGAAACCTAAGACACAGGTAGCAATAGTAAATCTGAGATTTATAATGTAAAAATACATAAACTAAAGATACAATACTATCTTAGTACCTTAATTAATAGAAAGATCATCCTCTTAACATTAACTTGAGTCTAACATAGTTTGTTATTTTTAATTTTAAAAGCCAAATTCCAAACCCTCTATATTACAGACTCATAATTAAACATGAAAATAACCAAAAAGCACTTAGTGTTATAAACAATAAGAAACATAACTATTAATATACAATTAAATTTAAGTTAAATTATTCCAATTTTATTTTCCTTTTTCAAAGTTGATTTAAAAATTAAGAATAGCATCTTAGTTTAATATACAATTCCTCTGAAGATTTCAATGTAACAAGATTTGGGACAGGAAATTTTAGGGTATAAGGTATAAGCTGAGGGTGCCATGGCTGGGTACTTGGGATGCTGAATAAAATCATAGGCTACCTTAAATGTTGGGTCCCTCTAATCAGAGAATATATTTTCTTTATAGCATCTATGTTACTGTATAACTTTTTTTTCTTTGTTTTCTTAGAGTCTGTGGCCAAAAATAAAGCAAGTAAGATTGTCAGACTTTGGTTGTTAACCTTGAAGGATTCAATCATTTTGGGAGGTGCCTATGAGTAAATTATTCATGCAGATCTCTAATGGTGCCCCAATGACCTAAGAGGGTTAAGAAAGCTTTCAAAATTCACAAGAGTTTCCATACTGAGGAAGTAAGTAGAACATTTAAAAAAATATATCTGAAGTGTGGAGTTCAAACAGGCTCAAGAAAGCACTTACTTGGTAAACCATTCTTTGATTTGTGCTCTTAAGATCAGAAATCTGAGAGCAAGAACATGTGGCAGAAAGAAGCCCACTTGGAAAAGGAAATGTACTCCAGAGAACATTTCTAGCCTGTACACCAAAATGAGTGCTTTGATATGTTTTCCGGATATAAAGACTCAAAAGGAAAGAGAGTTGTTTAAAATAAATTTGCACTTTATTGTATTGGGATTTTGTTAAGTAACACGATCAAACCCATTGTGAGACTAGACGTTTAGTTGTTATTAAAAAGGAAAAGGAAAAGAATGGAATTGTAGGACTGCCACTGAAAAATAGAGCACAATCTCTTCAATTCTAAAGGAAAAAAGCTTGGAAAACAATTTTGAATGCTAGGTTTTAAGTGGCTTCATATCTGTATACAGGAAGCAACCATGATATGCAGAGAAAAAAGAGCTAGATTCTAGAGTCAGAAATTAGAGTTCTGTTGTCCTGGCATGAAATTTGGGCATTTCAACCTCTTTAAGACTATTTCTTCACCTGAAAGATGTATGCCACCCACATTCTGTGCTTCCCATGTGGACTACTTAGGACAACACCTGGTATCAGTGTGAGATAACTGTAGAATCTAAGAACCTTTACAGCCACCCACTCAACCACCATTCATTATTCATGTGCTTGTTCCAATATGTGTGATCAAATGTTTATATGCATGGTAATATTTGTTTCTCATTTGGTTTTTGTTGTTTAATCCTTCAATTTTATTCATCAAAATTACTTGATTTTTATTGATCCTGAAAATGCTAGGTGACAGAATAAACAGAACCCAAAATAGATTAAGATTTTTTTTTTAAAAGTAAAATGTATACAAAAGTAAAATTATTGAATGGCATAGACAGCACAAGAAATATCTCATAATGTTGACACTAAGATGATAAGAACTAAATTCTGGGGAAACTATACATTAAAGCAAAAATCATCAAAAATGTGATTAGTTGGTTTCTGAGAGATGTCCTTCCATCGAAGGAGGAATTTCCAGACAAAGGTAATTAAAATGACAGATCAACACAAGCATATTCTTTTTAGGAAATGGTAAATAAACTATCTGAACTAAAGCCAGAGGGCTATATAAGAAAATTCTGAAAGACAAAATTTGAACAGAATCATTTCATGAAGATCTTTAAAGGTCAAATCTAGGAGCAGGAATTTAATCTACAAGCTGTTTAAAACAGGAAGAAGAATTAGGAGAAGGTCATTAGAGAAAATTAATTTAATTTGTCCTTTAAAAATTTTTTCGCAGTGCTGAAGATTGAACCCAGGGCCTCAATTATGTTAAGCAAGTACTTTACCATTGAGCTACACCAGCCCTCATCATGCATTTTGAATACTCTTTATGGGCACAGAATTGTACAAAGCACTAAGGACATTGCTATAGATGTGAAAGGAGATATTGATTCTATCCACCAAGAACTTCCAAATTAATTGGAAATAAGATAGCAACATAACAAGGAGTTAAGCATCACTGAGGGCAAAATAAATGAAATGCCTCAATAAGCAGACTCGTCCTAGATGGTACAGAGACTTAGGGTGAAGGAAATGAAAAGGAATAAAATTTGTATCTTCAAAGATTGGTCCATATTTACTGTCCACCCATCCCCTCATTATATTTTCCTCTTGAATCTACTTGATTTTCCTTCTCTCTCCACTCACTGAAATTGCTCTGGTCAAAGACTTTGTATTGTTAAGTTCATTGGTCATTTTCCATCTTATTTGACTTACTGAAGCATTTGGTTTAGTTGCTTCCTCCTCTTCCTTAGCTTCCTCCTAATCTCTGTGTGCTCATTCTTACTCCCTTGTCCCCCAACTCTCCTGGACCTCTTGCCATTGATATGCTCTAGGTCTCTATCCTTCTTTATTTGCACTGATTCCATCATCATCTCATATCTTTAAATGCCAACTCTATGCTGATAATATCCTAATTTATATTTCCATTCTAGACATTTCCCCTTAATCCCTGACTTCTAATATTCAATACCTCCATGTGGATGTTAACTTTCATCTCAAACCTAACCTGTCCCAAAATGAGCTGGTGACGTCCCATCTTCCTCTGCAACCTTCTTCTCTCACAGTCTACTTCATATTAGTGATGACTCCATCCTTTCAGGTACTCAGGACAAAAACTTTGTAGATAAGTGTCTCTTTGATTCAACTTTCAATCCCTCAGTAAATATGTCTATTCTCCCTTCTCATCCAGAGTTTCTTCACTTCTCATCACCCCTGCCATCTATGCCACTGAGTTGTCATTATCTGTGTTGGGATTATTGCCATAACCTCTTGACTCGACTTCCTGCTGCGCTCTTGCCCTCTTCCAGGAAGTTCTTAACACACTACCAGTAATAATTGTGCTAACAAGTGAGTTGGGACATGTCATTCTCTTCCCAATATGAGTCCTGTAGACTTATTAAGCCACATCCTTCCAATGTCCTTCAGATGCTCTTCAGTAGTTTGCCTCTGTCTTCATCTCTTTGTCAGCTCTTCCTGGCTCACTCTTCCTCAGACAAGTAGACATTATGCTATTCCTCTAATAACACAAAATATACTACTGTCTCAGCTTATTTTTTTTCACTTGATCTTCCCTCTAACTGAAAAGGTTTTATTCAAAATGTCTACATAGTTTAGTACCTCACCTCCTTCCAGCTTTACTCAATTTTCACCTTCCCAATGAAGCCATCTCCAAACACTCCATTTAAAATTATTCTTCATTTTCTCCTGTAATTTTCTATCTCTCTTCCCTTCTTTCTTTCCTCTGTAGAACTTATCATCAACTAACTTAATTCATATTTTAACATGCTTTGTTTATCGTCAGTCTCTCTGCACTAGAACATAACTCCTTAAGAACAAGGATTTGTGTTTATGTGTTTATATCTGCATTTAGAGTGCCCAGAACCATCACTTTTTCAATGAACTTGTATTTAGTGGGTGGATGGATGGATGGAGGAAGCTTCTGAGAGACAGATCTTGATCTGTATGATGAGCAGTGGTTGGATTTGGAAAAGTGTAAAGAAAGAGGAAGTGGATGGAGAAGGACATTCCAATTAGGGCGAGCTAAATTATAAATAATTTAAGGTTTAAGTCAAGCCTGAAAGGATTGGAATGCAATAAGGCGATAGGCTAAAGCAAATTGTGAGAACTATATTATTAAATCTGTTTAAAAATTATTTTAGGGTGGAAAGTGTAGCTAAGTGGGAGACCATTTGTCTAGCATGAGTGAGGCCCTGGGTTCAATCTCTAGCACCACAAAAAATTATTTTTAGTTGAAAAATAATTATATGTATATATTTAAAGGGCACAATGTGATGTTATGGTATTTGTATGCATTGCTCAATGATTAAACCCAGCTAATTAACATGTCTTTGTTACTCAGTCTCAAAGCCTGGGTACATGCCCAATATTGACAGACCTTAATTGCTGCTACAAGGGGTTCAAATGCCATCTTGTGAGGTAGGGTTTAAATTTTTCCTACTATCTTCGAGAGTAGGGTTTCTCAAAGTTTATTCTAACAACTTTATTAAGGTCATCTGAATACTTGTTAAAATGTATTATTTTAAGGACCAATAAATCCTAATAAAAAATGGGACCTGGTAATGTATATTTTAATAAATCCTCCAGATGGATGGAAATTAAGCAAACTAAAACTTGGGAACCATTGTCTTAGGGTATCCTAGATAGTTACTAACTCCAGGATTTCCTGGGGATGGGAGAGAGGCAAGGAGAGGGTGGAAAAGGCCATAGGTGTGGCTATAAGCTTTTTACCTGAATCAACCAGAGAATTGTCTTCCCTCCATGTTTCTGAGTAAGGTTCTCTTGAAGAATTGATTAGAAAAAGTTGATAAATACCTGAAAATAAACCTTGCTCTAGATATGGAAAAATGAAAGAATTTATTTTCTTTTCTTGTTTTTTTTTTTTTTTTTGTATGTGTACCAGAGGGTTAAAGGGCAAGGAGACTATAATGCTAAGTTAAATAAACCTGTCCTCAAAAGTTAAAGGTTGAATGTGTTCTTTTCTATGGGGAAGCTAATCCAAAGTCGGGGGAGGGGGTGTTTAAAAAAAGAAAAGAAGAAATATCAGTGGGGTAGATAAAGGGAAATGAAGGGAAGGGAGGTGCGATGGGGTAGGAAAAGACAGTGGAATGGATCTGGCCTAGCTTTCCTATGTATATACGTGAATATACCAGAGTGAATCACACCATCATGTGCATCCACGGACATTAATTTTAAAAAAGCTATAAGTAAATAGCAGAACAATCAGAAGAATAGAGGGAAGGGAACAAGGGGAAGGAGGGGAGACGGGGAAGTACTGGGGACTGAATGAGAACAAATTATATTCCATGCTTTAATAATGGTACCAAAGTGAGCCCTAATGTTATGTATAACTAAAATAACCAAAAAATAAATAAAATAATCTGATGATTGGATAAATAATTGGTCCCCCATATCAAGCAAACATTTATTAAGCATATACTATGCCCTAGGTATCATGCTAAGTGCTGGAGTACATAAAAAACAAACAAACAAACAAACAAACAACAACAACAACAACAAAACAATAAGACATAGTCCCTAGCATTCTGGTGCTCAGGGTAGTGAGATTAGTGGGCATTGGGAAGCTACTTAGAAGAGGACCACCCGGATGCTATAGGCTGAAGGTCTCAGCTCTTGCGTCCACCTTTACACAGGAAGGAGGTCTTGCCAGGAGGAAGTGACTGACTGGTCTTTAAGATACACACACACAAAAAAATAAATGCTAATTCTGAAGTGTAAAAGCTGTGCACAGAAAATATTTGCCACTAATGAAGTTAAGGGAGCTGTGAATGGGTACTCACATATGTGGTCAGAGGGTGGCTTTGGGGTACTGTTGAGTTCATTCTTGAACATTGTGTATCACATGATAGCAGGGCATTGAGGAAGATGTTCTCAAGCCTATAGTTTGATCAAAGAGGAGAGTTAAAAAGAAAAAAGTTGTAGGCTTCAAGGGTTAGTAAGAAAAGTCAGCATGGGAAGCAATTAGGAATTGTCAGAGACATAAGAAAGAAACTTGGGAAAGATGGTCTGTGGAGTTAGCTGTGGATGCCACATATTATAGAGTAAAATGGAAAAAGGCCACTGAATTCAGTTAAATGTACAGGTGGCTTTACAACCTTTCACTGGTATGATGGAAATATGATACAGGGTATTGTTAAGGAGACCATGGAGAATAGGAAGCTGGAGTCACTGGTATGGATCATGTCAGGAGTTTCATGGCAATAGGGAAAAGGTCCTTTGTTGACCAAAGGCTCCACAGTTTCCCTTTCTACCGAAAAAAGTTCATTTCAAAAACCCTGAGTGAGAAGGCCTATTGGTCAGTGTTTCTGTGGTCTATTTCCTGAGTCCAGGGTTTGTGGTATTTATGGAATGATGTGCATAGTTCTAACTTCCTCCTTCTATCTCCTTTCTTTCTTTCACCTGGTCCTGATGGCAGAGGGAAGAGCAAGGTATTAGCATGATGAACCTTTGTGTATGATACAGTGCTAAAGTAACAGAAATGTGAGATAGAAAGGGAGATGCTACTGTGCAAGGTAAAGCTAGATGTTAGGGACAGGTGGGGCTTTTTGGTGCCACCATTCACTCAACCTGGACATGAGGGTAGTTAATGGATCAGACACCTAATAACACATTGCAGCTCAATTTCCCAGTCTGTTTCTGATTCTGACAAGAAATTGTGAGGTTGTATGAGGCAAGGGAGCTTGTGCCTCTGGCCTAAAATAAAGCAGAGAAAGGTCAGTTCATAAGAGGTGTTCTGAGCTGAACTAAGGAGTTGACTTGATTCTGTAAACAATAGGAAGCTCGTGAAGAAATTTAAATGAGTGTGGACACATTTTAGTTTTAGCAAATGACAGTGAGAAGAGCATTTTTATGGAGATGGGAGCTGAAGATGGGGAAGACCAATGATAATTCTATTGCCATTGACCAGATGACTGGTGATGTGAACCTGAGCCAGTAGCAGAATCAGGAACAGAGAAGAGAGAAGACACGTGAGAGATAGTAAGATCTCAACTTGAGAGGTGTTGGAAAATTTATGTTTGACATGTTGGACAGAAACAAAGAAAAAGAATAAGGGAATCTGATACTTAGCTTTCTAGGGTGGTAGTGGTGTCACAGTCAGTCCTTTGAGGCTGTGATAATGCTGGAAAACAAATAGCCTCAAAATCTTGACAATTAAACAGTAAATATTTACTTCTTGTTTTTGAGTCTGCAGGCTGGCAGGTCAACTTGGTGACTGTGCTCCAGATAGTGGGTCAGGTTCTGGTCCCTTTCATGTATTTTCCCATTTTGGGTCCTATGATGAAGTTCACAGATTCTTTCTGGGGTGTGCTGTCTCCTGTTGGCCAGAGTAGCAAATGGTGACATGCTATGTCTCCTGAAGGCTCTGGTCTGAGTTGAGAGGAATGAATAAGTAAGGAAAGGACAGGGAGGGGAAGAAAGAAGGGAAAGAGAGAGAGAGAAAGACATGGGAGGAAGTGTATTTCTTCATTTCACCATGAGGTCTCTTGGGTTAGCATGGGCTTGGTCCCATAATAGAGAATGGCAGAGACTATCATACCAACAAATAGGATATGTGTGTGATGTGTTCAATTTTAGGTATCTCTAGGCATCTTTGTAGACATGCAGGCAATTTGAATATTTGGGTCAAGGAAAATATTGGAACTGGACTTGTGAACTTAGTTGTCATTGGATATTAATAAACAATAAAACCATGGAACAAGACAGGATTGCCTAGTCAGAGTAGAGAGAAATAGGCAGTTGTTGTTGGCTCTGAGGATTCACCATGTTTAATGCTAGTGAAGAGGAGTTCACGGGCAACCTAGAAAGAGTGGTTAGAAGGTTAATTGATAATATGGTGGCACTGAAAGGGCAGTGACAAGAGGGAGGGAGACTGCACATCAGTGGTCTAGTGATTCTCAGAGATGTTTCAAGTCAGCCTCATTGGAAAACCAAGATGAAGAAAAGCTTGTCTAACCTATGAAGTTTTCTTTGAAAACTAAACTGTTGATTGAAGCTCATGGACTCATCAGTGGAATAGTGCAAATAAAACTTGGGTATGGTACCTGGTGTGTGCCTGCTTCTTGATAAATGGTAACTGTTACTCTATTGAAAACTGTGGAGCTTTGAGACAATATGATTCATTTATTATAAAATTTGATGTTAGACCATGCAACCATTTTGTTTTGAATTTTATCAAAAGCATTTTATTACTGGAACTAGAGGAAGCAGAAAAATGTGATATGTGAATTTTATGGCATTACCCTTGAAATTAATTATGGTAAAATTCCAGTTGTTTTCATTAATTTGATGTTAAAAAGGGAGATTGAGAGGACAACTGTATCTGTGTGACATCTCTTATTCAAAAGATGCTTAACCCAAAACATTCTTATCTCTACATTTGAGTTGAAGTAGCCCTTTGTTCCCTGTCTGTATAAATCATCTCATTCTAGATTCTGCATTAATATTGTCAAATCAAGATAAAAGCTCGACAAACATGTGTTTCAAAATACTCAGATATGTTAGTTGATGAAGATGAAATATGATTTTGCAGGCCTGTTTTTTTTAGAGCTGGTAGCCTTTGTTTTTACAATTTCTTCTATCTCTGTGTAGTTGAGAATCCCAGAGTTCCTTCTGGTTGAAAGCAAATACTGAATTTTGCTTTGTTCACAGAACATTGGTTATCAAGTTCTTTACTTTTAATAGTTCTGATTTAGGGAACTGTCAATTAATTTCTGGAGGGACCACCATGAAGAATTTCCGTAATTAGATTATAATGCAAAGGTTTGCTTAGTCACAATATTTAAAAATTTTTAATTATGATTTCTGGGCTATGACCCCAATCTTCCCATCTTTTACATTCAACTGCCTTTTTAATGCTGGCTTTCTTTAATTTCTTTTATTGGGTTCCTTCTCTTTTTAAAGTTTGTGAGCATAATTAAAACTACCCTACCTTTGAGAACCCTCTGTCCTTACCTAGCAGAATAAATGAAATATGGATACAATGACTGAGCATATAAATTATTTCTAAAAAAAGAAAATGCCTTTTACATAAAGCTTTTTGATTCCCTTTAATTTTTTTTTTCATTCCAGAGCTTGATGGCTATTTTTTTTTCTCTGTAGTCCAGTGATCTTGTTATTATAGCATTCTGGTAATGGTAATTTAGCACACATGCCTCATAATTATTAACCAAGTTCTACTACATTCAAATACCAAATACTGCAGGTTGGTAAATCATTTTGCAAATGACCCTTCCTTCCACTTGAAAAATATATTGTAGGTGTGGAAGGGCCAAGGGGGTTCTTAGTTGTCCTGAGTGACATTTAACAATTCTGCAAAAGGAGTAGAAATAGCTTTGGATCTTTTGTAACAAATATTCATAAGTATAATAAGGATGCCACTCTGGCTGTAGATTCTCATAAATCAATGACATTAAAAGCATGTATAGAACAATTTATATGAGAAAGTGATGTGATATGATTAATACAATAGAGGCAACCCTTGACCTAGAGGAAAGGTTATGAGGGTGGGGCAGGGTAGAAATACACAAAAAACTTTGGTTGAAACCCACAAGCACACTTGACTACAAATCTTTGGAATGCATTAAATAAAATATCATTTTTTAAATTGCTAAAGTCTTTGAGAATCATAGCACAGTATACAAATGTTTATAAAGTTAAGATTTTAAAACCATGGATGACATCATATTTAATTAGATGAAACAGAATCAAGGAATTCTATTCATCATTAAATATTTCCTCATTATATACAGAGGGGTACTGAGATTAGAGGTATCTCCAAGAACTTGTCCAAGGTCATATAACAAGCAAATATCAGGTTATATTGAACTCAGGGATGAAAAATAATATAAGCTTTATAAAAATTTTTTTGGTGCCATTAGGAAAAAAAAATAGGTACAGAGCAACACTATGTACAAATTGATATAATTTGGCTTGAAGCTCATGCAAGACCACAGCTGGGTGCTTCATAACAACAACTTTCTATTTTTACTTGAATTTTGGATAAAATATGTTATTTGTGTGTTTAGGATAAGTTCATTTTAGGACAAAGTTTTGAAGAATTCAAAGTTAATCTTTCTGTTTGTTCCCTAGCCCCCCAAAATTCAAACCTTCAACTCCTGCCCCCCTACTCCCTTGCCAAAAAAAAAAAAATCATAAAAATGTACCAAATCAAATTAACCAAAACAGCTATGACATTTAACAGAGCTATTCATATATTTCAAATAAATTCTAATTTCTTCTGGTTTTAATTATCAGGAAAATTGCTCAGTGTCACTATTTTCTTTTGAGATCAGTTCGTTGGACTCTTTAAATATATATATTTCTTGAAGAGGAATGTGTTTTATACCGTCTGTTTCAGGTTGGACCAGGTAGACTTGGGGAAAAGTGGATGGCACTTTTTTAGTCGTTTTATTTTATTTAGTTTTTTAGTTATATTTTATAGTGGTTATGATTTGTGTTAAGCTTATGTGGATTAAGTCGCACTGCACACAAAATTTAGAAAGTGTGGGCTAGGAATGTAGTTCAGTGGTAGCAAGCTTGCCTGGCATGTGCAAGGCCCTGTGTTCAATCCCCAGTACAGAAAAAATTAGAAAGATGTCTGAAAGTATCTTAATATGAATAAAGTCTTAAAAAGAATTGGCACAAATACTATACTCCTTAAGTATAATCATACTTTTGTTCTACCCTGGTGGAGATCATGGTTGGTATACTGTATTCTAAGAGTGCATTTTAGAGTAGTATAAAACTTTAAATAGAAGAATGTATAAAAAATTATGTTCTTATTACTTTTGTTTTTAAAGAAAACCATAGGAAAGAAGGAGAGTGTGCCATCCTTTTATGGCACAGAATTATGCCATTAAAATTGGAGAGGTTTAGCAGAAACAATAAGTTTTTTAGTGTTACTTGGTGGTTGCAGGTTCTTTTCTGATGATACTACACGAAATGAAGACTCCAGCAAAGATACAAAAAATGACAATTCACTGCTGCTTTATATCTCAGGCAAAGTATCTTGTAGGATCTGGTAAGAGTTGAATGACTGGGCAGAAGGTCTCAGGTCATTAACATAAAGAGCTCTTTGGCACCCTGTGTCATAGAACAAAGTGTCTTACCAGTTCCCATTACTAGGTTCCTGTGGTGCTTTTCTTAAATAATCAGTCCCATTCAGACAGAGATTTTAAGGCCCTTGATCACCTATTTCACTAGCAGTAATTTTTTTATGGCTAAATGGCTCTGGAGGCAGAATGTGTTTGAAGCAAGGTTTAGAAAAGAACTTGCTGTATCCCAAAGCTGGCCTTTTTCTTTTTTGTTTCCCAAAGGTCAGACAGAAGTCCAGCTCTGATAGTACTGTATTTGGCCATCCAGGTACCATTTCCTCTAGCTCCATATGCCAGCTTGAGAGGGCCGTGAGGTTGTTTACAAATAGAGATCTGTTTTAGACTGGCCTCAGAAATCTTAGAAGGTGGAATCAGACCAAGCCTTGTTTGCTCTACTTTGGTCTCAGATATGGGTGCCCCAAGATTTTAATCTTTCTTCTTTAAACTTTTTTAAAACCAGTAAATTTTGAAAATAGTCAAACCAAAAAGCATTGCAACCATGCTATATACATAAATATATTATTTCTAAAGTGGACTTTCAGTGTCCCATTTAAAAAGTATGCTTCAACACCTTACTCTGCTTTTGCCCTTGTGAATTTCAAGGTCACACTGGCAGAGTATAACTTTTGAGATCAGGAGAGCTTCCTCTTTACGGAGCTATTTTTAGTGGAAGGTAGGAAAGCCACAAAGCTCAAAGACAGGTATATCCTATAGTAGAAACTAATTTGGAGGCTTTTGGAGATCTGACTCTCAGCAGGGTTCCTTTTGCATCTGCTTCAGGAGAGGGTATTTCTGCTGACTGTCACTGCCAAGTTGGGGAGAGGGTAACTTGTTTCCTCCAGGGAATTCAGCCTGTGGTCACCCTGACACATCCTGTCTGGAAGGTACATGGTTTAGTCCTGGATTGACCGCAGTAGAATCCACAGAGCCTGGGGTGTTCTATACCCACACTCAGTGAGACTCACCCACTTGATTCTATCTTCTACAAACTTGGGCCCCTGAGATAAATTTTAACCCAATTATTACAAAATGTTATTCTGCAGTGTGTATCACTCCAGACTAGACTATGGTGAAAGGCAGGCTTGGGGAAGTAACCTGCAGAGTGGGGGACCCGGCTTACACTAGAAGGGCCTAGTGTAGAATCTGGAATCTCAGGGATACTGGGGAAGCTGGTCCGATGGTTGTGCGCTGGGGAGGATGGAGGGAAGAAGAATAGAACAGGATTTGAGGGATAATTGCAGGGGGGCCAGGTAGAAAAATAAAGATGCTGAGACACACACAGAGAAGCAGAAGGGAAGTAAAAAGACACCAAGGGACTGAGACACGAACGATGGGAATGAAAGAGACCTACAACGCACAGACGATAGATAGATAGCAACCCTAAAGGAATGATAGAAAAACTCAAGAGTCAGAGACAGAGCACAGAGGACGAGTATAGGAGACTGATGGGAGGTGTCCCTATCAAGGGAGATGGCAATGGCTCCAAACATCCCGCATTCTCGCTCGGCCCAGCCGGCGAGTGGAGTGAAGAGAGTCCAAGGTCGCCCAGTCCTCTCCGCTCCCGCGCGCTGAATGGCTGGCAGTCCGCGGCACCCCCGCCTCTGGCCACGCAGCCACAGGTCCGCGGTGCGTCGGCGCCCCGCCCGAAGTCGGCAGGGGCGCCCCGCACTCTCTGAGGCGGGTTCTTGCCCTATGCACCTCCCCGCCACTCTGCCCGCGGTTGCCGTCCTCTGGGGAGAGGGCGCTGCGGCCACCAGAGGCGCCGCAGGAGCTACTTCTTCCTGCCGGCCCAGTTCGCCGAATGTCTAAGAGTGGGATCTATTTACTTGGGTATTAATGAGTCTTTGAGAAACCGTTCACACACGTGCCAATGTAATTGTCGGTGTCAGGAATCTAGACACGCCAAGCCGCGGCCCTGCGGAGAAACCATCACCGCTGCGCGGGGAAACCTAGAGATCTGCAGAGCGTCCCCCGGTGGCCGGGCAGGGCCACGACTCCCCCATCCCCTCCCCTCGCCCAGCGGTTCCAGGGCTTCTCAGTGTCGCGGGTAAAGCAGCTGCTGCCTTGTATGCCCACAGCCTACGAATTCTCACCACCTCACCCCACCCCTCCTTTAGAAACTAGGACTGTCCGTGTCTGCTGTTTGGCTTTTTTTTTTTTCCTTCCCTTCCAAAAGGCCAGTATCTTATCTCAAGTTCAAGTTCCGAGGACTTGCCCAGTCTCCTCCCCTTCAATCATTTCTACCATCCTCTGGCATCCGCGGAAAGCTGGGAATCCTGGGCTGCTGGTCCCAGTGCCAGCTTTGGCAGTCCCAGTCTGTCCGGCACAGCAGCCCGGCGCATTCTCTTTTCTCCCTCCCATTTTTCTTCCTCCCTTTTATTCTTTTCTTTCCTCCTCTACTTCCCCCTCCCTCTTTTGCCTCTTAAGTTTCCTGCACCGTGAATCCAACTGTGCCAAGCCTGGGCTCTCGCGAACCAATCCAGAGCGCGACCCGGGCATTGGGACGCCGACTCCGCCAAGGCTGGAGGAGGCAGCTGGACCCGTCCTCGCCCGAGCATGGAGACGGAGCTCCAGGGAGGGCACGTCCGGGGCGCTGGAGACGCCAGGCCCGAGTAGCTCCTCCATGGAGCCTGCCCAGAGCGGTCAGTGCTCTCCGGATTCTCCTCCAGTCCTGTGTGGTAGGTACCCTTCGCCTTCACTGTTTCCAGAAGGGACACCTTGGGGCAGGGTCGTAGAAGCCAGTAAGGAGCGGCGGGGAGGGGGAGAGAGCATGCCTGGCAGGTGAGCCTCCCAGCCCCAGGCAGGTTTGTACTCTAGAAGTTAGCAACTGGCTGTGCCCCTTGACTAGCAAAAAGTAGTGCTAGTGATGTGATGTTGTGTATGTGTGTGTATATCTGTATGTGCAGGGGACTCGAATGGGTAAACTGAGCCCTGCTTTCCTATATGCAAATTGCAACCCCTTTCCCCACCCCCACTTCAGCGAACGTGTTGAGATATCCAGCACCTAATCCTGGTCAGTTCTACCTACCCCTTTCTTTCACCGCGCCCCCTCGCTCAGTCTCTCCCCCTCTCTCCTTCTCTCTCTCTGCTGGTGTGTACGTGTGTGAGCCTTGCCAGGGCTGGCGAAGAACCAGCCGCCGCCTCTTGTCCGAGCTGCCGGGCTATCAAACGTTAGGGCAGGACTCGCTGCCAGAAACAGTTGGGCTCTGAACCAGCCTGCACGCGGCTCTGTGTGCCCAAAGCCTCCGGCCTCTGCCGCCCCGGAACTCACACCCAAGAAGCGCAGGGCGCAAGGAGCCCCTCACCCTCCCGCCCGCCCGCCCGCCTGCCTGCGGACTGCGCGCTCGCTCATTTCAGACGCTGGATTTACTCGCTTTCCAATTTTTCGCACCCCCATCTCAGTTTTTTTTTTTTTTTTTGGTCCACCCCTCCCCGCCGCGACCCCCTTTCCCCGCTTGATCGCCAAGCCTAACCTTGCCCGCGTGGTCATGGGTTGTCTAATTTCATTTGTATCTAGGCTGCTGAGAGCGCTCCTTGCTCTGTAAAGTGGATGTCAGGTGGATCTATGTTTTTGAAGGAACAAAGACTCAGCGAAGGCACCGCCAAGGAAGTTTGAGACGCGGGAGGATGCAGGCTGCGTGCTGGTACGTGCTTCTCCTCCTGCAGCCCACGTTCTACTTGGTAAGTCGTGGCGGGTCGGGCGCCTCTGAAATTCCTCTCGGTCCGGGAGGCCAGGCAACTGGGGGCGCGCCAGAGGAGTGTGAGGCCGCCAGTTCAGCGACAGTGTTCTTAGTGACTGTGTTGGAACAACTTTGGGAAGCTGGTCTCTAAATTCCTGCGGGATTTTCTGGGGGGGTTCTCACCCCCATAGCCTTCTCCAGTTTCCCTTTTCCTAAGTGTGGTTGTAAACGGCCGACGGGGCACCCCAGACGTCCAGAAACCAAAGAAGTGGTGGGACTAGATGGTTTTGAGGGAGAGGGCAAAGAAGAGGGGTGGAAGGCATGGGATTTTTAGTAGTTCATCCACAGAGTTTAAGAGAAAGGAATGGGAATGGGGTTAAGGGGCTGAAAGCACAAATCTGCCTAAGTCTGTGACTTTGAAATTCAATGTACCCACCCCCTCCACCAGTTTGGAGATGTGGCACACATAAAGAAATGCAGGTAACTTACTTTGACTGGGGTGGGGGGAGTTCAGACAGGATTTAGTTCCGCTACCAAGAACACTATAAATCAGAGCTGGGTCAGAGATACTCCAGCAAGGTGCCCCACTCCAGTTCCTTTCAAAAACCTTTTCCATCAAATACCAGAACCCGGGTTCAAGTGCCCACCTCCTTATGAGAAAATGATGGGCCTTATCTCCAGGGAGATAAACCTAAACAAAGCCACTGTCAGGGTCCACCCAGAATAGTTTTCTGGGATTAGGACTTTGCACAGTGTAGGAACTCACTCCAGGGAGAAGGGCTTTGTTGTGAATTGGGAACTAAAGACATCACCAGAGAAGAGTGCACTTTCCGGGATCTGGCTTTTGGGAGGGCCAGGGACACTAGCACTCTGCTGGTGAAGTTGTACTCTGTGGAAAAAAAAAAAAAAAAAAAAACCAACAGTGGGTCCTGGGCTGCAGAAGTGTGCCCAGGACTCAGTGTGTTCTGCCTAGGGTTGAGGAGAATTGGAGCCGCCTGGATTACTAGTGAGGAAGGATAAATGGGATTGGAGGTGGTGCTGGTGCTCCTGAACCCCAAGATCTTCAGAATCCTTATAATCCTGGGAGCAATAAGGTTGCCATCCTGCAATTGTCTGCGTTTCTCAGGTTTCTCGGTCAGCCTTTGCCCTGGTACATGTGACTGCAGGGCTGCGAGTTATGTGAAATTTATATATATATGAGAGAGAGAGAGGGAGAGAGAGGGGGGGAGGGAGAGAGAGAGAGAAGAGGAGAAGACAAGAGAATATGAATATGTGTATTTAACAGGCTCCAGCTTCAGTTTCAGATCCCTGTCTTTGCACCTTTATCTCCTGACCATAGCTGCCGCGGACGCCAGAGGGCGCTGCGCATCAGTGTCCTCGCCCACAGGACACCTTGGGGTAAACAGGTGAAAGCCTGGGCAGCCAATCCAAAAGAACAGCTTCTCTGACTCCGTCACTGAAGTCTGTGCCTTCTACCGCTAGAACGCAGACTGAATGCAAAGAGTGTCCTTCCCAATTCCCATTTTCTATCCCACCTGTGTCCAGTTAGCCCACTGACATTGAGAGCCCAAAGTTGGAGGGCAGAAAGTTTGGTCAGAGGAAATACAGATTTTCTTTCTTTCTTTTTAAATTGAGGGATAGGGGAGGGAATGTACAGTGAAAGCGACAGAGGAGGAATATTAAGGATTCCCTTGACTATCGTAACCGCCTGCCCCTCTCCTCTGCATGCCTTTACGCATGACCTGAACCTCAGGACCGTTCTTGCGTCCTTGGGCTGTGCTCACACACACTGCAAGGGCTCCCTGCTACGGTGCAGTTTATTGCTTGAAGCAAGTATTTCGATAGTCTGGAAAATAATCTATCAAAAGCAGAAGTGAAATCAATACGTTGTGTTAAATTTTAAATGTGTTTGTTGGCAGTTAAACCGTTTTCCACTCATTACAACAACAGTGCTGGATTTATTCTAATGCGCTGCGTTCTCAACAACAAGAGCATTAATTCTCCTTTAATTGTAAACTGGGAGCATTTGAAAACCATTCAGTGTGCAAATTATGCTGATTCAATTACCGTTTAGTTACAGACTTCATTACCTGAATGCCTTTTGGCAATACAGAGAAAGGAGACAATTTTTCCAATTTCACTCAAAACAATACGATATGTGAACAATAAAATAGAGAAGACGATTTAGAAGTCCATTCTTTTCTCTCCAATCTAAAGTTGTTTTGTGTGTAGGGGATTAGAAAACAAACACACACCACAAAAACAAAAGGCTGGTGGCCATGACCCAAAGCAGTATTTCCAGGGATTGTAATCCCATGGTTATTTCCCAGCAAAATTCCAAGCTGTTTTCCTGATGAAGGAGGAAGCTGACTTTTACCATGGAAATGAATATAAAGGGTGAACTGGGCAGTCAAGTCAGGATGGTTTTAGGCAAATAAAGAAGCAGGGAACCTTGATTAAAACTCTAGGGCAATGAACAGATCAAGAAGTGATCAAGGCTTCTTTGTCCATCTATTGTATTGAACACAAGACACAGTAACTGAATCTACCATTTATTTGTAGTTGCACACCAAATCATCTCAGCCTTTTGCAAAAATCTTCAATAAATGCATACAGGTTGTCAGGAGCTGCTTCAAATTATACTCCAAGAAGGCAAGGGTGGCAAAGCCATTATTTTATTTTTTCTTTGAACTGGCATGAGCTAGAGAGGAATTGAATAAGTAATTTTCTGTCTCCCTGAGCTCACACCACTACCTAAATGACTGGAACACTCTATATATGCCTTGCTTTCTAGCTAATACATCTAGCATACCTTCCTTTTGTGTTCGTGGAATCCCAGTTGTTTCCCAAGGAATAATTAACACATTATGCCCAGGGAGCAGGACATGTTTAAATATGTTTCATACAGAAATATTCAAGTTTTTGTCTGTAAAAGATAACTTAAATATCTCCAAATTTTGGGGAAATTTCTTATGGAAAAAAACTGTCTAACCAGCAAATAAATGGCCAATACTTAAGCCACAATTTCTGCCTGTGTCTTTGAGAACCTTTATCAGGTATGTTTCTTGGCCCAAGATTCTCTGAATACCTTTTCTAGGTTGAGGATTTTGAATCTCTTTGTGTTTGTTGAAAGATGGGTCTTTCCTAGTTCTTATTAGAGGCTTAACCTGGTATTACATTGGGAAGCTAATTAGAAATACATTTGCAAAGGTACCTTTTGAAGCACATTAGTTATAATACTCAAATATCACCAAGGGGTACATTCCAGTCATAAATGTACAGTGATAGAAACCCTCTTAAAAATTAAGGTAAGGAAAATTTCAGTGTACTAAATGTTTTATATTGAAGATTTAAATTTTGGAAATCAATAGGAGAGAAACTTATGGTTTAACTTGCTACAGTTATTTGTATAGTCCTACTATCTTTATTCTCCTGTAAGTTCTGGACTAATTCCAGGGTATTTTCAGTATGATATAATGGGATAACAGTTTAGCATTTTATCTATATTGAAACACATACTGGGATAAAATAGAAAAATATGATTTCTTGTTCTAAAGAATGGGGCGAGGTCCTAAACTGAGTTACTCTCAGTGGATCAAGCTGTAGCACAGGGCAGGGAATAGGGAGAGTATTTCCCAGTGGAAAATGTGGTATTCTGTTTGGGGGCTCACCTGTGGTAATTCTCAGATAAAGAACTGAGTCCAACGAACACTTTCTAATCATGCCAATGAAAAAGTTACACAGAAATTGAGTCCAGATTATCTGACAAGGGGAAGAAGATGTTTTCTCTTTCCCTTCCCTCCCTCCCCCCCCCCTCTTTCTTTCTTCCTTCCTTCATGGCACTAATCTAACAAGAAAAGCTTCTACTAGTTCTGCTAGAAATTCAAATAGCTAATAATCAAGTTGTTTTTTAAATAAAAATGAACAAGAATTGAAAACCCTTTCTAAACCTTGTGTCACAATACTTTGAACCATCTATTTGCTCAAATTTAGGGTGTCCTTACAATGTAAATTCTACATCATTTGTTTAATTGAGGTTAAAAAGAGGATTAATGCATCCACAGGATCACTACCTGTGCACTACCTATTTGCCTTTGGTTAGAAGGCAAACCATTTGGGTAAATTCCACTCATTATGGCAGTGGTTGTTTAAAAATATGGAGACTGGGGGAAAGCAGAAGGAAAGAAACTACCACTGTCTGTTCTTTGAAGAAGGCATGTGTATTTCCTGTCCTTTGAAAATTAAGCTAGCTCCTCACTGGAAATTTTACTCAATTTGAGCTTATTGCCAAAAATAAAGTAAAAATGGATTAGCTACCTAACAGTAACTTTAAGTATTTTCTATGAAGGCTAGTTCATAGAGACAGTACTAGAATTTTCCTATAGCACATTTCCTGACTTTTCTACCCAAGACCAACCTTCTAGACACAGGATTAAACCTAGATTTTTAGAGGGGCCTATGTCCCAGTAGCACAACAGGAGAACTCATGAGCCCCACAGGAGTACTCCAGAGTTTTGTAGGACAGGGAAGGAGAAGTTCCTACTATTCCAGGCATTTTCCTGAAATGCCCAACTCTCCATTGACCAGGAAAGCAGCTCTTTGAAGTGTGTGAGAAGTACTTGGATGGGTTGCCCTTTTGCCCCATTTCCACAAGTATTATGTTGAGGCCTTCTAGTGACAGCTTCAGGGAAACTGCCTTCTGTATTAGAGGGACAAGACCAGAATTGCTGCAACTCTGTTAGCAGTGTTTTCCCAGAAAGCTATTAAATTCGTGGCTCCTTATTGTGCGAAGTTGATTTCTATTTGGCTTTGAATTGTTGACGGCTATTTCCCCCTTAATGAAAGTGTTGTCTGGGTGAAAAATATATCCGGTGGCAGGGAAATTGGTTGATTTTTTTGAGATAGGTGCCCAATGTCCTACTTTCCTATCCGAGGGAAGGTTTTCTGCAGACTACAGAAATTGACAGCATTGTCCGGGTAATAACCACCGTCGACAATATTTTCAAAAGGGCATTTGAGTGATGAAAGCATTTGGATATTGCTTTTTCAAATAAGCAATTTTCTATCCTGGGCTTGTTTGATTTTATAGTGGGTGGGGAGTGCAGTAGGGAGCAGCTGGGGAGAAGGGGCCACACTTTGGCAAAGGGATGCCTCCCCATTTGTCCAGTCCTGAAATACTGAGGTGCTTGCTACCTGGGATTCCGGAGTCTGAAGAGCCCTTAAGGAATGAGGCTTAGATATTAAGAGCAAAAGGGAATCCCGACAAAGAGGAAAGACACCACTTGCCCTCCTCTGCCCATGAAGCAAGCCAATGGAAGTTTGCCTGAAAGTTTGCCTGCTCTCCAGCAGCAAGTTAGAAAGTGTGCATTGTTTTTTTTAAACAAAAAAAGTGCCTAGATTTAATTCGGTTCAAGAAAGTTCCCTCTGAGCAATCACGTCCTACGGGAGTTTCAGATTTCTTGTAAGACCTTAGCAGCTCTAGTTTATTTAATTAAAGGAAGGAGAGAGGGTCCACTGGTCTCGCGCGTCCACTGGTCGGGAGCGGTCGGGTCAGCAGCTACAGGGTGCAACCTGATCACTAGGCGGGTCTGCGCTTTCGCTTTCCCCTGCATTCTCCTCGCCACCATTTGTCTGGTCCCGTCACGAGTTTGCTGGAAGTTGCGGTCTTGATTTATCCGCTAGTCAAGTTTCCGACCAGCTCTTTTTCTCCATGTCAGCACCAACCCCTCCCGGAGCTTGGTAAACACAGCGCGCACATTTTTCTGCTGTGGATTGGCATGTTGACGACTCTGCTTGAAGGAATGTGACAATAAAGTGGAAAACCAAAGCTTGGCAAGCACTTAATCAAGGATAAAAAGGTTCCGCTGTAAGGATGTCACTCAATTTACTGTGAAAGTCGAATGAATTACGTTTAATGAAAGTGCTCCCCAGATGAATATTACCAGCAATTTCCTGAGTTGGCTCTGTCAGCTCGAGATGAGGAAATGCCAACCCAGATCAGAAAAGAGCGCCCGTCTCAATTACCATGCAAGCTTTCCAAGAGCGGCTTTTTACTGAGGTGATATATATTGGCGGCTTCTTCTCGCCCCTCTATGCGCTCAAGAGCATGTTTGCGTATTTTCCAAGTTTGCCGTCTGCCCTCGCGGGTTGCTGGCTGTTGCTTAAACTTCAGATGAGCGCGCCGCGTCTCTGCTGCGGGCTGAAAACTCAATTTACTTACTTTGTAAACAGTTATTCCTAGTATATTTTATTTACTACAGATATGGGGGCTGGCGGGTGTATGTGTGTGGGTGTATGTGTGAGGCGGAGTCAATTCCCTTGCTCCATGCCCTGTGTTACAGCGAGTCCCTTGCCACCTAGACATGGGCTCCAGATAGTGGAAAAGGAGTTGGCGCTGGGAGTGGAGGCGTTGGAATGGTACATTCTTTGGGTTCCCGGGAGCAGCAAGAAAGCAGCACGTGCTTCTCGGTGCCAAGCTCAGAGAAGCTTTCCCAACTTCTTCTTCTTTTAAATTAATGTGGGTATTTTACTCCTTTAAGCCGGAAATACAAAAGGGGGGGAGTACACAGGCCGCAGCCAGAACGCATCGCCTCATCTGCATAAGAATGGAGAACCGGAGGCTTTTCTTGTGCTGTTTCTCTCTCCCACAATATGACAAATTGCTGCTTAGAAGAATCGAGTGTTTCCTTAGAAACTGGCTCCCGGGACTCTGCGCGTCCCCGCTGAACCTGCCTCCGACCCGGCCTCGCCCATCACCCCTGCCGACCTAATGGATTCTGACGCGAAGAATCCGAGCTGCCGCTGCGAAGGGCTCCAAGCACAGCCCATCGGAGGGAGGGGGTGTCCTCCTCATACTTCATGCCTTACTTCTCAGATCTCCTCCCCACCAACTGACTGTTAAGGCCATTGCAAGTCGTCTTCTAAGATAAGAAGAGACAAACTTTCTTCGACATAGTCTTCAGACCCTCCACTCCTGAAACTCAGTCCTCTCCCTGAAGCCACAGTGTTTGGGCCCGGGGAAATTTCCCAGCCAGAGTCGCTGCCACCACAGAATGCACTTTATAGTCTACTTTTAGCCTCAGTTGATCTAGAGCTTCCCTAGAGGTTTATGAAAACACAGGAGCCGCACTCTGGGGTCTGAAACCTAAGCCCCCAAACCAAAACGTTGCTTCTGGGAAACTTTGTCCACCCAGCCCAGCCTCGGTGCTCTTGGGGCAGAGCGATGGACAGCGGCATTTCTCTGAAGAGAAGCCGCCAGTACCCAGATCGATTGGGTTGCTTGACAAGCGCAGGCCTGGAAAGCGATGCTTCGGAACCATGGCCAGCGCCGCAGGCTCCGCCCCTTCTAGTGCAAGCCGCGGCTCGGGCTAGGTCCTTCTTAAGGTCGTGTTAGCGTTCTCTGTTTACCGCCCAGTTGCGATTGTAAAGACCCACTTCCCTCTGCCAGTCATTTGGGAACACCAAGCTGCAATCGCTAGGCCCCCAAGGTGTCCTGCGGTTAGAACCTCTAGTTTGCCACCCCCACCCCTTTTATGGTTGCGTCGTCACGTGATCGCCGCAGTTTATGCTGTGTGCGGGGAGGCGAATCTTTCTTTTTCCCACCCTCTTGTCCCTAACCTCCACTCCTTCTCACAGTTCATTAATTTAATCTGCCCCCCCACCCCGCAAACAGAAACATGTGCCATATAATGCAGAGCATCGAAGTGCCCTTCAGTGATGTAAAAACCTCTTTTGATAGACAAGAATACTGAGAATCCTAGAAGGAAACCAGCTTTGTCTCAAGAATAAAACTAGATGGGGAGAAGGTGCTCCTTCCTATTCCAACCCCCACCTGCCGGGAACAAGCCTGCTGAACTACCCAGACGCCCTCCAGGATCAGTCGCCTTTAAAAGCAGCGCGGTGGGGGTGGGGTGGGGAGAGTCCTAATTATTATGAATTTCTGAAGGAACAGTAATTATTCACGGGGAGCAGGACAAACCGCGGCCCGGGCAAGGGAATCGATATATTTGCTATCGAAAGTGCCTAGCTCGCCTTTAATGCAGACGAATGGGGATGCAGCCTCATTATTTTCCGTGGTTTGGCTCGCCGGCGTGGGGCACGGTGCAGCGTAGAATCTATCATCATTAGACCCGGGATGGGGCGAGAGAGTTCTTCTTTATTTACTTAGGAAACAACAACAAACCTACTAGCCGACCAAACAACTCCCCCCCACCCCCACCGCAAACATTCACATTCTCCCAACCAGAACCTCCCCGCTCCATTGCTCTGGCCGCTGTTGCACGCTCCCCCGGGGCCTCTCTGCGCATTCTACAGCGGACGCTGCTGTCACTTAAAGTGTACGCGGTTGCTGCTCAGCGGCGGGCGTACAGTTGATTTGATCCAGAAATAAGCTGGATAGTACCAAGCATTGGCGCTAGGGGTTGTCTATGTCAAAGGCGAAGGTTGGCTGGGAAGTTCTGTCCTATTCTCTGGTCTTAGCTTGAGTCAATCCTTTCAAGACATTCGATTCTGCAAATCCCTGCTGTATTAAAGGAGCAGAGACCTGACAACCAGTGCTCCATCAACCAGTAGGAGAAGTCAGATCCCACGAAGGCAAGCTCTGGAGAAAAGAACGAATCTAGAGGTGAAGAGAACTCGGAAACTGAATAGAAAGGGAAGGAAATGTTTAGAAGTAATGCTTCCTGCATATTCTTCAAGGAAGAACCCCGCTCCCTTCTTTCTTCTTCCTGCGAAATTCCAGCGTTTTGCCTAAGAGCCATCCATCAACAGTTAGTCAGGACCCGGTATGGGTCCCACCTTCACCTCTTAAAAAACACAGAACTGTCCAATGAAAGCCTTTTCCCATTTCCCCCTTCCCTTAGGGGCCGGCACTGAAGGCACGGCCTTGGGTCTCGGTCTTTTTCACTTTCAGAAGTTGCCTGATGTCCCCCCCTCCCCCCCTTGTGTGGGCAGCTACTAGGATGAAACGCCTGTTCCTGAGCAAGTGTCTTCACAGTTCCTGCAATGCCTTAGTTCTCTTGGTCAAATGAGGGTGGGTGTATGCTTTTGAGTGTCTGGTCTTCAGCTGGCAGATCCTTCTTTTATTACAGCAGATCAATGACTGCAGAGGAGATAAAACAAGGAGCTTAAAAAAAAAAAAAAAACTTACCTCCTCCTTCCTCTCAGTACAATTATTATAACAACATTAATGAGAATAAAATTTTAAAATCTGGACTTCAGGACATTAAAATAATAATATCTGCCTGTCCCATTGGATTTTCTTTTCCTCAGAGCCCAAACTTCCATAGTGTATTGTGATTACCTGAGTATCTTTGTTTCCTTGGTGTCCGAGAAGCCAGCCCATGCAATGCCAGAACTGTATGATCTACTGGCATCATTTCCTTTCACTATCTTCATTTTTAGAGGGTTTGTAATTAAACTCTGTGAGATATATGCAACATACATCCAGTGGAGAGCCTTTTTCTTTATATTTATGTAGCATGCTGAGAAAGGAAAATTAAGGAAATGTTTGTATTGAAGTTATAAGCCTGCTTTGGTATTAACAGAAATATCCTTTTAATTTACTTTTCTCATGTTTAAAGGACTATCTCTGTGATATCAGATCCTACAATCATGCTTCCTTAAAGAGAGAGCCCAATAAAGTGAAAAAGACATTCACTAGCTCCTACTAACTTATAAGAACAAAAGGCCAGGGTAACCATTTACAGGAAATATACACTGTGGTAAAGAGCAGTGTGGTGCAGGAAACTGAGCAGAAAGAGCAATCTGAAAACTGCTGCAGGGTCCTACATTTTTTCTGCCTCTCCATGTTCCTAACCTACCACAATGCACATACTATAACAGGGCCTTCCAGAGACAGCACAAAGATACCACAATGCATATGGCAGGAATTTTAATAAAATTGAAAATCACAGACACCCCCCCACCCCCAAATGGTGGCACTGATTTCCTTCTTTAAGAGGTTATTGCCAGAAAAAAATTGTGATAGACAGGTTTGGAGAAAAATGCTTGGCTTAAAGAGTTATTTTTATTCACAAATTAAACACATACACACACAGACAACACAAACACTAGATGTATATATCTATATATCTATTTCTTTGAAGGATATCATGGAAAATTATTGTGGGGCATTCTTTTGTTTTAACAAGTTGTTGGCTTTAAAATTCCAATTTGGGTTTGACTGCACTATTTTTAAAATATGTGATATGACATTGTTATCCTGTACATATAAATATTTCCAGCTATAGCATGAAAACACAATTTTGGTAAAGTGAAACTGGCATGATAGTTGGAATTTTAGTCTTGCATGTATATTCCAACTAAACTTTAGAAAATGATTCCTCTCCTTGTAACCTTGTAGTTGGGTGTTATTAGAGGCCCACAGGTAGATAAAACAGCTTATATAAAATTAATGGACTGCTTTACATTCACACTCTCCTACTTGTGAAGCCCTTGTAAAATATTGCATCTATTTAAAATAGGAAGAACATAAAGTCAAGTATGGTGTGCAATCAATAGCTGTAAATGGTTCAGTGAAATATTTGATTGTTTTGAGTTAGTTTGACAATGTGGTGGAAATTTATCGTCCGTTTCTGTTCATTGATGTGGTAATCATAAGGTTGTTCCTTTTTTTATGTACTTAAGTTATTTTGAAACTAATCGCTAAAGATTCCAAGGCAACACCTAAATACATAACCAAAATTTTAGAAAAGATACATATTGTCTTACCACATTACAAAGAGACTCATTATTTCTAAAAGGTTATACACAAGAAAGATATTGTCAGTGTTTCATTGTTTTATTTAAAAATAATCAATTGCATATTTATCACAGTTGTATGCTATTGATATTTTATACGTGTTTTTGAACAAGTAAATGGATAGAGATTTTCATTTCAGCATCTAACCTCATAAAATGAGTTTCTGAACGCAGTCAAATTATTAGAAACAAATATCTTCCTGCTTTTCAAAGGCAAAATTTGGAAAAAACATTCGAGGACCTCATTCTTTTTTCCATTTAACTATAAATAAAACCTACATTTTTCATTTATACTGGGTCTTGCTTTATAGATCTCTAAGAAATGCCATACGTTCCACTATGAATTTCTTTTTCCCTTACTGTGCATTTTTATTGCAAGAATGAAACCAACCTCCCCCCCCTCTCCCTATCTCTCTCTCTCTCTCTCTCTCTCTCTCTCTCTCTCTCTCTCTCTCTCTCTCTCTTTCTATCTCTTCCTTTTGCCTTATTTGACTGAGAACTATCCATGGACAAAAACCATGGTGGCATTTTCAAAACCCGTTCCCTTCCTATTTTATTCCAAGGCTAGCTAGAATAGTCATACTTTTTTTCCCCCTCCTTTTCCCCTTACAGAACTGTTTACTGCAACATCTCCTCTAAGTTAGAAACTGTGCCTCAACTTAACCAATGGTTATGTACATTGCTGATGCCATCACTCTAAAAAGTGTGGGTTGGATTATATGAGATCCATTATACTTTCTGTTTGAGAAATTTTCAGGGAAAATGCCATAATTAATCTTAAGTTTAATTCTAAACCTATTTGTAGAATGATGTCCTGTGATTTGTTGTTGGAGCAGCTGTGGAGTTGTTAACAGAGCCATCTACACTATCTCTGCAATTGAAAATATAAAATACCTTTACACACATATTTTTCCAGCAATTTGTGAAGATTTCTTGCACCATGGCACCATCATTTATTGTTTTACAGAATTAAATGCGGAAAAAGATGCAAACTGCTGCATATGAAAGGAAGTTATTCATGCATGGTCAATGTACTATTTCTCTGGTCTTGATGTGAAACTTAATTGCTATTGATGTGGAGATTTTGCAGAACACGGCAGAGTTTTTGCCTCTTTCACAAGAAATATGTAATTGAATGATGAGTGCCTCATGTTAGATTTTCAACCTTATTTCTTTGGTTTAACAAAGCAGAATTATGAACAGCTGCACCAACCAGGCAGCCACACTGTCCAGCCGTTATCAAACTAATGCAGATCTGGCATTAGTGCTTATGGGCTGAGCTATCACTTTTGGATCTGAACCTCTCGAATAAATGTTTTGCAATGTGCAAGCATGAAACGTGAATGATTTGGCGTGAGATGTTTAATCCTGCCTTGCATTATTGATTGAAACCCTTCACAGTTAGAATTGTTCTAACTAATGTGTGTCCGCATGCATTTGCACAGATAGCAAACATTTTTACCCAGTGTTCCTTGGACAGAGGTGAGGAGTTGGGAGAGGAGGCTTTAAAGATGAGTCAATATCCCTGATCCCAAACAATGGGTGAAATCCTCCCAGAGACAACCACCCAACTTCCAGTCAGGCATTAATGTCATGGCACCTGACCAGGTGTCAACACTGAATGGATTCACAGTAGAAGGGCGATGAGGGAGAGAAGTGGATAAACGTCTTGGTTCCAGTGAAAACTTTGTCACAGGAGGGAGAAGACAGGCTCCTTTTTAGTCCTTGCAGAATCTTTCTTTCTTCCTGTCTCATATGCCATATTGCAATTCCTAATGCAAGCAAAATGGAAAAAAGACTTTTTAGGAGAAAAGAGTAAAAGATAATGGTAAAGGTTTTCTTTTTTTTCTATAACCTTGGGTAAACTTCTCAGATCCTCACTTTCCTTAGCTGTAAATTGGGGCTAACAATCCCTTCTACCCCACAGAGCTATTATGGAGGTTTGACTGAGTTAACGTATTATAAAGAGCTCAGAAAGGTGACTGGAACACAGTAGTGAATTAATAAAGAAAAAAAGTCTAGTTATCTAGGTTTCTGGATCAAGTTTCCAGGGTTTTCCAGCATAGTCCTTATAGGGATGCACACAGGGACTAATTGTACCCTAGCACCATCCTATCTTTTGTTTACTCCTTTTAGCTAGTTGATAGTTATACAACCACCCAGTGGTGCCCACAGGGCCATATGTCTTTAATGTGGATAGTAAGCATTGTGATTATAACCAGAAGGAAATGGCTATTTCTGTAGCCACTAGCCAACTGTTTATGAAAATGAAAGAAATCATCTCCAGATGAGAATCCTTGTGATGTTTTAATTTCAGGTGGCAAATACTAAGGATATTTATTAGGCTCTTCTTTAAACCATTGGTTGAATTGTGAGCAATATTATTTTGATTATTTTTAAAACTCAAATTTATCTTAAAATTTGCATACAGTGTAATCAAAACTTAGAGTTTCCGGGATTTTAAAACCCAGGGACCTTTTACTAGGGAATATGGGTGGCTTTTGCCACTGAAATTCACTCCAGCTAAAAATGTGGATGTAGCAGCACTTTAACTTCCCAGAAGTGCTAGATGGATTTGTTTGGAAGAAAAAGAGCTGTCATAAGCTGCTCAAAATATTGCCTTCCAAGCACTGCAGTGGGTACCCCAGAAAAGTTCCCTCACAGAAGCACTATTTTGTGTATTAGATTTAACATGAGAATGGAGATGGTGTAAGAATGACAGGAAGGATAGATAATATGTCCCATCTTACAGTTTATGTTCCGAGCCAAGTGTTTGCTAAAAATTTTAGCCTGGTATCTTTTTTTTAAAAAAAATTATTTGTTTTCTGGTCCTGGGCTTTGTGCACGATAGGCTTTGCTGCTGAGCCACACCTCAGCCCTCATTTAGTTTTTTTAAACAACGCTATGAACTAAAAAACACCATTAATATTAGTAAGATCCTATTAATATAATTAATATTAATATATGACTGTCCTAGTGATATTAACACTGCCTCATTTTATAAATGAGGAAATAATTGTGTCATTGAGGGTCTCATTGTCTAGAGAAAGGCAGCAAGAATCTATGTCAGGGGTACAAGTGCTTGTTTGTGTGTTGGTGTGTGTACATGCATGCACATATAACAACAAGGTAGGAAAATGAAAAATTTGGGAGAAATTTTGTTGCTTTCCATTTTAATAAAGAGTTCTTTCATTTTCCTTTGACCAGAACTTGCTTGGGTAACTGGGTGTGCATAACAGTGCTATTGGTACCATGATCGTTTAGTAGTTTTCTTAGATATAGTTTACATTATTTGGGAGTTTCCCATCAAATGGGGACATAAATTCAATAAATGTAGATTTTGTGCTGGTGATTATGACTCTAGCTTCTGCTGATGGCATTCGGACATAGCTTTCTAGGGAGCTTGCATCTTTGACCTGACTAATGTGAAAAATGACTCCAGGGCCTCAGGGCATGGTAATAAGTGGGAACAGGGTATAAAGTTCAGCCCTCAGAGTCATCAGTGGTAGAGTTTGAAATGATACATAGCATCTGTAACAATTCACACACATGATTTTTGAATTACTTGCCATATCTGGGCTGGCAGAGGTGGGGAGAGAAGAATACACTTTATTTGTAAATGTATGAGGCATAAACTCTAGTTTTCCTGGGGCATTTATTTTCATGAGTTTTGTCTTGCTGATAGCTTATCAAATTTAAAAGAGAGATGCAAATCCACATTCTTTTAAGAGTTAAACCTTTACACAATAATACAAACTAAGAAACTTTAAAAAAATCTGCTTAACTTAATACCTGATTGTCAAAGTAGTCCTAAACATTCATCTAGCCTAGCATAGGCATTTCCATTGCATTCTGGACATGTTTTTCAAAAACAAAGTAGCAAAATGTCCACAAAACATTTGATGGAATTACTCAGTCTATGTAGAATCTAGAAATTCTTCTATTTCTGAAGAATGAAAGTATGTCCAGGATACTCTTGTCCATAGTGGAAATTCTTGGGCGGGAGATGAGATGGGAGAGTCTAGCTACATTTCAGTCCTGTGCTACATTTGACCTTGGGAGAGCTTAGTTATGCCTTGGGGCAAAAAATTAAATGTTCCATTTTGCAGCAGTATCATCTTTCACCTTTATGTGGATTTAAAAATGTAAATAAAATTGCTTTCTGTAAATGGTATACATGAAGGTCATACTCATATTCTCCGCAAGAATTCAAAATGCCATTTGACCCATCATTGGCTCAATAGATAATAATGTGTTCTATTAGTTTCTAGTAATCTACTTTTTAAGCATTTTATGACCCTATATTTTTATGCCTGGTTCTTAGTTTGTAAAATAAGAAATCAGAAATAAACCTTTTAGCACTTCATTGTAGACTTATTTATAGAATGTGTGCTTTCAACTCTGAACTTTTAGAAATGCCAAATCTTCCCGGAATACATTTCCTTAGTTATTAAAGTGGTCAGGATGAAAATCTGCAATGAGAGAAGAATATGCTTTTGAAATATTTTGAAGACGCTTCCTTTCTAATCATTATCTGTGTTTCTTTAGCTTATTATTTTCCTTGTAGATCATCCAGGAAACAGGGCTTGGGAACCTTAACAGCAGCTAGCAGCCAATGGACTTACAAAGTTACTGCTTCTCTCTTTGAGAGAGAGGGTGTTTGAATTCTTTTCATTGCAATTTGGATAATAAGACCATGATAGATCCTTGTATTTAATTGTCATGATTTTGATCGTTAATGACTTTTGATTGCTTCTTCTGGAGGCACCTGTCAGCCGTTTCAGAAGCACAGATGGCTTTATCAGCAGCAGTAGGAGTTTCTCTTTCTTACTAACCTTGAGCTGAACAAATTATTTGGGGAACATGAGCAGACCAATGCCATCCCGAATTTTTCTGTCTTTAGGAGATTATTTTGTTTATTGAATAATAAATTGAAAGCCTTCTTTTTCAAAAGTGTCTGTCTTTTTTTTTTGTTTTTTTTTTGTAAGGAGCATTAATCCACTCCCTGAGTAGATCTGTGATGATTTATTCAGTGACCAAGGCCATATGACTAAGGTGAGAATTCTTCTTGTTTTAACTTAGGACAGTTGTAGTTTATGCCTACTGCCTTTATTAACCTTTTTTATTTTCAATAGTGCCCTGGTTTAAAATATAAATGATGTGATCATCTTACCTATGAGTCAATATTCAAGTGCCTGACTGAGAAAGTTTGATTGTGAGTCTTTATAAAAGCCATATGATAATGAAAGAGTGTTGTATAAGGAAGTAGACTATCCCTTTCTATTTCACGCTGCTAATCTCCCACCAGGCATTCAGGGAATGATGAACTTGGATGCCAGGTCCACCACCATGGTATTCTGCATGGAATATACCCCATATGCCTTAATTTAAAAATATAGCAGAATTTTTAAATAAAAATATGTCAGGACACAGTCATGGGAAAAGCCAAAAGGGGAAGTCTGACTAACCACCCATTGATCCTGCAGGGTTGCATCAGCCTGGAGACATGGCTTTGATCCAGGACCAGAAAGTGAACTTTGCCAGTTAATGGTTACTCAGAAATAGGCTACCTTGAACCAGAATACCATCTTGATAATACCCTTTTCCTGTGAGAGGAATATTTGAAGCCCTATTCAGAACATTTTGCTTTTTATTATGGTGGCTCTGGAAAGTGAATCTAATTAATAATGAGAGCTTGCTTGGTGTATTAATGTGGAAAGAAGTGGAAAGCCTTGAGGTTATTTTATAAGAAGGCATGGTAGAACCCAAAGTAGAGTTGAAGGTTCCCTTTTTCTGAATTGTTTCTTCCTGTCCTTAAGAATGATGAACATGCATCATGATGACCTGCTTCTCTGAATCCCAGTATTTTTTAGGTTTAAAATCCATCCAGGCTTTTTGATATGCTCTTTCTCTAAATGTGTCATAACTGATGAAATGTCAAATAACTCTGCCTGTAGACCTATTGAATATTCTTCCTTTTCCCATTGTTTATTGATTTTTATTAGATCATCTAAAGGATTTTCTTTTCCTTTAATATCTTGGTTTTAATATCTTGGTTTTTGATAGACTAGGAACTCATTGACACCCTTACTCTCCATTATGTTTTACCTATCCCCTTTGTTTGGCTCTGTTTGGCCTTGAGACTAGGAATGTGAACATATGATGTTGATTTAATAGATTACTCACTCACATCTCAATTCTGAGGTTTTTCAAAGTGAGCAATTAGTGTCCAAGGCAGAGACATTTAAGTGGGTGGTGGGAAGAGGGGAAATGGAAGCAAGACATATCTTGCTTTCTCCAAATTTCTTGGGATTATGGCATTTGGCACCTGGTAAAGAAGATCAGGGGAATAATAAGGTGGCCATTCTCCTCTGTTTTGCAAATGCTCTGGCAAAAATCCACAGGGTTCTCCATGGTAGGAAGCATCAATGCAGATTGCTACTTCTGACAGCTCAGGAGATGAGTGTGTTCCCAAGTTTGCTTTTCTGGGAAAATCTTGTGAGGAATTGTACCCAAATGATCTAGTTTGTGCAGGCTTCTGGCAAGGATACAGTTAGTAAGATAACAGCCCAGAAATTTCCTTCTAACCTGGAAACTAAAATGGACTAAAAGACAGAAAGCATTAGATTTCTTTTCAAAGATACTTGATTACAGAATTAGTAGGTGAGAGAGGAAGAGGAAGAGAGTGGGGAAGGAGAAGGAGAAAACAGGGAGAAAAATATCCAATATTTGTGTTCCATCTATTCTGTATTCAGAAAGTATCAACATAAGAATATTACCCTCTCCAACGAGCTGAACAGTTGACAAGAGTTCCTGACTTCTTTGTCATTCAACATCTGAAAATCATTCTAAAATATTAATCAGCAAAAAGAGACCAAAACCCAAAACAAAACAAACAAACAAACAAAAATCAAGCAAACATGCACAATTAGCAAGCATTTTATGGAAATGCATCACTGCTCTGGTTTCTAAGATGACTCCAAGTCCCAACCAGGGCATTTTACAGTAGGTGGTAAATGTAGTAAAGAGGCAGATATAATCTTAAGGAGGAGCTGTAAAAACTTATTTGCTTTCAGAAAATTCAAAGTGCTTTATTAAACTTCCTTAGCTAAGGAATATCTGAATTGTTTGGTTGTAATTGCTCCGAGGACTATTATAAGATCAGTACTATCAAATTCCAAATCCAAATGACTTGAACATATCACTTGCTCATTATGGTTTTAGAATTTTGAAAGAGAAAGTTAGTATAGGGACTTTGGGGCCTGACATATTGCCAGTGAACCCTGGGATGTAGCTGAAAAAACAGATTTTGTTGTTGTTGTTGTTGTTGTTTATGTCTTAGGTGTTTAGAGTATAAGGTGGGTGATCAGTTTTAACTAACACAGGTAAAGAAAAAACATTTCTCCTCTGCATTTGTTCACTTATTTCTCTTTTACATAATCCTGCCTCTTTTCCAAGCTTTTAAGTCATTTCCTGATTTAGCTTGACTGGGGAAGTGATAGAATTTGGACCACTCATAGAGACCAATATAGAAGATCTTCTGTGTTTTGGCCATTGGTTTCTCTTTCTAACCCCTAACATAACTCTCCTTTCTTTACCTGTGATATACTCAAAATTATTAATGAGTGAAAAAGAGCTCTTTAAAAAGAGAAAAGTGGCTTAGAAGATAATTGCTGGCTCATGATAAATGTAGACGAGATGAGTCAACTTTGTTAGCAATCAATGTTCAGTGGAATCCAAATACTGAAACCAGAGTTTACATCTCTAATGGACAAGATTTAAACTTGTTGTAAATCTGAATATCTTTACTCTTGGGGATGACTACATCTAGAACATTATCTTTCCTTGGAATCACTGCTTAATACTTATGTGCTTATGGAAGGTTGTGATTCAGAGACAGGAAATGGAGATATGAAGAGAATGTTAGAAGTCTATTTCTTTGCTATATGCAAAGGACAAGGACATTCAAAAACTAAGCTAGAAGTCTAACTTATGCTACTGATCTCATCATTTGAACAGTCATGCCTTGTAGAGTGACCTGTGGGCCAAAGGGCTGGACATCTGTGTCTTAGATTATCAGAGACAACCCTGCAAAGGAATGCCATCCAATTATTTTTCCATAAGACTGTATATGACTCAATGTATTATTCCAGGAACTGTATCATTAGTTCTCCTGTACCTAAATCTTATAAAAAGGAACTAAAGCAGTGTTTGCAGGATTGTGGTATAGTGCTAAAAAGAAAATAAATTGGCTTAAATTAAGCATCAACTTGTGGCCACTTTACATGACTAATCCAAAGACTTTAATCAGCTGGCATAATATTCTATGCATGAAGAAAATTGATGTACTGTATATTGTGTCTTGGTGAGTAATCTCTGGCTCTATTGTCCTTTGCGGTACCATTGAAAAAGGAAATGAGTGGATCTTTTAATGGAAATCAGGACTGTTAGAGCTTTAGCAGAAGGGTGAAAGGTAAAGCTTTATTTCCAAGCCAGAGCATTTCAGCTCACAATGAGAACAGACTTCCTTCTTTCTGTACACCATCTGCACAGCCTTGCAGCCTGGGTTGCCATTACTGTCCAGAGAGAGTGGTACTTTCCAGAAAAGATAAGAATTTGAGCCATGTTCCAGCTTGAAATTTTAACACTCTCAAGCCATTTGTGAGCGCAAGTTGGGAGGAAATTGCCTGCTGCTTATCAGCGTCCACTTTTTGTTGCTTCTTCCAAAATGATTTGGGCCAATATTCAATATCAGATGCTGTTGGAAGGCACTAACCTATAAAATATTAAGTGGCTTGTTACAATGCACAATGGTGTGCTTGTCATTTGTTCAAACCAAATATGAAATGGCAGGGCTTCATTCCATGTGTCCCAAAGGTTATTTCTTTGCCAATCATTTATTTGCCAATCTTTATGAGAGAGAGAGAGAGAGAGAGAGAGAGAAGAGTAGGGAAGGGAAGAGGAGTGGAGGGGAGGGGAGAGGAGGGGAGGGGAAGAAAAGGGACAATTCTTTGGAATGCTGCTCATCAGACATTTTTCTAGATGTAACCTAGACTTTGAAATGGGAAGGGAGGGTTGGTGTGGGAAGGTCTTTTTATCAGTGGAGAAGACAAGGTATGGGTTAGTTAAATTATTTACCTGGATTATACCTGTCAGAGTTAGAATTCAAGTATCCTGTCTTCCATATTGCCAGTAAGAAAATTTAAGAGCCTCAGGACTTTACACTGTTTTACTGCTCCTCTGTCTTCATAAGAGCATAAGGGGAATATATTGACCAGGAGAAATCTTACTAAAAGGGAAATAAGAATTGTGGTCCAACCTGGGAGTAGCTGATTAACTCATTGATTGGGAATAGTAATAATTGAATATTATTATGATTTTTCATCAATATGCCTTCATTCTGAGATTGCTGCTGTTTGAGTAATTTCATGAAATAATCTGCCTTTCTCTTCAGAATTCACAGAGGCTGTGGGACCTTGAGTCAGGTCCAAGTGGCTATGTGTGCTCAGCATGTGACAAAAATGATGAATGGAGTTTCAGGTTCAAGAAATCAGAGGTCTTATTGGAATGACATCTGCTTCTCTTCCAGGCCAGACATGACATACCAGGGATCAGTGAATCATGGTGGAAGAGAAATTCGACAGGCTTGAAAACATAACTTTTTTTCTGGTCTATTTGATTTTGAGTAGAAAAAACAAACCAAACAAAGCAAAGGTAGTAGATTTTTCTATTACACATATGTTTATACATGCAAGTCGGTGAAGTTATATTAAATTAGCTGCAAGAAGAAATACATTTTGACTTTAGGAGACATATAATTTAAGCCATGGTTCCCTTTTTGTTTCTATTTACTCAATAAGGTCCAGCTTGGTGAAAGCAATACTAATTTTATTTTATTTTATGTTTTGGGTACTGGGGATGGAACTCAGGGGCACTTGACCACTGAGCCACATCCCCAGCCCTATTTTGTATTTTATTTAGAGACAGGGTCTCACTGAGTTGCTTAGTGCCTCACTTTTGCTGAGGCTGGCTTTGAACTTGCCATCCTCCTGCCTCAGCCTCCTCAGCTGCTGGGATTACAGGTGTATGCAGCACACCTGGCAGCACTATTGCTTTTGATTTGTATTTTCAATATATTTCTTTGCCAATGGTTTCTAATTCTTCAATTGCACCTCCCCACAACTGCCTAGATTAGCTCTCCAACTCTCTAATCATATTGGTGCTTTATTCTACCATTAAACATGATCCCTCACATCTAGAACAGAGAATCTCTTATTTCCATGAAGCTCAAATGAATATTTATGTTCGACAGGTGGGTTTAAAAAAATATCGAAGTAAATATTTTCACGTTTAAAAAGGTCTTTTAAGAGTTATTTACTTGGTTGTGGCTCAGTAATAGAGTGCTTGCCTAGCATGTGTGAAGCACTGGGTTCAATTCTCAGCACTGCATATAAATAAATAAATAAATAAATAAATAAATAAATAATAAAGATTAATCTACAACTAAATATATAAATATCAATTTATATATATTAAAAATACCACATTAAAAAAAGAGGTATTTTCAGACTCTGTAGAGATATTACTTCTTGGCTTTTCATTTCATTTCTGGTGGTATTGAAGAAATGCTCTTTGCTGTGCAACTGTTTTACCATGGTGGGCAACTGATGAATATGGAAATAAATTTCTACTTCTATGGTCTCGGTAGTTAATTTGCTTAGGCAGTTTCAGATCCTTTTCCTAAGTAGGGTGAATAAACAACAGCCCACAGCTGCAATCTGTGGCTGGTATCTGCTAAATCATATACTGGTATATATTGGTATACTGATAGTAAGAACATTTATTAAGTTAGTTGGGGAAGAATCATGCCTGTGACAGTTTGGCCCAGAGGCCTATGTTTTTTACACAGTTGAAAAAAATGAGGGTTAGTCACACACCATTTTTTTCATTGGTAGGATGCTTTTCATTGCCTTAATTCTTGCCTCGCTTAAAAAAAAAAAGACAAAAAAGAAAGAAGATATCCTTGAAAGAAGCTTCAGAAGGCAGCTAAGCCAATTTCATTGGTCCATTTGGTCTCATAGCTCCTGGCATTCTCCTATTGTTCATACTTATATTTCCTCAGCATTCACCATGGAGAGAACTATCAATGAGAGACCACATAACTATTTGCATATCATTGCTTGCTTCTCAGCCTTCTGGCAAAGACTAGACACGTTCTTTCTCTTACCCCTCTCTGTGTGTATTTCTTTCAGACAAAGGTAGGCATTCTGTCATCTTTGTTGCCATTGATTAATTTGAAACACTTTCCAGATCTATAAAAAAATTAGAAATTATTCAGACCAATTCCTTCAATATAAGAACCAAGACATAGAGTGAGTCATTTACTTGCTTAAGATCAGACAATTAAATGGCAGTGTCAGGTTCTCGTTTAGTGTAATGATGCCATAATAAACATTCTTATTTAATTCTCTGAGCTCTGTTTTATTCAGAAGTAGTGTACTTTGAAAAAAATATGAAAATAAGTGCCAGCTTACAATAGTATAAGTGGGGCTAATGCAGTGGGGGCCTGATGAGATTGATTGCCATTTGTCCTTTTTCTTACATAGCCTGTGGGACTCTGCTGATGTGCAATAATGGCAAATGGTCCTGCAAGGAGACGTGGATGATCTTTTACTTCAGTGTTTATTGGTCTATGTGGTAAGAGAGGACTAGAAGATGAACTGAAGACCTGAATCCTAATACAAATTTTCTCAACCTTAGCAAGCTTTCATGTAAAACTGGAAAGAACCTTAGAGTTAATTTTCAGTAGCCCCTTATATTATCCTAAGGAGAATGATCTGAAGACTGATGAAGCCACAAATTCAGGATCACCTAGCTAGTTACAGGAGGAATCAGGAACAGAATCCCATCTTTTTGACCTCTAGTCTGTGTTTCTCCTGTAATAAACTACTCTCAAGTTTGTTCAGATTCTCCAAGTCACAATGTTCTCATCTGTAAAATCTGATCGTGGAATTTGTTGAATTATTTAATAAAGTTGCTGAAAAGACTAACATGAAATTAATGAGGGTGAAGGAAGTAGATATAGGTTACAGTAATTTAGTGTAGTACGAGTTAGGAGTGAAACATTGTAAACTTATCAGGTCAAAATAATTTTTGGTGGAAAGAACAACTTCACAAAAGTATTTGAAAAGACTCTGACATGGCGATGGAATTTTGGGGCAAGGATGGACAGGAGCAAATGGCAGCTCTTTTTTTTTTTTTTTTTTAAAGAAACTGAATTTATAAATTGACTATTGTCCTGGGACCATTCCTACCCATAAACTTACAGTTACATAAAACTATCCCTTTACTACATAGTAGCTTTTCTATTCTGCTCTAGTCATGATTTTTCTTTGATTTTTTTTTTCCTAGCAGAAGGAGTTAACTTAATGAACATTTGGGTTGTCCTTGGTCTAATCATTTAATGCTTATATATTTTGCAGAGCAAAGTGGTTAATAAGGATATAAAATTATTCACTTTTTACCTGGACTTTAGATGGAGAGATATGAGAGAAGGATGATTAATTTTATCATGTTGAGACTTTACTAGATTTTACAAATTAAAGCCAAACACCCTTCATGAAATTTCTTGGAGATGAGACAAACCAATTTATATTCTATTAATTTAACTCTATTTAGGCAGAATCATGGACTTCTGTAATAAAACACAAAATTAATTAAATTGCCCAATAGGATAATTACAGTTTCATCAACAGAGAAAACAACTTTGAGTGCCAGAATTTTGAAACGTTAAACTGCATTTTCAGTCTAATTTGGGAAAATGTGTGATTGTACTCTGCCCTGCCATCTTCTTCCTTCTAGAAATATTAATGCAAATGCATGCACTGTTTTTCCCCATGAATGACTTCAGCTTTGCTTCCCGTCTATTAAACTTGTGGGAACGGTATGGGAAACTTAAGGGGAAAAATACAAGGATGGACAGTAGGTATAAAATCCCATTATGAAGTCTGTGTGTCTGTGAAGGGAATGACAGAAAGCAATATAGAGCTAGATCTATAATAAGTATGTGTTGCATGAATGAATTCATGAATGTGATCTGCTGAAGATCCCTTGAAAATGAAAACAGCCATGAGGTATATAAAACACGGACGCTTAGCCAAACTGAGCTATGCTGGGGTCAGTCCACAAAGTTCAATGGAATAAGGGACTTTCCTTAGGATTACAGTTAACAGTGTGACGTTTCTCGTTTTCATATTAATTCCTCTGTTAGTTTTGTTCAGATGAGTAAATCAAAAGCTCCTTTGTAACAAAAGCAACTCAATAAATATTTAATTGACAAATTAAGAATGTTAGCAATATGTCATTTTCCCTTAGACTAAAATTTTAAAGTTGAACCTTTTATTAATTGAATGAGAAATATTTCATTTACCAATTTTATATCACTATTCTTTTTTATTCATTTCCCCTAATGGCTCCAGACTTCTCTTCCAAAGGAATGCCAAGTTAAAGAGAAACTCTCTTTACACTTTTTCTTGTCTATGCGCTTAAACAGAATCAAGCATTAGTGCACCAATTTAGGTGTATAAGCCTTGATAGCAAAGTTGATTGCTCCTTGCATTATACTCTCATGGAAAATTCATCAGAATTTTCCTGAATCAGGTCCAGTTAGTAAGTAATGGGGCTGGATCAGTGGGTAGGCTTGGGTTCAATGGGAATGCTAACTTTCAAATCTTACACTGACCATTGGACTTACTAGCTCTGATCTTTCCACATGAGTTTTAAGTTAGGGGAAATAAGTCAACAAGATTTTGGATGATTTTTGCACTCCAGATTTTTGTTTCTGGTGTAATAAATGTATAAAGTAAAACAATAAGAGTCTTATAACAGACATGACTGCATTTGAATTGTTGGCCATCTCTCATTGGCCAAATTACTTACAGTCAAACATCTTTTGCTTATCTATAAATAGGTAGATTAGAGTAACCATCTCATGGGATGTTGTGAAGAATGAGTGAATAAATCATCACCTGATACAGAAAATTCTCATTACATTTCCTCATCTTCTTTTTCTTTTCCTTTCAGCTCCAATATCAATAGTAGGTCTTGCAAAATGCTGGCTTAACTTGATGGTAGAGTAAGAATGTGGTAGGAAAATACAGGAAGGTCTGAGGGCTGATTGGAGAAGATCTCAGCACTGGGTTGCAGATGAGTTCAGCATTGGGGGAGTGAAGGCTGTCCCCAGTGTTTACTCTTTAAATTTTCAATTTTAATTTCTCTGTCCTCCCTCTGTCACATGTCATGATCAGGATTCCAGTTGGTGCAGATCATTTTCTCACTGTCCAGCTTTTTCTCCCTCTCTCTCTTTCATTTAATATACAAGTTGAGGAAAGAGTAGCTTCAACTGCTTCCATGTTCTAAAGAAGAGGGAGACAAAAACAGAGGAAAAGGTAAGTGAAAAGAATTGAGAAGGCTGGAAGGTAAGAGAAGGCTTTGTGGAGACTCTCGAGATGAAATTATTAATGTGAAGTAGATAACATTATCTAGGAGACTGTACTTTCCCCCAATCCAAATACTTTTATTATTTTGCCCTCTTACAGTAAAATATACACAAGGGTTTCTTTCTCTCTTTCTCTCAAGCATCATTTAACACAAATATTTTGTCCCAAAGTATATTTCCACTAACAAAGCATGAGAAACCTATTTTTCATCCCCCTACATTTTTTGATCATTAACATTTTCACTGATGAAAAATAGTAACTTAGTTTTATTATTTGCATTTATTTAATTTTGAATGATTTAATTTTCTGCTTTGTCAAAAAGTTCAGTGGAGGGGGAGGTACATAAATAGGGGATGCATGTAGCTTTCTTTTCTCATCTTTGAAGGTGCCCTTGACAGTTAGTCTGGGAGTCTCTTATTCTCCCGAGAATTCGTATAGCAAGTGTACTACTCATTGGCCAGCACCATTTTCAGCTCAGGATTCACACATACATATTCTGATGGATTTAAAGGTAGCCTAAGGAGTTTAGACTTTGGACTTTTGGTGCTTTCTGAATAAGGGAGGGAGATGACCAAAGCACACTTTGGGAAATCTATCTGGTAGCATGATGTAGGCCAGGTGGGAGAGAAGGAGACATGGAGACCAAATACAGATACTAGTACTGGCGTTGAGAGGGAGGAACTCTGCCTATGAATGGTGATATTCATAACAGAAAAGACAACAAGAAAAATATAGATACAACATAGGAAGTCTGCCCAACATTTGAAAAACACAATAAGGCTTTTAATTGCATAAGGAGGTCTTGCTTTGATGGAAAAATGTAAGTGAAATCCAGTTAAAACACTTGGAGGATTACTGTGGCATTCTTACAGAAATACTTAGTTTTCATTTGGAATTTCTGATATAGCCCCTTTTCAGTGTGATCTATTTAAAGAGTTTAGAATGGAGGAATTTCCTACTTGTTCTTTTTTTTTTTTTTTTTTTTTTTTGCTCAGGTGACATTGGGAGTGTGCCTCCTGGAGGATTAATTACCATAAAAGGCCTCTCACCCCTGAAAAGCTTCCTTTTAGGTCATGGTCCAGCTTAGCCCCGGTCAAGCTGGGATGGCTTGTACATGGGATGCCTGCAGTGCCCTTGACAAGTAGATAGATGAGCTCTCATTTCCCATATTGTGCTATTAGACTCTGGAGCTAGTGTAACACTGGATACCAGGAAAGTACTGCAAAGCAGGGGGTATTGTCATAGTCCCTTTCCAGCTGTTGGCTGTTAGCAACAACATCGATTCTGCTGCTGACACACTGCTCTCCCTGGCAGCAGTTACGTTTAGGAATTATTTAAACCACTTAAAGACAGTAGAATATTTAAAAGTCAAAATGCCTGCTTTCTAATTATTCCCTAGACCTCACTTAGCAATGGCTTCACGTCATACAACGAGACTCTCATGGGGATCACAGCAGCCCTCTGAGCAAAAGTGGCTGTTGGCATACTATTAACAGAACAGGAGACTGCTCTGCTAGCAGCCTTCCCTACCCTACTCTCTTGTGTCTCTGATCTAGTGGACTGGGCAGTTTCAGTGCGCTGTTCTGATGTGTTTGGGGAAATCTTGAGGCTGTGCCTTGATTTGCTTCAATTCATGCAGTTCATTCCTAATGACATGATCTGTGAAAAATGTGAATGAGAGAAAAGGGACACAGTGCTCTTGGCCTCTCCCGACCTTCCCTGACTTCTGTGAGCATCATGAAAGTAATGAAAATACACAAAAGATTTGAAAGAGTTAAAGGAAATCAAAACCGGGACTGGATATTGTCAGAAACTTTGTTGAATGGGCTTTTCAATTTGCTTTGTTAAATCTTGAAAAATGGCATTAAGCAGCTAATGGAGTTGATATATTAAGTACAACCCTGGTCTGTACACAAAACGGACACTATTTCATCAGTGACTTGGTGCATCAATTGATATGGGAGAGATGAGCTCTTTTTATTAGGTCCGCAAAACCAGTGATGTATGGAGACACTAAACCAAGGGAACAGATTAGGCTGCTCTTTGCAATTTTAATTATAAATTTTTATGAACAGAAAAAGAAAATGTAGACATCTTTGACTGAGGGAATAAAGGTGTCCTTAACATTTGCAAGAGTTCTGACCCTTTCATGTTTCATTTTTCTTTAGCCTCACATCTAGATAAAGACTTGAAGGGACATTATGAATTCATATATTCTTAGTTTTTAATATATTATTGAGGAAGAGGAGGTGGGGGGAAATTCTTTTATCTGATTTTCTGTGATATTACTCATATTACCCATTTAAAAAAAGTAAAAGAAACAGAACTTTGGTCCTGGAGGAAACTCAGGAGAGGCTGATTCTTGGCTTTTTGTGAATTCACTCTTTGTTCATTTTGTTTCCTCTGTGTGTGGGAAGTGGTATAGGACAGTGGCATTGGGCACTGGGTTTGGGGTTGTTAGAGCTGATGAGAATGTGTGCCTGCTAACTATGGTAATTGTGTGATCAGGTGCTCTTTCCTCAATCTTTCTAAATCATGGTCCTTACTGCATCTGTAACACGTACACAATAGCCTTTCCCAATTCCTGGGGCTATGTTGAGAATGAGTAATATAACCAAGAGAAAAATGAAGCACTTAGCACTGCCTGAAACTCAGTGTTGAGTGAATTTGCTTTTGAGTTTTTAAAATTATTTGGATAGGAATCTTGTAAAATCCTCCTACTATACAGCAGACCTTTCAATATGGAAGTCTGTGACTATGCTGAGTTTCTTGAATTTTCCTGATTAGGGTACTTCCAGAGTATCTGGGTGTAACTAAAATCTGGTTCAAAACCTCAGTGTGTTTTATAGGTCTATGGAATGTATTAGTAGCTAAATATGGCGAAATGAGGAACCAGAGAAACATCAGGTGATGAAGCCTCTTCTAGAATTCTCCCGAAGGTCTTATCATGCCCAATTGCATACAGTTGGCATATAACTCACAGAAATTTTCTTTTGTTCTGAGATATTTTCAGTTTAGGGTTTTATGACGGTTCCACTTAGGATGCTAATTTCTCAAGTTTCCCTATCTTCTCACCGATTTTCTTGTGTCTAAATTGTACACTTTTTATACTGTTAATTTTCTTTTGTGGTAATGGGGATGGAACCTGGGTACACTCTACAATGGAGCTACATCTCCAACCTTTTTGTTATTTTTAATTTTTTATTTTGAAACAGGGTCTCACTAAGTTGCTGAGACTGGCCTTGAACTTGTAATCCTCCTGCCTCAGCCTCCAGAATTGCTGGCATTACTGGCTTGTGCCACCACACCTGGCCTGGTAATGCTCAAATTTGATCTGAATGATTTATGTGGAATTGCCAAATTTAGCATCTCAGAATTAAAGAGGAACATAAGTTGGAGATAGCAGATATATAAGTTAGGTGAGGAGTAGAGTAGGAGACTGGCATAAACATTTGCTAGGGTGTCTTAGCTTATTTATGAGAATGCTGAATTTTCTGTCTAGCATCTCTTACTCTTGCTAGGGCATCCTGGAAGTCCAGGAAAATCAGGTTGCAGTTAGGACTATCTGGTTAATATGGGTGATCAGTAACAAAATAGCAAACTCTCTGATTTAAAGTGAATAGTCATAGACATTTTCTTGGAAGGAAGAAGTTACTGGGTGTTCTGCCTATTTTCTTCTACAAAATGTATTACCAAGCATTGCTATTTATTTTGAGGTCAATTCCAAGTTTTTAGGGCATCTCATACTATCAGTATTATTGATTGCACTTTGTTGGGATGCCTGTAATTTATACGCAGTTAATTAATAAAGTTTATTGAGCATTTAGTTGTGAAATAAATTGCAGAAAAATAAAAAAGAGAACAGAAATTGCGATGCATCCATGTCCCATTTAAATGAAGCAGAAAAAAGGAGGAAAATGTTTTGCTTGCATTAAAATATCTTAAACAAACACATCAGTTATAAGATAAATAACATACATAAGATCTTCCAGAATATAAAATATAGGGTACTGACCAAAATACAATCTAGAAGTCAGCTGGGTATTTCAAAGCAAAGTCATAGAAATATGAGATAACTAAGTAAAAATGATCTTTCTGAGAAGTTTTTCCTATAATGGCTATGATGGTGAGTTTAGAGAAGTTGAAGGTGAATTCTGACTTCTTCCAAAGTCCATGCCCACCTCACTCTACTATTTGGGCTTTGATTGTATTAACATTGAATATTTTAAACAACGTGGATTGTATGCCTTGTCCCTACAGTTGAAATACATGTTTGTAAGAATCCAGCTCATATGTGGTCAAGTTGATTGACGTTGCGTTTAGTTAGCTTAAGCATCAGGATGGCCCTGGCTCAGTGTACCAGGCTTACAGAGAAAAGTATATTTGCCACTGATGGTGTACTTGCACTGCCATCTGAATCGTGTGGAGACCCACATTGCCCTCTATGATGGGTGAGATACAGAATTAAATCATTTGATGCACATATACGTAATATCAATATGTGTCACTTAACAATGAGAGGGACTTAAATAGTTGGATGGTCAAGAGCAACAAATTAATATTCCTGAGGAACCCTGAATTTGGAAATAATTTTCCTACGAAGGGAAACATTTCACTTTATTCAAAGTGTAGCTTTTTTTCCTAATTCTGAAAATTCATATTTTGTTTAAAGCTGAACCACTTTAGAATGTTAGACCATTTAGGGTCAACTACAGCTTTTAAGGAAAATATGCAGAGTAGGAACAGAGACCTCAGGCAGGGAAAATGGGTGCCTGGCTGGGCCTATGGGGAAGCCTCAGAACTGGACTGGAGGTTGATGAGAGCGTGAGCATAAAACAAGCACCCCCACATGTCAGACCCTGGCTCATGCCTGTCATAGCCTAATTTTCACATGGATTTTTATATTGGCTCTTTGTCAAGTTTTTTCAAATATCCTGTCAACCAATTATCATAAAAACCTTGTGCAAAGCCACTATTTTATAGAATGCTTTCAGACCTTGCAATTGTGAATTCTGCTTCTCTCCACTAGCTATGCCTCTAGGATGATGAAAATGGACTTTTTGTTCTCTCTCTCTCTCTCTCTCTCTCTCTCTCTCTCTCTCTCTATATATATATATATATATATATATACACACACACACTTAATTTATAAGAAGGAACACAGGATAAATGGCCTGGACATGGGAATGAGGTCACACAAGGTCAAGATTTTTAAAAATTCTCTGGAGGTTAGGGCAAGGATAGGAAAGGGGAGAATTGCTTAGAACTTCTTCTTGAGGTTTATTTTTGGGTGATTGGACAGTGGGAAGATGAAAAATGATGGCACTGGGCTTTCCAGTGGGTTTATCTGAAAATCAGAGCTGGTTCAGTAGGCCTGGTAATGCTCAGATTTGATCTGAATGATTTATGTGGAATTGCCAAATTTAGAATCTCAGAATTAAAGAGAATAAGCAATGGGACATGATCATCTTTGAATTTTGCTCTTTAAGGTAAAGATCAAGCCCAAAAGGCAGCACTTATTGGATTCCATTTAAGGGAATCTATAAGTAGAATGAGCCCTCACTCTGAGGGGAAGGATTTGTGAGTAGTAAAAAACTCTGGGTCACAGGAACATGATTAACATAAACTATATATCCTATAGAACTGACCTTTAATTCAGAAGACGGGTGGAAGGACACAGGGTTGAGAAGGACGAATATTAAAACAACATGCTATCTCAATTCTGCTGCTCAGGCTGGGAACTGCTGATCAATAATTGCTCTGGAGATGGATTACATGTATGTTAGAAGATGACTTCTCTTAGGAACTCATTTTGTAGTTTACTATAGAACAAGATCTTGATATTGGCATGAAAAAAGAGGAGGGAGGATTTGCTTATGGCCGTTAACTAAATGGAGAAGTCACTTTTAAACTTTTTTTTTTTATTCTTGAGCTATCTATATTCATTCTTTTGTTCCTGGTGAATAGATCAAGATCTTTATGAAGGTTTTCTTTTTTTATGGAACCAAATGACCTATTAGTCTTTTACATTTATTATTGTTAATATGTTTCAGAGCTGTTACTTTGTTAGAATATATAGGATAGTATTTTTAATTCTTCTTGTTTAAAATAGGTTACAAAATAATATGTAGTATGTAATCTCATGATAAATTATGTTTATCATAATATCAACACTGACGTTTTTCCTGAGAGTGGGATTGTGATTTTTATCTATTTATTTTTATTCTTCTAAGGGTGGAAGATCCATAAAATTGAAAACTTAACATATTTTTTATCATATTTACAAGATAATAACAATAAATTGTTCATTATGTATTTCAAACTTCTTGTCCTCTCTGATTCTTTTCTTTTATTTCTATAGGCATGTCACCTCTTTTTGTGCTAAGAAAAAAAAATAAGTTTTAAACATATTTACACTCATATTGGCACTGAATTAATTTGTGATAATTGGGCTTTTACTTGTGTAGCAGCTCTGATTCTATTTTACTTTGTTCAAGTCATTTAAGCACTTGGGAACTGTTTCCTCATCTGTATAATAAGGGGCTTCACTACATGATCCCTAAGGTCCTTATAAAATTCTGTGATTTTTAAGTGAACATTTTTCAAAGTACTTTCATATTCATTATTTCATTTGATTCCCTCACCACTCATTGACAGAGAGAAGATCATCACCGTTTTACAAATGAGGGGCCGAGTCACAGAGCCGTTGGATGGTTTGTCCAAAGTCACCCTGAATTGGTGTCAGAGCCTGTGTGAGAGTGGCTGAACCTCTGTGGCTGTCTTCCTGTCACTGGGCTACCTGCCTTACTGCTACCAGTGCTCTCAAAGTCTCCAGCATCTGGACGACATATCCTGCCTGGGCCCAACTGCTTGGTAGGGAGGAATGAACCCTGGGCAGGATACTGCATTCCAAGAGTGCACTGGTGGCAGGAAAGGAGATGCGGGAAAAAGTCTCAGGCAAAGACAGGGAGGGCTGTCTTGCAAATTATTCTTCTCAGCCTCTTAAAAACTGTGAAAGTAGGCTACTCGAAGGAATCAGCTCATTAGCCAGAAAAGAATCCCACTTGCCAAATGGAGGCTGGAGCCTCCAATAGAAAGATCCAGACTAGAAAGAGGAAATTCCCTAGGTTTTAGCACCTAGTTGTAGCTTTCTCACAGACTTCTAGAAGTTTGGAAAAAACATTGCAGCTCTGATGTTCATTGTTCTGAACGATGTTCCCTATTGTTCAACAGTTCTTTCTTACTGAAAGAGCTCAAGATGGATTTTATATAAAAGAGGCCAATTTCTATTAGTATAATGAGTTGCCCTTCAATTGTAGAGGCAGAGAAAGACCTGTAGCCAAAAACTACTTTTCCAGTTATGGTGTTTAGGCATGGCATGACTAACAGTCTTTGCCACTCATTCTCACCATTACCATACCTGAGGTTTTCAGTGAACATCCCATGGATTAATTCTTCAACATAGGGAAATGGCCTCTGTCGAGTGCCTGAAACTGTAAATGCTTTAGCATTGCAGCTGCTCCCAACCAAGCCTTGGAAATCATTGACTGAAGGAGGCTGTATCATCTAAGTTAGTTGTTTCAATGCATTACACCCAGGCTGTGTTATCCATCATAAATGTACAAGAAAGCCTTTTCCCCACTGCTATTGATTTTCTCATGGTGACTATTTGTCTGCACTTTTGACAGGATGACAGTGGGCTCCAGTGTCCTGTTACACCCCCTGCTGTCTAAAACTGGCATATGAGTGGGTGGATTCAGATGAAAATCCACTTAAATAATTGCTCTCTTATTGGATTTTTCCATATCTTTAATTATTGTACTATCTTATCAGTTTCAATATCTTGTCTCTTTTCACTAAACTTCAGTTCTATTTTTTTCATATTCCTTCTCCATATGCTGCATTTTCTATATAAATAATCTTATTTCTCATTTACTAGATTCTAAAGTGTTTCAGAGGGAGTAGACAATGACTTGAGGTAGACATTGGTGCACTGAGCTTTCCTAGGTAGACAGACCTTCCATCTCTGTATTTTCTCAGACCAATTTGACCAGTCCAAATGAATCTACCCCTAAAGCACAGACATTTTCAGCTTGGTAGGGAGGAATTTTCAGCTTGGGCAGGGTTTCATTTCCCCTTTATGGGCTCTTCCAATTTCATTTTCCACTTGGACTGCTGCAGGTATCCTGAGTTCCTTTCAAATTACTCAGGGGTTTGATGAATAGCTGGACTTGCCAGGCCAGTGAGTGGACAGCTCATTAGCCAATCTGCGAGGTCCTGCTGTGACTATTCCGAATCAAAAAGCCAGATTTTCTAATGGTAGATAGCAAATTAACAGCAAAATATATCCTCCCAAATTTTAACCATTGCCTTGTCAGAGTCTGAGTTCAAACTCAGGATATAGGATAGAGGTAAAAATTCTCTTTTATTTTCCTTATTGTAATTAGAATCACAGGAGGATTTGGCTGGAAACAACAATAGGGTGTGTAAAGATGATATTCAGATGATTACATATATTCTGTGTTAGTTTTTATTCTTTTCAGTTGGTATAAGCAATTTTGATCCCCAGTTGCCATCAGATGTGTGGAGAGAGAGAGAGAGAGAGAGAGAGAGAGAGAGAGAGAGAGAGAACAGAAAAAGAACTAGTGGCAAAGCTTTCTGGTTCTGATTAATTATTGCCGCAGTCTGGCTGGGCACACAATCACGAGCCACCACACAGCTTGTAGATTCAAACAGCAACTCTTTATTCCCGAACTCACACCGGCACTCTACAATCACGTTCTGGGGAAATCCACGTTCTCTGCCCAAATCCAGGTTCTCTGCCCAAATCCACGTTCACTGGGCTTCTGTCTCCCAAAAAATACTGTCTGAATCCCGTGAGAACTCAAGGGGAACTCAGGCAGCAGGATACGCCCTATTCCCAGCAGGAATAATCTTAAACCTGGAATGCCCTAAACCCGATTATCCTAAACCGGGAACACCCTAATCCGCCCTGGTCCTTGAGCAAGGTCACCTACATGCAATGTCACTGCAAAATGTCCTATTTCCATGAGTCCTTCCACTAAGCAACATGGGGTACGCTGGCAAGGAAATTGTCATACCTACTTGGCTAATGGCTCCCAGCAAATTATTACTATTGTTATTACAGATATTATGCAAAATCAGAAAATATAGAGGGACATACAAGATAAGAAAATCACCTGTGATCTTACTTGCAGAGTAAACTCACATTGACATTATGTTGTAACTACTTCTGTCATCTGGGCCTTTTCCCTTCACATACATCTAATATAATACTTACAAGTATATAAGCCTCTGCATGTTTTATCACATTTCCAAATTGGGCACACACACTGCAAACTATTTTGTCCATGTCATGGTGTATATTAGAAAACGTGATTTTCATAGTTGGATAGTAGCTCAAAAGGTTTTACTCAGCCCGGTTCTAATCACTCACCTCTTTTTCTTCTAGTTTACTTCATCCAGGCCTATCCTTTTTCTTTTTCTTTACCCAACCTCACTTTTTACCTGCTTTTTTTTCGGTGTATTACCAACCTCATGCTGAGTTTTTCTTCCCTCTAAGCTGGAAGTTGTGGCCCTGTTGACTAGTTCTTCTATGCATCTTCTTCCGGGGCTGGGAGAATGTAGGTGCACAGGACTGTGTGGGAGGTTAGAAGCATGTGAGAGGGCTGGAAGACCCTTGGGCTCATAGGTCCTTTTCTGAATTTGAAAATATTTATAGACCCTTATTTTATTTATGGTATTAAGGATTGGACCCAGGGATGCTCTGCTGGCCTTGAATTTGTGATCCTTCTGCCTCAGCCTTACAAATCCCTGGGATTATAGGCCAGTGCTACAACAACTGGCAAGACCCTCACAAAAATGTGAAACTTGTGGTTCATCTATTTCAAATAGTACCCTAAATATACTGTATCCACATAGTTGAAAGAGGAATCAGGTGAAGAACTCCTCTCCTTTTTCTTGGTTTTAAAGTGGAGACCACCATTTGACCCAGCTATCCCACTCCTTGGTCTATTCCAAGGACTTAAAAATATCATACTATAGGGACACAGATACATCAATGTTTATAGCAGCACAATTCACATTAGCTAAACTGTGGAGTCAAACTAGATGCCCTTCAACAGATGAATGGATAAAGAAAATGTGATATATATCACACACACACATATACATACATACATACATTAGAATACTATTCAGTATTAAAGAGAATAAAATCATGGCATTTGCAGGTAAATGAATAGAGTTGGAGAATACAATGCTAAGTGAATTTAGACAATCCCCAAAAGCAAATGCTGAATATTTTCTCTGATATAAGGATGCTGATTCATAATGGGGATGGGGGGATGGAGCATGGGAGGAATGGAGGAACTTTAGACAGGGCAAAGGTAAGGGAGGGGGCATGGGGAAAAGAAAGACAGTGGAATGAGATAGACATCATTACCCTAAGTGCATGTATGAAGGCACAAATGGTGTGACTCTACTTTGTGTACAACTAGAGACATAAAAATTTGTGCTCTACATATGTACTATGAATTGAAATGCATTCTGCTGTCATGTATAACAAATTAGAATAAATAAATAAAATTTTAAAAAAGAAAAAAAAATGGAGACAGGAGTCAGAAGTAAAACTCTGAAAATGTACTTCTCTGTTAGATAACCTGATAGAGCAAGTTCCCATACACATGTGCAAGCATGTGCACACACACACACACACACACACAAGGTGGGGGGGAGAGAGAGAGAGAGAGAGAGAGAGAGAGAGAGAGAGAGAGAGAGAGGAGAGGAGAGGAGAGGAGAGGAGAGGAGAGGAGAGGAGAGGAGAGACAAGGAGAGGAGAGGAGAGGAGAAGAGAGGAGAGGAAAAGAAAGGAGAGACCTTGTCTTCTAAAGGGCATATTTCTATTTATTTGCCCTTTCTTTTTCCTTTAATTATATTGCCAGAGTGCAGGTACCAGTGGCTATATGACTTTACCTCTGGTGTCCAGCTGAGGTGTCAGATGCAGCTAATGAATATACATTTGCTTGATGTGAAGTGCAAGTGTGATTGAGGAAGCAACAATAATTCTTTCCCCTTTCTAGTCTATTGCCTAGCAGAACATAATAATATGCTGTAGGATAGAGGTAACTGTGTAATTGAAAGAGGAATATGCAAATGTGCCTAATTTTATCCAAGTCCTTAATGGACCTCTTAATATAATTTCAGACTTAATGGCATTTTAGTGCTTGAGTTAGACCAATGATTCCTAATAAGAATCACTACTTGCGGCAGGGATGGTGGTGGGGATGGCTGTATCAGGTCACGTGGAGGAATGTTTGATGTGTTGCCTTAAGGAAATGATTTCTGAGATGACAAGTCATCACTGCCTAGTTAGTCACTATTGCTGTTCTGTTCCCCATGTATATTATATAGAAAATGGTTGAGAACCACAGAAGGAGCATGTCTTTCATGACTTCATTATAATTACATGTTTGATTTTCTGACTTAACCTGATTTGATTGTAAATGTGTAATAGCCTGGACCATCTTACTAATCATTAATAACCTTGTTAATAATTTGTACCTCATTGCTAAACATATAGTAGGTGCTTTCAAGACCTTTGTTCAATCAATAAAAGGATGAATGTTGATGACAGAGAGACATTGCAGATGGGGATTTTTCTGAGGTTTATGCTGGATTTTTTTTTTTTTTGAATTATCTTTCATGGGCACTTGCAGAAATGTATCATTGTCTCCTCCTCTTCCGAAGCCACCAGAAACACGTGGTTTAAAAAATAAAAACTTGCCAGGCTCAGTCATGGACTTCTGGAGGTCAAGGAAGGAGGATCACAAGTTCAACGCCAGCCTCAACAACTTAGCAAGGCACATTTTCAAAAATAAATGGCTGGGAATGTAGCTCAGTGGGTTTGATCCCCACTATAAAAAATGTGTTTTATAAAAATAAGCATAAACATTAAGAAAATGGCTTAATACATAGACCAGCCAAATATAAATGAAAACTAGCTAGAATGAAGGAATAAAACTCATGAAAAAAATCCTAAATTAAAAAAAAACAGTTCAGAAATAAAAACTAAAATAGAATAAATGCAAAAATGAATCAACGTAGCAGTTAATAAATTAAAAGAAATACAGATTTTAAAAAAGAAAATTTTAAGGATAAGAAAATGAAGATGTGAAAAAGTTTTAGAAAAAAAGATCCAGCATAAGTATAATTGGTATTTCTTAAATAAGCTCAGAGAACAGAACTAATCCTAAAAAACTGTATTTCAAGAAAACTATCCTGAAGTTAAAAAAAGATTTGAAAATACATATTGAAATATTTAAATTCCTATAATCAAGAAGAATAATGCCAAGACATGTCCAATAAAATCTGATGAAAAATAAAACCAGAATCATTTTCTCATTTAAACAAAATTTTATGAAAGAGAGAAACAGAAAGTGGCATATTCAGAAGGAGGGAGAGGATGGGAGACCCAACTACAGTTCTTGAGGAGTCAAACCACTTAAAAAACACAAAAAAGTCCTGTTGTTCCTACTATGAATGAGCATGGAGGAACACCTCACACCCCAGACCAGGCCAGTCTTTAGCTAGGCCTCCAAAGGCTCCTTCTCAAATAATGGTTTACTTATAAGTGAAAGAAAATTAGATTTTTATCAGACTATTTGTTTTGATAATAGTTCTTGATGCCAGAAGAAACTGAATATATTTAAGAAATTCAGAGAAGGAAAATGTGAATCAAGGATGTTTATAGCTAGAAAAACTGACTTTCAGAAGGTCACAGACTATTCTTGACATACATTGACCCCCCCCCCCCAACATTGTTTCCCTGACATTTTTCTGAGAAATATACTAGAGAATGAACTTCAGACAATGAAAATAACTGGAGAGGTATTGACATATGGATTAGTGAGGAGCATTAAACATACAGTTAATTTGTAGAACTGAGATTAGAGGAGGGTTGGAAGGAAGCAAGTACCTATAAAGTAGCAGTATATTTATAAACTTTAGATTAAGAATAGCTATGAAAATGGGGATCCAAGTGGGGAAAGCATGTTCAAATGAATGTTTAAAAATGATTGTTATTGACCAGGTGTGGTGGCACATGCCTGTAATCCCAGCTGCTCAGGAGACTGAGGCAGGAAGATGGCAAGTTCAAAGCCAGCCTCAGCAGCAGTGAGATGCTAAGCAACAAAGTGAGACCCTGTCTCTAAATAAAATGCAAAAAGCAGCTGGGGATGTGGTTCAGTGGTTGAGTGGCCCTGAGTTCAAATCCCTAGTAACAAAAAAAAAAAAAAAAAGAAAAAGAAAAAGAAAGATTGCTATTAATTTAATTACATTAGCAGTGGTAGTATTGCTATTCTTAGACAGTAGGGCATATAATACAGGAAAAATAGTGAGATTATATGATTGTCTAATTCTATTTTCCTATATATTTTTAAGCATTAGTACTTTTCATGTGGAATAAAGAAGATATAGATGTAATATTGAAAGGGCTGAATAAAAATGTCTGTGTTCTTGAATTTAAATGGGAAGTAACAACAAGAACTCATGAAGTACTTCATGATAAATGCATGTAGCATATCTGTTTCCAATGTATATTCACCCAGGAGACTTAGAAATGGTGAACACCTCAATAGCAGAGGGCACACCAAACATCCAGATGGTATTGGCTTTGAAATAATGTTTATATTAAAAGAAACCAGAAGTTCTTGGAGCAATGGCTAATTCCAGGTTTGGGACAGTATATGCACAACATGAATCTGGAGCCTTTTGTTAAAACTTATAGTCAAGAAACTATCAAAAACTATTTGGGTTATGTTTAAAGAACTCAGGAACCGACTTTCATAATCTCTTCCTGAGACAATTAAACTTCAAATGAGTAACAATTGCAATGGAAACAAATTTAAATGCATGAGGGCTTCAGTTGTACAGTTGCCCTCTGTATCTGTGGGTTCGACATCCATGTATCCAACCAAACTTGGATTAAAAATATTTTAAAATTGTGTTTTATCAGACACATACAAACTTTTTTTCTTGTCACTATTCTCTAAACAATACATTATCACAAATATTGACATTGTATTCATGATTATAACTAATTTAGTTATAATCATGTATATGGGAAGATATGTGCAGGTTTTATGCAAATACTATGCCCTTTTATGTAAAGGATTTGAGCATCCATGGATTTTGATATCTGAGTGGTTTCCTGGAATCAAACTCCCATAATACCAAAGGATGACTATATTTTAAAAACCAATAAAATTTGATGAAAAATAAAACCAGAATCATTTGCTCATTTTAACAAAATTTTATGAAAGAGAGAAACAGAAAGTTTATCTGTATTTCTTCAGAAAATTCTCAAGAATCAATTCATTATCTCCAAAATGGGTCACTACTGGAAAAGAATCAAACATCCATCCTTTATAATATCAACTGGAGCAATGGAAAATCAAAGAGTAGATGAGGGGACCTATATGATTTATAAACATATTTTAATTAGTAAGTAGAAAATAATTTGAAAAATTTAACTATTTTACAAACCCAGATGAATTATGAGATCTATGCATTAGGCATCAACAACTGTTAACATGGAAAAAGAGATATCCAGACATTTTGTGGGTTTTGATGAAAGGCCATATGAATTAGAGCCTTTGCAAAGGGATGGACTTGCTTCTAGATCCAGCTGCTGAGCTGTAGGACACACAGAGGGCAGAGCAGTGTGTTGAACTGTACCCTATCAGTAAGAACCCCTGGGCTGGGAGAAAGTCTGCATATCAGGTCTTCCAGGTCCTTGAATAAATAAATTGTAACTCAACAAACAGACAGACAAAAACAAAACCACCAAAAAGCAAAAACCAAAACAAAACAAATAAACAAAAAACTCTAAGAACCCTGTGGATTAAAAGAGACTTAAACATGTATCAGATTTAACAAAATATGTAAGACTATGATGCCTAGGAATGTTCACTTACATGATAAAACTATGAAAAAGTGATTATTGTTTTAAAAGTTGGGAGTGTTTAATTTTGGGAGGTGTTTGAGATATGAATTGGGGCACATGGGTAGGATTTCTGGGAGGATGTAGTCTATATTTTGTAAGTCTATATTTTTAGGCAGTGGTTTCAACTATGCATGTTTTATTGGTTTTCTGTATGTGTTTTGTAATACAACTAGAAAGTTAAAAAAAAGAGAGGAATAAAAGATTGGATGGGGTTTTGAAATATCCTTTCCAAGTAAATTCTGTGATTCTTTCTCTGTTCATTGTGAGGTCCCAGAACTTATTATAGTCCAATTGATGTAAAAGAGGGCAAATCCACCCTTACATGAGAATAGGCCCAAAGTCCAGAGAATAGACAAGCTTTAAAACAGACATCATTTCCTTTTGTAGTCCAGAATTCCTTTTTGTTTTATTTGCCTCTGGGGAAAACAAAGTGACATATGCTTATTGTCACTAGTGAGAATTTCTAACACTTGGTGTCAGGGAACCGGGCAATAAATCTCGGTGGACTAAACCACTGCCCTAAGTGGCTTATTTACTTCTTAGCACTCCCTGAATAGCTGCTAACAATGCCTGTAAAAGCTGTACCTTCCAGAAGCTAGAGTTGATCTTTATTTAATCTATCTACCCATTGTGTGAACTTTGCCACCTGGGAATTGCAAGAAGAAAAATGAGTCACCAAGACTTGTACATTGTGCAAGGCAAATTCCCCCCAACCCCCCACAAGCAGTCCTGGAAATTAGATCTTTTATTCCTTAGTGATTCACTAAGTGTTTTCAATCATGGTTCACACATTTAGTCATTGTCAAGATGGATGTTTCTAAAGGAATTATTTTTTCATTTCATGGTGAGGCACTTTTTATCTTCTAGACACTTCAATTACTGACAGAAACTGGACATGAGAGGCTCGAGTTGGGCAGTTTTATTCGTATATCAGTGCTCAGGGATGAGGATCCACATGGACTATGTTGTGTTCAGTGTCTGATGAGCCATAGCGGCCTCTTCCTGGATGCTGATGGAGAGTTCTGAAACTACATTTAAGGTCTCCCTTATCCATGAACATCTTAAAAAAATAAAGGCAATATCTAGTGATGATTATATGGGTCAACTCCTCCTTTTTCTTTGCAGAACTCATGTAAAATAAACTGTGTCAGAAACAATGAGAGAGTGACTCAAAAGGGCTGAAGGCAAATTATTTGCAGGTGGCCTTAGAGCATATTTCAGAAAGAACTTTGCAAAAATGCCATTTATCAAGCTGCAATGATAATTGGATGGGTAGAGAATCATCTTGGGAGAGCAAAACACCTCCATAAAATTATTTGTCAGTGGTTGGGAAGAATGTTTTGATTTAGGAGTTAAGGGTATTACAAGATGAAATAAATACTATGAAATGAAACATAGAGGTCAGAGGTGAAATATTGAACTTGTTCACAATGATTTTGGATTTGTTATATCTTAGAGAAGTACAGAAATGAAGTTAGTGTTCAGGATAAGCTAATAATACAAACTAATAATAACAATAACCTTTCAACCAACCAACCATCTACCACCATAAAAGTAGTTTGTCTTGCTTTCATAACTGATATAGAAAATGAATTCTAACGACTTCAGTTTTTGGAGCCCCCTGGAGTTTTTGCATAGACCAGACTCAGTGCTGGCAGAACAGGCTGGCCAGGACCTGATGCCCCCTTTGGACAGCTGCATTTTGGCCTGGATCTGATGCACATGGAGTCTTGTTGCCTTTTGACAGAGGCTTCCTGTAAGACTGGCTCCGGAGGCCCTGAGCATCTGGCCAATGTAGCAGAATCTGTGGGCTGGGACTCCGCAGAAGCTTTGGCCCAACAGAGTGAAACTGCTGAACTTCAGCTTTTTCACCAGTTTGCTTCACTTTAAAGAGCAGCCTCAGCTTGAACAGCTGGGGCTAAATTGCAGGGAGAATGTTTCCGTGAGCTTCGCTGGCTTTCCCAAATGAGAGTGTGGAATCTGGCCCCTGTCAGCAGTGCCCAAACTCAGCCATCTGATTGTGCCTCAGTGAAGTGAGGGTGCTTTCATTTCCCTTTCTAAAGTCCATTTCCCACACAATCAAATCTCTTCTAGGCAGGCCCACTTGCTTCTGTTTTTAGTAGGGAGATGTTTAGACCAGAGAAATATCTGGAAGCACTTACTGTTTATATGACTTTGGGGGGCTTTAGTTTCCCTCCTGGGCTTCTCAAGCCTATGCTGGCTGCTAATGGGACTTAAAGAGAAAGCTAACCTACTCGAGCTCAGGATTTGAGTCTCAATATTTCAGACATTTTCTCTATTCTACACTTACGTCATTTTAAATCAGAGATCATAAAGATCATTTCTCCCTGCGTGCTAAAGGCTGACATTGCTCATGGTCATTGGCTGCTTTCTGCTCAGTCTGCATTCGACCTCAGAATACTTAGTAATGTGGCCAATCCTTGAGTTAGGTTGTGAGTTGAACCCTGTTTCCTATCCTCGCTAGGAGTGACAGTGGAGGGCAGCATGCAAGAGAATAGTGGGCCTGGCTCCAGTATTTAGTGAATGGTGTCTTGTAAAGAATGATGAGAGGTGTGTTCTTGTCTCCAGTTCTGCCACTTAGCAGTTAACTACAGCCACACCAGCCATTCAATACTCTTTAAAACTAGCTTATCTGACATAAACCAATCTAAATATCTGTTCTAAATATGTTGCAATTTGTTATCAGCATGCAGAAATAAACAAATGGATGTGAGTTCCTTTGCAAATTGTCTAGTATTGTATAAGCTGTTAGCAATGAAATAAACTGTAAATTTCTGCTTCTCTTTTTCCTAGATGTGTAGGAATTATTAGGTTCTAGGTACCTTAAGAACCTAATATTCCCAGTATTAGTAGCACTGTCAAATGAACACTAGATTGAGAATCAGGTTTTGTTTTTGATGTATAATAATTGCTTATAACATCTTGGGTGTTTGGGCTCTACACCCATGTTTTAAAATTAATTATAAAGATGAATTAGATGAGTGGTATTCAGCATTGTTTTTAATACTAGAAACCATATTTCTATTAAAATATAATGTAATCTTATATAAAGTATATATATGTGTATATGTCATATCTACATATATATATATGAAATCTTATATAAAGGATATATATATGATTATATATCATATATGTGTGTGTCTATATATATATATATATATATATATATATATATATATATATATATATAAATTGTTTTACATGATGTGGGAGTTGGTATTCAGAAGGGTGCTTGTATTGCCTCTTCTGTAAGTGTCCCAGGGGCAACTCTCTGGTACTTAGGGGTTCCCTGGAAAACAATTTTAAAATTGCTAGGCCAGATATCCTCTTAAGTGGGCCAGAGATTCACTTAAGCTTTAACATTATATGATTGTAATTGAGAGAAGAAGATTAATTTCTCATTACCTTGATCAACTTTTTTTTTTTAAATTTGGTGGAAACAATTGGAAATTTATGGTATGCCTATGCAAACCTAGCTAGCAACTAGAATAAACGATACTCATTCCTTTGTTATAAGAAGTAGACTGTAAAGGACATCAGAAATGTCTCTTATAGTCTTGTCTATGAAGCCATCTGTTTCATTAAGCCTTGAATCCTCCACATGCTCTCCCTGCAATGAATCAGGTCTGCAGAAATTTGTTTAGTGTCCTCTGTGTGCCAGGCATGATGCTGGTACTAGGATTAGAAGGGTCACTAAGACACAGCCCTACCTCTAGGAGCTCACACAATCACAGTAGTTACCACTATGCTCAGCAAATCTCAACTGGGACTTTATATCTTGGGTTTTACCTATCAAGATTCTGTTAGATTTTCAAGGGTTGATATAAACCTAGTGCTACAATTTAGATGTGGTGTCCCCCAAAAGCTCACCTGTGAGACAATGCAAGAAGGTTTAGAAGATAAAAGATTGGGTTAAAGCCTTAACCTAATCAGTGAACTAATTAATCCTTAATGGGATTAATTGAGTGGTAACTGGAGGCAGGTGAAGTATGGCTAGAGGAAGTGGTTCATTGGGTATATATTTTGTATCTGGAGAGAGGAGTCTCTCTTTGTGCTTTCTGATCATCATGTGAGCTGCTTCCCTCTGCCACATACTTTGCCATGATGATCAACCTCACCCTCAGCCCTGAGGAATGGAGCCTACTCATAGACAAGACTATAAGAGACGTTTCTGTTGTCCATGGATTTGAGACCTCTGAAACTGTGAGCCCACAAATAAACTTTTTGTCCTCTACAACTGTGCTGGTTGCTCATCTGTGTTGAGTCTTAGTGGTAAAGTAGCTGACTAAAACATCTAGTTTGATTTTTGTTTCCCAAATACTTGGTCTGCCTCATTTATTGCAAGTTGTTGACGTCAATATTATCAATCAGGATGATGGCAGTGTTTGTGATTTAGAGCCCAGTGATGGTAGCTGTCAAGGAATGTTTTGGCTCCTGTGTAATTTCTATAAAGCATCTGAACATTTTCATTAAGCAAAATTTTAAAAAGTTAGATATTTTAAAAATGCATTTTAAATAAAAATTTTGCAAGCATATCAATGAATGAAATGAAGTTTTTTGAACTCTCCACAATATAACTATCACAAAAGTTGCTTTAAAGTTGCTTTATCATGTACTTGTTTGGGCCAATATAATAAAACTGAGCTTTCTTAAAAATGATAAAAATAATCTCCAATAAGTTCTCACATTTTAGAAGTAGGAATAGGAAAATCTGTATTCAACATGGATGTATTTAAAAATTTTTTTCCTTCCATAAAAATGATGGTTTTCTTTTTTTTCACCTAGGAAAAATATTGCATCATCCATTTTTGAACTTTTCACCTTTCAAATGAATCAAATTCCAGCAAGGATATTTTTGCCTTTATTTTTCTAAACTATATTTAGATGAGACTGTAATGTAAGCAATTTGAAAGATATGTAAGCTTCTGGTCACAGGAAAAATGACAGGTGAGGTAACTGTGAGTGTGACGTATTCTTTCTGGGACACTAACCCCCAAACCAAATGAAAACCTGTCCACTCCTCCTCCAGTGTCCCATTCGTGAACACTGCAGCAGTTCCTGGGTTAGGAACTTACAGTTTGTCTTCTTACCTCTCCCAGGTCCACAGGAGGATGGAATGAACTTCCCTGTTCTTCCCCAGGCTCCATGGAGTCCCATTCTTTTAAGGAGGTGGATGGAGGTAGAGGCAGATAGGCTAGTTGTGTAGTATTTTAATTAAGAAGGGGAGCAGGCTCAAAAGACTTAATTTCCCATTTGGAGAAGTGTGTTTGTCTCTCTGTGTGTATGTTTTAGCTGTAGTATTTAAAGACTCATTTTTTTAAAATTCAGGTGAATACGTTTCAAGGGACACATTAAAAAGTACAAGAGGCAATAATTTCAAACTATTTTCCTGATGAGAACACTTTGGATTCAGGTATTGATTAGGATCCTCTGTGAAAATGAAGAAGAAGCCGGGGTTGATAAGCTCAAATCACTGTCATAAAAATAAGAACAGTAGCTGCCAGAATCATTTGTGGGTTACACATCATAGTTGTTCATCTAGTATTGATCTTGGTTATTAAGCTTGATTTCAACATACCTAGTTTCTCCTTTCCAGCCTGACATTTTATAACAAATTTCCTAAAAAAAATTTGCTCTTTAGATTTTTAAATATAAATATTATGGGATTTGAGGTGTCCCCCCAGTACTACTAGTTTCCCCACTTGTGTTTGAACCAGTTGATAGCTATGAGGAAGATGAGCCCTCAAATATCTTTATTTCTGATAACATTGATTTTGGAGACTGTAACTTTTGTCTACTTGCTAGTGGATTTCCCTCATTCTAAATGCAGAAGTAGCCAGAATTCCAGTCAGTCCCACGGAACAAAGTGGTAGCCTGCAGGATCAGAGCAGAATATCTGCACCTTTAAGAAAGTGAAGGAGGGGAGGAAGGGCCTAGGTTCTGACTGCCAGTGTTACCCTTTGAACCTCAGCGGGCTCTTCCTGCAAGATCAGAGAAAGGCCAACTTTTGTGCTGTTTGGATTGCCTCACTTAATCATCTGGGAGGGACAGAGCATTTCCTCTTTTAAGCAGACTGCATTCTCCCACTGATTAGGTGTGGGAGACAAGTCATTGAACTTCTGAGTCTTTGTTTCCTCATTTGTAAGTAGGCATAGGACAGACTGCCTCACTGATATAATACTATGTAAATAACACGGTACACAGGATCTAGCCCCTGCTTGCCTCTCCAAACTCCACCTGCCTATCCTACCCTTACTTTCAACTTTCTGGCTTTATCACCTTTCTTTAGGTTACTGACATACATCAGCTCTTTCTGATCCCAGGATTTTGGTATGTAGCTCTCTCTACCTGGATGGGTCATTTCATTATTCTTGATCTGGTTAGTTCTTACCCTTTCTTCAGTTCCCAGGTGAAATGACTTCCTTAGTGAAGGCTTTTGGAACCTCTCATTCATTTAAATTACAAGCCCTTCATTATTTCCAGGTCATGGCCCTTAAGATTAAGAACTCATATTTATCTAAGTTATTGCTTATTTTAATGTTTGTTTTCCATGACCAGATATTAGGGCACATGAGAATAAGAATGTATGTCTGTTTACCACTGCATACTGAGAGCCTTTTAGAGTACCTGATGTAATAATGGCTCAATAATTATTTAATCTGCCTAGCACCTAGCTTGTATTTGTTTTTTTTTTTCTCTTTCTCTTCAATAACTCATTAGTTTACTGGCTTCTATGGTGGCAGATCCATCAAAATATACCTTTGCTCTTGTCTTTCTATTTTATTACTCTACTTCTGTAAGTAGAATCCTTCTTATGAATGGCATCTGATCTCTTTTAATCACTGTGGAAGACTTTTAGGTATCTTGAAATATAAATATTTTAACTTTCCTCACTAGCTTGCCCTGAAACAGGTGACCTTCCTCCCAATAGACAGTCTTACAGATTAAAATTATAGAATCCAGTTAATCCAGGGAAACTTCCCTATTTGTAATGAGACTGTACGGCACTGAGACAGCATAGGACAGTGGAAAGGATACCAGAAGATGTTTCTGATTTTCTCTTCTGTTACCTAGTCACATGATTAAGTTATTTAAGATTTCCCCAATCTTTATTTCCTCATTTATAGAATTTTAATGGTCTCGTGAAATGACATGTTAAAAAATAAACTATACAGGAGGATACAATGTTCAGAGGGCTCATCACTTAGGGTGTTACCACTAGATTAACTTGGGTTCTGTGACTGGGTTTAGAACAATCTTTTCTTCATTATTTTATTGACCACAGTTCATCTTGTTTAATGGTAATAATATTAATTGATAGGGCTCATAATGATACTACGTGGAAACTATCAGCTGATAGTGGGAACTTCTATTCTTTTTTATCCACCATTTTATACTACATTACCTTCTAACTATTTTACGCACTATTTATCTATGTACTGCTAAACTGTGATATATCAGTTTATAAACCATATGTTAATTGTGATATCAAACTTCAAAAAATAAAAAGTAATGATTTCTCCCTTTTTTTAAGGGGGGGGGAGAGAGAAAGAGAGAGAGAGAGAGAGAGAGAGAGAGAGAGAGAATTTTTTAATATTTATTTTTTAGTTTTCGGTGGACACAACATCTTTATTTGTATGTGGTGCTAAGGATTGAACCAGCGTGCGCGCATGCCAGGTGTTTGCACTACCGCTTGAGCCACATTCCCCAGCCCTGATTTCTCCCTTTTAATGTTATAACATTTAATGACTACTTAACCCGAGAGATTAAACTGATGAAGTAGATTTTCCCAAAGACATAAAGCTATTATTCTTATAAAATGAGTGAACTATTATTCTTATAAAATGAGTGAAACCAAGGCCCCAGATCACTTAATTTTGTATTCTTTTTCCTAACTGTGGCCACTTACGGTGCTACCAGAAGCTGTACAGAATGTTCATTTTGTGCCTTTTATTCTAATTTGTATTACTGTTATTATTGTTTGGTCTTCTGAAGACTAATGGAGGATTTACCTCTTTTATATTTCCTTTCACATAGGCATCTTTGGTGTAGACCAATCACTTACTAGCTGTGGAATCTGGAATAAGTCCAGATTGAGTTTTCTTATCTGTAAAGTGGGCATGATAGTAGGACTCATTTCAAAAGTTATGAGGGTTAAATGAGGTGATCTATGTATCGTACTTTGTACAGTTCCTGACAGATAGTAAGAACTCAATAAATAATAGCTATTGCTATTAATTTTAAGATGATGAGTTGTGCAATTGTCCTACAATTTATTGTAGCCTACTGAACCTTATTTACTGTTTTAAATTCTGTAGCAAATCTTAGATTGGTTCTGACTGGAGAGTCTTTAGATTCAAATCTTTTAGAGGCATTTTACTTGGTCCCTTGCATTTGGAATCACAATGTAAAAAGTTCTGAAAGATAACATGTGGCTTCAGAATTCCTTCCTAATGGGGTTTCACGTGATTAGAAGCTTCATTTGAGAGGTGAGGGCAAAACCTCAGCACCATTTGTCTCCCCATATGATGGGGTGGATTTGATCTATCTGCTTGTAGGATGTTCTCTCCCTCCTTCAGTACTTCATATAGGACCCTTTGAAAAGTAGATGGGTGGTCTTCTCATATAGAAGAAGATCCTTCTTCATTCCAGCATGCCTGAGTTTTAATTATATCACTGAGTCATCTGTTCCAGATACAAAAATTTCTGGTGGCAAAATATAGAGCTTCAAATCACCAACCACAATAAAGAAGGAAGAGAAAGAAACTAAAATTTATTGTGTTTGAAGTTTTAGGTATTGTTCTTGGATAGCTTAGAGTCTCACATTTATTGCCTCCAACACCCCTGGAGGTTTTACTTGGGCTAATGGTTGAGTGGGTGGCGCTGTTACTATATTTGAATGGTTGATTCATTCATTCATGTTCTCTTAGCTAATATTTGTCCCTCTCAAAACCATTGTCCATCAATATCAGAAATCCTTGATTTAGGAAGAAAAGCTCAAGATTTCTGCTGTAGTATTCCAGTTGACAAAGCCACTTAGATTTGTGGCTTATGAGTGTAATGAGAGGCTTGGTAAAAGGATTTTCCTCAACATACCCTCAATTTCCTCAGCTGCATACTCAGTTTTAACCAATAGACTCATATCTGTTCTATGTTCAGAGACAAGTTGGATGGTGGAGTCAGAAGGATTTCTTTGCATATTAGTAGCTTTCCTGGGTCATATTTTGATCTGATACCTTGGTTCTGGGTAATTAGCTCCTTGATTTAATTAAAAACCCAAACCAATCTTGTTCGCTTCAACCTATATCTTGGTTCCTCCTGCACTCAAATTCTGTTGTTTTCTCATGGAAAAAAACAGAGACTGTGGTGTTCCTGAGTCCCAGATTAGATATGGGTCCCCTGAGTATTCTACAAATTTTTATAAAATCTCTCTCAAGGCATGTACTTCATTTGTACATTCAAATTCCACATTTTTTCAAATGATTTTCTGTTGGCAAAAAAAAGGTTTTCATGAATATTACTTAGTGGAACATTAACCAAATCACTCGGGCACTATTTTAGATTAAGACTAAGGAATGCTTTTTAGAAACACAGAAGAAATTAAAAGGATGCATGAATGGTAATCTAATTAGTACAGAAATTGTTGAACTAACTTTTCAATTCACATATTTTCCATTGTTTTAGCAGGAAAGGGGTAACTTTTCATAGTTTCAGATATATAGGCGCTTTTTTAAACGAGTTTAATTCACTGATTATGGTTGTGTATCCAAACTGTCTACTTAGTACTTCACAGAAAGGACCCTGTGAATGAGTGAGGTCATTCCAAAGTGAGGGCTCATTTTAAATGGTATTACACTTAAAACTGGGGATGGATTTGCTTCCTGTGAAGCAGATTTGTTTCAACATTTGTGGGAATATTTTGACTACCACTGTTTCTTAGTAGAAAATCTGTGCTATAAAATGTGAGAATCACTGTTGTTTTTTTTTAATGTAACATGTCAATAGTTTTAAAATGGCAATAAATATTTAAGGGAGGAAGGAGGCAGAGTGTTTAACTTATTCTAAAGCTTGACATCCCAAGCTATATAATTTAATCACAACAGCCCCACCCTCCAGTTCTTTAATATTTTACCAAATACATTTCATGAATAAATATTAGCTAAGTACTTCTGGAGTTTGTGATAAAATATTAACAAGGTTATTTTTACAAAATGCACAGGAACATTTCACAGGATTGTGTCTATGAATGTAAATAGGTCTGCAGACATTTTGATAGAAGTTTGTAGTTTCTTTTAGTGACACCTGCTTTGGTTATTATTTGCTATTAAAATATTTTTGCTAATGTTCACCATTTGCCCTCTTCCTCATCGGCGTAGTTAGCTGCTTATTACATCTGAAAGTGTGATTTTACCAGGGCTATGAATAATAAAAAAATTGTAATTTATCCTAGTAAGTTTGAGTGGGAATCCACTTGCCTTGGACATTTTCAGCTAGGCATAATTTATCCCCATCCTTGGCTGTGAAACAGCATGGATCTTCTTAACTGAGTCCCTGACAGATGGTTTCAGTATTTTCAGGACTCCATTTCCAATCATTTTGCCCATATTGCAAAATTGGCCTTGAAAAAGGGTAAAGAGTTGTTATGCTGCATTAACATCCCTTCAGAACTGATCGCTGTGAAGGGCATGAAGAAATGAAGGAAATCAAGAGTAATGCTTGAAAAATATGCTTCTGAAACTTAGAAATGTTAGCAATGTATAGATGATCCTAGATTATATCACAAGCTGCATTTGATTCTGATTGTAAATCCCAAAGACACATTAAATGCAACAATAAAAGCACAAGTGTTCAGTTATCACGGTTCATAAGCCATTCTGATGGTAAGCATAACGTGGAAAGTTAGAAAGGACTACAGTTTAGGCAGACTTCCTGTTGCCTTAAATCCTGCTGATAGTTACCACCACAGACTCTGAGATGAACAGGGATTCTCATGGTACTTTTCAAGTACTGCTACCAGCACATAATGAAAGCCCTGAAATATCTACATTCATTTTCCAAGAAACATGAATTGATCACATTCAGCTTGCCAAATTTTCATTTTCTTTTGCAGCTTCAGCTGACTGACTTCTTCATCTAAAGTGCTGTTCTTTTCTTTTTGTCGCCTTTTAGTTTATGATCAAAATCAATGAGGACTGAAGCTTTCCACAGCCATCTATAAAATGCAATTACTGTATACAACACACAGTAAAACTCCTGTGGTGTATATGTTGAGACATAATTTATGCCACTTACCTCCAGAGCGGTATCGATCTTTTTCCGTGAATGTTTTACAAAAGGGTCTCTTGAGTGCAAGTGCAAGGAAATATGTGGCTATTGGGGCTGATCTATAATTTGATTAATAATGACCAATCTCTTGAACTTGGCTTTTCACTGCATTTCTATTGTGATTTGACCTTAGACTTTTTAGATTTTCTTTCTTTTGCTGTTTTTTTTTTCCCAGAAGCATAGTTATTCTTATATTTTGACATGCTAGTCTTGTTCCTTGTCTATCCATGATGAAACTCTCATCAAGTTTGGCAGCTCTATAGAAAGAGGAATACTACATTTGGAATTAGGAGATCTTAGTTTGGCTTCTGACTTAGCTACATAGCCACTAAGCTGTGTGACCTTAGGTTACCTGCTTATGTTCCCAAGTCTCAGTTTTAATTTTGGTAAAATGGGACAAATTATCCACATCAGCAAACATTGTTTTCTGAGGATTAAATGAGATACTTACTTTGTTTATTCAACAAACATTTATGATCCAGGCATTTTGACAAGCTTTGGGGGGTATGCTGGGGAATAGGACAGACATGATTCCTGCCTTCATGGAGCTCACACAATCACCTGGTATGTAGATACATTCATGTGTCTTGATAGGTTATACATATGGAGGGTGGTATCATCCTCCTTATTGTTTTGTTGTTGCTGTTGTCATGCCTGAGAGTGGAGAGCAAAATAATGCTGATGCTGTTCCTGACAGTCCCATTGGTGGAGAAGCATTTAGAGTTAATGACATGGAAATTGTTCTGAAACTGCACAATGAGCCTTCTTAACGCTCTAAAGCTTAGCATTTACTAGTTTATCCCCTTAAGTTTGGCTGGAAACTCTATTTATCGATTATTTCCCTTGTAGCCAGAGTGTTCTAAGTGAAAGAGACAGAAAGAAAAAGGAGGAAAGGCCTTTTCTTTTTACTCTTCTAAAGTGTAATCTATCAGAGTCAATGAGCAGGGGAAGTTCATTTTCAAAGAACGAACTTTCCTGCTGCATCCATGGTCCCTCAGGATCTTATCTTGGGCCACCATGAAAGTTAATCTACCATCCTCTTAAGTGTCTTCCTGAGGCAGGGCAGATTATGATTAAGGGTTGTGGCCCCTTGAACTTAGAAATTTTGGTCATCATCAGGATTTTACTCTGGGTTTCTCTGCAGCTCCTATGTGGGGATGATGGTTAGCTCACTGAGAGGAATATATCCTTCTAAGACCCTGTGTCACCAATGGAAAGAAGTATCTTTTAAGTTTTTGTGATTCTTAACCCTCCAGCTCTGGATAATTCAACATTGCTGGATCAGGGTAGGGGTAATACTCAGTACTTTCTTGGTATGGAAAATGATAGCTGATAAATACTGATATATCAGAGCCTTGTGCTCAGCTCACAGTTATTCATGGAACCTTACATTCTCCTGCAATATTTGTCTGTACCATGGGAAGAAAGAACATTTTGTCCTAACACAAAGAGAGAACAGCTCAGGCTAATTTACCTTGAGTAGAAACTTGAAGAGTAGTATAAACTTCATCATTATATGACTACGATATATTTTCTTCCCTTGACCTGGAGTAAGTGTCCATTTTTGGGATTAGAAGAAAATTAATTGCCTATTTCAGCTCACTGAGGTCAGCAACATAATAAAATGCGCATATATATGCAGTCAGAAAGATTACATGGTCAAAGAAATGTTCCAGTGGAATCAAGGTCTACTTTTTGGCTTAGTAACAGAAGTCTGGAAGAAACCACTTCTAGTCAGATGAGATAATTGTGTGCACATGAAAAATTATCTCTCTGTCTCTGTCTCTGTCTCCCTCAACTTGAGGGAGTTTTCTTAAAGTTTGGGGTGCCAGGAGTAAAGATGACATGCACTGTTGGGTAAGATCCATGTAGAATTGGACATGATAGTTAGTCTAGGTTTGTTTGCTCATAAAGGAGGGAGACTCCAAAAGTAAAATAACAGAAAGCTTCAGGAGCAGTCAGTCTAACTTTGAAATCATTCTTTCTATAGGAAGGGTCATTTGTATGTATCTCCTATGTTTTTTTACTGTCTCAGAATATCAGAAACTCTTATTGAGTATCAGGACATCAGCAGATGCACAAGGAGATACTTATTGTCACACTTTGTTTTCTAATATCTGTTTTGAATTTTCATAGGAAAATAATAATTTTTAGATAGATAAGCATAATTTCTTTAGGTAGATATTTATTTCTTCAAAGAAAAGAGGGGACAAGTTTTGTTGAATATATAAACTGATAAACACTGGGATAAGCATTTTATATGTATATTTCAACTTCCCTCTCCTCCAATCAACCAGTGAGGCAGGTGTCATTCATTTCTATTTTACTACCATGGGGGTTAGGACTTCAACATATTTGTTCTGCAGACTTGACATCTGTGAGCCTCGGTTTCTTATTGTAAAATGAGACTAGTAATAACTTCTTCATAGATATTTATGTTTGTTATGTATGTAGAGTGAATATCAGTCACATAGTAAATGTTTCAGAAAACTCTTTTTCTAGTTAAAGATTTTACTACTATTAGTAGTGTCTCTGCCCCAAATACTTTGATACTTTAGGCACATAAATAAATAGATAGATAAAAATAAATAAATACGTAGAAACACAATCAGTTATCTGAAAGTTTTATCCTTGTGTAGGACAACCAATTGATCTTAACAGGTTGAGAGAATAAACCATATTCTCTCATGTCAACCTGGCTAGGCTATTTACCATGTCAACTTTGTTAGGCTATTTACCATAGCCTAGCCAAGTTGACATGTAAAATTAACATGCACCAGGATACAATGGATGAGAAATTCTATAGCTGATTTTCTATAGATTGAAATCACAGGAGATGGTCAAGGGTTAATTTCATACTTGTTTGACCTTTTCTTGTACTTTGAAAATATGAGAGAGTCTATGAAGAAAGAAGAGGAATTAAGATTTGTGAAGAGATGTAGCTGAAGAGACGTATGCTATTTTGTGAGTCTGTACCCTCTTTCCCTCTAGGAAGTAGAATGGTGTTACCTCCATTGCCTCCAGATTTTTTCCCCATATTTTTTTCTTGGTGTATTATAGTTGTACATAATGGTGGAATTTGTTGTTACATATTCATACATTTACGTAGTATAACAATATAATTTGTTCGATATCATTCCCCAGTATTTGTGCAAGAAATTTCCATAAGACCACTTGGAGAAATTTATTTATTCTCTGTAGTTGGAAGAGGACCTAGAGGACTGGGATTTACACCTGCATGTACATGGTGAAGTGGGCTTGAGGCAGCCGCACTGAGGCACTTGACATGGTATTGGTCTGTATTTCTGGAATTTGCTGGTATAAGGTTTGTGATTGAACCACAGGAGCAGCTCATGTGGATTGGTTGTAGATCTTTCCAATAGGGCTTCCTGAATGGATAGAGTGATCCTGTGGAAAGATCCTAGAGGGTGAGTACTGGATTTTTAGGAGTGGAGGAAGGAATCTGTGACAGCTAGTTGCAGCAGAGTTGTATTACATGAACTGCAACAACAATTTTCTCCAAATAACACAAAATACCTTTTGGAGACTCAACTTCAAAATCTGCCGGACCTAGAGAGTGCAAAGGTTGTTACCACAGCACTGTTTCAGGGAGGGCCTTTCTTCCCCCTGCACCATGTCTCTTTTTTCCACCCCCACAAAATCCCCTTGCCAGTGTGCATGAAGTATAAAATAAGATATCCAGAAGTTAGCCATGCCCCTCTTTCCTACTGCATCGCCTTCCAGCCTGAAGAAGAAAGCAAAAGTTTTAATTCTAAGTCAATTTAGAGTTTTGTAAATATCATATATTGAACATTCTAATTTCTGATTAAGATTGTGTTCATAATTTAGAGCAATAGTCATTGCAATTGAAGAGCCTTGGGATCTACTCAAGTTTTTCTTTGGGTCAGTAGGAACAAAAGAAAATTGTGTCTCAAGTGCTTAGAAAGGGTTCTCAAACCGTGATTCTCAGATAGTAGCATTGCCTGGGAAAGTGTTGAAATGCAACCCCTTGAGCCCTACCAGAAATGGTGACTGAGGAACTGGGTGGTGGGCTTCAGGTGATGGCGGTACATGGTAAACTTTGCAAACCCTTATCCTGGAACAATCTCTGACAACAGAACAAGAGAAAGAATAGTTCCCTCTTGTCATGTCCAGATACATCTATTTAATAAGTGATGCTTCACATAATAAATGAAAAGGAGACAGGTAAAGGACAAAATATTTAACCTCTTTATGGCAGTAATATTACAACTGATATTTCCTCAACAGTCATCACTGCTGTGCTTATTTTGTGAGAGTACTGAGCTAATATATATGTAAAAGTGCTTTTTAATCCACTAAGCACTGTACATACATAAATTATAATTATTACAAGTACCTTATTTACATGGACATCAACTTCATTTTGAAAGGATATCCCTGGGGTTTGCTGATCAGTTTACTTTCATTATCACACCTGTCAACAAGTTTCCACCACTAACCAATTAGGTATCAAGCAGAAGAGCCAAATCAGAGGGGAAAATTGGTCAAATCATGGCTGAATGCTTTAATTTCAGTGAGAAAAACTAGAGTTGATGTATTTTGCCTGGGCTGAAATTGGATATTTATAGTAGCTTAATGACCACTGGTTTACCATCCCTCTGTTTTTTTCCCCTTTCTATTTTCAAAAATGCTTCTGCCCATTCTGTAGACTGCAGCTTTGGGCAAGGTTAATAAAATTTGCAAACCAAAAGGAATTTAAAGTTGTGATTGACTTGTTTTGAAATTTTCGTTTGTAGAAAGTCCTTTTCATATTGAAAATAGACTCTCATTTTGCTTATTCTTATTGGAACATTTCTTTTGCAGTTCTATTGGGGAATTATAGTCCAATGGGTTTATGTTTTTATAGATACTGACAATTGTGTATTACAAACCACTGTCAGCGTGCTAGCAGTCAATGAGCACACTATTTGAAGAAGCTATTATGTGCAAGGTCCTAGGGGAAATATCTAATGAGTCCTTGCTCCAACTAGTTCTCTGAGCACAGAAGGATAAAATTTAGACTTAAGAAAGGGAAATATGATATTATTTCAAAGAATGATGAAATGGTATGAAGAAATGGTACCTAAGTTAGATCTGGGCAGACAATGGTTGTGCATCGGTGACTCCATTGAGAATTTGGGATTTTAGCTATGGTGTATATTTTAGATGGTATACATTTTATTTAACATGTGAGCATAATGATTGGAAGTTAGCATTTCCAGGAGCTTGGACTTAAGAATATTTAGCATGCAGTAAAGAGATTACATCAAATGTAAACCTCATATGAGGGAAGATGAGATGAAGAACTTCAGGTACCTGGGTGATTACTGGTTGTGTTAGGAAGTATCTTTGAGCCAGAGGATGATTCTTCTTTGGTTTTTGCACCAAGCAGGAAGAGACTATGCCTAAGGAAGGGACTTTAAAACCCATCCTATCACCACCACAAAGTGATAAAGTTCTTAAGCATAAGAATTCTTCCAGCTGAGATAGGTCAGACCGAATGCGCAGATGACCCCCCAGTCTTATACAGCCACTCACGGGTTCACAATCTGTTCTCCAACATTATATTTTCATCAAGTTTCCAGGGAAAGACCAAGACTCAGTTAACAAAGGCCTTGAATGCAAACAGCAAAGATTCCAGCTGAGCTGAGCCAGCTTACCAAAGGTCAGTCCACATTTGAATACTAACAAGAATGAGACTTGGATTTGGTTTAAGTTACTTGCAGTTTAGTTGACTAATGAGCTACTAAGACTAATCTTGAAAAAACAAGGGTGCAAGTGAGTGAGTGGATACATAAGGAGATGCTCCCAAGTTCTGTAACTGATACTGATTCCAGTTGGAAGTCCACCAAGTCAGAACCACAGAATCTGGGCTCAGGGCAGTGAGGCCCAACCAGTCCTCAGTCTATTTTGGGGGCAGTTACTTATGCCATGTCACACACTTTTGTGCAGTTGGCCTAACCATAGCTTTCTCATGCCACCATGTTTCGTGGGAGAGAGAGGTTCTAGACCAGCACAGACTCCCTATGTAGCCACATTGGTTAAAGGTGATCACTACTTTCCTCAGGAGGAAAAACCACAGGCAGAAAAATCTCTCCATATTCTTTATAGTTTGTTTTATATGAATCCAGTGAACTATAAAGTAAGTAATGTTTTTATAATACAGTATGGGTTCCAACTGGATATTTATAGTAGCTTAATGACCATTGGTTTATTAATCCCTCTGTTTTTTTCCCTTGTATTTTCAAAAATACTTCTGCCCATTCTGTAGACTGCAGCCTTGGGCAAGGTTAATAAAATTTGCAAACCAGAGGAATTTAAAGTTGTGATTGACTTGTTTTGAAATTTTCATTTGTAGAAAGTCCTTTTCATATTGAAAATAGACTTTAATTCTTAATGAATTAAATTCGTATAATAAGAATTCATATAATAAGAATTCTAATTCTTAATGAATCTTTTCTCAATTTCATGTATTTGCAAGTTGAAATACTGTGTTCAGGTATAGACTTGCACTGGCAGAAGTTTCCTGACCATCAAGATTCTGGAACCCAAAGAGAGCAGAACAAGGCAAAGTTTTCTGGTGTCTAGTATGGACTTACGCAGTGGTCACCTTTTCATGCTAAGTCTCAAAGTTTCCCTTCAATGGCATCAATTCCCTTCTGTCTAATGGCCCCTGATGGTAACCAAAATGCTACCCATCAGATACTGGATCCAGATTAGGTATTCAAATTTCTTTATGTATGGTTTCTCTGTCAAATGGATGACTCATTGATTGGAGGAAACAATTACTGATAGGGAATTTTTAAAGTTTGGTCAGCTGGGAAGAGGCAGGATAGCATGAGGACTAAGAGCACAGAATTTAGGCTCAAGCTGCTTGAGTCTGAATCTGAGTTTCTCTTCCCAGCTATGTGACATCCAGCAGGTGGCTAACCTCTCTGTGATTCAGAAATGGTATCTGTCTTCTTTATCTGTTGTGAACATGAAATGAGTTGCTGTGGTTTGAACACTTATAACATTTATAACAGTGTCTGACATGTGTTTGCTATTATAATTTCCAAACACAATCCTCCTATTTTGTGAATGCAGTGTTATTTAGACTGCTTTACTATCCTTTATTTTCTTAACCTTGCTTTTCATAAAAATCCTATAATTTTAATTAAGACATTCTCTAGTTGGCCTTATTCATTTTTTAGACATATGACCAAAGATTAATTAAGCAAATAGTAGTCTTTTATCTTGTAGTTATAGCCAGAATTCAAATGCAAGTCTTTATACTTTTAGATTTGCCTCTAATAAAACAATATTTGAAGGTAAACAGCATGGATGAAGTCCCTGAAACTCAAGTCTGGAAAGGTCTGTTCTGTGATTGTGGAAGGTGTCTTATTAAATTATTTTATGGCACTTGTTTATGAGTTGGAATCTTCAGCATATGTTTTTGGTTTTTGCTTTTCAAGCTTTGAAAAATCTGTCAGCTGTCACAGATATGGTTTCTGTCATCTGGTTCTTTCAAGCACTAAGGATTTGTCATTTCTAAATTTCATAATATTATGCGGCTATCAGTTCTCACCATTGAAATGAAGTTAGGCTTTTCATGGGCACAGTGCAAAAATGAGAACACTGTGATTTGTTACTGAGTAATGAAACGACAATAGTAAGTTCCTGGAAGTTTTTAGGAGTTGTGCCATTGCAATGACTATAAAACATTGAGTCTGAGTGCTCATTGTGATAGTCACACCTGTCTATGTATCCTGGGTACCCAGAACCTTTAAAAATGTAGATTTGGAGGCTCATTTAAGCCTTGGGAATCTGATATCTAGTAAACAGGTGATAGTTTAAAAATTCCCTGGTGATTCTGATGAACCACTTTCCCACATGACCCAGTAAAGCAATCTCAAAACTCCAGAGTCATATTTCAAATGCTAGAATCAAAGCACTTGGGCACTGGTAGAAATTTAGTATAAGAAGTCCAATATCACATTTTATAGGTGAATAAATTGGAATTGGACATGGTTCAGCAATTTTAGGATCCTAGAAGTTTAGGAGGAGGAAGAAAGCTCATAGATTTCTGATATGTCATTGATATTTTATAGATGAAGAAATGGAGAACCAGGGAGTCTCCATAACTGGACCCCAGTTACAGTTGTGCAGCAAGCAGAGAGCAATTTGTCACAGCTCCTCATGACAGAGATAAGAGAATTATAAAAGGTACCTCCTAGAGGTCCTTCCCAAGAGTCATACCTATTGAGCTACCCTCAAGAGTGAAGAGTGGAGGGAATAAACACTTGGTTGTAAGCTGAGAGATCTAAGATCTGTTTTCACACCCATCAGTAATTAACATGGTGGAGTTGTGTATAAGTTTCTTCCCTTTTCTAACTTTAGCTTCTCTGTCTCAGAAAGCACAGGGATGACATGATATCTTCTTTAAGCACTTTACAAATCATCATGAGTATAAAATTAAAATAAAAACTGTATAGGAAAATGTTTTGAAAAGCATAAGGTATTCTACATTTTAATATTATTATAGGGAAATCATTTAGGTAGAAATGCCTTTTTTTTTAAAGTAAGGGGATATTAGTAAACTGAAGTTTAATCCATCATTCAGTCAGTGCTAAGACTGTCTGTGAATTGAAATACTAAACCATATATGCTTTCACTGTATATTTATTTTTTAAAATGTCATTTGCTATAAATTCTTGGTCTTTACCTAGTATGATATTGATTTATTGTAATAAAATATACTAAATGGTAAAAATTAAATAAGATAAAAAAGCAAATATTAGTTTTTGTTTTCTTAAGAATACCAGGTGATAGAGGATTTTCATATGGCACTGGGTCAAAAACTATACTTGTTCTTTTTTTCTTGTCTGGCTCTCATGTTAAATATTAATTTAATAATTACTTATTTAAAACACATATCATATATAACACACTGTTTTACATTCAACAAACAGAATTTTATTATCCTCTTGTATCAGTCAAGGTCCAGCAAGGAGATAGAAACTACACAGTAATCTGAACAGGGAAAGTATAACAAAAAGAATTAAAAACCACAATAAAGGATTGGAGTAATGAGGGGTTGGCTAGTAAAAAGTAAAGAGAATGCTAAAAGATAGAAGGATGGCAAATGTAGGAGGAATCACTCCTCCTAGACTGAGATAGAGCCGCTATAAAATAAATCTGAAAATGTGTCTCTCCTATACAAAATTGAGATCCAGAACTCACAGGTAGGGGTAAAACCAGAGCCCGTCGGATAGCAGAGATGCTAAGGTGGTGCACTGGTAGAACGTGGGGAAGCTCCTCCTCTGGGCAGCCATGGGAATCTGTCCACAGGAATGCATTGCACCTCAGAACTTGGACATTACTGCCTGCCAAGTGCCAGGGGGAAGCTTCTGGGATGCTGGCCCCTGTATGATGCAGAAGTTGGGCACTAGAACAGCCACCTGCTGTAAAAGCTGGGTGGTAGAAAGACCACACACTGCAGAAGCCTGTTGAACTGGGAGGGAAACACCTTCCTCCTCTAGTTTCTTTTCAGTGCCCTTTAATGACGATGCTTAGCTCATGCCAGCTGAAAAAGGAGAAAGATTTAAAGGATACTACTCCATTTGTACAGAGTGAGCAACAAAGAGAGGATATGGAACTTCCAATCAATAAATTGATAACTGAAACACCTTTCAACTGTTCTGTGACATAGGTGCTGTAATTATCACTTTTTTACAGATAAGGAAATGGAGATGCAGAAAGACAAAAAATAATTTGCTCAAGGAAGGTCATAGGTAGTAATTGACAGAGCCTGGAGTTGTATCTTGAAATTCTGCCTTCAGAGTCTGTTCTAAATTACTTCCTTATACAGCCTCTCTGTCCTCTCTGTAAGCTGTTTTGCATGTTCAATGTTATTTCATGTTATTTTTGTGCAAACCCCACAGTAGTTCAACTTGATTGTCTTCTACATTTATAGATAGCATGTAAAATCCTTGAAATTTATCAGTTTTCTTGTTGCTTTTCCTTTTTAACTATTTTCCTGCTTGGTTTCCATATTTTCTTCAATTTCTTCTCAAATTGCATGTCCAAATCAAACCTTAAACCTACCACTTTGCACATTTACTGTTTCATATACAAGAGGAGGTGGGAAGTTTTTGGGTTCTCTCTATAACACTTCTGTTTCCTGTTTTCCATCTCACGATATGAATTTAGACTTGTATAGTGAGTGCCTCTTACTTATGAATGTAACCTGCCTACCAGTCTGCTGCCTACTCGAGGTCCAGGTCATCCTAAATAGTGTCATACATCAGCTTTCATGAAGGGCAGCCATGGTCATATTGCCATTCCCTTTAGTATTCAGCAATGGTTTCTTGGGCTCTGCTGTGTTAAAGCACACTCTCTGAACTTAGCCTAAAAGCCCTCCACATGATAACCCTAACTAGACCTATTTCTAGCCCTAACTATCCTCACTTCCACTGCTTTCCTGCCTAAAGTGAAGTGCACTATTCCTCCAGGTTTATTTCAGGTAAGCATTTTCTGCCCAGCTGCCTGTATCCAATCCCACCCATCTAAGAATCATCCCAGATGCCCCTTCATCCACAAAACCTTCCCTATTTTCAAACAACCCTTTGATCTTTTGAAATTCCAGAGTGTAAAATATTTTTCATGTCATATTTTGCATTTTTGAGTAGTAATATTTATCTTGACTCTCATCCTATGATTAGATCATAAGTTCCCTGAAGACAGGACAGTATTTTACTAGTTTTTCTTCCATTCACTTATTTATATATTTATGATTGTATTTCCTTCAATCCAAGGGGCTACCAAAATAGGTTTCAAGGTCTGGATTTTCAAGCAACCTTACGAGGTTCAATTGGACATATTTAGCACCAAACTTATTCAGAAAGACTGTGCAACTGGGAAATCACATATGTATGGCCACAGCATCCTAGAGGCCACAGCCACTTAAGTGAAGTTTCTAGCTCTTAGTTATGGCTGAGGAATTTTCCTATCTTAAGATTAATAGTAAGGGCTGAGTGTAGCTCAGTGGTAGAGTGCCTGCCTCACATGTGTGAGGCACTGGGTTCAATCATCAGCACCACTTTAAAAATAATAAATAAATAAATAAATAAACTGTGTCCATCTACAACTAAAAAAAATAAAAAAAAAAGAAAATTAAAAAAAGATTAATGGTAAATAAATGGAGATCAACAATTTTAGAGAAACAACAGGCTCTGTGGTCCCTTTGTAGTATAGATCGAATGTGTGCCCCCCTCCACATACTGCAATCCCAATGTGATGGTATTAGGAGCTCGGACATTTGGGAGGTAACTAGGTCATTTGAATAGAACCCTCATTATTGGCATTAGTGATTTTTCAGAAAGAGACATGAGAGCTTACTCTTGCTCTTGGCTCTCTCCTTTGTAAGAACATAATAAGAAATAGTCATCTGCAAACCACGATGTGTATCTATCTGCACAGCACTGGATCTGCAGTGCCTTGATCTGGGACCATCCAGGCTCCACAACTGTGAGAAGTAAATATCTGTTGTTCAAGCCATGCAGTTTGTGGTACTGTGTGATATCAGCCTAAATTGTCAGATTAAGACACTCAGTTTAAATGTCCTGCTAGCTACTTAGCCCTGAAAGAGGAAGCAAGAGTCCCCAGCATGGCCTCCTGTATAGAATAGGAGATTTATAAAAGTTTTTAAGTTTAATGTTGTATCATCTTAGATTAAGTTTTTTACTTTGTTCTGCATGGAAGAATCAACATTTTCCTGTTTTCAAGTGGACATTAGGCCTCTGAGTCACTGCTGGCTCTGATTTATTCTATATGTGCCCTTAACTACCTGATTCTAATTCCCATATTCATGCAGCCATCCTGTAGCTTCTTAATCCTTAAAACTCTCCCAATGTTTTGGGCTTATTTCCAGTGCCAACAAACTTCTTTATACTTGAAGGCTTGCCTTAGCCTCCTCTTCAGTTCTAGGTGCTTAAAGTTTGTCTATAATTTGCACTGAAATAATCTGAATGGTCAGAGGAGTCTGTTTTAGTACGCTTTTTCGTTGCTGTGACCAAAAGACCTTACAAGAACAATCAGTAGAGGAAAAGTTTATTTGGGGCCTCACAGTTTTAGAAGTTCAGTCCATAGATAGCTGGCTCTATTCAGGGCTGGAGGAGAGACAGAACATTGTGGTGGAATAATGTTGCAGAAGAAAACAAGTCAGGACTCCCCTTACCAAGGACAAAATATAAACCAAAGGGCACACCCCTGTCAACCCATCTTCTCCAGCCACACCCTACCTGCTTACAGTTACCACCCAATTAATCCCTATGGGGGAATTAATGCACTGATTAGGTTAAGGTTTTCATAACACAACCATTCACTTCTAAATTCTCATGCATTGTCTCACACCTGAGCTTTTGGGGGACATCTAATATCTAAAATATAAGAGTCATTAATGAGTTATATATCTCTGTATAGAAAAAATAACAGAGCTCAATGTTACAGATTGGATTTTTGAGCCATTAAGCAGTGTTTCCTGGTGGAAGCAATACAAGAAAATAGTTTTAAAATCACAACATTTTTTCATATTAACAAATTTAGAAGATGTATCACACTGTATACCTATTAGATACTTTCCATACTTTTTTTGTAAACCTTGTGTTCATTAGGTTTCTCATGTGACTAGAGATTTCCATTTGTACTAAAGTTCCATACATACTTAGCAGTTGATAGCTGTCAATTGAATAACTGGTAAGACATGTTATCAGAAGTCTTATTGACAGAAGTCTTATTGTTTGCTAGAAAATTAACTCTGAGAACCATGGCTGGTATCTCTGTATTCCAAACTTTTGTAGGTTTAAGAACCATTTCTTATGCAAATTAATAGTCTAGATTTCTGAGGAACTTATCCCTAATCATTTTGGTTCAGTAGGTCCAGAAATGGGTGCAGGCATCAACACTGTTATAGCATTCTGTATGGCTTTGATGCACATGTTCTGAGGACCAAAATTTAAGAATCACTCAATATATCTTTATAGAAAGTGTTTAAGAATTTCATATTATAAAAGGTGCTTTCTGGGTTGAAATTCAAAATATCACTGAGGAAATTCTGATGATTTAACAAAGTAATTTTATGGAAATAAAATTCACATACCATAAAAGACACCCACTTTAGTGTACCATTCAATAACTTTGGTACATTTGGTGAATTGTGCACATATACTTGTGATGATTTTTACCTCCTCTTCTTTGCCTGGATTGGAAAAAATCCAAAGGGAAATGTACAATAGGCATTTTTTTTTAATTTGAAAGGCAGCTAAATATCTTGGAGAGGATCAACAAGTTAAAAGACCCCAGTTTGAGCTTTGACTCCATCACCTAGTAGCTGAGACTTAGAGGCAAAGGACTTGGCCTTTCAGAGTCTTGGTCCTCTCCTTTACAAAATGGGGATACTACTAATACTTTCTTTATAGGGCACCTATAAAGAAAGAATACATGGTATAAAAGAAGTTTGTTGTTTTTAAGTTTGTTAAACCCTTTAAATAAAAAGAGTACCTTTATTCCTATCAGAGAGACAACATGAAAATGAGCACCCTTCTCTGATACAAAGGCATTTGATTGGGTTGGAAGAGGGGATCTATTCAAGGGACTCAGGGAAGTTCTACTCAAGGAGATAACACTTGAGATGAGAGTTGACAGATGAACCAGCACTAACTAGGCAAGGGGTCGGTGGTGATTGTATACCAACTGGAAAGATTGGAGGACAATGTGTCCAGAGAGTATGTGAAACATTTGAGGGATTTGAATAAAAGCTGGTATAGCCAGTATGTGAAACTCAAGAGTAGGGCTGAGGGGCATGACATGTGAAGGTTTGGGGCTGATCCTTGGAGAGATTAAGTATGTAGGCATGTGTATGTGTGGAGTAAATGTGCATTTCCAGTGTCCATCCATGGAAAGAGGGAGTATGGAGGAGGGCAGAAGATGCCAAAAGGCCAGTTGGAAAGCTATCACAACAGCTTAGGTGAGAAACAATGGGGAAAAGAGTTGCAGTGGACCTGGAAGATTAGGCATGCATTAGAGATAGAGTGCTCTGCATGGGCAGTATGGATGGAGTATGAGCCAGAACAAAGTCAACTGGGTTTGACTACAGGCTGTATTTGGGAGAGGGAGGTATCAAGATGACACCTTAGATTTCTGACTTACATTATCAAACAGATGGTTTTTAATTCACTGGGATATGGAACACTCCACAAGGACCAAGGGTTTGAAAGCGAAAGGGGAGACTGTGAGTAAAACACAACCAGAGTATTTAGATCAGAGTGTGCTGCTTAGTAAGTGGCAGCCACCATGATGACAGTCATGGTTTAAGATGCCCTAGAGGCATCCTAGTGGTATCTTGAGCTGTAATGGACTATGTGAATGTTAATTTTTATCAGTATTTATGTGGTAAAACTTGGCAAGCAATATATTAATTCATGTTTTAATTTCTTTAACTTAAACTTCAAAATCACATGTAACATGAATCCTTCTGGTAGTTTTTCCAATGATGTAAGAGTAGGGTTTTACAGTTTTAAATAGGTGTCCATGTTTCATAATCCTCCAAGTTTATTGATTGAAACTGAAAGCTGCAGCTAGATCATTCCTCAGAGCTCCTCTTGGGAGTGTTACATTAGAAAGATAACAGCAGGCTTGTAAATTAGTACAGTTTACCAACCCGCAAACATTTGTCACCCTCTCTCCTCCTCACAGGAGAGCAGGAGGAAAATAAGCAGTCTTTCCTCAGTGCCTCCTGCCTCATGATTTGTTTGGCATAAATTGCTACCTGCCTTGTGTCTGGGCAGTTAGCTAATTTAAAGGCTGAATGAGAAAGCTCTGAAAACAGCCAGAGTGTTCTATTGAAGTAGACGGCCAGTCAATAGGGAAAAGGAGGGATAAGCTGATTAATGATGAAATCAGGAACACCCTTTGAAAAGAATTCTCATGCTTTGCCAAGCTGATTTAAGTGGACCTCATATTACTGGTCACCTGTGCCCATCCAGTATCTCTGATTTCAATTTTAGACAGTTCCCAGTATAATACTATAAAATCATGACTGATGTTCCTTTCTGTGGAACAATTTGCAGATAATTGTGACTTGGCTTTTTTTTTTTTTTCTACTATAAATTTTGTTGTCTCTTTACCTGTGAAACAAAATCATAAATAGATAAATACTTGCATGGTTACAGGTATATTTATCTAGACTTTTCAACTAACAAACTTTGACTGCTAAGGGCATGTGTAGTTAGTGGTTGGCTCTGTTGGGTTATAGCTCTGAGTTTTGCTTTTCTCTTCTCTAAAATAGAAATGATAATAATATTTCCTCCCTCGTAGGGTAATTGCTGAAATTAAATGAAGCAAATATCTGTTGTAAAAATCTGAAAGTGCTTTGAATAGTGCCTGACACACTAAGAGCTGTACTATTATTAAAGAGTCCCCTTTTGGCTCAGCATAAGGGGAGAGTGGATGAGCACTATAGATCAAGTATGAGCCAAACCAAAATAAGGTGCACTTTGCTTATAAGATCTTTTTATTTGTTCAGCTTATTTTCCCTCAACCCCAGATATCTAGAATGTGAATCCTGGTGGACAGATGCTCCACCTATTCCTTTTATAACTCCAGTGGCTGGCCTCATGTGCCATATAGGGTCAAGGTTCAATCAATTTAGGTTCATAAATGAATACATAGGACCTTGACTTGAAGCCTTTTCATCGGTTTTCTCAGGTTTCTGGAAGGAAAAAATAGGGTCTTTAAAAAGATGTATCAGTCTGAGGCTGTTAATAACAGGTCCACGGTCATTTGGGAAGGAGGGGAAGTCATGGTCCTATGTATTCATTTATGAACTTACATCGATTGAACCTTGACCCTGTATGACACGTGGAGTCAGACACTGGGGTTATAAAAGGAACAGGTGGAGCCTCTGTCCTCCAGGATTCACATTCTAGAGAAAAAAGGAAATGATTCATGGTAAAAAGAAAGCTGATTCTTACAATGAAATTTTTTGTAACAACCCAAAAAGGGGATCTTTGTAAAATCAAGACTACATTGCTGGATTTTCCTTGTTCTAGTTGATCACATTTGCCTAAAGTGTGCGGGAAGCACCAAGGCATAAAAATTTTAACAGTTGGCATAATTTTGATATCTTCTAAACAGGATATTATCCATTAGTGTGTGACTGCCGAGTCTACTGTTTACCAGCTTGAGATGAATGGCAAAACTTATATATATTATTTAAAACTTAAAGTGTTGGTTCCACAGGGCCATTGAAGAATCTCATATTGCAAATTGTGTAAGTGGAATTGATTTTGAAAAACATTTTGTACAACTTAAGCAGTTTAATTCCACATTAATAAATATGTTCCAGTGTCTACGATAAACCAACCCCTTGTTTTGGAGCAGTGGATGTTTGTAACAATCCTTTACCAAAGACAGTGTCAGCTTGTGCCCTGTCACACGGTGGAATATCATAGGTGGCACATCTTTTCTTTTTTCTTCCTCTCTCTTTTATCTCACTTGGGACTTACACCTTCACTTACCATGGTCTATAGTGATCGGAGTCAATCCTAAGGAGACCCTGATTCTTCATTTCCAGTGTTCTCCCTCCTTTTTCTGTGTGGAGCTTCTCAGGGAGCTAGTGAGGATCTGCTGTTTCCTATCTGAGGGAGGGCAGAGTGGCAAAATGGGACCGGGAGATTTGGGTGTGACATGTCTGTTTTGTGTGGCCTCAGTTTCCACATTTTTCACCATGAGCTTACTCACACCAGGGAAACAGCATGTGCTCCTACAAAAGCAAAACCAATGTGGGGACAGCTCATCAATGCCTTTGTGTAATGAGGAAAAGGAAGTATGGGTGATGATGACGTTTTGTCATGTTGCTGAGAATTAGCAATGATTATTTCTTCTTAAAGCATCTGCTTAATGACAGCCCTTTTAAACTTCATCAGGAGAGAGTTGTTGAAAAAAATCCTTGGTTATAAATCCTACAGTGAAGAGGTCCATTCAGTTTTTTTCCTGTTTCAGAACCAGGGGCTCAGAATCAATCCTGTCTACACTACATGCTGACTCTTAAAGCAGGATTCCCTCAATGTAAAGGGAAAGTCTGTTACACACAGGTCTGAGTCAGGCTGAAATCCAGGTGTGACATAGGCGATGTTGGATAGGCAAGAAATAAAAACCTTGATGTTTTGCTATTTCTGGCCCTGAAATGACTATTTGTAAGCTATTGATGAATGCAATCATATTAGTAATTCCTAACATTGATCACTGCACAGAAATATTAAGTGGAATTCTTTCACAAATATTATTTAATATAATTTTCATAACTACCTTCTGAAGTAACTATTATTATCCCTGTCTCAGAGGGTAAAGTTGAGGCTCAGACAGATGGAGACATTTGTTAATTGAGACATATTTTACACCTATAATTTCAGTATTAGCCCACTAAAATATAGAGCCACAGGGAAAGATACACTATTTCAAAACTTTTTTTTAAGTTTGATGATTAAAGAAATATATTTTGGTTCTAATAGGATGAGAAGTTTGGTAAATTTAAAAATACTTATATATGTATATGTTCATATGTACATATATTTACATATACCAGTAATATTTATTTTAATTTTTCTGTATAATGGTCAAAGTAAAGGAATTGCATAAGTTTAAGGTATTTGTTACATCTTTTCTAGAGGTTTAGTCTCTCTCACTAGACAGTTGCCTTTGGCTTCAATTCATTTAAGTTTGAACTTCTGATCCCTTCCATTGGAATATTCCATTTATTTTGTCATATGCTCTTGGGAAATAAATACCTGTAGTATGCTGGTACTGGTCTGATCTTTTTTTTGCTTCCCTGACCTTGAATCAATAAAGGAGAGCCTGGCGTGGATGTTTGTAACTTTGCAAACAAACCTTATTTTAAGTAGAACAATGGATCTTGTTTTAAACTGGAATCCACAAAGAATCTGACCTGAATTACAATTACAGAGAAGTCCTCTGAAGAAATAATGCATTATGTATAGCATTAAAGAATCATTGTAACCTGTAATGATAACAAGCAATGCTGGGCATTACCAGTGCCTCATTTGTGAGTTCTTGCTGTATTGCCAGGCTTCGTGTTGTTGGTGACTTTCTGGGTTAATTGCTGAGGAGTTTGTGTCCTTTTCTGTATGGCTTACAATTCTTGAAAGAGAGGCTACCAACCACAATTTTTCAATTCCTTATTAAGTGTGGAACCTGTCCTGCCTATGAATATTGTCCTGGCCTTTGATTTCAGATTTCTGCTGCAGGGGGCTTTGGCTCAATGCTGTTTGGCACCTCACTCCTTCTCTCAGGTGTGAGGCCATTGTGTACCCTGTAGATTGATCATTCATTCAACTAGAGACCTTGAAACATCTCCTTCACTCTGTAAGGAGTGGAGATGAGCAAACTAATAGTAGAACAAAGGGGACATTGCCACGAGGTATCCAGAAGAATTGAGAAAAACCTTTCTAACTCTATCCCAACCCATGACCCCAGAAAACTTGGGGGCTCTGTGCCAACATGTGCTATATGTTGGCACCAACACACTACAGCTAACAACAATTGTTTCTGGTCTGGTGCTGAATTAGATTCTTGCTCTAAATTCATATACAACAGATTGGTAGATGCTGCTGAAGATTCTGGCACAGTTTCAGTCCTAGTGGAGGCAGCTTCAAGATGACATGGTCTGAAGGACTGAATTGAAGGCATATTTCCTCTTATCAAGGTTGACTGAAAGAAAGTAGCACCAGGAACTTCTGACAACCCAGGAGTGGGTGACCCTGCCCTGGCAGCCTTGGCCCTTGGAACCCAGCCAGGGCAGACGCTAGAGATGAGTCTCACTGCAGCTGCAGATGCCAGGACTCGAGATGCATAATCCTGAGCTTGACAGCTGCCAAACTAGTCCCCTGAGTGTCCAAATGAGTTGGCTCTTCTGAAGGAGATGACAGGAAGGAACCAGAGGGATTGTGGTGGCTCCTTTCCAAGTATAGCATTAAAGGGAAGCCAAGAGAACATTGCAATTTTGCCTGTATTTTAAGAAACACAAAGAATCATACAATAATCTTAACCCAGTATATCATTGCAATGTCTGGAGGGGGTTTGTGAGCGAAACCACTAATATTTTTATATAACTATTTTCAGTTTTTAAAACATTTATCCATTCAACCAATTGACTAACAGTCACAAAATGCCTACTACAAGAGAGGCAATGAGAATGCAAAGGTACATAAAGGTGTAGTAGTCTACTCAAGTGGTGGTTCTCAAAATTTTTGAGCGGTCTACTTAGGAGAGACACCCCTACAGATGCTGTGGCTCACCAATGCCATCCGTACCCCCATTTCCGTAGGGAAAGATTTGAGAGAGTGATTATGATGAATTTACTTTAGGATCAGTGAAATATATGACATATATTTGAATCTTAATGCCTTGTCTAACACCTAAAATAATTTTAATGCAACTATATATTTCTTCACATTGTAGTCTAAAGTAAATTAATAACAAAATAGTACTTTTTAATAATTATAACAAATGCAAACTATCTAATTTATGCTACTAATATATGGTGGCAAAAAAGTGTTTTCCCTTAAATGCAAATCTCTATCCATCTGCTTGTGTGTGTGTATGTGTGTGTATAGAAGAGGAACTTTTCAATGTTGGCTGCATGGCAGCCAGACTCCTTAGTGAAAAATTGAATGTGTTACTTGGCTTTCTGTCATTGCAATAAATGCTTGAGATAATGAACTTATAAGGAGGAAAGGTTTATTTTAGCTCATGGCTTTGGGGGTTTCAGTCCATGGTCACTTGGCCCCATTGATTTTGGGCTCCTGACAAAGCAGCATATTGTAGCAGGGGTCCTGCTCACCTCATGGCAACCAGTAGAGAAAGGGAGAACGAGAAAGAGCATGTAAGTGAATGAGCAAGAAATCAGTGTTCAACAGTTCTCCTTGAGGGCTGCTACCAATGACCTACAACCTTCCATTAGGCCCCGCCGCTTAAAGGTTTCCACTGCATTTCAAGAGCACAAACCTGGGAACTAAACCTTTAACACATAGGCCTTTGGGGGATAATCAAGATCCAAATTATAGCCTCAAATTATAATTCTAACTACACTATTAGAGACAGTAATTTTAATTTATGAATACTAAATGTCAGAAACTTCTGGCATACTTGGGACTTTACTAACAAGTAGCCCTCACAGCTACATTAAGATCATTAAAATGAGGATGTTTAGTGTTGACCTTCATTCTCCCCAAGGACCTGAAAAAAATTGTGTTGTTGTTGTTGTACACAGTCAATATGAGAAGAGCTAAAGTAAAAATCTGTATTTAGAAGAAGAAGGGGAAAGTTCTCCACTGCCTAAGTAATGCAGGAAGGTTTCTTGGGATGGTGCTGTTTAATGGGATCTGAATGTGGTATAGGAATTTTGAGATGGATAAGCTATGAGAAGAGCATCCTAGGAGGAGGAAACAGAATAATTGGGAATGAGGAGGGAGAGAATGATCTACAGATTCTCAGTCCATTACCAGCAATTTAGAATTACCTCCAAACTTTAAGACCTGAGGTTTTTCTTTTTCTTAAACTCGTGGGAACAAAACTGACCTGAAGTAATGTGGGACCATGTGTAGTTTCTATTTATCACAATCAATGTGTTAGTACTCACACATTTTTCATGTACAAATATTAATATATGCTGATTACAGGGTGTATTACCTTACCCCACTACATACCTTTCTAAAACATGAAAAACTTTAGATTCTAAAACACATTTATGCCGATGGTTTCTGGTAAATTGATTATACTCTTTTGGGCAGCTATGGACCTTCTATTTTGGTTTGGGGAAGAGTTGGAAGATGTGATGGTAGATGGAATGAGGGCGGCAGGGAGGACTCATTTGAATCCCTGAATTTCCTAAAGTTTCACGGAGAGCCACCACTGTCCCACGGTTCCTCAGACTTGCTGGTACCTTGCTGAATGTCTGGGTTTTCTAATGCTGCCATAAGGAGGCATTACTGACCGGAGAACATCATTGTTATGGTTTAGATATGGTGTCCTCCAAAAGCTCATGTGTGAGACAATGAAAGAAGGTTTGGAGGAGAAATGATTGGGTTATGACAGCCTTAACATAATCAGTGAATTAATCCCTGATGGGATTAATTGAGTGGTAAGTGGAGGCAGGTGGGGTGTGGCTGGAGGAAGAGGTTTCATTGGGGGCGTGGCTATGGGGTATATATTTTGTATCTGGAGAGTGGAGTCTTTCTCTGCTTTCTGATCAACCTGTGAGCTGCTTCTATCTGCCACACTCTTCCACCATGATGTCCTACCTCACCTCCAGCGCCCCCCCCCCGCCCCCAAGGAAAGCAGCCTGCTCCCTATGGATTGAGACCTCTGAAACCATGAGCCCTTTAATAAATGTTTCTTCCCCTAATATTGTTTTGGTCGGGTCCTTTAGTCACAGCAGTGAAAAATCTGACTAAAACAATAATCAACAGAAATGTTTTGGATCAGTTATGTAGAATAAAAGCCTGAAGTCAAAATGTTGGCAAGATTGACATCTTCTGAGAGTTTCGAGAGAAAGATCTGTCACAGGCTTGTTCCCTTGGCTTGCAGGTGGCTATCTTCTCCCTGTGTGTCTTCACATTGTCTTCTCTCTCCATCTATCTCTGTGCACAAATTTCTCTTTTTTTATAAGAATACCAATCACAGAAGGTTAGAGCTCATTCTAGTGGCCTCATCTTAATTAATTTCTTCTACAAAGACTCAAGTCCCAAATAAAGATGCATTCTAAGGTACTGAGGGTTAGAACTTCAACACATGAGTTTCAATAAATTGTGTTTCTTGTATTACTAGACTGCAGATGTAAATGTTGCTTCTCCTTCATAGCTTGTCTTCCTGTTCAAACTTTATTAAGACTTTAATATTTAAAAACCCTGCAAGTTATTTATTATTCTCATTTTTAAAAACTCATTTCTCTCATTCTAAGGATGATTCAAAGAAGTCCAGGAATATCTTTAAGGCCACACTGCAAATAGCAGACTTGGTAATCAGTCTTTGACTTTTCTACCAATATTAAGCTTTTACCCAAATGCATTGGAAAATAGTTAAAAACAAAAAGAGAAATCCACTCTCTGATACTACTGTGGGATGATTGATAAAACTTCACTTCCCCCCTGTACTGCTCCTATTGTAACTGTGAACTCATGAGCCTTATAGGATCTATGACTCACAAAAGTAGATCTTGCCAAGTCTTTGGTGTTTTAAGCTGTCATTTTGTGAGATGAAACAAGTCCTGGATCTATCTTTGGTCCAAACAGGCAGGCACTATGCAAGGCACACACAAAAGTTTCCTGTTTCTATTGCATGCTTTTTTTTTTTTTTTTACTATGTGGTTGTCCACCTAGGTGTACCTCCTAATCCTCCACTTAGGTCCCTGCTACCAAGTCAGTGGTTCAATTGTAATGAAAACAGATGACATATGCTAAAGGAAATTTACTGTCTTACTTTCCAAATGTTTCATGGTCAGTTTAGTTCTTAGAGTCCATATTTCCTCTGTTTGGGCAGAAGCAACTGCATCCTGGCATCCTGGTATTCTGGGTGCCTTTGCTCCTTTCCAAAGAGTATTAGAAAAAAACAGTGTATTGCAGAAAGTGTGTATGTGTGTGTGCATGCACATGCCAAATCACTCAAACCCCAAGAAATAGTAAGAATGAGAGGGGGTGGTGGTAGTAATAGATTGAGATGTTTTTTGGATTAAAAAATACTTTCTAGCTAAAAATGACCTTTCAAAGGAATTTCTAATTTAACTGGGCTGAAAATGTTTCCCATAGGGGTTGATTTTGAGTGAGGCAGAAAGTCTGCATTACTGGGCAGATGTGTATCTAGGTGGGAGGTGGGATAAATAAGAAAACTGTGCAGCAGAGCTCCCTCTAGTCTGTGTGATTCTGCTTCATCATCATCAATTAATATTTATTGAGTGATAGATCATGGGCACATGGCACTGTGTACTGCTCTGAAGGGTAATATTTTATTTCCTGCCACAGGGTCCTGGAGAGTTGCTACATTTCACAGCTAAATGGTAGATAATTGAACAGTTGGTTAAAGGGACCTATTATATGTTGTTTATGAAAATGTTTTGAGGTCTTTGGAATCAAGAGAAATCTTTTGTGTGAATATATCATTTTAGCTGATTATTCCAGAAAAGAAGAGGAATGTATACATTACACTAAAAGGTAGCCCCCCACCCCAAGAATAAGGTAATAACACAAATCATAAATTTCTTATTCCTTTCACCAGCTTTTTAAAGTACTTTAGAGGAGACCAAATCCACATTCTGAATCATTGCTGGGAAAAATGTTTATTGTGGGTATGATTATGTCAGCAAACTATGTATGGAGCATGGATCTGATCATATCTATCCTCCAGGTCACAGAAAATTGAATAAAATACAAATTCCTCTTCTGTTTGTCCCATAATTTACATTTCATGCTGTCTTATTTTGCTTTAAATCTTCCCCTCTTTCCTTCTTACCTTTTGACTCCCAGTCAAATGCATATGCATTTGGTTTTCTCGCTGGTCTGGACTATTCATAGCCTTCCATCAGCCATGTATTTTCTTGCCACCAAATCTTTGGTTGTATTGTTTTTCATCTGTAACACCATATGCTACTACCCAAGTTTTCTTCTTGCTTCAGTCTTGCCATCTTTAAGGAGCTGCTCAAGTTCTACCAGTTCTCAAGGTGTTTTTAGATACTCCTCTCTTCCCATCCTTAGGGACCTCTCTGTTTCCCCCTCTTTTACCCATCTTTTGGTTCTTCTATAACTTTTTTCCTACCCCTCCCATTTTTCATACTCTATTTGGAATTTGCATATTAGTGGCTGGATATCTTCTGACCCTAACTGTGTGCTTCTCTCAGACCTCCAGGCATTAAAACTATCAAACAAGAACCAGTGAATCAAAAGCATTCAGCTGTCTACTGTGAGGTAATAAGATGAACAAATCATGAAGCATTCTGGTGATTCACAGATGACTATTTAATAATCTATTTGATGATTATGTATAAAATCATTTTGTATGAAATGTTGTTTGCAATTCTTCAGATACCACTGTGGGCTTGGTGATAGCTTGATCCTGCTGAGATTTTTATTAAGTTGATCAATATCAGTAACGGTTTTGCCCTCGAGGAACATGCTTGCTCTAGGCCAACACCTTAGTGGGAGAATTGCTTTATCCAAGTTATTCTTGCTTTGTCTACATATAATGTTTACACTTGTCCAGTTTCCAAGAGGAGGTAGAGTTTTGAAGTGTGTTGAGAAGTGGGAGGGGAGAAAGAGAATGAACCTCTTTTCACTTATTCCCATTCAAATAGCTTTATGAAGCTCTTCATGAAACAAAAGAATGAGTAATCACAGAGAGAGATAATGCCCAGGGTGAAAAGTTCTGGAAAGGAAAATAGCAGAATTGTTCTCTGTATGGTTTCAGCTCTAGTTGTCTTAGGAGCTTGTGTTTTTTGTCCTTTAGGGTTAAATTATATAGAATTTGTTATTTACTATCTAAGAAAGCATACATAAGTTAATACATGATAAACAAGTACTAATTGGTCGATTGATTCATTGAATCCACAAGTATTTACTGAGTACCTACTATGTGCCAGGTACCATGAGGCACCAAGAATCCAGTAGTGAAGAAGAGAGATGCACTGTTTGTCCCCACTGAGCTTGCCAACTAGTGTGCACCACAAAAGGTCAAGAGTGAACAATCACTGAGTATGAGAGGGGAAGGCTCTTAGAGAGGAAGGAGAGGTGCAGAGAGGGCAGAGAGCCACTTTACTCAGACTAAGGGCTCAGAGTGAGGGTCATCTGTAAGCTGGGAACTGAAGAATAATTAGGAGTTAATTGGTCACACTGAGGAGAAAAGAGTTGTAAACAGAGGGAAGGATGTGTGAGGGCCTGGGGTGAGAGAGAACATGGCACATGCAAAGGTCACTGTGGCATGTGTCAAGGTCACTGTGGCTGAAGCACAGAGATCCAGGGATAGAGTTCAGTGCTGCTCAGGAGTGAGGTTTGTTTTGGGAAGCCCTCCTCCTAGACAGGGGAGCAAGAAGTGGATCTGGATTGCTACTACCATACCAGATTTTTGCTGTGTGGTTTCAGATCTGACTTTGAGTTTGAAGCAGACAGATAGCCACACAAAGACCAAAGGGATGCTCTGGATTGTTTTTCTTTAAAAAGAACATATGGCGCTGGGATACTGAGTCCTCCCAGATGAGATCTCTACTCATATTTGAGCCTGGGCTTGTGTTTATCGGAATGGTAAAGTGGGACTCAAAGAGGGGGAGACAGGAATAACATTTATTTTTCTTATACGCTACTTGGGACTTTTATATACAGGCAGTTCCTGCAATTCTCTGAGATAATATAAAACACAAACTGAGGAGAAGGCTACAGAGATGATCCTTGACATCTCTAAAGAACTGATAGGCGTGAACAGAGCTGCCTGGGACTGTGTTTTGGTAAACAAAATTGTTTTGGAAATTGAGTTTCACACATGTTTGATGTCCTGAAGCAGTTTCTTTCCCATCCTGGCAATATTTGTCAAACACATGAATAAAAGTAGTAGAAATGGCAGTTCTCTGGTGTTGAATTTTGGTAGTTCTACATCTGTGACACTTTGTAGGCATGAAGTGTGCCTTCATCTGGATTATCGCACAATACTTTGCACAACAGGTGTGCAAAAAATGTTATTGGATTGAAGTTGAATTTTGAATGTCACTTAAAGCTACAAAACATGAAATTCAAAGAAAAATGCATATTCAATTTCTTCCATCTTATTTCATTCTTTTATATTATCCCAACTTACTACCGATTTAAGTATTGTGTATAGAATATAATACATTGAAGGAACGTAACATAAATATCTTCATTGCCAGCAACATAGTTATTACACAATTATTATAATGCCTCATGTTTACTGAGGGATTTCACCTTTACCTGTCCTAAATAATAAAAATTATGAAAGTGATGAAAGAAAATTGATAAGAGAAACAGAAGAATTTGTAAAATACACATTTATTTTCTAGCTCCAAGTAACTCTAATTGTTCTTTTTGTGCTGAGTATTGAACCTGGGGTATTTAATCACAGAGTCACATCTCCAGTCCTTTTTATTTTTTTTGTTTTGAGACAGGGTCTTACTGAGTTGCTTAGGGCCTTGCTAAGTTGCTGAGGCTAACTTTTTAAAATTTATTTTTTATTCTAATTTGTTCTATATGATAGCAGAGTGCATTACAATTCATATTACACATATAGAGCACAATTTTTCATATCTCTGGTATATAAAGTCTATTCACACCATTCGTGTCTTCATACATGTACTTAGGGTAATGATATCCATTCTCATTCCACCATCTTTTTTACCCCCTTGCCCCCTCCCTTTCCCTCCCACCCGTATCTAGAGTTCATCTAATCCTCCAATACTCCCCCTTCACCCTCCACTATGAATTCTTCCTTATCTCAGAGAAAACAATCAGCATTTGATTATTTGCAGTTAGCTAACTTTGCTTAGCATTCTATTCTCCAACTCCATCCATTTACCTAAAAATGCCATGATTTTACTCTGTTTTATTGCTGAGTAATATTCCATGTGTATATATATCACATTTTCTTTATCCATTCATCTACAATAGGGCATCTAGGTTGGTTCCACTGTTTAGCTATTGTAAATTGTGCTGCTATAAACATTGATGTGGCTGTTTACCTGTAGTATGCTGTTTTTAAGTCCTTTTGGTAAAGACCAAGGAGTGGGATAGCTGGGTCAAATGGTGGTTCCATTCACAGATTTCCAAGGAATCTCCAAAGTGCTTTCCATATTGGCTGTACCAATTTGCAGTCCCACTAGCAGTGTATGAGTGTACCTTTTCCCCCACATCCTTGCCAACTCTTATTGTTGTGTTCTTAATAGCTGCCATTCTGACTAGAGTGAGATGAAGTCTTAGAGTAGTTTTGATATGCATTTCTCTAATTCCTAGAGATGTTGAACATTTTTTTTTTTATATATTTGTGGATGGATTGTATATCATCTTCTGAGAGGTGTCTGTTCAGGTCCTTGGCCCATTTATTGATTGGGTTATTTGTTTTTCTTTCTTTCTTTTCTTTTTTTTTGTATTTAGCTTTTTGAGTTCTTTATATACCCTAGAGATTAATGCTCTATCTGATGTACGAGTGGTAAAAATTTGCTCCCAAGATGTAGGCTCTCTATTTACCTCATTAATTGTTTGTTTTGCTGAGAAAATGCTTTTTATTTTGAATCCATACCATTTATTGATTCTTGATTTTAATGCTTGTGCTATAGGAGTCTCATTAAGGAAGTTGGGGCCTAATCTGACATGATGGAGATTTGGGCCTAGTTTTTCTTCTAATAGACACAGTGTCTCTAGTTTAATTCCTAGGTCTTTGATCTACTTTGAGTTGAGTTTTATGCGTGGTGAGAGGGGTTTAATTTCATTTTTTTGAATGTGGTTTTCCAGTTTTCCCAGCACCATTTGTTTTAGTGGCTATCTTTTCTTCACTGTATGTTTTTGGTGCCTTTGTCTAATATAAGACAACTGTAATTATGTGGGTTAATCTCTGTGTCCTTTATTATGTACCATTGGTCTACTAGTCTATTTTGGTGTCAATACCATGTTGGTTTTGTTACTATTGCTCTGTAGTATAGTTTAAGGTCTGGTATAGTGATGCCACCTGCTTTATTCTTCTTGCTAAGGATTGCTTTAGCTATTCTGGGTCTCTTATTTTTCCAGATGAATATCATGACTGCATTTTCTATTTCTATGAGGAATATAATTAGGATTTTGATTGGAATTACATTAAATATGTATAGTGCTTTTGATAGTATGGTCATTTTGACAATATTAATTCTGCCTAAGAACAAGGGAGATCTTTCCATCTTCCAAGGTCTTTTTTCTTTCTTTAGTGTTCTGTAGTTTTCATTGTAGAGGTCTTTCACCTCTTTTGTTAGGTTGATTCCCAAGTATTTTATTAGCACAATGGGGTAATTTTCCTTGTTTCCCTTTTAGAGGATTTGTTACTAATATACAGAAATGCCTTTGATTTATGGGTGTTGACTTGGTATTCTGCTACTTTACTGAATAAACTTACTAGTTTTCTGGTGGAATTTTTTGGGTCTTCTTGGTATAGAATCATATCGTTGGCAAATAGTGCTAATTCGAGTTCTTCTTTTCCTATCCATATCCCTTTAGTTTCTTTCGTCTGTCTAATTGCTCTGGCCAGTGTTTCAAGAACTGTGTTAGATAGAAGTGATGAACGAGAACATCCCTGTCTTGTTCTAGTTTTTTGAGGGAATGCTTTCAAGTTTTCTCCATTTGGAATGCTGTTGTCCTGGGGCTTAGTATAGACAGCTTTATGATGCTGAGATATGTTCCTGTTATCCTTAGTTTTTCTAGTGTTTTGAACATGTATGGGTGCTGTATTTTGTCAAATGCTTTCTCTGAATCTATTGATATATGATTCTTATCTTTAGGTCTACTGATGTGACAAATTATATTTATTGATTTCCATATGTTGAACCAACCTTGCATCCCTGGGATGAATCCCCATTTGATCATGGTGCACTATATTTTTGATATTTTTTTAATTTGATTTGCCAGAACTTTATTGAGAACTCTCGCATCTGTGTTCATTAGTGATACTGGCCTGAAGTTTCCTTTCTTTGATGTATCTTTGCCTGGTTTTGAAATCAGGGTGGTAATGGCCTCATAGAATGAGTTTGGAAGTGCTTCCTCTTTTTCTATCTCACAAAATAATTTGTAGGGGCTGGGATTGTAACTCAATGGTAGAACACTTGCCTAGCATGCTTGAAGCACTGGGTTTGATCCCAGGTACCACATAAAAATAATAATAAAATAAAGGTATTGTGTCCATCTACAATAAAAAATATTAAAAAAATAATTTGTAGAGTATATGTATTAATTCTTCTTTATAGGTCTTGTAGAAAGAACTCAGCTGTGTATCCATCTGGTCCTGGGATTTTCTTGGTTGGTAGGCTTCTGATGGTGTCTACTATTTCCTTGCTTGAAATTGATCTGTTTAAATTGTGTATATCATCCTGATTCCATTTGGACAATTCATATGCCATTAGAAATTTGTTGATGAATTCGATATCCTCTATTTTATTGGAGTGCAGTTTTTCAAAATAATTTCTAATTATCTTCTGTATTTCTGTAGTGTCGTGATATTTCCTTTTTCATGACATATGATAGTGATTTGAATTTTCTCTCTCCTTGTCATTGTTATCATGGCTAAGGGTTGGTCAATTTCATTTATTCTTTTTTTTTGACAACCCCATTTTTTGTTTTGTCAATTTTTTCAATTGTTTCAATTTTACTGATTTCAGCTTTGCTTTTAATTATTTCCTGTCTTCTATTGCTTTTGGTGTTGATTTGTTCTTTTTTTAGGGCTTTGAGATATAGTGCTAAGTTATTTATTTGTTGACTTTTTCTTCTTGTAAGGAATAAACTTCATGCAATGTACTTTCCTCTTAGTATTGCCTTCATAGTATCCCAGAGATTTTGATATATTGTATCAGTGTTCTCATTTACCTCTAAGAATTTTTTAATCTCCTCCTTGATGTCTTTTGCAGCCCATTGTTCATTCAGTAGCATATTTTGTAGTCTCCAGGTGTTGGAGTAGTTTTTATGTTTTATTTTATTGTTGATTTCTAATTTCATTCCATTGTGATCTGATAGAATGCAGGGTAGTATCTCTACTTTTTTTGTATTTGTTAAGAGTTGCTTTGTGGCAACTCTTAACTTTGTAATATATGGTCTGTTTTAGAGAAGGATCCATGTGCTGCTGAGAAGAAAGTGTGTTTGCTTTTTGAAGGATGAAATACTCATAGTCAATTAAGTGTACGTTATTGATTGCTATTGAGTTCTATAGTTTCTTTGTTCTGCTTTTGTTTGAACAATCTATCCAGTGGTGAAAGAGGTGTGTTAAAGTCACCCAGAATTATTGTATAGTGGTCAATTTGACTCTTGAATTTGAGAGGAGTTTGTTTGAACATGGATGCTTCATTGTTTGGGGCATATATATTTATAATTGTTATGTCTTGTTGGTGTATGGTTCCCTTGAGGAGTATGAAATGTCCTTCTTTGTCCCTTTTGATTAACTTTAGCCTAAAGTCTATCTTATTTGATATGAGGATGGAAACTCCTGCTTGCTTCTGCAGTCCATACGAGTGGTATGATTTTTCCCAACCTTTCACCTTCAGTTTGTGTATGTCTTTATCTATGAGATGAGTCTCTTAGAGGCAGCATATTATTGGGTCTTTTTTTAATCCAATCTGCTAGCCTATGTCTTTTGATTGGTGAGTTTAGGCCATTAACATTCAGGTTTATTACTGAGATATGATTTGTATTCCCATCCATTTTTGTTATTTAACTACCTCTCTCTGCTGATTTTCATTGTTGTTTTTCATTTCCTCTTCAATGAATATTTTGTCAAGAATTTTCTGTAGTACAGGTTTTCTAGCTGTAAATTCTTTTTGTGATAGGAATCAACTTTTGTTTATCATGGAAGGTTTTTATTTTATCATCAAATTCAAAGTTTAATTTTGTTGGATACAAAAGTTTTGGTTTGCATCCATTTTCTTTCAGAGCTTGATATATTTTGTTCCACACTCTTCTGACTTCTGGTGTATGTTTGAAAAGTCTGCACATAACCTAATTGGTTCCCCCCATATGTAATCTGATTTCTTTCTCTTGTGGCTTTTAATATTGTCTTCTTATTCTGTATGTTAGGCATTTTCATTATAATGTGCCTTGTGTGGCTCTCTTGTGATTTTGTATATTTGGCATCCTGTAAGCCTCTTGAATTTGGTTTTCCAATTCGTTCTTCATGTTTGGAATTTTTTCTGATAGTCTTTCATTAAATAGATTGTCCATTTCTTTGGTTTGAAACTCTGTGCCTTCCTCTATCCCAATAACTCTTACATTTGGTCTTTTTTATGCTGTTACATATTTCTAAAAATGTTCTGCTCATGGTTTCTTACCATTTTCACTGTGTGGTCTATATTCTTCTCAAGATTATATATTTTGTTTTCATTGTCTGAGGTCCTGTCTTCTAAGTGGTCTAATCTGTTAGTGATCCTTTCAATTGAGCTTTTAATTTGGTTTACTATTTCTTTCATTTTAAGGATTTCTGTTTGGTTTTTCTTCAGAACCTCTATCTCCCTATTGAAGTAATCTTTTCCTTCCTGTATTTGCTTATGTAGCTCTTTGTCGAAATTATCTTTTGCTGCTTGCATTTGCTCTCTTATATCATCCTGTAATTTAGAGAAAATTTTAGATATGTGCATCCTGAACTTCTTCTCTGTCATTTCATCTGCTGTGCTGGCCATAGGTTGTAATATGTGGTTTCTTGATTTGTTTGGGGCATTTTCCTGTCTTGTCTTTTCATGTTGCTCATGTGTCTTCCTTTCTAGCTCTGTGGATGTGAGGGGTTACCATTTTTACCCTATAGATTTATGGTGCCCTGTAGGGTTCCAATACCTCACCTGGCTATCCGATGTTCCAAACTGGTAGTTGCCCTGACTAAAGATGGTGATGAAGGTGACCCAAGATGGAGGCTGCTGCTTTCAGTGATGGGGTGTTGTGCAGGTGGGGGGAGCAGGGCGATGGTGTTGGGATGCTTTCAGAGATGAGCTCTGTGGCATGCAGTGTTGTGGCTGTCGGCTTTATTCAGAGCCTGTGATGTCCCCAGGTGCAAGGAAACTACCGTCATGACTGCCCCACATTAGTAGATAGGGTCCCACAAAGGAGTGGCGGATGGAATTCCTATGCGTAGGTAGTGGCTGAATGCCCTTCATGCGAGCAGCATCTGAAAATTCTGATTTGGTGCTGATGCTGGTGGTCCCGCTAAGGCACCTGTGAGATGTGCATGGGTGAGTAATCAGGAGGGGGAATCCTTTTCTAACCTGAGGCCCAGGGTTCTGAGCAGCACAGTGGCCATGATTCATGCATGGAACAGCTGTGGAGAAGTCTTCTATCACTCTCAGCAAATCAGTATTCCCATTAGTTGAGACCTGGGTTGGGTCACGGAGCAACACAGAATGCTGCCTCCCTCTGGCCCACCATCTTGTATTCCCCCTGAGGGGAACTCACAATCCTCCTACCTCAGCCTCCTGTATTTGGGATTATAGTTGTGAGCCACCATGCCCAGTTAATTTGGGGACTTTTGGAGCCACACAAGTTTGTTCTTTACTATTAGAGCACTGTGGGGCAAATTCTAACATTCTTTGTGTTTCCTTCCTCAGTTTTCCCCAAACCCTGTACTTTTTCCCCCAAAAGGCGATAATGGCATTTGTGTAGGATTTTTGTGAAGATACAATGAAATATCTACCTTTATGTGAAGCATGTTGTAGAATTCCAGGCACAGAGTAGGAATTTAATTATTATTTATCTTCTCTTTCTATCATCCTTCCCCACCTATTTTTTATTTTGAAGGAAAAAAAAGAAATTTATTTCACATTATATTCATTTTTTGGAGTAAGACAAAAGACTTGTAGAGGAAGAGCCTCTACAAGTGACCCAAAGTGAAAATAATATTTACCCTCCAAATTGGAGTCTTTACCCATTGCTGTTAGGAATGTAAAGTGGTACAGCCACTTTAGAAAAATCTGGCATTTTTTCAAGAAGTTGAACCTAGTTTCTGCATGACTCAGTAATTTTATTGTGAGGCATAAACCCAATTAATTGAAAACCTACTCACAAAAACATATAGTCATAACAGAATTATTTACAATAGTGACAAGGTAGAAACAATCCACATGTCCATCAGTTGATGAATGGGAAATGGAATATGGTGTATACACACACACACACACACACACACACACACACACATATATATATATATATATATATATAAAATGGAATATTATTCAGTCATAAAAAGGAGTGAACTACTGATAAGGCTACAACACAGATGCACCTTGAAAACATTGATTTTTATTTTGGAGGAAAAAAAGTGAAAGTAGTTTCTAGGGCCTGGGAGGAAAAGGGGGATGAGAGATTATAGCCAGTGAGTACTGGATTTATTTTTAGATTGATAAAATTATTCTGAAACTAGATGGTGGGGATGGTTGCACAATTTTGAATATACTAAAAACTGAATTACATACACACTTTCAAAATCACCCTCTCCTTTGTTCTTTTATTAGTATTATTTAATTTATTCTGAATTATGTGTTATTTTTGCCAGGAATGTATGGAATGTACTTTGTATACTCTATAAGTCTTTCTTCAATAAATTCATGATGTAAAAAAAAAATATAGGAAATATATTAAAATCACTTAAAAATACTTGCTTAAATGGTCGAGCAAATGACATAGACATTAATTAAAGCTGCCCTTTCTCATGTAGGGAGTTCCTAAATGAGTTGATTAAGTAATGTGTATTCTCTAATTTGTGAAAATTCAGAATGACTTCTTGATTTAGTAACATTTTTTTCTGCAACATTCAGCAACATTACAAATGCTTTTTTGTTTTCAGCAATGAGCACATTTAAATTGCAAACACAGTTAAAGTAGGGATTCCAGGGAAAGAAGAAGAATAGACTATGTAAAGAAAGAGTTATTATATGGAGCAAGTGCACTTGCAGCTTTTTTTTTGTTATGAAATTGAATTGTCAATATTTCTATCTTGATAGATTGTAAAACAGCACTACTTTTCCTTGGTTTCTTCTCACTCGATCTCTTTTATTCCCCCTATCTTTTTACCTTTCCGTATCTATGTGTGTTAATTGAAAGCCAGGCACCGGCTGAAGGATGGTGTAGTATGAAAAAATACGTGAAGAGGGCAAACTAAAGTTTTTTTTTTCACTGTTAACATGAAAGAGAGAGAGAGAGTGTGTGTGTGTGTGTGTACATATATAGGTACTTGCTTATGTTCACATAAAATTTGCAATGAGAAAGCTTACTTGTGAGAAAATATATAAAAAAAACCCCTCCATGTCACAATATCAAATAGCTATAGATTAATGTTGGGCTGGTGTTTCTCCCAATTATCTTCATGATAATGCTAATCAATAATTATTTATTTAAAGGATGATATATAATGTATATTTAATCATACACAACAAATGGGAGTATAGACCCCAAATTTAGAAATGAGAAATCTTGACTCAAAAAAGCTCCCTGACCATGATGTTATGTGACTCTGGAATCATCTTTCAATCTTTTGTGCTGACCTGGATGAGACACTCAGAAAATCCATTGTGGTGATCCATCCTCTCCTGCCAGTAGCTAGACAACCTAAAAGAAAGGTTTTTTTTTTTTTTGCAAGTCACTGTCTGACTTTTCCAGGCAATTCAACAATTTCTTTTTAGGGAAAAAAAAGGTGGCATTTGTTTTCCTTCAAAGCATTTTTGTTCTATGATTGAGATGACATGGTTTTTGGACCGCTCCCTGCAGGAGGAGAAGCCAGACGGAAGGCAGCTTTCTCTCAGCTCTGGCAATTATAACAAAGTCATAAAACCCCAGGTAAATGGGAACTCTTTAAACATTTGCAGATATAAATCCGACACAGTAGGAAAGTGACCCAAAGGGAAGTGCTTATTGATCCATTTCCCCCCAAAGCTGTCAGTGACGAATGAACATCATCTAATTGAATAGGAACAGCTCCAAGCCTGCAACCTTGCAGGTACTATCCCTGGCTTTCCTTGACTGGCTGTTTGACCATGCCCAAGAAACTTAACCTTTTCAGGTATCTCCTTCTCCGCCTCTCAGTGGGCACAACAGTGCCTCGGCTCTGAGTCTGTCTACGTGAGGCAGCTCCGGAGAGATGTACTATTATTGGTTCATATTATATTGTAAACATATTTCTTGCCAGGTTTTGTCACTTGGTTTTCTCCTCAGTCTGGTCCATCACTGGCCTGTTTGATTCTGTCCTACGGTACAAAGCAGCAAAGGGGAAGTTTTCAAGTTGTGGCACTCACGAGTAGTCGGTGGAGACAGCCACAGGAATTCTGACATGCCTGCCACTTCCATTTGTCTTCTCAACCGAAGCTCCGCCATGGAGCAAAGGCCTATGGAAGATCAAATAGGATGTTTTTCCTGTCTGTTTTCAGATTAAATCCATCAATAAAAGGTCCCTAAGGCAATTCTAGCAGATAGCACATCAGGCACGATTCTGGGAGCTCGGGTAGAATTCTGGAGATGGGTGTCATGAAGGCGTTGCACTTCAGGACTCTGGAGGGGCAGACAAGGCAGGCCCGATTTCAACCAGCAAGCCCCTGTTTGGGTGTCCCCATCTATTTGGGATGTCATGTGGGCTCTCTATAGTAGAGAATACTACCTGAATCTATCACCTGTATCTAGTTCTCTTATTCTTTTAGAACATTTGGGTATATTGCAATTCTCAGTCTCTTTTGATGTTGGGTGGGCTGTGTGACTGGTTCTAGCCAATTGTATGCCAGTGGGCATGATGTATGTCACTTCTAGGTGGAGGCATGGAAGATCTGAGAAAGGTATGACTGTGCTCTCTCCTTCCCCACCATGGCACCCTTGAAGGTCAGGTGTTGAGATGGCAGCATCATAAAATGGAGGGAGTGGGATCTCTGAATTGCTAAATGATAGAGAGACCCTAATAATCTTTACTGGACTTTATGTGATCAAGAAACAAACTTTTGAAGGGTTACACAATTGAGATATAGGGATATTTGTTTGTAATGATTGCAGCATTTGGCCTACTCTGCCTAAATAGAATGTTAAACAAAATCATAAGAATCCAGGGGCAATATACAATATAGTGACAGAATAATTGTCCCCACGAGGTGTGAGAACTATCATCAAAAAAAGAAGTAAGGTCAACAATTTTCCTCATCATAGGAGAAGATAAGACCAATGTGGGTGGAAGTGGCTCTAGGAACATGGAAGAAATGGATGGGAAGAAGCCAGAATCAGGAATAGAGACACTCTGAGAAGGCTTTAGTATGGTACTGTGAACCAAGACTTTCATAGCTGCCTCGAAGAAGAGTGAAAGGAACAGAAACTACTGTGTACTGAACAAAACTACCAATCTATATACCTATAGATCATTACTGTTATTCAGAGACAATGTGTTTCAAAATTTAGGCCTTGCAACACATTTGCTAACATTCAGGGTAGAGAACATTGAAGTGTATTTTCTTAAAATAGAGCAAGACAAGTTGTAGTTGAACAAAGCCAATATGGACCTCTGGAAAGGAAGAGGCCTTCTTGTAAAATCCATGATACCAGCATGAATCCAGCTATAACCCTTGGTTCTACTATCTTCAGATTCAGATTTCAGGGGTGTTCAGTGTTGATAGCAAACATACTTTCCTTGCAAGGCATTGAAACCTGCAAATCAGTTCATATAATCAAATACGATAGCTAATTACTTTCAACATTGCTAAAAGTCCCACAGAAAATGCATCTAATTTGGTTTATGTAGTTAATATTATTTTATTGAGTATGCATTATTGATTTTATAGAGTAGAAAATTCTTTGAGAGATATGTTTATGAATTTGTATCAGCTCTAGTATCATTCTTTTTAAAACTCAGGAGATGCTAGTGAGTGACTTAAAATTCAAGTCCTCATTTTGTGATTGTTAATTTTATTCCATTGTCATTTAGATTAATTTCTTCCTAGGTTACAGAAAACTAATTTTCTTTCTTAAAGGCTGAATTGTCAGCTCAAACCTGACTTCCTCAACCTGTGTCTCCTATAAACACCAAAGCTGCATTCATTGCTGCTTCTCACCTGCAGCTCTCCATCCCTCTGATGGAGACAATGATCAAATGAAGCTCTGAGCACAAAGGCCTGCAGGCTCTATAGAGTCTGCTGGGCACCTGTGGGGCTTCTTCTTGGAGAGTGTTGTAGTGTGCACAAAAGACCATTTGTTTTTGGAAGCAGATGAACCTGGATTTTAATCCCATCTCTGTCACATATTTATTATGACCTTGGGCAAATCAACTCTGCATGCTTGACTTTCCTCATCTGTAAAATGGGAAAAAATACTGGGGTAGTTGTAAGAATTACAAGAGATGATATATCTCATACTGAAGATCACAGGCACTCAGAAGGATTTTTGGATGAATGGCTATAGCAAGCAATGCTGGAATGGTCTCTCCTAAGACTTTTTTTGACTATACTGGACCTGATTCAGTGTCCACCTTGAGCCTGCATCTTTTAGAGTTAAGGCAGAGAGCCTATTGCTACCTCTCACACATGTTTTCCTGTAATAGGCACAGTAAGAATTTCTAGATATCAGGAGATGTTGCTAACCTGACATCTGCTAGCACTGGCATCCCAAGCCAGTTTTACCTCCCCATTCAGGAATCCCTATATGAAAATTTAGGGTAATTTCCACCCCCTTCAAGATTATATGAAGATGACTGAAAGATCTAAGTATCACTATACATTTGCTCTTTAATGAGAAGTACAAGTTGCTCTATATTAGCATTTCTAGAACTATCCAGGGAATGCTAATTATATGATATGATTTAAATGTAATTAGAAGGAAATATCATATTATAATGATGAAGCACATTTGGAGAAATTTGAGTTAAATATATATATTTTTCAATCCATGATTTCTCAGAGCTTTTGTATAATAATTTGTAGTAAAGAACGCTTATGGACTGGATATGGACTAGGAATTTGACAAATATTTGTTCTATGAGTGAATAAATAAATGGATAACTGAATTAAATGTAGATTGTCTTTCTGGATTCAATTTTGGAGCCTGAACAGCTTCACATCACTCCAGGTCCCATACTTGTTCCTTCCTGAGGGCCTGGACATGATTTACTCTCCTTCTCCATTAGCTATGTTTTTGTAGATCTGTAGGCCCTTGGCCAGAATTTCAGATGTGAGAGTAAATATCAGTGTTTCTGGTATGTTTAGGGTACAGAAAAGCTATTTCTATGCTTGTGAAACTTTATAGCATGGGGTGTGTAAATCTCAATCAATCCCCTCTCATGGACTAACCCCTTTTCCTTGGAGATGGTAAGTTCTTGAAAGGAGTTCTCCAAACAAGACTTGTAAGTCAATCTGCAATATCTGCAAGGGCTGCTTCAAAAGTTCTCTTCTCCCTGGTTTCCCCCTTCACTTACACAATTACTATTCAGAAACATGGCAAGGTTTGTTCCCCTACTCTTTGTGCACATAAGGGGCTATTGCTTTACCAGGATGTTGCTGGTATGTGTCAGCATAATTAAGGCACGAGTAAAAGTGCTATTTTGCTTGGAGTTTCAATTTTTTTTTTTTTGGTGGGGGGATGATAATGGGCTATCACAGTCTTCAATTTCCATTCTTTTTGTAATATAATTCAGGACCACTGTGATGATAATATCTCATCAGAAATTCCCCTAAAGCAATTTTCCAGCAGAATTTGTCAAAAGAAAGTGCACAGAATTTTCCTATGAACTAAAATTTGGCTAAACAGATGTACAGCCCTTCCTTTTTCATTAATGGCTAGAGAAATAACTGCCAATGGGTAAGAGAAGAGAAGATCATTTTGAGTGGCCGCTTCCTCTTGGATAGACATTCCAGTTGGGGCTATTGTTGCCAGGGATTATATATTGATCTATCAGTTCACATTCACAAGTTTGAGCTTTCATGTTCTTGAATGCATTCTGGGGCTTACAAGACTCATCCCTACATGATGACTGGATAGTAGACAGAAGTGGGAGGTGTCAGTGAAGCTCATATGGTCTCGGAGTTGACTTCAGGATCTTGTCTTTAGCACACAGAATTGGATTTGCTGATACTGGTGCATCCTTCAAATAGCTCATTTATCTAAGATGTTGCCTGAAATTCTTTGATAGACATTTCTTCCTCTTTAAGAAACCAAGCTATGATTTAACATGGCAAAGGGATACCCACAACTTTATATACTTTCTAAGTGGGAGAAGGAGAGTGGAAATGTGGGAATTGACCAGATTGATTTTGATCCACTACTAATGGCCCATGACTTGCTAACTAATTTTTTTTTTCCTAACCAATCATTTGGCAAAAAGCCTTTCCTGGGGAAGAGGCTTTCCTCTGTAGATTAATTTCTTTGCTTTGGTCTTTGCTTTGCTGCTGACAGAACTCACAAGGGTAGTTCTTTGACCCAGCTCCAAAAGCACAGTAACTGCAGGCGAGAATGAGCAAAGAACTATGTGGGAAGGGGCAGTTTCATTTGTAGACAATGGAGGCTGGAGAAGGGAAGTAAATAAACGCTTCTTTTGGAATAGGGGCTTCCCTCCTGTGAAGGGTGAGCTTGGAGACCTATGGCAGTGGCCAGCACCAAACCACAGACTGGGAACCTATCCACAGTGCCTGGGCTGCCTGCTATACAACTGCCCTGCAGGAAATCCTAGTAGGCAAGGGAGCCCATGCAGCCTTGGCTCCAGGTTGGAAATATTTAGGAGGCTGTGGTGGGATTTAGGCATGATTTTGGATTGCAGAACCTCTTTTGTTTTTGTAACAGATTGCATCTCACGAGTAAACAACATGTACAAACACATGATTTGTTTTAACATGAAATCTGCACAGATAAAGTGCAAGGCATGGACCATATTGGATCGTCTCTGTTTTAAGACTCTTTATCTGAAAATATGCTCAATTTGCATATGAAAAATATGTTCCTTTATCTAGTGTTTTCTCTCTCCCTCATGTTTCTTTCAAGGACCAGCTCCAGTTTATCATTGAGGATCATAAAGTATGTTAGTCAACCTTTTGTCACTGTGACAAAATACATAACAAGAGCACCTTAGAGGAGAAAATGTATATTTTAAGTCATGGTTTCAGAGGTTCAGTCTGTGGGCAGTTGAATCCATTGCTTTGGGCCCAATGGGAGTCAGAATATTATGGCAGAAGGACATAGCAGAGAGAAGCTGCTCCATTCATGGCAGCAAGGAAGAAGAGAGACAGAAGAAGGAGGTTCTGCAAGGCAGATGAACCCTTTCAACTCCTCCAGCCACTCCCTACCTGCCTACAGTTACCACTGAGTTGATCCATTCAAATGAGGATGGATTGATTAGGTTATGGACTTGTGATCTAATCATATCAGTCCTGAATTAGCACAAGAGCTTTTGAGGGACACTTCACATTTAAACTATAACATATGGTTATTTTGTTGAAGAATGGGAGAGATCTCAGGAAAATTGTACATACCTGTTTTCTAGGTACACCTTGAGAGTAAAGCTTACAAGACAGAAGAGGATGTAATAGTTTTGTATTGCGGATATAACACATTACAAACTTAGCAGCCTAAAATAATATCCATTTTTTTTAATCTCACAGTTTCTGTAGTTCAAAAGTTTAGCATGGTATAAATGGATGTTCTAGTTAGGGTCGTACTAGGCTAAAATTAAGGTTTCATCTAGGGCTATAGTTCCCATATGAGGTTCAGAGTTCTATTCCAAGTTCCCACTTGTTGGCAGAATCTAGTTCCTTTTTGAAAATTTTTAATTGTACTAATTTATGGGATGCTATAATAATAGTAATAATTTAAAAATGTTAGAGTGTATAATGATCAAATCAGGGTAGTTTATATGTTCATCTCAAACATTTAAAAATTTTTCATTAAGACATAACAGTTGTATATATTTGTGGTATACACTGTGATATATTTAAAAACATGTATACAATATACACATATCAAAAATATACCTGCTTGCCCAAGTTAATTGCTGCACTCTTCACGAGAGCTAAGCTATGGGAATTAATTTAGACCCTTATCAATAGATGAATAAATAAAGAAAATGTGGTCTACTTACACAATGAAATATTATTCAGCCATAAAAGGATGGCTGTCCTATCATTTGCAGCAAAATGGATGGAAACGAGACACATTAAGTAATATAAGTCAGATGCAAAGACACAAATACTATATGTTCTCTTTTATTCATGGGTATTAAAAAAGTGGATCTGATAGTATAATAGTGATTACTAGAGACTAGGAAGGTGAAGGTAGTGGGAGGTTGGAGAAGTGGTACCCAAATGTAGTTATAGAAGTAGTAAGTTCTGGTGTTCTCTTTAACAATGAAGGAACTATAATTCATAATAATTTAACTGTAATTCACAATAACTTATTATACATTTTATGAATAGTTGGAAGAGAAGAGCTTACAATCTCTAAACAGAATGTAATGATAAGAGAAGGGAAATATTACTCACCCTGAATTTAGTTCCTTCACCCATTCCCTGCAGGCCTCTGTGTCCTTGACACATGACCTTCATCAGCATTGTCCACAGTGGCGCATTAACTCTTTCCGATACATCAGATCTCTCTAATTTTCTTCTCTGTCACTTCTCTCTGACTTCCTCTTCTGCACTCTGCTTTTAAGGGATCATGTGATCAAATTGGGCTCACCCAAATAATTCAAGGTTTAACTCCCTATCTTCAGGTCATTAATTAGTAACTTTAATTTCATGTGCAAAGTCCGTTTTGTAAGGTAACATATTCATGGGTGGGGGCAACAAGGGACCAAAATTCTGCCTGTTATAGGGAGGGAAGAAGGGATTCAGGCAGGAAGTACAGCCTGAATGAAGATGAGGGTGTGGAGCACATAGGATGGTAGAGGGAGGTTTGTATTTTAGAAAGAACACTAGAGACTAAGATACTAGTTAGGATTTATGTTGGGGATCTACATTTACCTAGATTCAGTGTTCATGCTGGCAAAAAAGGGTACCACTATCAGTATGGTATAGTGGCTAAGTGTGAACTGAACATGCTCAGGTGGTCTACATTCAAGTCTTATACACCTAATGGAAATAACAATGACAACAACACTTAGTTATGGGGTGTTGTGAGGATTAATTGAACTAGGGCCTATCTGGGCATATAGTCAGTGCTCCAAAAATTTTGGGATTTTTTTTTATTATTATTATCATCTTTTTTCCCTGTGTCAGAGAAAATGCTCTGGATTAATGCACATCAAGCTGAGAAGGTCTTGAATTTAATTTCTGCCAACTAGCTTTGTGATTTTTCTTTCTTTGTGTCACAATTTTGTCACTTTTAAAATGAAAATGATGTTAATTATGTGAATCATGTCCAAAGAAATTTGATGATTTTAGAGCACTTGGAAATAACCCTTGATCATTTTCGAAAAGTATCTGACAGTCTAGAAAAAAAAATCCTTATTTCTTTTAGCTCATTCTTTCAGTCATCCTATAGTTAATGGCAGAAGCCCAGGACATACCTTTTGGGCCCACTATTCAATAATATGTAGAGAAAACTAGTCCTGAAGAGTATGCTGGGAATGGACTGACCTCATAGATTTCTGGAGCAACTGGCTGACCATGGAGTATGAGTTGAGAGGTATCGAAAATTCAAACTCCCCTGCTCCAACTTGTCATCTAGTAACCTGTAGCAAATGCCCCACACAACTAATCTTAAAGATGTTTTCTTTACCTAAAAAGTAATATAGCAGAGAACATTGGCTCAGAGCATGAAATCTGGATTCTAGTTTGGTATTAGGACTAATAAACTATAAGTCATGCTTCCTTTTTGGTCCCATTTGTGAACAAAGGAGTTTGGTCCAGTCTCCTCTTGGAGGTTCTTTTCTTCTTTAAGATCCTATAAACTTGACCTGCAAAGACCTTTGAACTTCACTTGTAAGAATCAGAACCATTCTGGTGGGTGGCAGGTGTTCCAGGAGGCTTACTCTGAGCAAGTGGGCAGGAGTGAAGGCTGTAGTGGGATTTTTGCCAGGGACAGTGGAGGCTTTCCTGGATCCGGCAAGAGTGGGGCCTGAGGGGCATGAAGAAGGAGGTATGGCAACACAGCAGATGGTCTCATGGGGAGGTGAGAGCTGAGGATGCCATTCAGGCCCTTTCCCTCTTCCCCAGCCCTGCTGACGATCTCTGATCACAGGGAGCATCTATGCAGACATCTGGTTTATACCATAAAATTACTAGCCTGTTTCCTGGGCTGATTGAACTCTGTTGGTGAAAGCTGCATTTATAAATGAAGCTAATAGTAATTTATTTGTCTGAAGGCAGGGGGTTCAGTTATACAGCTTTTTGAGGTTCATTTAGCAATGAGGTAGAAATATGCTTATTCTGGGATGTACATGATCTTCTCCTTTGCCTCCACAGAGGACAGAGAATTTCATCTAAGGTTTTGTATGTCATAGGAAAACTTGAATAGGAATCCACATGATTTTCATCCCAGCTCTGGCACCAAACAGGGATGTGAACCTGGATATTTTGTGACCCATCTGGGTCTCATTTCTTATTGGTGATGTAGACATAATGATTTCTGCCCTGCCAGCCTATTAAGCCATGTAAAACACTGTATACAATGTTTCACTTAGTAAATGCTCCGTAACTGTGAGCTATTATTTTTACAGCCCTGGCACGGTACCTGGAAATTTTGAAATAGTCAATAAACAGCTATTGAATGGATGTAGGGCAAAAAAGGGTATAGTGAAGTTAAAATAAGTTAATATATGAGGCGCTGCATAAGAATAAGTCATACTCTGTTTAATGAAGCAGCAGTTTTACACAGACTGCAGCATTCTAGAAAAATCCTCAAAACTTAAACGTCTCTTCTTACCTACGTGAGGTGGATGATATAATTGTTAGTACGTCACCTAACATCATAGAAACCTTCCACCTTATCTAAAGCAGAACTCTCTTCAATTCCTCTCTACCCTTTATCTTGCTTTTATTTTCCATCTCAGCATTTGTAACTCTTGATAAATATATTTTTATTTGCTGATTGCCTTACTCCTCCCACTAGAATGTGAGACCTTGGAAAGAAGGTCTTTGCTTGCTATTTTCTTTCCTCACTGTTGTAAAGTATGTTCGTAAAACCTGCATGGCACATGGTAGACAAACAAAGGAGATGATGAATTAATATCTCTTGGAGCTGTCTCATCTGTGACAATGACTGTTCAAAAGTAATCAAGCTCTTTTCACTCTATCTGACATTACTTAAAACCTTTTCACTCTATCTGACATTACTAGAAACCTCCCTATGGGTTAAAGTAATAATAGGACTTTCTCTATGTGGCTCCTAGTGGGTAGGTATCATTACATATGGTTGGTCTTATTACCAGGACCAGGAAGCCATTTGTAAATAATCCTTTGTCTCCTTCAGATGGTCAGGATAATTGTTTCCCAAATAGGGGTGCCCTCATTCCCAGTAGCTACATAGGTGTCTAAGTTAGGAGCAACACCAGTAATTCTCCTCTGTGCTCCATAAAAAATTAATAGCCATAAAAGTCAAATCGGCTTCCTTACTAGCAAATGAACTTTACAACCCGCTTTAGCTTACGGACTCTTAGTAACCAATATGTAAAAAATGCCAACCAGGGAAAGATATTTTCCTGCTTTATAGGCTTTAAAAAAACCATTTAATTCAATCTGGCACCCAGGCTGAATGTAAAATAGCTGCAAAGCAGTATTGATGGGACAACACATGATATAATTAAATCTATGTATCAATCCATCAAGTGTAAGATAAAAATCAATCACATGCAAATAGACACCTTCAGGAGGGAAAGGCTGCAGGCTTTTGCTGTGGCCCTACATTGTACCCTATGGCTCTCTCATTGGAGCAATACTCTTACCTGCTTCAGGATTATGTTTTGGTGCTTTCTGGAATCTTTCTTTGTACAAGGCTTTGAATAACATTCAAGTTTTGATATTAAGTTGAAGGTTTGAGATCTTTGTGTAAACGACAGAAAGTGACTTACATGTAAATCACTCTGTAGCAAAGAAGTATGATCTGAGGCTTACAATCTACCTGGGAAACTTGTTAAACTTGCACATTCTTGGGCTCCATTACAGAGATTCAGATTATGCTGATGCTGTTCCCAAAGCCATAATTTGAAAAATAGTGTCATTTTAGCCCTGGGTGAGAGTCCAGACTCGTCACTCAACCAATTCCATAGCCTCGGGCAAGATAATGAATCTTTTTATACTACAATTTTCTCATTTGTAATTCAAGCTTATGGATGATAAAGTATTCTGGATACATTCTCATTTAATCCTACTTTCTAGGATGGTGTAAGAGTAAATGAGGCAATGTATGTAAAACATTTAGCTCACAGCCTGATAAATATTGTACTATTACCACTTCCCGCAGCTAATATTTCCCAAGTGCTTCATGTCTGAGTGACACTGTTCTAAGTGCTTTACATATATTTCCTGTTTTTCAATCTCGGGTTGTTTCTGCTGTTATGTCTATTTTACAGTCAAGAATATGGAGTCACAGAGGAATTAAAGAAACTGTTCTAAGTCACACAGTGCTGAGGTGGTAAAGATGAGAACCTGGGTTTGTGTGACTTCAGACACCACCTACTTTACTTGCCATAATTACTTATTTTCAAAGGGAGCTTACCTATCTTATTTTCTTCTAGGTTTACATATATCTGGTTGTCATCAGCCCAGTATTGATGCCATCTTCCTGGTTAATATGTTGTTCTTTTACATATTTTTGCACTGGCATATTTCATCAGTGACAGAACCTACCTCACAGATTTACGATATACAAATAATCTGTTATTTCTTCTCCCCAACACCCCAAATCGACAATAAGTGACAAATAGGAAGAATCAGAATTGATCTGATTCAGGGTAGAGTGCATCCTAAAGGGGAGTCATGAAGAAAATATCTTAAAAACAACTAGAAAACTTAGTATTGTTTGTGGCTATGTATAGATAGTGGTACTGTGGGTAATTTGTTAATTCTTTAGAACTTTTGCCTTCTTTCAACTTTGTACTACAAAGAACCATATGATTTTTATAATCAGAAGAAAATGCTTTTTTTTTCCCAAATAAAAAGCAAATTAATTGCAGACAGAACCTCATGGCATTAGTGGAGATTCTTCAGCCTGCTGTTCACTCCCAAGCATGCATCCTGGTCACCTCCATAGGACACTAAGAGAAAAGCTGATCAATATTTTGATGCCAAAGAAGGAAGGAGAGACTGGTGAGAGGGAATATTTTAAAACTCTTTCTGTGAGCTCTGTTAGAAGTACACCTCAGTTCACTGACCTTGAAAATTAACCTAGGGTGTCCAGAGGACTAAGCCCCAGAATAAACAAACAAGCAAGTTAATTCATTTCTAATTTTGACCAAATGTTAACAGCATATTATGTTTCCATGATGCCAAAACTTATTAGTTTAATGAAAAACAACATCAGTCACGTCATTGGAAACACATAAAATCAATATGGGTGTTATTTTATAGATCAAGCTATCACTTTATGGATGGAATGTTTCTGTTTCTCATGTGCATATTATCACTCAATGTAGTTAGAGGTCACATTGGATTCTGAACAAATACTGGTGTCTCCAAGACAACAATTATGAAAATAACATGTTGAAAAAGGAAATATGATAAGAAGGCTTGTTGTGTCTTATTAGGGCCATAGTAAAACAAGTGAAAATATTTTGTTTTCTAATAAAATAATTACTGATTTCTTTTTTTTTTAAAGAAGCACAGTGAACCATTTGCCACTATATTGGAAATCTTTAGGTATAAAGAAATTGTAGACCCACTTTATCTGTTTCTTCCTGTTACAGTACTACCAGGCAAACAGTCTCACTGCTCATTGATGAGAAACTAAGGCCTGGCTAAGTTATTTGCTCAGTCACTGGTATGGTAAAAACCACAACCCAGGTTGTTGTGCCTGTTAATTTGGGTTTATTTATATCCTATTTTTTGTTTGTCTTGAGCATTTGTCAATATGACACAAGTATATCTGTGTGGAAAATAAAAGAAGATAAGAAAACAGAAAGAAAAAAGATCCAACACCTAGTTTGCTTAACTTATGCTTCACTTTGGATTTTTGAAAAAAATTATCTAAAAGATTTTCTAAATCAAGTCATTGATGATATACTGCCGACTACACTTGTCTATTAGAAAAAAAGAGACTGAAATTAGGTAACCTGGGTTCCATTCATAGGGGCCTGATATGGATATGTGCTGATACTGTTTTGGTGACTGGGGTCAACTGGGATATAAACTGGAAAAGAAAAAAAAAAAAAAGACAAACAAAACTAATAATAAATCATGATTCTACTTTGCTATCACAGTGTCTATGATCTAGTGGAGGAGGAATTAAAATGAAAAGAAAAACAAAAACAGAATCAAATGTGTGCCATTGAAGGTGAGTATTAAGTACTAGGCACAAGAATAAAACTAAGAAGAAAGAGGCAGCAAGTGACTGGGGTGCTCTTTTTAGATGAGGTGATCATACAGTCCTCCTTGACAAGGTGAAGTTTTAATAATAAATTCTAAACAACTTATGATTATGGAAAAGGCTGGATCTTTCAGGGACATGAAACTGTTAAGACAATGTAGGATGGCAAAACCAAATCCTGGCCATCTGTCATAGTCCATTCTGCTTCCTCTGTGGGAAGCTTTTCCTTTGATCCCACATCCCACCTAGCCCTCCCTCTGTTTAGGGACTCTGTTGACTTCTATTTAATCTGCAGGTCTCCACCTGACTGATCCTTTGCTCAGACTGGCACTGTCTCTTCAGCTTTTTCTTCCACTTTTGTAAACACTAACCATTTCTGTAATTATGGATTGATATCAGGCTACCCACTCGACTGAGGTACTGAAGTGCTAAGTTCACGTTGCTCAGTTACCTTTGCATTTTCTTTCTTCCTTCCTTGTAAATGTGGAGCTTTACGATAAGAACGTAAGAATTTTATCTGCTGGTTGGAGCACTGAGCTGGCATATATAAATGCATATTGATAATACAGAATATTTGAAGTTCGTTCTGATCACATATTGAGGGGAACCAAAGATGGGGGACAGTAAGTAGATTCTGGGTTGATAGGAAAATGATTTTAGAAATTTTATGTTTTTTCCATCAAATAGTGAAGATTGAACTAGCAATATATTTTTTTGTTGTTTGCCATTTTGAAAAAAAATCATGAAATATATTCTGGTAACTGAAATCATGAATGGCTCTTTTTATTAGTAGTTTATTTAGTTAACTAGTAGTTAACTAGAGACGTTAGTTGTACTCTTTGAGTTTATTTGGAAAAGCACTCAATAAGCTCAGTTAAAAACTACAAAAGGAGGCTATGATCTTTGATAGACTTAGGAAAGGGAGTGACATAATCTGATCTACTTGTTTTTAAAGACATTCTGGTTGCTATGTAGAAAATTTTTTGAAAGGGGCCAGTGTGAAGGAAAATGGACTATATAGCAAGTAATATTAGTTGCCTGTGAAACAGAATATGGTGGTTCAGATTAGGGTTGTGGAAATGGAGTAGTGGACATATTGAGATATATATTGGAAATGGAATCAAGAGGATTTATTTAATGGATTGGATACATGGTATTAGAGAGAGTTAAAGAAGTCTGCTGTTTTTTGGCATAGGTAACTGACTGAATGATGGTGCCATTTACTGAAATGGTAAGCCTACATGGTTGGTAAATGAGATTGAGAGTTCCATAATGGATACTTTAAATATAAGCTGCTAAATTATACATACAATTGTATGTTCTGGGTTATGACTACAAATTATTACATTTATTATAATGTTTTAGAATCATTTCTTAACTCGTTGTCCCTTTTTTCCCCCTTTAATTGCGACCTCCATCTGAGGGTAGAATGCTTTTGCATTCACTTTGTACACTCTTTATATTCTGGTGTCTCAGTTAACTGGATGAATGAATGGATGGATGGTAACATGGACTTCAACAATTGCATACCCTTTTTATTATTTATTTTCTCTTGGTGCATATTAATTATCCAGAACGATGAGTTTTTATTGTGACATATTTGTATATACAATTTTACTCCCTAATACCTCTACTACCCTTCCTTCCTCTCTCTCCCCCCGCTTGGTCCTCTTCCTCTACCATACTGATCTCCCTTCTAATTTCATGGAGTTCCTTTTTCTTCATTCTTTTTGTTTTTTTCCTTCTAGTTTCCACATATGAGAGAAAACATACAGTACTTTTCTTTTTGAGTTCATTTTTTTCACTCAAAATTATGGTCTCTGGTTCCATCAATTTTCCTGCAAATGATATAATTTCATTCTTCTTTATGACTAAATAAAACCCCATTGTTTATACATGCCACATTCTCTTTATTCAGTCATCTACTAACAAATACGTAGGCTGATTCCATGGCATGGCTATCATGAATTGTGTTGCAATAAATATGGATGGTATATATGCATCTCTAAAGTATGCTGACTTCAAAGCTTTTGGATAAATGACAAGGAGTGTTATAAGTGGATCATATTGTAGATATATTTTTTAACTTTTTGAGGAATCTCCATACTGATTTCCATAGTGGCTGTACTAATCTATACTCCTACTACAGTGTATTGGATTTCCTTTGCCCCCTGCATCCTCCCCAGCAATTATTGTTATCTGTATTCTTGATGCTAGCCATTTTAAATGAAGTGAGATGGAATATCAGTGTGGTTTGGATTTGCATTTTTTTGACAGTTACAGATGTTGAACTTTTTTTTTTTTCATGTAATTGTTGGCCACTTGTACTTCTTTTCAGAAGTATCCAGTTCACTTGCCCATTTATTGAATGGGTTTTTAAATGTTGAGGTTTATTTACTAATTTATTTTTTGTACCAGAGATTGAAACCAGGGATGCTTAACCACTGTTTTCTATAAATTTACTTCCACCTTAAAAACTCTGTAATTGATGTTTTTCCCTTGGAGATGTATAAATCCTATATGTGTTTGCAGGTTATAAATATTGCCAAATGAATGCATATATAGAAAGGGACCATTTAGGAGTAGTTATTTCAACTCACTCTCACTCTTGTGTGATTAGGGATGGTCATGGAACTCTGTTATGGGCATCTACATTGTAAAATGAGGCTAATAATGATAGTAATAATAACTGTAATGTAAGAAGAACCCCTACTTCAAATTATTCTTGTGGAACTACAATTAGATACAACATGCAAACAAACTTTTTTATATATTTTTTTAGTTGTAGTTGGACACAATATTTTTTTTAATTTATTTTATGTGGTGCTGGGGAACGAATCCAGGGCCTCACACATGCTAGGTGAGTACTTTACCGCTGAGCCACAACCCCAACCCACAAATAAGCTTTGTTAGGAGTAAATGTTCAATAAATGTTTTCACAATTATGTTGATTATTATTTTATTTTATTTTATTTTTTGTACTGGAGATTGAGCCCAGGGTGCTTAACCACTGAGCCACATACCCAGCCCTTTTATTTATTATTTTGAATCAGGGTCTCTCTAAGTCCTTAGGGCCTTGCTAAATTGTTGAGGCTGTTCTCCAACTTGTGGTCCTTCTGCCTCAACCTCCTGAGTAGCTAAGATTACACGTGTGTACCACTGTTCCCAGCAAATAATTATTATTGAATAAAATGTGACTTGTCTAAGGATGTCTGAGCTGGGACTAGATTGTTTCTAAAAGGGGCACAGGTCTTCCATTTCTCTTTTAGGCCTCTACTCTGATTTCTGTCTCAACAATCAGACTTGAATCATGCTTCTTTATATAATGTGAAGATAATACATGAGTTGCTTATGAGCATACCTTAGAAGAAGGGTACAACCTGTGTTTGAAACTAGGTTCAGCTACCATTTATCTGTGGAGTATTAGACAAATTCATTATTACTGAATCTGCTTATTCATCTACAAAGGGAATGAAAATAAAAAGGGTACTAACTACAAGGAGATGTAGTGAAGATAAAAGATGTATGTCAAGTACTTGGCCATGTTCACGACATATATAAGGTTAATAAATAGTATCTATTCTAATTATTTCTCCCCATTCCCCACCTGCTAAATGATAAAAGTTCTCCACATTACCTCCTCACTGCTTACATACAAGTTATTATAAGTAATCTTGAAAGAAGGTCTGGATATCATGTGGTGTGGTAGGCAAAAGTATCAATTCAAATGTTACCTGAGAATTATTGTCAGAGCATCCAGATTAAATGTGAGAGGGTGACAGCAATATTAAAGGACCAAATAGCAACCTGTATGGATTTGAGTAGAAATATGAAGAGCCATTGGAGGGAGGTCTTTAGGGAAGAAATAAAAGTGACAGACTACCAGCATGTTTGAAGATTTGAAATATATTACTGGGGGTTGGCAGATATGTGGAAACATTTAGACAATAGTTTGATATGGTGGTACAGGCATATAATCTCAATGATTCAGGGGGCTGAAGCAGGGGAATTGCAAGTTTGAGGCCAACCTCAGCAAGCCCCTAAGCAATTTAGAAAGATCCTGTCTCAAAATTAAAAAAAACCAAAAAAACAAAGAAAAAATACAAAAAACAAACAACAACAAAAAAACAAAGGGCTGGGGATATGAGTCAGTGGTTAAGCAACCTTAAATTCAATCCCCAGTGTGCCATCCCCCAATAGTTATAATTCATGTCCATCTAACCAAATGAGGTAAATTGTTTCGGGAAAATATAGTAAGTAAAGGAAATGTCATCGTTGCACATTATTTGGCTCAACAGTGAACAGTATTACACAATCAAATTATGTAAACAACAACTGTGTAGGTAATCCAAAACTGCAACTTCATTGTACTAAAAAGATGGGTGGGTGGTGTAGAGCTAAATCCTCAACTAAAATGATAAGAAATCAAATAAGAACTATGAGCATCTAAGCTTAAATAGCTAAGCTTGGTAAGTGAAAAAGCAGTAAGTAGTATTTATGTTTAGAAACATGGAGATAAGCAGGAAAAATAAGCATTTAACAGAATTGAAAGTAGAGTTAGTGGACTGGTAGTGCAGAGCCCCACTTTCTTCTCCTGTAAGCACTTAAAGACTGACTTAAAACTCTTGTAACAAAAACAGGAAAAAAAGAAAAAGAAAAAGAAAACATGGCCTATACCCATCTCTGCTTCCTGACTGTTTCTCAAATGAGATAAATATGAGCTGTCAATAAAATTTGTATGGAGCTTTTCCTAGTAAAGTCTCCTCATGACTTTTATAGTGGCTCTAGAACTATAACTTTCACATGGTGTATGCAGAAGGATGATCATATAAATGCAGAATTGGACAATAGAATTTGTATGGTGTTAGGTACAAACTTAAGATGTTATTAGTGTTGAAAATAAAACACATATTGATTAAATGACCAATAAGCTTATATTAGTAATATCACCAAACACATCTTCAAATAAAAATATAGGTTTATAGATTTTTTTAAATTGGTAGATGACATGATAACACAAGATAATACTTCACTTTACATTTAGTTCATGGAGGGTGGGAATTAAGTCATCTTTGATAACTCAAAGAAACTGACATTAAGGGCTGGGGTTGTACCTCAGCGGCAGAGTTCGTGCCTGGCATGTGTGTGGCACTAGGTTCGATTCTTAGCACCACATAAAAATAAATAAAATAAAGGCATTCTGTCCATCTACAACTACCAAAAAAAAATTAAAATAAAATAAATAAACTGACATTGAAATATGAACTATAAATATTTCCACTAGTGACTTTAATTAATGCTATTTCTTCTTATGAATCTATATAAGGCAGCAAATTTCCATATTTTATTTTAGATAGTAATTTACTTAGCCAAAAGATTGTTTTGATAGGCTCATTAGGTGGTTTTTGTTTTCTACTTTCTAGGAAAAGACAATATTCCATCAAATATTAATTTTGCATTTATTAGAAGGCCCTATAATCTCAAAAACAATATAATGGTAATTTGGGGAAAGAAATGAATAATGTTAGAGTATAATTGTAGAATCCCTAGGGAAGCAATTTAAGAATTTATTTCCCAGTTTGGATATTTAAAGTGCCTCTCCAACACCATGGGGAGAGTTGGAGGTATTTCTTACCAGAATCTAATATAAATTGTTCATGTATATGGAAATATTCCTTAGTGGATTCTCTTAAGACTCTACTGATGGCTACATTATAAATGCATTTATTATTTTCCTGGTTATATTACCATATGAGGCCTAAAAAATAAAACTAATATTGCTAAGTAATTTTTAGGCCTTATAAATAAATTCTCTTGAACTAGGATTTCTGCTTCCAGTAAAAGTGAAGTTACAGGGGCCAACTGAAACAACAAAAATAAACCAGTAAGAAACAATTTTGAACACACTTGACATTTGACAATGAAAGACAGTGATCCCTAAAAGTAGGGAAATAGGTAATTTCCCAGCTTTTGACCTTGTCAGAATATCCAGACCATAGTGTAGGGAAGGGAAATTAAGGGTGGAACCTGGTGGACTTCCCAAATGAGGAGATGAAGTTGAGAGTCTGATGAGGTTGTCGTGGTTAGAATTCACAAGAAGAGTTCTTGAATGGAGACAATTGAATATAAAGAACACTCCAGAATTCTGCAGAAGGTCCCTTTCAATTCAATGGAGTGTCAGCCAACACATTCATGTGAGAAAAATACTCAGCCTAGGGGAAAAAAAAAAAACAATGGAAAATAGTATAGGCACATGCTTATCCTATGTAGTGCCATGAATAGTGCTTGTCAGACTGGAAGATCTTACGATTCATGGGTCAGAAGATTCATGTATCAGAGGAAAATAATCAACTCAAGCCTGAGCATGCTCCAGACCTGACTAACAAATTATAAAATCAAAATCAGAAAGGATCAAATTCTTTCTAATTACTTAACAATATCATAAAACATAACTCACACATGCTTATTGCATTGCAGAAATTCTCAGCTGCTATCTGGCACCCAGTTGAAAACTATCAGCCATGCAAAAAATTAGGAGAAAACAACCCATGATGAGGAGAAAAACCAAACGATTGAAAATTACCTAGAAATAACATGAATGTTAAGTTGAGCAGTTATGGACATTGAAGCAGTCATTAAAAATTTCATCCCATATATACAAAAAAGCTTAGACGTGGAAATATGTAAAAGACATAAATCAGACTTTAGAGATGAAAGCTAAAATATGTGAAATAAAAAGAATATTGGCAAAGGATAATGCCACATTGGATATGGCGGAAAAGCAGTTTAACAAACTCAAAGACCTAATAAAGAGCATCCAAAATGAACCACAGGAAAAAAAAAGTTTAACAATTTGAAGGAACTATACATGAGGTACGGGACCACTTTAGGTAACTTAGTATATATGAAATGGAGTCAGTGAAAGAAATAAGAGGAGGGATGGGAAAGGTATTTGAAGAAATAATGCTTGAAAAATTTCCAAATTCAATGGAAATAATATATCCACAGAACTAAGAAGCCCAGTGAACCTCAATCACAAAGGAATATGATCAAAACCCAGTGGTAAATAGAAAGAAGGAAGGACATTAGAAATGGTAACCACATGGGCAAGAAAAAGAGGTTTTTTTTTTTTGGAATTATTTAAATGTTATGAAAAGATAATTAGCTTCTTAAATCAAAACAATAAAAATGTAATATGGAATTTAAAATATGTGTGAGAGTAAAATGTATGGCAATGATAGCACAAATATCAAGGAGTAAAAATGGAAGTATACTATTTTAAGATTCTTTTACTATGTGTGAAATGGTAGAGTATCATTTGAATGTAGAGTGTGATAAGTTAAAGATGTATGCATCGGACACTAAAGTAGTGATTAAAATAACAGAAATAACAACAAAGGGGATAAAATGAAATAATAAAAATAATTTTCTGGCTGGGTGCAGTGGCTCAGGAGGCTGAGGCAGAAAGATTGCAAGTTCAAAGCCAGACTTAGCAACTTATAAAGGACCTAAGCAACTTTGTGAGACCATGTCTCAAAAAAAAAAAAAAAAAAAAGAAAGGGCTGGGGTTCAATCCCTGGTACCCAAAAGGAAAACAAAGGAAAAAGAAAAAGAAAAAAAATTCACTAATCCAAAGCATGCCAAAGAAAGAGGAAAAGCAAAAACAAAGAAATAACAACAACAAAAAAACCCCATAAGACATTTAGAAAACTAGTTGCAAGATATTGTCAAATTTAAACCTAAATAGATTGTAATCATATTAAATATAAAAAGTCTAGGTATTTCAACGAAAGGGCAGAGATTGTCAGGTGAGGTAAAAGGTTAAGATTTAAGTGTATGCTAAGTGTGTGGTAGAAACATATTTTCTAGGCTAAAAGGAAAAAACAAAAAGTATTCAATGTTAACATTAACATAACAAAGTTGGATTGGCTATATTTAATATTAGACAAAGCAGATTTCAGAGCAAAGAGTAGCACTAAAAATAAGAGATGTAATTTTATAATAATTAAGGGGTAAATTAATTAAGTGGTCATGTCGGTTCTAAACATTTATGCATTTAATTTCAGAACTGCAGAGTACAGGAAGTAAAAGTTGATAAACTTTTAGACCAATGACATAAATATAATTCTATAATTATTTATAGTCAGAGATTTCAAAATTGCTTTCTTAGGAATTGATAGAAACAGTAGTTTAAGAACAAACAAACAAATCAGCAAAGCATATAGAATATTTGAACAACAGTCAATATATAGACATAGAAAACTCGATCCAATAATAGCAGAATGCACAATTGTTTTTAAATCTATAAAAGTCCCTTCCCTAATGTAAACCATATTCCAGGCTATAAGACAGACTCAATAAATTTGAAAAGATTTAAGTCACACAAAACATATTCTCTGACCATAATGAAAATAAACTGGGCATCAGTTTAGTACATTTGTTTAACAAATAAACAGATGAAATTATTTATATTATACAAAAATTAAGATTATTGAAATTAATATTGTGAAAATTTACTTTGATTATAGGGGGAAATCCTATCAGCTCCCACCTCAGGAGGAAAATAATGATATAAATAAACACGACTAAGATAAGAATATCATTCTATATGAGTTTACATAGGCAAAACAGTGTGGGTACGAGAGGGAGATAAGACTTAGTTAACATGTGAACATGTGCTTTTGATAAATAAAATGACTTAGGAGCCTGAGAGCTTGAAGGTTTAAGAATAATTTGATTTTCTTTTTGAATTGCATATATAGTCTAAAAACCACTAAACACACTTCAGTCAGGCAACACTTATTTTGGATTTAAATATATTTGACCTAATTGTTTTTCCCATGATGGTTGTCATTTGAGGGATACAACAATTTTCAAGTTTATTCTACCATATACATAGAGTTCTCTATATTCATTGTTGGAGCTGGATGCAGATACTGCCACTGTGAGACTCCTCATTGACATCTAAATACATCTCATCCACTGCCACATCTGTGCTTTTGCTTATGTCAAAACTCCATGTGGAAGACCTTTCTGTCTTGCTTTCCCGGCCTCATCTATTCAAATTCACTCTTACCTGGTATGAATTTTCCTTCCACTATTCTGACCTGTTGGTTATGTTGAACTCTGTACTCTGTAGAATTTCATATGTAATCAAGACTAAAACAGTACAACATACTTACTCATTATTTTTTTTTAATTTGGCAAATTTTAAACTATATTATATATAATGCTAATTTGTGGATAATTTTAATGATGCAGGATTGGGCCAAATCTTCAGAAACTCCAATTCTCTAAGATGCAGGCTTAGAAATTTGCATTTGATCAAAGATCCCAGGAGATCCTGATGTAATGATTTACATATCACACTTTGAAATAAACCAAACATCTATAATGGATTTCAATAATTAAGTCTAGTGTCACATATAGATGTAAGTCTAATCCTTTATATCAATAGATAACATGCTAAGTATATAACTGATACTTAATAAATGCTGGTCAACTTATTGACACAATGCAGTTAAACATTTTGTGTCTGCACTTGCCAGTTGTTTTTATTAGAATATAAATGATTATATAACCAAGTATTTTAATTTAAAAATTTTCTCTATACTTCGATTCTCCTTCTCACTTGAATAAGAGAATTTTAGAGCTGGAAGGAAACTAGAGAATTAATTTAGCTTGTTGCTCTTATTTTTTGATGAAGCAATTGAGGGCATGAGAGGTTAAGTGACTTACCCACATTCATACAGTTAATCAGTAAGAAAGTGAGATCTACAGAAATCAAGTCTCTAGGCTTTCAAGCCTTGTGTTATTTCTGCTGTACATGTTGTCTCATGCTAAGAAATTTGCCTAGGTAGTCACATGAGTGAGAAGATTCAAGCGTGCATTTGTAAGTGCTAGGTGACTGAAAACTTCATGTCGTTCTGAAGAACTCACAGCAAGTATTGCTCTAGCTTGTTTGTTGTGGATAATTTTGAGTCCAGTAATTCTTTGTTGTGGAGGCTCTCCTGCACATCATGGAAATTTTAGCAGGATCTCTGGCCTCCAATCACTTGCTGTCAGGAGCATCCTCCTACCCCAGCAGTGTGGATTGAAAATATCTTTTACCATTGCCAAATATTCCCTGGGAACCAAACTTGCTCCTAATTGAAAACCTCTGCTTTATACAGAGAAGGACATAGATCATGGATTCTTGGAAAGATTCATAAAGGATTTGTACATGAGAGGGTGCTTTGCCTGTGAAACACTATCAGAAGACACCATATGTATATGTGTTGTAAACAGAAGAACAGTGTAGTTTGGATTGCAATGCAGTGTTAGTTATAATGTGGAATGTACTAAGGCATATCATGTTGTGATTTAGATTTTTTATGGCTTTTTTATTTATATGAATTTTTATTATGCTCTTTTAAAATTTTATTTGTCAGCACTATGGTGCCCATTACTTTTTTAAGTGGAGCATTATGTTATAGTATAAAGAGCGGTTTCCATTATCTTCAAACCAATGTGTATATATTCTAGACGTGAAGCATTTATCTTGTAGATTTTTTCAAAAGCCAAGAAAAATTATGCAGATATACCCTTTGGAAAATGTAAATACTGTATAATGCTTTGTTGTGAAGTGTCTTACCCCTTATTAATTTCTCCTTTTCTTTGCATGTAGAAGCTTAAGGAAGATTTGGCCACTTTAGTCAAGCTTGACCTTAACAGAATAATTTCTTAATGAATATCTGTTCATCTTTGCTGCTGTGTGCAAAGAAAGAGCATCTTTCTGCTCTTACAGAATAGAAGAATGATTTGATATTTGACAGATGAGCAACATACTGTCAAAGATCCACCAGCAAAACATCTTTTCAGTGTATTTGGGTCTAAAAGAGAGAAAGAGAGACTATTGAAGACAAGTTTTATCCCAAAGAGTAGCTTGTGAAATAGGGACAACATATGGGATAGGGATGGGTGGTAAGAGGGAGAGTGGAAACTTGAGTTCCAGTACTGGCTGAGCCACCAGGACACTTTCTGATCCCGGAATCGTTTTTGTTCATGAGTTAATAATGCTGTTGGGCTTGATGATCTTACACGTGTCTGTATTGCGTATCCACAGCACAAACTCCAACTGTTTCATATTGCTCAGAATAAAATCTTTTTAAACCGAAAGATGGAAAATAGTACCAGAAAAAAGCCTGAGGCAGTAACGCAAACTTGATCAGAAAAAGCTGTCCTCTTTAAGAGACTTGAATGTGGGATTCTTACTTGAAGGACTTACGAGTATAGAGATCTCAATACACGATGGTTCTAATTAAAATAAAACAAAATATTAACCTCCAAATGATTTTCTTCTTCTATGGTTGAAAAACATATTGTATTTCCCCTTAGCAATACTCTGCTCAGTTAGGTCAATTAGTGGCTTAATATTTAAAGGAAATACTCAGCTATTATGATATTGATGGTTTTCATAATTAAAATATAGAAATTATGAATATCAACTGCTTAGACTCCAGTTAGCTTATTAAAATGCAGCAGAGATTACATACATACCTTTTTGATATCATTTTTCTTACTTAACCCGCAGTATTAAGCACTGTCAGCCCTTAACACAATTACATCAAACTCTCATACAAGTTAGCTCCTGGCCAAAATCTGACACAGGCAGTCAATATCTTGACTTAATTATGTTGATGAACAAAATAGTCATTTTTGTGTGTAAGGAGGCTAAATGTTCACAGTAGGTAAGGAGACCAGCTGGTGCACTTTTGATTTTGCCCTAAAGATTGTAACAAAAGGTCAAGAATCTTTTGATGTCAGCTAATTAAAATATCAATGAGTATGCACCTTGTACAATTGTTCTTGGATTAACATGAAAAGTTGAAACTTCTTTTTCATATATATTATGACTATGCCCATTGGGGTAATGAAGTAGATGTGTAAGTGCCAAGAAGAGTGACACCTTAATCTTTTAAAGAATATTCAGACAAACACTCCTGGAGTTGATTTTCTTCCTTTACAAAATTGAGTACATTCTCATATGGTCCTCCTACTCATGCCAAAGGGAAGTTGAGTTTCAGAAACATCCAGAAACATGGAGAAAATTGCAAACACAAAGCAAAGGAGGTTGCATCAAACTATTATTGAAATCAGATGGGGATATTCTTCCCCGGTGCTTGTGGAGCCTCTTGTCATGCACTTGTGTGTCTTCTATCTGAATTAATTGTAGCATCTTTCTTAAAAAATAGTCCCTTTATATCAAAGTGTGATCTATGGATTATCTGCTTTAGAGTCATTTGAGGTTCTTATTAAAATGCTTATTCCCTGGCTTCAAGGCAAGATACATTTTTTAAAGAAAAATTCTAGGTGGTTCTGATGATCATCAAATGTTCTTAAAACACTTAGGTAGCAAGCAACCTGAACTCAGCCAGGGTAAATATTTTGTCTTTTTGCCTGCCTACTTTTTTGCTCATTCCCTTGTATATTCCTATTGACCCCTAATCCCTCCTCTATCCCCTACTGTCAGCTTATTCCAGCATTCAGTGAACCATCAACTAATATCTATGAGCATTTAAACTCCCAGAAGATGCTCCAGGTGGCATTTCAACAATGACAATGACAATGATGACAACACTGGGCTGTGTACATTTCTGACCTTGTGTCGCTCTGACCTCCTGCATACTTTTGGTATTAAAGGCTGTAAGGAATTTTCACATTGAGAAATTATCTTGGCCTTGGACTTTGTTTTCTTTTCTTTACTTTTTTTTATCATTCTAGATGAATTGGCACTTTGTAAAGTAGGAGTATTCCTGGGTACCTTCCTAAGATCAGCAATAACTGAAGTCTATCTGGAAGTGACTGAAAACTATGTTAAATGTATCTCATTAAGGTCCAACTAATTGAACTATCCACAACTCAATTTATGGTTAGGTATATGCATAAAGAGAGGAACGAGGCAGTGGCCTTGACTGATTGTTGTTTAACTATCTTCTTCCACAGTTATGTAGAATCCTGTGATTATGAGAACACATTGGTGTCACCACTGCCAGCCTTTATTTGAATGGGCATGGGCAAGTGAGGAGACCGGAAGCCTGAGCTTCATTGCCTTTGTAGTTTTGCTTGTACCTCTAGACCAGACAGATATTCCTGGCAATGGCACAAAGTGTATTCACAATAAATGAATGAATGAACAGAAAAGGCATGCTTTACCATCCTCCAGATTTTGAGATGAGAAATTGAGTTTGACCTTTTTGAAGTCACATAACTGATTTCAATGATACTCATATCCAAACACATTCTTCTTGCTTATGGGCCTTACCATGATTTTCAATGACCTGTATGTGTTGGTTGGGTTCCATGTTTGATGTCCTGGTTTCTGAGCACAATCTGTGCAGTGACATTCTTTCACCAAGGAAATTTCCACTGAGTAGGCTTGTTCTTTGTTAAAAGAAATTCAGAAGAATCTGATGACTACTACCAGGTTATTTCTTCCAGATATCAAAACTCTCTGACCTAGTTAACTTGTCAGGTCTTTGGAAAGCTACAAAGTATTTGCATAAATGCTGAGAAATGGAGAGAAATAGAGGGATATTCAGATTACTTTTTTTGTGTGTGTGTGTGTATGCTTTCTCAAGGAGACTGCATAGTGTGCTCCTGATGCTGCCTTGGATGTGTGAAGGCCTATAGTTGTTGGTTCACTAGAATTAGGAACTCACAGAGGTTGAAGGCATAGATTCTGGAGTTGGTGCTCCTGTGTTCTTAACATAGTTTGCTATTTATGGTGTGACTTTTAGCCAGTCACTTAATTCTATTTTATGATCCTCTGATAAATGCAGATGTTTTGAAGACTAAATGAATTAAATCACGATTAATAAATAATCAATAATTACTAACAATTGCTGAGAGCCACGGCCAAGTCTGTATGGCCCCTGTAAAGTTTTCCATGCCCTAACCACATCTACAGCAATTTGTGCGTATACGCCATGATCATATGCAATTTGTTGCCGTTGACCCTCATAAGGTCCTTTTCCTAACAACATATCTAGATTTCTTTTAGGGTAACCAGCTGCTGCATTTTGCCTAGCTGTCTCCCTGCAAAATTCCTCATTGGCAACCTTCCATAACAAATATTGTCCTCCATTTAGCACAGATTTACACATACTAGCCCAATCTGCTGGCGTCATGTCCAAGTTGGTAATGGATTCGACCATGCTTACAGTGAACGGTGCTTGAGGACCATAGGTTGTTACAGCCTCCTTTAACTGCTTCACTGTTTTGAAATCTAAAGCACGGTGAATTCGCTGCCCTCCTGCCTGCTCAAGTACAGGGCATGCTAATCTTTGAGGTCCTGTCTCAGGATCCCATCTATCAACTACGGGGTTTGAGGGCCACTCAGCTATCTCCATAGGGGGAGCTGTTGGTTGAATTACGCCCTCTGGTGATAGAACGGTGTTAGTAGCAGCCTCCTGTTGTAGCTTTTTCCCTAATAGCTGTTTCTCCTCTAAGCTTTCTTCCTTTAAATTTTCTTCCTCTGTCTGACTAGCTTGAGAGACCTTCTCTTTTGCTTGATCTAAAATGTCTTTCTCCATGGTCTGAACCTCTAACAATTTACTTAACACTCTTTCAGTTTGTTTTTTACTAATTTCTAATCTGTTATAAAGATAACGCAACCCAATAAGATAACACAAAACAAAACCGAAACAGAATGAAACAAAAACGGAACAAAAAATCGTTGTATCAATTTTCCTATTTTCTTGATATGTGCATTTGTGGTCTATTTCTATCTCTTCCTCAGGGGCAAACAACTTCAAACCTTGAGCCAACCATTTTTCCCAATCTGCCTGAGAAAATTCTAGGGATAGGCAGCTTGAAACAAACACAAACCAAATCAAAACAAGAACACATTGTTTTTTAAAATGGTCACCCATTCTCTCGCCTTCCCTTAGGGGCAAGCAATTTCACTTACCCCGAAGCTTCAGACATTCCCCGCACGGGCCGCCAATTGCTGCAGTCTGGCTGGGCACAAATCACGAGCCACTGAAGCAGGAACAAACTTTATTGGAAAACACTTCACACAGCTCCCGGGGAATCCTCCAGAACGCCACGTGGCTCGTCCAGGAACCCCCAGCCGGAAATATCTCTCCCGGAAATCCCTCCTCCTGCACTTCCCCAACCAATGGGAACTCTCGGGGAATCCCCGGAAATCCCCATGAGAACTCCAAAATAGTGCGAGAACTCAAAAGTTGCGGCAGAGGCGGATAGTAATGCCTCGCATGTCAATCAATACTGTTGGCAAAATGCCAGGGGCCATACAGACTCGGCCATGGCTCTCAGCAAACAATTATTGTCATTATACCTGGTTTTGTCTTGACACTAACTAGCTTCTCAACAGTGACAAGCACACTACACTACACTACTACAGTTGTCTTGTCAGTAAAGGAATCAGTGAAATGAGAGTTAAGAGTCATAAAATTCTACGTTAAGGGAAGTCTTGGATCACTACACATGAACTCAAAAAAATTATTTTGAAGTTAAACTTTTTGTCAAACTCCTCTCTTTAATAATAGAACAATAAAAATTTATTCTCTAGCATTAAAAATGAGTAAATGAAAAAAAATCCAACAAGTTGGGCTTTTTGTTTCTCTTAGGGAACAAGTATACAGAAGAGCCAGTCTTGTTGCCTAATGAACCAAGAACCCAAACCTTGGATTTCATTACTGTTATGATTCCAGATCCCACCAGAGTCTCTTATCAAATGTGGCCTCATTAAGTGCAAGAGGCAATGCACTTCTCCATTAAATTGTGCTGAGCTAACTGTGGCTGACATGAGCCAAAATGAAATGCAATTATTGCCAACCTGTTCCTATTGGACTGTAGTTGCCCATCACAGGGAGATATTATCATATGCAAAATGACTTAGGAATCCTCACTTCTCTAAGTTTTATTCTGAGCAAGTATACTGAATACCAAGCTTATTTGGTGAGGCTTCTGTCAATAATATAAACTAAATATAAACAATTCCTGTGTGATCCTGTTTTGAATAAGTTACCACTAAGACTAATTCAATTGAATGCTTCTTCCTTCTTCTACTAAAGATGGAAGTGTTTATAAACAGACCCCTCAAAATGTAATCTGTGCTTTCAGGTAGCAAGGAATTTAATAAACATATTTGTAACCTCGGGAAAAGAGAGGATACATTGCCTTCTAATAATAATTACTAACATTTTATGCTAGAAATGGTTACAAGTGCTGCATATGTGTTAACTAATTAACTCAATGTTTCTACAGAGGAAGAAATAGAAGCACAGAGAGATTAGTACACACATAGCTAGTTTGTGATGGGGCTGGATTCGTAACCAGAAAGTCCAGATTGTGTTTAACATTACTTCTCAAATCCCTTCTTCATCAGTATCTGTAGGCAGAGAAACAAATTTAATAACTGAACAGAGGATGTAAAAACTACAGAATACAAGTTTGTATCTGGAGATATTTATGACTTATTTTGATTCCCAGTGAGAAAGAATATGATATCAATGCAGTTTGGTTTTAAAATAGGAGGAACTGCAAATAGGTAGTTATGAAACTTGCCTGAGGTGATCTGAAGACATTGTGAGAGCAGGAACAGGTACAAGCTTCTGACTATGACTTGGTTCTTGGCTAAAATCACTAGAGAACGTGTTTCCTGGTGACAGCCATCAGTGGCTGTAGGGGATAGAAATAACTGGGAGACAATTAGTGATTCCAGAGGGAGTGACAGAATGTGGAGTGCTTGGGGGTGAAAGTGGGGTTGCAGGGATATGGCTCATGGTAATAACATCACCAACTACCTCAGCTCAAAGCAAAATTAAGGTCATACTTTAAATGGCATTTTAAAGGGATTTAACTATATTTTACACTGAGTTCCAAGGATCTGCTGTTAAAGATTTGGTCTGCAGTTTTCATACCTGAAGTCTTTTTTTTTTTTCCTGAAGCAAAGACAATCTTATAAGTTCTGTGCTTCTGTATTTTATTGATTTTGAAATTACAGTATCATAAACAGTGTTCATTTTATATGTAAAACAAGCTAAAATACCAACTTGAACAGGAAAACAAAAATCATTATGTTAACCAGCAGCTAACATTTTTTTGTATAGTTACGTTTATAGTTATAACAAATTTGAGAATTACATGCATATACAAGTTTAAATCTTGTATTTCACCAAGTGTGACTATTTCTATAGGTCATTATACAGTTTTAAATTTCAGATTTCAAAATATAATTGGAAGGCCAGATAATAATGCATTGTACATTGTATCATAATTTATTCTACGTGTTTCTTTTGCAGGATCATGAGATTATTTACAGATTTTTACTATTTTGAATAGTATATATTTTTTATAAGTGAATATTTGAATTTTAAAAATTGTTTTTAGGTATCTTTTCCTAAAACAGGCATTTACTTTAATAAATGTATAGTTTAAAATTGTTTTATATAAATATTGTTTTGTTTTTAGTTCCATCAGCCGTGTAAAAAGATGTCTGTTTCACCAAATCTTCACTAATATTAAAGATTATTATTCAAAATTTCTTGGTTAACTTCATAGATTGACTTTCATATATTATTAAATTTCCATTTTAATGTTCATCATCTGTGGTTTTTTTTTTTTGCAAAACAATTGTCTACTCATATCCTTTGTCTAAAATCCAGAATATTGAAGAATGTTTAATATTGTATGCTGTGATCAAAATGTTGGGAATTCTAAACAAACAAGGTTAAAGCAAACCATACTAATTTCCAATCAACTTTGAATAAGTTTAGACATTTTTATTTACTAAAGTTCAGCAAAACATGTAAGAAAATATGAATTGGTGTGAACATACTTCATATACAAACAGAGATATGAAAAATTGTGCTCTATGTGTGTAATAAAAATTGTAATGCATTCCATTCTCATGTATTTTTAAAAATAAAATGAATTAATAAAAGACTATTTTTATGAAAAATGTGGAAATATTTAGTCAGAGCAAAGTGTATGTTTATAGTGTCTTTTAAAGTGTGTGAAATTAAAAATAGAGAAGAATTATCTTTTGCAATTTTGTAGAAAGGGGAAAACTTTTTATGCATATAGACGTATTCCTGAGTCTTATTTACTACTATAAGTGCATAATAATCTGTTGCTTCTGAATTCCTTAATGCAGTATAACAACTTGAAAGAGAAAACAAATGAGCGAGGAACAAATATTGTCAAATATCTTCTTTCCATGTCCAACCCCTTTGGGCTCAACAGTTTAATAACTTCCTCGACCCTGTTCACAAAATTAGCTTTCAATTTTTTCAAGTAGATCTATAGCTTTGAAGGTGTGCATTTTCTTTCAACAATTTTCCCCCTGGATCCTCCAGTGTCTCCTTTTTTCTTAAGCAAAGGGCATAAATTTGTTTAGCTTCAAAACTTGTCTGTACTTTTCAAAAATTAATGTGAATCTTCCCAAGATTGAGAACAATAATTTTACTTGGCTTAACTCCAGTGATCTGCAGGAAAGAAAAAAAAAAAGAAAGAAAGAAAAGAAAAACTGTAAGGAGAGTAATGATTTGTAGAAATCTGCAGGAGGCCTTGGTCCTTGGTCCAGGAGTAGTACTGCTGACAATTACATAAATAGTGTTCCTGTGCAATTATCCCAGCAATAACCAATAGCAAGCAAAAATTATAGAGGCCTGATGCGATTTATGCCCAGAGATTTCTGTGTAGCACTTTGTTTGAATCAAAATGGCTATCTGTATTTTTTTCTTTCCTTTAAAGAAAAGAATCAGTCGGCTCCTTAGGAGAATATAATTTCCTTCCATCTAGTTTTAAATGGCATTAGCACAGCAATCAGATGTCAAGGTGAAAGATAAACATGTCTGTTCCCTGGTGCATAAATGGGTAAAGTACCAGGTAATCTGGGTACTATCTCCCTGGCTTTTGCACTTTAAATAACATTAACCTTGTGCTGTGTAGAGTTATGATTTTTAAAACTGTTTTCTCTCCACAATGTTCAATCAGTTCCACAATTTAAAAATATACTTTGTGCTGTCAGGTTTTTCTATTGGACATAAGGGCACAGGAAAGAACATTAATTTGTTTTTCAGTTTTGTATGATTACTGCATTATATTTATTTCCATAATTCCTTCAATGTTACCATTTAACTATCTTTAATTAAACACTGATTGGGCCTCACTCTTCCCATGAGATTAAATTTCAGTACATCATGTAATTCATTTTAAATAAATCAGATTGGGGGAATTTAAAAAAAAATTAAAGATGCAGGTATTAACGGTCATGTATAAAGTGTATTGAAAAGTAATAACTTAGAGGCTGTCAATAATTGGCAGCCATTTTAACAAAAACTAAATATAACTGCAAAATTGAATAAGGAAGAAAAAGAAACACCTATATCGAGCCCCCTCAAATAATCCCTTTTATAAAAAAAAGTCGCTAGAGACAAAAGAAAGTGAAATAATTTTTATGGAGCTGCCTTTGGAAATTGTTCATATTCTGCTTGGCTGAAAAAAAAAACAGAATAACAGAAATGGACAAATTATTTCTCTACTTATAATTCATTGAATGAAAAAATGGAGTCCAGTGAGCAAACAAGTTTTGTCTTTATTGGATTTTTTAAAAAAATAACATCTCCAAGATTGTAAATTTAATAGCTTTTTATAATACATTTCATATTTTTTTCCTGAGGGAAGTGGTGGAGATTTTTTGTTCATTATACCTGTTAGAAAAGCAGAAATATGCTAATAATTTTTATATTTCAATGCCAAAGCAGAAATTACTTTATATAATCATTGGTAAATAAATGCTTGTTAGATAAAATATTATTTGATATAGTTTTGGCTTGATGTCTGGGTCAGTTCCATGACTATTTGGCTTGCTGGAAATATAAGGGGTTTAGGCCTAACTCAGGATGGGTTTTAAAAGAATAGAGTGGTCACTCAGCAAGCTATCTCAGGACACTAATTCAGCGTATACATGGCAATAGGACTGTAGGCTGATCCATCCATCCAACATTCTTTTTGTCATTAAGCCTTCCAACTAACCTATCTCCATGGATCTAATGAATTACTAACATCCATCAGGCTAAGATGGGAATCAAACAAAATCAAAACAAAGGAATCAATCATCTTGAATTATGGTCAACTTAATCATATGTTCTGTTTGATGAGGACTATCAAAGACTACACAGGTCCTTCCCAGTTGAGATCTATTACGAATTTTAAATCATCACACAGCCCTCTGAGGATTGTTGGGATTTCCTGAGGAACTGAGGAAAAAAATTGAACTATGTTTATTTCCAAGCACATTTCTTAGGAGAAATTCTTCGATTTAGCTCTGGGATTTAGTATTGAAGTCCTAAAGAGCTGAAATGGTCATCTTGAGGGCCAGGGTGTGATTTTCTTTTTTACAACGATAAGAGATACACAAAGTTGGGGTGGGAGCAGTGTTTGTTAAGAGTTAAAATCTTAGCCCTAATAAGACATGCAAGTCATGGAATATATAAAATGATGAGAGAAAACAAACAAAAATGAAGGAAGTCTATACACATCTTTCATATTGCTTAGGTGTTAGCCTTCAGGCATTCAGGATGTACTGAAGTTGTCTGAAAACACAGTAATAGCCAGGGGCAGTTCTTCAGTCTAATGAGACAGATGTGATACAAACCTGGAGATGATATATTCATCAGAGGAGGAAAGATGTGGACCATATGGTGTGAGATCAACTCATATCCACCAGGATGAGCCTGATGGTGTTCTTTGGATTTGAATCTGAGGGTGTTGCACTTTTGGAGATCGTACACATGCCTAGGAGCATGTGAATAAGTAAATGAACAGCAGTACTCAGATCCTGCATTTTGATATACAAATACATTTAAAATGGAAAGCCTCTTATTATTGAAATGAATGTTATTTATATTTTCCTCACATTTTCACATCCTTTCTCATGTTTGCAAGTCAGGAAAAGCAAAATGTCATGTTGGTAGAAAAGGTATTCTAGAGAGATCTGTTTAAACATTTAAAAATACAAATGGGTGGTCTAATTTTTGGATTCTTTGGCTTTTCCAATCTCAATATTTCTTGCTCTCTAATAAGACTATCTGCTTCAAATGGTGGAGTCTGGTCCCCAGAACAAGAGTTTGTGACACTATGTGAAGGAAGATTTTAAGAACATTTTAAAAAAATAATCAAGACCTTTTCACTTTAAAATATTTTTCTTAATACCATTAGAATTTTAGAGGGAGATATCAAACTTATGGGAAATTGCCATAATCTACTCATTCACCTGGGCTTTAAGTTCTTTTTGCATCAGATTGCATCTAGATTGCATCTTCTACCAAAGCTTCATGGTAGGGAAGGGGAGTCCCTGGAAGGCGGTGTAATTAGGCTGAAGTACTGTGGGAATTACTTTCTACTCAGCACTCCATTGGTGACTGCATTTGTGAATCAACTAAGAGCAGTTTTTATTGATAGGGCCACATTTTGAAGTGTGTCTCTTTGATGGATGTGTAAGGAATCCACTTGGACATCTCTGACAGAAGACGCTAGGCAGAAGATATGACTAGATTTTGAGCATTCCTGATTCCACAAAAGCAGTGAACAGACTGCTGAGTAAAACACAGCAAGACAGTTTGCAAAGAGACCAGGCATTATGTGACAGAAGCACCTAAGTCCCTGGTTCAGGCTGCTTGTCTTTGAGGGCTGGAGAGAAGCCTTCTGTCTGAAATGAGAAAAGAAAAACCTCCCCGAGGCCAAAGCACACCAGGATGTAAAAGCTTGGAGTAGAGATTTGTTGACCCCTTGTTCCAATCTCCCCAACCTCATTTCTTTGTTCTTGGTAAGGACCCTCTGCTAGAATTTAGGCAGTCTCCTTTATAGATCTTGTCTGTGACTTGTTCATTACTAGGTTTGAGTCTTTGCACTTGCCGCTTGTAACTTACAGAACGTATACTATGCTTGCAATCTGTCGACTCTATGTCTTTTGATCTTCAAAAATCTGGATTAAATCTAACTCTTGGGGCAGTATTCCATAACTGAACTGCTCCCTGCTATGAACTGTGTCCCTGATCAGCTTTTCATCTGTATTTGGAATAAATGGGCCCTGTTTGAGCTGCTATAATTTTCACTGGGTTTACATATTTGGTAACCATGTGTTTTGGTTACTTCTGCATATGGGGAGTCATTCTTCCCACATGTACTTTAGGGCAGATGCGTATTTACTTACATCATATATTCTTCCTGCCTCCATCCATGCAAGATGGATCAGTGACTGTGAAACTACAGGTACCCAATATACATTATGACTCTAGATCCTCCAGTAGGAGTGTCTTTGTGATGGGCCCACTCAGGGAAGGTGAGCATCAGGAAAGTGGAGAAGAGTGGCTCCATCAAGTGCTGTGTTCTGAGTCCTAGTGCTGCACAACAAAATATCCCCACTTGTGGTGACCTGACACAACCATGATCTTCCATGAGCAGGGTCTGGAGGAACTCTTGTTGCATATGGAGTTATTCTGGGCCCCTGTGCACTGAGCCTGGAAGATCTGCTTGCAAGGTTGCTCACTCACATGACTGGAAAGTTGGTTGTGGTTATCTGTGGGGGGATTTAACTCCAAGTTTTGGCTGGGTGGACTTGGTTTCCCTTCACGTGCACCTCTCCTTGAGGTTACTTGTGCTTTCTTAGAGCATAGTGCATGAGTTATAAGAGAGTGTACTAATAGGTAGGAAGTATGAGCAAATAGGCCAGTTAAGGGCTCTGTCTATAACTGACATAACATTACTTCGTCAGAAACAAATTCTCTTTGCAGGGGAGTGGCATTGCCACGTTGCAGAATATTAAACATGTTTGGAAAGTGTGGATTGCCACATGCTGCTTTACTAGTGAAACGATACAAAGTCACATTGCCTAAAGAGAAGAAACCCATTGGTAGTCAATTATTTTCAATGTCAGTGATATTAGCATTTATTTAGTGCTTGCTTGCTTTGTGCCAGACAGTGGGATAAAGAATTGTATGTGATTTCTTACTTGATTCTTACAACTTATGAATTGATCATCACACCCATTCACAGAAGAAGTAACTGAGATAAAAGCAAGTAGCTTGCTCAAGGTTACAGCTATTAAATGCAAAGGGAGGAGATGAAGGAAAGTAGTCTAACCCCAGATTTCACATTCTTCACTCTCTGTCTACTGTTCAATGACTACATGGAGTGAGATGTTGTAATGTAGCATAGAGACATGAGAAATACTAGTGGTCATTTTTCCAGGTGTTGAGAACCTGGATTCTGGTTCATGCATGTGCTTATGGGACACTGAAACCAATGTGTCATGTGATTCATGTATGTGTGTATGTGTGTGTGTGTGTGTGGCTTTTATCAGACTTAAAAGGGTATGTATTGGAAAGGTTTAAATGTTAAAATAATGCAATTCATGCCCTTTTTCTTAAGGCAGGCTCAGTTTCAAATATCTCAAAAGATCAATTAATGCCTTTCTTTAAAGTCTTCAGAGGAGGGCTACATGATATACTAAGGACCTATATTAGCTTTGGGGCCCTATGACAGAATTGGTCAAAATCTTTTGCATTCCTTATAATCTTGGGTAAATTACTGACCCCTCCCCTCAGGGCCTGATTTCCTGGTTTGTACAATAGAGCTAATGACAACCACCTTTAAGGGCTCTGAGGACAAAATAATATACTGTGTGCAATGTACCCAGCAGTAATAGGTTTTCATCCAGTGCTATTTCCTTTAATGGTATTTTGAGTGTTGCACAGAACAGGCGCAGTAAAAACATTTCCTTCTCAAGTAGTTGCTACCCTCTAAAGGCAGGACAAATCCCCAATGAAATCCATATACCGAATCACTTATACACAGCTACGTAAACTGCCCAGTTCACTTTTCAGTATTCAGTACCATGCTAGGTCCTATACCTTCTTCCTTGTGCAAAAACATTCTGCAGATTTAGTACAAGTGAAGGGATACAGAAAATCAATCCAGGCAATTGCTTCTTCATTTTCTGATCATTCTTCCCAGTTCGTCCCCACCTTTGAATGTACTAAATCTCTTCTGTATAGACCATTAACCTTCCTCCCTCCACAGTTCTTTTATAAAAAGAATGGCTCAAAGTGCTTCACCCATGAAAAAGGGCTTGATATGAAAGTTTTTCTCTTGTCCTACCTAATTTTGATTTTTTTTTGTTAAAAGTCTGGGAGAGATTTTAATTAAAAATCTTTATCTGGATATCATTTAGATTTTGAATTTTTGTAATTAAGCTTTGGATGGATTCCTTTACTGACAGCTTTCATGAAGCAAAATTGATTCTGTTTTATGTATTTATTTTAATTGATAATTTTTGTATATGTATGTGTGTATATTTCAGTATTAGGGATTGTCTCCAGGACTTCACTTATGCTAGATTAAAAGAAGTGCTCTACCACTGAGCTTCATGCCTAACATTGTGTGTGTGTGTGTGTGTGTGTGTGTGTAACATTGTTTTTGTATATGTTAAGAGCAAATGTTAACAAGTTTGCATAGAAGGTGGTGCTGTAATTGGTAATTTACTCAAGTGTGCACTAGACATCCCACTAGACTTGAGGCATCAGAGCATGCCTAACTGGGGGTTAGGAGATAAGGTTTACACAGGATTGAGAGTGAAACATGTATTGAGTTGACCTTCTATGTCTGGGAGACATGAAGACCTGTAAAATTAGTGATTATTTGGAATGATATCTATTAACAATGTTTTCAGTTTTCTTTCTTATCTTACAAGTAGCTTTATTTCTTTAAAATTTTGCATGTGGCTTCATGTTGACCTAGATTCATATCTCATAGGTTCAAGTCATCCATGCAACAAATCCTTTTCTTTCATGTTGCTATTACTGATGTTTAATAACTTTCTCATTTTTCTTGATTTGTTATGAAATTAATTTTCATCATCCTACAGAAGGTTTCAAGGAATTTTCTAGTTAAAACTGATGGGTGGAATTGCTAGCTTTCTCTTCATTTTAATTGTTTCATAGATGTCTGACATCCCTTTTGTGGATTATTTTGCTGTATATTTTTTTATTTGTTTGTGTTTTCTGGAGGTTTAGTAAACTTCAAGAAAAGAGAAGGCATTAACATGTCTTGCCTTTGTCTTAAGTGCTTTCATTATCATTCACAAACACTAGACACATTATTTGGATCCTAAAATTTAATAAAATATAAATTCTTTTGTTTCCTATGTTTTAATTAATTCTTTAAGAAACACTGATTGGCTTATGCTAAGAATTATATATATATATATATATATATATATATATATATATATATATATATATTCTTTTTGTCTCACCTGAGTTTCTTAATCTTTCAGAAGTTTATGGGCTTTTTCCCCTTCCGTGCTTTTTTTTTTTTTAAAGAGAGAGAGAGAGAATTTTTTAAATATTTATTTTTATGTTTTTGGCAGACACAACATCTTTGTTTGTATGTGGTGCTGAGGATCAAACCCGGGCCGCATGCATGCCAGGTGAGCGCGCTACCGCTTGAGCCACATCCCCAGCCCCTCAATGCTATTTTAATGCATCAGTGTTGATACAGAGTTTGGGCTGTTTCTGGTACCTGGGTGAAGCCAACTCTGGACCCTATAGCTTTACGTCTATAAATTTTATCTCATATTTTTTCTTCAAGATAATGCTTTAGAGACATGGATTTTAGTTATAGGAACTGAAGGATGTCTCTGACGACACAATGAGTCATTGCGATGTCACCAGCTTGAAGTGGGCATGACATCCTGAGCCAGCTCCCATCTCATGTGCCAGCTCTGATGCAGCTATAGTGGTTGCTGGGAAGGTTAGTTTTCTGAAATCACATCTAGTCTGACATGAAAGGTGGCTAGAATTGATTATTGATATCTGTTATGATTAGGGAAGTAAATACAGTAACGAAAGAGCCTTGTATTTGCCATCTGTCTTCTAGTCATTACTTATTAAACAAAAACAAGGACAACAAAGGACTTCTTTTGTTTTTTATTTTGGTGCTTCAGCTACAAAACAGGATTCTGCTTGAAAGGTTAATATAACTAATGTCTGAACAGCATGAACACCTCCTTGAATATATACAATAGAGTCAGATCCCATGAAAATAATGGCATATGTAGAAGTCTAACATTATCAAGGGATCACAAATTGGGACGCTTAATTTCTCAGACCCAACTTACTCAGTTTATGAAACTAAAGATAGGCAAAGACCTGCTTTATTCCTTGGCAGTAGAAACTTCAAAGAATGCTGACATTTGAAAACCAGAAGAGCTGAACATTCACTCTCTGAAGAATACACTCTAATTCTGGAAAGAAGGTGGTCTCATCTTGATGGCTGTGTTTGATGAGGTTCACTGCAAGGAAGCACTCTTTGCAGTCACAGAGTTACTCTGACTTCGGAAGCAGCCACTTACTTAAACCCACGTTATTTCTGGTGCGCCCTCCAATGGCAGGTCACTGGAAAGCATTTATTACCTTTTCTACAGTGAGCAAGTTAAAATTCCTTTTTGGAGGCAATGGGGCCCTGAGGGAATATCGAGGAATCACAGGGAGGGAGAGGAGTCTGGTGTGCGATGCATGGTTCTATAACTTCCTTCCAGGCCATTAGTTGATCTATTGGATCAGCTTTTCTCAACCTTTTGTGGGTAACTTTCCTGGCAGAGTTGTTGAATTATGTGCAGCCACTTCCAGCAAGCTGCTTAGGTCAGGGGGCTTTTCTTTGGCATTTAGCTCCCACATGCTTAAACAAAACCTCAATTTGCCAAGGTTTTTAACACTGGAAGCTTGTCCTCCTTATCCAGTTTTATTATTTCTTCCACACATTGTTATTCATAACACATCTGGCTGCAGGTTATAGCATTTTGGCTGAGTTTCACTACGCTAACCTCCATTCCCTCTCCTAGGGCTTAGGAAACAGGCCCCTCTGGATTGAAATATTAATGATCATAAGTACAACAGCTACCCCTCTGCTTTTCAAGTAATGCAATTCTCAGCCGAAGGGCAGCAGCACCAATTATAACTATGGGAATCCTATATATGCTCCCAGTAGGATACACAGATGCACACACAGGGACTCAGCTGGGCTCTGATACTTGTAACTTGACGATTCCTTGTGCTTTAGTGTTTTGAAGCTCTAAAATGGAAAAATGATTCTAGCAAGGAGATTTGGTGGGTGAGGAAGAACCACTCACACCCATCAGCGAGCTGTGTGGGAAATCACCTGTAGGTGCCTGGTAGGGTCTTCTTACCTCTTGTAACATTCAGGTTTGGAGATGAGGGAAACCTCTGTGATTCACTTTGTCTCTCTCTCCTCATTTCTCTGAGCTATTTGCAGTAATTAGAATAGTGTATCAGGGAATAGTATAAGGTTTTATTTTTGACTCAACTACCGCCTGAGAGACAGGCCCTCCACCTGTGACATTCAGCCCAAGGGTGAAAGCAAATGAGCAAAGATTATAAAATGTCAGGTCAAGTCACATGGCACGGGGGCCTGCTGGCAGACACAGGTTCACAGACTGAGTCTTCTGAGGCTGACTTTTCTGCTAGACTACTCCCTAACTCCAGGCTGATAGTCAAAAGCCTTCAATGATTAAAGGGCTTAATAAGATTTTGTAAAGGTCTTTGGGTTCTCAACAGGAAGAAAGAAGAAAAAAAATGTAGAGCACCAGGCAAGAACAAAATTAGATGTTTACATAAAAAGAGTGTTGCCAAAAGGGTAAACCTGTGAAAAATGAGAACACAAAAATAATTGCCAACGAGCAAAAGAAAAAGCAGTATGGGATTAAAATCTTACTGTATACATTTAAGGTGTATGATATGATGTTTCCATGGACATATACATATTAAAGTGGTAGTCAAACAATATGTGATTAAATGAGAGTTAAAAATGGCACCTAGCACTTATCAAATACCTATAGTTTTCCAGGCACCATCCCAACTGTGTGATATATGTTGACTTGTGACTCCTCACAACAACCCTTGCTAAGGATTTAGCTCTGTTTGTAGAGTACTTGCCTTTCATGCACAAGGTCCTTAGTTCAATCTCCAGCACCACAAAAAAAAAAAAAAAAGAAATAAAAGAATAACAACTCTTGAGGAAGATAATAGTTTTTTTCCCATTTTATAGATGAGGAACTGGAGTGAGAGAAAGTTTCAATAATTTGCTTCAGATCAACCTTATATTCTTAATCATTATAGTTCAGCTTTTTCTCAAGAGGTAGAAGAGGTAGGAACAGTTGGTCAGGTCAGATGGTAAATATTGGTCCTTAAAAGTCTGGAGAATTGAGCTAGGCAGGGGATCTGATATCTATTCCAAGCAAATAAATAGTATTAATAAAAGTACTCCAACAAAAGAGATGTCTTACTAAAGGGGATATCTGTAAATTCATGGTTTTTAATGAGTAGCTCATTTCCTTAATTCAATCAATAAACCGACTTTCCTTTTTTTCCATAACTCTGGATTTAGTCCTGGTAATAGTCAAATAACTTTTTCTTTTATTTTTCTTTAAAACCATCAGTTTTCTTTGAATGTGATTCGTATAGGTACCTTTAAATGACTAGTGCATTTTAGCTATTGAGGAAAGTTAACTGGATACTTTAAAACTAACTTAAAACTAAATACAAGGAGAAGAATAATATTAGGATATTATTTAATGAAAGTGGAAATGCTCATGGTATATAAATTATGTCTATTATTATGAACCCAGTTTCATTGAAAAAATGTCTATCTGTATGTTCACCTATTCAAAAAGACTGCAAAGATATCTCCAGTTATCTTGGGATGATGAGAATATGGATTTTATATATATATTTTAATCTTTACTTTTTTGAGTTTCCCAATTTTAAAAGATGTTGTGTACTGCATCTATAAGAATTAAAGATGCATTAAAAGCGAAAATAAATACATTTCCAGCATCATGTTTAAGAAATGGCTGTGGTAGGTACTGAACCAAGTTATGAATTCTAATAAAAATTTATCTATTTCTACTTTTTATTTAAATTAAATCTTCTGACTTTTAAAGCAAGGTAGAACATTGTCTTTCAAATCTATAATGGGATTAGTCAAGCTTCAGAAGGTCAAAATAAAATCAATTCTCTATCATGTATCGCAAAGAAAACTGTCCGCTCCCATTCAAAGAGTTTGGGTGCTTGGAATCTTTTTCTGCTTTCTTAATTTACAGCAGTAGTTAGGAGATAAAAACAGTGTTTGTATTGAAAGAGAAGAAAATACGTTTTATGCCATTTTTGCTTCTAGCTATATTTAGTCATCAGGTCTGAATTCTCAGAGCTCTTTTGCAATGCTCATACCCTAGGAATTTGGGTATATAAGCTCCTAGTCAGCTTCTAGAATGGACAATGGAATTAGTGGATAGTATCTGCAGAACAGACACCAAACTTATGAAAGTACATAATATGTTGATGTTATAATTTTCATTGATGTGAGAAAGGAAGCCACAGAAGCGATTGAATAAGACTTTAGGTCGTGCTTTCTGACTATGGTCAATAAGGCATAAAGCATGTCAAGATGGACTATGAAGTCATAATAGAACAGGATTTCAAAAGAAGTAAAATTGCCTTGGGATGATTTTGGTTGAAGAAGGGGCTCAAAATTACTCCTTCTCATATGTTAAGATAAATTTCTTCTGCAGTGCTTTTTCTAGGAATCCATTGTGGCCACCATATTGTGCTACTAACACATGCAGAAATTCTTTAAGATGTCACTTATCCTGGTTAACTGGGTTGCCCAAACTATAAACCCTGGAGAGAGCTTAGTTAAAAATTGATGAGCCATTGAGATTAAGAGAGCAAAACAAACAGACACAAAGCAAATGAATAAGTGATGCTTCTTCAGTTAGCCAGTGCCAGAACTGTTCGCTGCCAATTGGACTTTAAACAGGGTGGATTTTGTGCAAAAGACAGGGAAAATGTCCATCCTAATCTATTGAATAGGAATAAAGTCTCACCCCTATCCTTCCTGTTCTTCCAGAGCACACAAATTACAGATTTAGTCCATGTTTTATTACTAACTGCTCAATCTGTGGACAGGAATACCGAGAACCTTGCCAACCACTTAATTTCAAGGGACTGTACAGTTCTTCCTTATTCATCATTTGTTTGCTATCCTAATGCCTTTTAGCAGAACAGATTCAAGCCAATTGAAAAAAATAATTTAAAAAATAAATATTTTAAATCAGTGTAGCAATAAATTAACTTCATGCCTATTCTAAATGGTTTTGTTAATAAAAAAAAAACTCTTGTGGTGTTTGAGAATGACTGTATGGAAGATGAGAGTTTGCAGGCTTTCTCATTGGGATGTGACATTGCTCTCAGCTCTTTTGAACGGCTGCCAGAAGATATGCTGGTTGTCGGTTGTGGGTGCTTAGCCATCTGGAAGGAAAGTTGGCAACACCTAGTTGAAGGCATATCTCAAACGGAGGAATCCTGGCTGCCATCGCAGTTAGTAAACACTGAGGCTTCCCCACTGGATTGAACATATCTGCTCCAGCTTCCTGATGGGGAGAGAAAACTAAGAAGGAGGGGAAAGGAGAAGTGTCATTTGAATGCTGTACTATTGGCAATTCATTAATGCAGAATATTTTTCTTTTATTCCAAAACTTAATCTAGGTGAAGTATGGCCCATTTTCTTTTTCAGTCTCATTATGGCTAGACAATTGAGGCCAAGTTTAAAAAGCATATGTAGTCTGTTATTCAGAAACCGGAGTCTGAAACATTCCTTGCTGGAACTAAATGAAGGAGCAGGGACATAGGATGATTTTGATCTTTGTTTCTTTGTTTATATGACATTTGAGCTGCTTGTTCTGAAATCACTCTTCTGGGTCTCCTTCTCTTGTTTGTGGACTCTGTCTTCTCAGGGAGTGGACCTGAAGACTTCTCTAGATTTGGATGAGAAGGCACAGTGGAGATAAAATAGGAAATTTGGTTGAGGACTCTTTCTAACCCAATCACCTCTGGCTTATAAAAAGGGCACTTTATAGCAAATGTGACCCATTGTGTTCTTTCCCGTGATTGTTCTCACAGTTTTCAGAAACCTGGAGAGTGAAGATGGAGAGATTCCAGCTCACTGTCACCATGGGTGGCTCCTTTCAAAACAAGCCAAATGTGCTTTGCTGTCATTAGAGAGCCTGTTCCTTTTCTCTCAAGAGTATTTCCCAGGAAAACAACTGGGAAGTATTTGCCCTGTGTCCATCTTTGAAGCATGCATGCAATATAGGATTTTGGCATTTTTTAAAGCCAAAAACCCTGAGGAATGCAGAAGCAGAAAAAAATGTTCTGAACGGAAAAAAAAAAAGAAACTTAAAATATATATTTTCAGCCAAAATCTGGTTATAAAGCTCTGGGCTTCACTGGCACATGTCAGTGCTCCCACAACCTATTTTGCAGAATAAGTTGACCTTGTCTCTTGGTTCACTGTTGCATTTTACCAGAGTTTTGGGAAACACAACTTCATAGTGTATTTGACTTTCTAAGGCCACAGCTTGTTGAATTGTAGCATCACACAATAAATGATAAAACTGTTTTTTCAGCTGTATCACTGTAGCATAACTTCCTTCCTTTGATTAGACAGAGAGTCTTTTTAGTGTGTCTTAAGAGGCTAATGTTTTCCCTTGGAATTTCCATTGGCTTAGGGCATCTTGATTACTCCTAATCAGACAAGGACTCCTCTGTTGAGAGGGTCCAGTTCTTACTGCTTCCTCCTTGTCCACTTTGGTTTCCAAGGAGGTACAACACTGTGTTTTCTGAATATCTCGTGGAGACCTCAGCAAAGGAGCTTTGATCTTGAGTTCTTTGGCACTCTCAGGCTCTTGTCCACATGGAATAATGGGAAACTTGTCTATGCGACCACTTTGTCATGATCATCATCATGCTGCTATGACAATGGATTTTTTTCCCAAACCAAAACTGCTTCACTTCAATTGCACAGGTTGAGATCCATCACTTAATCAATGATTTCAAGGAAAAATACTTAAAGACAATTTAAAATAAGGATTCACATGGAATGGAATTTCAGTGTGAACACTGAGCCTATCAACTGGTTACATTATCTCTCTCATGTAGACATCTCTGATAGAAGCATTGCTTGTCTCTTAGTCTCCATTTTGCTCTCTATACTAACTGGCTTTTCTCTTTTACAAATTGGCCGTGGTCCCTCACACTGTTTGCTTGCTCAAATCTTATGGTTCTAATGATGAATATGAGTTTAGATATATTCCTTTAAGTAACAGTTAAAAGTCTTTAAGTTTTCCTTAAATTATTTCCTGAGAAACCCTGTTTATTTTATTTTTAAAAATAGGCTCTTTCCTGGGGCAACAGCTTCATTTTGGATTAGTTACCTTTTGTTTATGTCCTGCTCACAATTTCTAGATCCATTATTGTGGTAAATACTATATCTAGAAATTGTGAGCAGGACATTTCTCCATAGAAGAGGCCGTGGGCAGGGAAAATACTGACTGGCAGTTGTGTACTTCATCTGCTATCCCTAGAGTGGGACCATTTCTATAGGATCACTACCAGTCCAACACATGTAAGTATAAAGGAGAGAAGGTTTTGGTAGAACAAACACTATTTTGTTTTATACTAGAATATTTTTATCTGTGTTATATTTTGAATAACTCAAACTAAATGAAATGTTTGGAACTATGAAACAATCAAATATTGAAATATTGTGATTTAAACTAAATCTTTTTGAACTGTATTGTTTCTGGGTTATTCCATACCACCTGAAATTTTCTCTGAGGTGAACCATATTTGCTACACTCTGAAGCAGTTTTCTGTTAGTGAGACTATGCAGAATGTGATGCTCCTAATTGATCTAAACATAGTTTAGTTAAAGGAGAACATATGGTCTTTCCAGTGTTACTTAGGGCATGATTTCATTGGATTAATTTGAAGTGTGTACTTTTATTTTCAGCATAGCACTTAACAAAATCATAATATATTTGTCCAGGGAGTAATCATATACTATCTAGTTCAATCCATGTCCAAATTCTTCATATTTATCAAAAAGAATCCATTCAAATATAGATAATCATTGTGGGTATGAACATATGAAACTAAACTAAATTGCAGAAGGAAACTTTTTCTAACACCTCATGCTCTTCTGAAGGATGGATAAAACATATGTTCTTAAAATTGGTAGTTATCGCAAGCCCTGTAAATACAGGTGAATGAAATAGAGCAAATTTCTTAGTCCCAACTCAAAATTTCCTGAACTTGGTAGAAACCTTTGTTGCCTATAACTGGCCCTTAACCAAGATGCTGGGATTTAATTTCCTCAAATACTTTCAGCATTTAAAATTGCCCTAGTGTGTTTCTCTTTGAGACCCAATTTCCTTTGCCAATGAATGGGCAAACAAGAATTAATAATGTATTTTTATCAGCTACATTCTCTCCCTGTTGCCATGAATTTTTTTATCTGATGCTCAATGCAAATGTTATAAATGATAAATTTTTACACAATGCCCTGCCTAGCAGCTTATCAAGTACATCCATAAAAAAGGACTATTTTGTAGAGTAAGCTATAATAATGCAATGGGGAGAATATTTCTTATTTAAGTTTCTCTTCACACTATTCTGACCTCCTCACTGTGTCTGCATTTTCTTTGTGTAAATCTCCAAATCTGATGTTTAGCTCAAACAATAGGTCATCATAATATCTCCTCCATAAAGCATAAGAGAAAATTCACATCCTTAGAAAAATATCTTCTCTTTAATGGAATAAATATTTTTTAAATCAATACCAAAATGTTATTTGAACAATCAAGTTTCCTACTGAGTTGAGGGCTATGCCAACTATAATTTAATAAAAGATTTTTTTTTCCTTTGGTCCTGATATGGATAAGGCTGGATAACTTGATCTGCCTAAAAGTCAGTACTGCATACAATGTTGGATATTTTTTCGTTTGTATCTGACATATTTACTGGTCAATGTGGCATGGAGTGGATAATCAATAAGAACTCCAGCTTACAATGTGAAGGGATTGTTTTAAAAACACTTAAAAATTTTGGCCTTTTCACAATGGAAGTTTGAATGTGAATTACTTTCCCACCATCATAAAGTAGTTGAAAAATCACATCAAGAACCATCTATATTCTTACTTGTTTTTTGGTATGTTTCAAATTTTTCAAAATAAAATAAATTAGAATAAAATTTGTTTGTATACAGAGTAATTAATGGATCATACTGATAATTCTTGAGCCTACTAATCAATCTATTCAATATGGGACGGGCAGGTATTTTATGAATACTGATTGGTGGGTGACATAGGACATGCAGAGCTATGTGAGGTTTTGCCACAAGTACAAAAACCTGAATCTAATTAAGCTTCTAGACCTATCTATCAGTAATCAATAACAAGTGGCATGAGGAAAAACAACAAGCATAAAAGGAGAGGCGCCAAGGAAGGAGGCTCCTCTTTGAATGGTTTTGAAGGAGCCATTCAAAGAAACTTAACCACCAAATGCAGTGGGTTTATATTGTTAGGATCTTAATTCAGGCATAGACAAAATAAGGCATTTTTGAGACAATCAAGGGAAATTGAACACAGACTAATATTAGCTTATGTTTAGGGATACTTATGAACTTTAAGTGTGATAATCATTTTGTGGCTACTTAAAACTGTGTTAGCAATACAAATCAATAGATTTACATGTAAAATTACATGATATTTGGGACTTCCATTAAAATAGTTCAGTGATAAACAAGCAAACAAATACTTAAAGAGTAAGAGGATGGATGATAAATAGGGAATCATAAGTAATTCTGAAGCTGTGTGTTGAGTCCATGGAAGATTACTATATAGAAGTTCCTTGACTTATGATGGAGTTATATACTGATAAACTAATCATAAATTAAAAATATTATTGATAAAGTGTGCAACAGAATTGCATGTTTACTCCTGCAATTACACAGCTAGGTGGGCCTTCAATTCATTTCTGCTCCAGTACAAAAGAGAGCATCTTTCTGCATATTGCTAGCATGGGAAATGATCAAAATTCAAAAGTAGAAGAGCTGAGTTTCTACACATTTTTATTGAATGCGTATATTTGCTTTTGTACATTATAAAGTTGAAAAATCATGATTGAGGGATCATCTGTATTCTTGTCTCTATTTTTGTGTGTTTCAATATTTCAGAATAAGAAAATTATAGAATAAGCTAACAAAAAAAAGAGTTTTGTTTTCTTTCTAGAGTGTGGTAAATTTTTTAGAACCTTGAGTTTGACTTCTAAGGAAAAAATATGTATCCTGCTAATTCCCAAACAACTCAAGACTGAAGTTTGACAACATATTTATTTCTTTTTTTCATTTTTCTTTTTTTATTGGTTCTTTTTAGTTATACATGACAGTGGAATTTATTTTTATATAATTATGCAAGCATCGAATATATCTTATACTAATTAGGACCCCCCATACTTTTTAGGGTAGAACTATTTTAGGTACCACTTCATGATGGTACTGGTTGTGTGTGTTCATTGGCCTTAAGTTCTATGAGTCATAGAGTAGTTATTCATGATATGAAAGTCATGATATCCATAGTACATGTTTATAATGAAGTTTAAATATGACAATGCAGTGAAACACTTGTGTAATGCCTGGCCTGTGTGCATTCTCAGTAATTGGAGCTGTTATGTCTCTTTTAACAGAGATCAATTGAGTGCCAAGTTTTATGCCAGTATGTATACTAAATACAGGGGATTTTATGACAAAAAAGACATGGTGTTTTCTCATGAGTGGTTCATAATTTATTAAAAAACGGGCTCATAATAAACTGCTGCTTTGTAGATATAAGGCAGTCAAACATCAGTTATTTCATATGGTTCATTTGGATAATTAAAGTAAGACATAATCATAGAGGCAATGCAGTTGATACTTTAGAGTCTGGTTTGAAACCTAGCTCCAGAGTTAATAAGCTATTATTCCTGACAAAGTCACCTTTTGTGTTTTAGTGCCATTATTTGTAAAGTTGGGATATAATTGTACTTTATACAATTGTTGTGAGAATTACATATAAAATACACAGAACAGTACTTAATGCATAATAAACCCTACATATTATAATAATTAGTAAGTATATAAAGTTATGTTGAAAACACTAAATTGTGGGAGATACAGGTAATCATATTGGTTCCTGGGCTTGGTCCTGAGGAGGTATAAAAGTTTTCACAGAGAAAATGTAGTCTTTGAGCTTCACCAGAAAAAAGGAGCCACTATCGAAAGAAGATTAAGCATGTTTTAGCCAAAAGTTCTGAAATCTACAAAGGCCTAGAAGTAGAGGAGTTGAGTTTCAGAAGCAGAAAGAAATGGAGTGGGGTTAGAGTTTAGAAGGTGGGTATTTAGGCTGGTTAGGAACAGGACACGAGGCTGTCATGGTAGACTGGGTAGTTCAGTAGACAAAAGGAGTCATATGAAAATCTTACCCAGGGCTGGGGCTGTATGTAGCTCAGTGATAGAGTGCCTGCTTCTCATGGGTGAGTCACTGGGTTCAATCCTCAGCACCACATAAAAATAAATAAAGATATCATGTCCATCTACAACTAAAAAAAGAAAAAAGAAAAGAAAGTCTTACCCAGAAGTATGGCAGTAATATAGTGAATAATTACAATGGAAGGAAAATTTGTTGGGAATCTATAAAAATAACCTGGAGCCTTGCTACTTGAGGGGAGGTTCCTGGACCAAGAGTATCAGAATCACCAAGGAATCTGTTAGGGGAATTCCTGGGTCCCATTCCACCTATAGAACCAGAATCTGCATTTTGACAAGGTACCCATGTGATCCATAAGCACACTGAAATTTGAAAAACACAGGTTTGGAGACAACAAAAGAGAATCTGGACTAAGACAGGGATAGTGGGATGGGAAGGATAGAATGAGAAATTTTCACAGACACATTGAAGAAATGAAATGGAGACAATGTGATGGCAAGGTATGGAGATGGAGGGAAGTAAAAAGGACGTATTGAGAATTAATCTTTGACTCCTTACTAAGGTTTCTGGATGGATGATGATGGAAAAGGGAAAATTTGGGGGAATAAAGGTAGGAAAAAGAATTCATTTTATTGAATGTTGTTTTTTAGCAGGTCATATGAGAAGATGGTTTGATAAAAATAAAATGAGCAAAATTAGTTCAAATTACTAAGGAGAAAACCTGATGTGGTTATCTAAATGTCATAGAAGAGTCCTAAAAGGACAAATGTTATATATACCCTTCTATAGTGTTCTGTAAAAGAACAAGGGCAAATTAGAATTGGTTCTCTAGTGTGCATTAAATACTCTGAAAAATTTTAAGCTCATAAAGTCAAAGAACTCTGGCTCCTAAGCATAAATGCATAAAAATAAAACTGTAAGGCATAATAGAATTGGGTAATTTATATGTATAGATTAGGCAGGAATTCAGGCTCTGGAATTTGGAGAGGTTAGGAAGTCCTGGTGATTCCTTGGCATCTATGTTGGTGGATTTTTCTAAAATTTGGTTTGGCTGGATGAGTGGCATACACCTGTAATCCTAGCAAGTCAGGAGACAGAAACAAGGGACCTCATGTTTGAGGCCAGCCTTGGCAACATAGTGAGATTCTGTCTCCAAAAATAAATAAATAAATAATGAAAGGGCTAAAGTGTATGTAGCTCAGTGTTAGGGAACCCATGATTCCATCTTTAGTACCACAAAAACAAACAAAATAAAATCTTGGTTTGGAAAGATGTAGAGAATTCAGATATATGAGTTTACTAATGTACTGAGTCCAAATGAAATGTTATTCAGGGTGGATTTGAAAGATTATTTAGTCAGATTGTGGAATCTCTATATGTATAATCACTCCTCCACTCAGAGCTACCTGATTTGTCAAATAAAATACAAGAGAGCCAGTTAAATCTAAATCTCAGAAGAACAAGTAACTTTCATTAGAAATATACCCTAAATACTGTAGAAGATATAGTACATGAAAAAAAGGTCAATATTTGTCTAAAATAAAATTGAACTAGATGTTATGTATTTTATATGACAATATCTTCCAGTGCCCTAAATAGTAAATATTGGCTATATATATGCATATATATAATATTATAAATATTAATGTTTTAGGCCTAAGCTGAGAATTTTACAAAATGTCTTATAGGAATTTATAACATTAATTTATAAAAGCAGCTATATATTCAGTTTGGTGGACAAAACAAAACAAGTTTGCTGGGAAAATCATGCTGTTTTTTTCTCCCTGTGCTTATGATAAAATTACTGATTAATTTTTTTAAACCCTGCATATATTTTAGCATTTTGTTCCATAATCTTAATACAACATTTGGTGGGAAGACAGCCTATAATTAAGGCACAAGTTATCAAACAAACTGCAGATGCAGAGCTCTGAAGAAGGTAAGCTTGATGCTCAGTTTTTAAAAGAGACTGATGTTAAGCACATGTGCTTGTGCTGAACAAGGCAGTGCTGAAAATAAAACTGTATTATAGGTAGTGTCTACTGCAGATAGAATCCTCCTCTTCAACTGGATCTGGTTTCAGAAATTCTAAGACACAGATCTATATTACATGTTTTTTCAATTAAATTCAAAAAATACACAAAGTAGAAAAATGATTAAAATATACCTGGAAGAATGAAGTATTATGGGGCCACAGAGAAGCAGGAATTAATTTCTTCAAGGATCATTTAAGAAGGTTTCACATGTGAGCATCTCATTAAAATGCAGGACTTAAATACAGAACCTTTTATGTGTGTTAATTTTTTTTCTGATTAAAGTAATATATGAAGATATTGTGTAAAACAGAGGTGAGTTTATAAAAGCAACAGAAAACCTTATCCTGACTATCTTAAGACCTGGAAATCTGTTATAATTTTGATTTATTTCCTTTCAGTCTTTTTCTCAATTGTAACCCAAAGATCATATTATATATATGCAGTGTTCTGTTTAATTTATCAACTGTTGTAAAAATTTCTCCTTGCTACATAGTCTGTCAACCTTATTTAAATAGCTAACCAATGATATATAGATAAATAATGATTTTTAGTATAATCCTTTAACTTTAGGGTTTAGGTAACTTTTAGGGTTCTGTTTTTCTTTAATAAAATGCAAATTTTTCTTGTTCATTTATAGGATTGAATAACTCCAATTATTTCTGATACTTAGAATTATTGGGTTAAGAGTATAAAATAAAATTAGTGGTCTTGACACATATCCTACTAAACTGCCCTTTAAACAGATTGTCCCAATTTAGACTTGAAGAATCCAATGACAGAGATGGTGAAAGGGAAAGACAGAGGTGGGAAAGTGTAATAGGTAGTTTGCAACAATAAATAGTCATATTTGTTAGAGCATAAGGCATGAGTGATGGATATATGAAATCAGGCTAAAAGGGTAGTTTAGAACTAGATTACAGAAGATATTAAATGCCAAACTAATGTAGGGAGCTTCCTTTTTGAAGGGGCTTGTGAGCCATGGAAGACTTCTGAGGTGGAGAATGCCATGACTTTAGAACTGTCTTTCAGTTAATTATAGGTTATTAAATGTCTCTGAACTTTTGGATCATGCCCTAATAATATTTAAGGTCATCAGCTATCAAAATTTGAATGTCTGGAAATAAACTATGCCATTGGCTCATCATGTTTAAAGATATCATTGACATTTACCTTATTGAACATAAATTGATTTTTACACAGTTCTGTCAGTAACTGCATAAAGCACCTGGAAGGCTGAGTGTGCTAGGTCAACTCTCTTGTCATGGAAACCTTTAAATATGTACTCTGGTGGTATATAGAACTGTGAATGTGATAAAGATTTATTGAGGATTTAAGATGTTTCTAGGACCTTCTTGTTTAATGATGTGCCCTAAAACTGTTCCTGGCTCTGAGAAGGACTAGAAGACTAGCACAAATGCTGTTAAAAATCAGGCTATTTGGGTATACGCTATTTTCAATCAATACACAGGGCATGCTTTCCCCCAAGAGCTTCTCTTTCTCTATGATACTACATATTTATGTTAAAAGCTAAAGAAATAAATGATCTAATGTCCAAATCCCCTTTCTTTCATTTTCTAGGCAAAGATGAGTTCATTTTATTTGATTTTATTTTCTCCCATCACAAACTTGTTCTCAGGGAGTTAGTAGAGACTCAGGTACTTGCTCAGTCTTATCAAAGGAGATTGCCTGTTTCTAAGGAAAAAGATGGACTCCGTGAATGAACTCTTTCACATGAGTGCATGCCCATGGAGAGGAGGTTGGGAACACATGATAGGGAGAGTGGGATAACATCATTTGTTGTTTTCCTGGTGTCTGGGATTGGGAGAACACAAGCTTCCAAATTTGGAAACAATTTAAACACTGAAGGTTCTGGGTTTCAAATTCAACTTGATCTTTTCAGTCTTTGGATTCTGTCTCTTGCTGTCATAACATTGCTTCTCAATTCAAAGAGGAAAGAAAAGAGATTCACAGAAATTCGCATAGAACTTTTCTGGCATGGCCGTGCATTAGTGCAAATGAATCAGAAAACCGAGCATTAACTTTTACTTGAAATAGACAAGACTTTAGAAAATAGGAATAAATAGAGATAAAATTGCATTGATGGCTGGAAATTATTTCTCAAGTGATTTTGTGGTATATACCAGTAGGCATGCTTGGTTAAGAGAGTGTGGAACTCCTTCACCATTATAGCAGTCATTAGAGACATTTTGTTACTTAAATGCAAATAGCATCTCTTTTTTTATATACTGTTTGACATTAATGCTGTTTCATTTAAATGACTAAAAGAATATTTCTGACTAGCCTCTCTAATTTGCCAGAAAACTTTGCTCCGAAGAATTTTTGCTTAACAGGCTGACCATTTAATACATTTATTTCTTTTGGTCAATTTAAAGCAAATAAATCAGGTCAACTCTATTTGTGACACAAAAGGGGAAAAATGATAAGTTTTCTTACTTTGGACTCTTTTATTTTTAAATTTCTACAACTAAAATGTCTTTTCCCTTCTTTAAGTACAAGCTGACAGGTCATTAATCCTTAATGTGAATTTGTACCTCTGGGTATTTTGGGGAGAAAACTCATTAAAATTCTTTTGTTTTATATGTGACTGTCCTAATAGAAATTTGGAGATCATGTTTAGAATTTGTTAAAGTGAATAGAAATCATAGAAATGATTTGCAAAGGAGCTGACGACATGAAATTACTTGTACTTCTCCTCAGTGCTGACACTGTTCTTAAATGTCTGCTGCTGGCTTTTCTTCAGAAATAAGTTCTATAAGTTCTATATTTTCAATACAAAGATATTTATTCCATTTGAATTTCTGGGTAGGCCTGGTGATGAGTTTGACTTAATGAAACCTTCTATAATGCTTCCCTATTTTTCTAGAAAAATCACTGGGTATTTTGTTTCTCCAACTTTACCAAAAGGTGTGGCATTGGGCTATCACCTTGCTTTTATTTTTAAGGAAATAGGCCCTTATTGAGTAAAACCATAGAAGAATGTCTTATGGATACTGCTGGATATATTCTTCATTTCATTGCTGTATCATAGTTTCCCCTTACTACTTGGGTTTCTCTCCCTCTTGTGTAGAATGCTCAGAGACTTCTAAATGGAAAAGCACTGCGCATCAACAAATTTACATTTCAAACTTGACTGGAAAGACTTCACTTATCTGCAAAAGTTTCCCAACTAAATGAGGGATGGGGTTACCTACATCCCCTCTTGCCCCAAATGGCTTTTACCTCTCTTCATTTTTTGCCACCAACACAGTATAAAAATTCATTGAGAGACATTATGCTATTGTTTTTTCTACTTCTTAAGTGCACCAAATTCTTCCACAGTCCAAGCTGCACTCTAGGTATACATTCCAAATCTGCAACCCATCCGTTCTTCATGAACATCAGCTCTGTGTTGAGCACTGGAAACACAAAAAAGAGCAAGGTAGTCACTCTCTGTGCTTTTGGGTGGGAGTGAGGAGAGCATGTAACCCCAATTGTCCTCCAGGGAATAAAAAATTACAGTTGTGACAAGAGCTTCCCAGGAGATACACAGTGCTATCTTGTGTATAATAGAAAGAACTAATTTCCACTCAAGCCCAGGAAAGTCTTTCTTGAGGTGGTGTAATGATAAAGTAGCCCACAGAGGAAAGTGGTAGGAGACTGTTTGCTGTAGGATGAAAGGAAGATTGAGACCCATAAGATGGGGAGAGTGTCATTTGAGGTAGGAGGAGATTTATATTGGGAGCAGGTCATGCATGACTCCAGAATAGAGAGTAGAGAAACAATCTAGGAGATGCTGAGGGATTGGACAAAGAAGGTGAGGGAGAGGTGGGTGTTTAGGTTAATTTCCAGGTTTCTGATATGCTTCTATTGTGGATGGTGGTTGCTCTCAGGGTCATTAAATCATAAACTCCTATGGGGTCAAAGGTCTTTGGGAGTTGAATTTATATACTTAAAGTAATCAATTCTGTTCTGCAATGTCTCCTTCTTACTCCAAATGGCCTTTACTGCTTCATGGTCAAAATTTACAAATATTTACTCAGGTATTTAGAAATTCTTTTAAAAAACAGTGTCAGAGAAAATGCAAATAATGCTGTTATTAGAACTTTGAAATGATAATTATAGTAATGTTTGTATTAGTCAAGAATTCTAAAAGCTCAAATCCCCCCTGTATTGTTTAATGTATTTGCATAACATTCATGAGGGCAGCTGAATTATAAATTTCCATAGCAAGGGTAATGCAAAAAAATAATCTTTGACAGTTTCTAAGCTTCTCACCATGATTGTTATTGTTTTTTACATAAGAGGTAAAGACCATTTATCTATACATTTTGTTCTCAGTTATGCTAGGGGCTAAAGAGGAAGTAAGACTGGATTCAGAAAGTTGGGAATTGTTACAGAGAAACATGTCCTATCTCACTATCATTAAACCCTTTTTATAAAACCAGTAAAGTTATAATCGTCTTTGCTGTGGTGATTGGGGTATATACGTGTGCAGTTTCATTAAAAGGTTTTTCCATTGCTAGCATCAGAAACTAACATCCGTTCCTTGACCCACTCCTTCATTTCTTCACTCCAATGATTCCAGCCATATGTTTTTTCAGTCATTTATTTTAGGGTGAATGAGGCACTGTGCTAGTGACTATGGACAGAGAGAAAGCTGTAGTCTCTAGAAGTCAGCCTTGAAGACTCTCAATATTCCTCGCCTCCCAGTGTAATTATCCTGTGTTGTCTCCTTCCACAAAGAAAGCAAGGCATGTCTGTCACCAACTGAGTATGACAAAGAGAATGGAACGTAATTTTCAAGGCTTGGTTTTAAAAGGTATAATATCTTCCATCTGGTTTCCTTTAATGTCTTGCTCTGAGGGAAGCAACCACCATGGAGTGAGACACAGCAGTTGTGTGGAAGGCCCTGTGGGGAGGGATGCAGGCCTACTGTCAGTACCAACCCGTCAGCCATGTGAGTGGGCGACCTTGGAAGGGGATCCCCCAGCTCTACTCAAGTCTTCAGATCACTGCAGTCCCAGCAGACATCAGAATGCAACTTCACAAGAGTCTGAGCTACTCTTGGATTCCTTTCCTGGGCTGGGGTTGTGACTCAGTGACAGAGTGCTTGCCTTGCACATGTGAGGCTCTGGGTTTGATTCTTAGCACCACATAAATAAATAAATAAACAAAATAAAGACATTAAAAAAAAAACTATGGAGGATGCCTTTATCCTTATTTTAAGCTGCTAAATTTTGGGGGTTATTTGCTATGCTGCAATAATCTCTAATGCTAGTCACTGCATTCAGATTGTTCTTCCTTAACAGGAGAGGGTAATGTTCACATTTCATCCATGTCTTAAACAATAGTAAAGAAAGCTCAATTATAGCTTTAGCATATAGAGATTTAGTTACAATTTGAACTTTTGGGAATCTAAAACATAGGATAATAATAGAAGTGACTTAGATTTTTATAGCAATTTGTGAATTACTTTTGCAAGTTTACAAGCCGCTATGTGCGTATATAAATATTCCACAATGAACCATACTATTATGTATAATTGTAATGCACTAATAAAAACCAGGAAAATCTTACAGAAAAGGAATGACTTATCCAGAATTATAACTCATTGGTTGTAAAGCCAGGAACTTATTATTGATCTAATACTCATGGAATTAAGGTATGATGACTCAATATTTAGGATGTAATTCATTTTATCAGGTTGATTTCATTTGATCCTACCTGATTGTCAGAGCATATTTAGTGTGTGCTGCAGACAATAAATCATCAAGTGGGTATCTGAAGGCATGTCTAGTTATTGTCCATCCTGTCAAACCCTTTATGGGCTACAAGGGACCATCTAGAAGAGAGTCAGGCATTTGCCAGCTTTAAATGCCTCTGCTTCTGAAAGAGTAGAAGCAAAATCTTTACATAAAAATGCCTTAAGTATTTGTCATCAGTGTCAGTGAGTAGAGAGACATGGGAAGAGTCTGTGGCATTCCATTCTGTAAAGGACTGAAAAGTGTAAGATAGGTAGTGTATGGCTGCTAGTTAAGTAGCACAGCTTAGGTGAAGGTCCTGTGGTTGGCTTCACTGGGGAAGATATACTTAATGATATAGGTGGGGCTTGATAACCTTCCACATACAAGAACACAGAGAAGGTGCCCAAGGGCTCCCCGAGTGTGCTGAAGAAGGGGTATGAGTGAAAGATGCTGCTGATTGCATACGGAGTTAAGAGGAGATAATCATAGACTGCTATTATTAATAATTTATCCTTTTACTGACTATGACACCTTGAATGACTGAAGGGAAAGAGAAGGAGAGAGACAGGGTTTTACAGGGGGTCTTACATGTAGCTAACATCCACTGACTTACTCCTGGCAGAAAAAGATTAGGAAGCCAAGGATTCTTGAATTACTAACTGGAGACAGCGTCCCTAGGCAAGGAAAAGCTGTTACTTTGCTTGGAGATTAAGGGGCTGAGAATAGGAGAGAGGCTGATCCTAGGAAAATTGCAAAGCTGCTGAAGAGGCAGCAGCTGAACATATTTTCCTTTTATTTTTGAATGTTGCGATGTCTGAAGAAAAAGATATCAGTCATAGTACTGACTGGCAGTGATCCAGCCAAACCTCTAGATAGCTTAGAATTCTGGTGATTGGCATTTGAGTGAAGTCCTGACATCCAAGCTGAATCTGCTCTATGCATGCAGGCTGACTTGTGTTGGCCACTTTTTTTCTCTTCTTATGGGGAGGGGAAAAGTGTTAGTTTAAAATATGAGAAACTAGTAAGCTTCTTGATGAATTCAGTTCCTTTTAGAGCACTTAGGATACGTCGTTCCTTCAATTTTCAACCATTTTATCAGTAAAATATTTTAACATCTGACCCCATGGCAGATGGAATTGTTCTTATTTTCCTTTACATGTGGAAGTTTACTTTTCTTTTTGCCTTAAACCTAACCATCAATTTATTAATCCTCTTGGGTTTCTGAATGGATCTTCATCCTTGAGAAACACTAAATCCCCAAGTAGGAAAAGCAATTGTGCTCAGGGACCAAATGGAAGCTCATAACATTCACCATCTACCTCTGCCATTTTGTAGATTCTTGTAAATTCCCAGAACGTTTCATATTTATCGAAATTTTCTCCAGAAGAACTAATATGGAAGAAGAAAAAGCAAGTATTTTACATTTCATTCCTCAAGTCCTTTCTTCCTTTCCTTTAATAGATATTAATTACAGATAGATACATATCAGGATTTAGGGAAAAAAAGATTAGCATGACATGTTGAAGTCTCACAGAGTTGAGTCTAGAAGGAAACATACATATGAAACTTGTCATTGCAATCCATTGTGATAGGAGCCATAAGAGAAAATTATAGGGAGTTGAAGGACAAACTTATTTGGGAGTAAGGGAAATAGGGAGAAGGGTCAAAAAATTTCACAGAGAAGTTGCCATTTAAGCTAATAGTCAACTTAGTGAAATGGAGCTAGGCGTAGTGTTCTTTTTTTAAAATATCTTTATTTTATTTGTTTATTTTTTATGTGTTGCTGAGGATTGAATCCAGGGCCTCACATGTGCTAGGCAAGTGCTCTACCACTGAGCCACAGCCCTAGCCCTGGCATAATGTTCGTAAGCAGAGATAATAGTGAGTTGCAACAAGTCAGTACAGATGGATGATGGTATCATAACACATTTAAAATACCAAGAGAAGTTCACATAGGTGGTGTGAAATTTGGTGGTCACCATGTTGGGAGAGCTTTTTACTATGGGTGCTGATAAGGATGGTGAGATACACAATGGATAAATAACCAGGGGCAAATTCAAGAGGAATATGAAGGTCATGTTTTGAAATCTGTCCAAGGATAGGCTAGAGAGCCTCTTACCCACAAGGATATAATGAGGACTTCTGCTCTGACTTCTAAATTGTCTGCCATTCCCAGCTTTATAATGACCTCACTGAGTGGGTATAGAACTGGTATTTATAGAGTACCTGCTATATCACCAGGCATTGTGCAGGTGTCCAAGTTTGCATCTTGGTGCTGCCATTTATTAGTTATGCAGCCTCAGGCAAGTTATATGATGTCTCCAGGCCTCATTTTTCTTATCTATATATAAATCATGGATAATAATAGTAACTATATCCTATGATTGTGGAAATTTTAAACAAAGTAAAGCCAGTATTCAACATTTTCAAAGCATTCGAGACATGTTTGCTATCACTATTATTCCCCTTTTATGGATGGAGTTAGAATTTTAGAGGGTTTAAATAGCATGTTACGTAGTACTTGATGATAGAATTGTACTACCCTGGCAAAGGATATTGCTACTCACCTTTCCTGCACAGGGAACAAACATTGCACCAAGAAACAGGAGAACAATTTCTAGAGGGGCCCAGACCAACAAGTGCTGTGACAGTGGTTCATAGACATTTGCCAGATGGTGAGGACTTGAGACAGACAAAGGGTGAGGGGGCAGGGGGCTCCATCCCATTTCCTCTTCATCTCTTGGAACCTCTCTAAGAAGGGGAAGACATTATTTCATGCTGTGTAGTCTGGTTATGGAGCTCTGTGAAGAGATGGGAAGATGCAAAGAGGTATTGAATCTTACAGTAGCTAATGGCATGGAGTCAGAACATAGTTATCTGTGTGGTATTGGGACAGGGCATTTAACATATCTGAGATTCTAATTTTCCCCAAACTATTAATAAGTGAAGAAGCTACTTTTTCTTTAAATATTGCTTGGCAGTGGGTGCTGTTCTGTGTGCTTCACAGGTATTAATTCAATGAATATTTATAACATTGATGAGGCAGGTATAATCATTATCTTATTTTATGAATCATCAAATTTAGGCATAGACTAAAAGCTACTATTGAAACACCAGTTTTCTACTGTGGCACCAATCACATTGTGCCCCAGTCACCAAGGGGTTCAAAATAAGTTAGTTTTCCTTATTTCCCTATAGACTTTCTTCCTTTTTTATAAAAAAATAGTTTTTCCATATTTAATAAATATGCATTCATGTTTTTTTGTATGAAAATGATTCATTTTCATTGAGGGATCAAAGATGAATACATGTCTTACAAGAGTCAAGATCCGGAGAGCCAAACATTCATGTGAGAGACAGACACAGAGCCAAAAGCCTAACCCAAGACCAAAAATTGAATGCTATCTTGTGGAAATGAAATTAGTATTATGGGTTTCAAGGGTTTGTTCAAAAGATATTCATGACTTATTTGATCTCTAGCCACCGATTTCAAATGGAATCTGTGGACTCCAAATGGTTACTGTTCTTAGGGTTTGAAACTGTCTAACTCTCAAACTTCTAGTTAATGTCACAATCACTTTGTGGCAAGGTAAACTATTTTAAATTATTACCAATCTCAATGGTGCTTTTAGTATTCACAATCTTATATTTGTTTGCATCATGTATTTAAAAAATTTTTTTCCCATTGAAGTATTTCAGAGAGCCCTATAGCTCTTTATGTGTAAATTTTTTTTTTTTTTACTTCAGGCCTCTGTATCATTTAAAAATGTTGTTGTTTTCATTTTGATTGCTTTTATATATCAGAATTCATTAATTTTTAAATTCTGGAAATAGTATATATGGGGTTTTGATACATTTTTAAAATTTGGAAATATCAGTATTTTGGAGAAATTTCTCCAAGATCATCTATTTCTGCAACATATAGTAACATGAAATATTGCCTCTGGGCAGCTTGTACATTGATGCACCTCTTTCTTTTGTGTTTTTCAAATGTAAAGATATTCCAGCTTTTTCTATTCATTGGTAAATTTATAAAAAAAATATTTTGTTATGTATGATAGCAGAATGCATTACAATTCATATTACAAATATACAGCATAATTTTTCATATCTCTGGTTGTACAAAAAGTAAAGTCACACAATTTGTGTCTTCATACATGTACTTAGGGTATTGATGTCCATCTCATTGCACCATCTTTCCTACTCCCATACCCTCTCTCTTCTCCTTCCTCCCCTTTGTCCTATTTAGAGTTCATCTAATCCCCCCATGCCCCCCCAACCATCAACCACATTATGAATAAGCATCCTTAAATAAGAGAAAACACTCTGCATTTGGGTTTTTGGGATTGGCTAACTTCACTTAGCATATTCTCCAACTCAATCCATTTACCTACAAATGCCATGATTTTATTCTCTTTTAATACTGATTAGTATTCCAGTCTATGTATATACCACATTTTCTTGATTCATTCATTTACTTAAGGGCATGTAGGTTGGTTCCACAGTTTAGCTATTGTAAATTGTGCTGCTATAAACATTGATGTGGTTGTGTCCCTGTACTATGCTGTTTTTATAGCATAGACCAAGGAGTAGGATAACTGGCTCAAATGGTGGTTCCATCCCCAGTTTTCCATGGAATCTCCACATTACTTTCAATATTGGCTGCACCAATTTGCAGTCCCTCCAGCAATATATGAGTGTGCCCTTTCCCCCACATTCTTGCCAACATTTATTGTTGATTGTGTTCTTAATAGCTGCCATTCTGCCTAGAGTGAGATGAAATCTTAGAGTAGTTTTGATTTGCATTTCTCTAATTGCTAGAAATGTTGAACATTTTTTTTTTTCACATATTTGTTGATCGATTGTATATCTTCTTCTGAGAAGTTCTGTTCAGGTCCTTGGCCCATTTATTGACTGGGTTATTTGTTTGTTTGTTTGTTTGTTTTGGTGTTTGGCTTTTGAGTTCTTTATAAATCCTAGAGATTAGTGCTCTATTTTATGTGCGAGTGATAAAAATTTGTTCCCAAGATGAAGGTTCTTTATTCACTTCATTGATTGTTTGTTTTGCTGAGCAGATGATTTTTAGTTTGAATCCATCCCATTTATTGATTCTTGATATTAATTCTTGTGCTATAGGAGTCTTATTAAGGAAGTTGGGGCCTAATCCGACATGATATAGATTAGGGCCTACCTTTTCTTCTAATAGATGCAGAGTCTCTGGCTTAATTCCTAGGCCCTTGATCCACTTTGAGTTGAGTTTTATGCGTGATGACAGATAGGAGTTTAATTTCATTTTGTTGCATATGGATTTCCAGTTTTCCTAACACCATTTGTTGAAGAGGCTATCTTTTTTTTCAATGTATGTTTTTGGCACCTTTGTTAAACATAAGATAGTTGTAATTATGTGGGTTAGTCTCTGTGTCCTCTATTCTGTACCATTGATCTACCAGTCTATTTTGGTGCCGATACCATGCTGTTTTTGTTACTATTCCTCTGCAGTATAGTTTGAAGTCTGGTAGAGTTATGCCACCTGCTTTTCTCTTCTTGCTAAGGATTGCTTTAGCTATTCTGGGTCTCTTATTTTTCCAGATCAATTTCATGACTGCTTTTTCTGTTTCTATGAAGAATGTCATTGGGATTTTGATTGGAATTGCATTAACTCTGTACAGTGCTTTTGATAGTATAGCATTTTGACAATATTAATTCTGCCCATCCAAGAACAAGGTAAATCTTTCCATTTTCTAAGGTCTTTATTTTTTTTATAAATAATTTTGAACCTGCTGACAGGTGTCCATCTGTATTTATGACATTCAAATAGGGCACTGTTGCTCTGCGTGGTGGTCAGAAGTTCACTTATATTTGTTTTAGTTGCAAACAGTCCTCATTAGAGATCTCAAACTGGAGCTTTACCATACCACATGATTCCTCAGAGAGTAATTCAATTCTTTTAGTATACCTTAAAATGATCATTCATGGATATATCTTAACTGGTCTAATGGAACAGTTGGGTTTAGTGAAAAGAGTCAAAGGAACTAAGAGACCTTTCCCCTGTTTCACCACTCTTAGATTGATGTGTCTTTTAACAGATTTCAGATGTTCAATACACATTTCCTATTATTATTATTATTATTATTATTATTACATCCATTTTGTAGAATTTTAATCTGTTTTGTGAATCTATTTGCAGCCTTGCTCTCAATCTGGCAGTATGATATGTTTTGGCTGGACTGTTTATATTTCAAGGAGCTTCTTTTGTGTATTAAAAATAAAAGGATGAGTATATCACATATGTTGGAACATTTGCAATTAGTTGGTATTACTCTCTTAAGTGATTGGGCAGAGAAGGCAGACTGCCAGCCTTGGCAATCTTTTCAGATTCTTTTTCATGCCAACTTGTAGTTTGTGACTCTGCCACATTTGTATCAGGAGGTTTTTATTGAGCTTTGGAAATGACTACTTGAGCTGATTAGGTTGGTTCTTGGCTAGTGTCATAAAAATTAATCCTTTTTCAAATATTTTTCCATGGAAATGTTGGGAATAATGTATCTGGATTCTCAGTATGAAATAGACATTGCCCCTTTTATAAGGTATAATGGGAATATTTGGAATTGAGTTTGCTGTAGGGATAGAAGAATTATGGCATAGAATGATCTTATCAGGGACATACCATTTCTTAGTTGGTTAGATAAGAATAGAACTGGTTGACTAAACAGTTTCATCCCAAACCACGGATGAACCTGAAACTATGAAAATTATAATAAAACTACTTTTTGGATAATTATACTAAAGTCCCACAGAATGAAGATAAAATGGGAGAAGATTGAGGAGGGAGGCTTATAAATTGATTTCTGATCTCAAAGAGTAGATAGTTTGAAATTCAATATTGATTAATAGAAACTTAAGGCCTCTGAAGGCCAAATTGTATTATTGCTTTTATATAACAAGCATCCCTGGATCTCAAGGGAAATGAAGGCTCTGATGCTGAAATGGTCAGACAAGATTCCAAAGCATACATGAGTATTCTTCTGTCTTGATGTGTGAATATAAATTATAAAGGTGGACGGGAGATCAAGTAAAATTATGACCAAAAATTTTAGGAATAGGGATGGCATGTGAAGGGCGTGGTAAAGAGCTATATATTAAATGGAAGCTATAAATACTCTTAACATAAGTTGGAGATTTGTTTTAGAATAAAAGTAATGATTTTCGAAACTTCTTTTTTAAACTTTTGTATTCCTGTTGGAGCATCACCAAGAGTTTCTTTGGGTTGATTCTCTTCATTACTTGGAGAATGAAATAATGTTTACAAGCAATGAAAAGCAGGGTAAAGCATTTTAAATTTTAAATCATGAAATTATAAAGGAGAAATTAAAACATCTTGTAATTATCTAGTCCTTAGAAAAAATTCTATTTTTATTATTAGGTAAGTGTTCCTGTGTATATACAAAGATGGTAGATAGATTATTACTAGATAATTAGAAATGATTTCATAAAAATGGGATCATATAGTATGGTTTAAAAAATTATGACACAATTTCAAAATATGGCTAGGAATTTACATATATGTCAGAGAATTCAAAATGAAATTTCTTTTCATTGCTTAGTCACATCTTGGGCACCATATTTCTCATAACTTAATCTGTGACATTTATTTCAGAATAAGTGTTGTTTGACTCTTCATTTTGAATGTCCTGGGTTTGTGTATATAATTTTAATTCTTATTCATAATGTCATATTTACTGAGGAGTGGATTTTTTAATGTGTTTAATATATTTTATTGATTGATATTCATGAGTTTAAGTGCCAGAGTCCTAACTTGAATGAACTCTGAAAAGAGGGAATTTACTAGAATTGTACTGGGATATGTAATGTAATAACAAGAAGGACAGGGAGAATTGGGTTCCAGGACAGGGGCAAATAAGGAACTAAACCTCTGCTTCCTTTTGCCTGTTGGCTCCCTCTTGCAGAGTAAACCAAATGTGTATGTGTTGGGGAATGTGGTTGCTCAATGCCCCCAGGACTGATGTCTTACTACCCTCCCAGCTTGAAAGATTTTTAGGAAAGATTGATGGTGTGACTTTGGTTAGTGGCTTTTGAATGGAATTTTGTGGCATATACATGGTAATTGGGAGTCCCTTCCTGGGTATAATATTATGTTCCAAGATAAGGAAACTGAGAAGTTCCCTAACAGGTATTAGATATGTTTGTAAAATTACATTGGCTTAAAATGTGAATAAACATGGGAGGGGCTGTTAAAACTAATGATAAAAATCTAAGTTACAATACTTTTCCACTTCATTGTTTATGGGTATAGAAATAAGGCCAATAAATATATAATTTGTTTACCAACATGCTATCATCTTCTTAAAAAGAATCCCTTTTCATATTAGCATTATATGTAAGTTCACGGGAAGAAATCAAGTCTTTTTCAAGTTTGTAATTTAAGAATAAAGCGGTGTGCTCTCAGTGCAGAAAAAAAAAATATTCAAGACAGGTTTCTGTGGAATGAAGTTTGCCTGCTTTCACACCTGGATAACTGACCTTTAGAAATAGAAAATTTAACTTCTAAAATATTTTTCCTCTGCTCCTGGCTACAGAAAGCAGATATAGATGAATAATCAAAAAGGGAGATTAATCTTAAAGTATAAGATGAAAATCATACCTAAAGTAGAATCAGGGAATCAGAGAATTGGAGGGAGAGCTGAACTATCTTTGTTCGGCAGGCCTGGCCACTTCCATTATATTAAGCCACAGGGTGTAAAGTTTTAGAATAAAAGTCTGGAAATTGTAAATTTCTATGGTGGAATATGAGTTCCTAAAGTGTTACTATTTAAAGGGAAAAAGTAACTTTGCTCATCAGCAACCAGAAGCAAAAAGCTGAGAACTGTGTGGATGGAGTTCTGTGAAGACAGGAGATGGTGATGAGTGGCTTTTGAGGAATTGGGTACCAGAGAGAGACCAGGATCAGCCCACTCCCAGCAAAAGTGAGGATGAAGAGATGAGGAGCCTCTGACCTGGGGCTCCAGGGGTAGTTGATATTGTAGGTCACACAGACAGGATAGGTCTATGAGCCAGAAAACAAAACAAAACAAACAAGCAAAAAAAGATAACCTTAAGAGAAGTTGTTAAATATTAAATATTAAATCTTGGGCCAAACACAAAGCTGGAGCTGGATGGTGGCTGTTTGTTCAGGGAAAGAATAAACAGATCAGAGAGATGACAGGGCTCTGTTCCAGCTGTGCTGTCTATTAACTAGCTACTAGCCAGGAAGTCTACTTTATTAAAATTAAATAAAATAAAAATTCAGCTCCACGGTCTCACTAACCACATTTCAAATGCCCAATAGGCAAGGGCCAAAGTCGACAGTACTGATCTGTGCGTGTGTAGAACATTTCCATCATCACAGAATGTTCTATGGGACAGTGCTGAGAGGCTCTGACAGTGAGCCTGAAGTGGCCGTGAACCTGAAGGCTTGGTTCAATGTCCTGCCTTCATTCTTCTTTTCATAGTTACCAGAAACTGTTGTGAACTCAACTGGATCCTGATACTACTATGACATGTTGGGACAAGCATCTAGCATTACAAAAGAGGCCAATACTGGGGTAGGTGTAAGTACATAGCATAAGTCCGCATCTAGAGTCCTCAAACTTCCTTCCAAAAAAGGTTGATGTCCCTTTGTAGGCTACCAGGCAAAGATTATACCAGACCCTACAGCATGTGCCTCTGCTCTTGATCAAGGCTGTATCTAAGCCAAATAAACAGTGGACTGATGAAATTATTTTAAAATGTTGTCTTATTTCCCAAAGGACATTAACTATGTTAGGGATTAGTGATAATATCAGATCTCTCACCTATCTCATATAGACAGGTATTATATAGAGAGACAACAACCACCTTATCCTAAGAATTCATAGTTTGAGATTCTGAAATTAAAACTATGCATTTTCTTGCAAAAACAATCTATTTATTAAAAAAAATAAAAACACCTGTTAGTAAGTGGAATCCACATTTACCACTAGGAAACATTAGTTCTTTGTGTTTATTTTTTTGATTTTTGTCCCCATCAATGATTCTTCTTAGGTATAGGGATCTTTTCACAGTCATTGACTCCAACTTTTTTGAACTGGTGAGCAATTTGGACTTATACATTTATTTATTGCTACATTTTGCTCTTTTTAAAAGGACGTTGAAGAAGAATGTCAAGACAACTCCTAGAAACTCATTCTCCTGCTCCTTGAACTGTTGCTATTTTTAACTCAATAGTTTTTTTTTTTTTAATTGCAGCTGCTTTCTGAGGCTATTAGGCTACTATTCAATTAGGTATTGCTTCTGTGTACACAATGGCACCCTCAGAAGCTTTAAAGTGCTCACGCAGTTTCAGAAATGTTTCATTTGCTACCAGGGAGTATCTTAGTTCAGAATAGCTCAGGAAAATAGAAAGAAGAAAACAGGATACTGTTTCGCACACCTACAGTTACCAAGGAAGATAATAAAAGCAATGAGAGCTCACAGTTATTGAGGGCTTAAGCTTTTGTGTCACTCCAAGTCTTTATCTTTTTGGACCCTCACAAGAATTATTTGAGGTGTGTAATATTCTTATTCCCATTTTGCTGGCTGGGAAATTGAGGCTTCAATAAACAACACTTTACCCAATGTCATAGTCTAGAAACCACATTTTCTTTTTTTATATATATTTATTTTTTTGATTTGTAAGTGGACACACAATCTTTATTTCATTTTTAGGTGGTGCTGAGGATCAAACCTAGTGCCTCACGTGTGCTAGGCAAGCACGCTACCACCGAGCCACAACCCCAGCCCTAGAAACCATATTTTCAATCACCATTTTAGCATCTTTGTTGACTAAGATGGCTATTTACTGAGCACATTTTGTGCTTTTCCAACCATGTTTGTTCTGAACTGGGCTAGAAATGATTTGCTTCCAGTTTTCATTCAAGTTCTAGCATCTTTTAAGATTCAGATTAAGTTTCATCTCCTCCAAGAAGACTTTCCACTCCTCTCCATCCATGGTGAACACTCCTCCCAGTCTTAATCCTATAACCCTTTGTGCTTTTATGTAGTATTTTTGAAGTCTTCCTTGCATTGGAATTTTGTGGTTGTACCGTGAGTTTCTGGAGGGTTAGACTATTAGCTTATCATGCTTTTTATTTCCCCTGGTGCTTAGAATTATTCTGAATAAAGTAGGTACTCCAAATATTTTTGTTGTGAATGATTTTGAAGGCTTACTAAAAACTTAATGAACATTGTGTTTTCTGAGTCAGGATGGGAAGGAAAGGTGAATGATTGAGGTTTCTTTGTCACCCGTCCTTTCATTTGTACTTCATTATATTTGAGTACAACTTACCTGTTGTGATTTTATGATTGCCTCTAAGGTTTTATGCATTTATTCAATAGAGACTTTGCCATCTTTCAATCTACTAGGAGCTGGACATGTGAACAGTGACAAAGACAGATTGTGTCACTCTTCTCCTGGAGTTCAGAATCTGAAGGGGAAGATAGAACTCTATAAGCAAATATTATAATTACATGTCTGCTATGAAAGAAACAGAATGAGATAATATTGAGAGACTGAGGAAGTTTTTTATTTAAACAAAAACTTCATGGGTAGGAAGGAAAGGATGGGAACACATTGTGTGAGTGTCCTGAGGTGAGAAGAAGCATGAAGAACTGAGTTACCGTGGAATAGATGATACATGTGATCAGTTCTCCATCATTCATGCATGACAAGCTTCATACATATCACATAGTTGCAGGTTAAACTATACTTCTATTTTATTTTTTAGGGGCCTGAATGGCCTCCCTTAGGAGTCAATTCTGACTTTTGTAGGTTTGTTAATCTTTGAACTTGTAAATTTGGTTCAAATATAGCTTCTTACAAAAACAAGGAATTTGCCTTTGAGTGTTTATGTCAGGTAGTCTCTTAACCATTTTATTCATATTATTTCTCTAAAAAAGAGGTTTTGTCAATATTTTTCTATAATTTGAATGCCAGGTAGTGTTTATTAACTATTTTAATGATCTGCGTTACAACTATTCAACTTTGTTGTTTTTGTATAAAAGCTGTTGCAGATAGTACCTAAATGGCATAAATGGATGTAGCCATATTTCAACAAAACTATTTCTTGTTACTGAAATCTGAATTTTAGGAATTTTTCACATATTATAAAATATTCTTTTTAAAAAATTGTTTAACAATTTATAAATATAAAAATGTTGCTAATGCATGGGTCATTCAAAAACTGGGCTTTAGTTTACCCATTTCTGTCCTTTTATCCCATTTTACTAAAAATCAAGGTAGGGTCATCGGGAATAAATTTATATGAAGAATTAGAATTCAGGTTTGGTGGATTCCAAGGTTCATTTTTTAATGCAAATGCCTCACATCATTAACAACTTTGATAAGTTCACAGAAAAATGTCCTAATTTCTTCTCATGTATAAATGCTAATCCCCAACCAGAGTGCATGCTCCTCTGAGGAAGGGACTCTCTGTTCCAATTGACTTGTCTCTCACTACCAGATTGATGTACTTTCAGGAGGCATTCAGTATTGCTTTAGTGTCCTTCAAATGCTTTTTCTAAAAGTAACTGTGAACTGTAGATTTGGGGGAATACGTAGCAATCATATTTATATCGCCAGCATAATTTAGCCTCCTAAAATGCATCTCTAAAGACTGATTAGAAATGATTAAAATTCTAGGTGCAACTTTCATGTCACATTTGTAGAATTAGCGTCCTCTGATCAGTTTTCACATGCAAGTCTCCTAAAACACAAAAAAGTTGATTTCCCTTCCTTTATGGAACAATTGCCCTCTAATCCTCTAAACCGTGGGGGACTCTTTAATTTTTTTGTTTTGAAATTGTTGTGCCTGTGGGGTCAATTAGAGGTGAATGTAAGAGGGTTTAAAATCTAAGTAAATAAATGGAAAAAGCCTGAAGACCTTCAAAATAATTAAATAATATGTGGGTAGAGAGTTTGTGTGTCTTCCTCACTTCTTTCCCTCTCTTCATCTTCCTCACTAGTTACCTTAAAATTAAAGTTCAGATATGACAAAGTTTTCACAGGAATGTACTGATGTGGAAAATGGTGGAGTGCTTTTACAAAGAGAACTGGCTTTGCCATTTAGGGTGCCAGTTATGGCAGACATTTCTATAAATATGAGTACCTAAAATATAGTATCACCATTTGGGGAAAAAAAAAAACATTGAAAGCAGATATACAGGAAGTCACATGCAAGAATGGATAACTTACAAAATTTCATCCTATGACAACATTTTTAGTTCCTAACTTAAAAATGTGTGAATAGATGTAGTGATTTAAAATAAATTCTTCTGAAGGGTATGATAGTAACAGATTTTGAACAGTGTTGGTTTAGGGGCATTTTCTTTTGAAAATGGTTTCTCTGAAGATTGGACTTCTTCATCTCTAGTAATTAGCTGTGTTGAAATATGCACCCCCCCCCCTTTTTTTAACTGAACTTTCCCAATACATCCCCAGGTTGATTGGAAGATAAATGCAAACTGAGGAGACTAGAGGTGAAGTGACAACAACAAGTTGTGGAAGTTTTGAAATAAGTCTCTTTCACATCTTAGTGTTTGTGGGGATTGTTTTGATGTTTACACTGGAACAGAACATGAAAGGGCTACTGTGAAGTTCCACCTGTTTCAGACGTGCAGAAGTGTGTCATTGTTGAAAATAATAATCAGCTGGAAAAGAACTGCCTAGAACAGCTGGAGAAGAGTTCACATCACCTTGTATAGAAGCCTGGAAACAGGGAAGGCATATCTTCTAAACCACAGCGTACATCAGCAGCATGGATGCATAGCCTGGTGCCTGTAGCCACTCCGGCTTAAAAATATGTTCATCTTTGCTAGTTTGTGGGACAAGGCTGTGAACAAAATAAATTAAATGAGCAGGGTTCTGACCTAAGCAGCTGGTTGCCGTAAAATGATAGTGAGGACTGAGAGGAAGAGAAATGAAGTTTGTCTGGTCTCAGTGGAATCTTTTCAAGGGAGTGTCACTGACAAGTTATATTTCTTTAGATGTCGACTTAACTTTACTCTGGTTCAGTGAAGGAAGATTGTACTTAATAGAACCTGGGTGTCCCCAAAGACTCAGTGCTGCTTCCAATTGGCACTTTCAAATTTAAACAAATTATTGTCTTGTGGAGGCTCAGACTTTTCATTACATTTTTATGGGGAATAAACTTCCTGCATTTGCTGCAAGCTGAGTATGTTTTTTCATTAATTATCGATGCAGGAAGCAAAGAAACCAAACGATGAGCAAGCCTAGGTTAGACTCAAGAGTTCTTGAACCGGGCTGAAAGCAACCTGTGTTTACAACAATGAAATTGCTGCTTCTACACAGATAAATAGAATCTCAAGGTTACTGTGGTGAATTATTTGACCTTAATTTTTTAATTCAGCATCATCACAATGTTTTGTGGAAGCACACTATTTTCCATTTTCTTAAAAGTGAAATTAAGTTTTCTCTAGTATAAAGAAATGCAGCTAACTATCAAATAAATCATGTGATTTTAAGAATTATGGTTAATTTCATTTTGAGCAACTATGACTTTAGAATGTATGAAATAAGAACAATAAAACGCGTTTAAAGTAGTCTTGCACAAATGTTAGTACTTTTAAAATATGATTGATTTATAAAAATAATTTATTTCTACTTAAGAAAACAGATGTTAAAGCCATATTTACCACATGTTGAAAAAGTGAAAAAAATGCAGTCATCTAGAAATTAATTGCCAAAATTATTTCCAATTTTTTAAAATATAAAAACTGTATAAGTAGAGATTTGACAACTGAGTCTATATAACAGAAATACTTTAAATACTGTGAATATAAATTAGTAACTGGGTACATGATGTTGATGTAATCTGCTAGGCATTTGTCTATACGGCATTTGAGAATATTCAACTTCCAATTCTGTAGCATCCCACAATTTATGAAAGTGAAACTTCTGTGGGACCCGGTGTACTGAGTGTAGTTTAGATGACCTTCTGTTTTTCTGTATGCATCTTTTGGGTGGTTATTTTTCTCATGAAGTTTTGAAGTTTCATGCTCTAATGAAGAGCATTGAACAAAGACCATCCTTTACCATTAGTTTTAATGGATCATGTTCTCATTTGTGGCTCAGTTTTAAAACCTGTTCTCTTTTCTTAAAGGTTATCATGAGGACAGATAAATAGTAGGCTCAGTGATTTTCAAGTTATATGGATGAATTGATTTATAAATTTAATGTGACTGACTTTAATTTCTTTTTAGACCTTAGTACATTGGTTTGATACAACTATAGCATACATGTCACAGAAAAGTAAATGGTATCTGCATTCATTTATCCATTATATATTTTTTCTAGAGGTCTTGTATTATTCCTGTTTTTCATACTTATATAAAATTAAGTAAGGTTGAAGACTGTTGAACAGTAAAGTGGGGAATGGGAAGTGTGCTCCTGGTAAGTAAATAAATTTATTAGCACATTAGCACATCCTGATTTACCCAGGGAAGATCTATTCAAGAACAGAATGACAGCATTGGTTTTGAAATAAAACCCTAAAAAAGATGATTTTGAAAAGACACATAACAGCATTCCTGGAAGATGTTAATAAAAACATTGAGGTAGGATTTAGGGCTTTTGGAAGAATGGATCTTTGCTAAACAGTACTCCAAATCTACATCAACCACTGCCAAAGTGTTTCTATTAGAATGTTATTTTTTTACCTTAAGTCAGACTCTACAGCCTAGGTCAGCCATTGTAAGCCAATATCATGTGTCCATTGGAGATTGAAGATTAAAGGTTCATCTTTAATCTATCTTTAATCTAGACTTTTCTAGATTCATCTAGATTAATCTTGACCTTTCAATCTGATAAACAGTATTCATTGAACATTAAACATGCTAAAGTTTTACAGAAATCAGATTTTCTAATTCTTTCCATATATATACATACGTACACACACAAACATACACACACACACACATATATGAGATATACTTTATATTATCATGATCCTTATTTTACAGTTGAAGAAACTGTGGCACAGACAGTTTATTTAACTTGCCCAAGATCACACAGCTGTCAAAGGCTGGTGTTAGGATTTAAAACCAGAGAGTTTCAAAGCTTTTTTTTTGAAAAAAAATCACTGCTTTGCCTCAAGAGAAGCATGAAGCACTTACCTTCTAGTAAGGGAGAATGGAAACACATAATTTTCATATGGTAGGAAAAATGGAATCAACGAACTGTGCACAATGTGCAGAAATATATAGAAAAAGGACTATTGATATTGTTTGTGGGGGTAATCTTGGGTTTGGAGCTTAGTGACACCTAGATTAACTACTGGGGATGAAGGAGAGACTTTTCATTTGGGCAAAGTGGGAATGGTTAATAGCTCAGGGAAGAGGACAGTAAATGCACCAGGTCTGCATGTGAACACATTAACATGAATTTGTGCAACTTCAAGTAGTTCAGTTATGACAAATTTTAAATGGGGTTAGAGTGGGTCAAGTGTGCAAGAGAGAAGAATGAAGAGATTGGCAACAATCAAGAGAGGGGTGGGTCTTTTCAGCCAAAGTCAGTGGCTTCAGCCAGGACTCCAGTTACAGACTGGGCCAGCAGGTGGATGTTACAGCACCTGAGTAAGAGAACACAGGGGCAAGGGCAGACTTTGGGAGGATGGTGAGTTTTGAATCAAAGTCGTACAGCCATATTTAGTTTATCCTTTTTATCTAGATCTTCCTTTAATGCCAATTTGGATATGTAGTTATTCTAAATATTGACTCTGAATGGCCTATTTTGTGGGGACAGACAGTCAGGGGAGTCAGTGTAAAAACCCAAACAGTCACTTTCTATTTGCTCACTCAGACTTCAGAGTGGTCAAAGTAGAATCATGTGCGTAGGTGCCTGCTCACCCAGGCAGGTCTGGGATTTGGAAGAGGGAGCCAAGGAGGGGTGAGCAGCAGCTTTCCACATTTGGCAATATGCCTTACTATTCTGAAGACCAGTCATTCTTTTGCTGCTATTAATGCTGATTATACAGAAAATTGCACAACACTTCACTTTGATTTAGCCAATTGAAATGCCCTTTTACGAAACAAGTAGCATTACAGAATCGGTCAACTCCTGGATCGATGCAAATCTGAGAGTTCTTTTGCTGCCATAGAGAGAGTGGTCCTATCATTTCTGTGCAGTCAATTAGCAAAGGTGATGTGAAATCCTCCAGCTCTGCTATGGAAAGCAAATAGGCTTTGCGTGATTATTAAGCAGTTTTCTCATGTGTTCCTTCCTTGACAAGTTAAAGGCATTAAGGTTTGAATCCTTCCTGCCCACGCTCACTGTATAGAGCATATGTCATTCTCTCCATCTTTATTGCTATTCATATTGAGGTCAATTATGAGCTGCTGTTTAATGTCACCATGAAATTGTTCAATTATTTTCTCTCGGCATCTAAGCAGCTATCCTCAAAGGGATTTAGGAGAAGTGATATTAATACTGAGGAATTCTTAGGAAGCTAGTAGCACTGGATGGCTCTCCTTTTGTGTTTCACCCCTTCTCAATTATGAGATCCAAAACATTTGATAAGTTGTTAATGAATAGCTCAGTATCCAATCTTGTCTTTGGTTAGTACTGGAGAAAACAGATATAGTTTTTTTTTTTTTTTCCCTTGGTGGAGGACTTGTACTTAAAGAAGAGAACCTGTAATCTTTGTAATCTTTGCCATTTTTTATCTATCTCTCATAACTAGGAATCTTCTGGAATCCTTAGGGCTTGTGTTTAATAGTTAAGAAATCAGTAGATTTGAGTTTTCTTTTTCCATTTTCATGGTTTAATGGAATGGGTAGGGTAGAGGAAAAATCTGCTTTTGCAGCAAATCCCAAGTGTCTTTGTACAATGTCAGTGTTTATCTATTTGGAGTTTACAAATAAAATGTCCTTGAATATCTGTTACTATTGTTATGATTTTCAGGAAGATGCATACACGAATACTTCAATAAAAAACACTTATCAACCAATATCTGATGGTACTCCTTTTTTTTCCTTGATATCCCAGGATGGGTTTTCTGAGGTTCACCCAATTGTCCATGATCATTTTATGCCTGTTCTTGGCTCTGGAATTTGGTTATGTCTATAGCAATGCAAAATCTACTACTGTCTCTTTGAGATATTTCAATTCTTTGTTTTTTTTTTTATCCAAACCACTATGTGCAAGGTAATGCACTAGATATTCTTACTAGAAGGGATCTAACTGGATCAATAAGCCAGGAGCTCCTTTGAAGGAGTTTGTGGTATAATGAGGCAATGGACATGTAACACTGAACTCAAACTCCAGGCAGGATTAACCAACTATTACAAGAGAGCTAATAGAAGTCTGTGAGAGAATATACAAAGGAATAGTTCTCAAACAAATGACTTCATGGAAGAGGAAATATTTGAGCTGAACTTTCAGTATGAGAGGGATTTTCACAGGCAGCATGGAACTGGCTGGACATTGAGGTTTAGGGATGCCATGAGCATCACAAGCATCATTACACCATATGATTTCATCCTCCTAACCATTCCCTGCTACTGCTTTCGGACTTCTATTTGCTAATGTTGTACCCATCTTTCAGTCTCATCCTTTAAAAAAATATCATTTTCCATATTGCTACTGCAGTAAGCCTTATGATTCTCAAGCTTCATTCTGTCTTCCAAGATTAATAAGCACAATGTCATTCCATTGAATCCAGACAAAGACAAACATTCCTGGCTTAGTATATACGGTTTACCTGAATCTGGTAGGTACCTGTGTCTACCAATTCATGCCTTTCTGCATTATAACTCTGGATAACCCATTTATTAAGCATGCATTTACACCTATATAGTTTTCTGCCTTTAATGTTTTCATCTCTCCAAAAGTGAGTTCAGTTACTTCATCTCTACTGCAGTTAGCCATCAAGACTTGGTTTACTCTACAAGTACCTGAGGATGGGAGGGAGTGGGGCAACTAAACTGCATCACTATAGAGTGCTGTTTAAGCAAACTTGTTCATCTTTAATGTGCTCCTGTTATCCTCATGTGGTGAGGATCTTTTTTTTGTGGGTGTTAATTATCAAATACAACTTTCAATTGTACTGATTACTTATGATTACATCCTTCAGTCATATTATGATAAACAGTTACTAGAATAGGATGAATTTGAAGGAAGAACTTAGGAAGTGAAAGCATATGGGACTGGGGAAATGAGAAATATCTGAGGAGAACATTAGTAGTTGAAGGGGTGAAGGCTTTTCAACACCCATACATCTCTTCCTAAGAGATTTAAATATACATTTCATATATATTTACATGATTTCATCTTCAAATGAAAGACTGAATTCATTCATTTATTTATTTATTCATTTATTCAGTAAATAATTATTGAAAAAAAGGCTTATTCCGAGGTAGATGATTGTTTGGAGTCCTCTGTCTGGATTTTTTGGTTGTTATTGTTGTTTGTTTGTTTTTTGTTTTGTTTTCTGTCTGGACTCTTTAACACTTTCTGGGAAAACTGTGCCAGTTATTGAGAAAACCATGAAAAAGAAAAAAAAAAAACTAATTTGAAAACATGGAATCCAGCTTAGAGGATTTTGAAAACCCCAGTCTATTTCCTCTTTATGCTCCAGCTCACTCTGTGCCTGACCCACTTGGCTTCCTGTGGTGTTGGCTCTCCTTTCTAATCCATCTATTTAGACTTGGTTATTGGCTTCAGATTGCCACCTGGACCATTCGCTTGACATAGTTCCATGCACCATGACTGTGAGAGGCCCATCATTCTGTTCAGACCCTCCTTGCAGACCCTGCTCTTGGGACCAGCATCGATTTCTAGGATGTGTCTGCACAGGGTAGATTGGGGGTGATCTGACAGAGATACCCAGAACAGATTTGTGGATTATATGGTATGATCAGCCCATCTTAAATCTTGAACTTTAAGCCATTTACCTTCATTGTGTATGACCTTTGGTTTGAGAGGAATATTTAAATTCTTTTGCATAATACAAATGGACTACTTTTGTTCTCCTCAGAAGATCCCATACAAATGCAAATATTTTCTTTATAAGGAAAATTATACATATATTTTTTTCCTATGTTGGAATGATAAATTCTTACTGAAACTCATGCAATTGCTTACTCTCATTCTTCCTTTCTGAATGTTTTTAATACTATATAAAAATAATCACTTTTTTTAGTAATTAAATTTTAATCCATTATGGTGTTAGGTTGTAGAATAACCAGACTATTCTTAAGTAAAAAAGAATTGTTTCTTATTTCAAAATCACTTCTTAATGAATCAAGGAAAAAGGAGTAAAACAAGAAAATATCACCCAGTTGGTATGTCCAGTGATCCTGAAGTTACCAAAGTTCTCAGTGATCTATACCCCATCTTCAGGATGATATCTCCCCTTAGTTCCTTCACTGTTTTCCTCTTCTTCTCCACATACAGAACAAGTAATATTATTCCAGGAAAGGCTGGTGATGTCAGTCCTTGTGCTCATCAACGATTTGTGATATGGCTAGATTGCCTTTTATTGAAAAGGGAGACAGAGCCTATGATAGGGATATCTACTTGTCCTGGAATATATCATGTCAGGACTTGATTCCCTCAGGCACAGGAAGTCACTGTGTCCTTGTACACTGTGTCATGTAATGCCTGCCTGCTTTGTGATGGGAAATTCCTTCACTTCCCAGATTTGTGATCCAATTGCTGCTTCTTCCTGTAACTCAAAGAATCACTGTGCTATTCTAGGAGCAGACTGCAGGTTATTCAGGAAAGTGCCATCATCATTTGTTGGCTGCTGGAAATATTTGGCTTTAAATCAATTTCAGTAAAAGTTCTGACCAAAGGACAATGGCCACATTTTCCTTTAATCAATACTAAAAGTTGAACACTTATGTGGCTTTGAATTGTTTTGGTTTCCAACCTCTCATATTTTTGTATTAGTAATAATAAATTGCATGCTTACTATTTGTGGATATGGTAAATCAGAAAAGTAAGTAACTTCCTGTTGAAAATATAGATATCAATCATGTTCATTGTCAAACATTTAGAAAATACCCATAGACAAAGAGAAATCACTTGTTTCTCAAAAGTATCACTTTTGTTAAATTGTTGGTGAATATTCTTTTTAATTATATCTCTGTATTTAAAATGTAAATGATCCACAGAGTTTGTTCCAAAAGTGGGTTACTGTAGCAGAAATATGACCACACTACTCCTTGTCTCTGAATCTTTACCTGCTTTCCCTTGTCTATAGAATTAATCCAGACCAGTTAGTCTGGTTTTAAGAACCCTTTTTGTATTTGGATTCACTCCCCTTAAACCTTCTTATCCATCCTCTAAGAGTAGAATAATGCTGCTTGTGTTTCTTGATTCTCTTGTCTGCTTGACTCTTACTTCAGAGGCTCTGAGTTAGAATTAATGCTGTGTTTCACTCTAGTATAACCCATATTTTTCTGTTAAGCACATCTCTTGGTCAAACTTAGTCTGTGTTTACATACTTGCTTTCTCCTCCAGATCTGGAGTTTGGAGGGGGAGGATCCTTATCCTCATAGTATGTTGTGATGCCTTGTTGAATGTCTGTTTCCCTCAATGCTATAATCTGTACAGAGACTGGGTTCACATTTGCAACTCCAATACCATGTTCTTATTGCTTGGGGATGTAATACTACAGACTCAACAAGACTTAAGACTCATTTACTCTGCATCTTTGCAGCTCCTAACATAGCACATCGAAGATGGTGATGCCTAAAAAAATATTTGTTGAGTTGAATTGTTATTGACTCTAAGTAAGGAGCATGCCTGGGTCAGATGGCAAGGACTATGAGTTGTCTAAATTCTTTGGAACATTTTCAAAGGAAGTAAGATCATTGCTTTGAACTTATTCAGTAATATAAAGCATTTTGAATAGAAATAAAGTAAGTCAATATTTTTCCAGGCAGCATTGTTATTACAGGGTGTTCTTAGTGACCTCAATAGCCACTATAACTATTTGAAACATTATGACTCTTACTATTTTTATTTTTGTTTTGTTTTGTTTTGTTTTATTTTATTTTTTGTTCATCAGGCCACATCATCATTAACATTGGATCAATAATTGTGCCATCAGCTGCAATCCGGGCAGAGTACCACCATTTACTTAAGAAGACCACTCAAGTCTGCCTTCGTCATTTTGGGTTTTATTGGTCATCATCATCATTTGTTTAGCTCTTCCACAAATGATGGTACTTTTTCAGCTTTTACTTATTTGGTAAAATATCTTTCCAACCCTATTTTGGATAGAAAATGATTTTACATTTTGGGTTCTCCTCTAAGTAACATTGAAAGGTACACGCTTTTTTCACTTTTTCTTGGATATTTAGGAAAGATCGCAAAATTTATCTTCCTTCACACTTTGCAATCTTCTCAGTCCCTCTTCTTTAATTTGCTGAATTTGTCTTTAAATTAAAAAAATAATGCCTGGTTTCACCCCCTTTTTGGGCAGCATAATTTTTTGTTCTTTTTATATACACTTTTTAAAAAATCCTTATTTCCTCATTTTTTTCATTGCAAACTAGTTGAACATAAGAAAACTCATCTTCAATTCTGTTGGAAAAAAATAACAAAATTCTTAATGAAATAAATTTTTATCCAACCTGTAAAATGGGCATCTGAAATCACTGTTATTTCATGGGACAAAAGCAATAAAGATAGTATGCTAGCTCTGTAGTGTTAGCAGTGCTGCATGTAATTGAGAAAAACAATGAAAAAGTATGGATGCACCAATCTTTCTCTTAAAGACTGAGTTATCAGCCACCTTCAACATTAGTGGCATTTTCTAGGTCAGGATCATGTACTACTTAATGAATTCTGAATTTCATATAGTAAGAAGTGATTTGAATTCTGTTCTTATAAATTTTTAATGTCTGTTAATTTAGTGTTTTCTGCAGTCATTTCTAATATAGTCTAGTCCTTTAATTTTCAGCAATCTTTTACAGTATTTCTTGAGCACCTAGAATATATATAACACTAAAGGGACTCCTTGAGGAGTACAGATGGAGTATAAAGTGGAGTAATTAGAAAATATACTAATTTACTCTCACCTGCACTTCCTATTCAGTTGTACTGCTTCCTCTTTCATACTATATAATTTCCTTTTTCCTTTACATAATAGACTGTTTTTCTCTAACCAGATTTTTGATTATTGACATATGCAAAAGGGATTTTAAAACAATTTTGGAAAATATAATTTTCAATCCAAATTTAAACATCTGGTCATAATTTCCACTGCACTATAGAATCTCAAATATATTACCAAATAATATGTATAAAAGAATCAACTATAAATTCCAAGTCATAAATAATACATATTTATGACTTGGAATTTATAGCTGATTCTTTAAAAGTGCTATAGTCAGATTCTAGTGTGGCTTTAGAATACTGCTGACAATAACGGGATCAAATACAATCATCAAATTTGTGACAATGAATTCCTTTCAAATTTATTACTGATCAAAACGCTGACATTCCTATTAATTGGAAGTCTGCAGCCTCAAATAAGCCTCCCTGCACTCACTGGCTTCATGTAAGAGATACATGGAGTATTTCCAAGTGATTTTCATTATATGGGAATAATAATGTACATGTCAGTTTTTGCTCATTTAGATTAATGTTTACTAGAACAGCCTTACCTGTCACTGTTTGTTTTTGGAACTGTGTAACATATGCCATCTTTATTTCTAAATCTTTGTACTTTAAAATTTGACATAACAAGTGAGTTCACTGAGTTTCATTCTTAATTATTAGATTCCTAAGAGGATGGCTTAAGGAATGCCTATCTCTTTTGAGAGGGAATGAAAGGTGATATAAAAATGTAGTTTTATGGGGGAGCTTCTGTGTAATTTTGGCTCACTGGAATGCCAGTTGGGGAATGGCAAAGGCTAATACTCAACAGATGGCAGAGTCCTAAAACCTATAATAATGGTTGCAGTTATTTTCATTACTGTCATTTGATGACACATACAATAGTGTGAAAAGGCTTGAACTGGGTAATCATAGTAAATATACTCAAAGGGACCAGATGCATTTCAAACAATCAAAATGGTGATGGATATTCAGGCTGAGTGCCACTTCTGTACATATTCTAGGTACATTTATTCCTATGGATTAGAAGCAACATTACTTGTCACAGAGAGGAGCTCCATTTCCCCTTTTAGTAATAACGAGCAGCAAAAATTGACATCTGTTGTAACACAGAGAGATTATTTCACATCCTTTATGATTGTGTGTCATTATCATGCATATAAATTTAGTTTGCAGATGTTCAACGTCAGAGATCAAAATACCAATTTTGTCTACAAAGGAGTTGCAATGGATACCGAAAATCTAAGCACTTTTGAAAATAGATAAGTTAAATCTTTCAGAGTGGGGACAATAAAAATCAAATGAGATTAGGAATAAAAAGTATCAGAAGGTAAAAGAAGGGGATGTGGGAAAATTTCAGAACATCTTAATATTTTTATTTCCAGCTTTGTACAAGCACCATTCTTGACTTTAATCTCCAGATACTATAGTTTGAAATATCTTTGTTATTTTCTTCAATTCAATGAAAAAACAAATGAGGCCAACATTTTTTTTTCCCTTGAAAGACAGAATCTGTCATTCTAGAGAATTAATTAGATCACATTTGAATATTCATAATTCTTCCTGTGTCTAGTATGTAAAAATAGTTCTTGGTGATTGCATGCAATGGGGAGGGAGGGTGGTTAGCAATGACCTACAAAGATACCATTAGGTATGGTACAATAGGCAAATTTCCCTTTGAGGTGTTCAATGCTGAATTTAATAACACTGTTGATCATATACATACATATATGTTACTTTTTTAAGTGTAGAATATATGGCTAGAATAAGAATGAGAGATGAGAATGAGAAGACGAATGAGAGGGAAGGTATTTATATTTTGTAATCCAATGTAAAATATCTAAGAACGCAAAATAATTATGTTTTATGGAAAATATTTCTCCTTTTCCCTACCTCAAGCAACCCTAAATCACAAACTTCAACCAAAGGGAAGAAACCCAAGTCACTCATTTTAACAGTCTTGTTCCTGTTTCAAAGGCATTGCTAACAATGTGGATATATTTTGCATTTGCCTCTGGGGATTTACCACTCAATATTAAAGCACTTCCCACTGTGACATTTTTTAAACTGTCTTTTTCCTTTGCTGAGCTAACAACATAATGGGGATCAAGAAAACAGCCTGCAAGAAGCACAAAATAAAGTTCCTGCCAGGCACTGAAAGCTAAAGCATGGTTTTCAACCCTCTTTTTGTAATAGGCAAAGATATAGGAGTTTTGCCCTCTCATTCTTGCTTTTTCCAAAGCTTGTTAAATAAATTAGCTAGGCTTTTTTTGTAAATTTGAAATGTTTACACAGAGTCCTTGGTTCAAATCTAAGTGTGTATTCTATTAGATCAGTGATATGTATAGAATAATACCTATAATAAAGAAGTGATACACTATTGAAAAATCTAAAATGGCGTAGAGTTGGTCAGAAGCCATGATTAAATGATGAGATTATTCAGTCTCTTGGAGCACTGGAAAATATTCATTTTTTTCCATATGAATTTTCTATATTGAGAAGTAAAACATTAAACTTTTACTGATTATGTATATTCTGGTACATTTTTTATATGATCTACTCAGTAAATTTGGTAATCTGAGATCATATTTTACTGAGGAATTTTACTTGGGACTTTGATTCTGGTTTGTCTTGGGACCAAGAAGTTGAAATATACAGTAAAATTAATAAAATTAACTCAAAGTACTTTGAAAATGAGCAGTGTGAAATCACATCGGATCATTTTAAATTTAGCAACAATAATTGGCCTATCCATAATTAAACCAGCATTCATATGTATTATTGCTTAAATAGGTGTTTAAATTTTACATGCTCTGGATGATTTTAGCTTAAATTAGTTAAAAGTACAATTTAATTAAGACTGATGAGAGGCTGAGTGAATGCATTTTGCTTTGTACTTTGCCTGGATGTTGTCACTCTATACAGTACTCATTTACTAGTGACAAGTAAAGAAGTCAATAAATCCCTGTTTCCATCAACTAGACTAATGAACTTCATTAGTTGATCATGTTATCAGTATAATTACTACAGACTGCATTTTGCCCTTGGTTATTAATGCGACAGACTTCTGCAACTTAGGAGCACTGCCTAAGAAGAAAATAACTCAGTTGAGCTCTGAAAAATAACCTTGGCTCTTTTCTTTCTAAATTCAACATTATGCTTCTTAGAAATACTTTGAGTATACCAGGTACTCAGTTGGGATGGTTTGTAAAGTCTACGTTGGGGATATTTTGTTATAGTTATATAGTTATATTTTGTTATTTTGTTATAGTTATTGAGTAGACTATGTTTTTATGTCACATTATTAAGAGTTGATTTTTCCTTCCCCAAAAAGATATGTTGGAAGCCTTAGTCCTTGTACCTGGGATTGTGATCTTATTGGGATGTGGGGTTTTTGCAGTTGTAAAGTAAGATGAGATCATCTTGCATTAACAGTCTTTAGAAAAGACAAAACAGACATATGGAGAATGTCATGTGATGAGAGAAGCAGAGATGGGGTGACATAGCTGCCAACCAAGCAATGCCAAGGACTGATGTCACCATCACCCAGAGGAAGTGAAAAAGGGCTCTATCCAGAGTCTCAGAGGGAACAGGCTGTTGTAGGCACCCTGTGTTTTGAAATTCTACCCCCTACGACTGTGAGAGTGTGAATTTTTCTTGTTTTAAATCACCCAGTTTGTAATCCTTTGTTATACTATTTCATGGAAAATCAGATTTCTTATGTGAATTATTAACCATGATGGATCAGCTGCTAGTGAAGAGCATGTGATCAGCTGTTCTGAGGGATAAAATAGGGCTTAGAAGTTCAAGTGCTGCTCATTAAGAAAAACTCTTAAAAATTCAGTGAGAATTGTAACAAAAAATAAGAATGGGGGTAGTGGAAAAGAAGGGAAAAGAAATGGAGAGAGGGGATGTAGAAATGAAATATAGAAATTTGTGCTAATTATTCAAGCCAAAGGGCCCTTGTGTGGGCTTTCTCTCATCCAGCAAGGAGGTCCAGGGAACAGAGTAGAGGAGAGTGTGGCTGTGGAGTCACTAATCAAGACCTCCGGAGACCAAGCAGGAAGCAGGACTGATCTTACTGTGTAGTTACCATGTATATATATTCAGGCAGTAGCTAAGCAGATTACAGGCAGCCACCAATACAATTTCTGGGCAACTGTCCCTGCAGTGACCAATTGAGGAGCAGGCAGGGAGCAATTGCAGGGACTGCAACAAGCGGCCTCATGCCCAGGGCTGTGCCTACCAGGTAAGCAGTTTGTTGGTCATATGCCTAGCATGGGGGAGTGGTCTGCCACTCAGACGCCCTTAACGTATACCATGTATTCAGTACTCCATGCATTTGTCCCGACAGACCCTTTTAGTGTCTTTAGAAAATATAGTGACTTTGTCTTTCTTTTTGATATTCCATTTTTAAAGGTGAAATTTTTCACTCATTGCATGGCATTACTGTTGGAAACTACCCTACCAAAATATCATGCTAATTCAGATAAAGTGAACACAAAAAGAATTTGCTGTTTTTTTTTTGTTTGTTTGTTTTGTTTTTTGTTTTTGGTACCCAAGGGCACTTTACCACTGAGCTACATCTCCAGCCCTTTTCAATTTTTCTATTGAAGTCTTGATAAACTACTTGGGCCTCTTTAAATTGCTGGGGTAAGCCTCAAACTTGTGGTCTTCCTGCCTTCGCCTCCTGAGTCACTGGGATTACAGGTATTTACCCTTAGGCCCAGTGAAATATTTGCTTTTGATGTGACACAAATGACAAACAGAATGACAAATGATTATAAATAATTTTAATAACTTATATATGAATTTAAAAAGTCACATTGTAAACATTGTTTGTTACCCTAACAAGTTTTTATCTCTTTTAATTATCACTTGTATAAATAAGAACATCAAAATGAGAAAATATATAAAAGCATATTTAAACATACATATGTGTGTATATGTGTGTGTTTTTGTTTCTATCGAATCTATCTATCTATCTAGGTATATCTATATATGTATATCTTTATAGGTATATAGATATCTATTGATAGATAGATAGATAGATAGACAGACAAAGTTGATGTATGCTGTCCATGCTACCTAGGTAAGTCAGGAAAAGCCGGAAATAACCAGCAAAACTCCAAAATATCATTTTAGATGATTCTTTAATATTCTACTCCAAAATTATATGGCAAGCATACACATAAGAGCTTTATATCCTTGCAGATGAAGAATTTCAGTCTTTAGGTGATTGGCAATGGAAGGGAAAAGGAAGAGAAATACAAGCCTTAGCTAATTCATAGACTTGCCTCAATGATGAGAGGTGTTATCAAGGCACCTTGTAAGTGGAAATGAGCTAAAGATTGGGATTGTGCCTATGAAGCATGTTGATGTACTTTCAGAAAGGTTTAAGAACAAAAGTGTTTCTTGGTACAAAATGCATCATTATTGACAACTGAGGATAGTTAGCTTTGAATTTGAATCTCTCTCTTACAAAGGAAAACCCTTGTCACCTGTGTGATCCTCCATCGTGTGCCTAGATTTTATTGACTTTATGATTTTATTTAAGCAAAGAATGATCTCAATATGATACAATCTTAGTATATTTTCCAAGTTCTTGGAGGTATTTTTTCTATTAATTCAATATAGTTTTCCGACTTTTTTTTGCCATTCTAAGAGAGAAATCTTTTGTTTTTTACTTAATGCTTGGTAGATGAAAAACACTTTTGCTGTTAAAATAATGAGGAAGATTATTTTTAGCATTTAGACTTTCAAATCCCTTGGTGAGGAAGGTATTGCATCATTAAAATTTACTTGTTTGATTTGAAGTTACTGCTGTTGGACATGGTAAGAGTTTTGAACTTTGATTTATTTTTTCGCTATTGTGAGAGCTATGAAGAATATGTAACATTTTATTTTAAATGGAAAAATTGCTATGGAAATAGCTATAATCTTTTAGAGATAATTCTGATTGCAATTTTCTATTTGGCTAACAGCACTAAGAGAGATGATTTCAATTGAAAGAAGTGGTAATATTTCACTTTGGACTTTCTACAAAGAACAGGGATCCTTTCTGTGAACCTATGAAAATCATGGCATATGTAGGAAATCCAAGCACTCTCCCAAGCACAACAAAGGTTGAATTAACTAGAAATTTGCATTTTCATGTCATTTTATACATCTATCAACATTTTCCCCTTTTCTTTTCATTTATTTGCTCTATTTCCAAAATTTTATTCTCCACAATTTCATCATTATATTCTATGGCAAACGATACTTTCATTGAAGGGCAGTCATGTATCTATATTATATAATTTGATGGATTCTGTGAGGTCTCCTCTTAGCCCAAATCTCTTGCTACCAGCTGTCTCTTGAACTTTCAATCATCCCTGTATTCCTTTGTGAAAAATCATTGTGTCTTCAGAAAGCATTGCTAAGAATAAAGTGCTACATGGGAAGGACAACCATTATATAGATTACTTGCCAGAGACCTGAATTCTGAAGAAATGGGTATAAAACATGAATCTTGGTAGAGGAAAGGAGATAGAGAGTGGTTTGGATTTTGGAATTCTACCAGTAGCAATCAGTGGAAGAAATCAGAGTGAAGGATTCTGAGTCACCAGGATTCAGTGGAAGATATCAGAGTGAAGGATTCTCAGTCACCAGGATTCAGTGTGAGAATTCTAAACATTTGGTAGGAATTTGTGAGGATAGGCCCTGAAATCAGAAAGGAAACATCTAAGGATGTTTTGTGTAGTTAAACCCTTGTAGCACATCTACCAGATGTTTTCAATAATTTCAAGTGACCTCCTGGCATGTTATAGATTGTAGTTCTGCTAAATTTAAATGAAGTTCATGGTGTATTGCTGATGGGAGCTTTGGTTAGCAGGTTGGTGCATCTGACAACCACAGTGTCCACTGATGATCAACAGGGCTCTGTTGGTTCTGAACAGTCTTGAGCAATACAGAGATTTATTTTAAAATTACCCCATCAGTGAAACTTATGCAGTGTATTTGTTTTGTTAAAAAGTTCCCAGCACACATGATGTTATTCTGGAAAAAAATGTGATTTCAGAGTAAGTAGATAACTTAATAAGCACCTCAAGATTGGTCAATTTCTCAAAGTTTCTAGGACAGCAAAGAACATCATGAGTTGACTCCCTGGGAATCCAGGATATTTTAAGTTCAGTGAATACATAGTTATGTTCATTGTTTGAGTTTCCTTTCATTATTTTCTTCCTATCCTCCTTTCCTTCCTTCCTGTCCCTTTCCTATCCTTCCTTTCCTTCCTTCCTCCCTTGGTCCTTTTGTCCTTGTTTTCTGTTTCCTTCCCTCTCTTTATTCTTATATCTCCTTTTCCCCATTTGTACATGTATGGTGATATAGTCAATCAGCTCGGGAAATTTGGCTGAAATAAATACTATTTTGATGAATCCTTAATTCTCTCTCATTGTTTCAAAAAATGTTTGCAGGGGGAAGAGATTGAATTAAATGTTGGTAGGAGAACTGAAGAGAAGCTGGACTTACCTTGAAATTTTGTGAGCATTTCAACAATGCTGTCTCACTAGCTCTACAAAAATAATGACCTGCCCAATTTTTTTGCCAAGAGTGAATTAATAAGCATTTATATTTCTTAGGAGAACCCAATCAGTTCTGCAGCCCAAATGTACCTTTGGCATCTACTTTGGTAATAGTCCAAAAAGAATATTTAAAAATATTCTGCGGTTATATTTTGACTTTTCAATATTAGAGCACTACTTATTGTGTTAGCATTCTGTCTGCACAGCATGCTGCATTCATTCATTAAATCCCTTTCCCAGACTGCTGTCATTAACCTTGCTTTGTAGATAAAGAGAGACACAGAGGTCAACAGTCTTGGCAAATGTCTTGTCCACTCACTGTTGCTGCTGATATTAGATAAAAGTATTGGGGAAAAAATGCAGCCTCATTTCCTTGTTTACCCTACCCAAAGTTATGCACCAGGAGATTATATGCTTCAGTGAAATTGCTTAGGTAGGACATGATGTGAGAATACAAACTAATTTTGTTTTTTATTCTTATAAATAATAATAAAGATGACTGGTATATTGCCAAATTATCTATCATTCTATACATGTGTTTCTACATTATATCACCATGTTTGAGTTTTCATGTTACCACTACCTTGGGTCTTCCTTACCATATAGCATTTATAAATCTTTTTCAGTTATTAAATCCATTACAGTTATTTACCTAATTTTAATAATCATTGTTGTGTTTTAAAGTGCATGCATATTTTCTTTCAGCCAGATAAATTCCATTTTAAATGGTAGCAAACCCAGTAACTGAAAAGCTTTCAAACAGAGTCTATTGTCCAGGGCTTTCATGGTGCATTTCAACAAAGAGAATCTCTACACTCATGCAATTTACAAACATCTGGAGGAAAATAATGTGATAATTAGAAGGCGACATGGGTTCATCAAAAACAAATCATGCCAAACTAACTTAATTTCTTTCTTTGATTTCTTAACAAGCTGAGTGGTAACACAGTGGGTATTTTTATTATAGTAAGACACTTGATGTAGCTTCCGAACATTCTTAAAGGCCCAGGAAAAAAATGCAGATTAGGTAAAATGACTGGCTAATGTAGGCTATCTTTTTAAAAAGGGAACAAACAACAATTATCTGCCTGTGGTTCAGTATATAGTTAGGAGATACTGCTGGGTAAATTTTATTTTATTCATTATGTCGTTATTAACTATCTTAAGCTTTTGACTTTAGTTATATATATATATATATATATATATATTTCTCATATTCTTAAGGGTAATTTGTTGTAGGGATTTGATTTTTAAAAATTGAATATAGGCAGTTTTCTTTGTAGACAGACGCATACATCTTGGCCAATTGATATTCATTAGAGAATTGCAAAAATCACTTGCATACATTATAAATGCATGTGAGTGGGCATGTACATAATAGTCCATAATCTCAGTTTGCATATACAGCTTATGTTTTGGGATAATTTTTTATTCAGACACTTTTCAGTCCATAATATGCATGATTTTGCAAAAGTTAGATCTTAGTTATGCACAGGGAGATTATATGCTGCAGTGAAACTACTTAGGTAGTATATAATATGTATGTTTTCATTTTTTGATAATATACTATTAAACATAGTTCCAAGTTGATAAATGTAGTTTTATAGCAGTATTTACAATGTCAACATAATATTCTAGTATCTGGATGTGCCATATTTATTGACTCATTTCTTGCTACATAGACTATATCTATGTAATTGTTACTATAAACCATACTGAGATAACTACACTTTTAGTTAAGTTCTTCTGTTTTATCATAAGACAAATGCCTAGACATTGTATTATTAGATCAAAAGTTATGAACATTATAAGAATTTAATGTGTACTCTCTTAATTGCTTTATCAAAAACTGAAGCATTTTACATATACATACCCATATATATACATCACTAAATATCTGAAGTTTTTGACTTTGGTATATATGTTTTATTTCTCATTTTAGTACCTAATTATAGGTTTTACACATACACACGTGCACATGGACACACACACACACTCACACACACACAAATGAGATAGAGATATTTCTCTATCTCTAAATATATAAATACATGACATAAATTTTTAAGAAAAAGTGAAATTTTTTTCTTTGGGAAAAATGAAAAATTTCACCAAAAAGTTTTAAGTAATGAAAGCACCATAAATATTTTAGAAACTCCACATTTCATTATGCAGCTGTGATGAAAAAATTCTGAAGTGTAGCCTTAAATTGACTTTTCTGCTATTTCATTCTACAGATTTATCAAAAGGAGAGATTCATTTTGTGGTAGTTATTGTTCTTATTGAACATCTTGAAATAAGAACTTGTCTATGCCTCAAAGTGACATTAAATTATGTTCTTTGTTAATATACTATACAAACCAAGGTCTTTTAAATTGTGTTTGAGATTAAAGATTCTGTTTTGTATTTTAATATTGCAGCAAATACAGTTCCTTAGCTTCAACAGTTAGGTGGTCTTGATTTTTCATTCTGGTCTTTTCCTTCTTTGCTGCATGTTGTGCCTCATTAAAATTTCAAATGGAACTGTATGACACTGATTAGAATTGTTTCTGTTGGGGGGAAATGTACACATTAGATGTGCCCAGAAATTCATCTAAATTGAACCCTGCTATTTGTTTGACACAGTGAATTTTTAAGAAGGGAATTGTGGAGGTAAATCTTTAATAAAATTGCTATTGACTGTACCTACATGAGGCAATGTGCATGTTGCCTAACCAGGAGAGTCTGAACCCTCAGCTCTGTAGCTTTACTGGCTGTGTAACTAACCCCTCTAAGTACATTTACTCTTCTGAAAAATGGAATGATATAAAACCCTTAAGGTTGTTGAGAGAATTCAATGAGATAATTAGTGTTCAGACCCCAGTAGGCTCTTGACAAATGTTATCATGGCTATCTCTTGGTGACCCACACTTCCCATGGATGGTAGGGCATAACCCTTCATATATATTTTGCAATAAATTCTGACTTTGCTTGTCTAAGCTTATTGCATCATTTTGGAACAATATACCAGAATCTATAAAATAGCTGTTTGAGTCAATAATTCCTTTTTTCTCCCCCTCCCTCCTTCCTTCTTTCCCTTCCTTGGTATTTATTGAGAAGGGATTGTGTTCTATACTCTGCTGGGTATTTGAGAAGAAAAAGAATGATGTTTTCCTTCCCAAAGCATCTCACAGACCATAGGGAGAAAGAAATATTAGTCAGATAACCACAGATGAATATTAAATTGCAAGGATACCAAGTGCCATATAAATGATATACACATGGTTATAAGTTCACAAAGGAGATTGGAGACTTTCTTAAGACAATGAAACAGAGATATAAAGAAAGTCCAAGGGCAAAATAGGTAAAGTAGTAGATTTATAACTAATGTCCCTATTTTTGCCATTTTCCTCTTATAGTTTATTCTTCACATAGCAGCCTGTGTAACTCCATTAAAAAGAAAGTCAGTTTACAATGAACTCCTGATCAAATCCCTCTCATTAGGACTTCCATCTCAGGGTAAAAATCTTCTACTCCTTACTCCAGCTTATAGAGCTCTGTGTGGTGGTTCTGCTTCCTTTCTGCCTCATTTTTTCTGTACTCTTTTTACAGTGGCCTCCTTGCTGTCCTTCAACTCACAGATAGACTCACTTGAGAATCTTGGGTCTGACAGTTCTCTGCCCACAACAGTCTTCCCCAGATGTCCCCTTGGTTAGTGAACTCTTTCCTGAGGACCTTATATACCATAGCAACTCTAACTCCATCAGCACTCCCCCTTCACCCTTACACTGTACTTATCTCCATGCCACATTTCATAACTTTACTTGTTTAATTTTTTTTCTGTCTATTCTTACTCAACCTGTAGAAAATCTGTTGAAAACTTCATGATATCAGGAGTTTATATTTAGTGCTGAAGGTTCAGCTCCCAGAGCAGTGCCTTCAAGGTACTAGGCCCTCACTTAATGTTTGAAGGAATGAAGGAAGCAGAATAGACTGATGGCAAGATCATCTAGGACAGGAAAAGAAGCACAGATGAAGCCCCAGGGAAATGGAAGCACTGGAGTGAGAAGCAGCTGAGGTGAGGGCCTGGCTGCTGTTTAACAGTCAACAAGGGAGAGTATGGAGTGGTAGAGGCTGAAAAGGCAGATGGGCTCCTGCAGCTGTTAAAGGTTTTCTGCTAAATTAAATGGAAAATATTAAAGCATTCTAAACTAAAGGGAGGGATGTGATCAATACTGTATATATACAGTATATATACAATACTGTATATATATATACACACATATACACACACATACATATATACGTTTATGTATATTATGCGTGTGTGTGTGTGTATGTGTAGTACTAGTCCTTTCTTTACCATTGAGCTATATCACCAGTCCTTTTTATTTTTATTTTTTTGAGACAGGATTTTAATACATTACTCAGGGCCTCACTAAATTGTTGAAGCTGACCTTGAACTTATGATCCTCCTACCTCAGGCTCCTGAGCAGCTGGGATTACAGGCATGTGCCACAGAGCCGGGCTGAAGTGATATTTTTTAATACTGGTTTTCAGGTTAGGAAATGCAACATTTGGTTTGATGATTTCACTCAAGTAATTGATGCTGCTGTGGCACTAAAATTCACAGCAAGCTTGGTCGAAATAGCCATTGAATTCATTCTCAGAGAACATCAATGTTGTACTCTCAGCTAGTGAGTTTCTATGGAAAGATAGTTTAGTATTTTACTGACTTTATATGCAAGAGGCCAAAGCACTTTCACATACTTTTTTCGTTCACACTCTTTGTATATTTTCATTGGCAGAAAGAGGCCAAATTAGAAATATTGTGTTAGAGAACAAACTTTCAGGCACTGAGGCATTCATGAGGCTTAAATTTCCCTTGCAAAGTAGGAGAGGAGCTAGAAACAGGATTCAGGATTTGCCCTTTGCCAGCGTATTGTGTTTCCCAGGAGTGTAATCACTGTATCATTCTTTCACTTTGAGAGTCTCTTAAGATTATGCACTATATTTAATCCAATATCTTTATATGTTTAATCTGCATAAGAAGAACTGGAGAATGTGCATTCTTTTCTATTTTATTTGTTTGAATTTATGCTAAATGCACTATCCAGAATTCAAGTAATGCTTAATTATATGTGCTTCAATTGGAGTTATCTGGAACCCAGTTCTTTATCTTCTGCTACAGCATATATCATGGGAAGAATCTGGTAAAAGAGGAAAATTATCGAAGTGAAAACTTTTATGTTATGTCCTCATACTTTTAAGTAAAAAAGAAAACAAAAAGAGGTGTCATAAATGAATTCCTATGTCATCAATTGATTATTTTGTCTCTTTTCAGAGGAAATTGAGAACTTGTTGAGGTTGGGTTTAGAATTTTGTCTGCCTCTGTACCTTTGGTGAATATTTCTATACTTGTCCTATGCTCGTGGCATGGTTCTGAGGTGGCATGCATTTTGAAAGGGCATTGATTTGTGTTTTGAAGAAATTAGGGCATTTATCTAGTCAGTACTCCCTGTCTTGTCTTTCCATTCAGATAGGCCTCTAATCTTCTATTACTCCACTTAACTTCTGTAATTTGCTTCCAGTCTCTTGTTAACATTTGTTCCTGCTTAGAGGATGAAGCCTGTAATTATTTATCCATCACAGACCTGTTCCTGGAGTTTTGGTTAATCCTCATTTTATTTTGTTTATGTTTGCTTAGAGAAATAATACTCTTCAACACTTTTTCAGGTAGCCTGTAAAGCAATGGGATCAATAACCTAAGCCTTAATAAATATGCCTATACTGGCTGACCCTATTCTACCCACATGTGTCTGTAGTGTTAATTGTATCTGTACTGAGCAACCTCATTGACCCCTACAGATTCATATAGCTACGAACAAGAATCAGATAATAGTATAAACTCAGTGTGACAAAGTATAGGAATCCTATCCTGTCATCCTCCAGTTTATTTTGCAAGTGGGAAACTGAGTCCCAGAAATTAGGAATGATGCCTCACATTTTATAACACTATAGTTTATAAAATCCATTGATAACATTATTTTATGTGATATTTTCAGCAATTTTTGTGAGGTAAGCTGGACAGATATTATCTCTATTTTACCAACAAGGAAACTAAAATGTAGAGAAATTGAGACTTGTCTCCACTACTTACAGCAAATAAGTGGTGGATGTAAAATGCTGGCTTCCAATCAAGTGTCCTTTCCCAAATACCATGCTGCCTTCTGGACAGAGCTTCCTGACTCACCTGCTGCTGTGCTGTGCTATGTTGAGATACTGACTCAGCACCTGGACCAACAGGGTAGCCATTGACCTCTAGCTGCAAGCAGCCTGCTTACCTCAGTGTAACACAGAACTACTATTATCTTCTGTGTACCGTGACATAGAAAGAGCTCAGAAGCATAGTCCTACCATATAATGGAAGAGGAGAGACCTGTTTAAATCAATGAATGAGTTTATTAAAAGATTACTAGGTTCATAACAGTCCTGGAAATGTTTGCATAGTATCCACCAACCCTTGCTCTGATACTTGTATCCATTTCCCTCTAAGGAACCAACTCTTCCCATTCCCAGATTCTGAGGTTGCAAGAAGCCGACTAACAATGTCACTGACCCTGATTGGAGATATGGGCTTCTAGAAGTTATTGCGCTCTCTCTTCTTATCATGGTGATTGATTTAGGGGTAATCATGGTATTCAGCCAGAGCCATTTTTTTTTTCTCATGAGACTGTGGCTGTAGGGAAAGAGAGTACCTGATACTCTTCTAGAAATAAACCTGGAAGCATATAAGCTGGGGTAACTGCACCATCTTGACTCCTCACATAGTTTAAGATTAAAGCCAGTGGTGGAACTGAGGAGAGCTGAGAGATTAACCAAGCCTTGCTGATACCACTGGATGTAAGGCTGAACAAAAAGTCAAGACTAATTCTGCATTTCAGAATCTGATAAACTGATAAATTTCCCCTTGTAGTGATTGGATGAAGTTGTCATATTTGGAAACCTAAAGAATACTAATGTATTTCTTGTTAAACAAAAAATTCTCTTTCACAAATGATTAAAAATTCTGATTTGTCACTTTAAAGGAGACAGGTGGGTTTAGAAATGAATGTTCCAATTTGATCTGATCTCTTCCAGTTTGAGTGTTTTCCTTCTACGTTTGAAAAGATGATTCATAACCTCTGTGAATAAAAGTCATCTTTCTGTAAAGTCAAATAATCTATGAGTTTTCAAAAGGTGCTTTTGTCATGGTAAGTCACCTATATGAACTCAAAAAATAATTATTGTTTTGACACTGAGCGATTCTGGGCAACAAGACACCATTCTTGTCTTCAAAGAATTAATAATTTAGTAGGTAGGAAAGATACATTGTTGTGGAAAGAAAAGTAGAGTCAAGTAGCTTCAATGTGATGTGAGTGTCACTGGGAAAGGTCAAAGGAGGACAAGGCCACCATTGGTTGAAGAATAACCATCTCTATGAAAGAGACCAGGCTGGAGTCAGATCTTCAGGGTTTGGGAAGGTGAAGAGGGTGAAGTCTGCCTGGATTTCAAGCACAGTGCAGGCAAGGTCTCAGGCACAGGAAAGAATGACATTTGAGGAAGGTAGTGACTCAACAGGATGGACTGCAGCCGAAGATTTGGGAGAGGGAAAAGATAGCTTGGAAATTTCCATCTCTTCTGAAAATAGCTTTAGGCCAAAGTTCTTAGTATTTGCATTGAGAAATGATAACATGATAGCAACTCATTATTGAGCAGTTACTATATATGTGACATTAGACTGGAAGATATGGATTAATTAGACTGTATACCTTTCAGGGAGGCATTATTCTTATCTACATCTCATACAGACTGTGCCTGTTTATAGTCCTAAAAATTGTTCAGGCAGAACCAACTGTGGTCAGTCTGACTTGGAAGTCCACCCATGGAAGTTCTTCTCCTCCCTAAGGTGAACAGAACAGTCCTTGGCTTGTGCAAGTTTGTAATACTCCTTCATATATTTTAGTGAGTGTTTTGGCAACTTAATTTTCAGTTGCTGCTTGAAATTCTTAGCATGAAACATCACTATATTTGAAACATTCGAAGGCCTCTCCTTTTAATGTGAATGTTATGATTTGGATCTAGAAACGTCCCCCCAAAAGCTCATGTTTTGAAAACGTAATCCCAAACGAAGCAAGATTCAGAGGTGAGGGTTTTAGGTCTTTTAGTGGATTAATCCACTGATAGTTGAATGGATGACTGGGTGGTCAATGTAGGCAGGTGGGGACTGGATGGAGAAAGTAGGTCACTGAGGGTGTGGCTTTGGACTTTACCTATCTGTCCCTGGTCCCTTCCTCTCCTTCTCCTTTTGTCCCCTCTGGTCCAGAGCAGTGAGGTTGGCCAACCACGAACTGAGACCTCTAAAAGCCTGAGCCCAGAATAAACTTTTCCACCTCTAAGTTGTTCTCAGCAATAAAAAGCTGAGTCACAATGAGGTTTGTTGTTGGTTCTTCTACTCTTGAGGGAAGAGAGTGAACTTTCATAAATTAGATTCAACTAAATATTATTTATAACATCACAGTTGCTTGGGACTAAGTTAATGTATTTGTACCATTATTTAATCTGCACCTCCCCAAACTGGAAATGTAGGTATCATTCTCTTATTTTTATAAAAACAAAATAAAAAGTATTCAGATAATTTTTCTTGAGAGTATATATAGTTCCTGTGAGTAAAGCTATGAGTTGAATTCAGTCTTTTAATCTGAAATCCAGCATTTGAACTATTATTTTAAGCCTTAAGTGACAGAAAAATACATATGAAACTTGGTGTTTGGATTTATTGGCATTGATTTAGGCTTTTAAATGGCCAAAGGGCACAAATAAAAGTTGGCATTTGGATTGATTACTGGTTAGTATGAACATGTAGAGGAATTATTGAGTATTAGTGATGATTTGACAGTCAAGTCTCTTTCAAACTCTAAGTTTGGATTTTCCAGTTGTCTGGTTGCTTGCTCTATGACCTGTCAAACAGTCAGATAAATATTCATTGAATGCCTCTTTGTTAGATAGAATGATATGCCAATGTATAAAGAGCTTTCCATGAAACCTATCCTGATGGAATGTGAAATACTGTTGAAGACAAGGTGAAAATTTATACAGCAGTACATGAAAAGTTATACAGTACAAATTATGAGTTCTCTATCAAAAAAATAGCAAATAACTGTTTTGATGCAGTACATAATAATTGAAAAAATGAGTGATATGGACATTAAGGGGTATGACCTCAGAGGAAGAATATAATCATAGGTGCTGGAGTGGTCTTGAGAAAACTTCACAAAAGAAGTATTTGAAATAAACCCTAAAGGTAGGACTTGGGAGTGAGGCTGTTCTTAGGTCAGAAAGCAAAAGCAGAGAGTAGAGGAAGTATGAGGAGGGCTTCAGGGAGCAGTTTTTTCTGGAATCAAGATTTAAATAGGAGAAGAGGTAGAGATAAAGTCATAGAAGTGGATCAGTGGCAGCTCACAGAGTCTTAAATGGAAAACCAAGGGGCCTGGATTTTATTTTGTAGGAGGAAAGATGAAGGGAACAGAGAGGTGTGAACCAGGAGGACTTAGGAGATGAATTTGGCATATAAAAGAAATTCATTTGGTATATAAAATATTGATAAAGAATGTAAATGAAATAATGTAAATCAGAAAGTGAAAGAGTTCAGGTCCCCACATGTTACTGGGGAAAGAGGAAAATGATAAAAAAACCTTTCAAGGAAATAATCAGACAAATTCCAGTATTTGAAATTCTCTAAGACAAAGTAAACTATTATGAAAAATAAAACAGGAGAAAGAAAAATTTAAAAAAGAATCTGATTAATTAAATATAACTAGAACTTGTGAAACTATGATTAAATCACTGTAAAAAGCTATAAAGCTATTTAGGGACCACTAGGGATTTTGGAATGTGGATTGGATTTTAGATAATATTAGTAGATCATTTTTATATTTTAGTTGTTATAATGACTATGTGGTAATATAAGGCACAGAAGTATAATGTCTGCCCATTATTATCACATTGCCTACAAAATATATGTGTGTATGTATTTGTATTATATTTTTATTTGTCTCTATATCTATTTCCACATCTATACCTTCTCTATATGTATTAGTTTTCTGTTACTATAACAAAATACCTAAGATAAAATATCCATATAAAGCACAGAGGTTTATTTTGGCTTATAGTTTTGGAGGTTCACCCCATCGCTTTGGGCCTGTTGCAGCACATCATGGCAGAACAATGGTGGAAGAAAACCACTTACATCGTGATTTAGAGAGTAAAGAGTAAGGAAGAGACTGGAGTATCATAATCCTCTTGGAGAATATTTGCCTAGTGACTCAAGGGCCCCTCACTAGATCCCACCTCCGAAAGGTTCAACCACCTCCAAATAGCACTACACAGGGACTGAGCCTTTAGCACATAGGCCTTGGGAGAATATTCAATCTCCAAACTGTAGCACTATGTGCATATCTATATTTATATCCATATTCATACCTTTGGTCATCCTATATCTCTGTCTACCCTTAAAGTTAGGTAAATATATAGAAAAAAAAAACAAACGTAGCATAATGTTAAAATTATTGAATCCAGATGGTGAGTATACAGGCAAGCACTGTGCTATGCTTTCAGATTTTCTCTATGTAGAAAAATTTCTAATAATAATTAAGCTAGAGGGAAGGGGGAAAAATAGGCCAGGCCTATGGAAAAGGAGCAGATGTGCAGGGATAATTGGTAGCACTGGGTAAGTTGTTAACCTAAAGCATCAGAGGAGTTTCTTAAGCATGAGTCTTGGCAGTGAGGCCTTGCGGACTGGATGTGGACACATTTCGAACAGAGACAGGAAAGTCATTAGGGAAAGTAGGCTTGAGGAAGAGAATTATTTGGTTTCAGAAGGGTTTCCTTCAAGTGCATATGAGTTTTCCAATTGAACACTTGCTGGAGGAAGACTCTGAGGGAATGTAGGCTGGAGATGTCACTTTGGCAACCTCAGAGGATAATGGTGGTTGACATCATAGAATTGAATGAAAGTTACCAGTAAAAAATATACAAAAGGAAAAACCCCAAAGTAAAAGCCCTTAAGGGATGCCCCTAGTGGTGGGAAATAGAAATGACAACAGCAGTGCAGATGAAGCCGGCCAAAGCTGAAGTAGAAAGGAGGCGCCATGCAGAGAAATGCAGGTGGAAGGGGCCACAGGGTAGGCACTCCAGAAGCCTTTTTGGTTTGGGGAATGGAGAGCTCCAAAGTAAAGTCATACGGAGCATCAAGACAATTGCAATGTGGCTAGATGGCCCTTGGGGTTGGTAGTTCAGAGGTTATTGTTAACTCAGTCCTGAGGTATGTTAGAGGATGCTGCAGTGGCACATCCAGAAGCTGAAGTCGAGAAAGGCCCTTCGGTTCTCTAGGAGATGGAAAGACATGGATTCAAATCCTGGTTCGTATCTCACGAAAGACTTCCCTGGGCTTCAAGTTTTTATTTGAAAAGGCAGGGTGGACTATGTTACTATCCAACATTTTCTTACAGCATTTATTCCACCACCTCTTCTGCTATTATTTTTTTTTTAAATCATGTAGACTGGATTTTCCCAATCCATAATATAGTGACATCTTCAGTGACTGTTTTGACCATCAGACCATATGTAGAGATAAAAATATTTTACTCCGTTTTTGCATTTCATAGCTTTATAATTATATTATTAGAATGGTTGATAAATATGTCCATGAAACATTTTATCATAAATAAAACATAGCTGAGTAGCCAAATGATGCTTTAATTTTTTCATTTCCAGTTTCACATTTGTTTTATAAGAGCTAAGGGATTGTCACAACAGATAGCTGTGTATTAGTAGTTATTTCTAGTAAAAAGTTGGGGGAAACCCAAAGTCTGTGCCTTTTCCCTACTCTGATATAAAATTTCTATATCCTCTTAGGTCTAAATATGCAGAAAAATATTGTGCAGAAAATATCATACTGCTTAAATGACAAACCTGGAATGACAAATGCTATTCCTGGTCAATTAACCCTTGCCAGAACTCTCTCAGTGACTAAAAGAAATGTGGTGGAACAAAATCTCAAATATCCTATAAAATATATGGTTACAAATCTTCTGAAGAGGATAGAGTTTCCTTAGAAATATACCAACTCTATTTAAGTCTGTAGTTCTCTATTTCTCAGAACATTTGCCAAAGGCTTGAGCTGAACCTGGCTGATCACCAATATTCTTAACAAAGCCTCCAGATCTTTGTTATCACAGAAAGAGATAAAAAGTCTAAAATCCTCCCTATGATTCAGGCATCATTTGTTATTCTAGAGCAATGTCAAGCTAAAGATTTTGGAAAGGATTTTGGCAAAGTGCAATGCAGTTGTAGATTAACCCACAGCATTCCTTTAGATAAGTGACATAGTGGGGGGTGGGTCTAATCAAGGAATCAGAAGCCTGGGCTCTGATCTTGAGATGACTGATTATCTCTATGACCTTCAACTAGTTACATAATCTCCTTTTGGTCTAAGAATCCATTATCTAATCTGTGATATATGGACTCTGCTTCTCTGTTTGTTCATTTAAGACTATAGCAAATGCAAGGTGCCATTTTCTCATGTTTTGAAGACATTCATCTTTGCATTTGTGCTAAGGGAATCCTTTCTTTTAAGTGTGTAGAATTCACTGGCAAACAGACCTGACCTGATGAGGAAAGTTAGTCCTACAAAGAACGACAGGATTTGGGCAAGAAGAGTGCTGGCCTCTGAGTCATGCTGTGTTTGAGATGATGCCACATAATTGGACACACACATGGACTATGTGTCATTTGGTCTTGATCTCTCTTGTAGCCTGTGACTTTGATGAACTTCATAGACTATAATTTGGTATTTCAATAGAATATAATAATTGCTATGCCATTTACTTTTTACTTGGCAACCTCTGCTTCTTGCCTTGCTCCAGGCCTTTCTTCTTGCTGAGGGTAACTTTCCACTTAGCTTACTCTCCATGACTTCTTCATTGCCCTGGAGGACTCCTTACCATGCACTTGTGTTTTCATTTTCTCCTTTTAAGTGATTATTTACAGTGACTGATAGAGATAGGCTTCATTAGCACATTTTGCCAGTTCTTTCTGCTAACATTATACTCAAGTATGGGCTTCAGGGTCATATGAAACCAAAATATTCTTCACAAATCCAATTTGCAAATTCCACATGCTGTATAAGATCCTTCATGATTCAGTTCAACATAATGTCTTCCACTGTTCCTACTCTGCTCAGATCTTATGCTTTAGTAACAATAAACAAGTAATTCACAGGTGCAGCATGATGTTTATCATGTCCAAGTCATTATTCATGTTTCCCTTATTCTTGGGATGCTTTCCCCCACATTCTGACTATATAACTCCTAGTTGTTCTGTGTATACCTACTCATGTCCACCTTACCAGGTTATCATTCCTGACCTCCTCACTCCTTTCCAACTAGCAAAGGAGTTCTCTACACTTCTCTTTCTTTATACCTAGTGAATACCTCGGACTTTTCACCTCACATCTTGTTTATATTTCTGTTTCTCTATGTAATCCTCATTGGATGATGATCTACTTAAAAGCTTTCCAGTAGCCACCTAGTGTTCGGCACAAAAAGAAAGTGATTAATGTATGTGTAAGTGAATTAACCTACTTGGAAAGATAAATATAATTTCAGATTTGAGCAGAATTTCAAGTACCTTTAGTGTCTATCAACAATTAGTTGTGTAGCTAAGGACTCTTGTGTGACCTTGGGCAAGGTAAAAAGGGAATGTTCATGGAATAAATGAGGCAGGATGAAAAACCACTTGTTAGTCTAGAGATAAATGCCACATATAGAGAGGCAGCCTGTTTGGGAGGAGAAAATGGACTCAGGGGAAATCAATGATGAAATAAGCCTCTTAATTATGTGGTATCTATATTTTTAGCTGATATTGCATATAAAACAAAGACAAGACTTCCAGGCCTTCAATGTAGCAAGTTGCCATGACAGCAGCACCATCACTCTAGGCTCTTTGAGTTGTAGAATTTCAGGGGAGAATGGCCTAACACTAGTAGGCAGTTTTCCAAGGGGCTGGGAGGTTACTGAAGCATTTTATTACTGACACTGAAGAAATGATTATAGATCTTGAAGCAGGAGAACTTACCATACCATGGCAATGAGATTCATTGGTTTCCAGAGAGTTGCATTTTGACTTTTAAAAGGAGATTTTTAAAAATGATAGTCAAATGCACTTCAATGGATTAAAAAGAATAACCATTTTAAAAGCAGAAGGTAGAAGCTGCAAGAGAGTATTCAAATCCATGCTTCTTAGCAACCAGACCAGATTTCACCCCTAAAAGAAGGCTGGAGTTACAATAAAAAAAAATCCTTTTTGGTTCTCTGGAGAATACAAAGGCATATTAGAGAAAAAGAATCACTTTGAGATCTGTGGATGAAAGGCACTGCATGGGTATAAAGTATTATTATAAAAAGAGAAGGACAGGGAAGAAGCAGTGTCTAGACTGGGTAGGTTATCTTGGGTACATAGGAGAATAATTGCCAAAGTCGAAATGAGAGAAGATCATGACAACTGGAATCATTAGAGTGTTCAGAAGTTAGTCTTATTTTTAAACATAACAGATACAATTTCTTTCCTGAATCAAAGCCAAGAAAATGTAACGGGAGAATATGTGGATGGCTTGGTAACTTGCTAATATTTCCTCAAAAGGTTTTCACAGTAAAGAGAGATGAAAGGTACAAATGAAAACATCACTAATGGTCACAGGGTTTGATGTCATCTATCCTCAGATAAAGTTTGAGCCAAATTCTATACAAGGCCTTAGTTCTTAGTGATGCAACAGTACAGCACAGTGGGTCATTTTTGCACAGTTACTTGATAATATTAAGTTCAAAGAGTCATGATAAACAAAACGAAAACAAGAACCAAACCCAAACCAAAACAAAGAACCCAAACCCCATAATGAACAAATGAACCTTTTTGTTTTTTTTCAAAAAGGAAAGTCAGGGGCAATAATGTAATTTTTGGTGATGGAATTTAAAAAAATAAAGAGTCAAACTAGAGCTTTCATTGCCTCTAACTGAAACGAGATCTTTTGGTGTATATACAAGAAATTGAACTATGAGATATGAAAGAACTGGTTTTATTCTTATGCCAGAAAAAACTCATAGACTATCTTCAGCCTGATTCAACTGTGTTGTTGAGCAGTATATAAAAACAAACAAACAAACAAACAAAAAACCAATGTATTTGAAAGAAAAGAAATGTAAATGAATGTGTGCTGGATCAACATAAGAACAAAGTTTGGAACTAGAGTGTGTAAATTTAGCAGAGGCTTAACTCGTGGTCTGAACAGACGGTGTTGCAGTTGTTATCTGCCGAGGTTATTTTATGAAGGCTGAATTTTCCCTTGAAGCCAGACCCCATATGGGGTGAAGATGACGAAAGCCTCATATATCTCACTATCATTAGGCTAATGAGGTTGGTCAAGGCCACATGCATTCTAATTCTTGGCAAAATTTAAGATAAATCTTCTAAACTGTCCTAATAGCTTTGTGCTTTTTTCTAGAAAGAACAAGTAAAAGAAATAAGGAATGAATTAAAAACATCTTCCAGTACATGAGGTTCCATTTCAGAAATATTGTTGCTATGAAAATGACTTTTAAGATTTGATGATTATTTACCCATATTATTAGGATTTTGGGGAGTCACAGAAATAGTTTTAACCCGGTATTTTTGAAAATCTAATGTATAAAAAGAAAACAGTATGCAACATTTGTTTCTTAAGCCTTTCTTTAGCACACAAAAGTTATCAGTTAAGAGTTGAAAATTATGATGTATTGCCATTGAAAATAGGTTAACTTGGTTCTGAAAACTTTATTTTAGAGACCAGGTTTTGGAAATTAGAGCCAATTTAGAATTGCTAAGAAAGTTGGACTTGTAGGAGTGATAATAAATGTTTCCTAATATGAGGCTTATGTGCAGTTGGGGAAGATATCATTTCATTTAAAATCTTGGGATAGGTTTTCAAAGCTAGTTAAAATAATGCAAATGCATTTTGACTTTGTCATATTAAAATAATATTACAAGCTGTTAGTTGGATAATTCATTGAAATTACAGAAATTGTTCTTTATACTGGTAGGCAATAGCTACATAGTATAGTCTATAAAGTAGAGGCTACTTGGTGAAAAATGTTCAGATTGCTGTCCAAATGCTGGAGTTATGATACAATGCAGAGCAACACCCAGTAATAAATGGAAGTACCATCTGCAGTATATTACAAATGAGTCAATTTAAAGCCTTATGTGGGACTCTCTAAACACAATTGTAGCTGCACCGACAAAGTGAAGTGGAGAGTTTAGAAATTATCCGGTGCATTTATCAGCTTAGACAGCCACTGTGGATAATTTAGATCTGCAACCCTTTGCCTCTGTAAGAATTAGATATTCTTGGCCTGAATATCTTACATAATGGCTATAAATTTATATATATATTTTTTTTACCAGATTTGGTTTACTGTGCTAAAAAAGCCCAGATAGGTGGGTTGATGAATATTTCCCCACATTTCACCCCAAGGGGTTAGAAAATAGTGTGTATGTGTGTGTATGTATGTATATATGTATGTACACACATACACACACACACACACACACACACTATTCACTTTTCCAGAACAACTCATATTGTAAGGCTGACTGATGGTAGTTCACTAGCATCATGTTGACATAATATTATGATAATATATTCAATCAGAGGTGACATTATAATGCTGGATCCTGGGCTCATTAGGAGACTTCCCATAGATTGCAATTCCTACTAAGACATTTTCTAAAAGTACAAGGGTGAATTACCTTCAATCCAGTGCTAGAAAACAAATCCAAGTAAAACTCTTGGTTTAAAACTATGTTTTATACTATGTTCTAAAATTCCTCACTATTCTCAAGCCATTTAGTGATTCATTTTGTGTCTACTATTAGATTTTGTTCTAGAGGCAATGTAGCCACATAGGTGCTCCAATATTCTGCCCTTCCCTGAAAAGAAATGGCAACAAAGAAATGTGGAGGAAATACTACCAAGAGAACTCTATGCATTACACATATGAAGATATTTCACAAACATATAAATGCATAATCAAGTCTATATTTTAAAATTGTTAGTAAGTCTTCCTTTTCAAGAGGAAGAAATATGCCCACTCTAATGAAAACTATGGGACTACTTTTTATGTGTTGAATTTTCTAGTTCTCTTTTTTTCATATTGGTAATTCAAGCAAATTGAATTATGGAAGATTATGCATAATTTGACTTCACTTTATTTTTTGAAAATACAAACTTTGGAGATTTTTTTTCTAGTATGCCATTATTTATAAGGTTTGCATTTTTCAGCTTTCACTTTTGACTTCTTTGTTTTGATTTGTTATTTTGTTTGAAGTGTGTCCATGAAATTATCACTTTGAAGAATTTTAGCCTTTTTTGGTCGGCACAATGTTTAGACTTCTCACAGGTGCTGTGGCTAATGTTAGAGTACCATGGGTTATTGGATATTCCAGGTGTTAACTCACTTTAATTCTATATTATTTTAAATTCCCAGTGTTTTTTTCATTCAAAGCCAGTTGTGCCTTTCAACTGGATGGGACATTGAATACTATCATTCCAATGTGCTTTAATTTATTTCACATTTATTAGGTCAAGATGAACATTGAATTTTTTACAACAAAATGTCTTCAATTTCCTTCCTACAGAGGACACTGTGTTGTTCATAGGACATTTTTTATTATGTTCTGAGACACATACAATACTGACAAAGAGTTAGTGCTTCATGGAAGTTCAGCTCTGAGACCTATGTCTGCCATCAGATGTCTGTAGAAACTTTGAAATGGCCTCATATTTCCATTTCTCTCCATGGATGGGTGGCTGGGGAGTAGGGATTCACTAAAAATTAAAATTTCCTGTCCTCAAATTAATCACTTTATTTAAAACATGTATGTTGAATTTAGTAAACCTCTTAAGGATGACTAATCAAAGAATTTTAGCCTGAAGCAGAATTTAAGATAGAAAGCATCTCATAGCAGTCCAGTAGTATTCTCTCTCAATAATTTTTGTATTAAAATTGCTATTTACTTTCATCTTCTTATTCTCATTCCCACTGTTCATCTGCTTGTGTGCAAATCTATGTATAACTATTTTTGAGTCTTTTTCTTCAGTCGCCTCCCTTTGGCTATTCATGTTGCCAGAGTCACTTTAGGTGACATTTAGCCTTTGGTTTTCCTCAATTGTGTGCTCAACAGCTAGTCTCCCCTATTTCCTAATGTAGTAGCTGGAACAGTGACTGGAATGTGGAATTTCCCTGTTCTTGATTTCTTCGTGACTCTTTCACAGTAGAAAGCATTCTCCTCAAAAAGGAGAATGACAGCTGTGTAAGTCTCTCCCTTCCTGTGAGTTACCACACGGTGGTCTTAACTCTTCTCTCTTTTGAGAAGAATTTCCACGGGATAGAATTGAAATCATAAAGTAGGATTGTTTAGGCTCCTAGAAACCTTCCAATTTGTCAGAAAATTTTTCATATACTATTCTAGAACTTTTCTCGAGCCTCAGTCTACGTAGATGAGCATTCTAGTAGATGAAGTACATAGAGATGAAAAGGAAATATATTTTAAGGCAGGTTCTCCAATGTTTTATGCCATTTTACATCACTTTGACCATAGGAGCATGGATGATTCTTTTCACATTGCAATGAATTCATGTGTCTAGTATGTGGTAGATTAGTTAATGGAATTTTGTGGACATTATCAATGATGCATCTATGTACTTCTACATAAAACCAAGCAACTCACATAAAAAATCAATGAATATTGATGAGGTTAATATAACCATAATGTATTATTAAAATAAGAATAATAGCAAGTGAAAGCTGCAGTCAAAGCAAGATATCCTCGTTGATCTGACAACAAAGCTTTCTTCCTTAAAATTGTGGTGATGTGAAAGTTCATGCACATTGTTCTCCAATGATGTGTGACAACTAAATTTCTTAGTAGAATGCTGAATTTCAGCCTCAGTAAGCACTATTAAAATGCGAACAGTCACTTATGTACCCCAAATTTTAAAAATACATAGTAAACCACTCAATAGGATATTTAGTAGCTTTATATAATTTGTAAAAATAAATTTCCAGTCAATTACCCCTAGTAACTGAAAGAAGGATGTATAATTCTTCTGTAGCCCATGGCTCATCAAACTGACCCTTGTATAAATCAACAATAATGCACATATTTGACAATCTATGCTTCTGTCAAAATTTCTTTTAACAGAGGAAATAAAAGTGAGTACTGAAAAATATTTTTCTAGTTTATGTGGGAAGTATTTGCTTAAGAATTTGAATTCCTGGGTTGTATTCTGGGCCACTATTTAAATTCATTGATAGACCTTTGCTTAAGAGTACCTGTATATAGGGATTTCTCTTCATCATGGGACCATCTACTTCATCATAGGGCAGATGTGATAGTTTAAAAGTTGGGTCTGATTTTAGATTGAAATCTGTCTTGTGGTACCTTTGATGTATTTTTTTTTTAGTTTCCTGGAAAATAATAAAATTTATTTTGTTTTGCTTCACATTTGTATGAGTATTTCAGGCCCATGATCTATCCACATCTGTATTAATTAATTTACAAGGTCATAAGAATAAAATTCTTTGAAGTAAATTAATCCTTCTGCAGTTATCTGTGTTATAGAGATTGACCAGAAGATTTCTTTCCAAAGAGAGCAACTTCAGTTTGCAATGTGATTTGCTTTAAGATGGAAATGGCTCAGGAAATGATAGGGATTGTATCAATCTGCTTACCTAATAGGAAAGCATGTAGATAAAAAGAGTTCCTCTCTGGCCCAAGTCTTTGATAATTTCCATAACATTACGTATTGAGAACTCTATAATTGAGAAGTTGCAGCTTCTTTACCAGACAGTTTTGAAGGACTTGATAACTAATAATTTCCATATGAGTTTTTATTGTGTATGGAAATGACCACTTTGCTTCCTGCCATTGATGTATTACTGGAAGCACAAACACTTGAGGATGTAGTTATCATATTGGGAATTTTTAAAAATAGCAATCTGTAATCATTTTTTGTCAAAAGCAGCCTAGAGGTCTTATCTGTCTGAAATGGTCAACCAGTAGGCAATTTTTTTTTTCTTTTTTTTTCAGGAGAGGGCCTAAAGTGCTGAATAAGTCTTACAAAGAGAAAAAATGCTATGTCACTGAGGTAGATGTAAACTTGGAGCCAAAGCAATGTGCAAATTTCTTCAAAGGTTATGGGAATGACAGCTATTAACAGGCTGGCAATACAATTCTTTGAGAACTAACACACAGCAGTCTTTGTTGCCTTTTGCCCTAAAATCTCACATCAAATTCTATTTGGTTGGACAGCTATTGAACTCAAAAGGACTTCAGAGTTTCTTTCAAGTTTCTTTTTCCACCTTTCTCTCTTTGGCATTATAAGTACATTCAGTCTCTTGGGCACTATTTGAATTATTCTATTAAATTCTGCAAGATCTGAGTGATTGGTTTCTGGGATTTCTCCATTGTTAGGACCACTGACTATTAAATCTTCAGGGAAATGTCATGGTCAAGACAAGAAAAGAAAGACATATTAAGGTATATAATTTGGGTGAAGAGTTGCTACTTAACTATCTGCCAGAATGTTAGAGGGTGACTAGGGCATCACTGAGTCTTAAAGTGTTTGCAATATTTTAAAAAGAAAACGTAAAACACAAAACAACACCAATGTTTTTTGGGGGGAATCATTCTTCCTAAGTCAGTGGAAAGTTTGGTCTAACTGAATTTAGAATATAAGCATGTGGATAGTTTGCCCAGTTGTTTCGGTTAATTCTGTGTTCATTTTAATACCTATTTATAGAATAAAAGTGCTGTTCTTTGAGAGAAGGAAAAAATGCAGAGAATATAATGCTTAAAAGCAATGCTTCCTACTACACCCATTGAAGGTCACTTTATCTATCCAAGGGTAAAGCTTTCCCTTTTCTCTTTTATTTTTTATTGGACTGCCGCCTGCATAGACTTTCTTTTTCCTTTAAAGTTATCATTTTCTGTCTAATTGTACCCAGCTTCATTTATACCTTGAAAGGATTGTGTTTGAGCTCTCAGACTCAGGAGACTCCTCCAGTCAATAGCCAAACTCCAGCAACACCCTCTGGGATATTTGAGCAAATGTAAGTGAAAGCTCCCTCTGTTTGTTTCTGTGTTCCCTTTAAACAAAAGTTTAACTCAGGACACTATGGGAATATTTAAAGAAATTTATCTGTAGAACTGTCTTTCAGATAAGATCCAAAAAATACTTTTTGGCCTGAAAAACTGTTCATCAGTCAGCAAAATTTCCAATAGCACATCGAATGTTTTTAAGTCACCTTCTCCCCATACTAATAGTTAAAAGAACTACAACCATCTGCCTTCAGTAGATAATGATATTTCTTTAAAACTTTCCATGACAAGTTACTAGCAAAGGATTAAAAAGGCAAGGGCAAATCAAGGATAGCAAATTGATTTCAAATCCAATGGAATGTCAATTCCAATCAATTAGAGTGTGGCATCTTGTGTCAGTCAAGAGTGATGGTAAGAATGTATTTATGTGCTGTGGGAAAGCTTTCTGTGATTGATTTTTGGTGTCTGCCATGAGCATGGGAAAGCAACTGATGACATATGGTATTTCTGTATATTACTCCTATCTTGAATCCTCAACACAGATTTGTGTAGGCCTACGATTATTGTGACCTATCTGTTTTTCTTACCTACATCATTCATCTTCTTGTGATTGGAGTTGCTTATTCTCTACTAAAGAATCAATTTATCAAAATCTAAGGTCATTGGATCCCTTCAGTTACTGAAATATTAAATTGAGCAATAAGGGAAGGTTCCATTACAAATCAGGTTTGCTAACTTGATCCTCTGGTTCTAGAACTAGGATATTGCCTTAATTTTTATGACCATGACCAACTTTGTGTAGTTCTAATTGAATGGCGGGGCTTCCTCTCCCTGGGAACTCTGTGCATAGTACTGTGACGCTTTGTGTACTATTTTGGTCTACCCTTTCTACTAGCCATAGACATGAGGTCATGTTTTCCACATGAATCAAGAAAGTTCCAGGATCTTTGCTATTTGTATAGCCATATTCCTTTGAAGCCATGTCCCTAAGACTTCATGTCCCTGATCTTACCAGTTGTTGGCACTGATTCTGGTCTGAATAATGAAATTGGACTGTCCCTGATTGTTCTCCTTCCTCTACATATTGACCTGCTGCTTGCTTTTGTTTAGATATTAGTTTGAGATTATGTTTTGATTTAGAAGTAATTTAGGCTTAGAGCTGCTCTATCCTCTACAATTTGTGGCATGAACTCACAATACTGTATGTGCTCTTCAGCTTCACTGAGTTTGTTGCTCACAAAGAGATGGATATTTCTGTTACATTTATGGCTTAAGACAAAGAATAAATTTAAGTTATCTAACTGTACAAATATATTAATAGGAGGGATTCTGGTGGCAGAATTATAGCAAATCAAACAAACTTGTTTTAAACATAATTTTGGGCTTAAAAATGTATCTTAACTAGTTCAGCCCATATCTGGAATAGAAATTCCAGTCTAGACTATTAAATTAAGTAAGATAAACTCTTCCAAAAATAAAAATTCAACCAAAGAAAATTGTAAAATTGAATATAAAAATGGATATAGTGCAGGTGGTCATTGCTTTGAAAAAAAAAGAAAAAAAAAAAAACCTCCAACTTGTATCAATTCTCCATGAAGAACCTGGAAAGGAGAATGCTGATCTGCTGAAGCAGATGGTCCAAACAAACATGAGCTAGGAAAACAAAGCAGAAAATCTGGGAGGAGAGCCAACATCTACAATGGACTAATAAAAGTGAACAAACACCTCGGCAACCGTGTCGGATGGCTAAGAACCCAAATTGGCGCTGCCTAGCTCATTGTCTTGGGCATATCGGAAAAAGCAGAGGGACCACCAGTCTGTAGATGCTCCATTTACTGGACCAGTAATCGCTAAAGAAAATTAGAATCCTTACAGTGCAAAGAAAGCTCTTGAGATTTGTGTATTAGCCATTGCTGGTGCTATTCTTAATTTACATATACCAGCAAACCAAGAGATTAGTTAACATATCATATTAAGAGGTTGGACCCAAGTGGGAATGTTTAAAGAAGAAGAATAAGGGAAGTAAATAAATCCCTTATTTAGGGATCCATTGTATCATCTTTTCCACAAATATTTGTATTTTTGACAAGATAACAGACACTTAGAAGGGTGCTTGGTGGTGGTAGGGGGGCTTAAAATATCCCTTGCTTATCTATACAGTGCTGTGTATATTAATTCAGTGATTATTTTAGGTAATATTTCAATAGTATGATTTTAACAATAGATCCCATAGTTAATTCTCTATAATGATTCATAGTAAACTTGTCTTGTTTTCGTTATTCTTTATTGAGTGCAATTTATCTATTGTTCATAGTTTAGAATGACAACATAGTAGTTTGAATCTTTAAAGACAGCCAGATCTAGTCTTCAGTTATCCATGAATTAGCTATGTGACCTTCAACAATTCTTGAAATCTCCTTAACCCTTAATTTTTTTCATTTAAGAACTGAGGATCACAATATTTACTTTATAAATAAATTAAAACTATGAAATGTATGTGAAGTGTTTAGCATAGTTTGTGTTACATACATATAAATATAATCACTTAATTATTAAATATCATATATACTAAAAACAAAGTCCCTATGACTAGTTAATAGTGGGATTAATATATTGAGAGTTCTGACCTTCCAAATATAAAATTATCAAAATTTGGACCTCAAACTAATTTGGGGGAAAGTGGTCTGATAATTGCCTTTACATGTGTAAATGGAAATATGAGAAATTCTTTGGTGAATTATATCCCTGTGTAGTCAAATAGATGTCCAGACTTTTAACTCAGACACTGTGAACAATAGGCATGAGCAATTACTTACACAGATATTGTTAAACAGTCCTGTTAAAGACTGTACTAATTTATGTTGCTACAAGCAGTACAAAAAAAAAAAAAAAAAAAAAAAAGAAAGAAAAGAAAAACTGAAAGAAAAGCTGTTTGTATCTTTTTTTCCAAGTTTTTGTCTGATTGATGGCTAAAAATTGGGCCTTATCATTGTTTTCATTGACATTTTCTTAATTATTAGTGAGGAGGAGCATCTTTTTAATATTTTATATGTTAGTGGTTATTTACCTTGATTATGTAAATTACTTGATCTTATGCTTTTCTATTCATTTTGTCTTTCTCATTGATCTGTGACAACTTTATGTAAATTTTGGTAATACATATTGCAAATTCTAATTTCCAATCTGTCATTTGCCTTTTAATTTTTAATTATGTTATATTTTACTCCATAGAAAATGTTATTGTTTATGTCAATTTTAATTTTTTCCTTTTAAGCTGTTGAGTTTTATGTTTAACTTAGGAAGATCTTCTAAAGTTCAAGATTAAAGTGATATCTGAATTCTAAATGCTTATAAATTTGTAAAAAAAATCCAACTTATATGGAATCAACTTCTTAATATTATATGAATTACAAGTTTAACTTAATATTTGTCCTATAAGAACACTCGTTGATCCTCATGTAGTCTTTTTTTCCCTTGGTGCTAGGCAAGTGGTCTACCATTTAGCTACATCACAGGCCCTCTTAATATAATTTTTGAGTAATTCATTTTCTTGACACTGACTTGAATATTGTACTTAGTAGGTATTAAACATGTGTATACTTTTAAATTTATTTTGCTTTCCTCCATTGATCTGTCATATTGTGGGCCCTGAAATTCAAAGATGATATTAATTATGTATGCTTTATAATGTTTTTACATATAGTATGCTCACTCTTCATTCTTTTATTTTGAAACAGTAATCTCATAATTCTTTTTTAGATAAATTTTAGAATTAGCTGACAAACTTGCATGAAAATACTATTTATATTAGGTGAGGTTTCCAATGAATAAACATTAATTTGTGAAGTATTAACATTTTAATTCTATAGAGTCATCTTTGTAAGAAGAAAGTCTCCTTTATGGTATTTCACAAATATATTGTTATTTTGATATTCTCGTATTTATCTTTAACATGTCTAATTACATCTATTCTGGTATCTTATACTTTTATTATTTATAAAAATTTTATTATAATATTTTATTATGTTTCACTTTGATTTTAAACTGTCATGCTGTAACTAAATGTTTATCATTTTCAATGTAATGCATACACAGGATTTTAAACATCAAATATGTTTTTTATTTCTTTTTAAAAAATCTTTTATTGATTTTATTTTTTTTTTAAATACACGATAGCAGTGGGATGCATTACAATTCTTATTACACATATAAAGAACAATTTTTCATCTCTGTATATAAAGTATGTTTACGCGAATTCATGCCTTTACACATGTACTCTGTTTTTTTTATTTTTGCATTACAATTCTTAATAAACATATATACCACAATTTTTCATATCTCTGTTTGTATATAAAGTATGTTGATGTCCATTTCAAGTCTTCATACATGTACTTTGTATAATGATGTCCATCACATTCCATTATCCTTACTATTCTCCTGCCCCCTCCCTTTCCCTCCCACCCCTCTTCCCAATCTAGAATTCATCTAAGGTCATCTTCTTATCTAAACCGTGATGTGTTGGAGCTAATTGTTGGGTTCTCTTGTCACATACTACAAATCTGGGTCTCTTTTTCATCTGTAGAAATTCTCTGGCTTGCCTTCTGTTAATCGTAGAATCTATCTAGTTTATTTAAACTTCACTTGTAGGAAGGTACTGAAATTTTTTTATTTGTCAATTTATGATTTGATTTTATAATTATTGCAAAGGTCTCTTTTATTATTTGGAGATTTCATTGAGTAATGCATGTTTCTAAGTAATGCTTATTTTATTAAGTAATGCATGTTTCATTTCAGCACAATTTAAGTACTAAGGGGACCAAAGAAAGTGGGAATATTTTTAAAGGGCATTGTTTCACTCGTGCAAAAAAGTGACTCATAGAAATTTCAAAAAAAAGGAACAAAATGGCCAGAAAATACAAAACCATTTTCGTTCGATTCTACAGGTTTTATTTGTAAAATAGTATTTGAGGCTGTGCTTCTTTGTCATTCTCTCTCTGATTAAAATCTAGTAGTTTTAAATAAGCACTGTGTTTTCATCCTTAGGATTCCTTCCAGTGACTTTGTGAACTGGTTGAACTTAAATATTTATGGCAAAGGAAGGGTTGGTCTCAATTTTATTCCTTGAAACAGAGAGAATCTTACAGTTGCTCCTGGATATTTCTTCTTTTTTCAAAATTTTAATTTGTGATTATATGACAGCAGAATGTGTTACAATTCATATTACAAATAGAGAGCACATTTTTTCATTTCTCTGCTTGTACACAAAGTAGAGTCACACCATTCGTGTCTTCATACACGTACTTAGGGTTGTGATGTCCCTCTCATTCCACCATCTTTCCTACCCCCATTCCCCTTCCCTATACTATAGGGACACAGCCTCATCAATGTTTATAGCAGCACAATTCACAATAGCTAAACTGTGGAACCAACCTAGATGCCCTTCAGTTCATGAATGGGTAAAGAAAATGTGGTGTTTTTATGTATACAATGGAATATTATTCATCATTAAAAGAGAATAAAACTATGACATTGGGAGGCAAATGGATGGAGTTGGAGAATATAATGCTAAGTGAAGTTAGCCAATCCTAAAAAATCAAATGCCAAATGTTTTCTCTGATTTAAGGAGATTGATTCATAATAGGGTTGGGGGTTGGGGACATGGAAGGATTAGATGGACTCTAGATAGGGCAAAGAACATTTTAAAGAATGTGTGATTTATATTACAAGATATATATGTATATATATAGTAATTATATATATATAGTAATTTGTAATACATGCGATGTGCATTATATATCACCAAATTTTATATATATATATATATATATATATATATATATATATATATATATATAAATTTTAAGTTTATTGTTATTTTAATGAACTAAGGTCTTACTTTGGGGTAACTTTATTACTTTATTATTTTGCATAGTGGTATATTAATGTGTCCTGCTATGGTGGTCATAATTTTTGGCAGTATCTCTTTATATCTCTAAGAATTTGCCTTTGAATGACATGTTTTTTGAATTATAAAGTTTTAAAACTTTTTGTGAATGTAAATTTCATTGTGTTTCCTTTTGTTAGATGATGTGTGTGCTCATAAAAGGCTTTCTTTGGGGTTCATCAACAGCAACATGCTGGAAGACTTTGCTCTGGTAGTAGAGAAGTGTGGTCTGTTTCACACCTGGGCCTTACTTACTTTATATACTACTAATTTATTTCCTTACCTTGTGTGGAAATTTTTCTTTGTAGCGTTGGTATCTAGGCTGATTGCTTTCTGAAGGGAGTTTTCCATTCTTTGGAAGGTAATTATGAAGATTTTATCCTGGGGAGAAAATGCCAGTGTTTTTAGCTGCTTTGTTTTTGTCCAGGAGAAGAAGGGCCAATATGGCACAGCACTGGCTCTTTGACTGATGTTCTTTTAATTAATTGTACCCATGAATGTCCTGCCCTTTGAATTTGCTGACTCTGGGCTTAGAGTTTCTCTGGAGCTCCTTGGGGAAGAAAGGTTCTCACCTTGGCAATGGCTTTTTCTCAGGCCTACTTTGGGTTATAGTTTTTTCACTGCTGTTTCTGTCAGTTTGATCCCAACTGTTTTCTCTCTTCCAGAAATTCTTCTATATTTCTCTTTTGTTCATGGCATCCTTTCTCCTTGATAGCTGTAATTGCTGTTGTATTTTTATTTTAGGATGTGTGTGTGTGTGTGTGTGTGTGTGTGTGTGTGTGATATTGATATATTGAAATTTGGAGGAAAACATTTGTGCACAATCTGCTGTCTTGCGTTGATCCTGTCATTTTAATTTGCAATTTCTTGATTACTGATGAGTTTGAGCATCTCTACATTTGTTTTTGGTATTCAAAATCCTTCTATAAAATGTGTTTTTGTTTGCATATTTTCTTGACTTTTGTGTTTTAAATTCTTTTTTATTATGAAAATAAGTTTTAGATATCAATATTATTTGGTGATATATAATGCACATCACATTTATTACAAATATATTCTTTTTGACTTTTAGCTTATCTTTTAACATCTCCAATCTCTCTCTTACTCATAGTTCAGTATTTCATAATGATGAAATTAAATCTGGGGGCATATTATGAGGTACTTACACAATTGAATTTTTTTGATACATAATTCCCAGTACCATTATTGACTCACTCATAAGCTACCCCACCTGTTATACATACAGTAAGTTTACATATATTTCTAATTCCAATTTTTTGTTTCATTCATCTCTGCTATTTTTTTTTAATCTCACATATGTTACATATTTATAATAAGTGCTACTCACTGTCTGTAGGTAAAATATGTCATTTTTGTATATACTGTTTAGTGTCATCCTGTAAAATCCATCGAAGACCCTCCAAGTATTATGATTTTGATATGTATTAAATTAATTTCGAAATGGCATATCTTAAATATTATCATTCTATCTTGTAATGAGGCCAATTCTTCTATTTTTCGAAACATCTTTTATCAAAGATTTTAATCTATGAAAATTGTGTGCCACTAGGCATGACTAATTATTTTATTTATAATAAATGAAGTATTATTAAAATTATTTGTGGCTGGTAATTATAAATATAATTGACTTCTGTGCATTTATTTTATATGTAACCATCTTGCTAAACTCTATTTTTAATTCTTTTAACTTGTTTATATATTATTTCAGGCTTATCTGTTTACAATTTATGAATAAAAGCAGTATTTTTTTTACTTTCCTATTTTGATCTATTTTATTTCATTTTCGTTTCTTTCTCTTTTTTCTGGGTATGAGTTCTAGCAGCATTTAAAATAGAATGCTACTAATAGGAAGCATTTTTTTTCTTACTTTTAAAAGAAATATGAATATAGGCTCTGTTGTATTATTTGTGGTCATATTTTATCAAGTTCAAGGCATTCTTTTCTGTTCCCAGTTTCTGAGTTATCTTTTAAAAATCTTGAATGACAATTTTATTTATAGCATATATTTTCCCTGGTATAGTAAGATAATTAGATAGTTTTTCTCATTACATGTGTATATGTGAGGAAATGCATTAATACATTTTTTTTTTTTTTGCTGGCGAATTAATCTTCCTTTAGGAATAGCCCAGTTTGGCCATTAACTATATGAGTAACTTTTGTTTTTTGGCACCCCAAACTCTAAATAATAACTGGAATTATTTCTTCTTATTGACTTCAGATTCATCTTTTAATGTCACTCTTATTAAAAATAAATGCTCCTGACTGAACATATTATAGTATATATGTGTTATAGTATAATTTTACCTGTCTCTTATAGGCTATATACACTTTTGTAGCTGTTTTGGTGGTGGAATTTTAAAAGCCATTTTGTATTCTAGCATTGCCTGTGTGACATTGTCCTATATCCTTAAACATAAGTCAGATTTTGACTAGATGATTTCTATGGTCCTTGCCAACTCTGGACAGGGAGGCTTTGCACTAATATAAAATAGTTGTTTTGACTCTGGCATGAATTATTTCACAGCCTTTCAGTATAAAATCTTTCAGTATCTAGGAAATCTCTTGGCTTTTGGTTTTGGTTTCACATAAAGGTATTATACTATACTCGTCAATTACTATAATGGCAGAATTTTCAAAGAAGGATCATTTATGCCAACAACCTATTGTATATGCACAATTTCTGTTTTTCTCCTTGAAATACTGGGAGAGCATTTGTCTTCCCAAATACAGAAGGGAACCGTGTCTACCTCATTAGGGAATTTACTTAAGTTGCTTCATAAATTGACAGAATTACTTTTTGGAGTTTTTATTTTATCTGAATGACAATATACCATTTGACCTCATTTGTTTTCTTCTTTTTTTTCTTTTTATGGATGGTTGAATATTTTTCTTTATATACCTTTGTAGGGCCAAGATCAACTATTATCATTAGCAAAATGTGGATTAAAAGTGGCAGTACTGTTAATAGTCTTGCTTAGAATCAAAGTAGAGAAGTTGAGAAATAGAGAATTAATTGGTCTTTCATTGTAGTTTCACCCTTTTTTAAAAAAGCCTGAGTTATAAATCTATTTTCAGAGTATGGACTGCCAATAAAATAGCAGAACAAAGCCTTCACTAGGATTTAACTCCTGGAAATCTTTTCAAGTTGCTTTTATATAGTCTCGATTTCTTCTGTCATTTATCCTGGAATAATTCACCATTAATGTTAAAAAGTATTTTTTAAATAAAAACAAACTCTATTAGATCCTTTCTGCATACTACTTATTATGGATTTATGGTGGTCAGATTCCAATGAATATTTACATTTTTAATTGGCATTCAGGAAGGTCTTTAGCTGGAGTTAAAGACAAAGAGACAAGGGACAAGCACTTATTATAACTCAACTTTATTAAAATAATCTGATTTTAACAAGGCTACAAAATTAACATGAACATCTTATTTCTATTCTGAGTTATACCACAAAACCATATTCTATTTAAAGAACATATAATACAAATTTGTTATCATAATGTCACAATGAGAGATTCAGGTACAAGGGGAACACTATCTCCATGGACTCTCAGCTATCCCCAGCTGTTGGCAGAATATTCCTCTTTGTGTGATCTATAAAACAGTACATAATGGATGTGGTAATAGGTGGTCTTACCCATCTCCATCTTTTTATTTTGCTGAAGCCACCTTTTTGCATAGCTACCTGTTTGGAGAGAGGTGCTCCAGGGGATATCTCTGTCTTCTCCAAAAAATTAATATGGACATCAATGGCAGTTCAGACTGTCCTTCTGAGCTAATGATGATTTGGGAATTCAGGGTTAAGAATAGGAGAAATAAGGGTTTAGGGCATTATCACCTGGAAGCTCTGATAAATTCTTTCTGGGGATAGAGATGGATGAGTGGGCCAAATATCCAAAGGAAATAAAATGGAAAAGCTTCTGGAAGATAAAAAGGAAAGAAATCCTGATTATCCAGATTATTTATTACAAAATCAGACAATTCAGATTTCCATGAAAGCTAAACTCTTTATTGTCTTTTTTTTTTCTCCTAGAAATTGAACCATTTCTGAGTTTAGGAAAAATATAGGCAACAGTCATACAATCTGTGACTTGTAAAATATTTTTTTTTTCATAGCACACTGCCTTTTTTATTGAAATAACCAGCTGTCCAGAGGGGTAACAGACAGTTAAAGGTCTTTATGTGGTAGCTGTGTAAGGGAAGGCTCTCTTTGTTCACACTCACTCCTTTGTCTACATTTTTTTTCTCAGCTTCTGCACATGGAGAGTGTGACAAACTTCTCCAGGGCCCTTTCAGATGTTAGTTCCTCCACAAATTTTTCCTTGTTTGTCAGCAGGATTAATCCCTTCCATTGTTACTGGAGACTTAGGTGAGAATCTTTGAATCTTGTCTTTGCTAGAGAAAAATTCAAGCAAGACTCAGAAATCTAACAAAGTAAAATTGTATTGATACAAAGTGATAGTATTCTCTCATATAAGAGACTCTCTAGAGGAGATCAGCAAAGTTCACTCTTGTCTGCTGGAGTTTTATTAAAGGGATATAAAAATAAGTTATTTTAAATCTTTCAGGTATATGCCAAGTAGTGGGATAATTGGGTCAAATGGTGGGCCCATTACAATTTTTCTAAGAAATCTCTATACTACTTTCCAAAGTTTTTGCACCAGTTTGCAATTCCACCAACAATGTATGAATGAACCTTTCTCCCACATCCTTGCCAACATTTATTGTTACTTGTATTCTTAATATTTGCCATCTGATTGGAGTAAGATGAAATCTCAGTATACTTTTAATTTGCATTTCTCTGATTGCTAGAGTAGTTGAATACTTTTTCATATATTTTTGACCATTCGTATTTTTGCTTGTATGAAGTGCCTGTTCAATTCCTTTGCTCCTTAAACTATACAGAGCAAGAGAAGGTCTTAAATCTCTAGTGCTTAGCAATTTGCTGGCAAAAATTATGTGTAAGATAAAATGTTATTGAAGAACGATCTTCATTTAAATTATATACATAATAGCATTGTGTTTGATAGATTTACATCTTGGCTGTGTGTACAAGAGAGATATATTTTTAAAGAAATATAGTAATGACAGATCCTTTAAGTTCACTCCTAATACCATGAATGATAGGGGTTATTACTAATGAGTATCTAGGTACTATTTGCCTTTACACTATGAAGACATAAAACAGGGCCTCAATAATATTTGCTGAATACATGAATAATTAATAAAAGCTTCTTTTTATTAAACAAATTGGCACATTATTAAGCACATTGACATGTGCTGGATACAAAATAAATTTATTTTCTTTATCTGATTTTACTTTTATTACACTGTGAACAAGGTGTTATTATCCCCATTGTACAGATGAGGAAAAGGAATTAGTAGCTTTACTAAATGCAGATCACTGCAAACAGTAGAGCCGGTGTTTGAACTGAGGTTATTGTTCTTCACCTTTTCCCCAGGCCCTTTACCACTCTGCATGTTGAATTTTTAGTTCTTCATCAATAGATTTTTTAATTTTGGTCCTCTTTCAAATTATGTAGGACAGATTAAAATGTGAGTTTCCACAGTTGATGGGTCTTTAATTCAGTAACTACTTATTGTACTTTATGTGCATGATGTTTCCTTAGCTGCTGTTAGATATATATATATATATAGTCTTAGCTAATTAAGGGCAAGGACTGTTACACTCCTTTTACCCATAGTGTCTACGTGATGCAGCACTTTGCTTATAAAAGCACAGCAAAGCAAAACAAAACAAAACAAAAACATTTAATTTGTGATTTTGAATTCAAAGATCAAAAATGTAGCACCAAAAAGTAGTAGAAGCACCACAGATACATTACAAGAAGGAAAAAGAGCTATGAATTCAGAAGTAAAATGAATAAATCATTGCAAGTGAGAATTTGCAGGACAGTTGAGTTCAATCATTTTCTAAGATAGTTTTAATCTTCCCTACTTCGGTTACTTTTCATAGTTTCTCTCTACTTTTTAGCAATGATTTAGAGGCCCTTTCCTTACACGTATAGAGTTCAGACCTTTGCCTTGAAAACAAGAAAGGGTAAAGTGAAAGAGCCTGCTCCCATTCCTGGGTGGTGGGTGGAAGCAGGGTGGGAAATGGTGAGGTGGTGGAGACCAGCACCATGTCAGAGGTGAGGTCATGGCAGCTGACATGGAAGTGTAAGATTCAGGAATCACTAGTAACCAGCAGGCAGTAGCAGGAAGTAGCAAGGAATGCCCCAATATCATAAACTTCAAAATCTACAAGTCTCTTTATCCCCAAATAGCAATGAGAATGTTGGAAAGCTGTAGTATTTTTGAAGAAGAAAACAAATTCAATAAAATGCAGCAAATTAAAGTTAATGTCACTCTATACTCCCAGACCAGTGTTTGATGACTTCAGAAATGCAGTATTTCTAATGTGTACATCCATACACTTTCCATGTAAATTTTGAATAAAATTAGCCTTAATACTCATATGTTCATACATCACCTAAGTGGCTAAATTATGAGCTCCTACTGCTATGTTTTATTCATCTTTTTATTCTCAGTACTTACCATAGTGCCTAATTTATATTAAGTGCTCAATGAGTGTTTGATTAATGAACAAATTTCCATTTAGTATATGACAGTGCTCAGTGCTTAAGAAATTCTCTCCTGAGTTTCAATTGGTTCATGACTTCAGAACACTTTGTAACCACAGCTGTAATAAATCTAATGTGATATGGAGCATAAGGCACCACAGAAACTTTCTTATGTGCTTGCTGATTACTGGTTAGAAAATGATTTTGAGTCTTTAAGAGACATGTAGCTTAAACTGGTTCATGCTCAGACATTTAAAAATAAACCCTTATCTATCCTTATCATTGTGCATTATTGATTGTATATTATACAATCAAGTACGATTAAAACAGTCATTTGAAATTCTGGTCCCTATACTGCTTATTTATCACAACAATTTGCAGCTTTCACTGAAAGTCATTCTTTTATATAATACTACCTGTGGTCCGCTCCCAGGTATTTACATTATTAATAGGAAAACGCAATAAATGTAGTGAGGTTATGGAGGCTGGGAATATAGCTCAGTTGGTAGAGTGCTTGCCTCCCACGCACAAGGCCCTGGGTTCAATCCCAAGCCTTGCCAAAAAATAATAATAATTTCATTTTTTTAAAAAATGTAGGCATTTTATAAGGAAGTAAGAGTATATGATTAATGTACATATAAAATCAGTGTGAGGTAGAATAGTTTGAAATGTATGGAGATATTTTAGGGAAGAGAAAGTTAGCTTTGAACAATCTAAAAGAAATTATGCATTATACCAGGCAAGATTTGTATCAGATCTTTAATACTTGAATGCTGTGATTTACCAAAGATTAGTAAAGGAAAAGTGTTTTTTTCCTCTGTGTGTGTGGGGGGTGTGTGTGGGGTGTGGTGTGGTGTGTGTGTGTGTGTGTGTGTTTGGCTAAATTAGAAAAGTAGGATGTGGTTACCTGGGCAAATGCTTTTGTTTCATGGGTTAAAGCCAAATGACAGGTATCATTATATGGTTATGGTTTTAAGCCCCATTTGGAGTGCTGTAGAAGAACACTAGAAGTTTGAAGGCTCACCAACATTAAAGGAAGATTACCAGAGTGTTACTAGCAAGAAATAAGTGGGGATAAAAGAACTTAAACAGATTTATTAGTCCAGGGAACTTTGCTCTTTAGAAAAACTTTGGGTGCCCCCAGTATTTAGTTAGTTGTCTTAGACTCTCTATTGAGTGCATCGGAAGGAAATGGATGAATGTAGCTTAGTCAGAAATGTATTGAGTTACTTTGTCAATTGACTCAATTATTTGTTACCTGAGGATACAAAGGAGGACAGACAGCCTCAGCTCTGATACAACTCAGCTTACAGAAAGAGGGATGTGTGAATGGCAGCATAGACGAGTGGTTTGGAGATGTCCCACTTAGAGAACATCCAGGATGGGATTGGTGTGGCCCCAGGAGTGCACAGAGAAGTGGCATAATCCTGCTTAGATAAAACTCAGTGCAATTTTTTTCATCCTGCCATACAAACTTTAAATTAGTTTAAGTTGCTATTGATATGATGATAGTAGCATAATACATAAGGAATATTTGATTATGTACCTGCCCTGTGAAAATTTTTATATACATTGTTTCATTTTAATTCCTAAAGTTACTCTACCACATAGACATGAATTGTTTTGTTATTATTGTTACTATTTTGCAGATAAGGAAAGTGAGATGTGAAAGGGTTGAACAACAGTCTGAAGGAACAGAATTAGTGAGGGATAATGATGAGGCCCAAATGAAAACTCTGCTTTTGACTCATATAAGCACAGTGCAAACTTTTGGAAGGAGACACTGAGCAGAAATAGTGTTTGTAATTAACAAAGCTACTGTTCAGAATTAAGATCAAAATCTCCCACATCCAAGTAGCTATTAATTTTAAAGATTACAATGCCAAACCTGTTGAACTTTTTAGATCAATAAGGTTCAAGTATAAAACTCATTTTTTGGCATCTGAGGACAGGAAATGTAAATTTGAAATGAATTGGACAGCAGTGAAGCCACTCACTGGAACAGAAATCCTTTTCTGTAATAACAATTGAAGGCTTCTTTGGCACAAGAATAATTGTAAAATATTTATGTATGATTGAAGCAGCACTACCAGAAAAGGAAAAGATTCACAACCCTCCCAATAATAGGTTTGAAAGTAGGCAAACAATTTTTTATAATGTGGTATAGGAACCAGTTGAAGGTTAGTCTTGAAGGTTAAGCATTTGAATTTTAGCTTTCCTATTTGTTTTCTGTATATAAAAAATATAAGCTATTTTCTTAGTTTAAAAATTCTTAATTTTGCAATTGAAGAACACCAATTACTTGAAAATCAGAGAATGTAATCCATATATAATTTCTTTACTTAAAAATAAAAGTGGCTTACACTGTTATACATATTCTTAGGTGGAATAATCTTTTCCTCAGGTAATCTCTTTTGATTAAGAAGCTGCTCCATGACACAGGAAAGGACAGCAGAGTTATTGCTTCCTCTCTGAATGATAAGTTGTCAAAGCAAGAATAACTTGAATATAGAAGTATCTTCATTTTCTAACCTCAGAATAGCTAGCCATTTGTTTTATCCTTAAAATATACTTGTAACTTTGAGTTACCTTAAAGTTGCAGAACACAAAATGATGTTGATGGAGGACAGTTGGAACCAGGGAGGGGCAATATGAGACCACTTTTCATATTGAACAATAACCAGTTTCAGAATGACCATCCCCTGCATCTATTGATTCTTAAATAACTGTTTGGCTCATCAAATCCAGACTTATTGAAAGAACTGAATCTAATTAGATGAAACCATTGCCTAGAGCAATAATTAATAGGTAAAGAGTAAGGATGTTAATAGTCACTGTAAAACAAAGGAAAAAAACCCAAAATGTAAATAGAATTGGTGACTTTGGTTCATTTATAGACCAAATATACAAAATTTAGGTAACCAAGTTGAGATCAAAATTCTTCAAGTATAAAGATATTGCTAAATTTTGAATTTTCTAAGTGGTGAGAATCCTTGATCCTCAATTATATTAGGATGATTCTCCATTGGATATTTCCAAGTAATAAACCACTGCACAGAATTTTACATTCTGATACTAAGAAAAAATTATAGGTGTTTGACACACATCAAGTACAAAATAAACAATTAATTTTAAATTATAAATTAAGTAAAATATATTAGCAAATGAAAATGTATAAAATTTCCAGGTAGCTTCCAATCAAAAATTTGCTCAGTATCTTGAAAATGACTTTATATGTGCCACATACCTTGGGGCACATTTTTGTTTAAGTGATTATTACTTACACTTTTTGAGTTATGGCTTATGATTATACACGTGCATGCACACATATTTATGTATCTCAAGAAGTTATGCATGATCTTGTAGTCCTCCTGTTTATTTCCATGTTTGATTTAACACAGCCATATGAACTTGAGACTGACACTCCATGAGGTTGATGGCTTATGATTCCTGTAAGTAAGTTTAGTGGGTGTTGCTTGACCATTAACTAAATTTATTGTCTGAATGGATTACTTCAAAGTTTGGAGATAAGTTTGGCTTGATTTACTAGAACTTATTCACTAACATGTCTAACCAAAATGAGAAATGTATGGTGACAACTTTAAATAGAAATATGATTTTTATTTTAATGGAGATTATGCAATCAAATTTTATCTTTATGCAAATTTATTTGTAAGGTTTATGAAAGAGGGATTTACATTTTTCTACTCTGGGTGAGGTAGAGTATTATTGCATTATATTTTTTCAAATGAAAAAATTGGAGAGTGAACTTTCTTAAAGTCAGATAGCACAGAGTGTCAAAGTCAGGGCTTACCTCAAGTCTATCTGATTTCAAGGTCAATGTTCTTTCTATTATACTGCAAGTAATGTTTTCAATTTATTAAAAGTTATTGTATTATCCAAAAGCATTTTTTCATGATATTTGTGCTCCTACCAGTGTTGTTACCTACATATTTGGAAATATGTGTATTTATTCATTGCTTGGACAAAATAAACAAAAAGTTTTATGCATTTTTTGACAATTGAAGACATTAAAATAAGAACATCTATGCTATCCATGTTTTTATCTCAATCAAGAAATTCAATGTGTATAACATATTAAAATGGAAGGTCTGGGTGCAGTATATTTGTCTTATATAGGTTCAACATCTATGTGGGTTAAGAGATGAATTATTTGCCTCAAGGGATTTACAAAGTGAAAAGACATCCTGGTATGGCCCCAGAAAGCTCTGAGTTAGAAATTCAGACCTGGGAGTCATGTAATATTTACAGAGTAAATATATGTAGATATCAAATACTGTTACTTGTAAAAATGAGGGAACTGGTAGAGATCGTGGTTTTCTGTTGGTAAATTTGGGCGTTTGCACTCATGATGTGCACAGTTTTCCTTTTTAAATACTTTAGGAATAGCCTGCATTTGATATTTTACCATAGGTCCCATCACTTTTCCTAGTCTTAAAATATGTCTGATTCACACATTTGTCTTATGCCTAGATCCAATGTAAATACATCATAAAGTACCTGTTTACTAAAATAAAAAACTGTTGCATTTCTATCTACAACTGGCTGGCTCTGTGTCTATACACACATAATAGCTAAAGTTTCTTTCTGACCATATCATACCATTTGGAAATTACACAACTCACTTAAATCTGTCCCAGGGTTCTCAATTGCCCAAAAGATAAAGCTATCCCTCTCAAAATTAATAAGTTAATCTAATTTTCTAATTTATAGACATTTTTAAGGGTTCAATTAAATATTTAACTAATGAACCAGGGGAACCAGCATTTGTTCTCTTGAATCCAAGCTTAAAGGAGTCTAATCCTATGATACACAGATTTCTAATGTCTATTGGTCTTAATCCATGGACACATCTTCCCTCTCTTGGAGAGTGGTAGTCATTTCCTTACATTACTGATGATATTTAGTTTTGGGTCTATTGACTCTAATTAAAATCCTGATTCTCTTAAAATATAGCCTTGGCTTATTGTTTTACAGAACCTGAAACACCATATGAGATGTCTTAGCCCACACATATTCTCTTGGTTTCAGCTCTGGGTACTTTCACTCATTCTCTTTTGTTTCTTCTCTCTCTCTTCTTGGTCTTTTGTTCTTTCTGCTGGTTCCTTTCCCTTTGCAAGGAACAAGAAACCCTTCTTTCTTGGTGCTTCCTGGAACACCTGCCATCTGTCTTCCCTCCTTTTTGCTGAGCTTGTTTAAAGAATAATCTGTACTAAATGCCCATCCAGTGGGCCTTGACTGCTCATTCTGTGATCTCTTACAATCATTAATTTTCTCTCGTTTCCTTCTGAAATTGCTTCTTCCTTTCTTTGACTGGTACTATGAATTTCTGATTTCAAGAATGATATATATTCATTTTAGAAATATAAATGAATGAAAAATACAAAATAACAATATTGATACCATTAAAAACACTATTAACATTATATAACATTTAATTATGTTCACTAACATTGATAAATATTCTTCCAGTCCTTATTTGTAGTTATGTATATATTATCCACAAATATGGTGTAAATAATGGTGTATATGTACATATATGTGTATATGTGTATATATATATGTATGTGTGTGTGTGTATATATATATATATATATATATATATATATATATATATAATATGGTTGCATATATTAGTGTATGCATTGTGCATTCTAATGTGTTGATGTATATGTGTATATCTAATCTTTTCTTTCGTGAAATTTCCTCTTAATGAGTGCTTATATTTAAAGCACGAAAATATCCTCAGGCCTATTATTTGAAAATATGATTTTCAATTGTTATCTAGTATTTTGCTGTCTACAATAATATAAGGATTTGACTTTAATTGTTTTAATTAATTCAATCATGTTATAAGATGACAAAATTGTATATATGTATTGTCTGCATTTGGCCTTTCATATCCATGAATTCAACCAACCATGGATTAAACATTCAAAAATTATATATGTGTTAAGCATGTGCAGACTTTTTATTATTATTACATATATAACACAGTGTAACAATTATTTACATTGCATTTACATTGCTATTTGGTATTATTAGTAAGTTAGAAATGACTTAAAATAAACAGGAGGAAATGTGAAAGTTATATGCAAATACTATGCTATTTAACATAAAGGACTTGAGCATCTACAGATTTTGATATCTGTGGACAGCCCTAGATCCAAACCTCTGTGTATACTGAGGAATGACTCTACAATAAAATAAACTAATTAACGTAAGTGTTACCTCACCTATTCATTATTTTATGTGGTAAAAACACAACCTCTATTAATGATTTTCAAAAATACAATACATTGTTATTAACTGTAATGGCCATATTGTAAAATATATTTCTTGAATTTATTTATTCTAATGAAAATTCTGTGTCTTTTGACCAATATCTACTCATCCTCTCTTTTTTTTATTTTTTATTTTTTTTAAAATTTTTTATTGTTGGTTGTTCAAAACATTACATAGTTCTTGACATATCATATTTCATACTTTGATTCAAGTGGGTTATGAACTCCCATTTTTACCCCGTATACAGATTGCAGAATCATATCAGTTACACATCCATTGATTTACATGTTGCCATACTAGTGTCTGTTGTATTCTGCTGCCTTTCCTATCCTCTACTATCTCCCCTCCCCTCCCCTCCCCTCCCCTCTTCTCTCTATACCCCCTCTACTGTCATTCATTTCTCCCCCTTGTATTATTTTTCCCTTTCCCCTCACTTCCTCTTGTATGTAATTTTGTATAACCCTGAGGCTCTCCTTCCATTTCCATGCAATTTCCCTTCTCTCTCCCTTTCCCTCCCACCTCTCATCCCTGTTTAATGTTAATCTTTTCTCATGCTCTTCGTCCCTATCATCCTCTCTTTCTACAGTCCCTGGTAACTACTATTCTACTCTTTGCTTCTATAAGTTCAACTTTTTTAGATTATACATAGAAGTGAGATCATGTAGTATTTTTCTTTCTGTGCTTGGAGTTTTTCATTTAGCACAATATCTTTCAGGTTTATCCATATGGGCACAAAATCACAAAATTTCCGTCTTTTAAAATTCTGAATAGCATAATAGCATTCCATCATGCATGTATTTTCACATTTCCTTTTTTCATTCACCCTTGTTACTTGCTTGTGTTGATTTCATGTCTTGATTATTGTGAATCATACTGAAATGGTCATGTGAGTGCAAATATCTTTTCTGAACATAATTTCCTTGGGAAATATTTCAGTTTGTGAGAATTCTGGATCATGTAAGTAGCCCTATTTTTAACTTTTAGAAGAATTTCCATACTGGCCACAATAACTTACATTTCTATCAACAGCATACAAGACTTATTTTTTCCTACATATTTATAAACACTTGTTATTATTTACTTTTTAATGATAGACATTCTTGTGGGTTTGAGTTGATATCTCATTTTAGTTTTAATTTGCCTTTCTTTTATGATTAGTGATATTGAATTTTTTTTCATATCTGTGTTGGCCATTTGTGTATTTTCATTGACAAATGTTTATTCATGTCAGTTGCCAATTTTTTATTGGAGTTATTTGTTTTCTTGTTACTGAGTTGACTTTCTCATATATTTTGGATATAAACCTCTTATTAGGTGGATAATTTGCAAATATTTTCTCCCATGCCATAGTTTGTCTCTTCATTGTTGACTGTTTTCTTTGCTATGCAGAAATTTTATAGTTTGTAATCTTATTAGTCTACTATCACTTTTGTTGCCTATGCTTTGGGGATCATATAAAAAAAATTCATTGCACAATTCAATATCCTGGAGTTTTTCCCCTGTTTTCATAGTTTCACAGTTTCAGGTTTTATGTCTTTAATACATTTGAGTTGACTTTTTGTATGGCTGGAGATAAAGGTTAATTTTATGATTCTGCATGTGGATATTCTGTTCTTTCAAAAACATTTTTTGAAGACCATCCTTTCCCTATTGTGTGTTCTTAGAATTTTTTTTTGAAAATATATTGACCATAATGTATGAATTTATTTCTGGGCTCTCTATTATATTCTAACCCTTTGGTTATGTGTCTATCTGCCATTACTAAGGCGTTCTGATTACTATGACTTTGTAATATATATTTTAAAGGCATGTAGTATGATGCCTTTAGTTTTATTCTTTTTGCTCAAGATTGCTTTGGCTATTTCCACTCTGTTATGGCTTGGATGTGAATTTTCCCCCAAAAGCTCATGTGTGACAATGCAAGAAGGTTCAGAGAAGAAATGATCGGGTTGTGAGAGCCTTAACCTGATCAGTGAATTACTTCCCTAATGGGATTACCTTGAGTAGTAACTGAAAGCAGATGGGGTGTGGCTGGAGGAAGTGGGTCATTTGGGTGTGGCTTTGGAGTGTGTGTATATATATATATATATATATATATATATTTGTATTTGGCAAATGGAGATGTCTCTCTGCTTCCTGACCCTCAAGTGAGCCCCTTCCCTCCACCACACTCTTCCACCATGATATTCAGCCTCACCTTAAGCCCCAAGGAATGGCGCCAGCTATCTATGGACTGAGATTTCTGAAACCATGAGCCTTCAAATAAACTTTTCCTCCTCTACAGTTGTTCTGGTCAGGTCTTTTGGTCAAAACAATGAAAAAGCTAACTAAGATAGCACCTGTTTGTGGTTCTATATAAAGTTTAGGATTATTTCTCTTTTAGGAGTCTCATTTTTATGAAAATGCCATTTTGTGTTAACAGGGATTGCATTGCATCTGAATACTGCTTTGAGTAGTATTAACATTTTAACAATATTAACTCATATTCATTTCTAAGTAATTTTTTGTGCCTCTTATCATAGTTCCTTTACAATAAAATTGTTTTCTTGAATTTTTTTGGAAAGTGTTTTGTTAGCATATAGAATGTCATTGATATATATGTTGATTTTGTATCTTGCAACTTTACTGAATTAATTTATTAGCTTAGACTGTTTTTTGGTGGAATATTAAGGGTGTTCTATATATAAGATTATGTCATCTGCAAATAGGGACAATTGTGCTTCTCTTTCTAATGTGGATGATGTTCAATTTCTTTCTCTCACCTAATTGCTCTAGTTAGGACTTCCAGTACTATGTTGAAGAGAAAACAAGAGATTTGCTTTTGATCTTAGAGAAAAGCTTTTAACATATTACTATTGAGTGTTATACTAGCTGTTGGCTTTTGATATGTGGACTTCATGATTTTGATGTGCATTTCTTCTTTACCCAATTTGTTGTATGTTTTTAATCATGAAAAAATGTTGAATTTTTAGATGATTTTATTTGCATTTATTGAAATTATGATATAGATTTTGTCCCTCATTCTGTTACTGTGGTTATCATATTTATAGACTTGCATATTTGGGATACTTCTATCTCCGGGAAAAGTCCCATATGATAATAGTGAATGATACTTTGGATATACTGTTAAAGTTGGTTTTTTATTATCTTGTTAATTATTTTTGTAAATTCATTGGGGATATTGGCCTATAATTTCTGTTTCTTACAGTGTCATTGGCTGGTTTTAGTATCAGGTCTTACCAAATGAATTTGGAACTTTTCTATCTACTTTAGTTTTTTTTTTTTTTTAAAGTCTTTGAGAAGAGTTAATGTTAGTTCTTTAGATGTGTGTTAGAATACAGCTGTGAAGCCACCAAGTCCTGGGCCACTCTTTGCTGAGAATTATTTTATTACTCATTCAATTTCCTTATTAAAATTTCCTTAACAAATGACTGCTTAAATTTTTCAATTTCCTGCGATTAATAAAGTCTTGTTAGGCTATGTTTCCAGGACTTTATATATTCCTTCTTGAATATCCAGTTTATCAGCATGTAATTGTTCATAATATTCTCTTACAATTCTTTATATTTCTGTGATATCAGTTGTAATGTCTCTTCTTTCTGATTTTATTTTAGTCTTATCTTTTTTTCTTAGTTTGGCCAAAGATTTGTCAATTTTGTTAATTTTTAAGCCCAAATTTTGTTTGTTGATCTTTTTCAAATATTATTTGTCTCTGTTTAATTTATTTCTGCTCTGATCATTAATATTTCCTTCTGTCTGTTAACTTTGGGCTAAGTTTACTCTTCTTTTTCCAATTCCTTGAGAAGTCACATGAGGTTCTTTATTTGAAATATTTTATATTTTAATGTAGATATTTATTATTATAAACTTCCCTCTTGAAACTACTTTTGCTACATTTGATAAATTTTGATATGCTGAGTATCCATTTTCATTTATTTCAACATAATTTAAAATTTTCCCTTTACTCTCTTCTTTTGTTGTTCAAACATCTTTTAAAATTTACATTTATTTGTGAATTTTATTAAATTCCTCCTGTTACTGATTTCTAGTTTCATACTAGGTTGTGAGAAAAAAATACTTCATATGATTTTATTTTTTTTAAATATTTAAGACTTCTTTTATGGTCTCACAAATGATCTATCCTGAAGACTGTTCACTGTGCATTTGAGAATAATGTAGATTCTGTTGCTATTAGATGGCAAGTTCTGTGCATGTCTGTTGGTCCATTTGGTCTAAAGTGTAGTTTAAGACTGATGTCACTTTATTGATTTTAAGTCTGAAGGTTCTGATCATTGCAGAAAGTGGGGTATTGATTGATGTCTCCTACTATTATTATAGAGTAGTCTCTCTTTAGAGCTTTGAATAATCACTCCATGTATTTAGGTGCTTCAACATTGGATATAGATACATTTACAATCACTACATCCTCTTGATGAATTGACCCTTTTTGTTGTTGTTGTTGTTACAAAAAATGCTGGGATTGAACTCAGGGGTACTCAACTACTGATCTTCACCCCCTTTTTTGTATTTTATTTAGAGACAGGGACTCACTGAGTTGCTTAGTACCTCACTAAATTACTAAGGCTGGCTATAAACTTGCAATCCTACTGCCTCAGCCTCCTGAGCTGCTGGGATTACAGGCATGCACCACCACTTGACATTTTTTTTCTGAATAGTTTTTGACTTAGTGTCTATTTTATCTAAAAATAGGTACTCCTGATCTCTTTTCTTTTCCATGTGCATAGAATATCTTTTCTCATTTCTTCGATTCACTTTCAGGCTATGTAAGTCTATAAAGGTGAAATGAGACTGTTATAGGCAGCATAGAGTTGGATCTTAATGTTTTTATCCATTTGTCCTCTCTGAGTCTTTTGATTATAGAATTTAATCTATTTACATTCAAGGTAATTCTTAATGGGTAAGAACCTACTACAGTTATTTTGTTAATTGTTTCCTTGTTGTTTTGGGGATATTTTATTCCTTCCTCTCTTAACATGTTCCTTTGTGATTAGGTGATTTTCACTGGTGGTATTCTTTGAGTCCTCACCTTTAATTTTTTGTGTAGCTATGATTGGTTTTTGCTTTGTGGTTACTCTGAGGCTTACCTAAAACTTCCAGTTATAATAGACAATTTTAAGCAGATAGATTTATTCACATAAAAATCCTCAACATTTTTACTCTACCTATCCACCACATTTTATTTTTGATGTAAGAATTTGAATCTTTCTACATTGTATGTCCCTTAACAAACTATTGTACCTATCATTATTTTTCATAATTTTATCTCATAACCCTTATATTAAGATAGAAGTGAGTATATGCTACCAGCATATTAAGATATTCTGAATTTGTCTATATACTCAACTTTTATAAGTGAATTCTGCACCTTCATATGTTTTTGTATTACTAATTAGAATCCATCCCCTTTCTTTTCAGCTTGAAGAACTTCTTTAGCATTTCTTGAAACACACAGTGATAGATTCCCTCATCTTTTGTTTTTCTGGCTTTATCTCTATTTCTGAGGAATAGCTTTTATGGGTACAGTATTCTTTCCTGGCGGATATTTCCTTCAGGATCTGAATACAACCCCTCTTCTCTCCCAGACTGTATGGTCTGTGATGAGAGAGTTGCTGATCACTTCATTGAAACTCCCTTATATCAGGTTTCCTTTATATTTTTCCCTCTTCAGGATCTTGTCTTTGTTCTTGACAGTTTAATTACAGTATGTCTTAGGGCATTCTTATTTAGATGGAATATTATTGTAGACCTTTGACCTTCGTGTATTTATTTCCCTCCATATTTGGAAAGTTTTCTGCTATTAGTTCTTCTACTTTATTTCATTTTGGGGGGTGGGATGAGGGAATGCTGGGGATTGGACTCAGGGCCTTTTTCTATTTCTCTTTTAAAGAAGTGTTATTTCCCTTCATTTAGTTGGTCTTCCAATGTTATCTCATAAATCTTGTAAACTTTATTCATTTCTTTTCATTACTTTTCACCTTACTCTTTTGCCTGTATATTTTCAAATGATCTGCCTTTGAGTTCATAGACTCTTCTGGTTGATCAATTCTGATTGATGATGTCTATTGAATTTTTAATTTCATTTATCATATTTTTCAACTCCTGAATTTTGTTTAAAAAAATTATAACTTAAATCTCTCTGTTAAATTTCTAATTTTGGTTGTTATTGTTTTCCCAATTTTATTGAATTGTTTCTCTCTGTTTTCTTGAATTTTAATGAGATTCTTTGAAATTTGTATTTGGAATTCTTTGTTAAGAAGTTTGAGTATCTCCATTTCTTCTGGGAGATTATTGTGTTCTTTTGGAAGTGTTATGTATCCTTGGTTATTCATGTTTCTTTTTGCCTTATGTTTATGTTTATGTACTTTTGAAAAAGTAGAGACTTAATCTGGTCTTTGAAGACTGGTCTTGGAAATACTTTCACCAAGCAGCTTATCCAGAAATTGTGGGCAGGTGATCTGTTGTGGTCCATGGGTGGACTTGTTGCTGGAATGCTCCAATAGGTTCATTATCTTCTTTGATCAACAGGTAGATGAGCCTGACACCTGCAACCATTGTACTGGGCCTGGATCATGGATCCACTTTAGTGAACCTGTTGACTGAAGCTTGGAATCACAGGTGCTGACCTGGTGCCTGGATTCATAAGAACCAGCCTTGAACATATTTTAGATAAATTGCAGTTTGTCCATCAGTGGGATCTATTAGGATAAGCCTGGTCTCTGGGTCTGCCAGAACATGGGGTTTCTCAGGCGAGCCTGAAATTGGGAGGCCTGGAGATTGTCTCTGGGTGCCAGCCTGCTACCTAAGGAAAGGAGTACTGACAAAATTGGGGCAATTCTGAAGCCTTGGACTGTATGGACAAAATAGACTTTTGGATAATCTGAAATGTTGGGTGGGCTTAGAGTCTGGGGCAGCAGGAGATAGGCTGGTTCTGAGTGGGCCAGTAGTTTGAATTTATAGGGGCCAGTCTAGAAACTGTGTCTATAAGTGCTGACCTGATGACTAAGGCTATAGGGGTTTTCCTGGTCCTGAGATTGGGCCATATCACAGGCCCAGCACTGGAGCCAGTAAAGAAACCTAGGGCTGCTGGGATCAGCCTTTCAGTGGGGCAGGACCAGAGGCTGATTCTACTAGACAGGCCTGGAGCTGACCTGTGGCTGTGGGATCTCAGTACATAGGTATTGGTCTAAAATCTGGGCCTCTGAGTTCCTGTCCAGACTGGGTCTACTAGAGCAGGCCTGGTGTTGAAGTCCAAGACTTCCATCTCCATTCCTCAGGACAAGAATCAATCATGGTGGTTGTCTGTGGTTGTGGCAGGGGTGATACTGGTAAAGCTGCTCTTCCTATTCTCTTCAGTGAATGTATTCTTATTTGTGTGCTACTTCCAAGTGTTGTAATTTCTTACCTGCTTTCCTTAGCTCTTGTGAAGGTACGTTGATGAATGAAGAATTGTTAAAATTGATGCTTTTCTGGGGGAATGAGGACTAGAAAGCCCCGTTCTGCTGTCTTGCTGCCACCTTGATGATCTAGTCTCCAGTCTTTAGTTGTTGAGAACTTATGATATTTTCTATTATAAACAAATACTGTAATTTCTCTCTTGAAGGTTAGTAGTGATCCCCAGTGATTCAAACAATGCCATTTTCTAGGCCTTCTGGCATTTGAGATGACCAATACATATTCTGAGATAAATCCCTCTCTGCCTTTGATCTTCTTTTTTTCTCCCTGATTGTTAATTCTTCTCCCTATCCCTAAATTTAGATATTTCTCAAGGCAGTGTCCTTTGCTTTCTTATCTAGGAGACTTTCCTCAGGATAATTCACCTTACCCAAATCTACATTTTCAGGGTTGAAATGTCTTACACATTCTATACTTTCTTTTCTTACTAAATATTTCTATCTAAAATCAAATTTTAAAACCAAACTGGGCTCATTCAAACTTACGTAAAATTGAAGTTAACAAATACAAATTGATGATATTTTGTGGCTTTCAGATTTTTGTTTTCATGATCAACTATGGTCTGGATCTCTTATCCAATGAAAAGTTCCTCCTGTAATGTATTCCTCTTTTATGATAACAAATGCAAGTCCTTTTTCCTTCTCATTTCCTTTCCATTTAATATTTCAGAAAATGTTTCAGTAAAATTTGTAACTTCAATTAATATCACCTTTAAATTGGCCAGTGTCTTCCTTTACCCAAGAGCAAAAGTAGTACTCTTTAAAATGGAAGTTAGTTGTTTGTTATATACATGTACATTACAAAAAGCATTTTTTTTTTTTTTACAAATTTTTATACATGAGGTACTGGTATTATGGGAGTCTTCTCTTTCTACTTAGAGTATTCAGTACAGTATTTGTTACTGCTTCTTCAAGGATTCCTGCCTTAGAAGGTTCTTCAATATATGTACCTCTCTGGAATATTGCTTTCCAAACTTGAAATCAATACATGGTAATATTAGGTAGCACCCAAGCTGACAGCACATCTGATGTGGCCTTATCTACCTGGGATGTTATCATCTTCCTGACTCATTATTATGTTCTTCAATGAGAAATAACTCAAAAATTGCCCTATCATGGTCTGTGGACAAAGACAATTGTCTACAGATAGGTACCACTCAGCTCTAATAAGTTGTGCACATTTTTCACATTCTTTATTATGGTAAAAATATTTATGTACAAACATTTAAATAAATTTTGTATACTATATGTGCATGTTAATGATGCCTAAATGAACACTTTTATTTTTGTATGGAAGAGAAAAAGATAATTATTATAGGGAAAGTTATTATAGGGAGATCTTATCCTGTAGAAAAGATAATGTTTGATAGGATTTTACCGTATTAAGCACCAACTTGTCTTTGGCCTTTGGAGCGTTCTTGGATAGGTATATAGCTGAGCATCCAAGCATCTAAAAGCACTTTTTTGATTGCCTGTATAAAATTTGGCTCAGAGATACACTCTCCACCCCTCTCTCCCAATATATTTCCCAGAAAGAATGAAAATCTGGATGCTTTTCCTCAGTTCTAACATGAGAAGCATTTAAGAGCACTGGTAGGAGCCAATGTGGAAGGCCTTATAATCACCTCTCATTAAGGACTTTAAAAACAGAATGGGTATTTATTTATATTGCTGGAGTTGTCCTAATAAAGCTTTTTCTTCAGTGGAGGAGTGATTCTGTGATGGTTTCTGAGGTCATTTTAAGTCTTGTTTTGAATAGTTTTAATGTCTTAGATGAGTTTGGTTCAGAAAAACATTCCTGTTTAGAAAAAAAAAATTGGGTCTGGTACTGGTTCTATCATAAAGTTATTACAAAAATCTTAATTCTTTCATCATTTCTGAAGAGGGTGTTTAAGGATACATGAAATAATAAATGAAAACATTCTGTTGCTTCTTTAGAAAAGAACTTGAAAGAGAAATCGGAAATCTTCTTGTCCAATTGCTTTCTAATCTATATATAACTGAACTGTTGTGATGGCTGAGGCAGTTAGTTAAAAAAGAATCTATATTTTGAAGAAATGAAAAATGGGAATGAAAGTAAGGGAAGATCATTGTTTCAAAGAGTTGACAGTTCACTTCATACTAACATGGTGTGCTAATTGCTGTGGGTAATGAGGGGGGTGGATCTTTTCTCCTTTTTCAACTTTGAGAATTTTCCTCCTTCCAAACAGTGTTCTCTGTCCCATAGTCCCTTCTGCCACCTCTGTCCTCATTACTTTTCCCAGCTTCAACATCTGTTCTTTCCTCTGTGTGCTGTCAACGGAAGGGGCAGGATGGCAGAGGGAAAAGGAAATGAGTTTTGAGTCAGACCGACCTGGATTTGGATCTTGTGTTATCACTTAGCATCCAGATTGCCTGAATCAAGATCATATACTCATTTGAAAACACTAAACAATTTCTCAAATAATAACCTCTCAAAGTTGTTACAAAATGCAATGGTATCTGGAAACTATTTTTGTGCAGTCATTGACATGTAAATTCTCAAAAAGATTAGGCATTATTTCTATATTTTCAGACGCCATGTCAGTTGACCCTGACCCTATTTGAATATACTTATTTTAAAATTAAATGTAAAAAAAAAGAAACATAAATTAGCTGTAGAAAAAAATAAATAATGAGTAAAAACGAGACATTTGAAAGAGTAAAAAAAAAAAAAAAAACTATTTCCATGAATGGCTTCAATTAAGATATATACTTTTAAACCAAATGAATTCTGAGAATAGCATTAAATTCTTAGATGAAGAGCATAGATGCCGCTGATAATGTATCTAAACTAGAGGCCCCAATGAATAAATAATAGTTTAGATATGTTCTTTTTTTTGAACTGGAAATTGAACCTAGGAGTTCCTCACCACTGAGCTACATTTCTAGCTCCTTTCTATTTTTTATTTTGAGAGAGGGTCTCACTAAGTTGTTGAAGCTGGCCTCCAACTCGCCACCCTCTGCCTCTGCCTCCCAAGTCAACTGGGATAAATAGGAGTACCCAACCTTACCTGGCAAATTATGTTCTTACATTTGCAAGTAGAGATCAAGCCTGAATATTTATTTGTGTAATTGTTTTATGTTCTCTCATTAAGGGGCTGTGTAGCAAGAGGGTTAAGGGCATGGATTCTAGAGCTGAATGTGGGGTTCTGTACTCCAGGTTTGTCACTGTAGCTGGGTTAGCCAGGGAAGCTCTCAACCTGCTTTGTGCCTCATGCTTTTCATATATAAATTTGGGATAGTCGTGCTGTGCAATATAGTTCATGTTTGTTTGCATGTATGTGTGATAATGAACTGAATTAATGCATGCCAGGGATTACTGCAGTCTTTGCTAGGCAAAGACCAAATGTTCAATATTTATTAGGTGCTATTATTATTATCATTAGTAAAAGAAGTAGCTAAGGGAGATGGTGCCACTTGGAAAAAATTACATTTGGTAATCTTCCCAGAATTATTTTATGGTTAACATTGATTAAGCATTGGATATCTTCAAAGACTAGAAAAATACACTCTATGAGCCTAAAATAAGGAGATCAATATTATTAGCATTTTATTTATTCATTACTAAAAAAGTTATGGAGAGTCATAATTTGGAAAGCTATTCTATAAACAAAGGATTTATCAGGTAGGATTTATCACCTATTTTATTAATAAATAAGTTATAGTATAGGGGTTGTGCCTAACTTGAAACAATGATTTATTCAAGGTGGTATAAATCTATTATGAAACTAACTGTATATTTATTTTATTGTAAAGTACTTCTCTAATTTATGTCCCTGATTCTTAAACATACCATATGTGTGCACAACTCCACCCCCACACATACAGAATGTAATCCTTGATGCAAGATTCTCATTCTAATTTTAGGCTTTCCTAAGTCACATACTAAACAAATGGGAGAGTTCTTGATTTTTCATTGTGTCACTTTGTTCCTCTAAAAGTATACTCATTTCCTAATAGTTTTACTATTACATTATTCTGTTGACCTTTGCTGTATTTTCTTGTGTTCAGATAACATGTCCTACTTAAAAGGGAAGTTCATTCTTTTAAATCAGTGTTGTTTAGCAAACATGGGTACATTCAGATGGAGGGTTGGTAGAGGTCCTAGGCTTAGCAAGCCAAATGTCTGGAGGCAGAAAGGGAAGTGAAGTTACTCTGAAGGAATTCAGGGGCCCGGGCATTTACAAAAAGCAGAAGGCCAGAGGTGAGAAACAAGGCAGAAGCTGATCAGGAGACAAACTGGAGATATGTGACCACGGTGACAGACGGGTTGGATTGTAGCTGTGTTAATGAAGCAGGTTCTTGTCAATTTGGGGTGAACCATGCTGGCAGCCAGCAGCATGCACCAAAGAGTAAATCATGCTCTCTGGAGGCCTATCACAGAAGGGATGCAACTAATGAGATTCCATACATCACTCTGATGAGGTTTGAACGCTCATTGGGAACAGTTGACCTAGAAACCAAGGCCAGAATTTCAAGGGGGATCTTATAGTCAAGCCCCTACTGTTGTAGACAGCTCCAGATGAAATATCTGATTTTTCTAAGCCAACTTAGTGACAGAGCAGTCCTGACTTTTTTCCTACCAGGGCTGACAGGATTTTTTGGACTATGTGCCTGGTTAAATACTAAAATAGAACAAATCAGGGTAGGCTAAAATCTTCCCTTGTCTTGTCTTGTGTGAATAGAGAGTCAGACCTAGATTCATATTTCAGCTCTTCTACTTATTTTCTATAACACTGGTTAAGTGACTTACCTTCTTGGGCCTTAGATTCTTCATCTCTGAAATGAAACTAAGAATACCTACCCCAAATGCCTGAGATACATGGATTCTGATCACACAGCATCCATTTGATAAATATTTGTTGTCCTAGTTTCCTTTCACTCAGCGTGAAGGGTTGGCATGCAGTGTACTGCATGTTTTGCTGATTACAATTTTCTCACATTTTTGCTCCTTTCCTAAAGTTAATGAAATCATTGATTCGTTCAACAATTATTGGCACATAAAGTATGACAGGAACTGTGCCAGGGGCTGGAATTCTAGACGCAGAGAACACGGCTTTGCTTCCAAGTCAGTGTAGGCTGGGTTCATGTACAGCTTCCAAACCATGTGATGAGTACAGGTGCCAAGGGCGTGTCCACAACAGGTCAACTGATGGGAACATCTGAGGTGCATATTAAAGGGAAAGGAGGTCAAGGTTCCATGAAAAGCCTTATGTAGGTAAGCAGGTTCTCTTTATATTTAAGTTCATTGATAATCTTCAAATGGTTTCTAAGAGCCACTTCAACTCCCAGCCAAAGACAGACATTTCCATCTAGTCTTTTTGCCAATCACGACCTTCCAGTGTTGGCTTTGGCTACATCTAACTATCAAGTTTTCTACATTCTTTGACAATGTAAACTAACAAAGCTCCAGGGCCAGGCTTTAGAACTGTGGGCACGGACTTAGATGATTTTTAAAACAATTTAACCATGGTCAGTGTGACATATAGGGCAATTTTAGAAATGTGTTATGTTTCATCAGATATTAGCATTTCAAAGCAGTTGCTTCGATACTTTATATACACCTTTGAAAAGAAGTATTATAAATTGAATAACCAAGACGGATTACAACTCCCTGTTCTGAAGTTGCATGTTACCCTAAATGTCTATTATGTGTGTACAATAATGGAACTAGTTTAAAAAGTCTTTATATTTTGTTCAAAGTGTTCTACCAGAGCAAAGGATGGAATTCTGGATTTCTTTATCTAAGTTGACTTATGTGAGCCAAAGTGAGCAGCAGTGAGTTGAAGGCATTTGCATAATGCTGCTCCTGTGAGCCCCAAATTATTCCTCACCTTCAAAACTTTGATTTTTTTTAAGTAGGAAAAAAAAGTGTTAGACATTTTGAACCCCAAATTCCTTAAAAAAACCCAAATATAGTTGTAATATTTTTCACTAAAATGTCATTTTGCTGAGCCAAGTTTATGTATAGGGAATTGCATAGATATAGAAAGAATTTTCAACACACATTTATAATAGTAGAAAAGAAAAAAAAAGTGATGGTTGATCAATTAAAATTTCAAGAGGCACTTATCTTGTTCATAGCTAACTTTATCTTTAGTTCTTAGTACCTCTGTTCAGTTCTTAGAACTTCTGGCATCAACCAGACAAAAGAAAAGCAATTTAAATAAAGCTTATACGTCATGATATCAGAAAACATACTTACTGGGACCTGTAATATTATACTCTCTTTGTTTCAAATCATTTATCAAGAATTCGAAAAAGCTAATTAAAGCCATTAAGGGTGGGGGGAGATTTCTTGACTGAATATGTACAAGTTTACTATAATGTGTATGGGCCAATAGAGAAATACTATGCCTTGTTCAAATTTATGTTGTTCAGCAAATATTTGGGGCTTTACATTTTATTTATTGCAAGAGCCTCATTTAATTTGTTGTCTTTGAGAGAATGGTTCAGGATGAATGTAGCTACCTGTGGTGTCTTAACTGACATTCCAGAGTTGTTCTGACAACAGAGAGCAACGTTTATTCATAGATGTATTTCATTTCTTCCTACTTTGGAGCTGAAACCTAAGGAAACTAGAATAAGAATAAAGAACATTTTTTGGGGGGAGAAATTCCCCATGCTATGTTTAACCAGGTTGATATGGGCAGAAGTGGGAAACAAAGCTAAAAGTAAAATTTTTCTATACTTGTAATATTTATATTAGGACTTCTGGCTCTTTTGAGAGTAAATGTATTAGTTATATTCCATTAAGTAGGAGGTTATCTGAGTGTGAATAGAGAAATTATATAGAGTTTTAATGGGAAGGCATTTAAAAGTACACTTAAGAAATGACAGAACAAAGATAAAGAGTTTGTTAATAGAAATGGTAGACATTAAATGAGTTATTTGCTAAGACATTTACAGGAAAATCTGAGGACAGATGCCAGCAACAGACATGAATGTCCCCAGAGAGGAAAAGAGAAACGACGATGGCACAAAACCAGATGATCAAGGTATTAGAATGTGAAGTCTGACAAAAGCTTCAGGCCATATGGAGCCTATCCCATAACTGTGAAAGGGAAAAAGGAAGAGATAAGCCTTTCCCCCATCCTTGGTTTCCAAAGAAACAAGGTGCTATATTGAAAGAAAATGCTAATGTGTTTAATATAGAACATGAAAACTAAAGATAAAGTTAGCTATGTGTGAGATAATTTTATTAATACTAAAACCACACATTTTTTTCCAGGCTATCAATTAATGAACGTCTATTCACAATTTATAAAATGAATTGATAAAATGTATTCTCAACCCAATTTATCCTCATCAAAGTGATTATATCATTTTACTAAATAGTTGCTCAAAGAATGATTGTGTAATTGATAGAGATTATGATAGGATATAAAATAATACTTAGTACCAGAAAATACAGACATCTCTCTCTTATGTGGTACTAATGAAGAGGATGTCTAAAAATGTGAAGGAATTTGGGTAAACCTTTGAGATAATCTGTTGAATGAAGGAAGAATTCATTCTTATTTCAAGAACTGTCTAAAGAGGGTGATTTACAGAGTTTCTTAGTACTATTGTTTAGTAGCCCAAAGGTCTACAGGACTCACCAGGTTATGGGTATAGAAGAAGGTTATGTTGGCAGTTAGTCTAGAAGTTCAATAAACCCCACCACTGGGTGCTTGGTCTAATTGCCAAGATACAGTTCACATCTTTCCCCCGAGTAGAGAACTCTGTCCTTTTCCTGGATTTTGCTTAAGACCCAGGAGTTTGCCCTTTTGCTTTTCTGATGCACCCTCCCCAATTCCAGAATATCTCTGAGAGTCTTTAGGATTTCATCTTCACTGTTATGTTACTCCAGTTGCATCCCAACTTCCCCTGTTTATTGCTCACAGCAGTCTACACTGGAGCAGTTTGCACCAATGGGCAGTACTGTTACTGTGCAGAGACATCCATCTCCCTGGGATCACAGACATATCTTTTTGCTCTCTGTCCTCCTGCTCTCAGCTAAATCTCAGACTTCTGCAGACCCCACCCAGCCTCTTCCTGAGAATTGGCTCATGTTACACTGGTTGCTGCTTCTGCAATCTAGTCTTGCAATCTAGTCTGGTACCCCTACCTCCAGTTTGTAGTCTGCACATGGTAGAGAAAATGTCTTCGGTGTTACATTTTGTTGATTTGGAGTGGTTCCACAGCAGAGTTGCTTGGGACCTTAGTATTACATTCATTTTGCTCTTAAAGATCTATCCTCCTTCTATTTTCTTTTTCCTTTTTCTGGATTTGTTTCTTTTTTTCCTCAACTCTTAATGACTCCAAGCATTTTAAGAAATATGTGTGTAAAGGACACATTCAGATATCCTTCTGTACAATTTGCAATACTGTGGTCTAGGCAAAAATATTTTCAAGGTACAGGGAAACAGAAACTATATCCACTTAACTGTGTATTTCAGCCTTGAAACTGTTAATAATCAAAATGTTATTGTCGTTTTTCTTTAATGTTTTCTTTGTCACAAATTAATTTTTGTGTGTGTGTTGCAGATTGATCCCAGGGGTGCTTTATCATTGAACTTCAACCATTGCCCTTTTATTTTTATTTTGAGACAGGGTCTCACTAAGTTGCTGAGGATCTTGCTAAATTGCTGAGGCTGGCCTCAAACTTGCAATCCTTGTGCCTCAGCCTCCTGAGTTGCTGGGGATTACAAGTATGTGACCCTGTGCTCAGCTCATCATCAATTAATTTTTAAAAATTAATTTTGGGGCCAGGCACAGTGGCACATGCCTATAATGCCAGCAGCTCAGGAGGTTGAAGCAGGAGGATTGCAAGTTCAAAGCCAGCCTCAGCAACAGTGAGGCCCTAAGCAACCCACTGAGACCCTCTCTCTAAATAAAATACAAAAAGGGCTGGGGATGTGGCTCAGTGGTCCAGTGCCCCTGAGGTCAATCCCCAGTACCTAATAATAATAATAATAATAATAATAATAATAATAATAAATTTGGGGGTGAGTTGAGTGTTTTGGTTAAGAACCAAAATATTTGATCAAGCATGTCTGAATTGGATGGAGGATTATTTCATAGTTGGACTTCACAATCCAGGTCTACTTGTTCCCATGTTTTCATTAAGATTTTAGCTAAATCAGTTTGAAAATCTATCATTTTTTGAGAGATGAAGTGGTATTCATTCATGGCCTGATTACTATCATCAGCATCACAAATGTTTTATTCAGTACCCATGTGTCTTTGTCTGTGTTAGCAATTGTTCAAAAGAAGTTTAACTCATCTCAAACATTTCTTGAGTTCCAGTGATGTTTCAGGTACTACGATGATAACACGGATATGGAGATGCATTAAAAAAAAGTAAGGGACTGGATGTGGTGGCTCACACCTGTAATCCCATTGACTCGGGAGGCTAAGGCAGGAGGATTGAGAGTTCAAAACCAGCCTCAGCAATGGCAAGGCGCTAAGCAACTCAGTGAGACCCTGTCTCTAAATAAAAAAAAAATACAAAATAGGGCTGGGGATGTGGGTCAATGGTTGAGTGACCCTGAGTTCAATTCCTAGTACCAAAATAAATAAATAAGTGGCAAGGTTTTCTGGTTGTGAAAGGGGGAGAGGGAGAGTTTGTTTCACATGGAGGGAAGAGAATATGTAGAAAGCATCAAGTATGTAGAATATCTACACTGTGCAAAGTCAGATGAATGGTTAGCCACAGCTCAATTAAAAAGACGTGGAGACTGTTCGTCCAAGCCATATCATCCAAGCTCATAGATTCCACTGAACAAAACAAATCCCACACCTTATAGATTTTATCTCCAAATGATTCAAGAATAAATACTAGACAGTATATGCAAATGCTTATTTAAAATTTGCTGGATGACAGGGAATCATTTGAAAATTAACCAAACCCAAAATGTATTTCCCAAGGAAGTAGGAGGATGGCATAGATACTTTTCAAAATATGAGGTACTTTGTCAAGACACATCATAGTGACTGAGGAAAACTGTCGAATTATCATGCAATAATCAAAGGAGGGAATTCACATAATACAAGGGATCACTGTAAGAGTTATTGATATGAAGTTAACACCTGGAGCTGCCACCACTAATGAGATAGCTTCAGTTGAAAATTCCTGCTATCAGCATCTTTTATGAGCTATCATTAGTGCTATCATGAGTGCTAAAGCAGCTCCTGCACAATCCATGAGGGAAATTTCTATTAACAGAATGTTAGTGCTAGGAAAGGATCATTATGATCTGAAGCTAACAGAAACCTGAATCCTTCAAATGGTACAGCCCTAAGAGAATATCTAGCTCCACTTCTTATTTCACAGGTAAGCAAATAGGTTCAGACAGGTAAAATGAGTTGCTCAGAGTCCTATAGCCACTTAGGAGCAGCCATGGTGCTAATGTCCAGGACAGTGTTCCTCGCAGAGACTTTGCTGCACCTGACCAGTCCTTTTATATTAGGTAGTTAGCTTATAGATATTTATGGGAGAATGAAGTGGTCTTTTCAAGTCATTTACTTTCAGAGGTTTAAAAATAATAAAAATCAGCCCTCTTACTTTTAGATTTGAGATCTTTCTACCATATCACACCACCATTCATACATGAGAACTTATTTTCTGATTAAGGTGATATGTGATGCAGAAATACCAAATTTCAACTGGATTTGATTTATGTTTCTTTCTGTGAAGGTTAAGTGACAGTTTCAGGTAATTTTACCAATAACGCAGATTTCTTTAACTTCCAAGAGACTAAAGAGACCTTATATTTATTATATGTATATCAGACATATGTATTGTATGCCATATATAATTTTATTTAATAAATATGTAACTTAATAAAACTAACTCAAAGTGGAGAGAGTCCATTAGGAGGGATGGGCCACTGTCCCAAGCTCTGCTGCATTGGTAGAGCATGTGCCTCCATGAGCCTCCATGAGCAGAAAGGTGCGTCACAGGACTTCTATGGGGATGCATCTGTATGGAGGGCAAATACAAAAGGCGACGCATTTCTTCAGTGTTAACAGTCATTTATAAGATTTTTGGTTTTAGAATATCAAATATGTGAGAGAATGCAATTTTAATTATACAGTGTTAAGAGGTTTGTGATCGTTATTCCAGGGAGACCTCTTTCTTTGAATTACGTCAGCATTGTATCAGTCTGGGTCCTGGATGGTTTGGAGCACTGTCCTCTTCAGCCTTCTCCATCTGCCTTTGCCCAGTCTCCCTGTAGGAATTTGTGCAGTTGACATGTGCCCTGTTCATTGCAGTGAGATTGGTAAAGGTATTGCCTCCTTTTTAGAAATCTGAAAGTTGAGCTCCAAAACCAGGAGGAGCCCTAGGGGCAGTCCCCAGAGTCTTGGTAGGGGGGAAGGAGGAAAGAAACAGGGAAAAAGAGAAGAGATGGATGAGCAGGCCAGTAGAATGGTCTGGATGAAGCTGGGAGGTAGGGGTGATTGATCACCTTCAGCAGTGTATTTCCTGTGCTTGCCTCATTGAAGAGGCAGCCAAGGGCTTTACAGGCAGTGAGGATGAAGTGTGGAAAGGTAGAGGTCAGAGAGTCCAAGGTCTGAGTTAAACACTGAGACAACCCAGAGTGGCTGGTATCTGAAGTAGTTGGTACAGCAGGAGCAAAATATGAGTGGACAAGGATAGGTAGGAAGAGAATTCTGACTTCTGTTGGAAGTACCTGGCCTTAGGAGTAGTATTTCTCAAACATAACTGTGCATCAGAAGCTCTTTGAAATCAGATTCCCAGTGTGATGGTTAGATGATCCATTCTGATTCTATAGATTCTGGGTAGAGGTCTGGGAGTCTATGTTTTTATAAAAGTTCCCTATCATCTTCAGATGTACAACCGGTTTGAGTCAACCCTCCTCTGAAAATTCTTTATAGGACAAATATGAAGATTAAATAATTACATTTTAATGTTTGATAAAGTTCTGGAATGCCTATAACACCTTCACTTCACCAAATTTATTTGGTCCCTATAAAGGTCAGACAAACAAAAGGTCAGATTTCCTCTCCTGTTCTTATGCCATCCCTTGAAATAAGCATCATTAGGATCAACATATAAATACCACGTTGAATTCTAATCACAGGCCTCCCATGTTTCATGGAGATGAGTACCAACTGACTGGCTCTAAGGATGGATAGATAGGTGTATCGATCAGTCAGAAGAAATCATTCTGGCCTTTTATAAGGGATGATCGATGCTTCTTTCTGAATACAGCATGAAATATACCACTTAAAAGAATGCACACATTATTAACCTTTAAAGTTATTATAGTGTGATGTTAAATATTTTCAAATATTGGAAACAATATATTTATTCATGAGGTAGTTTGAGCAAAAGGAGCCCTGATTTCAATGCAGGAAATGGATTATAGTCTCCATTCGGCTAATGTCTGGTGGGGTGAACTGCATCATAGAGCCTCCATAGAGTCCCAGAAGAAGATGGAGGGACCTCATCTCCATGGTTTTCTAAGATCTAATATTCTGTTATGTTTTTCACTGTGACTTAAGATTCATGAACAAGAATTGGCCAGATGATGGTAGTTCTATAGTGGTTGACAGAAAAATGCATCAGTATAGATAACGTTCTTCCATTAAAATGCTACCAACACAAGATCATTTTGGGGTTTTTCATTTACAGTGTCTAAGTAAATCTTAATTTTTAAAGAAAATGATAGCACATTTTTCTGGTTCCTTGATTTTCTTCTAGATTCTAACCTGATATTCCATTCATTTAACAAATATTTGTTGATACATATTACTTTCAAAACACTGGCCTACTTACTATGAAACATCTCTCCCCAAGGAATTTAGGGATTAATGGCAATGATGAGAAATATAAATGACCAAGGAGCTAGAAACAGTATATTACGAAATAATGATCATCTTAAGAATTCAGACTAAAAGAGCCTCTCTCTCTGATGAGATTTAGATTTAAAGACAGCATTCGAGTTGTATCTTAATGCTAGGGTAGGATTTGGAAGTGGAGATCTGGGGGGGTGCAGCATTTCTGGCACAGAGAAATGCAAGAACTCAATCATGTTTAGAGAACAGGGAATAATTCAGATTGGCGTATAGGGCATGCAGAGAGATCATGGGAAATGAGCTGAAAACCAGGGCCGGATGAGTGACGGCGAAGCGCCACCAGTGAGCCTCGAGGGTTTGACTTTTCAGGAAGCAACTTTCTGCAGATCAGGCCATTTCTGGGCTTGTTAATTTCTTGTTTCTGCCTGCAAGTTACCTTTGCTGTCCACTGTGATCACCATGATAGCGTGTGTGTGTGTGTTTCCTCACACAAGCGCTTATTTTCAGGACACACTTGATGGATATAGGGGCTTTGGAATTCGGCCTTTGATATGTGATGCCTAATGCTAAAGGTTAGGTTCTGTCTTGCTCCTTTCTTGACTGTTTTCTCTCAGGCTGTGCTCTGATTTTATTAATTCATAGTCTCCTCCCTTCAGTATGTTTCCAGATGGTGTGTATGTTGGAAGGAAAAACTGTTGCTTGAAATTTAAAAAAAAAAAAAAAAAAAAAAAAAAAAAAGGCTGTCTCCGGATACTGTGCACGAGATGCCTCAGGTGTTCAGAGCTTCATTATGGCCTCCCTGGGAGCCCAACACTCACAGACCCGCAGCTGCAAGAGGCAGCCCTTATTTTCTTTTATATATTTGAGGAGGCTTTGCTTTAAAGAACAAAACAGGCCTAGTCATGATTATATTCTAAAACTAAGTTTTTCATAGAGAGAAGAAAATTTCAAATCATTTTCTCCAATGTTCAGTGTTTTCTCTCTGATTTGCTATGCTCCTCTGGCCACCACTTTGCCTACCTCTTTTAAATCTGTCAGTTTTGCCCTCTTGGGGACATTTAGGTCTTCCATGGAATGGATTTGCAATATTAATTGTTTAATTCTCTTTCATCAAAAATAATGTGGGGGTTTCATTTTGAGTGCAGATGGTCAGAATGTGAGTTTTGAAAGACTAAAATTCATTAGCCTGCATTTGTCTAACTGCAGGAGGCATATTTAGGGCTGGCTCTTGGTAGCATTGGAAGTAGGGATACTTTGTTCTGCATCCTTAGCCTTCTGTTTATGCCCCTTCTTTCTCTTGCCAGTGGTCTTAGCTTCTCTCTCAAAAGTAGCTTCTCTCTGTTCTTGTCAAAGCTTTCTTTTAGGTGATGCTTCTTTAAACTTACTCACACAAGGGTTTAATGAACTGATAACCAAGTTATCATTCATCATGTTTATTCTCTTTTAATAGCTTATCATATCCTAAGCCAAAGGAATTATTTTCTAATTGGATATGTTTGAGGAAGAGCGACATTCCTGGCTTATTAAAATAAAACACATATCCTTTACTTTCTCCCATCCCAATCAGAAGAAGTCATTTTTAAATTAAGTATCTGATTAGATATTTCTAAAGCTCCTTGTTAGTTATGACCTTAAAGTTAGCAAATATCCCTGATATTTTATATCTACAAGCTTCTCGCTTCTAGTTTGTATTTAGAATATGTTGCATTCCTCAAGTATTTGATGTTTTCTCCTAACATCTAATGAAAATTCTGTACTGTGTCAAAATTCAGAAAGTACAGTTATCATTTCGCTGTGGTAGTTCAGGGAAATTTAAATTCGATTTGTATATCTCAAAATCACAGTCGGTTTAGGCATAAGCAAATTACATGCAAATAATGTAGAGAATATCAGGTGTATTTGTTCCTTTTTGATATGACCTTTGGGAAAATAATATAGTGGCTGGCCTGTTGGAAGTGTAGAGAGGTCTGGCTGAGGAGAAGGTTATCTGTACACATAAAAACTGTAGCTGCTGATATCAGAATTATAGTCCTTCACTGAGAAGTTAAGGAGAAAAGCTGTAGATGGTTGGCCTCACAAATGTGCTAAACACAAAGGGACAAATGGTTTTATATCACCAGCCTTTAGTGTAAATCTTGTTAAGTGAAGGAAAAGAGAATAGTAATGTTAAAAATGTTGTGTTCAGAAATATATATGCAGCTTGAATCTAGATTCCATCATACCAGCTTTATTTTATGATAATCTGGAACTGTCATCATTAAAGTCAGGTAGGATTTGTGGTGGAGAATGCTGCATTTTTATTCTGATTTACACATTTTGGTAAACAGATTATGATAATTCTGCTGTGTTTAAGAAGTTGTTTTAAAGAAAAGGAAAAGTAGGCAGGAAGTTGCACTATTTGACAAGATGACTCTTCCATGCAGACAAAGTAATTTATTGTTAATATGAAGTAGTTTGAAAAGTGCTATGCAAAAGGTCTCAGTTTCAAAAACGAGCTACCCTTTTGGTTTAAAGTATGCAAAGGAAGCATGTGCTTGCCTTCTCCTACTCTGGGTTGACTTCACAGTGTGACCCATCAGTGCTCAGGGTCTTAGTGTACCATGCAGGTGAACCACAATGATGGGGGCATGCGTAATGGAGTGTTGGAATCACAAGGCAAGGTTTGGATTTTAGAAGACTAGCTACTGCCTGGAGTGAGCTAGCAGAATTGAGCCAGATATTTGTGTAGGTAGGAGAACAAGGAGCAGTGAACTCCAAGGAAGAGGGGTGCTAAAATGGAGAGACAGGGATCCCAAGTTTCATCATGTCTTTTAATATTGAATGAGACTAGCGTTAAGTCTGGTGTGTCTCATTTCTTCCCATTTGATATTTAGTTTGCAAAAAGTCAACACACAGATGTTTACTTGGAGAAGACACTACATTGAGACATCATTTTAGCTTTATTTTTGTAACTGAAGAAACATGGTTCTTTTTTTTCTTCCATGAAATTCATGCCTCTGGACATTTCTGTTCCTAAAAGTGAATGGATACAGAATAAAAACGAAATGGATTTAAATGCTGGCATTGCCACTTAGGAGCATAGAGATCTTGGGCAAGTTAAGTAAGCACACGGAGCATTAATTTCTCATTGGTAAACTAGAGATAACAACTTTGATGAGATTTTTGAAGAGCACTATGATGATGTCTTCATGCCATCTGATTGAGGGCTGGTGTATGCTAAAGGATTAATACAAGCTGGTATGATTGTTGACAGAGCTTTCTCTTTCTGCTGGCACATTTTGAAAATTATTTCTTTCTGAAAATCAGCTTTTAGTCAGATTTACCATAAATGAATGCTATTTCATTCTTATATCTTTGGAATCAGTAATATTGTGCTGTTGTTTTTTTTTAAATAAGTGGTACAAATATATTCATATTTAATTTGACATAAAATATATGACTTAATATCTGGGATTGAACTCAGGGGCATTAGACCACTAAGCCACATTCCCAGCCCTATTTTGCATTTTATTTAGAGACAGGTTCTCACTGAGTTTCTTAGTGCCTTGCTTTTCCTGAGGCTGGCTTTGAACTTGCGATCCTCCTGTCTCAGCCTCCTGAACGGTTGGGATTATAGGTATGTGCCACTGCACCAGGCTTAGTCTAACTTTTTATATCAAGAAATGTAAAAAATCCTTCATTAAAAACAGATGCAGGTTTTTGGGTAAATATACACATTATAAAACATAAAACGTACATTCTGACCTGCTTCTCCCTGGCATCTTGGACAGAACCTTTGCTTACTCTAGCAGAGCTGTCTGCATAAAAGGATATTTTCAAAATGTGGAGCAGACTGAGTTGATTCACTGGGATCTGGTGTTTTCAATGTAGATAAAAGAAATATAAAGTTTTTAGGAATCTTAATGTAAGTCACAGAACTGATTTAATATGCATTGTAAATTTATTTGCATATCTTATGGTTAAAGGAACATTTTCTATATATTTATTCTCTACTATTGTTTCATATTCTATAATATGTGTAGTGGTCCTCGGTTTTTAAATTAATGTAATATTTTAGACTCCCCTTCTTTTTTTGCAAGTCCTAATCACCTTAGACAGAGCCAATCTGTAGATTTCTCAAATTCAGTTTGCCAACAGAAATGTATAGTTAAGGAAGCAAAGGATCCAAAGTCAGTGATCAGTGGCATAAGAGGTAAAGTCGTGAAAGATAGTAAGTGATGTTTGAGCTCAGTGTATTGTACTCAAATAGATAAATTGATTTATCTTCATTTAACTTTTATGGCTTCAGTATTCATCAAGGGAATCTCAACCTCAGCTTGAGAAGGGGAATCGATTATGGATCTGTTGTCACCAGATCATCATCTGATGGTTTTATTAAGAAGACTCTTTTCACATTGCAAATAGATTTTCCTTGTTAGGACCCAGTTAATAATCCAGATTTTAATTTATCAGAAAGTAATTAATAAATGTTGTGTAACTGAATTGTGGCTTTTAGGCATGTCCCCCAGATGCTCTTAGCTTTTGTATTGTCATATTTTAAAGTTGTGACCTGTTTAAGTTTTTAAATAGCATTATTCCCATGGCTTTTTGATCTCTTCTAGAACTTTCCCTAATTAGTACAGTACCTAATTGATAATATAGTACCTAATTTATTAAGAGATCATTTGCTTAAAAATATCTGTTAAATGAGTGTATATTCATATATCATTGTAATTTTTAAAAGAGATTATTCCCCTCACCTATTATCTAATATAGAAAGGCAGTTGATAGGTTGACCAACTTGATAGAGGAGGATAACCTATAGTTTTCAGAACCAGGGACATGTGGATTTGAATCCATTTTATCATATACTAGCTGGGGAAAAATAGTGGCTTCTCAGGTCCTAAATTTTTTTTCACAGGCAAAATGGGTATGCTTTCTATCGTGTAGTATGTTCTGTGTAGGTGAAGTGAAAAAAGACATTCTATCAGCCAGCTTCTTGTCAGAAAAATAGAACATATGCAAATGGGAAACTCAGGGGAGAGACCATTTTACTGAAGTATGGACAAGGTAGAAAGAAATCTACAAGGTATTATGAAATATCCTTGGGTTAGTAATGGTGGAGAATCTTTGCTATGCCTGGGATTGAATGAACATGGGGAATGATGCATTTCTAGAACTCAGAAGTAGTGCTATGCTTGCAGGAGAGGTCTCTGGAGCTGTGGTCTTTGGTTGAGAGATTCAGCTGAGCCATAGTCAAGCAGGGAGTGAGACCAGGGAATAAATATTTTGACTTCACTTTATTCACACTCTTCCATTTCCCACTAGGGCTTCTCATTGGCCAAATTCACTCAGAAGGGGAGCACCTAATGCAGGCCACCTACCAGGGAACAATTCGGTGTGGGATAGGGAGGAGAATATACCTATTTATTTATCTGCTGATTTATGAATCTATGGCGAGGATTGCAATTGCTGTTGTTCAAATTGCAACACTTTTTTTTTCTCTTTTGGTACCAGAGATTGAACCCAGTGGCTCTTAACCACTGACCCTTATCCTCAGCCCTTTTGTATTTTCATTTTGAGACAGGGTCTTGCTAAGTTGCCTAAGGGCATCGCTAAATTGTTGAGACTGGCTTTGAACTTGAGCTCTTCCTATATTAGCCTCCTGAGCTTCTGGGATTATAGTTATGCATCATTGTGTCTGACTTAAATTGCAACACTTTTAAGAATAAAAATATCATGAGTATTAATAATTTTCATGGGGCAACAGGCATAAAACAGAACTGACCTAGGCAAACCAAAGCTTATCATCACCTTACAGGGTGAACATTCCGTGTGCCTAGGTGATTTCCTTCCCTTCCTTAGCCACTTTTGCTCAGGTTCTTTCCTCTTGTGATTAAGTAATGTGAGAGTTCTGAGAAAGAAGATTGGATTATTTTAATGAAGCAATCTAGACTCATCCCCCTGTGGCAGGCTTACCAAAGTTGGTAATTATTACTGAGTCCCTTGCTAAAATCTGTCAGAAGAATGTGAAGGATTTAGGTTATTCTTTTAACCTAAGTCCTGATTATCTTGTTTAGTAGTCTCCTGCTTAGAAACCGTTTTTTGGACACTGAAGACAGAAGAGGTAACCAAAAAACTATCACTGAATAAATGCAATGTATATAATTTGCATAAGGGAATTCGATGCATTATTAATTTTCTGTATTTATAGTCTTTCTTATTATATCTTATACTCAATTATTTCACATGCTGATTGCTTTGTTTTGAAAGACACCTGTGATTTATGTTTTTAGTTTGTGTAAAATTGGTGAATAACAAGGAGTGGTTTTCAGTATCATTTATACAACACCAAATACTAAAAGGAAACACTAATGGATATAGGCAATCAAGGAAATCAACAATCTCAGAATATGATGATACGCATATATAAGTTCAAAGCCAGGAAGTGTCCATATAAACAAGTACAATGGAGTGCATTTAGAATACAGGAAACCTGGTAAAAATTGTGGGTGGTTTATGTCCTACACATGTCTTGCCCCAATGATTTATTTCCTAAACATTTTATCAAATTTTATCAAATGTTTAGGAAATAAATCATCTTGGTGATTTCTGCTTATCAATAGTCCAACTTTCATATTGACATTTAGACTACCCTGTTTGTGACAGTGGTGGCAGTACCAGTAACCTCTGCTTCCTTCTCCTGTCATGCTGACTTTCTCGAAAACATCTCCCTTGTCCAGCTTGAATGGGTCTGGTTTTTCATAGGTTCTTGTGCTTCTCCTTTACCATCCATCCAGTTTTGAATAAATCTCCTCAAGGAGTGACTTACTTCTTTCCTCCAGAGACTTCATTTTAGTTAACAATTGGGAGATTCACTTGAATGTGACTCTAATTGGTTGGAGTGACATATGGCTCTCCCAGCCCTAGTGTTTTCCAAACTTATTGGAATACAGGGTGCAATCCTTGAGAAAGGTACTTACTAACTTTCCAATGAGTTCTTTGTAGAACTTCTTGAGATCACCTTGACAAAATAAAAAAAAAATTTAAAAAAGATCAAGCAATATATATATATAATTTGATATTAGTAAGCATATTTAAAAGTCGTATTTAAATTCAAGTAAATGCTTTTGCTAATATATATATATATATATCAGAAAGTGGAAATTGAAAAAAATATTAACTGTTTTAATGCCCATATAAAGGTAAAGCAAAGATTTGTAAACAAATTGGATGTCTAATTTATTCATTCATTTACTGAATTCTTTCTGAGTCCCATTCTATACCAGATGTTTTTCTAGGCATAGGGGATACCATGGTGAGTAAGATAGTCATGTTCTCTAATTTGATGGCATTTACATTTTAAGTAGGGGAGCTGTGCAGCAAGCAACTGCAAAACAAGTAAAAAATAAACCATTGGAGGAGATCTTCTGCTATGTGGAGATCATTGTGTTATAGTCACAAACAGACTGCTGTCTGGGTTAGGGAAGTCTTTTGGAGGAGGTGACTTTCAAGAAAAAATTTAAGGAATGAGGGGCACCAGCTAAGCAATAACCTGGGGAGATGCTGTTTTAGTCCACAGGAAAAGCTAGCACAAATGATGTGGGACCAGAATCAGTGTGGGCACATTCTAGGTAGCTAAAACTCAGGAGAGTCAAGTAGAAAAGGAAGAGGGTGCTATATGATAGTAGAATGGGACTTCCAGGCCCTGTTGGACTTTGTAAACCAAGATAATGAGTTCAGATTTTATTCTATGTGCTCTTGGATGTAATTGAAGGGCATTAAATTAAGGGAGTAAAATGATCTGATGAACGTATTTAGAAGATCACTCTGGAAGTTGAGAGGAGAATTTATCACAAGTAAGCAAGAGTAGAAGCCTGGAAATCATTCAAAACTTGTTGCACCCCCAGTGATAGATGGTGGTGACTTGTAGGAGTGCAGTGGTGATGGATGGAGAGAGGAGTAGTCAGAATGGCCTCAAGTTTTGCTTTGTTGGGTATTTGACCTTAGAAAACTGTCTCTATGATAGCAATGATAGATAACTAGAGTCAGAGGATCATTTATTATAATAGAATAAGACATCCTGGGTAAAAACTCAGGAGGGATTTATATGTGCCTATCTATACTAACTTTCCCTTTGTTAGTTTCCTTGGCCTATCATCTAGAATGGTGATACTCAATCTTTCTCATACATTATCTGCTCATAGTGACAAATTCTTTTGTTATCCCAGGTCCCTGTATCACTTGTTTATGCAATGTAATGTATAGATTTTTACTCTATTTAGAAAAGGTAGAGGGAGTTTCTGAAGTCAAGTTGAAAGAAGGACAAGCATGATAGAAAGAGCTGTTATATATAAGTTGCATTGGAGGATGAAATGACCCATGCTGAATGGATTTGACAAGAAAGAAGGGGATTTGAACAAATCACCCTCAGACAAAACATAGCCTGTAAGTGATGCAAGGGATGAATTACTTAAGCCCTTTACTAGTCAGCTAAGGTTTCTGACAAGCCCAGGTCTGACATCTTCATTAAATATTTAGACAGAACTCTGAGGAAAAGAGAAACAAAAGAAGAAAGTAACAGGGCAAGGAGGGAAAAATCTAGAGTTGAAATGAAACTTACGCAGAGTCAATGTATGAATGAAAAGGCAAACTTTCCCATTCCCCTCCAAAAGAAAGAAAGAAACAAACAAATAAGAAAACCTCATTCTACAAACAAAGCCCAGTTTGTATTTGATAGAGAATATTGACTTTAGAGTCAGGCAGGCCTGAATTCGAGTCTAAATTAAATGTGTATCCTTGAACTGGGAATAGTTTCTGAGTCTCAGTTTTCTCATATAGAGACTGAAAATGTGATGTCCTAAATTATAGTGACCTTAAGAAAAATTTAGTGAGCTGGCAGTGTTTGAATCTGACTTCCATCTTTCTATCTAAGTGTCTTTGGAAAGATGCTTGATTCTTATAAACTTCGTTTCTTTCTCTGTAAAATAGGATTAATGTCTGTCTTAATATTTAAGACTGTTCAATGTGTTATCACTACCAAACATATTATTATTGTTGGAATTTTGTTTGGTCCAAAGCAGCCATTCAATAAACATTATTTCCTTTCTGCTATTTTCTTTTTTTCAGCTCTTGAACCTCATTATCATTCCTCTTCTCTTGTAGAAAACCTTTTATCCTACAAAGTATTTACATTTAGTTTTCAAGTTTACTTAAGGATGTACTTGCTTTTAACTATTTTTTTTCCCTAAGATCCTTGCAGGATATCTTCCTCTCAGTTTTGCATAACTGTTGACATTTTCTACTCTCTCTCTTAAAACTTTCCCAGTTTGGACAATAAATCATGTGATTATCCCACTCATGGTTCCTGTTACTCGGGTAATCATTCAACACATAATTGAAAATATTTATTTTAGAAAACTTAGTGCTCTATGAAGGAAAGTTCAAGTCAGGGATTTTAAAACTATCTTCTGATAAAAGGACATGTCTTATTTACCAAATGTTCAATAAATTTACTAGCGACCCTGAAATGTGGGGTCTCTCATGATGACTTGTCACTCCTGGAACAACAGTGGCAGACCCAGATGCATTCTGGTGGGTCCTTTCTTCAACCTGTATGTATGATAGTGCTTATGGTGTTGGAATACATGCGAGGCTCTACTCTCTCCCCAGTAAAACTGCAGGGTTACTTCTGTGACTCAGATGACCTTATGTACACATGGAGATGGTTGAATTGCCCCTTGCTATGTATGATATGAATGCTTGTCAAAGAACCACAGCTTACTTTGGTAAAAATAAACCTAAGTTCCATCAGGTGATGCTGAGGCAGCTTCTGGGTTGGTGGTTTCATTTCTCAGTATGTCTGTATGGTAAAGAAAAACTATTCTTAAAAATTTTTGTCTGAAAGTAATCTTAGTACCATAGTAGACTGAAGAACCCATGCTTTGAGTTCTTAATATTTTGTATCTCCTTAAACAGGTTGTAATAGTACTTATCTACTTTCTTCATTGGATGATATTTGATTCATAATTCAATTGATTTTTGTGCATTGCAATTGACTAGAAATTACAATGTGACTGGAAAGAAATGGCCTATACTTTCAGGTAGCTCACGAACATCTCAGAAGTATACACATGAAAAACATTGAAGAAAATAAGTGCTAAATTAAGTTTAAAATGAGGACTTCAGGGCAGGATTTGGGATTCGGATGATAATTCATTTTGCCTTGGAAAGAAAACTCTGAATACATTATTACTTTAAAACCAAGTATTAGAGGGCTTAGACTTTTAAAGGTATTGGAGATAATTTTGGATGTCTGGCAGAACTAGGATATCAACTTTTATTAAAGCATTTCTTTTAGAAAGAAACATTAAATATTCATTGATAATATTAAAGCAAACTTTCTTCTATATTAAATATGGAATTAGAATAGGGTACTTTATACGTACTTTTTACATAAAAAGTACCCTATTCTAATTCCATATTTACCACAGTTAGTGATCAGTGGAGACACTTTTCAATGCTGGACTTTGCTCTTACTGTGTTACAGGTTGTAGTGTAAAGTTTACTAGAGCTGCTGTCATATTTTCTCCCTAAGTGCCTTCACAGCTTCAGTGGAAGTTACAGTTTGCTATTGACCTAAATGCTTTTTGAACACCTCTTTATCCTTTATTTATAAGATTGTCATTATCAGACTTAAGTGCATCTACTTAATGACCCTTTCCTCTTAGTTCCTTTATAGTTGGGTGGATCATCCTGACCTTCCTGGTTAAATAATTTTGTACATCTTAATTGTCCTCTTTTAGCTGATCTCTAATACACTCAGTGTTTGGTGCCAGAGTTAAAGATTTACTGTCATTGAGAGAAAAAAAAAAGCAGTACTTAAAACTTTCTTAAAAATAAAAAAAAGAAAATATTACAAATATTGATTCAAGAAATGGGAAATTACCCCCAAAATAGGAAAATTTGCTTATTCTCTCTGGTCATATCTTCTAATTGAATATTAAAAGTGGGGCTCATTACCAACTGTTTGCCCTGATGAATGGTCATGGAGTGATTCATTTATTCATTTGCTTCTTAATTTTTTTCTCCTTATTTGTATGTCAATGTACTTCAAACTGAAGATAATAACACCATATGTCTGGGGACTTGAAACCCAAGTCTGAAGCAACTGCTGAAGGCATGGATTTTCACAGAAATCTTGTTTTATATTAAAAGCTCATGTAAATTGTACATTATAATTTATTGTATCTTCTTGTTTACTTGATATAAATATAGCATTTAAAATACTTTCACATGAATTGTTTTGGGAAGGTACATGATATTTTTCTGTGGTTTAAACTATTTTTGGTAAACTTTTCTGGAGATGCACATACTTTAGGTTGAAAATTAAGAAGCTAAAGAATTTCCCCCAGGAAATTCTGCTGAAAAACTCAGACACTCATTCATTTATTCACACAACATGTATTTTTTCATTCGGAGTCATTCTCAGTAATGGTTATGCAGGCATTGGATACAGATCTAAAGGGTAATTGGATCAAGATTCTTGCTTTCGAGGATCTTACATTCTGGGGAGGAAAGTTATTAAATAATGAAATAAGCCAGAAAGTGTCATGTAACAATCAATTAAATTATAAAAATGAAGCAAGGCATTGTGAAAGGGTGACTTCATTCCCAGTAGTTTGAGAAAGATCTCACTGGGACTTGATATTTAAAATGACTCCTAAATAAGAAGAGGCATGTTGGAGTAATTTCTAGGCATGTAACTCCAGAATAGAACAAATATCCAATGGTGGAAATGAGTATGGCTCTTCTTTCACAGAGAAAAGGCCATTTGTGTAGAAAGTGAGTACAGTAAAAGTAAATGATGAAGTGAGGGAGTCAGATTGTCAATGCTCTTGCAAGTATTTGGTTTCTGTTCTAAGACAGGAAGATGCCAATAGAAGGTTTGAAATTCAGGAGTGACATGCTCTGCTTTGTCTTTTTAAGATATTACTATGAGTGTTATTTGGAAAAATGTATCTCAAAGGGTTAGCATGAAAGTAGTGTGAATAATTAGGGAGTCCATGAGATAGTACAGGTGGAAGATGACATCAATTCAGACTGAAATAATAGCTCTAGCAGTGATAAATTTGAGTTCTGTTTTAGAAGCAAAGTTAAGAATACCACTCCATTATATGGACTAAAATACTGGGAGAAAGAGAAAAATATGGTCAGAGATTTTTGGCTGAACACTGGGTGTGGCATTTGACAAAAAGGAGAGGTGACGATTTGAGATAACAGTGAGTAAAATCTCTGTTTGGGGAAATACTTATTCAGTATCCAGGAGAAGAAGTCAGGTAGGCTCTAGGAGCTAGAAAAAGAATCAGGCAAACATGTTCCAGACAGGAAACTGCAAATACAAAACTTGCATGCTGGAACAGGAATGAGCAAGGGAGCCAGTGTTTCTGGAGTATGGAGCTAGAAGAACAAGGATGGACATGAGATCACATAGATGGCTGCAGGCAGGATCATTGAAATTTGAGGGTCATGCAAGAGAATCTGGATTATATTATAAGTGTGACAAGAAATAATGGATGGGTTTAACACAAGTAAAGTGGTTTGATTAACAATTTTTTAAGTAGACCAATTTGGCTATTATGTGAATAATTAATGGGGAGAGAGTGGTGCAGGGAGCAAGAGTAAAAAGAGGGGAAGCAAAAAATTTACTAGAAGGCTATTAGAACCAGAGATATTAGACGTCTTGCAATGTGCAGGTGAATTCTCTATAATTATAATTTTTTCACCCACATTCCATGTGATTTTTAAGTATCAAATTACAGAGTCATGGAGGTGAAGAGTCTATTATATATTATATATAAACTCAACCATTTTTTGCATAATTTTATTGTATGCTAAATTTTCTAAGGATGCAATTATTGTGCAAATTGAAGGAAACCTTGTGTTGTTGAGAACTAAAGCAGTACCTGTTTACTATTTTGGAAAATCAAATCACTGTTGCTCACATCTGTATCTATCTGCATTTGTAACTGTCATCTTATTGATGGCTCTATGAATAGGTACAAAGTACCCAATTTCAACACATCTTAAGTATGCATTTACATATAGAAAGACATCTTAGAGGACATGATAGTGACTTTTTTTTTTGCAATATCTGTTGGTTATAATACCTATGGATTTTATTTCAGAGTAATAAACTATTGTTATTTGAGGGGGACCATTAGTCCAAAGCTGAGAAGCACATATAGATACTAATGGATAGATAACCTGGGAAGCTTAGGTGTCTGGTTATGACTGATTTAGGCTAGATGGAATTTGAACTGATGGTCTCTTAGATTAATGTAACTTTTCCAAAAATACAAAAGTAATTAGTCACAGATGCTACATTTGAATCCAGCTCAGTTGTCTTTAAAGACCATATTCATTACATTAAACTGTTATATTAGCATAAAAATTTATTTCCAGAAGTTTATTCATTGTAGTAGAGTATCCTGCTTACATTCTTTCCTTATATCTGTAAAATTTAAATTTGTGCATTTGCTAGTAACCAAGTTATTAATTCAGCCAATTTAGAGGAAAAATAATTAAATTTGGTGGGTAAGAGCAGATCAAACAAATTTCTGGTCCATTTTATGAAGAACAAATCCTAATGGTGGCTTTTTTCACTTAAATCCAGTTGTTGGGATGTCTTATAAAAAAGGCTAGGTTTTGTTATGATTTTTAGTTTCAATTTGAAAACAATGTTTCTATTTGTGATTATCTTCTCTTATCATATATCTATTCTCATTTTTGGTTAGGTAAATGCATCATGGCTATTACCAATGGAAAACACATATAGATTTTTCTTAAAGATTTAAAAACTCAAATTGTTTACTAGAAAAACTGTTTAGTTTATATCTCTGATTTTCCCTTTATAGAAATTCACCTAGTGAAATATGTTCTGTGTGTCAGTGTTTTATCTCATCAGGAACCAACAATATTATTATTCTGTAGAAGAATAGCTGAGAAGGAATTAACTTGGCAGTAATTCTCTTGAAAAAAAAAGTAATTTTGAGCAGATATGACAGTTTTGTGAGCCATAGTTCTAGGAACTATCACTGGAGCATTTTAATTTTAGCATTGAGAGAATTTGCAACATTTAAGAAAAATAGTTGTTAGGGAATAAATATATCAACATACTTTGTACTTTATCAAAAGATTTTTGATAGGATTTTGATGATGGACATAATATAATTTCAGATACTAAATCTGTCTCCTTCTGTTTGGGCCACTTTGCATTGGAAATTGATGTGGTATTAAAGATTGATTTTCAACATTTCACTTTTGCTATGAGGCAATGGATAGCTTGGTTCCACAACATCATAGAAGATTTCTTAATCTTCATGCTGCACCTTGCTTTTCATGGTGATTTGTGTCAGCTTTGTCTTATGGATAGAAAGAGAAGATCCACTTACTTTCTGTGTTGAAGATATAAAAGAAATTAATTACACTGCCTGTGGTTACTATCTGCACAGAATCAAATTACTTGGTTTAGGAAATATTTCATCTGTTAAAAATCCAGTGTGGACCAGAGATACTGTGTCTCAACCAAATAAATAGTGAAACTTGAAGATAAATTTACTTTTCATTACTCTGCCTGTGAAAGGCAGGACAATGCATGCCTAGAAAGCTCTCTGGTGAGGCACCTGAGAAACCACCATCCTTCCTTTACCAAATTAAATTGTAAACTCTTCCTAGTCGGAACTGTTTATGAGTGATTTGAATGTTCTTTAACAAGTATAATGTTGTGGAGTAGTGTTACATATTCCCGAGAAGGAGGTTTCTATTACTTCTATTTATCTTTTGCATCAGTGTTTGACAGGTAACAAATGAAATTTCTCCTCTAAAATTAAATCAGGCTTCATTTCTGTCTTTCACCCATAAAGGATGAAACATTATTTGCTTCTTAGATAGTTCTTGTACTCTAACATCTTTCGCTATTTTTATAACTTCTGTCATAAATGCTTTACCTTCTTGGCCTTGGCTTCTAACTGCCGATTATAGAGATAAGTGTCTGGGTTTGATGATATAAAAACCTCAAATGTTGCTTTACCTTTAATTAAAAAGTACTTTAAAAGCCGCATTAGAGTCCACTATGGTCTTTTATCTCCCTATTGTATTTGCCTTCACATAGTTTCGGTTCTTTATGACCATGAAGAATAGTGTGGGTTGAACAGCTGGGAAGGCTGCCTCCACCAGGGTCCAGCACCGCATGCCTGACTCCTGGACATGCCTTCCTGAATGGCCTATAGCATCCTAAACTTACTCTCAACATTGTCCCTTCTGTGTTTTCTCTATTATTGGGTTAACAAATTAAGGTCTGTGGACCCAGTTCTGCCCCCTGCTGATTTTTGTATGGCCTGTGAAGTGAAAATACTTTTTGTATCTTTAAATAGATGAAAGAAAATTAAAAGAATAATATTTCATGACATGTGAAATTGACAGCAGAACTGAACAGTTGTGGTGAAGAACGTAAGTCCCTGAAAGTAATAGCCTTAATTATTGGTCTTTACAGAGATATGCTTGCCGACTCCCTCCTGTTTGGAGGGAAGATTTTGTCACTTTCTCAACTCTCAATTTCCCAAATAATTTTACTTTCATTCATATACATGTTTTTATGGATGTATATAAAGGATGTCTCTAATCCGGACTCCTTTATTCTCAACTTCCAGAAACTTAGGACATGGATCCTTATCAACTCTTTCATGGACAATTGCAATAGTTTTCCTAAACTCCTATTTATTGCCAATAAAATTTAGTTCTATACTTGTATCAGCATTATCATGGGAACACTAATAGATTATTCCTCTCCCCTACTAAAGATATCACTGGGATCCTGCTCTCTACAGAATCCCATGCAAAATTCTCAGCACTGGAACAAATCCCTTCATTCACTGGATCTGATTTCTTCTCCAGTTTCATCCTCTGCGGCTGCCTGTACCACCCCTTGCATCCTAAATTCCTGTGACACAGTACTTCTTATTGTCCTCTAAGTTGCTGCTTTTCATGACTCTCTGCCTTCACAGTGCAGCTGCCTTATCTTCACTGCCCTTTGGCTACTTCCTAAATAGCAAACTTGATTTAAGTTTTTGAGGTTCAGCTTAAATGCCACATTTGAGAATCTCTTCCTGGAGCTCAGGTAGAGTTAATAGTTCTCCCACTGCATTTATGCACTTGCTTCTGTAGTAATGAGCTCTCCCTCATTTTCATATTCTCAGAACCTAGCATTTGTCACAAAGGAGATAGTAAATATTTGTTGGCTGAGTAAGTGTTCATTTACTTTTGAGATATTCTCCAGTTTAATTTAGCAGAGCTGAAATTCTAAAAATGATAACAGGTCTATAATTCTATGTAGTCTGGAATGAACCCTTTAATCTTTGTGGGTGATTATCCTAACTCTCTGATAAGCATCTCTAAATGCAATTGTCTTTATTATTTAATTTTGTGGTTCCCTAACTAGCAAATTTATTGAATGAAATGCACCAGTTTATCTATTAAGTATGCATTTTCCAAAATTATTCATAATCCTATTTTAAAAATAAAACCTCTGTATTCCAAAATGTGTTATTTCTTTGATGTTGGCTTACTTTTATTTATTAATTTATTATTTCTATAGGCAATACATGTTCAAATTCAGCTTTTTCTGGTGCTTTTTGGCATCTCAAAGATTAGCATAACAAGAGGAGCAGGTCTTGTATAAATAGTATGTGGCTGTGTATCAGCTACTCAAACTGGCCATTCATTTGGGGAATTAGCTAAGCTTCTGATATCCTATCATGCCTCTGCTATTGTCCTAGGATTCACATTACTGCTTGTTAGCATCTCCATAGGAGCTAGAAATTAGGCTTACTGAACTATTTTATGTGTGTGCCTTGCACAGACTGGTTGGATAGAAAAGAATATAGAACCATCCAAAAGATCTTAAGATTAACTGTGAGTTTTGTTCCTCTATTATATCCTGGACTCCATTTAGCGTGGATGGTGATTGTGAGGCAAGCTTGATTGTATAGTTATTCAAAGTGCTTTCACCTACATTATATCTCCTGCTAGGAAGGCAGAGGTGGTAGTGTTACAGGGAATTTTCAAGTGAAACAGATATTCAAAAACATGAAATTATCTGCTAAAATTCTTATTGTTAGTTAGATATTGGCTGAGACTAAAATCTAGTTCCTGACCTCAGGTAACTTTTCTCTAATTTTGTTTTCTTCATATAAAATATGTGCCAGTTGTCAATCTCCTCTGCTTTGCTCTAAAGCTATTCTTTCATACTATGATGTGCTGTTTTAGGAATGGGACCTTTCAGAGACCTGTTTTCCTTTAGCAGTTTGCCTCCTGTTAGGTTCTAACAATAGGGGCACATGAGGGAAGCTAGGTGTTAGGAGAAGAGAAGGGACTTTTACCCTTACCCCCTTTTTTTAAGCTGCCATTACTGTCAGCATATCCTAATGAATAGAAGTTGAGTAGAAACTCTTTCTGATCTTGCTCAAATCAGCCTCTGAGTTATCAACACCAGCTTGGTAGTGCCTCTGCTTGGAGACCCAAATCTCAGTCCCTTCTATGAGTTTCTAGGTTCTAAACACCCTATCTCCCTTAAATTTATCCATACTAGAGGTGGTAGCTACTTCCTACAGTGATTTTCTGTGTTATTCTAATGCACCATTCATGATTTTTTCAGCCTTCCTAAACCTAAGAAACCAGTTCCCCAGTTTTCCTGACAAAACCCTGCATGCCAGTATGCTTAACTTCGTGAGTGACCACAGGAAACACTGGGATTGGCTTAGTTTGTTTAGGTGTTTGTCTTGAAAGCAGTGCTAACCTTTTTGTTTATAGTATGCAATAATACAAAATTAATTAAATCATGATTTCTGGTTGATTTAAATGAAGAGTCTATGGAACCAAGTTATTGGAGAGATCAAATGGGTGGGTGCTGAACTTGATTGTTACAGGAGTGATAATGACTACAGATTCTATGGGATGGGATAGTAGAATGGTGGTTACCAGAAGTGGAAGAATGTGTGTGGGGGGGGAGCAGGCAGGGAAAATCCTATCAATGTGTTTTAAGTTAGCCTTTGATAGGAGCAAAGGAAGTCTGGTGAGGTATTGCACAGTGGGGTGACTATAGGTAACAATTGTGTCCTGTATATTTCAAAAAGCTAGAAGAAAGGATTTTAATATTTTCAACATAAGGAAATTATAAATGTTTGAGGTTGTAGATATGTTTAACCTTATTTAAATGCAAGCTTCAGTCTGGAAGTTATTTGAAATATGTTTGTATCAGCCAGTTTTTTGAAACTTTATAATGAAATACCTGACTCTGGGTACTTCAAAAATAAAAACAAAATTAACCTTACACAATGTGTGCATGTACTGAAACACCACATGGTACTCCATAAGTATGTATAGTTTTATGTTTTTATGTATTACTTAAAAATAAACTTAAGCCAAGCATGGTAGCACATATCTGTAATCCCAGAAACTCAGGAGGCTGTGGCAGGAAGATTGCAAGTTCAAGGCCAGCATCAGAAATTTATCAAGGCCTTAAACAATTTAGTGAGACCCTTTCTCAAAATAAAATAAAAGTTAATTAAAAGGGCTGTGGATATGGCTTAGTAGTTAAGTGACCCTGGTTTTGATTCCCAATTATCAATATCAATAAAATAAAAATAAATTTAAAATAAATCAAATATAAAGATAAATTCCCAATATCAATAAAATAAAAAATAAATATAAATAAATCAATAAAAAAGAAAACGGCAAGTTCATTACTTTAAACACTTGTTTAAAATCATTGTTTGGAACAGCTTTCATGGTCACCTAAAGGATTCACTTATTCTAAGAAGGCAACATATAACTTGGTAAGGCTGAACTTATTGACATAGTTAAATGGGTAGAAATTTTTTATTTGGTATTTTGTTTTGTATAGCTGAAAGCAGTCATGAAAGATGATTAGTTAATAGAAACTTTGACTCAGTGATGGTCTACATTCAGTGAGTTTCCAATTCCAGAACTGTGGCACAATACTGAAGAAGAAATCAAAAGGTATATGGAGGTAAGTATTTTAGAATAGGTTTATCCTAAGTGACTGGAATGATCAATTCCTTCCCCTTGTGCCATCACTAACCTACCATACCCTATATAACCAGAAAGAGTCCAAAGGACATTCCTTTACTTTAGGCATTGAGAAATACATTGTAAATAGACTGCTCCCAAGGTCATTACCTTCTAGGTCAGAGATGATGGTGGGAGTTGCTGCTATTGAGAGAGAGACCTCTTGAACATCACTGGGGATGTTCAGCTCTACTCCGACTTCCCCCCAAATGACCTGAAACCATTATCTAGGGTTAATGTGCCCTTTGAATAGGAGTGCACCCAGAATAGTTAGGGATCACTAAACATTGTCTCTAAATTTATGTTAATTCACAGAGACCCAATATGTTATTGTAATTTATCCAAGAGAGGATTTTAGTGGTCAAGTAATACAGGGCCAGGACAAAGGATAAATGAGTGTAACATTGGGGTTACACAATTTTAGGTTGTGTTCACATATTTTTGAGACCCTGCCTAAAGTCTCAATCCTGAGTTTGTAAGTGGAATTTTGTGCAAAGCTTATCCCTGCACTGGGTTCATGGACTCACATTGTGATTGTTACCCTGGCAGCTGTGTGTATAATTGGAATACTCTTACATGGCAACATTCAGCTTCCACACATTATCCCCTGACTCATGAAGTGAAAACTATTCCAGCAGGGCATGTTTAAACTTGGGGAACTTTCCCTCCCTGTCAAGATAGTGAACTAAAGTAGTACTGCAGCCCTAGAGAAACAGCAGCTTAGTGCCACCATCAAAAACTTGAAATATGCAGGGATAGTGATTTCCATTATGTCCTCATTTAGTTCAGTTGGCTGGATTTTGAAGAAGATGCATGTATCTTAGAGAATTACTGTGGATTATCTTAAATGTAATCAGGCATTGATTCCAATTGCAGCTGTAGTTCCAGATGTGGTTTCTTTGCTGAGGCAAATCAACACAGCCCCTTGGACCTAATGCACAGCAACTGATCTGTGGAATTCTTTTGTCTCTGTAATAACTTGCAAAGATCTTCAGCAGCAGGGCTCTTTCCTGACTGGATCAACAGTGCATCTTTGCAGTTTTGCCTTTGGATTATGACAATATTCCTTCTTTCTGCCTTAGTTTAGTCTTCAAAGATTATGGTGGCACACATCTTGGTTAGCTTATTTGGATTTGGGAGATGATATAGACCATGTCAGAGTTTACTGCTTCATTATATCTGATGAGGAACTCAAAAGGCTTCTTTCTCATAGCAAAAAAGGCCTGTCATGCTGCAGGGTAAACTACTCCTCTTCTCCAGCCCACTGATCCTGTGGACCTAATAATATGTAAGGAATCTGGAAATAGACATGCTTGCGGAACTTCTGAAAAAGCCCTACAGGATAATCAGTCATAAATCTCTAGGGTTTGAGACAAAGCTATATCAACTTCTGCAGACAACAAATCTCTTTTTGGGAAACAATTCCTTGGAAGCTATCAGACCTGGGTGGAGTTGGGATGTCTGTCAGTGGGCAATGAGTTGACCATTTCATTTGCCATAACTGAGTATTTGGTTGTGCATGTACAGTAGCAATATATCACTAATGGAAGAGGTGTTTGAGATCAGGTTTAACACACAATAGGTGTCTCAGAATTTTACTATTTATATTCATCCTGTATTTCATCTCTACCCTATGGAAGAATTTATTTCTTCCTATCTTTTTTTCTTGCTCTTTCTTTCTCTCTCATTCTTGATCAGTGGGCCCATGGGCAGAGTGTTCATGGTAATAGAAATAAACTATTCCTGGACTCAACAACACAGATGTTCCCTTACCAGGACTGATCCAATTACTTCTAGTCCTGAGTGACTAAGCTGATAACCACAAAGATCAATGTTGCATCCTCTGTGGGTATGTCACCATGCCCAATTGGAGAGGGAGGAGGAGCCTCACCTGGACCACATTGACTACATTAGATCCCATTTGATTACTTAAAAATAGTGCATTTTATAAGTTCATGTCTATCCCTATTAAACTGTGTACAGGAGTTGTATTATAAGAATTTGGCAATGCTATCCACTATTGTATCCTTTCCTGCTCCCAAATCAAAGGTTATCATATCACTGGTTCTCAATGTATGTTGGGTGAGTGAATGAAATATGCTACCTTTCCATTTTCCTACCTTTAAAATTGTATTAAATGGCAATGGTGTTGGAGTGTGTAGGTAAATTTGAAGAATAATAATAGTAGAACAATGTGATATATGAAATATAAGCATTGGTCTAGTTGTCAAAGGCCTAATTCTTGGATTTGTTGTCTGAGTGACCTTGAGACAATCATTTAACCTCTCTGCATTTTGATTATTTCCTAAAAGATGGCCTTTTTTAACTTCAATTTTACTTACTTCAAAAAATTGTATTATAGAAACAATTAACTTTTACAATTTCTCTTCCTCATTCTTTATTTTCACAGAGTTTAGAATAATTGCTTAAATACTGCAGATAAAAGCTTTTCTTTTCTCCTTTGAAAATGATCAATGCTTGAAAGTTTGCAAGGATAGAAAACATAAATCTTTAAATAATTTAATATGCACTCATAGATATGAATATGCAAATTTTAAATTAGATTAATTTGCAACTGAAAATATTTATAACATTCTATTACAAAGAATTTGTCCTATATTTTCAATTCCTAAAATGACAAAGAACCAAATTATAGTCTACAAAGTATTCTTAACCCTTTAGTCAGAAAAACTTTCAGATATTCAGAACATGATCCCTATTAATTAATTCATTCAACTGACATGAAGGGAGATACATTGTTCACCCTATGTTTATCTAGGTATTTTAAGTTTTGCCCAGGGGCAAAAGCAGACATTAAGAGAAATGCATGCTTAGAATACATATTTCCCTAAACCTACCTCATAGAATTACTTTTATGGAATTGAATTTACTGAATTGATGGTATGTCATCAACATACCATGAAGAATGCTATAAGAAAATTAGGAAATTTATTACGGGTTGATTGTTAGCAAAAGCATTTTTGATATTCTCCATATTTTGTTACTCAACACCAGCAGCATCAACATTATCTAAGAGCACATTAGAAATTCAGAATCAAGGCCCCAACTGTAGACCTACTGAGTCAGAGTCTGCCATTTAATGAGATCCCCAGGTGATCCATATGCACATGGAGTGGAAGCAGTAGACATCATTACCTAATAGTGTCCTTTTTATGAGATTCTTCATATAATAGTTATAAAGGCATTATGGCAGTACACATAATCGAGGAAAAGTAATTTTTCTGTTCTGGTTTTGAATCTTTGTATCACAAAATCTTGTGGTTGATCCTGTTTCCCTCTTCACGTTGGCCACATCTTGACCATTGCACCACTTTTGAGTACCTTATGGTATGCCTTTTTGGAAGTATATCATGTGCTCTGTTAAATTTAATTTTTACAATACCATGTGGTGTGTTGGGAGCCTCAAATTTTTTGTGGTTTAAGGTAAAGGAGAAAAAAAAACCCCTAAAACTAAAACAAATAGCCTAAATGTTTTCAGGATTTGTGATATGATTTGATCATTGCAATCCTAGGCCCTTCCCTCGTCACCACCTACCTTTCTGTCGCATCATAATTAATGTTCAGTATGGAGATCTTGAGGCACTCGGGGGGTTAGAGTTATCAGAATAGGATTAATTATGCTCTGCACACTATACTGTACTTACTGAGCCAGAAACATGGACTAATGTGTTTATAAAGATTTTAAAACAAGAGTGGAAAACCCAGAAGATTTCTGACTAAATCAGAACATTCACTTCAATTAAAACATCCCACTTTATGAGAACACTAGTGAATATCAGTCTTTCAAGATTTTATAGATGAATTACTTTTCCAGTCCTTTTTAAACAGAGGTACAATACTTCTATAAGTATTTAGAAATCATTTGCATCAAACATATACTGATGAAACAAGTAGCAGGTAAATTCCGAGCTAATGTCAGGCTATGTATCTTGACCAGCAGGCAGCCAAATAGTTGAACTCACTGCCTCGGGAGGCCATTGAGCCAACTATGGTGGCTGAATAATTTTATGACCAGTATTAAGGCTCACACGTTATACATGCTAAGAGAGGGGTAATCAAATCTTATGCTTCAGGGCATAAATTAATCACTGCGGGGGTCAGAAAAGAATCTCTTCTGCCCTCTGAACAGAATTGAATAATTATGCAGTGGCTGTATTGATATTTTTAAAGCCTTCTTCTTAAGCATCAGCACTGGTTTGAAGAACAATTCCGAGACTTTGTGGGGGTGTTTGAGCCCTTGATTAGAGGAGGAGGGCTGCTGCCAGTTGAGCAGTTTATTCTGGCAGACAGATAGGTTGGGCAGTATCCTGATACCATACTGTTCAACCTGATTTTCATTAAAAGCTCAAAGTGCCTGCTGTTAAAATGGCCCCAGGCAGCTGGGACAAATAGACTTCCTTGCCTATCTGGAAATCTTGAGGTAGATTTTCCTCTTTTAATCAAGTCCCCTTCTAAGGAGGAGGGGGAATGGTTTATTGAGGAGGGAGGTTCATTCTCTATCTTCTAAAATGCACATTTTACATTTTAAAGAAGCACATTTCCCTAGGATTGGGGAATTAAACCTTGAATTCTTTTTCAGGAAAACAGGCTCAAGGGGAAACCTGTTAATCAAATGGCATTGAAGGCCAAGTGCAATCAATTGCCAAACACATAAATCTTTTCAGGTTTGCCTATGTGGTTATTGAACAAAGCATGTCAAATGTTGTGGTTTTGTGATAACTCAAGGATACTGTATTTCATGGAAAGTAGGTTTTATTTTCTACATCCCCCCGATACATCTCCATCTTCAGCAGTTTTAAATTTAGATAAAGAAAAATAACTTTCAAGTCATTTCACAGGAGAATTTCTAGTGAAAGAAAAACTAAAGAATGGATCATTTCCAAATAATGACTGCCTACAAGTAACCTAGATGCTCAATACTGAAGAAAACTCTTTATTGACATACATGTTTATTGACCCCAGTGGCCTTCTAGATGCTTCTATATTTGGTTCCTTTTGCCTTTGATTTCACTTAGAAATCAGTCAAACAGTATTATGTGGCTAGTACAATAGTAGCTTAGACAAATTTACTTGGAATATAAAAAATATGATTTTTTTTTCATGTTAGGATTTACTAAATTCTTCCTATGGTACAATCACTGAGTCAGGGCTTGGAAGTTAAAAATGCGGGCAGCATTTTTTTTTTTCCTTTGAAGGCTCATGATCTGGCTGAAAACATAGGTTAACTCAAAAGCATTGCCAGGTTATGTATCAGAATAAATGGTGTCATCACAATGTGGCATTATTAGGGGGTAGGAATAAATCTGAAATGGAGCCTAAGGGTATGCATGTTTTCGAGGGTATGGTTTGAAGCACAAAGTCTTTGCCCCCAAAGATGACTTAGGTGCTAAAGGCTTATGTCCCAATGCACCCATGTTCAGAGGTGGGCCTTGGAGGAATTTATTAGATCTCGAAGGCTCTGTCTTCATCAGTACATTATTCTGCAGATGACTTCATAATTTGATGGCATTATGGAAGATGGTGAAAAATCTTCCATAGTGGATGTGGAGCATAGTTGTAGGAAGTAAGTATGTCACTAGGGCCATATCCAGGAAGAGTATATTTTTTGTCCCAGGCCTACTCTTGCATTGTTTTTCTTAGCTTCCTGGCCTCCGTTAACTAAGCAGCTTTCTTCGACCATACCCTTCTGCCCAAATGTTCTGCCTCCTCTTGGGCCTAAAGCATAGACTAAAACCTGAAAGCATGAGCCAAAATAAATCTTTACCCCTCTAAATTGTTTTTCTTGGGTATTTGTCACAGTAGTGAAAAGCTGACACAGCAGAGTTATGAGAAGGAAGCTATCGCCTAAAGGGCATGAGTGTCCCTGAGTGTCTGCACATGTAAGGGCACATACACAGTGTGGGGTAGAGATTGTTGCAGAATGAGAAAGGAATTAAAAAATCAAGAAGGAACTGAAAATAGACTGGGAAAGGACAGAAAGTATATTTTAATGAGTAATAGGGAGCAGGGTTAGATAGGAGCCCTGTCCTTGAGGAACATAATATAACTCTAGGTGATACCCTACAGAGTTATGAAGCAAATTGTTGCTAGCAAATTTTGGGAAGAATAGTATGGTTATAGTATGGAAGCTGCATTATAGCAGTGAAGTTCTTAAGTCAGGGATTTTGGTTACTATGTCATGTAGTTGTTAGACAATTAGGCTTACATTAGCTGCCACTCATCTGGATTTTACAACCAGAAATTCCACTTGACCAGCTTCTCTTTTTCATTTTATCTCAAAACTCAAGGCTGTCTTTTGCAAAAAGAGAGATAAGAAGTGGGATTTTTATTTCCTGGCTATGTACTAATATGACTCCAGCACTGGCATTGCCTTATACATATTGGGTTCAAACATCTTATGTTTAGATCTACGATGAATACAACTGAATATTTATCTGTAAATCAGGATTGAATTCAGTATCCTTAATTTCAGGATCAATTATTTTTCTTTCTTTTTTTCTTTCTTTTACCACAAAATATCCAATATTTTTACAAGGCTGTTTTCTTAAATTAAGTATACATTAAATATCCTATCTAGATAATAGATCTTTGTGTCAGCAACTATCACAACCATCCCAGATTTCATTTTCATGACACTTTAATATACGAAAGTAAATCAGCTTCTCTGACAAATGAGCAAGCAGTTCAAACTCTTTAAAAAAGTCAATATTGGTATAGTGCCCACTAAATGAAGAATTCTTCTCTTATAAAATGTGTCTTGGGAAGATACATTTCTTGGTGCACTAATTCCGGTCTCCACCTTTGATATGACTACAAAGGAATAAGCAGAAGAGGAAAATCGTAAATGAAAAATTAAATAACAAACTAAAAAAAAACATAAAAAAATGATGGTTCTCAATCAAATAATTGCTCTACATCAGAGACCTTACATACATTTTCTCATTTATTTCTTGTGTCGGCCCTATGGCTTATATTATTAGCATCCTTAATTTTGCAGAAGACGAATCAGAGAAGTTAGCCATCTTGCTCACTGTCATTCAGTTAGTGAATGGAAAAGCCAGTGTTTGAACATGTGGCTCTAACTTTTAAGCTAGGTCTCCTTTCATTTAAATAAAATTATCATCTTATAATTCAAAATAAAGTGATTTGGAAAGGTTACAAACAGTCATGATTTTAGGGACAACTAGAGTAGTGAGGAATAATGAGATGGGCATCGCAGAACATCCCAAATGAGAGAAATGATAAGCTCAGCAGCACCACAACGCAAAGGCTGCACATGTGGGACAGTGGACACCAGTGGGAGATGAAAGGAGACACGTCTCTTAAGTAAGAGCACTACTAAGATTGAAATCCTGGTGAGGGAGTTCAGTGCAGAACACAGAAAATGCAATTGAAAGTACATATTGAGATGATGGTGTCTTTTGGAGGCTGAGCAATGATATGGGTTTCATGTGGCAAAAACATAGGAGGGAAAGCAGACAGGGAGAAGGAGCTGGCATCTTCAGGTGTTAAAAGTACAAAAGTACAAAATCCAAATTCTTAAATCTTTCCTTAGAGCAGTGAAGTAATATGAATGCAGGTGAATTTCACACCCCAAAATTCCATATTGTACTCTTTTGCATATCATGTACCCCAAATGTCAGGAAGCCCACCACATTTATTGATTTCTTGAAGTAACCCTGAATATACCTTTAATTCACAATTCTTTGTTTAAAAAAATTCCTGGGAAGAGAAGTTAGCCAATATAATTTTCCTAAATCCTTGTACCCTGGGACTAAGATTAATAGATCAAAACGGGTCAACATGTTTGACATTGTTTCATAACTTGATGAACATTGTTTCATAACTTTATACCCAGGTCAGTTTGACAAAAGTATTTGCTTAGGAAATTTTGATCTGACTGATTATAATAAGGCAGTAATTGAAAATAGATAAACTGTGTGTTACAAAAAAGTAAATATCGGAGGATATAGAAATTTAGTGTGTAAAAAATGTTTTTGTACTTTTCATTGTCTTTCAGCCACTTTTAATTCCTCAGCTTTTAAATGGGTGTACTGAGATAAGTCTTTATTTCTTGGCTAATGATGAAGAATAAGTGATTTAAAAAATGGTGGCTATTCAGCTAGTATACACCAGTGTTGAAATATTTAAATATTTATGCAATCACTGGTAAACAGCCACAATGGCTGCCTTTGGAGTGTCCTCCCATCCCATCCTGCCTTCTCACTGTGCTGAGCACCCTGGCTTCTGGCTTGTGGCTCAGGATCATTTCTTCTCCCCACTGAATTCCAACATCTAAAGGGTTAACTACAACAGGAAACCTCCAAAATACTGCCCTGGTGCACAGTACCCACCCTTTTGTTGTACAATTTTTAACTACTTTGAATTTTACCCCAAGAAATAATAAAAACAAAAGTTATCAGTCAAATGTGATGGGAATATATCCATTTCTTCTCTTGCTCAGTTGGTCCTGTTCCCTTCATAGGTTTTCAAAAGAACATGAACACATGACTTAGAATGATACATTCCTTACCTTGAACTAAGAATGCTTCTCGGTGCTCTAATTCCTTTCTTCCTGCCCTGACATTGTGGGAAAATGTCAAAAATAAGTAATTAGTAGATTTCTGTGTATGTGTATAGACCTAAAAAGGAGGATTTATTATATTTGTTTTCCCAGTGCAGAATAGTTCTGGGTTTGATAAAACAAGGCCCTGGTTTCTATCCTCAGCACCACATAAAAATAAATAAAAAAAATAAAAGTTAGAAAAAAAGTTTCAACAAATTAACTGAGTAATCTTCAGTGAGTCAAACTCTAAAATCTTCCTAGCATGCAGCTGAAATTGTATGTTTTTTAATGCTGTAGATGTACTTGAAGTTACTTCTGAAGCTCCATCATTGAATTAATTCAAATTTTGGCTACTAGTTGGGGACCACAATCTAAGTCTCCTTTCTGAGTTGTAGATTTTTTTTTTTTTTTACTGAAGAGTCCACAATGAAGGTATCTGTACTCTCTGGGCTACAGGTATTGGAGAGAGTCTGATGGAATATTAGCCACACATGAGCTCCTGTATCAGGGATGCTAGCTAGCTCCCTCCTCTCAGGGATGCTGCTAGAATTTACAGCATGTAACAAACTTACTTTGTTTATCACCTGTGAATATCATTTAATAATTAAATTAAATGCTTCTTGATTTTACAGCATTCATGTCTAATTTAAAATGGCTTGGAGAATAATGGATTTTAGATCTTTCTAATAAATATTAAACCATAAAAAGTTTTAAATTGAATTGTTTATATGCAGATCTCTCTCTCTCTCTCTCTCTCTCTCTCTCTCTCTCTATATATATATATATATATATATATATATATATATACACAAACAGTATATATACTGTTTGTATATGCATACAAAAATTAAGTATGTATACACATGTATATGCATGCACACAGAACCTTACCAATATACATTATTTTTGGCTCAAAGGGTCAGGGTTTAAAAAGCCATAACTATTAATAGCTAATAATACATTAATGTGCTCCTGTCACAGGATTTCTTTAGGTGCTTATAACATTCCAGATGATGTGGAACTGCTCTTCTTTTGCATTTCTCCTTGAAATACGTTTTTTATCAAAATAGAGTATTTATGCAGTCATACTTAATGTGAAAAAGAGATCTTTCTTTGCACATATTGTATGTAAAGCAGACGAACCCAGCTTGTGATTAGAACATATTTGTGTGGCCTTCTATCACAGATTTAATTGCATTTACAATTCCTTTCTGCACCTGTACTGAAGATCACAACCCAATATTAATAAAGTAGGCTTAGAGCAGTATAGCACCTGAGCAATTGGTTCTTGACAAGCGTTATTTACCTAACTAGAGTTTCATTTCAGAGTTAACATGTCTGTGTGCTACTTGAATAAAGCACTCATCTGAAAACTCGGTTAGACATTTTAACCCAATTTAATTTATTCTCTGAAAGTTTAATCCCCTGCTGAAAAGAGTAGTTGCAAATTTTCCAGACTTACAATTCACTGAAGTGAAAAATGTTTAATGACATCATTGGTCCAAAGCTTCAAGAGTTTAGTTAAAAATCTTCCTCAAAATGTAAAATGGGGGGCAAGAGTTAATAGGATATTTTATATAGTTACATTTCAATCCTCTTCCAAATCTTTCTAAAGTCACTTGCATCTCTGCCATTAAAGCTGTATGAAATGAGTTACTTAGACATCTCCAGGGAGTTGGAGTAGGGGGGAAGAAAACACTTAAATTTTAAACCACAAAAGCAAATCTCTTCTGAGCTTTGACATTTAAGTGGCTCATTCAGTCATTTTACATTTTCTAAAACTCTCTTTGTAATCACTTCCCCCAATCACAGCAATATTAGGTGCCAACTGTCCCCAGCTCTCTCCTCAGCTGTATGCCACAGCAGCCTCCAGTTCACAGCACAGAATGCCTTGGCACCTACGTGCCATCAACCCAGACTTGGTTTTTTAACGGTGAATTGTGGAACAGAAGTCTATCTGTTATTGAAATATTTTTGGTTCGACTGCCAAAGAGTGGAGATAAAAACATGGGAGGAGAGAAAATAAAATCTGAATTGACTTTGTTTTTGGCACTGTAGAAAGCATTTTGGTTCCCTTTATAGTCTCTTAAAAATCTAATTATTCATTTGGCAGATATACCTCTGTAGTGCAACTGGATAGTTGTTTTAAAATATGCTAAGTGCAGATTTTGGAGTTAATAGGACATAATGACTGCTTTACAGCCTGTAAGGTCATGGCCTATTTGGCCTGGTTACAGTGATATTGCTCCATGGTTCAGCGCTCTGAGAGCTGGTGATGGCTCCAGGCCAGCAAGGTGTCATTGACATAATAAAAAGTAAGGGTTTCTCTGAAACTCTAATGGGATGCTCTGTAAAGCATAGATCAAAAATGTCATGGCTTCAATGGCACAACCCTGACGGGGACATTGGGGGATATGTTTTCTTCCTGTGTTACTAAAAGAACAGCAGCAACAACAACCAAAAATCTATGTGCAAAGTCATAATTTCACATTCTGAAATTCAGATTATTAATAAAAATTATGTTGTAGCATAATGACTTCAAAAACATAACAGTACTTTGGTGGACAGAAAGGCTTGAAAAGTTACCATTTAGACAATTTCCATTGGCAAGGGCATCTGGTTTGTGCCAGTTGGAGAGCTTCAGCCTGGATCCAAGTCCTGCTTTCTTAATACTGTGTCTCGCTACCTCAAATGTGCAATTTTTTATATCTTAATTTAAATTATGAAAACAAAATTCTTTCATACAAAGTTAAGTACATGTATCAATATAGCCCTCTTGATGAATAAAACTTAAATATTATTAACAACTACCTTTATGGAAAAGTAACTCTTCAGATGCATTTTTTTTTCTAATTTCAAAAATTAGAATGCTGGGACAAAGATATTAATATCTTTAATTTAGAATGATAAAATTTATTTTCAAGGGGTTATGACTTCAAAATTAATTATTATTTGACTATAAAGTTCCTGTTGGAGATACAACAGGTATCTATATAACTGAGCACCTGGTGTATTGTGATCTGCTTGTTAGCTCTTTTTGGGGAATGATTCAGATTATACTGGGACTTAAAATTCCATATCCAGGATGGAAGGCTGAAAACACCTCTACTTGGTTGGTCAAATGTCCATTCTTGATTTATTTAAGGAGCTGAACCACTGTGGTGCAAGCTCTTGTTTAAATGGCAGTAGGTTATACAATTTGATTTTTGGGGTGGAAGGGGTATAATTGTGAAACAACCTTGTAAATTTAGACGAGAAGAGCCAGTAGAGAATCCAAATGCTGCTTCCTTGAATGTGTGATTCTATGGAAGTCTCTTAGGCACTGGGCCTTGCTTTCCTCCACTCTACCATTGGGTTACTGATGTCTTTCTCTCAAGAGGCCTGTTGGAAATATGTTCACTCACAAAATGTGCTAATGTGTGATGAAAATAATAGATACTATAAATATCATTTTTAAAATTAATTTAATTTTATGTTTTACACAAATGAACATAACTTTTTATTTCTCTGATTGCACATGATGTAGAGTCACACTATTTGTGAAATCATACCCATACATAGGGGTAATAATGTCCATCTCATTCCATCCCCCCATCCCCTCTCTGTCTCTCCCTCCCCTCTGCTCCATCCAAAGTTTCTCCATTTTTCCCTTGCCCCCTCCCCCATTATGGATCACTATCCACTTATCAGAGAATACATTTGGTATTTGGTTCCTTGGGATTAGCATACTTTGCTTAGTATGATATTCTTCAGCTGCATTCATTTACCTATAAATGCCATAATTTTATTTTTCTTTAAGGCTGTAAATATTCCATTGTGTATATATACTACAGTTTCTTTACCATTCTTCTATTGAAGGATATCCAGGCTGTGTTCTCAGTTTAGCAATTGTGAATTGGGCTGCTATAAATATTGAGGTGGCTGTATCACTGTAGCGTGCTGATTTTAAGTCCTTTAGATTTAGACTGAGGAGTGGGATAATTGGGTCAAATGGTGGTTCCATTCCACGTTTTGTAAGGAATCTCCATACTGCTTTCCAAAGTAGTTGCACCATTTTGCAATCCCACCAGCAATGAATCAGTGTACCTTTTACCCCACATCCTCACCAGCACTTACTGTTGTTTGAATTCTTGATAATTGCCATTCTGAATGCAGTGAGATGAAATCTTAGAGTAGTTTTGATTTGCGTTTCTCTAATTACTAGATATGTTGAACATTTTTTCATAAATTTGTTGATTGATTGTATATCTTCTTCTGTGAAGTCTCTGCTCATTCCCTTAGACCATTTGTTGATTGAGTCATTTTTTTTTTTGGTGTTAAATGTTTTTTGAGTTCTTTTATATCATGGCGATTAGAGCTCTATCTGATATGTGTGTGGCAAAACTTTGCTCCCATTCTTTAGATTCTTGTTTCACTTCATTTATTGTTTATTTTGCTGAGAAGAATCTTTTTAGTTTGAATCCATACCATTTATTGATTCTTGATTTTGTTTCTTGCACTTTAGGAGTCTTGTTAAGGAAGTCAGGTCCTAAGCTGATATTATGAAGATTTGGGCCTACTTTTTCTTCTATTACATGCAGTCTCTGGTATAATTACTGAGTCCTTGATCCACTTTGAGTTGAGTTTTGTGCAGGGTGAGAGATACAAGTTTAATTTCATTTTGCTGCATAAGGATTATCAGTTTTCCCAGTACCATTTGTTGGAGAGGATATCTTTTCTCCAGTGTACTGCATACACAATAGTTGTTCCACAGGAGTATAATGGAATTGAAGAATTCCTACCACTTAGTGATGCCATAGCCCTCCTAAAGTTGTAGGCAATGCATTACTCATATACTTGTGACTATGCTGGTGAAAGAAACCTATTGCACTTCCAGACATATAAAAATAAAATGGTGCAAGACCCTGAGTTGGATCAGTAGTCACACACACATGTGCGTGCTCACACACACACATACAAATACACACCACTATGTACAGTGCATACTTGATAATGAAAATAATGACTATGTTACTGGTTTATGCATTTGCTAGCCTATAATTTTATCATAATTTTTGAGCAAATTCTTCCTACTCATTAAAAAAAGAAAAGTTCATGGTAAAATAGTATGCTGTTACATTGTCAGTAGTTTCATCTACCTCATGTTTACCTGTCTCTTGATTGCATCAAGAGGCCACATCAAGTGATTGACCTTCACCATCTAGGTTCATCTAAGTGACTGTGATGTTTGCACAATGACGAAATCACCTAATGATGTAGTTCTCCATCATTAAGTGATACATAACTGCAATGCTATCCTCAGACTGATAGATCAGTTCAGTGAACCCAGAAAATAGATTTTTTTAAAACATTAGCCTCATTTAACCAAACTGTGAAATGAAGGAGCCCACAAAATGACATGATTTAATGACTGTATTGTCATTAATACTAAAACTATTGTATATAATGCAAATTAATTACCTGTAAAGTCACATTAAGTAGTCTAAATGACTTACAAGGCTATAATATAGCATAATAACTGTAATATTCTCTCTGCAACTACAAAAATCATTGCTTCCTAAGCTCTCAAATCAAGAAATACATGTTCTCTGCTAACATCTTTGTCAACTTAAGGTTCTGCAATGTTTTTTACAACATGATTTGTGATTGACATCCATGCAATCCAAATGGGGAGCATTTTAGAATTTATCCAGCCTATGCTCTTAAAGGTCAAGAAATAGAAAAGAGAGCTTCTGAGAGGTCATGGCAACTAAATTACATTCATGATTCTGGATGGGATCCTGGGTCAGAAAAATTACTAAAAATAAAGGATATTATTTAAATAACAGATGGAATTTGAATACCAACTATAGATTAAATTATAGTTATGTACCAAGGATAATTTTCTAATTTTGATAGTTGTATTGCAGTTACACATGAGAATGTAATTTTTGTTCTGAACTATTTCAGGACCTTTGTAAGGGCAAATGAATATGATGCCTCCAATTTACCCTCAGAATGGCTCAGGAAAATATATGCATACATACAAATATGCTTATGTGAAAGAAAGAGCAATGAAGTCATCTGAGAGAAAGAGAAATGAAGTAATATGATGGAATGAAATCAATTATGAATATATATATATATATATATATATATATATATATATATATAGGGTAAATGGGCGTTTCTATTCACATTTTGTAACTTGGAAATTTTATCAATAAAAGTTGCAAAAATACAAACATAAATGCTGCTTTCTGTGCAGACTCTAATTAAGATGGACTTTCCTTGCAGTCTATTTAAACAACCAAGATTACTTGGAGAAAGTTTTAGTTTTATTTTTAAATGCATTTCTTTATTATTCAAAACCAGCCTCACTTTGAGGAAAAACACATAAATCTCATGCCTTCCTTTAACATAATATAGAACGACAACATAAACATTTTGACTAAAAGGAAATAGGTGGTACACTTGAAATGTGCTATTTAATACTGTGCACATTCTGCCACCCCAATTGCTAAGTCCAACATGATCCTCAGTATATATTACAGCTCATGGTACCTTGGGTTTGCTTTCATAGTCCCTGTTGAGAATCACTGATTTCCAAAGTTTGTGAAAAGCAGGAAAGAGGCTCCAAAATACTAAAACCTTTATCCTTAAGAAGGTAAAAAGTAATGATGTAGGTTATATGGAGAGAATTGACTTACAGATGGATTTGAGATGAGCACAGTGACTTCCTTGAAGTAATTTTGGAAAGAAATTAAAATCATAGTTACTTAAATTCTTGCTGATTGATTGACTTACTTATTTATTTTTCCAGGATGGAAGAGAGAATATGACGCACTTTTTGTTTTTGTGTGTGCTTTTTCCTTCTTAAAAATAAATCTTCTAAGTAAAGAAATAAGAAAAAAAATAAATCTTCTAAAAATAGGTTCTAATGGGATGTTTGGAAGCACATGCAAAACACTTTCCCCTTTAGAGCCTGAAGAATATTCCCGTTGTGTTGTCTTTTTGCTTGCCTGAGAACCTGGGACAGTCCTTCTCAATGTGATTCTCTCCTCCCTCCTGGCAGTCATTGTTCAGACTCAAGCCTGGGAAGGACTGAGCACAGGTTTGTGTCCCCAGTCAACCCAGAGGCTTCTGAACTGTACTTGCAATGCACTGGTTAAGTATCTTTTTGTTCTAGAGTTGAAAATGAGGCCAAATTTCTATTGTCCCTTCTTGTCCCATGTTGAAGAGACTCTTCTCAAAGATGTGCTAGTTTCTCATTTTAATGCAACCCCCTGATTTTCAGAGCTTTGGTAAACTCTGAAGGAGACATTAAGCACTGATTTTTCAATAAAGAAAACCCCTGGAACATGAGGAGTGGGCTGGAGGCTCAGAAGCCATCACCATAATTTTGAACTGTCCCTGATCTTCTTGGTAGCCTCACACAAGTTACTTCAGCACTATGGGACTCAGATTTCCAAGTTATAAAATCCTTTCAAAGGCCCCTTCCTGCTTCAAATAACTTGTGGTTCTAGCAGTCCCCAATACGTGTATGGATTTTCCATACACGACCACAAAGCAAAGATGTCACAGTCAAACTGTGTTTATTTATATTTTGTCCAGTCTATTTTGTCCAGTCTATAAAGCCCCAAAGTGCCTTCAAGTATCACATTTTTAATATCATTTTAATTTATGCTGTTAATGGACACTTGATAGCTCCATTTTAAGCCTTTGCAAACATAACCATAAAATTTGTTCTATTGCTTTACATTTCAAAAACTTACTACATTTCTCAAGTAAATAGACATTTGTGCAAAGAAATAGACTAATATATGCCTAACTGCCTGTTTTAAAGCAATTAGTATTTGTCAACACAAGTGTCCATTTGAGTATTACAACCAAAATGCCCCCAGAAAGTTTAGCAGGCTCTGTTGAAGGAATCTCTGCTTTTAGAATCCCATCTGTATTTCTCTCATTAAAATCTTAGGATCAAATTTCTGGAAATTTATGGAATAAAATCCAGGGGCTGATGCTAATTTTCTTGCCACACAAGAGATTACACTCATCATTTCACCAAGTTTTACTTCCATTTGTAAAAATATAGTTCTACGTTGATCTAGACATTTTTGCTTTTATTTGCTCTTCTTCCAAATCAAAGGGAAAATGAACTTGGGGATTTTTAAAAAGTACATTCCTGGTTAGTTATCATGGCCTGTAGCAGTCATTCGTGTTTTTCTAGTAAAATACCATTTTTTCTTTTGCATTACTCTGCACGTTTACAGAATTACATAAAGCCACCATGAAGGATTACAATATAAACACATATATCTATGCCAGAAAGTGAGCTGATTATCTGCTTCTAGGGCAAGCTCATCTGCAAAGTGATATCATTGTGTGTGAGTAGGCACTCAACTCAAACATGTATTTATTCATTCAACTGTAGAGTAACTACTTGGTATCTGTTATTGTATAGTATACAGGAAAACAAAACAACAACAACAACAAAACCCTCGGAACAAGGCATGAGATGGATCTGTCATGGAGATGATAGTTCACAGTCCAGTGAAAAAAATAAAGTGTGTGTGTGTATGTGTATATGTGTATGTATGTATTCCCACATTGTGTATTGCATTTATGAAGGAACAGAACAGAATACTAAAAGAGGATTCGTGATTCCTATGGAAAAGAGGTTTACGTAGAGCAAGAAGATGAAGAGTTAACTTAGCAAAAGCGAATGTGTAGCAGCAAGAAGGAAAGGCAGCCCATACAAAGGTCTCAAGGTTGGAAGAAAGGTCACATGAAAATATTTGATGTGAGCAGAATCATGTGACCAAAGGGAATCGTAGCCAAGATGAGTCTGGAGACATTGACAAGTGCTACATTGATCCAGATGACTTTCCAAAGGCGCAAACAAATAACAATATCCTGTCATTGAGCACACCTTCTATCAGGAACACAGGGTGTACTCTAGCTTTTTCAGTTGACCAGCACTCCTAGTAGGAGTTCTTTGAGCTAAAGCATCTCCTTACTGGTCTCTGCAAGTCACAGAAGAGGCAGCTCCCAGGAATTGCATCAGCCAGCAGTTACTACAAAGGTTCTTGGTCCATGGTCTTTATTGAAAGTGCCCTGAGACCTCTAGTAACTCAATTTTGTCTGACTTTCAGCATCTTGAGCAAGGACATGTATCCTACCTATGCCCTCTAGTGGCAGTTGGAGTATTACCCAGCTCTTTTGAAAAGGGTAATTAAACTGTCTCTCAGAACTACAAGGTGTGTGTAGGCACCCATGGGGGAGAAAATTCTCCCCTAATAATCTGTCCTTCTTTTAGTTCTTCTATTTTAAGGTGATTAAAGGAAGGGAACAGGAATCTTCCAGTTCTGACTGCTAATTAATTTTCACCTGATCTCTTTATTGTGACTTCTCATATAGCACATTTTTCCCCCTTAGCACCTGGCTCTTAAGTGTGAGATTCTACATGCCATATTTTAAGAAACTGGAAAGTTGGGTGCAGTGGTACATGCCTGTGATCTCAGCTGATTGGGAGGCTGAGGCAGGAGGATCACAAGTTCAAAGCCAGCCTCAGCAAAAGCAAGATGCTAAGCAACTCAGTAAGATCTTGTCTTTAAATAACATGCAAAATAGGGTTGAGGATGTAGCTCAGTGACTGAGTGCCCCTGAGTTCAATATCTGGTAACCCCCCGCCCCCCTCCCCCAAAAAAAGTAACTTGGAAGAAGAGAGAGGACTGGTGAAAAATGGACATCTTGCTCAGACTCATGGAGCGCAATTGCTTGTGATTCACAGCTGGCAGAGATTAGACCCCAGTTACCCAGTGTTAGGAATCTTTGTAGGCCAGGCATTTGGAAAAGCATGTTAGTTTAGGAATTTTCAAGGGAACCCTTCTTTTGTGTGCATTGTAATACTTGAAGTTCTCTCAGCAAAGTAGTGTCTTTCCAGAGCTATGCTTAAGAGCTCATTGTGGGACCTGGTGCTCTAGGTTGGATATGTTTTTAACACCTTTTGCACTAACCAAAGCATGATTTTAAAATATTTATTTATTTAATGTTAAAGTCTTCATAAAATTGTAACTCTAGTGCCACCAACCTTTGCTGAATAAATGAGGGGGATCAATTCTCTTTAATAAATTTTCTCTTTTTCTGGACAATACTACTGCAGAACATTGGCTTTACTGCTCTTCATATAGTTGGTGAATCCCAGTTCACAGGGCTTTTATAGGAGTGTAGAGGGACTGCATTTCCAGAATCTTTCCCCTTTTTGTATTTGTGGGTTGACTGGCTTATTGTCCACCTACCCCTGGGAAATTCTGAGCAGTGTCCATGCACTCTAGTTGGATAAAATAGAGACTTGAGAAGAATTTTTTAATGAATCCAAGATCTCAGCCATCCATATCTCCTTGCAACTGTTCTCCATCAGTTCATTTACATAATTATTCTTTTTTTTTTATTGAAAGCTTTCCAAACAAACCTCTGGACAACAGAGGGTATGGAGTAGGCATATTGTATCAAAAAATATCAAAGTCACTATTTCCTCAGGAATTTGAGTCCCTAATGTATAAGTGCATTATTGCTACTCAGTATGTTTTCATGCCCCCTGTCTTATATGAGACCATATGTACATATAGGTTACTGGAAATAGGGTTCGAAGATGTCTTCATCTGTTCATGTTGCTATAATAAAATACATAAGTCTAGGCTTTTATATAGGAAAGAGTTTTATTCTGGAATATGATTTTGGAGTTTGAAAGGTTCAAACTTGGGTGGCCATAGCTGTGAGAGCCTCATGTTGTGTTATAACATGGCTGGTGACATTGCATGAAAAGACAACACCCATGCAGAGAAGACCAAACATGTGGGGTGATGTCATTTTGCACCAACCCATCTTCAGTAACTTATCTAGTCTGCGAGACCTAACCTACTTCCATAATGTGAGTATTAATTGATGTTGAATGTAGTGATACCTCCTTCCAAGCCCTACCTCTTCAAAATTTTACTATCTCCAAATATACTGGGGAATAGGTTTCTAGCACATGAATCTGTGAGGGACAAGGATATCAAAAACATAGAAGAAGGTAAATCAGTCCTTCCTCATTTGGTTTATCCTAGACAGATCTGTACTTTGTTTGACTTTAAGAAGCTATAAATTTGTACATTAGCATTCACAAAATAGGCCTTGCAATGGTCAATCTCTCATGTTGACCTCTGATTCAGATAGACAGAAGCTCTCCCTACATATAGGACATTTCTCCTGTTTAAAGTCATCTGGATTTACTAAAATATTCAAATCTTTTTATATATAATGAAAAAATGATGCTGTAGTGGCTTCATTTTAGTGAAGAAATAGTCTCCCAATATGTTATTTTGAATGTTTGGTTCCTTATTATAACCATGTATCCAGGGGCCCTCGCATGAGACACTCCTTATAAATTTTAAAAGGAAGTAATATAAAATATTAACTGTTTTATCTGGGTTATTTTATCCCTGTTAATGAAATGTCATACATTTATTAACAAGAGAAGCAACTTTTGTAATGCAAACCTGAATAATCTGTAATTATGTTTTGAAAGAATGGCTAAGTGAGGCCATGTAGACTAATAATTCTAATTTCTCATCAATATTAATGTGACTGTGTGTCAAAAGTTATGTGTATGTGTATCTGTTTATAAAGTGAGCATGAAGGAAGGGTAATATTTTCATAGAATGAAAAATTCTATTTATCAGTAGCAGCAGTTGATGGCTCTTCACAAAGCACGTTTTCCCTCAGTATTAAACAATCAAGAATATTTTCATGATAATTTTCATAAGAGTAACTACAGAAAAAAGAATGAAAGAGAAAGATATTTATTATAGTTATACAAACTTGAGAGGAGCACAATTACTCATAATTGGAATCAATCTTCAATGCAATATTCTAATGGAACACCTGGTACCCTGTGTTAGAAATGTGTCACTCTCCATGGCATGATGAGTTCATCTTATTCAACATACCTAAAATTCTTAGCTATTTGAGGATTTTTCAAGCCATTAGAAACATAACATGTTTCTAACTTTTGAGGATGGAGTTTAATGTCTAAGCAGATCTATGGGTCTTCTCTTAAAGACATGTTACATTATGACCCACATTTGCCCATGCTAATTTTAACGTAATGAGCAAGGTCTTCCACCACCATTTATATCTAACCTCACCTCAGAGTTGTTACCATCTTACTTGCTATCACTGCAACTTATTTGAACCATTTGAGCACATATAATGTCTTTATAAAGAAGACAGGAATAGATTAGTAGTGTGCATTCTTAAAGTGTTATTTTCCTTTTTCTTCAGACTTTTATAACTTAACTCAGCACAATAGCTCTCATTAATTGAGCTCAAACCATGAATAACCCTATATTTCAATGTTTTATATGTAGCACCTCTATGTGTGCTTTAGTATATAAAAAACTAAAGGAATTAAATGTGTATCATTTTCTCTGATTTAACCCAGAATTATACATGTATGCATACACACACACACACACACAAAGAGAGAGATTTTCTAATAAGTCTGTAAGACAAGAAGAATAAATATACAGGCATTCATTTTATACTGTGATATGTGCTACAAAGAAAGCATCTTCACAGAATCCCAAAGAGTTAAGGTATCATCTCCATTTTACCATTGGAGGAACTGTGGCTTTGTGTGTAATTGATGAAGAATTAGCAGAATTGGTTTTAGACTTGTAATCTCTGATGCAAAGCCCATTCTCTTAGTTTTTTTTTTTTTTTTTTTTTGCAATACAGCTTCCCAGCACCTAATGGGTTAAGGAAGAGACAAAACTCCTTTTCTGTTTTCCCCCTGTTAATGAAGCTTTTCCACTGTTAATGAAGCACTGCTTTGTAGCAGAAGAAAATGATGTATTTTATTATTGTTGTTACTCATGTTTTTGTTTGTTTTAAAAATTTTAATCAATTAATGTATTTTAGGCTTTAGCAAGGTAAAATTCACAAATAAAAATTGTATATATTTAAGGTATACAATGTGATGTTTTGATACATGTTTACATTAGGAAATGATTTCCACCATCAAGTTAATTAACATACTCATGACCTCACATAATTAACTTTTTCTTTTTTCCTGGTGAAGATCTACTCTCTTAGCAGACATTTAAGTATATAATACATTCTTACTAACTATAGTCACCATGCTGCACATCAGAACTTTAGAACTTATTTATCTTATAACTGAAAATTTGTTCCTTTTGACCAGAATCTTCCCATTTCCCCTGTCACCAGGCCCTGGAAATTACCATCTGTTCTCTCTGAGTCTGACTTCTTCAGTTTCCACCTATAAGTGAGGTCATTCAGTTAATTGTCTTTCTGTGTATACTTATCATAATGTCCTCTAGCTTCATCCATCTTGTTGCAAATGACATTTTATTTAAGGGTTTTCCTCTCTCTTAAAGTTGAGTAATAATACATTGTGTGTGTGTGTGTGTGTGTGTGTGTGTGTGTGAATTTTCTCTATGTATTCAATCACTGATAATATACTCAGGTCAGTTCCATATCTTGATTAGTAAAATGCTGCACTGAACATGGGCATGTGTATATCTCTTTAGGATACCAAAATCATTTCCTTTGGATATGTGCCAGAACTCAGATTTCTTTATTAAGTGGTAGTTCTATTTGTAGTTTTTTGAGGAATCTTCATTTTTCATGACTATAACCATTGCTGTCTCACTGACATTGCACAAGCCTTCCTTTACTCCACATTTTTACTCACATTTTTTATCATTTGGTGTTTGATAATAGCCATCTTAATAGGCTGGAGGTGATATCTAATTATGATTGTGACTTAAAAGAAGAAATGTATTTTTGATGTACTAAACACCCATTCCTCTGGTTTATCATGTATAATACAGGTATTCTGGGTATTGTTAACGAAATGCAGTCTCTGAATTAAAAGAGAGAAATCTCTGAGGGCCATATGTTCCTCCCAAAACTTGATTGTGCTTAAAGAGTCAATGAACCTTCACTATTGAAAAATGATATAGGTAAGAATCTAAACCACGCAGTGAACATATTGAATGCTTACTCTAGGCTAGGCACTCTCTCCCCCAAGGTACACAATGGTACATGATAGAAAACCTCAAAGAGTTTACAGTCTTCTTGGGAGAATTTTAGGAAAATGACCCTAATACATAGAAATATCTGCTTAGTTTTATCCAAAGCATTTAAGAAAAGAATTAAAGAAAGCCTAGCACACGTAACTCAGCATGTAAAATTTCAGAATGCCTAGGATAGAGAACATCTTTAAATGTGTGGATAGAAATAGAACAAAATGAATAAAGAAAAAGTGAATGTTTATACCAAGTGTCCATCTGTGTCCAATAAAGACATTTTTAGATATAGATAATTCAGGTAGTTTATCCCATAAGAACTCTTTCTGAAAGAATCACACAAACCAATACACTCAGAAAAATGAAAATCCTCCACCTGGGGGATATTTGAAACAAGAGTGAGCAGAGGAACTAATAGAATAAAGTCAAAAATAGCTATGTGACCTGGCTTTGAAATGATGTAAGAATTAAGGCTCTTTCACACACAAGTGATATAAAAAGCACAAGTATGTTATACTCATATTACAGAATTCTATATTCAAGTTTAAAATAAGGATGTAATGTATTTGAATACACTAGCAGAGAAGCATATATAAGAGATGTTGCTAATTGGAAAATATATAATGTGATTCACAAAATATATTACTATGTATGTAAAATATTTATAAATGAAAAATTGGTGACAACATTTAGGAACAAAGTTTATTAAAATGTTGAAAGGTTTCATCTCTGAAGAGAAGCTTGAGACTGTACTGGAGCAGTGGGTAATGATGACTTTTTGTTTTCAGTTTTTATTTAATAAAATCCTATAATATTTGGACGTTTTGATAAGCATACATTTAGGTAGAATCTATGATTAAATAATTTTTAAAAATAAAAGACATACTCTATGGAATAACTAAGAAGTAGCTCTTTCATTTACCAGTAATGATCAGTAAATGAAAGCACTAATTGAAATTCCAAATTTCCATCTGTAAGCTGAAATGTTTGTATGTGTGTGTTTGTGTGTGGTGTGTTAAATGATATACAATCATGTATCTGCTAATTACAAAGTCAGGCATATAGTATCCCTTTAACCAATAGTAGTTAATATTGTGTAACAGATATTCAACATAGCTAATCATAAAACTGCTAAAATGAAGTTGTAATTGGAGCTAGACTATTTTGGTTGGTGAGCAATATTGTTTAGGCATCAGTTTGTTTAAAATTTTTATTTACTTTTATATATTTTTACATTTGAAGAAATACAATTTTTAAGCAATCGTGATATTATTTATAATGAACAATAATAGATCAATGATAAAATTCACAGGTTGGTAGAAATTAAGGGGCATTTCATTCCTCTTTTGTTAAAAGAGGCATATAGATATCTAGAAATGCCTCTAGTTGGACATAGTTTATAGAAAGGAGTGAATATTTTTAGAAAGCCAGAGCATAGTGACATGGGAGTGAAAGTGAGAAATGGTTTATTCTCCAAAAATGCTTTTTCAACAATATTTTTAAAGATAGCATATTGACATGTGTGGAATCCCATAATGAAAAGATAGTTGATGAAGCAGTGAGAAAGTATGAAGACTCATAAAAAAGGTTTTAGATGAAAGTCTGGTGACTCACCATGTGCTCATGCTTGCACCATTGGGTGGTTATTTTTTTCTCCCTGTCCCCCACATAGATACCATTCTACATACACACTTTTGATGTTAGGTCCAGACTCTGTTTCTGCTCAGATTTGAGGAACTGACCCTTGTCTTTGCTCCTATTTTTGGAACTCTCAAAAGACACATATACTTTAAAATGCATACATTTAATAGTGTTAGAAATCTTTATGATGCTCAGCATTTCTAAAACCATGAGACAAAGGACAGATGAACTTTATGGAAATGATGTCATTGGACTGGAGAGAAGCTCCTTTGAAATGTACATTGGCTGCTTTTTATATGGAAAGTAATATTCAGTTGGGAACTGTATTTGGTGTTTTCATTGTAATATTATAGAAAAAAATTTATTAGAATGGCGGAATTGTGCTAATTAGAAGTGGCGAGGTTTTGATTTTGCCATCTTTATGCCATAATCCCCACTGCTTCTATTATCACTCAGGTATGCTGATGGCAAAAGAACTTTAGGCAACCTTTAGAAATAAAATATTTTAATATATCTGTAAAACCATCAGTTGAGGATGCTCTGGGTATAAGGTTTTCTTTTATATTGATGTCATTTATTCAGTAAGGCTCAATATCTATGTCAATGTTATGTTTATATTTACTTCTTTAAAAATTGAAAACTCTTAAGATGTAAAGCAATATGATAGAAGGAGAGAGTCAATGATTCCTGAGTAATGTGTAGATGTGTTAAGCAGGTTGCCCTTATTTTTCATTTTGCATGATCTCTTTACTTCCATAAACATCTAGCTTCTATAAGGTTATTCGTAGTCAACTTGCTCTACCTGCACAATATCATCCACTCACACTACAAAAGCAACATCACTACTTCCCTTCCTTCTCCAGATCCACAAGACCCATGTTACCATCTACCTTTTGAATGGCACTATCAGAATGACATGCAGCCACTTCAGCTTCCAATGTCCTTGTGAGATTTCATTTTATTCTCCAGCTCTCTTCTTAGCACTGTTTTGTTCAGGTGAAAGAAAACTTGCTAACTATCAATCTTTTCATGTTTCTTTTCTTTGTGTGTGTGTGTGGTACTGAGGATCAAACACAGGACCTTGTGCATACCAGGCAAGCACTCTATCACTGAGCTATACCCCCAGAGCTATATGTTTTTATTTTGATATAGAGTCTTGCCAAGTCACATAGTCTAGCCTTGCAATCCTCCTGCCTCAGCCTCTCAAGTAGCTGGGATTTCAGGCATGTACCACCTTGCTCATCTTTTATGTGTCTCTTTAGCCAATAAAGCATCCAATTGAACTACTCCTATGTCTGAAAATATCTCTTCTATCTCTGTCTATTCTTTCTATCTTTCTCTGCCAAGCTTAGCTCAGGCTCCTTGTTCTCTCAAATGAAGTATTGTAGTTATTTAGTCTCTCTTCCCTCAAGTCTTTCTCTACTAATTCCCCCTTCAGTGTCCAACCAATGATTCTTCTAGAGCTAGGATAGATTACTTGAAAACAAAGCAAAACAAAATTTAGTGGTTCACCATTACCTTTGAGATTAAGATTAAATAAAGTTTCAGCAGGACCTTTGCAATTTTGCCCTAGCCTACCTCTGCCAAATTCTATTTTCACTAGCAAAACTCTTGAAGTTCTGCAGTAAGGAACTATTTTTCTTACATCCTTCCTTTTATTCCTTCTTTCATTGTTTTCTTTCCTCATCCATCCCCTTTCCTTTTTCCTTTCTTTGTTATTTTAAACTTTCTTTTATTTTGTTTTTCTTTCTATTTGATGTCAAAAATGTGTATGTATCTACAACATGGTATTTTGATATATTTATATGCACAACCATATATATATATATATATATATATATATATATATATATATATATATATATATTTATGTAAAGTCACATAGTGAATTGGCTAGATAAAGCCACTTAACACATTCATTAATATATCTATATCTATATCTATATATATGTGTGTGCGTGTGTGTGTGTGTGTATATATATATATATATATATATATATATATATATATATAGAGAGAGAGAGAGAGAGAGAGAGAGAGAGAGAATGGGTTGATAGCACTTAAAATCTACCTTCAGCATGATCTCATTTATATGTTGAGTGTAATAAATACATTCTTAGGAACAGAGAGTAAAATGGACAGGAGTGCAATGGGTAGGGAGATGTTTGTCAAAGGACACAAAATTTCAGTTAGATGGTAAGGAGTTATTTTTCACTCTTAAATTTGACATGTCTCTTCTCATTTCTATGCTTTTGGTTAGTTTTGTTAATTATGTTTAGAAGAACCCCTCTGACCTGTTCTCTATCTGCTGAAATCCCAAGTATTTCTTAACTCCTTGATCTAAGGATCCTTTCTTCTGTTGTCCTTCTCTTTCTACTTCCACTCTGACTTCTCAATGTGTCGGGCTGGTAGAATCACACTGTGATTTGCTTAAATGATCTCCCATGGTAGACTCCTTAAGAGCAAGAGCCATATAAGTTTATCTCTCTATTTCTCTATTTAACTTGGTATTACTGGAGTCTTACTACCTAGTTTTAGAATGAAATTAACCAAGGTTGTTAATATTAAACAGGTCTGGGGACTTTGTTAAGGACACTTTCTGTTTTTTCATGATTGATACCTTGTTTTAGACCTCTCCCAACTCCTTTTCTAATCTGAGTGAAAGCAAAGGGAAGAGAGAATAAGAATATTCAAGATTGTGCTGGTAATTATAGCTGAGACCCACTTTGATTCTGTACTCAAGCAGATGTTCAGAGCCCTCTTGACACTCAGCACTGCTCGCTGCTTTTCATGTCGCCCCATTGAGGGCAAACGCATGCATTGTGTTTGGTAGCTGAGCTGTTTCACAGTTGAACTTATGCCCATCCTTTGTTAACTGGAGCTTTGCTACCTATTCAACCTGCCATATTTGTTAGGTTGTCACAGCAGCCCTTTAAAATTATAAGCTCCCCCCGCCACCACATCTCAGTACACATTTGATTAGGGTTCAATATATGTTTATGGCTTAAGTAAGAAAATTTTTAAAAATTTTATTTAAATGTGTTTTACTTTAGCAAGAACACTTACTAGATCTACCCTCTTAAGTTTCCAAGTGTACAATACAGCATTGCTGGCTACAGATACAATGTTGAACAGCATATCTCTAGAATTCTTGCTTAACTGAAACTTTACATTGTTTACGTCCTATTTTCCCCTCCTCAACCCTTGGTATGATTTATTTTTTGTTTGCCTTATGTTTATGGTTAAGTTAAAGAGAAATTTTCTTATCAGTCCTTTATACTCTCAAATGCTATCATAAGTTATTCACATACATAAGGTATTTATCCCAGAGTTTCTAAAAACATGTAATGACAACAGCTAGTGATTCTAATGTTGAGCATTCCCCACATGCCAGGCCTGTTCTGATTGCTTTAAGTTGAAGTGTCCTATTTAATCCTCACGCTACCCTCTGGAGGGGGTGAGGTGGGTGTTCTCCTAGACTGCAGAAGAGAAATCAAACATTTAAATAAGTCAGGTGACTTGTGCACAGCACACAGCTCCAAAGGATCTGAGTCTGGTCTGAGGTTGAAACAGTATAACTACAGAGCCACACTCACAATCTCTACAGCTGCGAGAGGAAACTCAGAACCAAACGACTAGGATTCTGCCAGAAATCAGAGGCTGCATTGCTTGTCTGAGTTGTAGCATCCTTTTGAATAGAGTGACTCTTCCTCCTTGAGATTGTAACTCCCATGTCTCATAATTTTTCCCTTTCATTCCCTACATTCTGCTAATAACTCACATTCTAAAATCTTCTCCTTTCCTTCTTTGAGGCAATTTCAGTCCTGGTTTGTTAGCTAGAGCATTACAGAAGCACTTTGTTACAGCTCTGTGCAGCTGCTGAGGTGTAAGTCCTAAGCTGCTACCCACACATATCTGCACTTGTCCTTGCCTGTGGGAAACTACCTAATTCTAAGGAAAAATCAGAAAATAAGCATTTTTATATTAAAGCATAAATATAGGGATTGTAATAAGGACAATATCATATAATTAGGCAATTACAGATCTGGTTGTTTAACCAATCAAATTTTATTAAAACAAAATGAATCACACACACAAACACACACATACACAAACATCACACTAAAACCTTCAAACCTAAAAGATTTGTACAACACTTATCAGTTAATGTTAATTTTAAATTTTATGTTACAGCTACTCTGTGTTATAGAAAAATAGTATATTTTGAAGTGCACTTCATTCAGGGAATTAGTAGGAAATTTTAATTGTTTCTATTAGTTTTGTAATTCTAATGAAATAATATTAATCTATGGATCTACTATGGATTTCTCTTTTGATAAAATAGTAAAAATTGCCTCATAGTGGACTGGCTTTGTCATCAGGCAAAGAGGAAAGGAGGGTAATTGCGTGCTTTTTCCTTATACATTCCTATACACAATCCTTCTCTCCCAAAGAACATCCTCCTCCAATTTTTATCCCTTTAGGACATAATGTCCAGTCAAAGTTGAAAAATTATTTTTGCTAAAGCAACCATTTTGCTATTATTAGGCATTTATTGCTTGAATATGCTCTATTTCTGGAATAATGTTTGACATGACAAGAATCTGCAAGCAGGAAACAGTTTGGGTGCTGGGGAAAGAGGAGAGATACCAATGTAAAGGGTGAGCAGAAGTGAAGGAGAATTACCAAGTAAAAGAAAGTTGGCAGCAAGGATAGTCTTTTCTCACTTCCCAACATTTTCCCCAAGATCTGAAGCAGCCCATTTGATAGATATCTTGGACACCATACCAGAATGTTGGTTCATATTTGTAGTGATAAATTTAAAATTTTGAAGAGTGACCATGTGCATAAGACTGGTCTGTGTTTCCCTTAGATATGACCCTATCTATCTCCACCTTAATTTATCCATTCTTTCTTAGCCCAATTCCATCATTAGGGTGTGATTCTCCACTGGTCTATGCTTGTCTCTTTTTTGGTAACTTCTGCACACAATGGCCTTGTTGTCTTCCATGAAGGCCTTGCTGTTGATTTGGGGATCACACAGCAGATACACCAGGAAGGCTAGCAAGGTATTTGAGAGAGGTTTGTGTTAGCCTATCCAATGTTTCAATCTTGGGTTTTTAGTGTGCAGACATAGCACAGAAACTCATGATAAAAACTTCATTTAATCTTAGATGCAATTATTTTGCCTTGGGATAAATTTGAAGGATTTCTTAAACTCAGCATTGTCGGGAATAGACTAGCTTTGGCTGGTATTCTTTTTTGGATGGCAATAGTCCTGTATCACATTGTCTCAGAATTAACTGGTCAAGGAAGAAACTAGCATGCGGTGAAAGCTCATTGATCCAAAGGCATTTGTAAATAAGCAGGATGATAAGATCTAAGAGACTTTTAGATTATTAAGACCCTTTGCATCTATGTCCCATTTCATCCAAGTTGCAGCATTTGGCTTCACAATCTCAGGTAAAGCTACTCTTAGGTCAAATCTCCATAAATACTATTTGGTGGTCTTTCTCTAAGTGTCTTTGAACATCACTTTGGGATTCATAGTAATAGTTAAGTTTATTGTGGCCTTCCCATGTGATAACCACTATTTTAATGTGTCACATATCTTTGCTCCTTCAAACTCATGGCAACCCTATGAGGGAGACACCTGTTTTAGTCATCTTTTTCAGTGCTGTGACTAAAAGACAAACCAGAAAAATTTTAGAGGAGGAAAAGTTATTTGAAGGTTCACAGTTTCAGAGGTCTAAGTCCAGAGACAGCCAGCTCCATTCCTCAGGGCTTGAGGTGAGGCCGGATGTTATGGCACAAGAGAGTGGCAGAGGGAAGTGGCTCACATGATAATCAGGAAGAAGAGAGAAACTTCACAAAATATGTACCCCAAAGGCATGCCCCTCAATACCCACCTCATCCAGCCACAATCCTACCTGCCTTTAGTTACCACTCAGTTAATCCTATCAGGGGATTAACTCACTAATTGGGTTAAGGCTCTCATAACTCAATCATCTGTCCTCTAAATCTTCTTGCATTGTCTCACACATGGCCTTTTGAGTGACACCTCACATCCAAACCATAACAACACCATTATTACCTTCACTTCACAGAGACAATTTATGGAGGCAAAGGGAGTTTAAAGAACTTATCATACGGGTGCACAATTTGTAAGTTCAGATCTAGGAATCCTAGGAAGTCTGGCCCTGCAGTCCATGGTCTTACTTCCCCTGGGATTAGGATAGATTCCTTCCAACTCTGGTAGCTGATAAAAGGACATTTCCAGTCTAGACACCTGCATGGCTAAGTCTATAGAGGGGTCCCTACAGTGCAGCTCTAGTTCCTAATGGGTCTGACTTTTAAATGCTCTTCAGGAATGACCTTTTACTTTGATAACAGTTTATAAGGATACTAGAGAGTCCAATGAGGCTGCGGAGTGGTAATAAGGATCATGTCTGAGATAGGCTTGCAGAGGTTTCTTAGGCGCCTGGAAATGGAGGTTGATAGTGAAACTTGTCTTTTTAATGGGTACCTGGAGACTCCCTTCAGCATCCCTAACCTAGACCAGTCAGTCTGCATTTTAAATGGTTTGCTTGTATTGGCTGTTTTGGCTCCTTTGGGTCCTTGGCTGTGTTCATTTCTGTCCTAAGTCCTCTATGTCAGGATTACAAGTCTCTGCTTCAACTTTAGGCCAGTGAAGCCATTGGGACACTGTTTCCTCTGAATCTCTGGTTTAGTTGGGTAATTAATTCTTCTGAAAGAGTGAAGACTGGGGTTTTAGGAGAACAATGTTTTAATATAACTCTCACAATCTAAACTGAACTGACCTTTTGACTGTGTGTTGTTTTGCTTCTCTGTCAATTATCTCTAAGCCATTGAATATTGGATGTCTTAATTTACATGGCTGTTTCTAGACTATGTTTTAAGTCCATTATGATAAAACATTATGGGGTTGGGATGTGGCTCAGTGGTATAGTGGTTGCCTAGCATATGTGAGGCACTGGGGTTTGATTCTTAGCACTGCATATAAATAAATAAAATAAAGGTATTATGTCTATCTACAACTAAAAACAAATTTAAAAGATAAACATTGTCTTATATGATATGCCAGATGTTTAAGATAATACACATATTATTTTATTTTGGCCAGTTATACTAGAATTCCTTTGCAAAATTAATTTTTAAAATATAACTATGGCATGGACAATTGGAAATCTAGAGAGTCAGTTGACATATTTAAGAGAATCCCTGTTTTCAAGTTTATGGTAATTTTGAAGCAAAGAAAGAACATAATGATTTATAAAACTTATTTTTAAAGTGTTAGGATTTTGATGTTTGGAAATAATTACTTTAGTTTGATGTATGTTTGAATTTAATTTGGTTTTCTCATGCTAGATGATCTTTTCCTCCACTAGTCAATGTTTTTATACAGATTACTAGGTCATGTTTAGTGGATTTTATCCACCCACACCTTTCCTCTTCTACTATTATATAAAAATAGAAATGGCACTTTGTTACATCTTAATAAATATTGGCCAGATACTGAAGACTCTTTTAAAAAAGAAAAGTGTCATTTAATTCTGAGGCTTTGAGAAAGGACTTGGATCTGTGTGTTAGGTGATCTCAGATGCAGAGATATAAATGCCAATTTTCTGTTCTGTTTTTAGGTCACATGTGCCAACTTAACGAATGGTGGAAAGTCAGAACTTCTGAAGTCGGGAAGCAGCAAATCCACACTGAAGCACATATGGACAGAAAGCAGCAAAGACTTATCTATCAGCCGACTCCTGTCACAGACTTTTCGTGGCAAAGAAAATGATACAGATTTGGACCTGCGATATGACACCCCAGAACCTTATTCTGAACAAGACCTCTGGGACTGGCTGAGGAACTCCACAGACCTCCAAGAGCCTCGGCCCAGGGCCAAGAGAAGGCCCATTGTTAAGACGGGCAAGTTTAAGAAAATGTTTGGATGGGGTGATTTTCATTCCAACATCAAAACAGTGAAGCTGAACCTATTGATTACTGGGAAAATTGTGGATCATGGAAACGGGACATTTAGTGTTTATTTCAGGCATAATTCCACTGGTCAAGGGAATGTATCTGTCAGTCTGGTGCCCCCTACAAAAATTGTGGAGTTCGATTTGGCACAACAAACCGTGATTGATGCCAAAGATTCCAAGTCCTTTAACTGTCGAATCGAATATGAAAAGGTTGACAAGGCTACCAAGAACACACTCTGCAACTATGACCCTTCCAAAACCTGTTACCAGGAGCAGACCCAAAGTCATGTGTCCTGGCTCTGCTCCAAGCCCTTCAAGGTGATCTGTATTTACATATCCTTTTATAGTACAGATTATAAACTAGTACAGAAAGTGTGCCCCGACTACAACTACCACAGTGACACACCTTACTTTCCCTCTGGATGAGGATGAACAAGAGGGTGAGACTGAAGCCTGAGGAATTAAAGGTCATGTGACAGGGCTGTTACCTCAAAGAAGAAGGTCACATCTGTTGCCTGGAATGTGTCTACACTGCTGCTCTTGTCAACTGGCTGCAAATACGCTAGTGGAAAACAATCTGATGTAATTTCTGCCCAGTCAGCTTCATCTCTCAGTATAGTTGTAAATCATCACAGATTTTAAAGTCATACTTGAGGGCATACCCTCACATGTAGAGGTACACAAACACACACTCATGCACATCTCAGCTTGCATCTGTCATCGGTTGAGAGGGCTTTCATTGTCTGACTCATAATGGTTCAGGATAAACTATCATCAAACGAAAGGATCAACTAGACAGAAAATGTTTCTAACATTCACTGTTACAGAAATCTCTTTTTAAAGTCTCGAGTCCATGCTAATCAATAATCCCCACTCATGCATTCCTACTGCTTGGAGTAGCTGTACTGGTAAATACTACTGTAGGAGTATATGCTTGTTAAAATGGAAAAATGTGTCTTTAGAGCTCAGTATTCTTTATTTTATGAACACAACAAAGTGTAGTAACTTTTTTCCAGCGTATGGTAGGCACATTCAAGGTGATATAAGATGGCTCTTTTTTTTTTTTTTTTTTTTTTCCTATGGAAGGAGCCTGTTTTCAGTAAAGATGAGCAAACATTAGGAATTTACATGTGGGCAGATGTTGGGATTACAGCTTTCATCGCCAATCATTGGACATTTGCGAAGTTGAGACCAGCTAAGGCTGCTTAAAACAGTTCTGATCATTATATAAGAAGGGAAATGCCTGGCAGACACCATGTAAGTTATAAGTGTCTGTCTTATCTTTACTACACATATTGTAACAAATTCAATATCCTAGTCTTCATTTGTATGAATGGTTTGTATTGTACATAGTTTAACCAAGTGTTATTTGAGCTGCTTATTAATATTAAATTGTACTTGTCTCTCTGCTTGTTATTGGTTAAAAAAGAAAAAAAAAGGATATGAGGAATCCATTTTATCAATGTAGCTATGAACTCCATTAAAAAGGCAAACAATGTACAAAGCATTTATTCAGCTCAAGTATTGTTGAAAGCTATACATATACAACATTACACTGTCTGTATTTAGATATTTTATTTCTGGACAAAACAAAATGTACATAAAAATAAAACACTTAAATTTGAGTTTCAATATGTACTGTGTAAGATGGTGATTTAAATGTTTCTGACAAGAAGAACATGCTGGAATACAGTCATGGCTTTGCATCTCATGTCTTTAAATTTGTATAGAATTATCTAAATTGGTGTTAGTTGCCCAAATTACTTATTTCAATCAAACCTGGGAAATAATTGTGGTATATAGCATTGCACACATTTTGGGTTTTACTGTCAATGAACATAGGAGATAATTAAGGTTTCCTGAATTTAACTATAAGTAGTTGATTTTTTTTTTCTTGTACAGAGTCTTTATTAAGCGGGAGGATTGAAGGTGTGTGTGTGTGTGTGTGTGTGTGTGTGTGTGTTTACAGAAAGTCAAAATATCTGAAGATGGTGACTGAGGTTCTCTGATTCAATACAACTAAAAAAAAAATTGTGGGAGCAGTAGAGGGCTTCAATGTTCAGTTTATGTATAGAAGATGAGATTAAATTGTCTATGTAGTATTGTTTTTGGACATTAAGCTTTCTTTAAAAAAAAAGAGGAGAAAAAAACCTAACTGCTAACCACTATACATTACTCCAGCAAAATAAAGAGGTAACGTAAAACACCAGTTTTAAAGCCATGAATTTGGGATTGAGATGTGAAATCTCAACGGTTAACCAAAGAAGCCCAATTAAGAGCACTGATCTATTCTTATCTCATATATGTTAGAGAGAAGTCTATTTTCACATAGAAAACAATATAAATATTACAGAGGAAAAAAACCACAGAATTCTAAAGTAAGAACTCAATAACTGGTTTGACTAATGAGTTTCCATCTGCAGATGAAACATTCGTCATTCTGTTAAATGTCCATCTCTAATAAAAGTCCTCCAGTATATCTGGACAACCATTTATATCCATTTATACATGAACTTGTCATGGAATTTGGAGGCTAACATTAGAACAGATTGTGGCAGAACAGGCAATAAAAACTTCATGGGTTCTAGCTGCAGGACATACTTGCCACAGATAAATCTTATTATTTTGGAGTTTATTTATCAACATGATCACTTAGGAGTCATTTGTCTTGTAGCAAATAAGAGAGTGAGAAAGGGAAAATCATTTTTTTTCTTTAAAATCTTTAATGCATAGCCTATGACTTTCATTATGTGAACTGATCCATCCTTTTGTAACCTAGAATTCAACATGAGATGAAATACGCTTCAGTTGCCCCCCTCCTCTGCTTTCTAACCTCCCAGTGAAATAATGCTTTCAAGTTTTTAACAAATGTATAGAACAATGACTTGAATTGTTTTTCTTTAGAAGAAAAACAAAATGAAACATGTAGCAAACATCCAACAAGGATATAAATTTTTAAAAATCCAAAATGTCAGGACTTTTTCTGGATCTGATACACTTTTTCCAAACTTCTACATCATTTATGCGCTCCCTCTGTAACTAGGAGTAATCATGATCATACAGAACTTCAATACAAGAGAAAATGTATTTATATTCAATATATTATTCTGCTTTTAGACAGGCAGGGGATGAAGGAAGATCATCAACATGAAGATTCAAAATTCCCATTATAAACTTTATTTGACCAACTTGTTGATTCAACAACTGAATAAGTTTTAACTATGTTTAAAAATGCACTGGTTGTTTGGGAAAAATAAATTTTAAGCATCACTAAGGAAACAATCTTCTCTAGAATCTTAAAAATTATTCCACATCTTTGCTAAGATATAGGGTGGGGGGAAACCTAAATGAAATAGATAGCACCTGATGCAAACACAGGTTTGTCAATCACCTTTGAAATATTTTAGTAAAATCAAAATTATTAGGAATAAATGATTATTGCAGCTTCTTGACCAATAGAAGGAAAATGGTATGTTTTTAGTTTATTTATATATGATAAAAAACAATTGTCATGATATGGTTTCTATTGAGCTTTTTTGGCTCCATGGCTCTTGGGAGAATTTCCGTGCTTAAGTGGAAGGGGCTCAATTGTTTTTAGTACATATAAAGTTCTCGAAGTGATTATTTTGCAAGTAGTTGAAATACTTGCTAAATTTAAAACTTCAGACTGAGAATCCTTAGGTTCCTTCATTTCAGCAATAAATAGTAAGCAATATTTTTGCACAGAATAGATTAAAAAAATCATGAGAAGACTGAGAAAATGTTTTTTTTTTAACCCCCCTCCACACACACACTGCTTTACATGTACGATGCAGCTTCACCAATATAAACAGCTGTTTGGAAAAGCAATTTGCATCTCCACCATCAACTCTGAATGCCAAGTTTTAACCTGAAGGAAATACAAATGGCTGTATTTGTAAACCTTTGAAAGATTTGGTTAATGTACCACTTTCAGATGTTTATTTGTTTAACTATCAATCTATTAATTTTTATTTTATATTTATTATTTATATTTTTATTTTAAAAAATACAAATCAGTAAATGCATTCAAAAATTTAAAAAAAATTGCATCTTTGCATAAAAATGATTACCTTAGTTTGTAGGTGACACAAATTGATTACATTTATGACGTGACTCAAATACTGAAAAACTGATCTCTAGGTCACGATTTTCTCAGGTATGTAACAAAGAATGATTGCAAGGGTTGAAGACATGAGGGAATAATTAAAAATTGTGGTGTATCACTGAGTTTTATATACAGAATAGAAATACTTTTAAGTAACAAATCTACAATTACTTTTATTTCACAAGGTTAGAAAGAATAGAAATCTAACAATGAAAGAGTTTTAGTTTTGATTTGCTCAGTGAGCAAGTTCTAGGAAAACAGACAAAAATGAAACTGGAAGTGCAAAGCCGTCTGTCCCAGGTTTGACCAAGGAACTTAAACATTTATAGTTTTGCGTTTGTAGAAATGCACTTTATGTTATGGAAGGATTGTCATTTGGCTCCAAAGCTCCCAGGTGTGATACCTTCACAATTTAAATGTGAAGGTTTACAGACTTTCCACTGGTGTCCGTGGCTGTAGTGCGCTTGCCATTGGAGTTCAGGTGCTGTTTCCAATTTCCAATCTGTGAATGAGACATACACATCAATTCACATCCTCAACTAGCAGGAGCTGACTTCTTATTCCCTGATCCTGTGCCAGGGCTTCAAAGGGGCAACTAGAATATTATGACTCTGACCATCAGATTCCTCTGGGAGTGGTTGTGATAAAGAAATAATGCATGACAGTTGTTAGGATGCAGCCATTGCCAAATAAGTATTTTTTTAAAATAAAATAACCGTCATTGTTGCTGTTACTGCCAACATTTACCTGTGGCTTTTCTGAAATCCAGTTTTACTATCAAAATTAATATTTTTTTTGCATTGTTCTAGAAGTTCTCAGTAGAAAGCATTGCTAAGTGACACTTAATAAGCAGGTCAAAATATTGCAGGGACATTTTAAAAGAGGTAAGCAATTGATATTCTCTCATTATTCACAAAAGAGAAAGAGGTGCAAGTTCATGACACAGCAGGTGTTTACAGAATACTAATAGGTAAGCCATTTTCTGTATTAAGCAGTTTCCATGTGATCCCTCACTCAAGCCTCCCAACTCCATGAGGTACTGCTTTTGTGCTCTTTTTGAAAGAGGAGTCAGATGCTTAGAAGCATGAAATAACCTACTAAAGTGGGTTATCTATCTTAAGTGATAGATTAGAGTCAAATTCCATCTCTATCCCAGAGATTGACTTTTAAAACTTTTATTCCTCTTACTCTATTTTTAAAAATTCTTCAAATTGCACTGAAAGGAGTCTACATACAATAGACCATTTAATATAAACATAAGCACACTATCATATGGAAGAGAAATAGGTAATTCATATAGTTCATTTATTTTTAACTATTTTCCATTTCTTATATTTGCTTAGGACCCCTCAGAACCCCATGATTAAATCTCGCCCTGGTCCCACAGAAACCAGCTCTGATTTCTCAGGCCAATCTAGTACTATGGCAGTCAGTTTTGTTCCCTCAATCACGTTTTGTAAAATCATTTTTGATTTAGGGTCAAAGGTGTTTTCAAGCTTAATAAATCTGAAAGTTGTAGGTCAGGGATGAATAGAGCTGTAATGTAATTCTGAATTACCCCAGGTTCCTGCATGGGAATCTTGTTTCAAGGAAATACTGCTACATGTTTTAAAAACTTTCAGCAACATGATTTCAGTGTCCTCAAAAGTGATTCAAGTAATTTTTATATGGGTTCCATTCAATTCTTTTTATGTCATTTTGTAATGTGTCTTTCTGTTTTCCTGTGATAGGCTCTGAATTGTGCATTCTCACAGATGAAAAACACAATTGCAGGAGGGTATTTCTGCATAAAGCTTAAGTGGATGGGGAAATTTGAAAGGACAGCTCAATCTTCTGATATGTTTTATTTTTCTTGCTTGTAACATCTTATTCTTAAAACAAACACATCAGAAAACTCTATCCATTTTCTTGCTTTACTTTCTCAGTTTTGCCAGAAACCCAGATCTGTACATAAAAACAGGAACTGGAATATGCTGGATGCTTTTCTTTCTTGTACCCTGTTCTCTGATTATGACAGAGATGCTTAGACTCATTTAATTATTTCCACTTATTTGCTCATGTTTTGCTCATATACAAAGTCAACATTTGAGAGAAACAGTGAGAAGGTGAGTTATATTCTCTTGTTTTAATTAGAATCATGCTTGTATTCTCCCAGAATATAAACAGTCTATGAACTCTCTCTTCATTATCACCTGAGCCAATCTCTACCTTTCCATTCTTTCTCCAAATGTTAGGGGAAAAAGAATGTGATCATTAAAATAACATTTGTGTTCCAGTCAAAAATACTTATAATATTTCACTCCATATACATTATAAAACACTGGGAGATTAATTGAGTTTAAAATGCTGTTCTTCATTTTATTAGTTTGCAGCGCTATTTTGGGAGAGGGGTCAGGTATTTTTCAGGTATTTATTACTCAATAGGTCATTTTTAGTGAGACTTGATATATTTACTGCTCCCACATTTCATATGTACACTTTTACTTCTTTGGGGATGTGGGCTTCTACACAACTACGGCTTTCCACATTCAGGTCCATGCTGTACTAGAGCCAACAAATAAAGAAGGAAATACTCGGTGAATTGATTTTTGAAAATTTGACCAAAACCAGTGGTTTTGACCAAAAATGTTTTTCTGTTTGTAACTTGAGTTGTGTATACTTAAACAGAGTCCTTGAAGCTCATGGGCACAAATCCTGCATCATATCTGTTAGAGTTGTCACTCTTCATTCCTCTCCTTAGAATAGGTGCTTCTTATTTAAGTAAAGGAATTCACTAGTGGAGGTAGAATGGTAAATGGTGCTGTGTCCCTGAGAAAGAATTTTTACTTTTAGAGTTTAAGGATCTGATAACAGAAGGTCCTCTTAAATAAAATCTGGGACAGCACTAAGCCTTGGAACAGAGTTGAGGTGGCTTTATGGGGTATCAAGGACATGAGGACTGGGGTGTAAGTCCTATGACAGCAGCAGGAAGGTTTTTCGTGTGTGTGTGTGTGTGTGTGTATGGGTAAGTAGGTGTGTGTTTTCGCTTTTTGCTTTAAGGAGTGGTCTAACTTGACACTGTGTACTCACAAGGGCTTGAAGTTGGGACAGAAGCTTGTGGGAGCAATCTGCTGGCCCTGACTATTGAAGACCGGATGGAATTTGAGTCCCTGGGAAGGCCAACATGGGTGGATGGTGAATGGGAAACAGCCACCATTCCTGCCAACACCAGGGAATTATATATACCCTGTGAAAGTTTTATGTGTCCTTGGGAACAGACTGAGAGAACCCTTAAATAGACTGAAATTGATATCAACTGACTGAGATAGTAAGATTTTCAATATGATAGAATTTGGGCTTCTGATAAAAATTTATAGAACACAAAAGTTACATTTTTTTCATACAACTGATTATATGACTTGAAATTAACATCTGACAGATATTTCACTCATTCTGTGGAATTTGTTGATATACAATTTGCCCAACTTACAGTGTTAGCATACTGTGAAAGAGAGTGATTTTAATACAGAGATGCCTACATTGAAGGACAAATAACTTAGACTGTAGAGGATTTTGTGATACTTACGGTGCTTTTCATCTAATATAAGTCTTTACTTTAATATTGGCTTAAATAATCATCATGAGAATGGTTTTGCATTGAAGGAACCATTCCAGACACAGGAAAGAGGCGGATAGAAAGTAAACAATGTTTTCAGTTCATACTTTGAATCATCCCCCCTTTTGTTCCATCACATTTTTACAGATTGTGGATAAATGAAGAACTTATATCCAAATATCAACTTACCGAAAGGAACAGATATTTAAGGAAATCTTGTGGACTCTTACTGAGGGAAAGAGAGTACAGTGGGAGAAGGAATCAACCTAACTTACAAGTCTAACACTCTTTTCACTACATCAAAACTATACTTTCTCCACTCTCCCCCAAAGACCCTACTTATGTATTTGATATATTATGTTTCTATATTAGAGGCATGGTTTGTAAATGTGTTCCAAATGTCTTTAAATTTCCATAGAGGTGCCTCCTGGGATTTCTGGAATAGAATATGAAGGAGGCCGAGATGGATGATGATACTGAGCCTCTATGTAAGTTTCTACCTGAGTATTCCACATATTCATTTCATATATTGACTGAATGCTTACCATGTGTCATGTACCACTATAAGCCCTAACAGGGAACAATCAAGACAAAGTGCTGACTTCAATTTCACTTGCAATCTAATGGGAGAAGACGGCAATCACTAAATCAATGTGTTATAGTCTGGTGGTAATAAGTGCTTTGAACATAAACTCAAAATTTATTCATTCATATATTTTTAATATTGGTTAATATTATAAAGGTGACTGTCCTTTGGTGACATTCAAAGAAAGCCAGGGAGCTAGTCCGGTGGGTATGTAGAGAATGAGCATCCCAAGGATAGGACATAGCAATTGTAAATGCCTGAGGCAGGAGCTGGCTTGGAGGCTGGAACAGAGTGCGCACTGGAAGAAAACTTAGAAAGCACAAAATTTTGACTTTACCTATGAATGAAAAAAGACTTCTTGGGGGAATTTGAGTAGATCTGATGTGACTTATGTTTTTAAAGGACCACTCTGTACTGAGGAGAATGGATTGTAAAAGGTAAGCATGGGTGCAGGAGGTCAAGTATGAAGTTATTGTAATAATGCAGATAAAACATAATGTTGACTCCTATGTAGACCACTCGTATGTAGCAGTGTTGACAGTGAGAATGCATTAGATTATGAATGTATTATGAAAGTGGAAGCCAGGATTCAATGGTGGACTGGTTGTGAAATATGAAAGAAACAGAGTTTCAGTGACTTGTTTAATTTTTATATTCAGGTTACATATAAAAATTAGATGCTTTATTAAAATAAATATTTTAAATCCTACTTTGAACTTGACTGACAGTTACAGATGTGCATGCAGTTTCTTATTACTATTAATATTGGTATTAACAATAGTATTATTATTAAACCTTGGCCCATCTCTTTGGAACCAATGGACGATAAAGGGATTTATTTATAATTTGAAATGTCTAAATATCATCTTTGGTTCATTCTGACAGTCACATTATTGCTTCCACAAGTATTATGTAATTTGCATAGGTATTTTCTTGAGGTGTCTTTTTGAAAACTAAATAAACTTTTGATTTTGTATAGCACTCTTTTTCTAACAATCCAGTGTTGAAAATTTGAGAGGAAAATCGCTCCTATGTAAATCAGAAGAAACAAGTAAATAGAAAAATGAAGCATATAATTTTTTATGCTTGATTTTAGCTTATTATATCTAATTCATGTCTAACCAAACCTATGTATAATCTTTTATCAGGACATGGGTTTTAAAGCTAGCTTTTATAGAGGTCAAGAAATTCCCCAAGGTGTACATCTGTTGCTTTTTCTTGGAAAATAGATCCTAAATTCAGTCATATTCCTAAAAGTATATTTTAAAGGAAAACATTTTGAGAAAAACAAGATTAGGTAGTTTAGGAATTATGAGATAATGGGTGGGACCAAATAATAAACTTAAAAATGTTTATGGAGGATGACTTTAAAAGTGTATCTGTTTTACACTTGGCCACTTGCAATTTTAATATATATCTTTGATGTTGTTAGAAAGTTATAATTTAATAAAGAAGTAAAAGTTGAACAAATAAAATAATAATTTTATTATTATTGCCTCATCCTAAAAATACCTGGAAATGTGTTTAAGGATTACTTTAAAGTTGTGTGTTGTCATAGGAATTATTTGTTAATTTGCAAACCCTTTTTTAAAATATTTGAGTACTAACATTAGACTTGAATTCAGTTTCCTCTGAAATGTGCAATCAGAACTTTGAAAACTATCAAAGAAGTATCAAATCACAAAATGGAAAGGCTATAATAATTCACGTAACTAGAAAAAAATACATTGATCATATAATTGGGTAAGTCATTGTGCCTTGGCTGATACATTTGTTTCACAGAGATACACTGTGGTGGGACAATTGATTCGAGAGTACTGTGCTTGACAATTAAATATGTAGAATTGATCTTCACTTAGAAATGTTAAAGCTATATGGTGGCTGAGTAGTTAGTTACAGCTATCAGCTGATGCTGGTTTCTGTCATGGGCAAAACACAAAACAATAGCAAGTATAATTGTTTCATTTCATACTTCATATATGGAAACTTATATTAATTCTCTTAAGCTTCCAGGATAACATTTAGGGTTCTTCTGTTACAGAATAATAGTTGAATACTTTTAATAGTTAAGTATTTTATTTTTTTTTAAATTTTTATTTTTTTTTTATTTTTTTTTTAATTTTTTTTATTGGTTGTTCAAAACATTATAAAGCTCTTGACATATCATATTTCATACATTAGATTCCAGTTGGTTATGAACTCCCAATTTTACCCCAAATACAGATTGCAGAATCACATCGGTTACACATCCACATTTTTACATAATGCCCTATTAGTAACTGTTGTATTCTGCTACCTTTCCTATCCTCTACCATCCCCCCTCCCTCCCCTCCCATCTTCTCTCTCTACCCCATCCACTGTAATTCATATCTCTCCTTGTTTATTTTCCCATTCCCCTCACAACCTCTTATATGTAATTTTGTATAACAATGAGGGTCTCCCTCCATTACCATGCAATTTCCCTTTTCTCTCCCTTTCCATCCCACCTCATGTATCTGTTTAATGTTAATCTTTTCTTCCCGCTCTTCCTCCCTGCTCTGTTCTTAGTTGCTCTCATTATATCAAAGAAGACATTTGGTATTTGTTTTTTAGGGATTGGCTAGCTTCACTAAGCATAATCTGCTCTAGTGCCATCCATTTCCCTGCAAATTCTATGATTTTGTCATTTTTTAGTGCTGCGTAATACTCCATGGTGTATAAATGCCACATTTTTTTTATCCATTCATCTATTGAAGGGCATCTGGGTTGGTTCCACAGTCTAGCAATTGTGAATTGTGCTGCTATGAACATCAATGTAGCAGTATCCCTGTAGTACGCTCTTTTAAGGTCTTCTGGGAAAAGTCCAAGAAGGGCAATAGCTGGGTCAAATGGTGGTTCCATTCCCAGCTTTCCCAGGAGTCTCCATACTGTTTTCCAGATTGGCCGCACCAGTTTGCAGTCCCACCAGCAATGTACAAGAGTACCCTTTTCCCCACATCCTCTCCAGCACTTGTTGTTGTTTGACTTCATAATGGCTGCCAATCTTACTGGAGTGAGATGGTATCTTAGGGTGGTTTTGATTTGCATTTCTCTGACTGCTAGAGATGGTGAGCATTTTTTCATGTACTTGTTGATTGATTGTATGTCCTCCTCTGAGAAGTGTCTGTTCAGGTCTTTGGCCCATTTGTTGATTGGGTTATTTGTTTTCTTATTGTTTAATTTTTTGAGTTCTTTGTATACTCTGGATATTAGGGCTCTATCTGAAGTGTGAGGAGTAAAAATTTGTTCCCATGATGTAGGCTCCCTATTTACCTCTTTTATTGTTTCTCTTGCTGAGAGAAAACTTTTCAGTTTAAGTAAGTCCCATTTGTTGATTTTTGTTATCAACTTTTGTGCTATGGGTGTCCTATTGAGGAATTTGGAGCCCGACCCTACAATATGTAGATCGGAGCCAACTTTTTCTTCTATCAGACGCAGAGTCTCTGATTTGATATCTAGCTCCTTGATCCACTTTGAGTTAACTTTTGTGCATGGCGAGAGGAGGGGATTCAGTTTCATTTTGTTGCATATGGATTTCCAGTTTACCCAGCACCATTTGTTGAAGATGCTATCCTCCCTCCATTGCATGCTTTTAGCTCCTTTATCAAATATAAGATAGTTGTAGCTTTGTGGATTAGTCTCTGTGTCCTCTATTCTGTACCATTGGTCCACCCTCCTGTTTTGGTACCAGTACCATGCTGTTTTTGTTACTATTGCTCTGTAGTATAGTTTGAAGTCTGGTATCGCTATACCGCCTGATTCGCACTTCCTGCTTAGAATTGCTTTTGCTATTCTGGGTCTTTTATTTTTCCATATGAATTTCATGATTGCTTTATCCATTTCTACAAGAAATGCCGTTGGGATTTTGATTGGCATTGCATTAAACCTATAGAGAACTTTTGGTAATATCGCCATTTTGATGATGTTAGTTCTGCCTATCCATGAACAGGGTATATTTTTCCATCTTCTAAGATCTTCTTCTACTTCTCTTTTTAGGGTTTTGTAGTTTTCATTATATAAATCTTTCACCTCTTTTGTTAGGTTGATTCCCAAGTATTTTATTTTTTTTGAGGATATTGTGAATGGAGTGTTTTTCCTCATTTCCGTTTCAGAAGTTTTGTCGCTGATATACAGAAATGCCTTTGATTTATGCGTGTTGATTTTATATCCTGCCACTTTGCTGAATTCATTTATTAGTTCTAGTAGTTTTTTTGTAGACCCTTTTGGGTCTTCTAGGTATAGAATCATGTCATCTGCAAATAGTGATAAATGAAAATACAGACACAACATATCGGAATCTATGGGACACAATGAAAGCAGTTTTAAGAGGGAAATTCATCGCTTGGAGGTCATTCCTCAAAAAAAGGAAAAACCAACAAATAAATGAGCTCACACTTCATCTCAAAGCCCTAGAAAAGGAAGAGCAAAACAACAGCAAATGTAGCAGAAGGCAAGAAATAATTAAAATCAGAGCGGAAATCAATGAAATTGAAACAAAAGAAACTATTGAAAAAATTAACAAAACTAAAAGTTGGTTCTTTGAAAAAATAAATAAGATCGACAGACCCTTAGCCATGCTAATGAAGAGAAGAAGAGAGAGAACTCAAATCACTAACATATGGGATGAAAAAGGCAATATCACAACAGAGACTACAGAAATACAGAAGACAATTAGAAATTATTTTGAAAACCTATATTCCAATAAAATAGAAGATAGTGAAGACATTGATAAATTCCTTAAGTCATAGTTAAGTATTTTAAATACTACATTTATCCCTAAATATATTGCTGCTAATTAGTGCTTATGGGCATGACTTAGTTCCATGCCAAATAAAGACCAATGCAAGAAAGAACAATTAAATTTCTAAATTGTTTTTTTCATCTCTTTACATTGATATGTATTTAAGTCCATGATAAAATTGGATGCTATTTATATTTTTCAGCATATTGTAATGCATAAAATGGCAAATTTGATTTTCAAATTTGTGGTCAGTTCCTTTGGCTTACATCTTTATAGTTTTAAAAGATGTGTTGGTATTGAAATGAATGTGAAAATAAAGTACATAGGATCCAAAGTTGTCTTTAACACCTGTGTGCCTAAAGTTTCTGAGTCAGCAATCAACTGTGAATTGTTGGATGCTCTCTTCCAGCATTCAATAATCTCTTCAATGAATTCCCGTGGACAACTTTGATGTGTGTGTGGAACACTGGTTCTCCTTACCCTATGGTCATAACTTGCACAATGGCACATAATTTGTGAATTTCTTCTCTTTTCTTTCTCACTTCTTCATTTCTTTAATTCTCCTCCCTCCCCTGCTAAAACCTATTATAATCACTTCCATCCGGGATAGACTATATTAATCCAAACTTTTGTTTCAAGAAATGTTTCTGGGGGATTTATATAAGACAAACACAAATTATGAAATTTTTATTTGACCATACATGCTCTCAATATTAAATATATAGTAGTATCTTTGGGAATATAGATTTTGAAATCATATTTATTGGGGTACAATTTATATGATAAAGTGCTGTTATGGCTTGAATATGAGAATTCCCCCAAAAGCTCATGTGTGAGAGGTCAAATGATTGGGTTATGAGATCTGTGAACTAATCACTATATTAATCCATTTGATGAATAAATAATTGGAAAAACGCTGAACTGGGAGGTAACTATGCAGATAGGGTGTTGCTAGAAAAAGTAGGTCACTGGAGGTATGCTTTTGGGACTTAGATTTTTGTCCCTGGCACCTCACTTTCTCCCTCTCTCTCTCTCTGCTTCATGACTACTATGAGCAGACTGGCTTTCTTCCACCACACTCCTTCACTATGATGTTCTGCCTCATGTCAGGCCCAGATCAATGGAATCAGCTGACTATGGACTAAGACCTCTGGAACTGTGATCCTTAACTAAACTCCCTATTCTAAGTTGTTTTTGTCAGTTATTTTTGTTACAGTCATGAAAAGCTAACAATAGTTTTAAGTATACCGTTCAATAAATTGGTAAATGTTCACGTAACTGCAACCATAATAATCAACATAAAGAACATCCCCATCACCCTCAAATCTTCTATTATGCCTCCTTGTAGTCAATTCCCAACCAACCTGACCTCATTCACTATAATCAATTTTTCTTAGTCTAGGCTTTCTTATGGAAGGAATCATAGAGTATGTATTCTTTTTCTGGCTTCTTTTGTCCTGAATTATGCTTTTATTTATTCATTGTGTGTTCTATGCATCCCTAGGTGTTATATTTTAATTGCCAAGTAGTGTTCCATTGCCTAGAAATGCCACATTTGTTTTTATCTTCACAGTAAAGTTGCTGTCAGGTTTTGGCTAATGTGAATAAAGGTGCTTTGAGTACTTGTAAGCAAGCTTTTGTATGGACGGACCTGTGTTTCATTTCTTTTGGATGAATATCTAAGATTGGAATTTTGGATTTTACAGTGAGGGTATGCTTACCTTTAAGAAATAAACTGGTTTATAAAGTGGTTTTATACATTTTACATTCCTACTACTAGTTTACGAGAGTCAGTTGCACTATGAACCTTCTCAACAGGAAGTATTATTAGTTTTAATCTTAGTCATTAGAGTGGGTATGTAAAACTGCATTTCACTATGATTTAAAGTTGTGTTTTTCTATTGAGCAATTATGCTAGTGATCTTTTCAGATGCTTATTGGCTATTTATTTTCTTTTTGGGAAACATTGTCAAAATATTTGATCATTTAAAAATTATTAAATGATAGAAATTTTTTAGTATATGTTCTGGATATCAGTCCTTTTTGAGATATATGTACTGTAAATAAATTTTCCAAGTCTTGCCTTGCCATTCTATTTTTTAATAGCATATTTAAAAGAACAGAGTCTAATTTACCATTTTTAAAATGGTTAATTTTTTGTTGTTGTTGTCGTAAGACATCTTTTCTTATTGTCTTCCAGAAGATTGAGTTCTAGCTTTTTTGTTTGGTCTATAATGTATTTGAAGTCAGATTTTGTGTGCTGTGTAAGATAAGAGTTGAAGTAATGTTTCCAAATAAATATATAGTTTTTCTAGCAACCTTTGTTGACAGAACTTTTTCCCATTAAATTATCTTGACAGCTTTGTTAAAAATTGATTGAACATATATGTGAGATCAACTTCTTGATGTATATGGTATGCATTTTAATATATTTTGATTTAATTTTTTAAATTTTATATATTTTCTAAACTTTTTTGTCATTTATTGGCCCATGGTATCGTGAGAAATGTGTTGTTTGATTTTCAAATATTTGGACACTTTTTTCAGATTTTTGTGTTGATTTGTTTTTTTTTTTATAATGGTCAATGAATGCATGTGTTAAATCTCTAGATTTATTTATTTATTTAGTGGGCTAGCATATACTCTATTTTAGTTGAAGTTTGTGCATATGTTCTTAAAAATGGTGTATGTTCTGCTCTTTCTACTTATAATGTTGTAATTGACAATGTCTCAATTTCTTTGATTATGTTGAGGTGTCCTATAACATCAGAAATTTTGTGTATACTTTATTCCATAACTGAGAATATTAAAAGAATATTAAAACCCAAATTTATTAATTTAGTTTTTCTGTTTCTTTACTCGTTTTTGCTACTTTTTGCTTCATGCATCTTGATGATCTGTAATTAGATTCATACACATGTAAAGATATTATACTTTCTTGACAATTATACCTTTATCATGGTGAAATGCTCTTCTTTTTTCCTGGTAATATTCCTGGAATGATGAATTTTTAAATAACAAATTTAACTAAAACTTAACTTTGTTCCAAATTAAACCAAAGTTTCAATATTACAATATTTCTTCATTTATTGCATCTTCCAAATTATACTCTACAGAATATCTGCTTACATTCAAACAATGTCATGGCCAAATTAGTTAGGGAAATAATAAGCTAATTAACTGTTAAAGGGTTTCCTTAAAATGTTTAAAATTTGAGTATAAATTGTGAATATTTCAAATCTTACTTGACTATTTCATTTATTTCACAGTCTGCCTCATAATAGTTCATGACAGAGAAAGAGAGAGAGAGATACAGAAGTAGAAGTTGAGTCTTCTCACCCCTACACCGTCTGACTTTCCATTATTGTTTTAGGGACTTTATTTATTTCTTATTAAGCACAATGTAAAATCTGTATATACAAGTCAATATAGTCAATTACAAAATGAAAAGCTGAAACATGTCATGGTAATAATATAATAAATGTTTTAGGCACATGTTCTCTTACTGTATGGATGAGTTAGTTGGTAAACATGCAAAAAGGATTTGATTATGTTTTATGCCAAATGTTTTCCTTGATTCCAAATCCAGTTCATTTTTATGACATGGAGACAAGGTGCTAAGAAGGCATCAAATTTTTCTAGAAAAATGTGATATGATATGTGTAGAAGAATATCTTTCCCTTATACATATTAGAAAACTTTCTTTCCCTTGATATTTGTAGATAAAGAGTTTATTGATACATTCTTTCCACTATTAGATAAAAAACAAAAACAAAAACAAAAACAAAAAAACTCCTGTGTTAGCTTTGTCAGCTTCCAGTTGCTGTGACAAAATATCTGAGATTAACAACTTAAAAGGAGAAAAGATCTATTTGACTTAGGATTTCAGAGGTTTCAGTCTGCAGTCAGTTAACTATGTTGTTTTTGAGCCTGTGGTAAGGCAGAACACCATGGCTGGGAGTGCATAGCAATGCAAACTCTTGGCCACATGGCAGCATGGAAACAAAGAAAGAAAGGGCTGGAGTCCCAGTATCCCCTTCAAGGGCAGGCCCTCAATGACCTACCTTCTTCCATTAGGCTCCACCTCTGCTTCAAGAAGGTTCCACCACCTCCCAATAGTGCCAAAGACTGATGTCCAAGACTTTAGTATAAGGACTTTTGGAAGACATTTAAAATCCAAACCATAACACCTGCTGCATAAGAGATCTCCAACAAAATAAACATGAATTCAATCCTGATTTATGAAAAGTTATTTCTTGTGAAACAGGAATAGGATAAATCCATAATGCGACCTCTCTAAAAGGGATTTTATACTTTTGTGGGAAGGACTTTATTCAGAAAAGCAACATATTCTTCTCATTTGCATGATATTTCATGGGTCACACATTCCCTTTAACTCAAGCTAGGATTCTGAAATATTCAGTCTAGAAAGAGGTTTTTAGTTTTGAACAACTTTGTGTATTAGCTTATGGCAAAGGACTCTTCTGTTTTGGGTCTTTCACTTGTTTTTAGAAGTATTTTTGTCCAGGCTTGATATTCACTAGTAACTGAAAATTATATGGAAATGCATGAGATTTAACTCTGTTTCTGGGATGATTTATGTGCAAGTAAATCCTGTAAACCGCCACCCCAAAGCATATTTATAGCTTCAAATATCTCTCTGTTTCCACTGCTCTTCTGCATCTCATTTTGGCTTCACATCCTCTGGGAGGAAGCGACAGTAGTTAATATGCATTTTTGAGGTTATTCTAAGTTTGCTCCCATTATTGAAATCCCTTTGAAACCAAAATACAGACAACTCTGTTGGCATTCAATTCTTTAAATTAGACAGTAGAGAAGGACAGAGTCTATGCTTTGAAACATGTTGACTTGACTCCAGCAAAAGTAAGTATGAGACACAATCAGTTTTTATTTGAGAATTTGGGGGTAGAATTGGAAAGTAGAAGGAAGCTGGAAAAGATGATCTACAGGGATTTGCTTTCTAAGCTGTTGCAGTTTCACCTACAGCAAAACAGTTTACCTTTATTAAGTCTCAGATTCTTAATCTGTGAAACAAATATAATAATACTTATGTCCAAGGGTTATAAGGATTAAATAAGATAAAGTTTATAAAGTAGCCCAGCATGATGCTTTGCAAATAGTGGCTATTTTATGAATGATAGCTGCTGTTATTGATTTTAGTACAGAATGTCTTTTAACCTGAGAATACAAGTGGAATGTTAAAGGCAACAACAACAATGATAGCACAGTACAGGTTAAGATTATCACAGAAGCAAACAACAAAAGAGGCTTCTGAAGGCTCTTGAGACAAAGCTATTCATAAATGACTTTGTTCCTTTTACTACCTATGTTTTTGTGTAGATAAATGAATCTTCAGTCTAAACCAACAGTTCTCCACTGCCTGCATATTAGATTCCACATGGGAGTTAGGAACTTTGATGAAATGGCAGTTGAGGATTTCACTTTACACTACCAAAAATCAGAATCTCAAGGGAAGAACCTGTGCATTAGTAGTTTTAAAAGCACCTTAAGTGAGATACAGCCTTCAGTGGGAGCCTTAGCCCAATCAACCATCTGATGCATCAGTTTGTAATTTTTTTTTCCAATAAGACAAATAAATTAAGGATATGATTGACATCTTAGGCTGTAATGCTTAATCACAAATCTTTTATTGCCTAGGTATGGGTAAGTTCAGAAACTTTCAATAAAGTCAAGTTTAACAGAATATTTGCAGTAGGCTGTTGAAAAGTGCAAAAGATACAAGCAGGTAAGGGAATTTTTAATCAGAGAAACACTGAAAAGTGTAAGTTATGAGTTACTGATAAGCCCTCCACTTTACCATTGTTTTATAAAAAAAATGATGACTAATTCTCAATTAAAGCTAACCTCAGATAAATTTGAAAGGTGAGAATGAGCAGGTCTTGAAGTGTGTATAAACCATTGCATGAAGGCTTGTTTGGGAATTGGTGGACTTCACTGGTGTGAGAAAAGGAAGAGGAATATTGAATTATCAAATCAATTTGTGATTGACTAGGTGCCCGACTTGGATGATGCAAAGCCAAACTTTCTTTAACTTAGAATCCTTGTATTTAATCAGTGTCTGTGATCCTACAGCATATTAATATTTCCTGGGCAGTTGACAGTAGTTGTGTTTATTTAGGGCATCAATCTTTCTGCCCGTATTAGAGTTGTAAATCTGGACATTCAAAGGACTGGTGCAACAGTAATCATGATGTGGACAATAAGTGAGTTTTTATTCCTGTATGGCATAGATACCTACCTTTTTGTGTACTAGTATATTCCTGAAAACCAAAAGAACACAATTTATCTTTTGGTGTGCATATGTATTAGAGTGAATGTATACCTGGGGACATGAAAAGGGGTATTTTAAGTTTTTTTTTTCTTTTTTAAGGGGTAAGGGAGATCAAAGCCAGGGCCTATTATATGCTAAACAATCATGCTACCACTGAGCTACATTTCCAGTCCTCCGCTGACACATCTAGGTGGCATGTGTAGATAGTATGCATCTCTCTTTTTCTAAAAAGCACAAAGCTGTAGTTAATATATAGCACCACACCTTCCGCATTACTAAAGACATACTATGTAACTAAATTTCTTGAACTGAGTGAGGAAGTCACAATTGCATATTTGTTTTGCTGGAAACTTTCCAATAATTAATTATTTTAATCCATAATATTTGGGCCAGTGAGAAATGTAGGTCTTATTGCCTAAAGGGAGGAAGTGGCATGATCTGAGATAGTAGTTAGATTGATCTGTGTACTATTATGAGGGGAATGATGAGCATACAAATGAACATTGCTTCCAGCATTATAAGACACTGAACTAAAATACTCTTTAATCTTAGATTGACTATCATATTGACCTAAAAATATGCAAATCGCCTGGTTTGTTCCTTCCTGGTTTTTTAGATCGGATTCAGCCATTTCTTTTAGTATATGGTTTTATATTATTGGATCCTTTATTGTTTGTGCAGTCTTCTCTTACTAAACTATACACTCCTCTGATGACTTGCTGAAATCCAGTAGACTGTAATATTGCTAATATCTTTTACATACTCAATGAATTTGAAATGAATCAAATTATGCCATTTAGTGATATTCTAGGTAAATAACACAGTAGTACTCCATATCTGTGGTTCCACTTTCCAGGACTTCAGTTACCCAGAATCAAGCATGATATGAATATATTACATGGAAAATTCCAGAAACCAACAATTCCTAAATTTTAGAGTGCTCACTGTTCTGAGCATGATGAAATCTTAGGTCATCTGTTCCTGTCCTTCTCTGGATGTGAATCATTGCTTTGTTCAGCTAACCCATGTTGTGTATCCTAACTGCCTATTAGTCACTTAGTAGTGTCTCCTCTCAATGATCAAACTGACTCTTTTGGTATCATAATGATTGTGTGTAAGTAATTCTTATTTCAGTTAATAATAACTTTAAGGTATGGAAATAGTAATGCTTGTAATCAAGATAAGCCAAAGAGATATAATAAATTTTCTTTAAGTATTATCTCACATTGTCACAAGAAGGTTGACTAAGGTACAATAAAGTACTTTGAGAGAGAGACAGAACATACTTCTGTAAATTTTACATTCTATTTTATTATTAGTTATTATTGCTGATTTCCTATTGTGTTTAATTAATAAATAAAACCCTTATCATAAGTATGTAGAATGCATAGAAAAAACACATAAACATGGAGTTTGGTAATATCTGTGGTTTCAGCTATCCAGTGGAGTTAAGGAACATTTCCCCTCCAGGTAAGGGGGTACAGTGGTTTCCTTGCTGTTAATTTCTTTAAAAAATAGATTGTTTTACTATTATGGAATATGGTTCTTATACATGATTTTATCCTAGAGAGGCTATTTCATGTGGTTTGAAAGTATGTTCACTTTGTTCTATTATGGTTATCCATGAAGATAAAAAAGCTCAGTTTTATTATATAAACTTTTCTGAAATTTTATGGAAAATATTTAAAAAATAATTGGAAGAAAAGTAGTACACACTGTAACTTTTCTTTATTCTAAATTAATTTTGAAACAAAACAAAATAAATATGTAATGAAACATTTTTGGCTTACTTTAAAAAATAAAGATACCTTTATTGTTTTTTAAAACTGGCATTACCTCATAAGCAGTCAATAAAATATTAGACTCAATCAAAATATTTTTTGTATTTTTGTTTGTTTTTAAGTTTAAGTTGCTTACATTCCCATTTTGTTTCCCTCTCACAATGGAACAAGGAAAGTAAGTTGGCATAAATTTTTCAAAATTTGGAAATCTGCACTGGATATCTTAAAAGTTTTAATAATTTTGACTCAGAAATTCATCTAAAATATATCCTTAAGTATAATAAAAATTAAACACAATATTTATGCACATGAAACTTCATTGCATCTTTTAGCATGCAATAATGCCATGCATAATTAAAAAGAATGTTAAGACATTTGCACATTATTAAATGAATCTTGGTATATCCATACTATAGTGTATTATACGCTTTCTTAATTCACATTGTAAGAGAATATTTAAAGGCATGAACATGTCTCACAATATAATGCTACCTGAAAAGTGTAGGATTTTAAGTGGTTGTATAATGTAATTTGGTTATTGTGATATGGTGATAGCAGTATTGTAAATGTACCATTATATGTATCAATACATTTAGAAGGAAATGCACAAAACATTAAGAGATTATTACTAAACTAATGACATTACAACTGTTTTGTTTTGACACATGGTGTCAAAGCTCCTGTGTGACACAATGTAAAAATATTCAGAGTGAACTGATTAAAATATGAGAGTTGTAACCTAATAGGTGTAATCCATCCACTGTTATGGATTACTTGGGTGATAACTGAAGGCAGGTAGTGTATGGCTAAAGGAGATAGATCAGTCACTGAGGGAATGCCTTAGTGAACTGAACTCTCCCTCTGCTCCCTCGTTGTCCTATCCAGAGCTGATTTCCTTTGCAAAGACTTTCTGCCATGATATTTTGCCTTACGCTGGGCCTAGAGCTATGGACTTGGCTAACCAAGGACTGAACCTCTGAAATTGTGAGCTAAAATAAACTTTGCCTCCTCTACTTTGTTCTTGCCAAGAACAATCTGTACTGGATATCTTAAAATATTTAATAATTTTGGCTCAGAAATGGCTACAACAGAAATTGATAATGAGAAGTGGGGTTATGGCTGTGACTAACCTAACCAGTAGCCTTTGGAGCTGGTTTGTGGGTGGTGAGGGGGATTTTGAAATGTTTAGAGATGCAAGCTGGAAAACTTCTAGAATGCTATAAGTGTAGTTTAACAGGTGATTCTAGTGGGAACTCAGAAAAGTAATGCTGATAGGAGTGCTGAAACTTAAGACTAGGCTTGTGAGGTTTCAGAAGAGGAGGAGAACTCTTTTGGAAATTTGACTAGAGACCATTCATGGTATATTCTATATACCATTCATATATATATATCTACATTTTGTCCATATCATGAGACTTTCTGTGAGGCTGAATTCAAAGGTAATGAACTAATTAACCTGGCAGAGAAATCTTCAAGGCAGCACAGATTCAAGTGGGGACACGAATATTGATGGTAATTACTATTACTATTATTATTATTATTATTTAGCTAAGTTTACTATGATAATCTAGAGAAGAAAGCAAAGCATTAAGTTTTGAAAAACTTGCAGTCCTTTAGCCAGAAAAGTGCAAATAAAATTGATGCCAAGAGAAATGTGGTTTTTGCAAAAATTATAGCCATTAAAGAGATGCCAAGTACTTTAGTCAGAAATACTAGGAAAGATGGCTTGAGGGAATCTCAGGTTTAAAATATAAAAGTAAAAATTTCTTTGAGAAGAGATCATGGTGTATTGTGGGGGGGGGGGGCGGGCACATGCTTGCCTACAAAGTTGTTTCAACATGCTCAAACATCTAGATATTCAGAGGCTGATACAGACATGGTCCCCAGAGACTGACTACTGCTTGAAATGGTAGCAGCAGACTTTGATATCATCTATATGGTACTTGTTCTGCAAGAATATGGGATGCTAGAATTATGGGGTAAAAGAAGCTTCCACTGATATTTCAAAGCAAGGCCTGGGAAGGCCAGCAAAGTGTAGCAGGATCAGAGTCCCTGTGGGCTGCCCTGGGATGATCATGCATGAAGATGTGACAAGGCAGCCAAAGTTTCCGAGGAAAACCATGAGATTAAGAGAAGCCAGTACATGCTGGGTGCAATGGCACATGTAATTAAAGTGGTTTGGAGGCTGATTCAGGAGGGTGGCTAGTTCAAAGCCTTCCTCAACAATGGCAAGGCACTTAGCAATTTAGTGAGACCCTGTCTCTAAATAAAATACAAAATAGGGCTGGCGATGGGGCTCAGTATTTGAGTGCACTTGAGTTCAGTTCAATCCCGGGTACAAAAATTAGAGAGAGAGAGAGAGAGAGAGAGAGAGAGAGAGAGAGAGAGAGAGAAGCCAGTACTATAGCATTTCTGTAAAAGAAATAAGCCAAGAGACAGGCCATGGAGCCTGCAATCTGTAAAAGCATAAGGTGAAGCTACACACGCCCTTTGGAGACAACATCATGATTCCATATGCCCCAGAGGATAGGCATGGAAATTCAGGACTTGTTTACCCAGCTGGATTCTGGCCTTGCTTTGGTTCCATTCCTTCTTTCTATGTCCCTATATCTTCCTTTTGGAATTGGAATGTTTTCTCTGTGTCATTGTATATTGGATATATGTAATTTGTTTCTGATTTTTACAGGAGTTCATGCTGGGAGTTTGTCTGATGTTCAACAGACTGTGGATTGGACTTTTGGGTAATGTTGGAACAGTTACGGGGACTATTGAAAATGGGTAGTTGTATTTTTCATTGTGAGATGGGCATGAGCTTTTGGGGAACAGGGGCAAAGTGTTATGGTTTAGATGTGAGATGTTCCCCCAAAGTTCATGTGTGAGATAATGCAAGAACATTTGGAATGAACTGAATAGATATGAAAGTTATAAACTAATCAGTGGATTAATCTGGTGATATAGATTAACTGGGTGGTAGGTAGGGTATAACTGGATGCTTACGGGAAATGTCTTTGGGGTTTATAGTTTATCCTTGGTAAACAAAGTTCTCTCTCTCTGCTTGCTGTTTGCAATATCCTGAGCTGATTTCCTTTGCCATGCCCTTCCACTATGATGTTCTGCCTCACTCAGGTCCCGAACTAGAGAGTCTACCAACTATGAGCTGAACCTGTGAAACCATGAGCCAAAATAAACTTCCTTCTCTGCTTTGTTCTTTTCAGTCTTTTGGTCACAGTGATGAAAAAGGTAACAAAACCAAGTAATTAAAAAACTAATCACTAGGGTATATAAAGAACTCAAAAAGCTAAACACCAAAAAACCCAAATAACCCAATCAATAAATGGGCCAAAGACCTGAAGAGACACTTCTCAGAAGATGATGTATAATCAATCAACAAATACATGAAAAACTGTTCATCATCACCAGCAATTAGAGAAACGCAAATCAAAACCACTCTTAAGATTTAATCTCACTCTAGTCAGAATGGCAGCTATTATGCATACGAATAACAATAAGTGTTAGCTAGAATGTGGGGGAAAAGGTACACTATTCACTGCTGGTGGGACTAAAAATTCGTGCAGCCAATATGGAAAACCGTACGGAGATTACTTGGAAAATTTGGAATAGAACCACCATTTGACCCAGCTATCCGTATCCTCGGCCTATTCCCAAAGAACTTAAAAATAGCATACTACAGGGATACAGCCACTTCAATGTTTATAGCAGCACAATTGACAATAGCTAAATGGAGGAGCCAACCTAGATGCCCTTCAAAAGATGAATGGATTAAAAAAAGTGGCATATATACACAATTAAATATTACTCAGCAATAAAAGGGAATAAAATCATGGCATTTGCAGATAAATGGATGGAGTTAGACAAGATAATGCTAAGTGAAATTAACCAATCTCAAAAAAACCAAATGCTGAATGTTTTCCTTGATTTAAGGAGGATGATTTATAATGGGATAGGGAGCGGGAGCATGGGAGGAATAGACGAACTCTATATAGGATAGAGAGGTTGGAGAGGAAGGGAACAGGCATGGGGTAATTAATGATGGTGGAATGTGATAATCATTATTATCCAAAGTACAGGTATGAAGACATGAATTAGTGTGAATATACTGTGTATACAGAGATATGAAAAATTGTGCTCTATATATGTAAAAAGAATTACAAAGCATTCCACTATCATATATAAATAAAAAAATTCTTACAGACAAGTGGATAAAGAAAATATGATATATATACACAATGGAGTTTTACTCAGCCATAAAGAAGAATTAAATTATGTCATTTGATGGTAAATGAATGGAATTGGAGAATATCATGCTAAGTGAAATAAGGCAGACTCAAAAGTCTTGAATGTTTTACTCACATGTTGAAACTAGAGAGAAACAGTGGGAAAATTAAAAAAGGAATAAAAAAGAAAGGGGATCCATGAAAATGGGGGAAGACCAACAGAGTAAAGGGAGGACAAGAAGAATGAGAGAGAAATGGAGAACATGGGGAAGTATGGGAAGGGAACCCTACCAAATTATGTCATGTCCATGTGTGAGTATACCACAATGACTCCCACTTACACATATAATTGTAATGAATTTAATAATTTTAAGAATAATCATAAAATAGTGACCTGTACAGTTGAAAACAAGCAGATCAGGGAGAGGAGTAAGGGAGAAAAAGGGAAGGCACTGGGAAATGAGATGGATCATACTATGTGCATACAGGAAAATGGCACAATGCATTGGCTACTAGTATGTATCATTATTATGATAAATTAAAACATATTCTTTTCCATTGCTTTCAATAAATATGTATTCTTTTGCTATTAGAAAGATGTTACTAAAGAAAATGGTGTCACTGTTATTGCTTGGTAAAGATAAAAAGCTCATCATTTAAAAGCACAATTTTTTTTTTTTATTAGTAATGGAGGAACACAGCCTGCAAGGTGACTGCTTCAGAGCTGGGAGAGCAGATTGTCCCAGTCAAACAGAAGAAGATGAAAGATGTTCAGAAGCCTCCACTGACCTCATGCAAGACTCAAAGGCTTCATGTCAGCTCTGTTATTCTCAAGTTCAACAGCCTTAGTAGCAGAAAATATTTGGTTCAGATCAAAGAATAAAAAAAAGCTGATGTAGTAAAGTTTTATACACCTTAATGTGAAAAAATAATGTAACTTTTTGGAAAAAATGTTCAGTAAATATCAAGAGCCTTAAAATACTCATATGTTTGGACTAATTCTAATTCTGAGGATGAACCTTAAGAAAATGATTCCAAATACTGAACAAATTCTATGCATAAATATGTTTAGTGAAATGTTGTTTTACATGGTCAAATATTAGATAGGAACTAAATATCTACTGAAATAATCATTAAACTGGTTGCAGAATACTTATTAGATGAATTTTTGTGTGTGGATCTTAAAACAAAATTTTTAAAATGCTGACACTATGTCAAATGAAAAAGCACAACATGGCAACAACTCTGCACAAAGAATTTCAGCAACTTTTTAAAAAGGAGTTCTGGATTTTAAAAAATGAAACAAATATGCCAACATATTATATTTTTGTAGTTCTAGTTGGTGGTGGAAGACTCCATAAGACCTACCTCTACTCTAAAATGTAAACCTTGAAGAACAAATGTCAATGAAAACAGGGGAATGGAAGCAGACAGTTTTTATTGCATTTAAATGCCTATTTAACTGGATTTTAGAAGAATAGTAATAGTCATTTTGTGATATTAAAGGGATTTTACTAGGTCTAGAATGATGAAAATATTATGTTTATGCAGTTTAGAAATTTGCTGAGTTCTTGCTAACAACTGTTGACTTATTACTGGGAATTGTAGAGATTTATGGTAATTGTGGTTTAGATATGAGGTGTCCCCCAAACGCTCATGTGTGAAAAAAATGCAATAATGTTCCAAGGTGAAAAGAATAGACAATGAAAGCTTTCCTAATCAGTGTATTAATCCACTAATGAGGTGTGGCTTAAGGAAGTAGGTCACTGGGGGCATGTATTTGGAATATATATTTTGTCCCTGGGGAGCAGAGCTCTCTCTGCTTCCTGGTTGTCATGTTCTGAGTGTCTTTCCTCTGCCATGCTATTTCACCATCATGTTCTGCCATCATGTTTTGTCTAGGGCTCAGAGCTGTGGAGTTGTCAGACCATGGACCCCACCTCTGAAACCAAGAGCCAAAATAAACCTTTCCTCCTTACAGTTGTTCTTGTTGGGTTCTGTTGATTACAGCAATAAAAAACTGACTAAAATAAGAGCCAAAATAGTGCCCTATAAATTATTCTAGCCCAGGTAATCTGTAGCCTGACTAGATTGAGAATAATTATCTTGAAAGAATTCACTCTCTGGCTTAAGAAAATAGAAGTGCATATGGGAAAGAGATGAGATGTGGAGGTACACAGTGTGTTAAGGTCTGTCCATCTGTTTCCCTCACAAAATTCATCTGTTTAAGTCTTAATCCTGAAGGCAATGGTATTAGAAGATGTGCTTTCTGGGGTTGATCAGGACAGAGATGTTACAAAGGGATTAGTCTCCCTACAAAAGAGGCCTGAGGGACTCTTCAGGCCTTCCATTGTGTGAGGACAGAAACAAGATGCCATCTATGAACCAGAAATAAGACACCAAAGCTGCTGGCACTTTAGCCTTGAATCTCCCAGTCTCCAGAACTGTGAGAAATGAATTGTAGTTTATAAGCTTCTCAGTTTATTGTATTTTATTATAGCAGCTTGAATGAATTCACACACAGTGAAACTGCTAACCAGAATGAATCTCATGAAAATTTGGGATTTTCCTCTAACATTACTGACTTTGTTACCAAGACAAATAGACCATATAATTAGAGGATTCTTGACATCATGCTGAGGATTGGCTCTCTACTCCAAAAGCAACTGAAGTAAACTACATTGCAAAAACACCCAGGCAAAATCCAGTGAAGTACCATAGGAATTGTTTTATTTTCATTGCTTGGTCACTAGCGATTAAATTATTAGGGACATGTGCAATAGTTATCTCTTATGCTATTTCAGGATAAAGGGCTGAGTGGTCAAGTGAGTTTGAGAAAGAATTTTTCTTTCATGGACACTCAGAATGCATATAACTCTAATGCAGCCTCTAAGACATCCAACAGTTATTTCTGTGTCGTTTTTTACTCGGTGTTTTCTAAAGGTTTTTGACCATGAATGTAGTTTCCTTATTTCTTTAATTTGATGTTTTCTTATTTCAAGAAACATCAATTATCACCCCCTAAAGGTACTTTGGAAAAGTTACTCTAAAATGGTTTAAACTTTGTATTAAAAGAACAGTTATGTTAAGAAGAGAATTTACTTGAAATTCATGAATGGTGCATATTTGGTAGCCATTGACAAACCTGAAAAATATTTATGTGGTCTTTGTGATTATTTTTTTCCATTGAAAATCAAAATGATTTGAAAATAGCAAATGGGTTCCAAGGCCATACATGGCTGATGGCAATTTGTTGCACAAATTCGCAGTGGTAGATAATCGAATTTTTATTACTCATTTCAAGCTGATTACACTCTTTGAAGATGTTCTACTTTTTTCCAACTTTGCATTTGAGGCAAACATTAGCTGGGCAATTGCTTGCAGTTTTTGTTTTCCATTCTCTAGCTTTTAATGCCATCTGAAGATCCAAAACTTTCAAGAAGCAGCAAAGCAAGAAAGTACTATCCTGCTCACTAAAAGAAAACCAAACCATTTTCAAGGTATGCTCATTCCTCCAATTTCATGGATGCTAAAATCCACGAATAGGCTCCATCTCAAGGCCATCTTGAGCAGAATTACACTGCTTTGCATCTAATGTTGGATTTCCCCACCTGGGAGTATTTTTCCCTGGGAGAACATTTCATATTAAAGATGAGCAGCAGCATTTCCCAAGATTAAGAAAACTTTGTAATCACTTAGGTTTTAGACACTTGACAGGATATGCAAATACAATCAACACTGCCTCTGTGGGGAAAATAAAACCATGCTATACTTTTTAATTTTTTCTACTAATAAAAAAATTTAAACTAATGAATAGATTTCTTGTTCTGAGCAGAACTGTTCTTTCCTTATTAAACCATCTTGACACTTTAAAACTCTTTCTATTTGATTTGTAAAGAAAACCTATTTGTTCTAAACTAAAATTCCAGCAAATGGCTAGAGTGTCAGTGAAATTAATACCAGTAATATGATATGTTACTTCTAAAAATGATCTAATAAATGAAATTTCAAATAAAATCTAACCAGATTTTAGTTAATTGTAATCCTACTGAATTGAAGACCCAAACTGAACTTGTTAGAGTTTAACAGATTTCAAAAACAAATTGATTAAATAAATGTCTACCAAACTTACTTGTACTAATCTTATATTATTGGCAAGGCACTTTGATAGATATCAAGGAAATAGCAAAGTCATAGTTTCCTTCCTGAAAGATGTTTTATATTTGAGTGGAGGAGAAAGTCCAGTATTTCTCAGAAATCAGGGAAACAGTGGCAATTCATGAATGTTTTCAGAAGAAGGGAGTCTGAATTGTGTTTTTAAAGGTGCCTGATAGGTCTAGGGGGCTGAAGAAATAGGACATTCGAGACAGTGCACTATATGTGCAGTGATGCAGGGTGAGAAGGAGCCTGTCAAGTTCTGACAGTTAAGATTATTTGGAGTAAGACCAAAGCATAAGGGATTGGCATGGGATGAGCTGGAGAAGTGGGCAGGAGCCAGGTCACAAGGAATCTTGTTTATATTCCATACTAAGGATTTCTGATTTTATCTTTTGTATCACTGATAGTCATTGATGTATCTTTTTTAAAGAATCTTATATAGATCAGGTTCTATCAGGTCCATAAGTTATAACTAGGGTAGCTGTCGTCTAACATGTTTGAAGGTAGTTGTGTTGGTCAATTTTTCTTCACGGTGACCAAAATACATGACAAGATCAATTTAGAGGAGGAAAAGTTTATTTTGGGCTCATTTTTTCCAGCGGTTTAGTGTATGGTTGGTCAACTCCATTGCTCTTGGCCTGAGATGAAGCAGAACATCATGGTGGAGGATAGCTGTCAGTTCATATAGCTGGGAAACAGAGAGAAAGGGCAAGAATACACAGGAAAGATCAACCATTCCAAGGTACAACCAGAGTGACCTACCTGCTCCAGCTATTCTCCACCTGTCTACACATAACACCCAGTTAGTCCATTCAAAATAGGATGGACTGATTAGGTTACAGTTCTTAGAATCATTTCACCTCTTAATAATCCTATGTTAACACAGGAGTTTTGGGGGTACACCTCATATCTAAACCATAACAGTGGTACGTGTGTGTGTGTGTGTGTGTGAGTGTGTGTGTGTGTGTGTGTGTGTGTGAGAGAGAGAGAGAGAGAGAGAGAGAGAGGCGGAGGGGAGAGAAGGGAACTCTCAGAGATGAAAGAATTTAGCAATTTAGCAGTGGTGATGGTGGAGAGCAGATGTTGGGATGTGAGGCGATACCATTCTGCTAATAGATGAAAGTAACATTCCTTTTTGTTTTTAGGACTAATTAACCATTTGTAGCCAAATGTCAGAGGTTTTTTTTGCTGCTTGTTCAAGAAAGTGAATATCTCTGGGATCCAGGTCTTACTCAAGAAGGAAGAGATGCTTTCTTTCCAGTTCTTGTCACTCTGTCTTCCTGGATAGATTTTTCTTCTCCTTTTATATATTTTATTTATTTACATTTTTCTTTCTTTCTGTACTTAAATGTTTTCCAAAGCAAAAGCTGCAGCTGATATGAAATCAAAACTATAACTGCATTATACTGAGAGTACATTAGCTTTATTAATCAAATGCTCATTCCCCCCAATTCATACCTTATAGAGCCAGATTCATTCTTCTTAAAACAATTTTTCTAACTCACTCCTATATAAAATACATCTTTAGTGACCCTTCAGTTTATATATGATGTAGCATCATTTTCTAATAAGGAATAGTTTGTTTTAAAACAATAATTATAATTGGGTGGGCCCCAAGTCTTCTTATCGTTTCTTCTCTCTCTCTCTCTCTTCTTTACTTTCTTTTCTTCTTCTTCTTTTCCTTATTACCCTCCCCCCTTCTCCTCCTTCTCCTGTTTTTGGATATAAGCATTCCTTAGAGATAAACAGTAGAACTCAGTTTACTAATTTAAAAGTAAAGGAGGTTGGATGTGATGGTCATCTTGAAAGATTCAGGAGGTAGTCATCAAACTCAGATGTAAGGGGTTAGTATAAGACTGTGAACCATGAGAATCAGGAATTGGACGGTCCAGTCCTTGTGCTGCTTCTTCCTCCAGACCTGAACCTGTTCAATTCTCCTCTCTGAAGATTCTTTAGCTTTGGACTAGGGGTCCTACTCACAGCTCTGTAAATTTTTCTAGCAAGGCCCCAGTAGAAAATAGTGAATGTCTCTGTAACCAAATTCATAAAAATACAAACACACACACACACACAAAAAAAAAATCAAGAAAGGAATCTTAGTTGGTTCATTAGGATAATTATTGGTTTATTCCAATTGGTTAAGACAAAGAGGGGAGGTTACATGCTTCAACAGTGAAGAATCTAAGAACAGTGAGTTGAGAGGTCCTGCAAAAAGGGAATGTGGGGGCAGGAAGAAAACAACTGGCAGCTCTGAATCACCAACTGAGCATTTTTCCTGAACCTGCTGCTGCTCTTCCACTTTCTTTTCTTGGAGCATATAGCAAATCTCAACTTAACCAACGTTCCAGCTCTTTAATTTACATGCTAATGAGCAATGAAATGACTAAACCCGGGATATGAATAAGGAAGGGATAGAGAACAAAGGTCTAAGGGGAAACTCATGAAGAAGATAATGAACCCTTGAATAATCCAGCATTACCTGGCATATATGTGACCTACTGTATGTATGGCAAGAGGACTCACACTTCTCAAATTATCAGTGTGGTTACTGGAACCTGAACTTTTCCCTGCCAAAGTAGCACAAGCTGAATTCATTCTATGAATCTTTCTTGGGAACTGCTTGGTACTTAACCTCTCCTCACCTTCTGCTAGCAATTCAGAAGTGGATATTTGTCTTGCTTCTATTGGTGCTGTTTTATTCCTCTCTTTTCACAAACTGCATCTTTTAGTATGTTACTTTGCTTCCTTAAAAATGTGGATGTGAATGTCCCTAGAAGCAAATCATGTAAAATTGAACCCTCTAAATATTTTCATGTGTGTGTGGGGGGAAGGCTCTCTGAAGTTTCTCTCCCTATTTCTGTCTATAAATAAGGAAGAGGATTGATAGGTGCAGGAACACTTTCTCATGTGGATGATCCAGGATCATGAATGGGACTGAAGGATAATGGTCTTCCTACTTAACATCACTTTTGACTTTGGGTGAAGCTGATGGGCAGGGACTACAATTCTTATGCTGAAGTAATTGGTTCAACGAGGTGACCAAAAACCTTTTGATAGATTTATATAATTGTGGTTTGACATGTGGCTTCATATCATGATCTACCTTCCATAAAAGATGCCCTCTCCATTGTACATTTGTCTGGTTTGACACTGGCAGAAAAATAAGAGAAATAATCTAATTTTAAAAAAGAAAAACACTAATCGAATTTAACCAATGTTTTTTGAAAGCTTTGTACCTAGGGTTTCCACTGTGGTATCTCTGAAGCATCAGAAAATAAAAGAATGAGGCTGAGTAGCCCCTTCCCTTTCAACTAAAGGAGCTTCATTATCTTGAGTGACTTATAATCTATAAGGAAGGTAGACCACTGTCTTTCACTTGTCAATGCATTGACCTCCTCATTTCCAATTACTTCCTTTTCTTCTTCACCTCAGCAACCCATTTCTGTAGTTAGATCATGCCTCCTGAAGGAGCAAACATACTAACCCAGATCTCTTTTTTTAGCTTTCCTGTTTAGAAACTCTCATGATGCCCCTTAAATCTTTTCATTGCCTTGCACCCTCTCACTCATTTCTCAATTTATCAGCTACCTCCTTTCTTACTACTTACACATTTAGTTTGAATTTCAATGTCTACAACAAATCCTGCTCTTTTTATAATTTTCTTTTCACTTTCCTTTTGCCACATTACTGTGGCAGAATCCCATTCCTGAGTGAATCCCACTACCTGCTTTATTTGCATCTGTGCACAGGTAGCAAAAGGCTCAAGAGAAATTTTGTAATAAATAGACATTTTTTTCTTCTATAAATTTATGACTTTAAACTTCAGGTGAACTTTTAATGTTGTTTATCATTTCTAATCCATTTCTCTGGGCAACTCTCTCACTTTGCACATGTTCTCTACTCTCTCAGCTCTCTAATGTCTATCACCCCCTCCCAATTTCATTCCCTTGCTGATTACTATTTTGTACTTGTATAGAGAATAAAGAGGTCAGATTAGAGAATTTATTCATAAACTTATTTGTACTTCTACCCATTATTTTCTTTTCCTCTTTTTTTTTTTTTCCCATGTGGGTGCTGGGAATAAACCCAGGGCCTTGTGCATGCCAGGCCCTCATCTATATCCCAAGCCCTCTCTTCCTCTTCCATTGGAAGAGTTGTCTCTTCATATCCTCTTGGCTAAGACTAAGAAATTCCATCTGTCTCCTCAGAAGAATGCATGTAATTGATTATCTTCTTACTTCCTTTAATTACTTCCAAATTGAACCCTATACTTGCTTCCTCTTGGTGACAATTAAGCATGTTCAAATAACTACCATTAAAACAAAACAAAACAAAAAAACATCAAATATCACATGTGGCACATTTTCTTGATGGAATTTTCCATGCTCACTGTGTAATACTTAATAAGTAGCTTTGAGTAAATGAGAAAATTATTTGAAAATATCTGTTAAGAAAATAAATTATTCTGATAAAAAATTTACTACAGAAAAAAATTAAAGCAACTTAATGAATATTTATGGAGGTCCTGCAGTATTAGATGTTGGGGGATATAGAAAATATATCAGTGTCTTCTATTCATCCTAATGAGTTTACAGTCTAGTAGAAATTCCTGGCAAATAAACAAATGACCATTAGCAACATAGTTTCATTTATGCTATATGAAGGTAAATGTATGGGACTTTGTAAGAATTTCTATAAGTGACTGAAAATCTATTATGGAAACAACAGCATTTTCATCAAGGTAGGGCAAAATTAAGATAAAGGCATTTTTAATTTTATGTAGGAAAAAGTTCTAAAAACTGTAACATAGTTTGTACTCTTTCCATAAGTTTTACATAAATTTAATTTTGAAATCTTTGAATTTGAGACAGAAATTATACAGGAATTTTAATTATACACAAATTATAAAATCCTATATCTCTAGAATATTTCTAATTTTTAAATCAAGTTTATTTTTTCAAGTTACAGCCATCTCTTACTTCTGTAGTGAGTTATTAGTGCTTACTAATGGGTCACATATTATTTTTTGGTCATAAGATTTAACAAACAACTTGCATCAGAATAAATCTTCCAGGATGCCTAATTAGTAACATCATATTAAAAACAATCTATTTTAAGACTTTGGAAGATTTACCAAATTACAGAGGACTTGATAATCTGAAAAATTATATTTATAAATAAATAAAATAAATATAGAAGTATTAAAATTAAAAAAAAAAACACATCTGAACATGTGCGTGTTTGTGTGAAATAGTGATATTTAAATCCTGAATTATAGATATTTATATTAAATATAAATGGACTAAATAATTCTTTTACAGAAAAAATATTACCAGAATAAAGCCATGAGTTCAAATAATTTATATTTTGATTATAAGAGGGAGAACTGAAATTTAAAGTCATGGAAATACTGAAAGCTAAATGCTGTAAAAGATGCTAATCAAAAGTTGCACAGTTATAATAGCATACAAAGTACATTGTTAAGCTAAAAAACATCCTAAGGATAAAGAGAGGGATAGTTTACAATAAAAAGGGTTAATATTAAGGGAAGACATGATTCTGTATCACATGATTCTATATCCATATGCATCTAATAACAATTTCAAAACTTGTGAAACAATAATGTACTCTACAGGGAGAAATAACTAAATTCAAATAGAATGAAATTTGACTGTACTTTTCTAAATAAAGTATAGAACAGGCAGACAGAAAATAAGTACAAAGAAGAGTTGAAGAATGCAATAAGTAACTATATATACTTATATTCACATAGGTATGTATATATATACACACACACACACACACACACACACATACATAAATACATACAAAAATATACATACATATGTATTATATGGGAAACAATGACAGACCACATAATCTTTTCAAATGCACACAGATCATTTGCCAAAATTGACCATATGCTGCTGCATAAAACAAGCTTTAACAAATGTCTGGGAATTGAAATGTTACAGATTGTGATTTTTTTTTCGAAAGTAAATTTATTTAAGCTGTTAAGCTAGAAATCAACAAAAGACAAAGTTAAATTAAAATTAAGTAATATTCTTCTAAAAACTATTGGTTGAAGAAATAAATCACACTGGAATTTATAAAAATATTTTAATTAAAAGATAATGGAAAGTGCCATTTTAAAACATGGAGCATATAGCAATCTATGCTTAGAAACAGGATTAAAATAAATATTGTTAGGAAAAATAGCACATTAAATCTAAAGAAACTACAAGGAATATAATAACAAAGATAGTGGCAAATATCAATGATATAGTTAGTAGGCACACAGTAGAGAGGATTAACAAAGACAATAAATAGGGCTTTACAAAGATTAATAAACTTAATAAGCTTCTAGAAACATGTACGAACTGAGAGAGAGATGGAGAGGGAGAGAAGAAGGAAGTCTATATTACCAATATTAGATATGAGAAAATTGATATTCTACAGCGTTTCAAAGATTAATGAGAATACCATGATCAACTGTGTGCTATTAAATTAGAAAGTATGGGGATAATGAGCAAAACTCTCAGAAAAATAATTAATCAAGACTAAAAAATTATGAAACAAAACCTATTTAGAAAGTTTTAAGCATAATTTAAAAGTTTCTGACAAAGAAAATACTTGGAATCAGGAAGTCTTACTAGTAAAATATACTTCCATGAATTTTTAGGAATAAATATCAGTTCTGTACAAATTTGTTTGAGTCAGTTTTTTTGCCACTGTGACCAAAAGACCTGAAAAGATAATGTTTAGAAGAAGAAAAGTTTATTTAAGGCTCACAATTTCAGAGGTCTCAGTCTACAGCTAACTCCTTTGCTCTGAGCCCAAGATGAGGCAGAACACTATGACAGAAGGGTATAGAAAGCAGCTCATAACATGGTTACTAGGAAGCAGAGAGGTTTCTGGTAACCAAGGACAAATTATATACTACAAAGTCACATCTTTGGTGACCTATCTTCTCCAAGCACACTTGACCTACCTATAGTTACTATCCAATTAATGCATATCAGTGGATTAATGCATGGATTAGGTTAAAGCTCTCATGTCCCACTCATATACTTCTAAACTTTCTTGCTTTCTCTTACACATGAACTTTTGGAGGACACCATATATTCACACACTAACAAAATTCTTCCAAGAATAGGGGGAAAACAAAACAGCAATATATCAGCAAAACTGTGGTAATAAAATCTGACATGGACCTTATAAGAAAGAAAAATTACAAACCAAATTCTTCATGAACATGTATGTAAAATCCTTAGCACAATATCAGCAATTTCAATCCAATGGCATATGGAAAGGATATTATATTAGCAATGCAAACTTTTTATAATGAGTTTGATTCAGCATATTAAGAGAAGATTAAAAATATACGTTAAGAACATCCTCAATCTCCTAAAGGGTAGATACATAAAAACTAAAACAAACATTTTCTTTAATTGTGAAATCTTGACAATTTTTACCATAAGATAGGAAAAAGACATTACAAGTAAATCTAAATTCAATAGCATGGAAAGATCTATTAGTATATTCTTGGATTGGAAGTCTTCACATTAAATTGATTTATAAACTTAATGCAACCCTAATCAAAATCTTAGCAGGAGGTTTTCTATTTTGGGGGGGAATTGACAAGATTATTCTAGAACTTATATGGTGTAACAAATGTCTGAAATAACTAATAGAAACTTGAAGATGAAGATCAAAGGTGGAAGATTTATACTACATAACACCAAGACTCATCATAAGGTATGTTAATCAAAAATAGTATGTAAGTCTTATATAGTGAGAAAAAAAGAGACAAGTAGAAGATGCCAATTACATTCATGGGTTACAACTGCACAATCATCAGAATGACATAAACTAAATGATTTTTACTACTTGGATTTTCCAAGTTTTGGGGGCAACTGAAACTCTCATACATTGCAGGTGGGAATACAAATTTTAGAGAATAGCATCTGGTAAACTAGAACCTAGAAATTCTATGACTATCATCTCTGATAATGTAACCTTCAGAAATGCATATACATGCAGGATTCATAATTATAGACAAACTTTAATCTCCACAATGTTCCTCAAAGGTAGAATGGATAAAGACTACTCTTGTGATAGGGAAGTAAAAAGGAATATTTTATAGCTATAAATATGAATAAATTATCTCTACTTGCAATAGTAAGGACAAATGCCACAAGCATAATGTTAGTGAAAGAAATATGTCACAAAATTGACAAACTGTACTTTATGGTCTGGATCAGGAATATCCCCTGGTCCCATGTGTACAGAGGTGGGGCTATAGGAAATGATCAGATCATGTGGGCTCTGACCTTATCAGTGGATTGATCCATTGATGCCTGAATGGTCTATTGGAAGAGGGAACCTACTTGAAGGAAGTAGGTTACTGGGGGTGTGCCCTGGAAATTGACTTGTCTCTGGCCCCTTCTCTCTCTCTCTCTCTCTCTCTCTCTCTCTCTCTCTCTCTCTCTCTCTCTGCTTCCTAGATGCCATGAATTGAGCAGCTTTTCTCTGCCATGCCCTTCTGCCATGATGCTCTACTTCACTTTAGCCACACTGAAATGGAGTCTGACAACCATGGAATGGAACCACTCAAGCCATGAACCAAGTTCTAAGTTTCTTGTCAGGTACTTTAGTCACAGCAACAAAAAAACTAAAACAATCACCTTGAATATATCACATAGTTTAAGCTTTGGCATCTAAAGAATACCTTTATAGTAATACATAAAATGCATCAATTAACCTGAATAGTGCTCTCCCTCTTTGATAGAAGGTTTTTTTTTTTTTTTTTTTTTGTGTGTGTGTGCAGGTGTTCTTTAAAGAGTAAAGCAAGAATGCTTCCAGGATGGCCTATGGCCAACAGATAGGGTGGTTGCTATATTTCTGCTTTTCCTCATCTGCAAAAAGAAAATTAAAAAAAATATAAAGTGATTTTACATACAATTCATAATTACCTTGATGTATAATCCTTGGTCTATCCTGGATAGATCTTAGGCATGCCAAAATATAGCAAAAATAAACTAATTTCTCTACACTGAAGATTCCATCAGAAAACTCACTTATTTCATTTGTGCCAAAAGCAAGTATCGTCACAACCCTCCCTCCTTTGCCTTTTAGATGACACAGAACACCTGGTTGCCAATTGCTAGCTGATGATAATTAGCTTTCAATTATCACCAGTTACATTTTCACCTGTTCAATTTGCAAATTCTGAATTTTTGGCTTGTCCTATTAACAAGTTATGATCTTTTCTGTCTTAGGTACACCTGGCAATGTGAAGTGGGGAATAATTCCTTCACTGAGGAATTCCCCGTTCATCTGCCATGCTGTCCAGTTCAATCCATCTGGTGTCAGATGGGGACATGCTCCACAAAAATACACTTGGAGAAACGCAGGTTGTTAGTCTCATGTTTCCAGGCTGTCCTGTTTTCCTGGAAGTGTTTTGATGACTTTTCTCACTTTATTGAAAAACAGCCAAATAGTCCTTTGTTTCTGTAAAGAGGCATTCTTAAGAGTTAGCCAAAATAATAGCCAGAAGATATAGCACGTGGAAAAACTTTTAACAATGAAGGTTTTGTAATAAAATTTAATAATGGATTAAAATCTAGTAACCCAGTGTCTAGTGTGTTAATCAGTTTTTTGTAACTATGACTGAAATATGTGAAAAAATCAACTTAGAGGAGGAAAATTATTTTTAATCACAGTTTCAGACTTCTTAGTCTTTAGTTGTCTGGCTCCATTGATTTTTTGCTTGGGCTGAGGCAGAATATTATGTTAGAAGAATGTGGCAGAGGAAACTGCTCACCTTATGATAGCCAGAAAGCAGAAAGGTAGCAGCTGAGGAGCCAGCAACAAAACATAAACTCCAAAAGTGTGCCACCAGTGACCTACTTCCTCCAACCACATGCTTCTTGTCTACAATTACTCCCCAGTTAGGCTGTTTGAATTATTAATCAATCAAAATGATTAATCTATGATTAGGTTTATAGCTCTCATAATCTGATCATTTTATACTTGAACACTCCTGCATTAACACAAGAATTTGGGGAGAACACCTCATATCCAAACCATTACATTCCACCCTGCCCAACAAAAATGCATGTGCATCCTACAATACAAAATGCATTTAGTCCATCTCCAAGCATCCCCATAGTCTTGATAGTTTCAGCATTGCCCAAAAGTCTAAGGCAAATATCTCCTTTGAGACTCAAGGGAAACTCTTGGCTGAGAGCTTCATTAAAGATCAAAAGTAGGCTGGGCATAGTGGCCCATGCCTGTAACCCCAGCAACTCCCAAGGCTGAGGCAGGAGGACCACTAGTTCAAAGTCAGCCTAAGCCAAAGTGAGATGCTAAGCAACTCAGTGAGACCCTGTCTCTAAATAAAATACAAAATAGGGCTGGGAATGTGGCTCAGTGATCAAGTGCCCTTGAGTTCAATCCATGGTACCCCACCCTGCAAAAAATAAAGATAAAAAGTAAGTCACATATCTCCAATATGGCACAAGTAAACATGCCTATCAAAAGGGGACAAACAGGGATGTAAAAAGAAGGGACATGACCAAAGCAAGACCAAAACCCTGCTAAGGAAACATGTCCTGTAGCATATCTGGCATCTGGAGCAGTGGCAAGATATGATTTCCAAAGGGTTTATGCAGCCCTATGTCTTAGTCCTTCCCTGTTGCAGCCCACATCATCTCTCTCTTAGGCTGGCTCTGTCTGCAGTTGGCAGCTTTCTTTGGCAGATATTCTGCGTTACTGACATCTCTTCATCTTGGAAGTCTCCACTGCAGCTTTCACTTTCTTCTCAACAGCTTCACATGCTGCTTCAGGGGCTGCCCACAGGGATTCTGAACCTAGTACAGTTTTCCTGTCCCCACAGGTCTTTCTTAGAAATTCTGGTGGAAGCCTCCACAACCTCCTAACTCCAGTATCCTGTATTCCTAAAGAGTGGATGTTATGGATTTCATCAAGGTCTGACTTCAACTTGAGCAGTAACTGGGCCTCCTTGGACCATGATGAAGTAGTTTCCTAGTGTCTGGACAACTGAGCATGATGAAAGCAATCCTGGGCAAAGAAATTTCTAGACACCCCTGTGTGAGCAGGTTGCCCCCATGGTCTCTTCTCAAATGAGTTTTCACTTTTAAAGCCTTTCAGCTCTCATGGGTATAGTCTTGCTAATTTCTGAGATGCCTTCAAGGCATCTTTCCTATTGTCTTTGTGCAAAATACTTGTTTTTTCTTTAATTGCACTGATCTCTTCAGCAACCACACTCTCCTTGACCTCTGTTTTAATTGTACTTTTTTTCCTAAACTGCAACTTTTACAAATCTTCTCTGCTTTCTGCTCCAGATTCTCATAGCAAACCTAGTTAAAAGCTTCTAGCAATACCCATGCACATCCTGATCACTGCAATGTTGAAATTTCATTTGCCAGCTTAATTAGTCCATCATTTTAAACTTCAGTCTCAAAGTCGCAGGATATGGGCAACAGATAAGTTATAATGGAATGCTACATATTAGAACACTAGGCACAAAGCAATACCACAGCATGGGATAGTATTAAATTTAGTATTAAGTGAACACATCATATTGATTTATGCCTTAAAAGAAAATCGGATATAGTTCTTATGTTAAAAAAAAATTCAAAATTGGAACAACAAAATGTAACAAAATTATTAACTTGCATCATATATTTTCTTTCATTTTCTATTTAAAAATCATTGTTTAAATAATAAAATAACAATAATGAAACCATGACATTGAAAGCTTCAAAAGAGGAAAAACCTATAGCATCTTTTTCTAAATTTGTATCTAAGTTTGTATAACGTCTTATTTTTACTCAAATCTATTTCATATCATTTTAGCCACAGTGTAAAATAATTCTTTCATTTTTATTTATAATATATTTAATTTTCTGTTTCCACAATTTTCATTGTTTTAAAGATGCAGATAACATTGCTAAAATGATGTATTAAAATTTACTACAGCTTGGGAGGTAGAGACTGGAGGATCACATGTTCAAAGCCAGCCTCACCAACAGTGAGGTGCTAAGCAACTCAATGAGAACCTGTCTCTAATAAAATACAAAATAGGGCTGGGAATGTGGCTCAGTGGTCAAGTGCCCCAAAGTTCAATCTCTTTATCCCATTCCTGACCCCCCCACCCCCGAAAAAAGAAGGAATTTACTAAATCACTTAGTTATTTGGGGGTATTTTTGTTTCTTAAAGCATGCACAATGCTGCAATAGACATTCTTCTGTTTTTGAACATGAACCAATTCTTATATACCTTAACAGATTGCTGAATTAGCTTTGCAAATATTGTTTATCAACTTGTGTTTTTAATTACACAACTTGGGTATATATCTAAGATGATATATACCCAACTAATTCCTTTTACATATAATTTGTCAGCAAGGATATGTGTTTATCTTTCATTTTACAAATACAATCATGCTTACTAAAGAAGACTTACAAAATTAGGAAAATATGGTTAAAAGAAAAAGAAACAAAAATTACTAAATTCTGTGACCCAGAAAAACCTTTAACATTCTGGAATTCATTTTCTTCCAGATTTTTATAGGGAATTGTTTTTTAAAAACCCATTTTAATGTTGATATTTTATAATAATTATCCAGACCCAGTTTATAATATAATCTTCTTAATTGCATTTTGAATTTCTTTTAGGTATAAGTATAGTCCTATATTTAATTCAGAACTAAACAGGGCAAATCATAATGTGTCATTAGAAAGATATTCAAGTACTTGAAAAAATGGATAAGTCCATTTTTTTTTCTTGAAGGAGGCATTCACATTTTAAAGTCCAATCTATTGGGACTGAAATATTATTTTAATATTTTATGTTTCTGCTATTTCCAAAGTATGATTTTTAAAAATATAGCTATTCATTCATTCAAGGGGAAATAATTGTGCGGTAAGCAAAGCACAAAGGAGGACACAGTTATTTTACGTAGATGGGCCATTGACTAATTTAAAAAGGCTTCTTTGAAAGAGTAAAACTTGATTTGAATATTAAAATGTATTCAACAAATGATAAACAGATGCTCACTAGGATTGGGCAGACAAGAAGAGGAAAAGTATTTTAGGAAGAAGATACAATGACCAAAGTTTCTACTGTCACCAAATGACACAATGACCAAACACTTTATCACTGACAGTAGCTTAATGGGGGGAAAGTCATGTTGAGAGATGAACCTGGAGAATTAGGCAGAGAACAGATCAGAGAAGAGGTATGTGCCAAGCTAAAGGTATTACCAAGGCCATTGCAAAGCAAGTGCTGACTTAGTGATAGGAAAATACTTAAGTGCAATGAAATTATGTAAGTTATATATTTATTACATCAAAGCCAAAAATTCCCTTAGTTCCAGAAAACATGTTTCAGGTAACTTCTCAGTATAATCAATTGTCTCTGGAAAGTGCTTCTTAAATACCCAATTAGCTTACTTTTGTTTCACATACATGTTACCAAACTAAGCAATAAAAACAGCATGCTTCATGAACATCTCCCTCTTTTGGTAAATACATGAAAAGGCAGTTTTTTCCCCCTTCATCTAAACTAGAAATTAACCCTCAAGTTTCTAAACAACATTAAATACGAACATATCTCTTAAAATATCATGTTCTACTTATGCAAACATGTATACTAAATGACAATTTATTCTCATATGAACCCCTTTGCCTTGAAACTTATGCTCTGATTTTTAAAAAGCCTATAAATATTTAAAAAGAAAAAAAAGTAAGTTATATTATTTAGGGACAATATCTAAATTGAGCCTCTATGGATGGTCAGAAACCAAAAATGTAAGCAACACATACTTGGCAATTTTCAGCAAGTAGATCTGTCAAATCAAACAATGTGGCTTTGAGCATATGTCAAATATATACAACTGACATCCTTTTTACAAACAATCAGCACAAATCTGAGTCCAAAAGTACAAAAGGAATTCAGTGCATTCTTTTGTACTTAAAGAGTTTTTTTTTCTAGCATTACAAATGGAATTTCGGAAACATCTGTAGGTCCTTCAATTAAGAATTGGCTCATTCTAATGTGGCAGGTAAGAATTCTACTTTCTCACCCTGACTTCTGCCGCAAATCAGTGTAGGATGTAGAAGAATTTACAGAAATTCTTAAATTCTTTAAAGTATTTTTTATTGTGTGCCTAAGAAAATTTGATTGGAATTGATTTGAGTACTTAATTCTCATTCTATATTTTCCTCTGATTTTAGGTGTTCATTCTCATTGCAATATTTGGTCTCTGGATTTTTATGCATTAGTATATTGCTGAAGTTTTCTTCTTAAAATACTAAAAAATGTAATCAACAGGAAAGAGATTATGGAAACTTTAAAAACATGACACATTCCACTGAAATTCCTATCACTGGATAGTCAGTGGCTTGCATTGATAAGCCACTTATGTATGTTCTGCTGACTTCAGGGTTCACTGATTCTATGAATTGTATTTGTGATATGGCACATATCACACAGAAATTATACTTTGAACTAGTCTATGACTTGATCTAAGAAAAATGTGAATATATGTTTATTTGGTGTGTCCATGGGAGAAGGGAAAATCAGGAACTTCTAATTTCGCCAAGTTGCATATACCAAAAACATTATTGGCAAAACATCCATTTATGACAAAAAATTTCAAAATTAGAAACAGAGGGAAAATATTTAACCATATAAAATATGTTGATGAAAAATTATTTCCCCTTTGTTATGCTTTAGTTATGTGATGTCCCCAAAAGCTCATGTATGAGACAATGCAAGAATGTTTAGAGGTGAAATGAATATGAGAGCTGTTAATTGGTGGATTAACCTACTTGAATGGACATACTGGGTTTTAAGTATAGGGAGGTAGGGTATGATTGGAGGAAGTAGGTCACTGAGGGTGTGCCTTTGGGGCTTATATTTGTCTCTGGAGTAGAACTGTCTCTGCTTCCTTGTTGTCATAAACTGAGCAGCTTTGCCACCCTCCTCTGTCCTGATATTCTGTATGACCTTGGGCCTAGAGCAATGGAGTCATCTGACTGAACTTCTGAAATCATGAGACAAAATAAACTTTTCTTCCTCTAAGTTGTTCTTGTTGGGTCTTTTGTTCAGAGCAATGCAAAAACTTTACCCTTCCCTCCCCATATGGGAAAACAAGACAAGGATGCTTGCTGTTCTCACTGTAATGAACCATGATACATAATATGTAGTTGACTATATTGGTACATTCAGGCAAGAAAAAGAAACAAAAGAGAAAAGAGTAATACCAGTTGGAACAAAAAGTACATTTCTCTTTATTAAGAGGTGATATGATTCTTCTTGTAGTCAATCTACAGAAAAAGGATAGTCCTCTCACCTAAAACATGTGTGCACATTGAGACCAACAGTTTTAATGATGTATCACACAGGTGGGTGGGGAATGAAAGGACTTATCACCCATATAATGAGGCCTTGGTGGGCATCAGAGTAGTTTTTGAAGCTGGAATGAAAATAGCTATAGAGAGAAAGTGAAATAAATCATATTGTGGTTTTTGTGGGGGTTAATGAGTAAGATGGTAGAAAGTTGTGTGTACCTACTGACCAAGGACAGAGAACACTGTATTCCTTGTCAGTTTACTTAGATGTTGGGCAGAAGAGGACTAAAGAGAAATTGGACTTAAAAGCTGTCAGTAGACACTCAAAAAATGAAATCAGAATTTTCACATCAATTATATACATAGAAAATTCCAAGAAAATGTCAGGTGCAGTCTGGCACATACCTTTAATCCATGTGGCTCAGGAGGCTGAGGCAGGAGGATTGAAAGTTCAAAGCCAGCCTCAATAATTTAGTGAGGCCCTAAACAACATAGTGAGACCCTGTCTCTAATTCAAATTTTTTTTTTAAAGTTATGGGGATGAAACTTAGTGGTTAAGTGCCCTTCCATTCAATCCCTTGTACCTAAAACAAACAAACAAACAAACAAATAATGGAAATATCAAGGGATTTTCTAGGAATAATCAAAATCAGCAAGGTCACATAAGAAATATCAATGTCAAAAAGCCAATTACGCTTTTATATGATAAAAAGGAACAGGAAATTAAGTTTTAATATATGTTCTTGTAAAAGTCTCCAAAATCACAAAATACTTAATGATTATTTTAAGTATATCGGATAAATCCTGTATATTTTAAATTATAAGGCTATCAGAAGAAATTGAAAAGAATTATTTATGTAAATAAGGAGATACATTATGATCAATGATTAAAAGATGATAATATCATCAAAAGATGATAATTATCCACAAAACTGATCTACAGATTTAATATAATCCCAAACTTGTTTCATTTGTGCTTTACAAAATAAAACAAAACTGAGACTGGGAAATGTATGAAGAAGAGACATTTATTTTGGCAAGTTTGGTGATGACTGCATCCTCTAGAGGAGAAGAATTCTTTGTTCTCACATGGCAGGTAGCAGAGAGCAAGCTAGCCTACCAAGCACTTGTATGATGCCTCTTTTACATGGATCTTACTTCCATGAAGGATTCTGACTTTCATGGTTCCACTTCTATCAGATTGGCAACACCTGAGTTTTTAAGAGGACACACTCAAACCATAGCTGGATCACAGGATGCTTTTTAAAAAAAAAAAATTATTTTTTTTACTTGCTGTTGTACACAATACCTTTATTTTATTTATTTATTTTTATGTAGTGCTGAGGATTGAACCCAGGGCCTTCCATGTGCTAGGCTCCAACCCCAGTCCCCCTGTATGCTTTTATTAAAAAAGAAAAGAAAAGAAAAAAAAAAAAACATTGAGCCAATTTTAAAATTTATGTGGAAAAGGCAAAGGATTCAGATTATCCAAAATAGTTTTAATCAAGAACAAATTTGGAGGACTCATGCTTTCAGATTTCAAGACTTAGTATAAAAATGTAATAATCAACACAGGTTGGCTTGATATTATACTAAGCACAACACTGAAATAGAATTATAAATTCAGTAACAGACACACATATATGAAATTTGAGAAATGTGTTAAAATATTTCAATTAGGAAAAATAAATTTTTCAAACATGGTACAGGAACAAGTTGATATCTATTGGAAAAAAAACAAAAAAACTTTAACCCCATTTAAATATATTAACCCAAACGGATCCTATAACTAACTGAAAAAAATTATAATTATAATCCTTATGGAAGAATATTTTGAAGAAAAATGTTGCAAGCATTGATTACTGGGATAGGACCAAACCATAATCATTAAGAGAAAAACATTAAACTGCACTTCATGAAAATGAAAAACCACAGACTAAAAATGAATGTTTGCATGACATTTATTTGATAATAATAGGCTTGTATTTAGATTATATAAACTTGAAGATGGGACAGGAAAGATCCCAATTAATTATGTAAAGATTATTTGATTACAATTCTCCAGAAAAATACATGAAGAGCAACAAACAAGTTAAACATATTCAAAATCCTTATTCATGTGCAAATTGAAACTACCATATGATCCCACTATAAAAGTGTTAGAGTGGCTAAAATTAAAAAGACTAGCAAGTGGAAACTCTCATCTGTTGCTTTTGGGAATATAAATAACACAATCTCTTTGAAAACTAATTTACTATCTTTTAAAAGTTAGGCATGAACTTATACAACTGGAATGATTCCACTTCTGTTTATTCACTCAAAAATATTAAAAAAAACATGATCACCTATATTTGTTGTAACTTTACTTATACTAGCAAAAAAACTTGAAACAGCTCCAGTGTTTCAACTGAAAAATGGGTGTGCAAAATTTGTTCTACCCATGAAATAGAATGCTACTTAGAAATTTTATTAAAAACAGAATACCAATAATTGAAACAACATGAATGAATACCAAAGTATAATTCTGTGCAAAAGAAGCTATGGACAAAGTTTATACTGCATATTTTTATTTATATGTAAATCTTGAAAACAAAACCAAAACAACAAATCTTATCTACAGTGATGAAACCAGATGAGATTGCCAAGATCTTGGAGTTTAGGTAAAGGTAATTTATGAAAAGGGTTATACAGGAAACTTTTCAGTGTTTTGAAATGTTCTTTTTTTTGGTTATGGATATGGTTATACTGATATAAAAATAATCAAATTGTACACTTCAAATCTGGGCAGTCTATTGCATCTAAATTATATTTCAATGAAGTATACTAAAATGTACAATAAAATACAAAAACACTATATTTCAATGTAATATACATTTACATACTTGTAATACAAAATAATATTTGTAGTATAATATTTAATAAACTATTATAAGAAACCAAAGTTACAGATCATATTTTTAACATATGTTTTTCTTCTTGGTATTATTCTTTATTTTCTTTGTTTTTCAAACAAACTCATGTTCATTTTAAAAAGAGAAAAAAAAATGTTAAAATAGAAATAATGGAAAAATGTCCAACACACTTATCAATCAGGGAAATGCAAAACAAAAAATACACTGAGATTTCATCTCACCCTAGTTAGGATGCAATCATAAAGAATACAAATGATGATTATTGCTAGTGAGGATGTGGGGGAAAAGGTACACTTATACATTTTTGGTGGGATAGAAATTAGTACAATCACTTTTGAAAATAATATGCACATTCCTCAAAAGACAAGAATAGAATGACCATATGACCCAGCTACCCCACTCCTTAATATTTATCCAAAAAAAACTACAATCAGCATCCCATAGTGATACTTCCACCTCCATGTTTATAGCAGTGCAAATCACAATAGGCAAGTTAAGAAACCAGCTTAGGTGCCCACCAACAGATGAATGAATAGAGAAAATGTGATGTATATACACAATGGAGTATTTCTCAGCCTTAAAGAAAAATGGTAAATGGATGAAACTGGAGAACATCATGCTAAGTGAAATAAACCAGGCTCAGAAAGGAAAGGGTTTCATATTTTCTTTCATGAAAATTTTAAAAAGGGATCTCATGAAAATAGAGGGAAAAACCGTGGAGTAAAGGAAGTAGATAGCAGGGGATGGAGGAAAAACAGAAAAGGGGAGAACTGTGAAATGAAATTAACCAAATTATGCTATGTGCACATATGAATATATTACAATGAATTCTACTTTTATATATAACGATATAATATATATATATATGTGTATATATACACTATATATATATATATATATATATATATATACACACACTAACAAAAAAATCAGTAAATACATAGAAATAAAACCAAGGTGATTAGGAGAAGGGGGAAAGAGGAAAACAGGGAGGTACTAGGAATTGAAATGAGCAAATTTTATTATGTTCATTTATCACTATGTCAAAAAAAATGATACTATAACTCTTCTGTATTAATATAAACTTTACAAAATATTAGCAAAAAAAATCCCCACAAAAACTAAAGAGCTGAATTTTAAGGTTAATATGCATTTTAGGTTTTGACTTCAGGCAGGTTTGTCAATATCGATATAAGCTATTGCCTCTGCTTTTATATATAGACAAGACAGTTATTTTTAAAATTAAGCATTATTCCTTTAGGTTTAAAGAATCTTTTAAAATATTATCAAATTTATGTTTAAATGATAGCATTAGCTTTCAATTGATGTATAAATGAAATTTGATTTAACAAAATAATGTTTAGTAAGTCTTACATTTATCCTAAATCCAGTATCTAGACTTCCAGAAAATCATCTATAGAGGACATATTTTAGTTCATTTCACACTGTGTTAATTGTGTAACACACTGTAACCATTACCTTTTACTAACTACAATTACCCTTCTAATGAAAAGTGATGAATTTAACAAGAAATTATTAGATCTGTTTGATCTAAGCATGAACAAGTGGTTGATGGGAAATGCTTCCTAATGAATAGTTAATTCCCTTTACCACTTCCTCCTTAAATTTTATAATTGAATTACATGCTTCAATTTAGTTAACTAAAGAAATAATATTTTTACACATCTAGTGTACAAAATACTATAATGTGCAACATTAGCTATACAGAACCTCTTCTTTCAGAACATAACATAGTGCCTTCCTCATTGCTTATGGCATTTGTTTTTTTTAATTTATTGTATGTGAGGACAAACAAATGGAGGTATTTTTTCATTTCAAAGTTTTTCTTTTTCCTTACTTTTCTGTCTCTCAAATACCTTTCATATATATTCATATATTCTATCAGTGTTTATATAAACCATGATGTTTGTTATCCTAATCAGCTGGTTTCCCTCCTTCCTCTCTCCCTCTTTCCCTTTCTTTCTTCCGTTCTTCCTTCCTTATTTCCTTCCTTCCTTCCTTCCTTCCTTCCTTTCTTTCTTTCTTTCTTTCTTTCTTCTTTCTTTCTTTCTTTCATTCATTTTTTTTTTGGATTCCCCATGGGACAACTCTTTAAAGCTGATGAAATTCTGATGTAACCCTTTCTACATCTTCTCACTGCCTTTAGGATAAACTGCAAATTTCCTAGAATAGTGAAAGCCATCCTTTAGGTTATATTTTCTAGTTATTTCTCTGTACCACTCTTCACATGCCAAAGTGTGTCATAAGCATAACCTTTATGCTAAGAATGCTGCCAAAGTTTTCTACATTTTAAAATTCACTTTCTTTTGTATTCCTATTTATTAAGATCTTATTACTCACAGTGATAATTTTCTGGGTGGTTCACCTTTATGGGTTACTTTACCTTCCCCCTCACACTCCTTCCACTCATTTCTCGGGCTCTTCTCCAAAACAAATGACTTACACTAAAATATTTGTCTTAATGTCTGCTTCTGAGAAAACACATACTAAGACATGAGTGTAATTTTACTTTTGCATTAAATATTTTTGTACATTGTCATGTATTGATGTTCAGTCTTACTCATCAGAATATCTTAGAAGTAGCAAAGTAAATAATGATAAAAATTTTTATAAAAATCAAAATTTATGTAAAGTTTATATATAAGCCTACAAACTTTGAGCACATAAGCTTTATTCATATTTAAATAAAGGAACAAATAAACCAAAGATGATGGCATCAAACCAGCTACAATCTATAAGTATCTTGGAATCATTTGTCATATAGTATTCTGTTAGCATTTGAGGAAAAGAAAATCTCTGAGTCAATGTAGCATTAAAATGTCACTTATGTATTCTTATGAACTATAAAAATAAATTTAGGCTTTAGATAAATTTTGTGATTTATTTTATAATTTCTTTCATTTACTTTATACTACAAATTTATTATATCACAATATAGAAAGTCAAAAAGCAAAAGGAAATAAAAACAATAACACTTATTTTATATAAAAGTTAATACTATTATAGTCTGACATGTATTTCCTTATAATTTTTTATACAAGTTTTCTACAACTGTAAGGTAATATTGTTTGTGTCATTTTGTGAAATTCTTTTCCCATTAAATATATTCTGAAATTTTTGCAAATCATTAAATTTTATTCCATCAAAAATACTAATTTTTATGATTTTAGTTTATTATTCTTTTATTTTTTTAAGACTAACACTGTTTCTCTCTCTCTCTCTCTCTCTCTCTCTCTCTCTCTCTCTCTCTCTCTCTCTCCATGGATGCAATACCTTTATTTTATTTTATTTTTTTTATGTAGTGCTGAGATGCTGAGGATTTAACCCAGTGCCTCCCACATGCTAGGCAAGCTCTCTACTACTGAGCCACAACCCTAGCCCTGGTTTGTTACTTTAAGTGACATGTTTATAAATATTTAAACAATGAAAACTAATACTGATAACAGGACTCCCCCGTGGTAATCACATTCTGACTTTCAGAATCATGAGAAAGTTTATTGGACAAACAATGCTAACTGTCACCAGAGAATCAAGTAATTCAATGGGAAACTTACTTCCAATATCTGAGCTCAGTTTTTATGTTATTAGAGATTCTACATAAGACACTTTCCCCAACTTTAACTGGACTTTCATCAGTAACCATCCCTCTTAATCTGTTTCTCTCGCCCACATAACACTAGTACCTGATGCTGCATAGTATCCAGTTTTTCTGTTTGTGGTCCACCTTGCTAATAGACTTTGAGAGCCATGAGGATGAGTGCAAGGTCTATCATTAGTATGTGTTTAACAACTAGGCAAGAAATAAATGCAGTTTGTAAAAGATCTCTTTAGACTGTATCATTTCTAATTCTAGCTATCAAAAAGCACTTATCATTAAAACTAACATCCAATAATGTTCAATATATTATATATTTTCTCCAGTTGGGAGAGATTTATCCATAAATTTCTCTGCTTCAATTTTTCTTGTGGATTAGTGGACTATTTTGAAATATCTCATTTTCTCATTCGCACTAAAAAAAAATCATAATATGAAGCTGTTTAGGGTTTGGTTTAGGGTAGCAGTAACTGGCATGAGGCAGAAAAAACTGACAGGAGATCCACATGGATTATCTTCAAAGCCCAGCCTCAAGGTTGAAGACATACAGCTTAGCATTATAATCAACATAAAAGTGAATGCAAATGACCCCTTCATAGTTATAGTTATCTAATATGTGTCAAAGTTTATAGGATATCAATACTATATTTCCCCCAAGAAATATCATCATAGTAGAAACAGGCATATGAAGTCAGGTACAATGGTTCATGCCCAGAAACCCAGCAACTCAGGAGGCTGAGGCAGGATGATCACAAGTTCAAGAAAAACTTGAGCAACTTAGCAAGACCTTGTTTCAAAAATTAAAAAATAAATTAATTTAAAAGGCATGTAGGTGTAGCTTAGTGGTAGAATGACCCTGGGATTAATACCCAATATTGCAAAAGAAAAAAATAAAAAGTATGTGAGCATTTATTTTAAGGCTATTGAACATTCATTATTTTTACTTAGACTTTGGTATGTTAAAGATGTTCTTAAAATTTGGAGTAGGAGAATAAAAAGAATTTTTAACTAAATCACTTTTTATTTGCTCCTTTAAAGTTATTTCCCTTTGCTGCTTTTAGGAAACCCTTGGTGCTTGGAGAGGAGGAACTTCCCTCTCCATGGCTGACCTCAGTCAGAATATTGTCCATAACCATGTGGTTGATGATCAGTACAGGTCTTGGCAAATGAGAACTATTATAGCTCTGTAATCACTAATGCTGTTATTGGGAAAGTAATTATTCATTCCTCTTCCAAAGAAAGCTTCAGTGGTTGACTCTATGATTTTCAGAGTTGAGTCAAAACAGTAGGCAAGAAAGAAATACAGTTTATATATACATTGTAAGTTTAAAATAACAGAACAAAAGCTACTTTATTGTATTTGTTATCTTGTAAAAATGAGTTTGGGTACCTTTTTGATACTGAAATGACTGAAATTCCACATTTTAATTTAGCTTTAATCTTAATAAAAATCAAGGAAAAACATTAATAACTTGTTTTATAACAGATATAACAATATACATGCAAGCACCAAAAAAAGCAATACAAATTTAAGATAAGCCAGGAAACAATAAATTTGCAATGTAAGACAGCCTCAAAATTTCAGCATCCAGAAAATATAAAAATTCTTATGTCCAAAATAAAATAAAATGAGCAACAGACATAAAAAGTCAACTAAAGAAATGTAAACCTGTATGTCCAATAAAGGATATGAGGAAAAAGTTCACATATTTATGTATTGTACAGCATGTTAATAATATTGTACCATTTATTTAAAAGTTGCTCAGAAAATAGATTTTAAATATTCTAATTACCAAAAAAGTAACTATATGGTGATAAAAATATTAATTTATTTGATCATTTCACAATATATGTACATAGGAAAGCATCATATTATATCCCAGAAATATATTCAATTTTAATTTGACAATTAATAAATTAAAAATTTAAAAAGAACAAAAATAAAATGAAACACATTCACACACAAATATGAATAGTAAACAGGAAAGTGCAAATAAGACATCAGTGAGATGCTGTTTTAAATACTACAAAAAGACAGTATGGAATGTTGATGAACATGTCATAATATAAACTCTTATGTACTATGTCAGTTGTATTAGCTTTTCATTCCTGTGACTAAAATATCCAACAAGAACAACTTGAAGGTGAAAAAGTTTACTTTAGCTCACAGATTCAAAGATTCAGTCCCTGGTCAGCATATTCCAATAACTCTGGGCCCCAGATGGGGAAGAATACCACGGTGGAAGGGTGGGCAGAGGAAAGAACTCAGGACATGGCAACCAGGAAGCAGAGAGACAAAGAGAGAGAGAGAGAGGGAGATGAAGAGAGGGCACTTTACTCACCAGGGACAAAATGTAAACCCCAAAGCCATACCCGCAATCACCTACTTCCTCTAGTCAGACCCTGCCTATAGTTATTGCCCAGTTAATCCTTATCAGTGGATTAATCCACTGATTCAGTTACACCTCTCATAGTCTAATCATTTCTCCTCTGCAAATTCTTGCATTGTCTCACACATGAGCTTTTGATTGACACCTCATATCTAAACCATAGCACCAATATAAATTGATACAACCTTAATGGAAAGCAATCTGGCATTCTCCAACATAATTGAAGGTGCAGATAACACGTAATCCTGAAAATTCTACCCCTAGTCATACATTCTAGGGCATCTCTTTCAAAAGCAGCCTGTCAATCACCAGCCACATGAAGGGATCTACACACCAGGGCCACTCAGATTTGTATGATATCTAAGTTCAGCTATAAGATAAATCAACCCAGGTTAAAATTGTGAAAATTAAAAATGATAGTATTAAGCCATTAAAGTTTACTTTCACATACACACACACATACACACACACATACACACACAAAAGTCTAGATATCTCTTCTCCCATAAACATCTGTGCTGTATATATGAATATTAATAAGTGATAATAAAAACAAAATCATATAAAATTATGTAATAATAATATGGAACAATATTTTTCCATACAGGGCAAGATATTTGTTTTTGTCTTTCTTTCAATAGAGAAAACCAGAAAAATAAGAAGAGAGATAAATATTTCCCTTATTTCTCCAAGATAGTAGCTGAGCCTTCTGTGCCCTGAGTCTGGGCTCTATGCCTCTGATTAACTTTGGAGACCTTGGCATTTCATAATCACAAAGTGAATTTGCTTTGTTTTTATCCACTGAGAGAGGCAGATTTTGAAAGTTGAAGTGGCTGGAGTGCCCAGATATAAAAGGAAAAAGAAAATTGTATTTGTTTAGGTTAATCCCAGAAGCAGACACTGAGAAAAGGATTTGAGTGCCAGAGATTCATTTGGGAAGTGCAGCAAATACCAATAAGGGAGAGGGGAAGTGAAAAAGGGGAGAAAAGGAGACAAAAGGTACATTATTCAGCCTGATGTCACTAAAGATCAATCCTGCAAGCTAACTGTAAAATGACACAAAACTCCTGACTCAAAGGCATCTCCATGGCCCACCCTCCATTCCCTACTCAGGGATGAGGGAATGGAGTACATACCTGGTCCAGGGAGGTGAGGCCCCTTTCAGTGGAAAGATACAGTGAATGTTCTGTAGCTTCCTGTCTGTTATGTAAAAGCCCTTCCTTGGTCGGGGGGTGGGGTGTAGGTGGGAAAAAAAAACATTACTCAGAACAGAGAAGTTCATTAAGAAACTGAAAGATCCGAGTGATACATCTAACCCAAAGATGTTTCCCAAACTGAGTGAAAAAGAAGGGTGGTTGTTTTGGGGGCTTCAGAGTCTGGCCTACTTGTCCAGAAGTTTTGACAGAGGTCTGGAGATGAGGACTAGAATGGCTCTGGTTGCCATGGTAACTGTGAACCCAGACCTTGAGAACCTAGTAGAGGCTCATTCTGGGTTTTCTCGAGTTGACACTTTACACTAGCAAAGTCATGGATTCTCAGGCTGCAGTTGGCAGGCCCTAAAGCTACAAGGTCTAACAGAAGAAGGAACAGAAGTTCCTAACCTTGTAAGCCTTTTGGAGGATGTGTATTGTTAGGGGTTGCAATGCCCCCACTGCCAAGTATGTTAACGTAAGAGTTTTGTTTATTAGTTGGGTATAGAGCCATATTTACAAAACCAAACCCATATAAGGTTTCTTGCACCCAATGAATAAATGGAATATGGGATAAATTAATTACCTATAATTCACACAATTAACAAAAGCAACGTAATTTTAATCTAGTTTCTGTATTCTATTATATAGATGTATTATAATTAATTATCCAACTTCCAATTGTTGGACAGTCGATAGTCATATTTGAATTTTACACATTAGGCTATTTAAAATTTTACTTAGAAGAATCCCTACATGTAGAATTCTGATTCAAAAGGGTATACAGTTTAAAAATTTTAATGTACAAAGAAAAACAATCTTTCAGAATGCACATATTGATTTTAGCATACTTCCACATGTACTTGGGTTTTAAAAGTGCATAAGTAGCATTTCCAAACCTATCTTTTAACTACAAAAAAATCTATTCCTTACCTCCATGTATAAGTCTCTCAACTTACAATACAAGAGAAAACCATGGGTTATCAGTAATAACTGGATAATATGGTGCCAAACTTTACTTACTAAGACATGTCAAGATTCTTCCTATTTTTGAGATATCCTTGTTATGGTTTGGATGTGAGGTGCCCCAAAAAGCTCATGTGTGATACAATGCAAGAAGGTTTGGAGGAGAAATGTTATAGTTATTTATAGTATTAACCTAGCCAGTAAATTAATCCCCAGTGGGATTAACCAGTACCTGGGGGCAAGTGGGGTTTGGGGTATATATTTGTATCTGGCAAGTGGAGACCTCTTTCTCTGCTTCCTGAACATTATATGAGCTGCTTCCTTCTACCACACTCTTCCTCCATGATGTTTTGCCAGCCTTTTATGAACTAAGACGCCTGACATCACATGCCTCCAAATAAACTTTTTCTTCCCTAATATTGTTCTGCTCAGATCTTTAAGTCAAAGTAGCAAAAAAGCTGACTAACACATCTCTGAAAATTGATTTTTTTAAAAAAATAGTCAAGTTATCTAAAGTCATTTGCTAAATTTGCTTTTTGTTTTGTCTAATATTAAATTCAGGTTTGATTTAATTTAGGGAAAGACTAGAATTCCAGTTCTGTAACTCATTTTTCTGGGTCATTTTCTTTATTGTCTCATTATTTATTTAGTTTGCATGATAGAGAACTGAAAAACAAAATCCCATATGTATTCTAAATACCACTGCTTGATTTATAACACTTAAAACTCCCAATAAGTAAAAGGAAAATGAGAGAGATTGAACCTTTGATAAGATTAGAGTCTCATCAGGAAATGATATTAAAATTGGCTTTCAGAATGCAATCAAGCATTTGTCCAGTTATCTTTAATTGATCTTCTATAAAAATGAGAGTTCAAATTGTAGATGAAATTTCATTGCATTACAAATCAAAGAGGAAGATACAATAAAGCAATAGAAAAGGAGAATTTTAGTTCTTTTTCATCTGGTCATTCATGGGCTACTTAGTATTTTTCAATATTGCTAGTAAGAGGAGAAAGTTTAATAACTTAACATGAACCTAGGCTTTAAACTGAAATGAGAAAGAAAGTTCTAACAAGTTGGTTACTTTTTATTCAAGTATGGGGGATCCCCTCATATGACACATGGCTTGTTACTGCCTTGTCTGAGAGCTTAGAGAAAGTACTCACCCAAGGCAGCACGGGTGAAGGGCTAATTATGTCAATGAGGGGAGAGAGGGATAGAAATTAATGAGCCTGCTTCTCCCCAGTGCTATGTTATTCCCTTATTCCCTGTTACTAAGTTAGGCTTGCAAAGATGTGCATTTCTTTTGTAACCCAAAATGCTCAGGGAAGCAGGTAAGAGAACAGAATGGGCATCACAAGGATGGAATATCGATCGCCTTCCTTGTACTATATATTTGAAAGTTTTCCCACCTCCTTGAATCTTAGTTTCCTTGTCTATAAAATGGGGAAAATAATATCAATATCAATGGATTATTGTGAAGACTAACAAAATATAATTAAGCACTGTCCAGGTTTAAATAGTATGCATTATGTCTAAAAGGATATCCATACTGTTTTCATCTGCTGTTTTGGCTATCCCTACTACTACTACTACTATTGGTATCATTATTGTTTGCTTTGCTTTGTTTGGGAATTCAATGATTTACTAGAAATGAAGGTAGCATTCTACAGGGCTCAAATTTCCTATAAATCACATTTAATTGCAAATGATTCTTTCACTATAGTCAGTACAATGAGCTTTCTTTTTTCTGTGGAAGGGGCAGTTTTAGTAAGAATTCTTACTAAGATCTTAATGATTCTGTGCCATTGTCCACAAACCTAATACACAGCATTTCTATAACCCAATCACGAGAATAGATGCAATATAAAATTGTTCAGTAGTTACCCAAATTAGAAGATGATCAAAATTACTTGGGGAATTTTTGGAGACACACAGAAACAAAGTTCATATCTCAGAGCTGAATAATAGGGACCATTTCTGATTGTCAGATGAATGTGTCAACTACTGATGGATTTAAGTATTTATTTTTAGAAACGGTATGCCTTTACTGAATTGGTGCAAATATACTCTTTCCTTTTAGGCATCTTAACATTTTGCTACATTTGAGGATTAATTTTCTGAAATGCTTTGAGGACTAATGCTTTCCTTCTTTGTATTTCCTTACACTTATTGTAGACTAAGCTCCTTCATGTGCAAGTGTCCTGGTATTCTTAACTTAGCAAAGGAAATACAGAACACTCCATAGATGTATCTCATATGGTTCATAGAAATTTCTTTAATGTAGCTAAAATATAACTTCTTATGACATTCACAGAAATTTGAAGAGCTAATCTTCTGATGTGTTTATGTATGAGATTGCATATTATTTAAAAGTTAACAATTTATATAAAATACTAGGAAATAAAATTCAGCTGTGGCTTGTGGGAATGGGATGTGAAAGAAGTTCAGTGAGTTTAATCCACTGGCTTTATTTTTTTTTTTTGTCCAAACTATAGCTCTTTCTTAGGCCAGGTTTGCAATATTATATGACAAGAAATACCAGTCAAGTAGTATATAGGAGTGAAATAGGTGGAGAATGTCTCAAAGTGGGCTCCTTCGCTGACTGAGTTCTTTCTGGTTCACTTTATTTGCAAGTTATATACAGAAGGATAACTTCTCAGTGGGTATGTGTATTCTTCCAGTTCAGCTAAAAACTGGAATCCTCTTGGTCGAGTCTTATTTTGAAATTTTGATAGAGACATGGGCCCAACAAATATTTCATTTTCATCTTAACACTGCTTTAAGAAAACTGACAGTACAAGTGTGATGATAAATGGCAGCTGACACTGCACTTCAGTATCTGGAGACAGCAGGGAACAGTGAGGATGATGATGGATGGTGAAATTCATTTACTGTCAAATGAGAAGAGCCATTTCTTAGCTCACTGCTGCCATGTAGGAAAAAAGACCCTATGTTTCTGGATCTGATATCTGTGCTTTTTAAAAAGAAGTTTCTATATTTTTAGGAGTTAGAAAGTAATAAAAAAATCAAAACACATTGTTGGTCTACACAGTTCAGGCAATAAAAACATCTCTAGGATAAGACATGATCCATCTTGTACTTTCCTGAAAATTCAATTTTAAGCACTTAATTATTTCAAACATAGATGTGATCATAGATACTTGGCATTAATCCCCAGTGATTGCATACATTATTATTTTCATATTTAAGAAAAATAAGATTTTTAACCTTACATCCTTTGCATTGTTTTAATTATACTTTTCTAACATTTAAATAAAATATATACTAGAAGAAAATCTTGCTTTGCAGAATCCTCCTTTTATAGATAAGGAAACTGAGAAGAAATGGAGTGTCATAGTTTCTGAAAGTCATACATTTAATTATTGGTAGAGTTAGGATTCAAACCCAGATTCTCAAGTGTGACTCCATGCTGTTTTGCCATACTTTTATGATGTGTCTGATTTGCTTGTCAGTTTACCATAAGGCTTGGGAAATAAAATGCAATATATATTATTTCCTTATGCAAATTTTACACTTCTTTATTCCATAAGGGAAACAGACATACACTTGCTCTTTAGATTTTAGCAAAATATAAATGGGCCTCCTAAATGTTATGCTTTCTTATGATATTTCAATATAGTTAGAATGAGTGATAGCAGAAGTAACATTGTCAAGCAAATTTCTTATTCTGTACATTAATAAACTACTAGATTTCTATGTGATTATCTGGGTCAGATATTTTTCATTATTGGGTAAATCATCAAGAATTAAAAATAAGCACATGCTGTGCTACTTTTATTCCTCTTTTTTTATTTTTTATTTTTTTAATTTTTTATTGTTGGTTGTTCAAAACATTACAAATTTCTTGACATATCATATTCCACACTTTGATTCAAGTGGGTTATGAACTCCCACCTTCACCCCATACACAGATTGCAGAATCACATCAGTTACACATCCATTGATTTACATATTGCCATACTAGTGTCTGTTGTGCTCCGCTGCCTTTCCCATCCTCCACCATCCCCCCTTCCCTCCTCTCCCCTCCCCTCCCCTCCTCTCTCTCTACCCCCTCCACTGTATAACCCTGAGGGTCTCCTTCCATTTCCATGCAATTTCCCTTCTCTCTCCCTTTCCCTCCCACCTCTCATCCCTGTTAAATGTTAATCTTCTTCTCATGCTCTTCATCCCTACTCTGTTCTTAGTTACTCTCCTTATATCAAAGAAGACATTTGGCATTTGTTTTTTAGGGATTGGCTAGCTTCACTTAGCATAATCTGCTCTAATGCCATCCATTTCCCTGTAAATTCTATGATTTTGTCATTTTTTAATGCAGAGTAATACTCCATTGTGTATAAATGCCACATTTTTTTTATCCATTCGTCTATTGAAGGGCATCTAGGTTGGTTCCACAGTCTTGCTATTGTGAATTGTGCTGCTATGAACATCAATGTAGCAGTGTCCCTGTAGCATTCTCTTTTTAGGTGTTTAGGGAATAGACCGAGAAGGGGAATAGCTGGGTCAAATGGTGGCTCCATTCCCAGCTTTCCAAGAAATCTCCATACTGCTTTCCAAATTGGCTGCACCAATTTGCAGTCCCACCAGCAATGTACAAGTGTACCCTTTTCCCCACATCCTCGCCAGCACTTGTTGTTGTTTGACTTCCTAATGGCTGCCAATCTTACTGGAGTGAGATGGTATCTTAGGGTGGTTTTGATTTGCATTTCTCTGACAGCTAGAGATGGTGAGCATTTTTTCATGTACTTGTTGATTCATTGTATGTCCTCCTCTGAGAAGTGTCTGTTCAGTTCCTTGGCCCATTTGTTGATTGGGTTGTTTGTTCTCTTATTGTCTAATTTTTTGAGTTCTTTGTATACTCTGGATATTAGGGCTCTATCTGAAGTGTGAGGAGTAAAGATTTGTTCCCAGGGTGTAGGCTCCCTATTTACCTCTCTTATTGTTTCTTTTGCTGAGAAAAAACTTTTTAGTTTGAGTAAGTCCCATTTGTTGATTCTAGTTATTAACTTTTGTGCTATGGGTGTCCTCTTGAGGAATTTGGAGCCCGACCCCACCGAATGTAGATCATAGCCAACTTTTTCTTCTATCAGACGGCGTGTCTCTGATTTGATATCAAGCTCCTTGATCCATTTTGAATTCACTTTTGTGCATGGCGAGAGAAAGGGATTCAGTTTCATTTTGTTGCATATGGATTTCCAGTTTTCCCAGCACCATTTGTTGAAGATGCTATCCTTCCTCCATTGCGTGCTTTTAGCCCCTTTATCAAATATAAGATAGTTGTAGTTTTGTGGATTGGTTTCTGTGTCCTCTATTCTGTACCATTGGTCCACCCACCTGTTTTGGTACCAGTACCATGCTGTTTCTGTTACTATTGCTCTGTAGTATAGTTTGAAGTCTGGTATCGCTATACCGCCTGATTCACACTTCCTGCTTAGCATTGTTTTTGCTCTTCTGGGTCTTTTGTTTTTCCATATGAATTTCATGATTGCTTTCTCTATTTCTACAAGAAATGCCGTTGGGATTTTGATTGGCATTGCATTAAACCTATAGAGAACTTTTGGTAATATCGCCATTTTGATGATGTTGGTTCTGCCTATCCATGAACAGGGTATATTTTTCCATCTTCTAAGATCTTCTTCTATTTCTCTCTTTAGGGTTCTGTAGTTTTCCCTGTATAAGTCTTTCACCTCTTTTGTTAGGTTGATTCCCAAGTATTTTATTTTTTTTTGAAGATATTGTGAATGGAGTGGTTGTCCTCATTTCCATTTCAGAGGATTTGTCGCTGATATACAGGAATGCCTTTGATTTATGCGTGTTGATTTTATATCCTGCCACTTTGCTGAATTCATTTATTAGCTCTAATAGTTTCTTTGTAGACCCTTTTGGGTCTTCTAGGTATAGAATCATGTCATCAGCAAATAGTGATAATTTAAGTTCTTCTTTTCCTATTTTTATGCCTTTAATTTCTTTAGTCTGTCTAATTGCTCTGGCCAGTGTTTCGAAAACAACAAACAACCCAATCAACAAATGGGCCAAGGACCTGAACAGACACTTCTCAGAGGAGGACATACAATGAATCAACAAGTACATGAAAAAATGCTCACCATCTCTAGCTGTCAGAGAAATGCAAATCAAAACCACCCTAAGATACCATCTCACTCCAGTAAGATTGGCAGCCATTAGGAAGTCAAACAACAACAAGTGCTGGCGAGGATGTGGGGAAAAGGGTACACTTGTACATTGCTGGTGGGACTGCAAATTGGTGCAGCCAATTTGGAAAGCAGTATGGAGATTTCTTGGAAAGCTGGGAATGGAGCCACCATTTGACCCAGCTATTGCCCTTCTTGGTCTATTCCCTAAAGACCTAAAAAGAGAATGCTACAGGGACACTGCTACATCGATGTTCATAGCAGCACAATTCACAATAGCAAGACTGTGGAACCAACCTAGATGCCCTTCAATAGATGAATGGATAAAAAAATGTGGCATTTATACACAATGGAGTATTACTCTGCATTAAAAAATGACAAAATCATAGAATTTGCAGGGAAATGGATGGCATTAGAGCAGATTATGCTAAGTGAAGCTAGCCTATCCCTAAAAAACAAATGCCAAATGTCTTCCTTGATATAAGGAGAGTAACTAAGAACAGAGTAGGGTTGAAGAGCATGAGAAGAAGATTAACATTAAACAGGGATGAGAGGTGGGAGGGAAAGGGAGAGAGAAGGGAAATTGCATGGAAATGGAAGGAGACCCTCAGGGTTATACAAAAGTACATACTAGAGGAAGTGAGGGGAAAGGGAAAAATAATACAAGGGGGACAAATGAATGACAGTTGAGGGGGAAGAGACAGAAGAGGGGAGGGGAGGGGAGGGGAGGGGGGATAATAGAGGATAGGAAAGGCAGCAGAACACAACAGACACTAGTATGGCAATATGTAAATCAATGGATGTGTAACTGATGTGATTCTGCAATCTGTATATGGGGTAAAAATGGGAGCTCATAACCCACTTGAATCAAAGGGTGAAATATGATATATCAAGAACTATGTAATGTTTTGAATAACCAACAATAAAAAATTTAAAAAAAAAGATGATATTAATGAAGGGCAGGTAATAGATTAGAGCTTCGGTTGCTTTGAGATATTTTGGAATGTTGAAAGCAATTATCTTCCAAGTTCAGGTGAGCAAGGGAGAAGATAAAAAGAAAGAGGGAATGTAGGTAGGGCAAGGACTGACAGCAAGGGGAGGAGACTCTTCCTAAACCAGTGCTTCTCACACTGCCACTGTGTGTGACGTCTGAATACACAGTTGTATAGTAATCCTAATTCCACATCCATTCAAATAAATAAGGAACACAAGGAATTGTCACCATCTGGAGATAGCTGCTCTAAATTGGAAGTACACTATTTAAAAGATTAAGCCAGTTCCTGATTTCTTAAGTGAATGTCTAGAATGATCCGTGATACTAATGGTATTAAAATAATTCATATTAAAGGATTTTAAAATGTTGTGAAGTGTCAGAAATATAAGAAGAATTATGATCCACTTGAGAGCAGAGACAATGTTCTATTTGTGTCTAAGTATGTGGCCTATAAAGGTAAATAGATGTTTGGTCCAGTCATTAATATTTCTAAGACCTTTTCCCAAATTTGTAATGTTATATGGCATTTATACTCATACTTCTTATTCATCAAATTTAGATTTGAAATTGGCTTTCTGGTATAGAAGATAATGATAATCATCCTATTTTTCTTCCTTCTAGCTATTTAAATCAATATTCAACATTCATTATTATAGGTTTGTAATATTATATGTATTTCCTAAAAAATTATAGTATAGATTATTTTTCTTTTGTATTGTTTTCCCTAAATTAATAATTATTTATTTCCTCTGCTTCTTTCTATGTCACTTTTATCAATTTTTAATAAAAATTATGATACATTTTATATAAATTCAAATATATTTAAATCATCCCTCCACCCTTTTCTCAGAGATATTCCATTGGAGTCCCCCTGTCTTTCAGCTCTAGTCTGGAGTTGAATGTTCTCTCTCCAGTCCTCTGAAAAGTGATGCTTGTGGAACTTCCTCCCGTACTCCCCGTTGGAGCTCCTGTGTTAGTGTCTCCTCTTCAGGGTTTTTCTCTTTGCTAGCATATGCCCACGTTAGGTGTTAGTTGCAAATCTTTCTCTAATATCTGGACAAAGAGAACATGGAATATTGTGTGTTTAAAAATATATTTATTTTACTCTTAACTAATTTTATCTAGGTGAACAGTGCTAAGAGAAGTATGGTGCATGCCTGTAATCCCAGTGGCTTCAGAGGCAGGAGGATCACGAGTTCAAAGCCAGCCTCAGCAAAAGCAAGGTGCTAAGCAATTCAGTGAGAACCTGTCTCTAAATAAATACAAAATAGGGCTGGGGATGTGGTTCAGTGTTGAATGCCCCTGAGTTCAATCCCCAGTACACCCCATTCAATACGTGCAAAAAACAAGAGAGAAGCACTACTTACTGGGTTACTATTGAGAAGTACAATACTATTTTCCTCTCTAATCTTATATGCAAATCATTCCCTTTCCAAGGAAATTCTTTATAGTCTTCTTTTTATTATTCATTCTGATGATTTACAATGATGTGACCTGAAATAGATTTGATTTCACTTACTAAATGCCAGATAAGATTTTTCCTGCTCTTCACTTCTGGGAAATTTTCTTCTTTTAATATTATTTTTAAAATGCATTCCTCTTTCCTTTCTCCTCTTGTTGGGAAACCCGGTAGATTGAATCTTCCAGATTGCTATACTTATCTCTTCGTCTATTTTTATCTGTTTTTAATTTCTTTTTCTTTTCAGATTTCTAGAAGATTTTCTTGATTTTTGTTTCCAGAACTTTTAATATTTAGCTTTTATTTCTGCTGTTGTTTTCGATCTTTCGTAAATTTTTACTAAAGTACAAAAGCACACTAATCATAAGCATGTAGCTCAAAGAATCATTTCAAGTGGATCCAGCATGTTAACACCATGGAGGCAAGAAATGAAGTGTTCCTCTTGCTATTTCACACTCAGTTTCAATCACCAGCCCTTTCCCAAATCCCCAAATGTAATAGCCATCCTGACTTCTAATATCATAGACTGGCTTTTTACATTTAAACTAGTAGACTTTGGGTAAAGCAGATTATATTTGACATGTGGATGAACCCTATCCAATCCTTTGAAAACCTAGGGAGAAAAATATAGTTTCTCAATGAAGAAGGATTCGTATCTTCAGACTGCCTTTGAACTCAAGACCACAAATAACTCTTTTCTGGATCTCCGGTCTGCAGACCTACACTGTAAATTTCGGACTTGCTAGCCCCTTCAATCTTGTTATCAAATTCTTTAAAATAAAGCTCTTCCTCTCTATAAATGCAGATCCTTTTGGCTCTATTTCTCTGTTGAACCTTGACTAATACACAATCATAGGAAGACAATACTGAAGAAGTGATATTTAGTTTGAGCTTTGAAAGTGAAAAATTAAATAACAAGTGAAAGAGGAGAGAATTAGAATAACACTTCAGAAGAAGAAAAAATATTTTCAAAGACCCTCAGGTGTGAGGACACTGTATCTACAAAGAGTGAATGCAGAAGGTATAAAGGAGAGTGCTGTGAGGTAAGTCAGCTGAGTCAGTAAAAGTAGGATTAGATGCAATTTGGTAAATTTATTTGAAAGTAATTCACACAGGCTACATTTTGCATTTGATCATAATTATGAAATTTCTTTACAAAAATACACCCATGTTGCATTGACATTAAACATAATTTAAATAGCTATAATTTAAATAATTTAATAGTATTCTTTTCTCCTTTCCATTAATGAGATGGTCAAAAATAAACTATTACCTGCTGTTTACTATGCAAACTCAGAAACATTCTGGGGAGAGTAATAGAAATAAATTCCGCAGACTCAAATAGATGTTTGAACATGTGAGAAAAGATCAAATATCTGCAACATTGAATCAAGACATCAGTAAAACATTAGCAGAGCTTGAGTGAACCTGACAAAAAGTTCACACAACAATGCAGTTAAGGTAATGAAGAAGGAAGTTCAAGTGTGAGGCAGGCAGAACAAGATTCAGATTAGTTAATATTCCTTAGTTATTGTGCTTTAAAAAAATTCAATTTGGCCTTCTCCTAAAATGTCAGTGCACATTTTTGTAAATTTCACTGCACATCTATTCATTGTATAGCTTCTTTTAGACCTTTCAATGCTGCTGTGCATATTGTTGGGATTATCCAATATTTCCATAACTGCACACGGTAGTGTCAAAGAGTTAAATTGAAAAGGGAAAGGAAAAAACAGTAAACAAAGCAAAAACTTGAAATAGTTTCATGATAGATATTTCAATAATGGTCGAAATTGCAAAAATTGAATAGATTTTAAAAGAAGGGATATAACAAGAAATGGTCACATCAGGTGTGTTACATCAATTATTTGTTAAATCAGTATTTATAAACAAAAGTCGTGTGTGAAAGTTGGAAAATAAATTTTCTGGGATATAATTTGAACATAGTCTACTTTTTTTCTAAGAACAAAATGAATAATCTTTTAGGACATATATTAAATTCTGCATCACACACACACACACACACACACACAATAAGGTTCTGACTCACATGATTACCAAAGCAGACAAGTCTAACAAGTTGTAGACCCAGGAAAGCTGGTGGTATTATAGTTTTAGGTTTGGAAGCTGGGAAGTAGAAGATGTCACTGATTCTGCAGTACAAAGAAAGTCAAATGTAGTAAAAAACTGTGGTTGACCTTATGCAGTCAGGCAGATGTGGATTCAAATTTCCTTCTTCTTCTTTTTTTTTTTTTTTCTCTGTTTGGATCCTTAGAAGGATAGATGATGTTCATCCACACTGAGAAAGGGTATCTTGCTTTTTTCTGTCCACCAATTTAAATGCTAATATCTCTTAGAAATACCCACACAGATATATCCAGAAATAAAGTCTAATCAGATATCTGGGTAGCCTATAGCTCAGTTAAGTTGACATATAGAAATAATCATTTCATTATATAATCATTATATATTCTGGGAAGTGAAAACTGATACTCTTGACACTGTGAGGTTGTTTGAAAACTAAATTCTATCTTGATAATCTTTCTCAGGCTCCTCTTATCTAACCTAGGATAAGATAGTTTAGCTTTACATTGGTGTTGAAGCTTTTGTTCTTTCAGTTTTCATGTCTTTGTGTTTCTTAAATTGCTATGTGCATTTTAAAAATAACCTTTGCTAATATTGTGATAAACCATTGTCCTTTTGTCTTTGTTTTTTCTAGTCAGTTCTGGATGATTTTGTTTATGTGTTTGTTTGTTGCTCAGGATGATTGAGAAGAGAATAAATTAGGGAAATGCTGAGCTTCCCTGATATTATTCATTGCCACACCTGTAAAATACTGGCACCACTAAAGTAAGGGAGAGGGGAAAAAAATCATTGACATATCAGCTATGAACAAGTGGCCCCCTTCTGTCATGAGAATAGAAAACCTACTGAAGGGTCTCTTTTTCTCAAAGAGAATGTTGCTGTGATGCTAATGAGATGTTAACTTTTAAGTTCAGCTGTTAGATTATTTACAAGTTAAAGTACATGAATCTCAACTGAAGCATTCAAAGGGATCTAAAGATCACTTATGGGAATTCAAGTTATGTAACATCTGGGCCTGCGGCCAGCAATATTGTTCAAGGTTCTAGGGAACAGGCTTATTGCGCTAGGACTGTGTTGTTCTGGGGTCCCTTGTATTTAATTCTGATCATTGATTCTCAACTTTCATATCTACTTTTGGGTTGTATTTTAGAAAATTTTTATTAATTATGATATTTATGAGAAAGTGTGAAATTAAATCACCAGGATCCTGACCAAATTAATATTAGGGTAGGTTTCCAGAATTAAAGACTTAAATCTATAGAGAATAATGGGTCTCTTATTTCTACCACCCTTAGACCACTTCTGAGTTTTCCTCTAATCTCACATTACCCATATAATCTTGACTGTATTGTAATATCTAATTTCAACCAATGCCAAGATTCTTTTTTTTTTAAACAATCAATGTTTATTAAATTCTTACTTCTAATAGAAAATAAAACCAACTAGAAATACCTACAAACAAATTATGCACATCACAAATGTCAAAGAAAACCTAAATCATCACAATGCCAAGATTCTTAACTCCCAGTCCGTGGCTCCTTCCACTATTTCATGCTGTCTTTCCCGCCCTCAAGGAGAGAACACGGAAACAAGAAGCAATCTGAGTACAGCTCACCAAGATAAATCATTACTATTTTTCTTCACTTCTTTTCTTATTGCATTCCCAAAGCTTGGAAAATTAGCAACAGGAGCTTTAGCAGTGAATTTTCTTGCCAGCAATGTTTGCCAAACAACTATATAAAAGTATTGCACCCTTATTTTCTTACTAACATTCCCTTTCTTCATTGAGAAATGGATGTTACAACTACTGATTAATTGTTTTATAGAACAAACAATTACTGAGAAGCAATTTGGTTTTTAAAAATTAAGCTACTAGGGGGGAAACTTTGATTAAACCTCATGAAGTAATAAATCAGCCACAATGTCCAAACAGAACAGGGTTGCTTTTTTAATTTTTCTTGGGTAGCCAGCCTTTGGTATTGGATGCACAATATCATGCCCAGAAGATTAGTGAATGGCAATTTTAAAATTATAGTAGTTCTTTGCCACACAAAGAGCATTTTTTAAAAATGCTTTTTTGTTCAAATAGCATTGCTCCCAGAAAGTGACAAGAATGAAAGAAATAGCTATCCCTTAATTTCAAGCAGTGTTATCTCAAGCAACAATAGTTCAATGATTTTGTTCTTCTTTTTAATGACCTAAGTCCAGGGTAAATGATTTATAATGTTTGCTTCACAGTCACACCAGTAAAATCATATCATGAAATGATCTCTTCATTTTTCATGATAGATTACTTTGAATAAAATCATATTTAGGCAATATCCAATATTTACCAGCCTCTTCCAGATATATCTAAATTACAACAAACATTAGGCTCCTCTAGCTGAAAATTGCTTTATTTCCACACAGAAATTTCTTTCTTCCTTATAACCCTTACTCAAGTACTAGGGATAAGTAATTTTAGGAACAGTGATGTCATGAAATTATATGGTTCTTTTTGCATGAACTCAATCCATCTTTGAAAAGTGAATAAGAAATAGACCTTTTATGTAGGAATATAATACATTTATTAATTTAGTTGAATATATACATTTATATATGCACATTTATTATATGTAAATGTATATACTGTTGGAAATGATGTTTAAATCCTATTTATCTTACAGGCCTAGAGTATTTTGTTTCTCAGTATTTCATTGAAAGATAGTTTATGAATTAAACCAAAATAAAACAAAATTTTATTGGGAGGCTATCTGAAATTTAGAATGCATTTGCTCTTCTGTATGGTTTAGGAGATATGAATAATGCTATTTTATTATAAATTATGACAACTTATTTTAAAATGAATTTTATGTTTTATAAATCCCCCATCATTTTCACAGATGATTACAGAATATAAAATAACATTTGAGACTCTGTGATAATTCCTTAACAAACTAAGAATATGTTGAGAAAATTTATCAATAAAATACATTTTATTTATTGTAAATTAAGGTTTTTTTTCCTGAGATTTCATTTCTGGGGCTTTAGTAATCTATCAATAAGTTTTATGCAATAAGCATTCGTTTTACTTCTGAACACACATTACTTCTGACATGTTACCACATCTGACATCATTGACCTGTTTGGTGTTTAGTGTAATTAACTGAGATGCAGGTCATATTTATACCAGATACAGGTTTGCAATTACATAGAATGTCACTTTGAAATACTTCATAAGCAGAATGTAAAATTCTCTCTGAATAAAAAGTAGAAAACTAAAGGGAAAGGAAGACCATAATATGAACTGAGAGAATGTTTAAAAACAATGAGATCATGAGGTCAAGTCCATCTTGCTTCCAGTCCAGAAGGATGTGTGACAGAATAGCGTTATTACTCTAATCATACTTTATACTTGAGAACCTCTTGACACCTCAAAACCGTGAGCTGTTTTGCATGATTTATATGCCAACCAATGATACAGAGAGAGGATGGGAAGGATTGACCATGCACAAGTGTGGGAGCACATTTATTTAGACACACACATTTTATTTTTTCCTTTATTAAGGCTAATTTCTTTTCTAGAGATGTGTTACCAAGCTCAGGAAAGAAGAAGAAAAGAAATATGCAGAAGGAGCAAATATGCATAAGCAAATTGAATTAATTAGGAAAAAAACAAACTTTATCCCTTGCTTTAGGATTTAATATGACTTTGAGAGTACATAATCTCTGTGAGAACAATTTGGAAAATAAAAGAATGGTATTCTAGTTTGAATGTATAAAAAAGATTAAGTGTTCTGAACATAATAATAATAAACTCAGAAAAATAATGAAATTCACTCAGATGTTAATATGCAAGCACCAGGGGGCCTCTAGGAAAAATACAATAATAAAATCTAGTTTCATATTAATTATGCCATTTGACAAACTGAACACTGAGTTGCTTATGTCCAACAGCCCTTATATAGGCAAGATCACAGACATAGTTTGAGATGTTAAAATGCTGGAAATCTGTCTTCCCAGGAGGAATTTTGCCAATTAGTTTGGGACTAAAGAATCCTGCCAGGCATGAGGCTGCCCAGCAAGGTAGAGGATCAGAAAGAGGAAGAAAGGAATATTTTATAAGAGAAGGCTAAAAATCAGCAACTCAGCTGGCAGCAAAAAAGTATGCTTGAAAGTAACACTAGGATTAGGAAGCTTTCATAGTGTATTGCATTATAATTTTAGAGGTCTTTTTGGGGAGATTTGCTATATTTCTGGCATTAGAAAATAACTTAAATATTACAGAATATGGTTTTCACTATGAAGGTATATACCTAATGAAGAATCTAATCAATTGCTTGCACACATATTAAAGATAGGACCATGATTGACCCATTTCTCACCTTAAAATGAAGAAAATATTCGTGGATATTAAGACATTGGTCAAAATTGATTAGATGGACTTTTATTTTCCAAGCCTTTATTTAGAAATGAAGAGTCACCATATTTAGGGGAAAAATTCTACTCAGGAAAAATAAAACTCAAATAAATCTTTCGGATTATTTAGCAGCTTTAACACAAGGAAATAACTAGAGTATGAGCTTTATCTGAATTATCTACATTCCTTATCCTTACCTAGTTAGCTACATATTTGACAACTGCATTTTCTGCTTGTTCTTTTTCATTCCCTTATATCTGACTATTATGGTTTGGATTTACAATGTTCTCTAAAGTCTCATGTGTTTCAAGGTGAGACTTCTGGGAAATGACTGGATCATGAGGTTCTGACCTCATCAGTGGATTAGTCCATTAGTGGCTGAATGGATTAGTGGGAACGTGGACCTGGTTGGAGGAAGTCAGTCATTTGGGCACGTTCTGGAAGGGTTCATCTTCACTCAGACTCCTTCCTCTTTTTCTGCTCTCTGATTGCCATGAGCTAAGCAACTTTCCCTTAATATGTCTTTCCAGTTTGATGCTCTCTCTGCCTCATCTCAGACTCAAAGAGTTTAGAAATAGCTCACCCTATCCTATGAAACTGGGAGTCAAACCCTTCCTTCTCTAAGTTGTTCTTGTCACGTATTTTGGTCACAGTGATAAAAAGCTTTTGAAGAAGTTAGCTCTTTATATATTCTATACATAGTCCCTTTAGCCATTACAAGACATCAGAAGCCCATGCTTATTTGGTAGAGGATTGCATTCTACCTACTCTGAAAGCCTACAAGATATGTCTTCTGAGCTCAACAGTTTGCTTACATGGATTGAGACTTTTATCAGTTTTCAATTTGTGTGTTCACTAGACAATTAAAAATTACTAAATAGCATGAAAAGGCAGTTGAATGACAAAGTTATGAGATTTTAGGAATTATGTAGTCACTCTGCAACCACAAATAAATTGACTATCCTGGTTGTATTTGACACTCTACTACTTTTTTTTTTTTTACTGAAATTCTTTGCTTCCTTTGATTTGAATAAAAAAAATACTCTTCTAGTTTTCTAGGGTGGGGAAAGGAGCAAATTAAATCTTTGATATACTCCCTAACCTGCAAATATGCAAATAATAGTTACTGGATAATAAGCAAACTGTAGAGCAGTGATCAGTTAACTGGAGACTAGATCAACACTGATCAAGCAAATGATCACCTCCATAGCTTGAAAAAGAAAACTTTCCTAGTGTAGAGAAACTTAGAACATTTTGTATTTTATTTACAGACAGGGTTGTTTGGTGCCTTGCGCTTACGGTTGCTAAGGCTGGCTTTGAATTCACAATCTTCTTGCCAAAGCCTCCCCAGCTGCTGGAATTATAGACATGTGCAACCACACCCAGCAGATTATATTTAAAAATGTATTGCAAATAATTGTCTTTCTGGATTGCAGGGGCTGCTTAGGCACCTCTGACCTCCATAGTGCAGAACCTGTTGGGAAGGCAGACTAAAACACAGCAAACAGAACCTACATCTTCAGGCATAATTTCTACTGCTCCAGAGAAGAAATTCTTTCCAGTCTTGATGAAATAGGTCTACACAAATGAACTGGTATAATCTCCTTTATTTAAACTCAACCAATCTTGGATTTATATATATACAAAACAACTCCACAGTAATGCATACATTACTATTTGTTTGAATAACTGAGGACTGTTTCCTATCCAACTGACACATGAAACTGACTAAAACAGGTCATTTTCAGAGGATGGTTTAACTTAAAAAGGAGGTTACTGGATTTTGTGAGGTTTGGGAATTAACTTAAAGTTCACTTATGGTATCATTTTTGAAATTCTGTTTATTTTTAGAAAAAAATTTATTGGTGAATTATTATTATTATTAATAGTAAGATTCATTGTGGTATATTTATACCTGCACATAGTATAATTTGGTCTATTTCATTCCCTCCTAACTCCTCTTTACCTTCCCTCCTCCATCCTGGTAATCCACTCCCTACACTACTGATTTCCCTTCTATTCTCATGATACACCTTGCTCATTTTCCCCATTTTTCTCTCTAGTTTCCACTTGTCAGAGAAAACATGACCCTTGATTTTCTGAGTCTAGCATATTTCACTTAACGTTCTCCAGTTCCCTTCACTTTCCTGCAAAGGACATTAATTTTGATCTTGTTTGTGGTTGATTAAATCTCCACTGTGTATATATACTACCCATATTAAGAAAATTACAAAAGAGTTTCTGTCCTCTAAAGTTTAATATGTTCTTGTAAAGAAGTCTTATTATACCCAAATGGAGACAGTATTAGCCCAACACACTTCATATCACATGGCACTCAATGAATGTTAGTTCTTCCTGTCCTCGCAATCATCTTATGATGTACAGTGATGTTTCTGACACTGATTTGTACAATTTCATATATGTAATAAATGAATAGCCAAAGCAAGGGCACAAAGGTGACAAAATACACTGAGGTTTATTTAAGGTATATTCTTCATGTTGTTGGAGTGAAGCCCAAATTAATACTGTCTTAATTAGTGAACAATTGTGACACATTAGCATGTCACTCAATCAATCTGAACCTCAGTTTACTCACCTGCAAAATGAGGATGTAAATATACACTCTACCTATCTCATAGGATAATTGTGAAAAATTAGAAAATGCATATATTATTTGTGTGCATGAGTGTATGTGTGTGTGTAGAGAGAGAAGGAGAGAGAGAGAGAGTTATAAGATCAATATCTAATCTTTCAGTATTTCTAGTTTTCCACATCACCGACAAGCTAACAGTACTTATCTAGATCTGCTAGTATAAGAAGAAATTATTCTAACAGTCATTTTGGATTTAGGTGTACAAGGCTAAATCTCAGAAACAGGAGTGGATTTGGGCATACAAATTGTCTTGGCTAAAACCATGAAGGCAGGGTTTTCTCCTCCAGAAGAGCAGTTCTCCTGGTCTTGAAAGAGACTGTGAGAGAGCCAGTGTGCCCTGAGCCATTTCAGATAGCACCATCTTGGAGTTGGTCCTAAGTGCAGCCTGGGACACAGAGAAGCAGACAATATGCTGAACAGGATAGAGGGCATCTCATTGGCAACTTAGGTGGCCTGATGATGGAGAATCAAGGACCACATGACATACAACATGACCCTTGACGCCCGCCCCAGCATGCAGAGCTTGGCATAGGATTTCAGAAGTCACAGGGAGGAGAGGGAGGCTCTAAAATAATGGAAGTTAAGTTCCCCAGTAGACTGATGAGAGGATGATTAGAAACAGAAATTAAATCATAAGTCATTTTTCTTATACACTTGTATTTAAGGGCTGAAATTAATTCTAACTACTCTGAAATGATACAATTTTCTAAACTTCTCCAATTCCTATTGCTTTTAACTCTTTTCTCTCTCTTTTTAAAAGACCAAATTTTTAAAGTATGCTTTTAAATTCACAGCAAAATTAAGAAGATGCTGATATTTCTCATATATCACCTGCTTCCATACATAATAGCCTCCCTTATTATCTACACTCCCCCACACAAGAATGGTACATTTACTAAAACTGAAGACACATCATAACCACCAAAGTCCACAATTTAACCAGGGTTCACTCTAGGTATTATACACTCTACAGGTTTGGACAAATGTATAATGGCACAAATATATATACACACACACATATATAAACTAAATATATATGTATACATTTAGTATTTATAATGCACTATTATAGTATCATACCATAGAGTATTTTTACTGCTCTAAAATTTTCCTGTGTTTGTTTATTTTTCCCTCTTTTACCCCAACCCTGGGCAACCACTGATCCTTTTTACTCTCTCCATCAGTGAAGACATACAAAATGTCATCAACAACTTTTCGATCTTAGCATGTTTGAACTGCCATGAGTACTGCATTGCATTTCTATTGGCAATGAAAGTCCTCAGTGTATGTGATCAAAATTAACAGTTCTAGTTTTTAAATTAGTCTTTTATGAGTTTAGTTGAATAAAGCTCAGTTGTTTGGATCTGAAACATGAATGTGCTGTCAAAATGGAGTTTATGAGCTTGCAAAATAGAAGGGCTTGATGACTCTATTAGAGTACAGATACCTCTTCAAGACCCATGACTGAAAGAAAGGTCTACTGGCCTTCTCTAGTATTATGTAAATAGAGAAGATGAAGGTAAAGAAGACAAAATGGAGGAAGAGGAAAAGGAGGAGGAAGAGGATGAGCTAAATTAACATAAAGTGTAGGCTCTGGAACCAGATAGACTTTGTTTATCAGTTCCTGGTTTTTTCACTTATACTATGAGTTTTAGAAAATTCAAAGATATCTTATAGTATTGGTGTGAGAAATTAAGGTGTTAATACATGTAAAAGAATTTTTTTAAATTTTTTAAATTTATATATGACAGCGGAATGCATTACAGTTCATATTACACATATAGAGCAAATTTTTTTATATCTCTGATTGTATACAAAGTATATTCATACCAGTTCATGTCTTCATACATGTACTTTGGATAATAATGTCCATCACATTCCACTATCATTTCTAACCCCATGCCTCCTCCCTTCCCCTCTCACCCCTCTGCCCTATCTAGAGTTCGTCTATTCCTCCCTTACTCCCCCTCCCTACCCCACTATGAATCAGCCTCCTTATATCAGAGAAGACATTCAGCATTTGGATTTTTGGGATTGGCTAATTTCACTTAGCATTATCTTCTCTAACTCCATCCATTTACCTGCTAATGTCATGATTTTATTCTCTCTTATTGCTGAGTAATATTCCATTATGTATATATGCCACATTTTTTAGTCTATTCATCTACTGAAGGGCATCTAGGTTGGTTCCACAGTTTGGCTATTGTAATTTTACTGCTATATACATTGATGTGGCTGTGTCCCTGTAGTATGCTGTTTTTAATTCCTTTGGGTATAGGCCAAGGAGAGGGATAGCTGGGTCAAATGGTGGTTCCATTCCTAATTTTCTAAGCAGTCTTCATACTGCTTTCCATATTGGCTGCACCAATTTGTTGTCCCACCAGTAATGTATGAGTGTACCTTTTCCCCCACATCCTTGTCAACACTTATTGTTGTTTGTCTTCATAATAGCTGCCATTCTGACAAGAATGAGATGATATCTTAGAGTAGTTTTGATTTGCATTTCTCTAATTGCTAATGATAATGAACACTTTTTCATATATTTGTTGATTGATTGTATATCATCTTCTGAGAAGTGTCTGTTGAGGTCCTTGGCCCATTTATTGATTGTCTTTTTTTTTTTTGGTGCTTAGCTTTTTGAGTTCTTTATATACCCTAGAGATTACTGCTCTATCCAATGTGTAACTGGAGTTTAGCATAGATAGCCTTTATGATGGTGAGATATGTTCCTGTTATCCCTAATTTTTCTAGTATTTCAAACCTGAAGGGGTGCTGTATTTTGCTGAATGCTTTTTCTGCATCTATTGAGATGATGATTTGATTCTTATCTTTAAGTCTATTGATGTGATGAATTACATTTATTGATTTTCATATGTCGAACCAACCTTACATCTCTGGGATTAATCCCACTTTATCATGGTGCATGATCTTTTTGATATGTATTTGTATTTGATTTGCCAGAATTTTATTCAGAGTTTTTGAGTCTATGTTCATTAGATATATTGGTTTGAAGTTTTCTTTCTTTGATGTGTCTTTGCCTGGTTTTGAAATCAGAGTGATATTGGCCTCAACGAATGAGTTTGGAAGTGTTGCCTCTTTTTCTATTTCCTAAAATAAATTGAAGAGTATCGGTATTAGTTCTTCTTTAAAGGTCTTGTAGAACTTGACTGTGTGTGCATCTGGTCCTGGGATTTTTTGTTTGGTAGACTTCTGATGTCGTCTTCTATTTCGTCATTTGATATTGATCTGTTCAAATTGTGTATATCATCCTGATTCAATTTGGGCAAGTTATATGACTCTAGAAATTTGTCAATGCCTTCAATATTTTCTATTTTGTTGGAATACAAGTTTTCAAACTAATTCTAATTATCTTCTGTATTTTAGTAGTGTCTGTGGTGATATTTCCTTTTTTATTATGTATGTTAGTAATATGAGATTTCTTTCTCTTTCTCTTCATTAGAATGGATAAGGGTCTGTCGATTTTTTTTTCAAAGAACCAATTTATTTTTATGTCAATTTTTTTCAATTGTTTCAAATACATTGATTTCAGCTCTGGTTTTAATTATTTCCTGTCTTCTATTGTTTTTGGTGTAGATTTGTTCTTCTTTTTCTAGGGCTTTGAGATATAACGTTAAATCATTTATTTGTTGAATGAACTCCATGCAATGAACTTTCCTCTTAGAACTGCTTTCATAGTGTCCCAGAGATATTGATATGTTGTATCTGTGTTCTCATTCACCTCTAAAGTTATTTTAATTTCCTCCTTGATTCAAGTCTTCTGAAACCCAGTGTTCATTCAGTAGCATATTATTTAGTCTCCAGGTGTTGGAGCTGCTTTTATTACTTATATTATCATTGACTTTATCACTGATTGTTGTTTTATCATTATTTTTTAAAATATTTTTTGTTTCCATTATAGAAAGACACAATACCTTTGTTTTGTTTCTTCTTTTTTTTTTTTTTTTAATGTGGTGCTGAGGCCTAAACACAGTGCCTCAGATGTGCAAGGCAAGTGCTCTGCTACTAAGCCACAACCCCAGCCCTTGTTTTATTTTATCTATCTATTTATTTATTTTTTGGGAAGGTACCTAGGATTGAATTCAGGGGCACTCAACAACTGAGCTACATCCCCAGCCTCATCTTTGCAGAGACTTTCTTTGAAATCATAATCCTCCTGTCTCAGCCTCCTGAGTTGCTGGGATTATAGGCATACACCACTGTGCCTGGCCACAGTTGGTTTTTGAAAGCCACAGTAAAGAAGGAAAACCCCAAACCTCTCAACTATTTATTATCATAAAACCTAATTTCTTAGGGATGAGAGGAAAATGACAAGTAATTAACTAAGATATCATGATAATTTAGCTGGTTTTATGAAAAATATTTTAAAATACATTTATCTTAGGACATCATACATCTAAATAAGTTTAAATTTCTGCAATTATACAGAACTCAGTCTACATAAGTTATGAAATTTTGAAGTTATCATCAATTTACTTCCGGGTTAGTATAGAGAATAAATCTCCCTGCAATTTATGAAAAAGGAAATCTCTCTATAAATGAAGTTTCTGTATGTCCTTTTCCATTTATCTATTGCTGAGTAGCAAATCATCTTGAAGCCTACTGACATCAGCAAAACATATAAACCCATAGATTCTGTAGGACAGGCATTCAGGCAAGGCATAGTGATGATCATAGTGTCTTCACCAGGGCCTCAGATAAGAGGTCTAAAATGCCTAGGATGACTTGAACAGTGGTGGGATAGAGTACCACGGATGAAATGTTTCAAAGCCTGGGCTCAGCTAGGAACGTAACTTGGGACTTAGCTATGCGGTTTTTGCTGTCTTGTACAGTGGTGGCCACAACATAGTTGGGCTTTTTATATAATGGCTCTGAGTATCAGGAGTGATTTATTCCAATTTCCAAAGGAGAAACTGTATTACTTTTTTATGATTTGGTCTATGATGTCACAAAATATCCCTTCTGCCACATCTATTAGTCAAAGCAGTCACAAACCTTGGATTGAAGGAAAAAAGACATCATATTTACCAGGTCTAAGAATCAGTTTTAGTTTTTAAATTTAGTTCTATGATATGTTTCACATAAAGTTTGCATGTGGAAAAATAAATTATTTGAGGTTATTTTTCTCCCCTTTTGGGCATTTAATTTTTCCAGTTTCCTTTTTTGAACAAATTATCATTTGTAGACACACACACATATGTAATATATACATCAAACTTTCCTGAAATAGAAAATAAAAGCCAGAGCAGACTAGTACACTGTTCAAAGTTGGAAAGCATTTCCCACCCTACAAACAGATCCATTAGCCAAAGGTCTAAAGTTAATTGCCTTAACTTCATCAAGGAGTTTAAATATCTCTCACCAATTACTGCTGATCACTAAACTATGTTGATCCACGTGCAACTCCAAAGAAATCAGGCTTCGAAATAAAACACCACACAAGAATTAGACTCTGCTATATTAATCTAGGTGAGTAAATAAACAAATAAATAATCATAAGACAAATCAGCCACAGAAAGAATCCAGAATTGCCTCAATATAGAATCTAAAATGTACAGTTTTCATCATAATTAAGAGATCTACAAAAAAAAAATCCAAACAAATAAGAAAGTACTATCATATATAGGAAAAGTCAAGAATCTACATTTAAAGAAAGTATGATAAAAATGACTCATCAAATATAGAATATTGTTTTTGTCAGCTTTTTTGCTGATGTGACCAAAAGACCTGACTAGAACAATTTTAAAAGAGGAAAAGTTTATTTGTGGACTCACAGATTCAGTGGTCTCTGTCAATGTATAGCTGACTCCATTCCTTGAGGTTTAAGGTGAGGCAGAACATCATAGTGGAAGTGTGTGGTAAGGGAAAGCAGCTGGGGAGATGGTACCAGGAAGCAGAGAAAGAGAAAGTTCCCTCACAAAGTGCAGGCCCCAAGGCATGCTGCCATCAACTCACCCTCTCCAGCTATACCCTACACGCCTACATTCACCACCCACTTAATCCCTATCAGGGGATTAATGTACTGACTAGATTAACACTCTCCTAACAAAATTATTTCATTTCTAAACTTTTTTTTTCATTGTCTCACCCATGAGCATTTTGAGGACACCTCACATTCAAACCACAATGAATATCAATAAAGAAAACTAAATGATAACAAAGAACCAAGTGAAAATTCTGGGGTTGAAAGATAGAACACTGAAATTAAAAATGAGGAAGCCCAATAGTACATTTTATCACAAAGAAAAATGAAGCATACAAACAGAACTATAGAAGAAAAGATTAAAAATGAATACGACATACCATCAAGGGTTCCAGCTTACTCATAGTAGGTACCCCAGAAAAAGTTGAAAGAGAGAAAAGTGTAGAAATGATGACTGCTATCTTTTCAAAATTGAGGAAAAATATTAATTTATATATCCAAGAAGATCAATGACTCCAAAGCAGATTAACACAATGAGATCCACACCTAGACATATCAAAATCAATCACATATAGAAAAAATTTAGTCTAAGATTAACAAGTAACTTTATCAGAAACAACTGAAGCCAGAGGCTATATAAAGTTGAATCAACCAATTTTGTGTTCAAGAATGCTGTCCTTCAAAATTCAGATTAAAACAAAAACTTTACCAGAAAAACAAAACTTGTTATTTTGCCTATAAATGTAGAATAAAAGGAAGTAAATGCGAAGGAAAATGATACCTAGCAGAATTTGAGTCCAGACACAAAACTGCCGAGCAACAGTAAAAGTACCCATGTAGTAAGTAAAAATAATACAATATGAATATATTTTTAACTTATTCTTTTTTAAATGATTACAAATAGCACAAAACAATAATTATAAGACAGTATTATTAAGCTTATGACCTAAAAAGATATAATATGTAAAATAATAACAATGGGATAAATTATAATTAGAGTAAATTTTTTATATTTGTAAATTAGTATTAATTTGAGGTAGGGTTTTATTGAGTTAAATACATATTATAATTTGTAGAGCAACTAATAAAAATAACTCAAAATAATGAAAAAGATTACAAGAAAACAACAACCAAAAATGTCAGTTAAAATTCTACACTAGATAATACCTATTTTACACACTAAAGCAGACAATAAAAGAAAAGCTGAGCAAGAAATGAAATACACAAAACTGATTTTTTTCTTTTTTTATTACTAGTACTATTATTTTCATTTGCTGTACTGAATTTAGTACAATATTAAAAAGGACGGGTTAGCGTGGACATCTTTATCTTCTTTGAGATTTGCAGGGAAATGCTTCCAGTTTTTCTCCACTCACTATGATGTTGGTACTGGGTTTTTCATATATGTTCTTTATGATGTTCTATCCCTAGTTTTTTCATTGTTTTGATCTCGAATGGGGCTGAATTTTGTTGAAGGCTTTCTCAGCATCCATTGAGGTGACTAAGTAAGTGATTTTTGCCCTTAATTCTATTTATGTGATGAATTATATTTATTGATGTGATAAAAGCAATTTGGTCATGATGTAAAATCTTCCCAAATGTTGTTGAATATTAACAAGTTAATATTGCTGTTGAATGTTAATAAGTTCTTAACAAGTTGTTTATATATTATTGTATCAGTATATAAGGATTTTTCATTTAAGTTCATCAAGGGTATTGATCTATAATTTTTTTTCCTTGATATGTCCTTATCTAATTTTAGAATGAGTGTGATACTGGTTTCATAGAATGAATTTGGAAGTGTTCCAAGCACTTTTTATTTTGTAGATAATTTGGGGAACACTAGCATTAGTTAGTTCTTTTAAAAGTTCTGGTAGAATTCACCTGAGAATCCATCTGGACCTTGGTCCTTCTTCATTGGAAGCCTTTCTATTATTGCTTCTATGACTTTGCTAGTATTGGTAAAAACTGTTTAAGTTTTCTACATCCTCTTGATTCAATTTTGTAAGGTCATATATATCTAGAAATGTATCCATTTCTTCTAGGTTTTCCAATTCATTGGAGTAAAAATTTTCAAAACAGTCCCTAATGATCCTCTGGATTTCTGTGATATCTGTGGTGATTTCTCTTTTTTCATCTCTAATTTTATTAATTTGGAACTCCCCTATTTTTCTTTGGCTACTTTGGCTAAGGGCCTATCAATATTATCCATCTTTTCCAAGAACCCACTGTTCATTTTATTTCTTTTTGTATGTTTTATCTTTCATTTCATTGACTTTAGTTCTGATCTTAATTATTTCCTTCCTTCTGTTGGTTTTAGAATTGTTTGTTCTTGTTTTGAAAGAGCCTTGAGATGCAGCTTTAGGTTGTTTTTTTAGGATATTTCAATTTTTTTTTATGTAGACATTCATAGTTATAAACTCTCATAACTGCCTTCATAGTGTTGAGAGGTTCTGGGATGTTGTATCAATATTCTCATTTGATTTTTAATTTTTAAATTTCTCCTGTGAGTTCTTCAATTAGCCATATGCAAAGAGTCTTTACTGAGTTTCTATCAAGATGAACTATCTATTGGTGAGAGGTAGAGTTGAAATCAACCATTGCACTGGGGTCTATCTGAGGCTTTAATTTGAGTAGTGCCTCTTTTATGTAATTAGGTGCACCAATATTTGGGCATAAACATTTACTATGTTACTCTTGCTTGTTTAGGGATTCCATTTTCATGGTTATCAATTTTCACCCTTTCACTTTGAGCCTGTGACCATCTTTGCCTGTAAAGTGATTCTCCTGCAAACAACATAAAGTTGGGTTTTGTTTTTTAATACATTCTGGAAAACCATGTCTTTTATATAGAGAGTTGAGAAAATTTACATTCAATGTTATTATACAGAGATGATTATTAATTCCTGCCATTTTGATTTATTTCTAATGTTTATCTTGGTCCTGTTTCTCAATTGCTTAGTTACTCTTCAAATGAGATTTTTTCATTTGTGAGCCCTAAGGTTTGGTTTTGATTTCTTTTGTGTGGATTATTTCTATAAGTAAGATCTGTAGTGCCAGCTTAGTAGTCATGAATTCTCTTAATTTCTTCTTATCTTGGAAACTTTTTATTTTCACTTTTATTTTGAAGATAGTTTTGCCCAACTGTCCTTCAATCAATACTCCCACTGCTTAAATCCTGAGCAATGGAGCAAGTGGAAATGCCATGTTCCTCTAATTCACCATTTGAATCTCTCCAAATAAAAATTCATTGTCCTTTCAGTATACATTGCTAATTATTTTTTTTGTTATGGAATATTAGACTACATTTTCCCTAATTTGTAATGTCTTTGACTTGTTTTAATATTAGTTATATTCTGATTTCAAATAATAAATTAGGAAGTGCTCCATCATACCCTATTTTCTGAAGAAGTCTGTATAAATTAATATTAGTTCTTTCCTCATTATTTGATATAAATCATGCCAACAGGCATTTGTCCCTAACATTTTTTTTAGTGGATTATAAAATACTTTAAGTATTTTAAATATTAAGACCTGCCTATTTCCTTAAGTTTACTGTTTACAAGTTATTACTTTTTCCATGATTTATTTGCAACCCATCTTGTCTTTATGTTTAAAATCTAATTCTTGGAGACCACATAGTTTTGTAATAAACTGTTTCTCTATGTAATCTAGAGACCAAACCACAAGATGAAAGGCCCACTCCAAACCCTTGAAATAATTACTTATTTTCAGGAATATTGTTCCAGAGTCTGTTTTTATTATTGAGATGAAGCAGAAATGGAAAGATGGTTTCAGCAGCATATTTAGGAGAAAGTTGGGAGAAGAGTCAAAATAGCTCTTTCAATTTTGCTGGAAGCAATAATATGAATTTGTAATCAGAGATGAGGAGTTTTTGGACAACTATCATAATTCTCCCAAATTCAGACTACCAACTGTAGTTTGAGAGTTGAAGTTTTGTTAATTATTTAGTGCCGCAGTCCGGCTGCAGCAAAATAACCGGGGGTGATGAGCAACTTGTGTAGATTGATACAGCAGGAGTGGAAGCCGTTTATTGCAGGACAGGAGCAGTATTTATACATTCCACAGAGCTTATCTAATTAGCATAAACTAGATACATCAGTCAACCAATAAGGAATCTCCACACTTAATGGCTCGCTTTTGTTACTTCTCAAACCACTCCCTCTGGCATTTTGCCAGGCACCATCCAGACTTGTTTACAAACTCTAACATTCCCCTGGCAAAATGCCAGGTGTTATTTTGACTTGTTTACAGACTCTAACAATTTAGAATAGATTTTATCTAAGTAAGTATAGTATGTGGTATTTTTGCTCTGATCTTTTACCAGGAACTTATTTTCATTTTGTTTCAAACTAAAATTAGTTGTTTTTCATGTTGTATAATAGTGAGAAAGCATAGTTGTCATAAACCAAACTTTTTATGTTGAGATTCAAGAATTATTAGTAATAATTATCATTAATCATAACTATGTAATTATCACATTATTAATAATGTTAGTAAATAATTTTATTTGCTGTTCATTTTTGCAAATTATATTCCTATGTTAAAAAACTTTAAAATATGAATTCTGGTTTTATTTACTGTCTTCTTGGTTGTATAAATATCAAAAGTGATGATTTCTGATTTATTATTTCCATTACATTTGTCATTTTTTTACTGTATAAAACACACACAACTCTAAATTTGTTTAAAAAATAGAAGAGCACTGTTAAATGAAAAACCTTTTAAAATTATTTATTTCATAGTAAGTGAAAACACATGTTCACTTGACCAACTTTAAAGTTAATTGAGTGAAATGAAACTTTTGCTTCTTATACTGATTTTTAACTGAAAACATAATTTGTCCCTTATTTATCAGAGTATTGCAGACCTAAAATATTACTTGATAGATATTAACATGCTATTAATTTGCAATCTGGGATCACTTACTAGCACAGAGTAGATATGAGGTCATCAATGATCACACACACACACACACACACACACACACACACACACACACACGGGTAACAAGTTCCCCTTGTGGCCGTCAGTGGATAGATGGCTACTGCCTTGACACAAACGTAATGGCAGCTAATCTGACAGGAAGAACTTTGGATGGTGAAATAAATTTTACTTACCTACTTTGGAGTGCATATCAGTGAATTGGGCAGTTTAAAAGAGATTAAAAAAATAAAATAAAAAAAAGTCTTAACTCTAGATAATGAGAGAGTCCAAGAATGTTTTAGATTGTCATCCTTTTATAAGTTTACAGTATTTCAGTTATTATTTTTTACTAGATCCACAGAAATGTTTTAAATGTAAATTTGGCTAAAAACAATTATTTCAGTTCTCACAAACCCCATGTAATAAACTCTTCACAAAGCCCCATTTTCTGCCTTCTAATAATTCTAGGAATCTTTTTAAAAGTATGATTATTTAATTCTTGGATGTAGTTTCTTTTTGTCATTTATCTAGTTTTTTTCATTTTGTCCAATGAGTATATGTTGTCAAAATTCTCATCAGTTTCAAAATTGTGTGTCTGCATACACATGTATCAACACAATATATAATTATTTGATTGTGGTAAAAGAAGAAAACACATCATATTGCATTATGGACTAATCTTCAAGCAAAGTATATTACTCACAAATTAGTGATATGAGTCTCACTCTCACACCTAGTTACATATTGGATGACATTTCACTTGAGTCCAATATTTATGTTCTTTTTTATTTAAAATTTTTTCCATATAATATTTTAAGTTTAATCAAAAGTCAACTTAGAAAGGCCATTCTGCCTAAGGGATATTTTTCCATTAAGTATTATGACATATTGGTAGCCTTGAGGGATTATTGGTTTTTGAAGAAATATTAACAGCTGGAAATTTGCATTTTAATACAGTTCTCCTCAGCTACTCAAGCAATTTTATTTTTAAGACCTGTGACAGGTTTCAAAGCTTTAGTTCTAAAGCAATCTAGTCAAGTAGCACTAACATGATTTTATTACAAATAACAAAGTTTCTAATAATTTTCTTCACCTGAAAATTTTAATTTGAGATGTCAAGGAAATCAACACCCAAATTTTATATCTGTACTGAAATCAGACTTGATAATTGGAAAAAGTGAGAAGGAATTATTTTTAAGGCTTTACTATCAAAAAATGAGAAATAAGAAAATAGGACGTCTAATTAGGTTTTGCTGATGAGTAGCTAAAAGTGAAGTTGATGCAAAGAAACCCTTCACAGTAATTGTTCAGCCTATCTAGGTGGTTGTCCTGGGGGAAAAGGATTCCTAGGATAGCACAGGAAGATTCTATGAAATGAGAACTGATTTTGTCACCCTTGATCCTGGTATTAAACACATATTCAGAATTGCTATTGAAATTAATTGGGGATTTTGAGCCAGGATCAAGTGACACCACCACTTAATATGGTGGCAGTGAATAAAAGTGAATGGCAACCTCAATAATTACAGATGGACTATACTTCTAAAAAAAGATAAAATGGATAAATATCTTAGGAAGGGACAATGAGGAACACTGAATTTCCTTTTTATTTTCAGTGTGAAATAGAAATTTTATTTATTAATCAACCTAAACACCTGAAATGACAGGATCAGACCAAGGACAATTACTCATTTGTGAATTATAAAATCAAATCCCCATGTTTTATTCCTTTCAACACATTGTATTACATACGCCATTCTATGTAGATAGAAGAATGGGGAAGGCAAAATATCCTCAGTAAATATCGGTATAATTTCCTTTGCATCCTGAAAATATACCTTCATTTTTTTAATAGCTCCTCAAAGACAAAGAATGTTAGCACTGCCCTGATTTACTTGTAGAAAACCCTGGGCAATTGTCTGTATCTCTGTCTAATAGGAGACAGACACTGTTTGCAGCCTATTCTAAGGAAATTGTATGGGTGTAAAAATACCAGAACTTCTAACAGTTCTTTTCAATTTATACTTCTGCAACTGTCCTGATTGCTTTCTGCCCCCCAGTCAAACTCATACCAGCACAAAACTGTCTTATCTACACACAAGTACTACTTAAATTTTCCTGTATTTGATTTTGCCCCTCTTTTATCCTTCTGTGGCTAATCTTGAGGTGGAGGAAGAACCAGAAGTCTTGATCATGTTGGTTCAGTGTCTTGGTAAACGAGAATCAAACCATGGGGCTGTGTGCCAGGCACTGTGGTAGGTTCTGGGTATGAATAAGTGAGAAAAACCAATTTGACTTCAGTTTGTTAGGGTTTTACATTTCCGTGGAGAGATAGATTTTAAATAAGTAAAATATACAAATAAATACAAAGAACATCACAGATGGAGGGTCAAAAATATCCATGAAGATAGTGGTGGCAAAGACAGTGACTCATTAAAGGGTCAGAAGAAGAGCTACTGTGGTTAAAGCACAAAACATACACAGCCTATGAAAGCAATTTAAGCTCTCTCTTTTAACTACTGTACCCCCAACTTACAAGAGAACCTGAATCATCAAAGTCCTCCAGAATTATTTCTTAATTCTTAATAAATGGGCTCATATTTAGTGGGCTTTTAACAGATAACAGAGCTTTTAGCAATCTCTTAATTCAGGTTTAACTGTTTATCTCCAAGCCCCAAATCTTTCAAGTATTTAAAAATATTTTTGAGTTGTTTTAAAAGGTATCTTGCTTTTCGTTTTGGGGTGTATGAATGTGACTATGAATATACTTCTTGTGACAACATGAAAAAATTTATCTTAGCGTTAGAAGAAGCAAAATATTAGTGTGCATATATCTAAAAGTCTCAATATAAAGCATTTTAGAGTCATAAGTAAAATACATATGTTCATGTGAAATGTCTGATAGACAGAAAGTTGGTTTGCTTCCTCTGATCAGTGATAAGGAAAACACTGAGTTGGGAGATAGGCAGAGGGAAGTCTGGTCTCTGTCAGGAATACTTAAGCTTCCTTACCTAAATACTAGGTTTAAGAACAATATGTATGCAATAGAAGACTGAGTGAATTCAATCAGAGACATATCAGTAACAGCCAGGAAAAAAATTCACCAAGAAGTCCAGAGAGATATGCCCAAGCCCTCCACAAGAGTCATAGCCAGGCAGGTGTTTCAGAAGCCCTGCTATTTTAATCTAGGGAATACCTGTGTGGTTTACCTATGTGCTTGTTACACTAGATGTAAGAGTAAAAAGTTTTGCTAGGGGTACATGTAGTGTGACATCAGAGGCAGGGTATTAAAAAAAAATCTAAAAACAAATATCAGGCTCCAGAAAGTAAAAGAGTAGAAACATACTGAAGAGGCTAGGGAAAATAAAATGTGTATCTGTGTAGGCCCCAAGGATACATTAAGAATTAATAAAATGGATTGTTTAATGAAAACTGGTCATGCAATAACATCCAAACTGAAAATGTAAACCTTCTGCCCTCTAGAAGTATCAGTTTAGTGGGAGAGAAAATTATCCTCTCATCTTAGGAAGGTGAGGGATTTTTGTGTTCACATGAACCACGGAACAGGAAAAAAGTGCATCATCCCACTGAGAGAGGTCAGGTAAGACTTCCAGGGCAGGTGATATTTGGGCCAAATAGGATGTCCTGATCCGACAGACTGCTGAAAAGTCATCCTTGATGTATCCGACAAACTCCTCTTCAACTGTGATTTCTTTATCCAGCTAAGCCACTTAAATATGGCCTAAAAATTTCTCAGACTTCATACATCCCTTGAATCCTTTCTGTCTCTAAAAGCCCATAGGACAGTGAAACACTAGTAAAACATGCCTGGGATCTTTGGACTAAAAACCAATTATTAAAACAAAATATACCATCATGAACCTCTTCTTTTGTGTTTTTATAATTTTCTTACTTGCTTCTAAATGACCTCAACCAACTTATTTTATCTTTGAGTAAAGAGAAGTTTCTGCCAATTTGAGGATCAAAGGAAATCTGTGTCATATACTTTCTTGTTTCACCTCTAAATTTCTTGGTTAAAGACATAAAATGAAATAGAGTTGGCATCAAAGTACTAACTCTTTTGCTAGTTGACATAAAAGTGTTAGACCTGATTTCAGAAGCAATGTTATTTTAAGTGTCAAAACCTTTTTCAATAAAATGAACTGAAAGAATTCTCCACAGCCGAATGCAATACCAGTTCATTATTATACAACAGTAGTGTATATGTTAACAGACCAATGGAAAGGAATGGAGGAGAATCTGAGACATGGAGCAGGGTTTGTGCAAGAAATAAAAGAAAAAACCTGAAATTCACAAGGTAGCCCTTGTATCATACCTCGTGAGTCATAAAGTCTGAGGCGATAACTGGTCAATCCAAGCTTATCTTTGTTCTCTGTAAGCTTTAGTGAAATAAAAGACTAAGATTTTCTTATATACATAACTATGAAATCAATGTGTATTTTCTTTCTGAAATTAAATATTTTATCTCCATATAAAATGCTTGCATACATTTTATTTTAATTTCAACTTCCAATAATCTTGTAAGCAACATTTAGACACATTTTCTAGGTGAGGACACTGAGCTTTGAAAGTTAAGTAGCTCTGTGTTGTACAGTGCCATATGCATGTGTCAAATATTCATATGTTTAGGGAAGAGCTATTATTGTTTTAGTGATGAAAGTAGACATTGTCCCCACTCTTGGGGAGCTTGTCTTTGAGGGCATTATTATTGTGGCAGGATAAAAAATAAGCAAATGAATAAACAGGGTAATTTCACAGAATGAAATACTATATGAAGGAGATGTCTATGCCAAATGGGTGGTCTAGGAGGCTTTCCTTGATGAAATGACATTTGAACCAGGAATTGAATAATGCGAAGGTGTCATCCAAGTGAAGATCTTGGTGGAAACATTCCAGGTAGAAATTTGTATGAGGAATGTCACAAAATTATTTTTATAGTAAGTAGATGGTGACATAGAGAAAAAAGCCCTATTTGAGGTCTCCTTAGCACATGATCGCTTATATAGGCACTACATTTTAAAAATGTATTTATACAGCTATTTCATCATATATTTACATATATATGTCTGATGTTCTGTAGTATTCAAAAGTGTCCTTGCAACTCTGATAATAATTCTAAGAGTAAGGTTAGGTTTGAACTATGCTTTCTTTCTTAAAAAATAACATATTCTCTGGCAGCTGTAATACACCATGAATATTAAATTAAAATCAATTGCACACTTACTTATCCCACTCTAGGGATAAAAAGCATAAGCTAACTTCGAATTAAATTCCACTTTAAAAACATGAATTCATTTCAAAAGCTTAGGGTGCTTTCTGAGAAAGTTTGATATCCTCATGTCTCTTCATTAGAAATTGTATGCAGCTAGTTTGGGTAAAAATAGGTAAAAAGGAGCAGTATAAAATAAATATGCAATAAAATAAAATGTATGTCAAGCAGACCTAAGATCAACTCAGGTTTTTCCCCTGGATTCTTTACTACCTTTGCAGTTGCATGGTAGGTGGGAATCGGATGTTCTCCAAACTTGTATGTTCTCATTTCCACCTAGTTCTCTCCTAGTTAATGATCACTTCAGGGCCTGAGTGCTGCAAAGAGAGTATAGTTATAAAGTTTATTGAAGAGCTACATGTTTGAGCAAGTAACAGCCGAAGGCTTTGACTAATGCTGAGCCTCGCAGCTAGGGCCAGACATGAAGTGGTTAGGTCTGCTTTCAGAGCATGGAAAGGTATATATCCCGGGATACTCATGATTGTGATGTAGTGTTACTCAAATTGGTATCTAAAACTATGTGAAGGATCTGGGAAGGGGGAAACTATAATCCATGACTTGGGGAATCCATTATGAAACTACAATCCATGCCAACCAAAAGGTAAGAACTTGATATTGATATCAAGAGAATTGGGGCAGTGACACTTCACAACACAATGTAGTTGGATATATGAGTTGGTAGATCAGACTATATATTTGAGATGGAGATATAAGTTAAAGGGTCATTGGCAAATGGGTAGGATTAAAGATGGAGAAATATTATTATTTGGGGAGAAGATATGAAGATGATAATAAGTTGTGAAGTTGTGAAGTACTAAAAATATTTAAACAAAATGGAATGGAGGAGGATATGGATATAATGTGTAAACAAATAAAGTGTAAGCAAATTCAAAGATAAAAAAGAAGAGTAGGGAATGTTGCTGTTATAGATGTCAAGGTCAAGAGTGTTTCAAGGATTGAGAGGTAATTTTTTTTTATCAATGCTGAAACAAAAGCCTTTATTAGATTTAGTATCTATTACATTTAGCAAAAAAAAAAAAGATTATTGGTAACATTTTCTCAAATAGTTCTAGTGGGAAGGGATTAATCAGAGTAGAGTATGTTGAAGATAGTGAATGTGAGGTGAAGGAATGGTAATAGGCTGTGTATTCAAGGTTCTTTTTCTGGATGTTGAGGTGTGAGTCTGAAGCACAAAACCTGGATAGTAGTTGGAGTGGGACTGCAGGCGTGGATGAGCATTTTCTTGAGTGGATTGTGGAGAGTTCAGATTGTTTTAACAGCCTTGGGCCAAATCCACGGAAGAAGGACAGAATAAACGAGGGAGCAGTAGTGAAAGCCCTGGTGGGGTTAATTTGAGGACAATAAGTTACTCCTTTCCCTTCCCTGAAATACCCTTGATCAGGAGGGATAGAAAGCTCTTAAGTGCAAGGAACTAGTTCTGATGTGGCATTTGAAACCATCAGAGTTTTGTTCTGCTTGCTTCTCTCTGTGATCTTCATCTGAGTTTTAAATCATACTGTATTTGCATACGCAGATAACATGGTAATGTCAAGTAGGGCCACACCTAAACATGGAATATATATATGTAAAATTTTGCTACCCATATCTAGTGTATGTGGAGGTCTTCAAGACATTCTAAATTGGATTGTGTGTCAAATAGTGTAGGAAAATACTACCATATATTAAAAACTGCCTATGAGTCAGATACTTTGTGACTATGCTCCTCAAATCTCCTCTGAAGGAAGAATTCCACTTTAATTTAAGAAACTAAGACATTAAGGGATCAACTCAAAGTCATATAGTGAGTAAACAGCAGAGTAGGCTTATTCCTCTTTTCCTTCAGGAAAAGGGTGATAAACATAAATCAACCTAAATGACTTCTTCTCCCAAGTTGTAGCAAATTACATAATACTTCATATCTAAAAATCTGAGGTTTCTCTGTTAAATTTACTTAGAACATTATTTTTGATGACAGATGATTATAAAGTGTTTCCATGCAGAAGAGAGCTCATATTTATAACTTCCCTGCTATATATTCCTTTTTAACCACTAATGAGCATAAATGAATAATAGATGAATAGTGGATGAATTGTGTTACACTATCAATGTTTAGATGTTTATATTATAAAAAATCTTACCCATAATTATTAAGAAACAATGACCAAATCTCTGCTATACTCCAAAATATCAGTAACACCCCTCTTAACCTATTGAAGTTCCTAGAAGAAAGTTTTAAGATTTTTTTTTATACATAGAACTTAACTGTGTTGCCTTGCACTTGGTAAACAAGTGGTTCATATTGGTTGGTTCAATAATGAACAAATGGAAATGATACATAGTACTTCAGTAACTGTTGTGACTAAATAGTGCACATGGATCCCTGGAAAGGATGTTCATTTAGTAAGAAGTGCATTTTGAAAGATTAGTTTCATCCCTGCTGATCCATCATTTGATCATGATGCCATTATTTATTCAATTTATGTAGAAATTAAGAATAAAGTAACTGTGGTCTCAACTCATATCAAATTGATAGCTTCCAAAATTGGAAGTCTATAATGAGTATAAAATGAGTCCAACAATTTTTTTTTTACCTTTTATTTCAAGTCAAGTATGAATGATTCATAGCACTTCCATATCTGTGACATTTTCATTATTAAAAGTTTATTTAATTATCAGTATTATGCCCCTTTCCATTAAGAAAATCATATTTTACATTGACCAGTTCCTTGTGAATGGAGTGATCAATGTCATTCAATCCACCTGGAAATTTGAACATTGGTTCCATTAAGCTGATGGGCCTTGCTATTGACAGGTTAAATAGAATGCCTTTTCCCAAGGCTCTGGCAACTTTTCCACACATTAAATTGAACTCTTTTGTGCTAGTAATAGAATATATATATAAAATGGATGTCTTGTTGTTTCCTATTTATTTCTTTTAGGTTGTGGAATGCTGATAAATTCAATGACAGTGCCCACTCCTTACTGTTGTTAGATTAATTTATTTGGCTGCTATTTTATTATAAATGCATGACAAGGAGTAGAATAATCATTGCTTGTAAATTAGCATATGGACACACAGACTAACCACGTCTATTATTTTTTGTTAATCTTAATTGTTTCCAGTTTGTCAAAGTACATTAAAAACATATTATGATATTATGTGAACACTAAAATTAACATATTTTAATACATGCACCTATTTTTGTCTTCCATCCCAGATTGAAATCCATTATTAAGACTGATGTTTTATTCCTCTTGTGCTTGTAATTGAATTCTTCATTAGAATAGATAGTAACTATTTAAATGAGGAAATTAGAATTCCTCCAACCAGAAGAGGGCTTCATTTTCTAGTTAAGTTGGTTGTCATGCTCAAGTGGTATATTTTCTGTTATTACCAATTGTTTTTGAATTGGAGAATACTTTGCAACCACTGAATTAACATAAGTAATGTAACAATAAAATCCTTAGATTTCTTACTTTGCTAACTGCTTGTCAGAAGGTCGTTTTCCTTCTCCACTTTTCTTTCCTTGCTTTGTTATCTGGTAACTGGTAACTTGGCATAGGACTCTATTACCAGAGAGAGGTTTTTGAAATAATCTTTATACTTGATATCAGATATTCACTTAGGAATTAACAGGATACCATGTGTTCTAATTATACTCTCTCAGCTAGAGTAAAACTTTCTATATATTTTCAAGGAAGATACTTGTATATTCTTTTACATGGAAAAATCTGACATAATTAAAGTAAGATAACAACCCAAGACAAGAAATATTAGCTTATTTTCTAAGATACTTTTAAAAAATCTAAACTGTGCCAAGAGATCTGTTGTTATAATACATATTTTATAGCAGAATAGTATGCTTTTTAAAAAATTTTTTTCATTGTAGATGGACACAATATCTTTATTTTGTTTATTTTTATGTGGTGCTGGGATTGAACCTAAAGCCTCACGTGTGCTAGGAAAGTGCTCTACCACTGAGCCACAACCCCAGCCCCAGAATAGTATTCTTTTTTAACTTTACAATTTTATTATAGTTTTATGTAAACACTAAAATAGAGAAAATAGGACAGTGAAGCTCTTTGTTTATCATTTTCAGAAGCTAACAATTTTCTAACACTATATACTTGGCTAATTGATTGAATTTGTGACTGTGGGTTTATAAGTTACTAAAAATTACCTGCTGGTCCTTATGTCAGAAAATGTTAAAGATGTTTTTCCAGGTTATTTTTTTCTTCTCACTTAATAGAGCACATGATAAGAAAGGTTGACATCATATTTAAGTTATATAACAATTCATATTAACATAATCACCTCTTTATTAAACAACAAATTTTCCTTTTATGAAAGAACTATAAAATATAGATTAGACTTCATTTCTACCGTCAGGAATCTTATCTATTCCTAATAAATCAATAGAAAAGGGAATGTAAAGATGTTATATATGTTTTAATCCAAGCTAGAGTTAATATCTATGAATAGAGATGCATATTAATTAGGATCATATTTGCATTTCCTTTGTCATGAGAATAAAATCTGTGTTCTAATTTAGACCTCTCTGTTATATTACTCTCATTATTCCCTCTCAGTAAGGGATAATCAGCTTGAAACTTTATAAATGTGTGAATAATACAAGTTTACTTTTTACAGAAGGGACCATTCTGGTCAATATTTCATAGCATGGTATTTCTCTAATATAACAATGATGCACTTACATTATTAGAGAATTATGCTATAGAATATTGTTATTAATAAAGATACAAAACTACATTTGCTTTATAGCTCTTTTATGTATTTTTACATTAACCCAAGTTTATTCTTTATTGAAGAGTATGATATGCAGATGCACTCAAGTGTAAAATACATGCATGCACTCAGAATGAGAAAACAAAGTTAGTCTTAATATTGATTGTATAGTTGGAGTCTGGCCTGTGCTAACTGCAGAACATCTCACCACATAATTAAATTTTACAATGCAAAGTATACGGTAGTAGGACTATATCTGGTGACTGGGGAGATAGTGGGAGATGACTATACACAGGGGACAAAATGTGCTTAATAATGAAAACATGGACAGTAAAGGAGAATGTAAGGAGGCTGGGACTAAGGACCCCAAGACGTTCTGACTCACTGTAGCAACAGAGCAGTGGAAACCTAGATATAGGCATTCACATTGAAACTGTGCAACACTTGGAATATTATTAGATAAAGTCCTCAAACATAACTAAAATGTAAGTCATGTGTAATAGTCTAATAGCTAATTTCTCCTGTGTTCTATATAGTTGCACATTCATATTTATGTTGAACATGTTGACAGATAAGTACTATTTTTATTTGACTAATATGTGTATATACCTCATAATTTTCTAGTCAAAAATTATGTCCTTTTCACAATGACCACTCAGCAATTACAAGTTTTGGCCATTTGATAATGAATTCAGGAAAAATTTCTTCCTAATAATGGAAGTAAAATTTTACTTGTTTGATTTTTTATCATCTAATGAAAAAAAAAATAAATGATTGAGTTCAGCATAGCATCCAGCACATGGATACTTATTGAACTGAAATATTCAGCAGATAAGCAAGGCTGATTTGATGGTGGAACTTGGCTCCCAGAAGGGATCAGTGTCTGTCATCTTGAGGAAGATTCTCTCTTGATGTAAAGATGGGTTTACTCAGTGAAATATACTGTGTTAACCAACTGCTCTGCTCCAATGCTCTTACTCTTATTAAAGCTTCAATTATTGTGGAGAGTCATTTTGTGATTAATGCTGCTGTTTCTATTTGATAGTTTTGCCTCAAGGTTCTAACCATTTTGGTGGAACTTAACACAGTTTGAGCTTGTTAGATCGATCAATTTCCATATCAGATAGTCATAAACATTTGCAAACATCTTTTAATCTAAAAGATACAAAATATTTCAGAGGCTCTTTAATGCATATTAATAACTAATACTAACTTATACTTATCAGCCACTCATGTATCTGAAACTGTTTATTTCATAAACATATTTGAATATGAAAAATGATTCTGAAGCTTATGGTATGTTGAAAAATACATGGTGAATTGATTAATGTATTACTGAATTCCATATAAAACCTATCATGATTTTTTAAGGATACAAAAGGTGTTGCATATTAAACATCCTAAAAGCAAATTATTATTCTGTGGTACAATGTAGAGTCTAAAGACAAATATCAACAAAATCAAATGCAGATGACAAAAGGTCATTTGTAAGCCATGTGTGTTTCTCACTGAGTACCTCTGTGAACTGGGAGTGGTATTAATGTGTGGGGAGACACATTTTGGTTTCTAAGCAGCCAGACTTTCAGATGGATGATCTCATTTGAATCATTGCTGAGGAAGATGCCAGAAATCCAAAAAGAGGCTTTGAGCACTACCAATACTGGCTATTATAAATCAGTCTAAATACCTTGTAATTAATGCAAAAAATTGAACAATTAAAAACAAAAAAGCAAGAAAATGCCAGTGATCATCTACTCTTGCCTAAACATTTTGTCAATTTATTCTACTAGTTATTGTAGCATACTAATCAAATGATTGAGGTGGCCAATAAAGCATAACCCAAGTCCACAAAGGATATAAAAGATGGATCTAAGAGTTTACATCATCCAGAAAGGAAAAACAGCCCAAAATTTAAAATGCTCTTTGTGCACAGTATACTGTTGTCTTGGGGAAGTGAAGTATCACTGTCATTTTTTTTTCAGTGTCCCATAGCTTAATTGGTGGTATTTGCTAGATAGAAAAGAAAAAGACACTCTTTTGGAACAGCCACATGACCTGACAGGACAATATTCATGTTGATTCTCAGTCCTACAGGCTATTTCCTCACAAAATAGTGATTTGAAAATGCCAGGGTTGATCAACATAGAACTCAGTGGGGGATCAACAATGATTGTGGCTTGGATCAATCAAAACCTCTTGATTCTTTGTCCATAATACATAAAATGATACTATTCTGGGGGGAAGTGGATACTGTGTAACTGGGCTGTGATGAGGACAGCTGTGGAGTTCCCTATTTCAATAGTTATGTCTTTGTGTTTAGATGCCACAGTCAGAAAAATAAACAAAAAATATTTTCACAATCTCCAATAAAAGGAAGTATAACAAAGCAGTAGACACATTAATGTAGTTTTGTTAATTCTTCCACTACTTAAATGATCTGTTATTCTTTCCTTTAGAAAATGCACATGTAATAAATATAGTGATTAACAGTAAGTAGAAAGAGCCCATCCTAAATGCAGATATTATTGTTTCATCGCTCATTACTCTGGTTTATATATTTGGATACACATTCTTGAATTATGCATATTTCTTTTCACACTTGTGAACACATACAATATACATAGTTACATGTCACAAAGTTAATGATCCTTAAGTGCTGACAAATGTCTACAGCAATGATAAAAAATAATTCAAAAATTCTTTTGAAGTAATTTTGTGTTCATAACTATTTTCAAAATGAAGTACTCTTTTAAGTAGAAAGTTATACCTTAATTTTGAGTCCTAAATTCTCCATATAATTTATATTTGTTTATATTAATTTCTATCACTTTACATCATAACATTTGATTCATCAAAGATTTTATTGTAATAAAAAGGTCTTTGTCTGAATCTCAAGTATGAATTCTAAATGTACAATTAACCTGTTGGATGACCATTATAAATGAATTCAAATCTTAACTAAGTTATTTGGGGAAACAATAATTCTTGTCTATTATTCCTGCATCATTAATTTTTCCATCTAAAAGGTTTTTCATGTTGGTAATGAATTGTGTTATTATTGCTCCTATTGTAAACCATGACAATGTCAACAATCTTGTTTTGGATGTATGCTTTCCTTTTTACTGTATACTCCATCACAATACTTTTCTTAATTGAAAAATGTCTTCTCACATTTTAAATGATTTTTGTCTTTTCTGGTTGGAATATTTTCTCCCAAAAGCAAGTATTGGGCGCTTAATCCACAAAGCAAAAGTGTAAGGAGATTGGACCTCATGGGAAGTGTTTAGGTAATGAAGATTCCACATTCATGAATGGATCCATGTGATTTTAAAGGGCTGAAGCTGCCAGTTCAATAGTTGTCTCTCCCATCCTCTCATCTTTGAGCATGGATAACTAAGAAACAAGCCCCTCACCAGACACTGATATCTTGATTGTGGACTTCCCAGCCTCTAGTTCTGTGAGAATCAAATTTCTTTTCTTTTTTCTTTTTTTTTTTTTGTAAATTATTCAATCTGTGGTGATCTGTTATAGTAACACAAAACTAAGACATTATCTTTAATTCTTTTTTTCCCCATTCTTTCTTGAATCTCTACATCCATGACTTTCTTTCCATGTATTCATGGAAACCACAAAAGTCCAGGTAGAAATGATTCACCTGAAATGGATTAGTTAATTCTCAATCCTTATCCCAGTTGGTTTATCAATTGAACTGACATAACTGATCACTCCTTTGCCCCCAAACTGTCTTTTCACTTAGGTTTTCATCTCTTTTTGGTCTTTCTTTAACTTGTCACCTTTCTCTCAGACTCCATTGTTTACTCCTCCTTTCCTTTTCAACCCCTAAATTTGGAAGAATCCAGGGTTCATTGATCTTTTCTTATAGCACACTGTATTTCTTTTAGGTTCATGGATTTAAATACCATTGTAATCGTCAAGGTCGAATCAGGAGATAAAACTACAGATTATTTGAACCCAGAAAAGTTAAATAAAAATTATTATGTGTAACAAGTAATTACCTATTAAGGATATAAGAGTACTCCAAAGACATGCAAATGTAAAGAATGCAAATATAAGGATATGTCACTCTCTCTCATCCATAAGGCCAAATAACCAAGTCACAAACAAATTTAGTCTGGACTCCTTTCCCCTAGGCATAAAGTACAGATATTATGGAAAGGATGTAGTTATGACTGAGTAGATGGTGGAGAAATTCCTGAAATGCTGTTAGAGGGACTAAGGGGGCAGCTGCCTGAGATAATGTCAGATGAAACTACTTGAAACTTCTGGAAACTCCCTTCTGAGGTACCAAGAAACTGCCAAGGGGAGGTACTGCATGTTCCAGTCTGCCTCTATGCCAGGGCCTGCCAAGAGGAGCACACAACCAGGAGGAAGTACCACTTTTCCAGGGACAAATATACCAGTATCACAAGTAGGGTAAAGCAAAGTAAGATTAAAGCTCAAGTAATAGATTTAATAACTGATACAATTACCTCTATGCTGTGTTTTATGTGTATACTGTGAATATGCAGTATATTCATTTATCTACATTACTAATAAGCATCATTATGAACATTTTCACATTTATTGCATATTTGTGTTTGTATATTCAAATGTATGTATGTATGTACGTATCTATATCCTTATCTATAACTATCTTCTCCCTAAGCTCCAGACTACTGTATCTGGTTGTCTGCTGTACATCTTTGCTTGAAATATTTAATTGACAGATATCTCAAATGTAATACATTCAAAACTGAGCTTCACATCTTTCCTATAAACTTGGTTTATCCACAGTCTTTTGATTAAATGATAATTTCATTTTCCCAAGTCTAAGCACTTGGGAACTCAAAAGTCTTATTTCACTTTTAATCCAATCTTTTACCATATCCTGTTGGCTACACATTTAAGACATTTCTCATCTCACCATAATCATCCTGGCTATCAGCATGGACACCATAAGGATCATCGTTTACCAAGATTATTTCAATGACTGCCTAACCTGTTGCTGTGCTTCTGTTCCTGCTTCACTAATATTTATTCTTAATATGGTCATGACAGTGAACCTTTGAAAAATAAGTTAGGCTATATCATTCTCTTTTCAAAGCCCTTTAATATCTTCCTGTCTTACAGAAAAAGTCAAAGCCCTGAAAATACCCTGTAAGACCCAACAAAATGATTCCATGAAGGGCACAGGGATCTCCTTGCTTTTCCTTGAACACTTCCACTTCAGCACCTTTTGTATTTGTTCTCCCCAAGGACACTGTGGGTCACCATTCCTTTTCTCTCAATATTTAATAAAATGCCTCCAACCCTAACCCACCCAGTGAGATCCCCTTTTCTATCTAGCACTTGCCAAATGAAATATCAATATCCAGAATACCTTAGTTTATTTTTTTAATTTTAATTTTTGTAATTTCTTTATTTTAAAATTTCTTCCTCTGCCACTAGGACTTATATCCCTTACAGAAAAAGGTTGCTGTGTGTGTGTGTGTGTGTGTGTGTGTGTGTGTTGTTAGCTATTATGCTCCAGTGCCTACCTCAAAGGAAATATTCAATAAATACTTGTGGAGGTAATAAATGGTTTATTTGAAAGACTGTCAAGAATAAAATGACATTATTTATTTAAACTCAAAGCAATATTTGAGAAAAATGTACACTTGATATAACTAATTTTAAATTATTTTCTTGTATAAAATGAAGGTAATATTTTATTAGGATTAAATATATTACCCCCTTTCTTCCTCCTTTCATCTGATACAAATATATAGAAAGAAAATTATACTTTTTGATGTCACATCGTGTAATGTGGGATGCTTTTTCCCCAAAGGAAATTGTCTTTGTCTTTATGTTGCTGGTCAGGCTACAGGTCAAACAAATCAAAGTCATAAATAAATTAATGTGTGAGCAGTAGAGAAACAACTATTATGTGTAACTTACTAATTAAAATAAAAATCCAACTGTGTTGTGGGTAGAAAATACCATGTTCTTTGCATTGATTACAGGTGATTAAATAAACTTGTTATAAAGTATACATAAAAAACAGATGTATAAAGTTAGTTTTATTTATTATATATTAAAATTTATTTTTATATAAATTATTTTCACTATGTTTTAGAATAAATTTTTATATGATTCAGATGTTACACATGTTTTTAACATACCACAAAACAAGGACCATTACTTCTATTCTCCTGAGGCATTTGTTCACAGAAAGCAAAGGAATTCAAGTCATTCCACTTACCACACACAAGAACAAATCAATCGTAACACATACCAAAATTGCAGTCATTGTTGATATTTATTTTCCACTGTAAGGAAGTTCTAAAAGTAAGATCTAAATCATCATTTCACTCTATGGTTTTCTACCTCCTTAGATGGACCACACAATAGGTATATCTATTCACTAGCAATATTGCAGAGAACCTTAGTGTTAAATCATTCTCTCAGTTTTTACAGAGTTGGTACAAAAGGAACAATTTACACATCATTGGAGAGCTAAGGAAACTAGTTCCAGATCATTATCACAAACTCTGAAGGAGTACTCACAGGATTGCTTGCTTAGCACTAGCATTATCTTCTTTGGAGGGCTTCACTGAGCAGCTTATTATCAACCTTACCATACTTGATTAACGGCTTTTCTTATGTGGGTATAACACTGCAAGTAGTACTCTATTGGTACTTTCCATTTACAGAGTATAGTAACTGGCCTATGGATAAACAAATATTCTCATTAAGTGTAAATGGTATGAATACACGCACATTTGATTTTATGATATATTTTCACAGAAACAATTTTGTTTTAAAGTTTTCAAACATCTTCCTAAAATACCTTACAAATAATGTTTCAGTAATATCAAGTATTTATATATAAAATATGTGATAAGCTTTGCATGTTTTCATGTATTCTATCATTTGTGTTAGACCTGATGCAGATATAGAAGTTATATAAAACTAACAGTAAGTTCAATTTAAATAATGACTATGTATTTATATATTTTCATTGCTCATGTTTTATAAAAAATATTTGGGGAAATAAAATATTAGTAAATTTTCAGTTGGTTATGAGACAATATACTTATCCAAAATTTATTTGTGTATCATCCATCTATATATATATATATATATATATATATATATATATATATCACTTAATATAAACTTATATTTTATGATTCCAAGTCTACATTTTCTTCACCAAATAATGTCTCATATCTGCTTTATCTCTACAAACCTCATGCTTATCAAAATGATCCAGAAAATACAATTAAATGTTAATTTTATTAAAAAAAAGTTTATTGGAGTTTTTGTTCTAGAAATGGAAAAGTTGACTGTGAGAAGGGAAAAGGTACAAATCAAATGAACCCATTTGTATGAAGGTCAAAAAAAAGACAACATTAATCTGCTTTTAAAAGAATCAGAACAAAGATCATCTATTAGAGGTTCACAATTGATTGGAAAGGAGTACAAACTTAACTTTCTGGAGCAATGGAAATAGGTATTTTGATTGGAGTGTGATTGTAATAATTTATATGCACATTAAAATTCAAATGGTATAATTAAACTCTAAATATTAAAGTTTATATAGTTTTCTCAATCAAAAATGTGCAATGCAACAACAACAATAATAATAATAGTAGGAGATACTTTATTCTTTGGATTTTACTTGGGAAGATAACTTTGAATCACTCAGTATTTTTCATTTTTTTAATCCAGATATAATGCTGATTTTATTTTATACACTGGCCTAAAAGGAAAGGATGAATTTTCCTTTATGAAATATATTGTTTATATTTTGTTTTTTTTTCAGAAAATATTTTCTGTGAGTAATTTTATTTTGTGACTTCCTAAATCACCAGTTGACTCTTTATTCAAGACATATTGGTTTTGTTACCAAAAAGGTATTTTATCTTTGTCTGTAAATCTCTATAATGGCTTTTTAAATTTTTATTTAATTTTTAAATGTTCAAGAATTAATTTTAGAATGCTGTGAAATTTGTAGAATTTGATATCTATAATGAGATACAAATAAGATTTATTATAAGATGAAATTAAGACAATGATTTATTATGAAAAATGAATTATTATAATAGAAACTTGGGAAATAAATGAAAGTAAACCAAGTGAAAAGTCTCCAAAAATTATCTGTGAAAGAAAGACAAAAGAATGTTCACCTGGATTCAGGAATTGAGGTGATTTCAATGGCAATGCTATTAAAGTAAGATTTGTGAAACTCCTGTATTATGTGAAAAACAAAACCAAACCCATAAAACTCACTATTTCTATCCCATTTAAAAATGAACTTCACTGCTCTTTCTATGAGAAACAAGTGCCTTTAGTAGCTATGGACCACATGCACCAAAACCTATTCGCACAACAAATATGCAAATATTTATTTTCCTACTTCACCTTAACTTTGTATGCTGATCAAACTGTAGCTCTAGTTCTAAGATAAACATCAGAAAAAAAGTAGGGCTGGTAGGTGGAGCACGTAGACCTGGCATGTTCCCTGCATAACTGGCTCAGTGTATACATTTGCCATTTTCCTTTATGATTACATGCAGCTCTACACTATAAAAAGAAAAGCAACCTACTGTTTAAAATGCATTTAGGGGGTATGAAGGTCACAATTGAAGTGTGAATTTATTTTAGTTGGTTTGAGTTTCAATTCTAAATGCTTTTACTTTACTGTGTAAAATCTCTCTCTCTTGCTGTTTTGAAAATTGCACCTGTACAGAGAAAGGTCTCATTTAATTCAATATTACTTTACTTTTATATATAGTCATTCTTTAAAGTCATGTTCAAAAAGACTGAGTTAAATAATACTGCTTCAAAGGGAAAATTAAAAGTAAATTCAAGGAGGAAAAAAGCAAATGTCCGCCAAAATGGTGGAACACTAAAATGGATAATTTTAATATTATTATCCACATAGCTAGCCTTCAGAGAAATCTTATTGTTTGACTAGTTAGTACAAGAAAGCTTACTTGAATAATAAATTCTATATTAATAGAGGATTGCTTTCCCTACTATTTTCATACTTCCAGGCCACTTGTCTAGTGTTGCCAAAATTAATAAATAAAAATACAAGAAACCAAGTTAAAATTAAATTTCAAATAAACAAAGAATTGATGTTGTGTATCTGTTGCACCAATCAACACACTCTTCTACTAAAAAAATGTAGCCCTTTAACTTAGCTGACTGTCCTGTTTTTCACACTCAAATAATCAGGAGGAAAAAAAGTGGTGAAATTTCTAATGACCAAGAATTAGAAGACGGAAAAAGTAAAATGTGACTTAGGACTCTGGTCTTTAAATGTAGCTCATAGTGTCAGTGAGGACTTGGCAAAAGGAAGTGTATATTAGAGAGTAACAATGGCTTTGGATTTTAGAATTTCTGCATGTCATATTCTCTAGCATTAGGTTACAATGAAATTCAGTACAACCCAAATAAGAGTCCATTTGTCATCAACTCTCTCCCAAGATCCTAGGTATTTCCAAGATCTGTAGCTACTTAGAATTGACTTTCCTTGTACAAATATTTGCTCTTCTTCAGATTCCAAACTCCAAACCCAGCCACACGCTCTGGTTCCCATAACCCCTGATTACTGTAAAACCCCATCTATTTGCCCTTTCATGAAGTGTAATAAAACCATAAATAACTATATTAGTGTTTTTCTATAAATCTATTTGGATTTAAAAAAAACACATATAACTGCAAATACATTTCATTGGTGTTAAAAAAAAAGATTACTTCTCTTTAGCCACCCATCAGACTGAAATTGATGATAAGGTATCATAGTTTTTCAGGCTGATGATACTTTCAGTTTCTGTACAGAGTGATTAATTCAATAGAGAATGTACTTCCTTTAACAAGTAGGCTTATCATCCAAGACAGTTTTATCCATTCTATTAGGGGATTAATGATACTGTGAATATATCAGGAACTCAAAATTCAGACTTTTTCTAGAATATTTTTATCTGCTTTTGATAAACCATATTTAATTCTACATACCCCATACTTTATTTACCTTACAACAGGATTTAATCTCTAAATATATTACAACACTTTACTGTGTGAATTTATTTTCTATTGAGAAGGATCAAAACAATATATATGGTAATGACATTTACAAAACCTGATATCTAAACACCCAGTGTCAGCTCACAGATAACTATGAAGACAAGAAATGCTGAACCCCACTGAATACAATTAATGCAATCAGAAGCTTTATAATTAAGAAAAAGATAATGAATACAAGTGTAAAAATCCTTAATATTGGTGGTCTGGCAAGTAAGCTTTTCAGAATTCATTAAATAGTTTCACTCAAACTCTATAAGAGGATATGAATAATAGGATTAATATTGCTAGGGGCAGTGTTAGGTCAGCTGGCAATAGATCTATCAAAAACATAGCATATTTAAAGGATTATATATTATCAATTAGATAGCTTCACAAACAAGGAATGGTTCCTCCAGTTTTGCTAAAGTTTATAAGAGATAGAATGTCATTTTTTTCAGTTTATTATTCAGTACCCCCCAATATATAATAAGACATAGAATTTAGGCTATGATTATGATTTATCTAATCAAACCAAAGCATCCTTTTAGTATTAGCATCTATATTTCAAAGGTAAAAGATCATAGTATTAGATGAGGGGAACACTTTGAAACATAATGAAGTTTGAAGGACAAAGGACTGGGTGTTAGAATTCTAAGAGACGGGCCCTAGCCAGTAATTCAGATCTTATATTCAGCTTTTAGCTTCTAAGTATTTGTGAGATCCCATGGTATACAGTTAAGTGAACTCTCCATTTCTGTGGATGAAAATCAATGCTGTGCATTATGACAATCATGTTCTATCGGAATTTCATTTGACACTTACTTTATCAATAATATATAGCTATCTGAGTTTCTGTCTGCTTTATTGTTTTCTGCTGAGATATTGCCAAGTGCCGGTATTATACTGCTTTTGATTATGCCTAGTATAAAAGAGTATAGAGAGTAAGAATCTGCTCACATTTAGAATTTAAGTTTTGATGATTTACAAGTTCATGACTAAGGTGTTTGCATCAAAAAGCTATAGCTGCTACACTGTTTGCAGAAAAGAGTTTTGAATGTGCTCATAAAATGATATGCAATTACTGCTATTTAAAAATGTAGGGCAGGAGCCACCATTTATTTGGTTTAGCAACCATTGTGAAAGCCTGGGAAGTGTGCCTGCTGAATCCCGTGAAATAAGCATGGAAGAGGCCTGATACCTCGAGTATCTTAGCCCCATTTTTCTGACCTTTACCTCTCTGTAATCTTTGACCTTCCTTCTTAGGCAATATGGCATAGTAAGGAGAAAATATTAATGTCTCCTAGCTAGTTTTTTACAGTGTGATTTCTTTATGTGTAATTTTCTCCTTGGCCTTTTGAGCTCTATTCATTGATTTCTGTAGGACTTGAGTTCACAAATTTCCATGCCCAGTTGACTCACACATTCAGATTCATGTTTCTTATATCTGAATTACAATACCTAATTGGTAAGGGAATACAAGCTATGGGTGAGTTAGTGAGTACAATATAAAGAACCCCATTTCAAGTTTTTTTAACCAATTAATAGATAGATATATGTTGAGTCAAGTTTTTCTAAATTCTTATATTTTGTCTTGATCAATGATGGTAAATCAAAACGTGTGTTAGGCAATTAGTTATCTAAAATCATCCGACAATTGCATGCTTATTTTAAAAGAATGGTTTTTCAGGCTCCCATGGAAACTTAATATGAGGCTTTTTACTAAAATGTTTTGTTTTCCAAAAAGATAGAAGAGTAACTGAGGGTTGTTTGACTTAAAAAATTTAGAGCTCATTCCTATCTACATTATGTGAGAAATTCTACTTCTATATTGTATTAGAAATTTGCCAGTCAGGGACTCTTGTGATAGTTTATTCCGTAGAAACATTAAATTTGGCGCTTTATATTGCTTAGAAATCATACATAATTTACTTCTCTCTGCCTCCACAGGTTCTATATCCTTGGATTCAACCAACCATTGACTGAAAATATTTTTTAAAAATTGTGTCCATACTGAACATGTACAGATGTTTTTTCTTGTCATTGTTTCCTAAACAATGCAGAATGACAATTATCAGTGAGACAATGGCCAGCATCTCATAAAGAGGTCTTTCTTCCTTCCCAAGATAGTCCAAGCCACCCTAATAAATAATTAGTAAATAACAAAGCACAAATACTCAGAAATATTTACAGAATTCGAAGCCCCTGAGAGATCTAGTCCACATGGGTTCTGGAACTAGGTAAAAGACAAAATGGACCAGGTGGTTTATTTAAGGGGGTACACAAAGGCAGGGATAAAGTGACAAGGGCAGAGTCTTATTTCATGATGTCTTGAAGTCAGCAGGTTGATTGACATCTTGGCATGTCACACCCTTCTCAGGTGCTGTGTGGGATCTTTGGCAGAGCTTGAGGGGGAAGTTCCTATGCTTTAGGTGGTTAATCCCTGTGGGGGGTGCCACGGGGAGTTCCCAATGCCAGACTTATCCCTCAGGAGGCTTACTATGAGCAGCAGTCCACAGACAACTCAGAGAAGTCTCATGACAGATAATTATTTAGATAGCATTTAAATTGTTAGGTATTATAAATAATTTAGAAATGATTTAAAGGATAAGAGAGTATATCCATATGTTATATGCAAATACTGTCATATAAGGAACTAGATTAGGTGTTAGAATTTGTTATTCATATGGATCCTATATCCAGTTCCCTACAGATACTGAGGGAGCAACCCACCAATTTCATTATATTCATTCATTTACTGAAAAAATTTGAAAGTGTTACTTACAAAATCATTAAGTTCCTTGGTTCTTTTAAGTGGTTGATTAAGAATTTCTCATATAGATATTTCATGTACCTCTATAACTATAAACTATCAGTGCTCTCTGTTATTGGAAGTTCTTGGTACTTTTAAGTCTAATGAAATTAGAGAATCAGTTCCAGAGACCCCTAAACAATTAAGGAAGCACATCCTTAGGATTTGTTCCTCTAGAAGCACTTCTGGTACCATATTGTTTTAGTTAAGGTTTACCAGAGAGATAGAACTGATAGGTATAGAGATATGAAAAGGGATTTATTAAGGGAATTAGCTAACTTGATTATGGAGGTTGAGAAGTCCTTCAATAAGACCCCTACAAGCTGGTATACAGGAAAGCTGATAGCAAGGTTTCAGTCTAAGCCAGAAGGCCTCAGAAGCAAAGAAGCTGCTGGAACAATTTCTAATCCAAGGCAATAGGCCTGAGAGCCTAGGTGGTGGAGGTTGGGTAGAAGAGGGCACTCTTGTGAATCCTACAGTCCAAAGTCTGGGGAAAATGGGCCTCAGAAGTCCAACAGCAACATAAGAAAGGAGTTGTGGCTTTCAGAGGAGGAATTCATCCTTTCCCCGATGGTGTCCAACAGACAATGTCATGATGCATCTCTGTGTTAAGAGAAAAAATTTTCCACTCAATCTACTCCCACATAACTCTCCTCTGGAAACACCCTTACAGACACAGCTGGGGCAGCCCAATTACTCCAAGCAAAAGAAAAACCTCTTGAGTTTCCCTTTTAGCAGAAAGAGATGGGCTCAGTGCCCCCCTGAAGCTTTGTTTTATATAATGTTTTATCAGCGGAGTATCCTTAATCTAGTTAACGCTGCAACTCAACAATCAAAAGTAATAATATCAAATTCACTGAACTTCCCAGGTTTAGTTATGCCTTGGTAATTTAAAAACAATTCTATCCATTTATTATTTTTCATTTACAATTTCTCACTGTAATTTACCTGGTTTATCTTCTTGTAGCTACTCCTTTATTTTTAAGATAGCAACTTTATGCTTTATTAAAATAGATACATTTAAATTTAAGATAGTTTTCTGTTTTAGTTAGAATATAGGTTCTGAATTTTAATTATTATATTTCTATGTGATTTTGTATTTTTATATTCAAATCATTTTATTTCAGGAAGTCTTTAGCAATATCTGTTCTTTTGTTCATATACTAAAATTAATGTCAGGTTTTATTGCATTATGGTGGAATACTATTGGATCCATTGCATTCGTCTGATTTTTAAAATTTTCTTTTATAAGGTGGTAAGATGTTAAGAGTAAGAATTTGGTTATTTTTGCCCATCAAATTTAAAGTATCGGTTTTATTAACATCTTAGAAATTCTGCTAAGTTGGCTTTACCCTTAATCAGTGAACTTATTACAAAAGGAATTCCAGGGAAAAGATTTAAAATTCACCAAAAATTTCACTTATCCTCTATGACTGGGATGTCAAAAAAAATGTTTCTCAGAGAAGCTTCAGAATTAAGTTGTAAGAGATGAGTCGATTTAATGAACACCAAAAGGAGAGAAAGTGGAGCCAGGGGAGAACAGGCAGAATGGTACCAGGGACGGAGCACTGAGGAGAGGCAGCATTTAGTATGACCTCAGTTTTCTGGGTTGAGTCACAAAGTAAATGATGACATTCATCATGCAGTACAAAAACAGGAAGACTGGGAAATGGAAGACATCAAGTCAGGGTTAACTGTGTAACCACACATTCGTGCTGGTGTTAGCATTTTTCAAAGCTGTTTTAGTGAAATATCCCGTTGTGTTCTCACAAGAAGATAATGCAGTAAATAAGGAAATAAGGTCGTTAACATTTTCATTTGACAGATGGGGAAATTAAATAAGTTAAATGATTGGCTGAAGGTTTTGGAACTCTTGAGTGGACTCTGAAAAAAATTGGGGGCTCTTTTTTTTTCCTCTGATAAGCTATTATGGATCCACATCGTAGCTATATAGCATTTCTTTATGTACATGAATTGTATACATTATTTTAAAATTGAATAGATGCTCCTTTGTGACCTTTCCTTTATATTCATGTCTCTATTAACAGAAGTTGGTTTCCTGACAGGGACATTAATTATGTAACTTAAAAAATGCATTTCTAGTGTGTGAAAAGGTTCTCAGTTTCAACTATAGGAGAGACCAGAAATGATAGCAAGGAAAAGTAAAGTTTTTACATCATGACACTAGTTCTGGAGAAAAGTTATTTCTACAGGCAAGAATTTAGTTTAGCTGGTGAAATGAAAACCATTCCTTTCATTACAAATAGCTTAAATCTGTAGTCTCATAACTCCCCCCAGCCATGAACTTCAAAGCCCTCCCAGAGCAGTCCCAGAACAGGTTTCTTATTTTTCATTTGAACTTCTTAATCAATCTTCTCCACTACCTACTATTCATGCTTCTGAAGCAGAAGGAAATCGGAATCTGAGTTTTAGCTGAATCAGACATAAACAAAAGCTAGGAACCAGAGTGAAATCTGCCATTCTATCCAGCTACTTCTTAATTAACCCTGGAAAACTCTTTGAGCCCTGTCTTCTTTATAATGAACCACTGCGTCAACCATTTGCACATGCTAAGAAGTTTGTAATGTAAAAATAATGGATTTGTATGTGAAAATAATCGCAGCAACTTAGTTAGGAGCACAAAAAAGTAAACAGTGGGGCAGACCACTGGACACACTAACTTCATTCTATCTAGACATCGTTTGAATGATTTAAAGTAAGTACAATTTATTTCAGTGCTTTGCATCCACTTTACTTACTTCCATGAGGAGCAATATCAGGATTATGGTGGTAGAAAGTGGTGCAGGATGAGATTAGGAACTAACCTGAGGTATGAGGCAGAATGTATTTTCAAAATTAGCTGCAGTAATATTTCTTGTGTTACATATTCTTCCAGAAGCTTATCAAGCCCCTCAAGAATTGGAGTTGATTTCCCCTCTTGAAACTGGTTAATGCTTTGTGAGAGCAATCTGTTATATTTTGTTTCATTAAATTGTAATTCTAATTAGATTGAATAATTCTCCATATTACCTCAAAAAATAGAAGTTGATTGGCCCACATTTCTGGAAGCCAGCAGTCTAAAATCTAGGTGTTGGCCTGGCTATGCTATTCTGCAGGTGTCTGAGAAAGATATGTTGCTGGTCTCAGTCCTGGCTTCTGGTAATTCCTCAGCACCACCGGATACTTGTGGCAGCATAACAGTCTGCATTCAGCAGTGTGTGTGTGTGTGTGTGTGTGTGTGTGTGTCTAATTTTTCCCTATTTTTTTATAAGGACAGAGCTATGTTATATTAGACGATCTCACTACCTCAATATGAACTCATCTTAACTAGATATATCTGCAGCTACCCTATTGGAAAAAAATTACAACCCCAAATTCCAATTCAAACCATAAAGGATAACTACATACAATTATTCATTAGTATTTAAAATACACACACCATGGAATCAACTCTACATATTTATACTCTAGATAAGATCACACATGTAGGAAAGCAATGAACAGGAAATAATTTGCATCATGATTATATTACTAAAAGGCTGGAAGGAATACAGATAACCTTTAATGGACAACTGAAGAGTAAAGTAGATTTGTATATATTCACTGAAATATTACCAATATACTCTAAAAACAAAACACAAGGCATGGAAGAGTTGTATGAGATTTCACTATTTATATAGATGCATGTTTGTGCCTATATATACACACACACATTGAAAATATATATACAATATTTTTCAGCTTTTTCTTATGAAGTGTTTTTCATTTTCCCATCTCTTGAGTCTAGACTGGCATTATGACTAGCTATTTATTTATTTATTTATAATTGATTTTTTTAAAAAAGTAAATGACAGTGGAATGCATTACAATTCTTATTACATGTATACAGCACAATTTTTCATATCTCTGTATATAAAGTATGTTGACACCAATGCATGTCTTCATACATGTACTTTGGATGATGATGTCTGTCATATTCCACCATTCTTGCTAATCCCCTGCCCCCTCCTTTTCCCTCCACCCCTCTTCCCCAACTAGCTTTGACTAACAACATGCAGCTAAACTGACTTGGTTAGAATTCTATGTTTAAGATCTGGAAGATTTGCATCTTCGTTTTTCATTTTCTTGCTGGTCCTGAGACCACCATGTGAAGAAATTGGACTTGACTCTTCTAAGATGAGAGACAATATAGAAACAGAGGCCCAGTACCAGCTGCTAGCACCAGCTTCTAGATATATGAGGCCATTTTTGATTTTCAGCCCCACTTGAGCTTTGGCTGACTATAGGTCATAAGAGTGACCCCCCCAAAACACTAGCAGAAATCATGGGTAATGCCAGTCCATCCCAAATTGCTAAAGCACAGAATCAAATGTAAGGGAAATGGTTGTTATTTTAAGACACTCATTTTTGCAGGGTCTAGGGTATAGAAATAGTTTACTGATGCCCATAGACATAAAAGTATACAAATGGGTATGTATGTATGTATTTATGCTCAAACGTTCATTCACCATATATTTGTACATACATAAAATATTTCTGAGAGGAGATACAAAAATTGTGTAATAGGAGTTGCCTACAAAAAAGGAAATGGGTATCTATGGGGCAGGGGAAAGAAAAGAAACCAATTATGCTATTGTATTAATTTATCTCTTTAAATCATTTGAATTTTGTGTCATGTATATACAGCACCTATTGAGAAGTAAAGTAATACACAAAACCTCATTAGTCTATTAAGATACCCAGCAATGTAATATATTGGCAGGGTATTTGTTTATGCTTGTCAATGCCACTTTTAAGACAAAGGAACTGGCAACAAGAGTACTAGAGAGGGAAATGTTATAGAATGACATTGGAAGTATTAGGATTAGTTTCTCAATTCTTTTAATCCTACAAACTCACAGAACCTATTGGGAAGGAAGTCAAGAACAAGAATTATTAATAAGGACCCATGTCATTTCTGTAGAACACATGGCAATACTTTGAGGATAGGTGGATAATCAAAATGATTGAAAAAAGGTGAAGCAACTTATGCAGTCTGTCGCCTATGGAAAAAAAATCCAAATAAGATAAAAAATTTAAAAATTCATTGAGAATTTAAAAAAATAAACACAAAACATGTGTATGTATTCTATTTATAAAAATTAGTTGATAGACTTCATCAGTTAAGAGCATGCTCTTCTATTCTGTGTTGGCTGAATTTATTTGTATGAATGAGTACTGAATTTTATAAAATAACTTTTATTTTAAGTTCCTACACTTTGCTTAAATCTCCTATATAGGGAATTCTTCCTCAAGCATATTTAAAATAGAAACTACCTTGGCCCATCATTATTTTCTATCTCAGTCACAGAACTTCTTAAAATTTGTATTTATTTTTCCCATTTATTGGCATTCCCAAACATAAATAATTATGTTTGGGAATGCCAATAAATTATCATTAAAGTTAAGGATAAAACAAAGGCATTTTCAAACAAATAAAAACTAAAGAGTGTTTTTTCTAAGAATATATTACAAAATATATCAGAAAGGAGTTAGTGAATTTCAAAGAAAAGAGTGGAATAAAAACAAAATTAAGTAAAGATACCATATTTCCAATGATCATTAACAGCATTTTAAAAAGTATTAAGAGAATATACTATATATCTTTAAGCCAATTTCTTGGACAATCCAGATGAAGTGGGTAGTTTAAGGAGAAAAATGTCTTTATTATCAATAAAGTCTAAATTGAATTTTCATAATTACATAAGTTGACTCAATATTTTAAAATATCTTCTTCCAACAACCCCAAATCAGAAGTTCTTATTTCCCAACATCAGAGAAATGCATGATAGATATAGTATCCAAGCTCTTCCAGAGAGTAAGAGAGGAAATATTCCTCCAGTCCCCTGGGTTATTATTTCCTTGACAGGAGAATATTACAAAATCTTTGTAGATTCTAATATTATAGCTTAGCTTCAGAAAGCAACATAAACCAAAATTCCTAAATAAACTCTTGGCAATTTGAAGTAGTTTATAAAAATAAAATATCTTGGTCAAATTGAGCATTTTTCATGAATAAAGAGATAAGCCAATATCAGAAAACTCAATGAAAGCTGCCACATTAATAGATGAAAAGATAAAGACCAATAATAATTTCAGTAAACAAAGATAAAAGTTATTTTATAAAATTCAGTACTCATTCATACAAATAAATTTAGCCAACAAAGAATAGAAGAGCATGCTCTTAACTGATGAAGTCTACCAAACAAAATCCTATTTCAAGTTAACAAAAGAATTTTGGAAACATCTCCACAAAGCTAAAAATGAAAGAAGGATGCCTATTCTGTTCTTCTGTTCAACAATGTAACAGAAATACTGATAAAAACAATTAAATAAAATGATAGAGGCAGAAATGAAAGGGACAGAGATCTGGAGGTAGGAGGAGAGGATGTACAGAAAGAGTAAGATTGTTGATTCTTGTTTAATAGTGCTTAAGCAGAAAATCTAAAAGAAGCTACATATGCACTGAACTAATTGAAATTGTGATTTATAGAAGGAAAAGCAGACAACAATAATATATTTCCTCACTAGAATTTTCAATAAGAAAATATAGAGCAAGTTCTATTCACAGGACCCTTAAAACAATAAGGATTCAAGAAATAAAAATTCATAAGACAACCTGAAATGTATTTTTGAACAGGAAGACTTGATTTAAAGAGATCGATTCATCCCATTCCAGTCAAATATTCGCTAGAATTCCAATAAAAATGCCAATATGGTTTTCATGTGGAACTCAATTAGCTGAATTTAAAGTTCATGCAGAATAGTAAATTTCTAAGAAACAAAATAATTCAAAAATGTACAGAACAAGAAATAAGTGTTACTGCAATGTACTCATTTAGTTTTTAAGACATAAGTGATGGATAGAACAGCATGGTACTGAGGGACTAGTAGAGAAATAGATCAATGGGAAAGGGTGGCATTCCCACGGAAGACCTAAGCATGTATGAAACTTGGAATACAATAAGAGACACCACAGGACAGTGGGAAAAATTACTTGTTCCATAAATAGCATTGAAATAATTATTTGCATAATAATCTGTCAATTACATAAAAATCACTTTTTACCCCTTTTGAACATCTTTGAGATCATGATGTGTCCTAAATGTAATGACACCTTACACGTGACATCAACCAGACAACAGTCATCACTCCAAATGAGTGATGTGCTTTTTCTGTTACTACTCATGTTAATATTACTCATAAGGCTACAACTCAAGGCAGGAGAAATGGCTCAACTTTTGGAGTATATGAAAAAGTTGTGAGAGTCAAGGAACTTCATTGGCATTATGATTATTATTATTATGATTTAAAGAAGAAGGTATTAAAAGATGTCACCATCAATTCCTTTTATGGATTGGGAATCATATTACTATATTTGATAAGGTATCTTTTTCATGTTTCTAAATACAGTTTTAGTTAAACACAGAAATTGGAAGAATATGGGACAGTTCACAAAAAAAGAAATATGAAAACTTCTAAGTATATAAAGATCTGCTTAATTTCCCAAATTTCAGAAATGTAACATAAGTTTTTTTTTTTTTTTCACCACTAGACTGAAGAAAGAAGAAAACTTATTTGGCAATTTTTGGTATATTTTAAGAATTTCTCATATTTGTTGCAATGTACACCTGTGAAGTTTTAAGTTTGGTGAATATCTATAAGAATTTCTAAATGTGAAAAAATTAAAAAAAAAGAATTTCTAAATGTGGAAACCCAAACTCACCAATTGTTACAAGAAAATATAGGGGTACATAAACTTATATATGGTAATATTGTTAATATTGACAACAACACTGCTATAATTAGAAAAACTAGAGGAATATAAAACTTCAGTTAAAAAAACAATTGGTGGTTCCAGTTGCTCATGCAAAGAGCTTCTAAATCCCTGCTTCCCTTTATCAACAAGTAAAAATCTTGAACAAACTGAGAGGTAAAGGAAGGAAGACAGAGGTGAGGATTGTGAACTGAAATCAAATTTCATGAATGTATGATTCTGCCAGGATGAAACCAGCTCCTATGTATAACTATAAAGCTCTAACAAAAAAAGTAAAGAAGAACCCCTTATACTCTAGCATGAAGAACAGAAAAATAACTAGATTAGCTCAACATATGATTGGGTTATATCCCAATAAGATAATTTAAGCTGAAAATATAGTAAGCTGGGATTATATTTAATGCACCTAACCTATTAAGCATCATAATTTAGCAACACAATACATTGCAGTCTATTATTTACCCTCACAATCATGCCTATCTGGGAGCTGAGGCTCACAGATATTGTCCAACATTGTGAGATTATCATGCTGCATATTGCTAACTCAAGAAAAAAATAAAATTCAGAGTTCAAAGTATGTTTTTTACTAAAAGCACATCACTTTTGCATTCATAAAGTTGAAAATCTGTAAGTTGGACCATCATAAATTGAGCACTCTCTGGAAAACAGTATTGTTGTTCTTAACAAGGGCTTTCCTTAGGAGAAACTAGTGAACCAGAGCCTGCCTTCTGGATTATTAGTAGAGTCTCACTGACCTGAAGGAAGCATATGCTCATCGCTATTCAGCTATACTATTCTACCTGGGAAAAGAGAATTAACCAACTCTAACACTCTAGCAATTATGTCCCAATTAAAGAGGGGAGAAAAAGTTGAGGAACTCTTGTCAAGTTCACAGTCAAGAGGCACAGGCGCACTGTAGACCTAACCATAACATTATAGAGTATTTCCCTTCCCCACACCTTACAAGTTTATCACAAAGACCTATTTAAATAAGCTCCTTTACCCTGTACATAATGGCAAAAAAAAAAAAAAAATAGGAGCAAGCCACAGTAGCACATGCCTATAATCTCAGCACCTCTGGAGGCTGAGGCAGGAGGACCACAAGTTGCACAAGTTGAAGGCCAGCCTCAGCAGCTTAGAGAGGCCCTCAGTAAGTTAGCAAGTCCTTATCTCAAAATAAAAAATAAAAGGACTGGGTATGTATCTCAGTGGTAAAGCAACCCTGGGTTCATTCTCCAGTACCATCCCCAACACACACACAATAGCAAGGCATATAAAAAAGTAATGCAAAGCAAAACAATTTCGAGAGAAAGAGAAAGCACCAGAACAAGACATGAAGGAATGTTTGAATTAGACTGTTTTGATTTGATTCCCAAATCAAAACAACTATATTAATATGCTAAGGGCTCTAATTGATAAAGTAGGCCACATGTAACAACAGATGGACAATATGTACAGAGAAATGGAAATTCTGAGGAAGATTCAAAAACAAACACCAGAGATCAAAAACACTAACATAAATGAAGGATATGTTTGATGGGATCATTAGTAGACAGGACACAGCCAAGGAAAGAATCTGACATAACTTTCCTAAGTACATAAATGAACACACCACAGTGAATCTCACCATTGGGTATATCCATGAGACTGAGATCCTGATAGAATAAGATATACTCCTTGTTTGTGTAATATATAAAAATACTCTACTGTCATGTATAATTAAAAAGAACCAATAATAAAAAGAAAAAGAATCTGGGAGCTTGAAGGTGAACCAATATAATTTTATAAAATGAAAAAGCAAAGAGAAAAAGAATATAAAATAAAATCACCTAGGCTAAGTTCAAAAGGTTTAACAATGCCTAATGGGAAAATAGAAAGGTTAAAAAGTCACAAAATAACAAAATAAAACATTTGAAGTACTAATGATTCAGAATTTCCTCAAATTAATATCAGCCACCAAATCACAGATCCAAGAGACTCGGGGAACATTAAGCAGTATATATTTTAAAAAATGGGAAATAAAAAGTTTATACCTAAGCATATTATTTGCAAACTAAAGAAATCAATGTGGGAAAAATAAAGGGAAAATGCAAAATACGTGGAAATTAAACAACACATTCTGAAGTAAACATTAGGTGAAAAGAGAAATCTCAAAAGAATTTAAAATGTTTTGAACACAATGAGAATGAAAATAAAACATCATAATTTGTGGCAAGCAGCAAAAATAGGAAATTAATAGCATTGAATGCATCTATTAGGAGGATCTGAAATAAATAATCTAATTTTCCAATTTAGGAAATTAGAAAAAAAACTAGAGCAAATTAAATCCAAAGTAATTATAATATTTTATAAAAGGAATAATAAGTATTAGAATAGAAATCAATAAAATTAAAAATAGGAAATCAATATAAGAAAGTAACAAACTAAAAACTGGTTCTTTGAAAAGATCAATAAAATCAATAGGTCTTTGGTGAAATGTTAGGGTTTGAATCTGAAATGTCCCCCGAGAAGCTCTTGTTTGAAACCATGATCCCCAGTGCAAGAAAGCTCAGAGGAGGACTTTTTAGGCAATGGTTGGATTATAAGAGTTGTAATCTCATGGATTACTGGATGGTAATTATAGGCAGGTGGAACATGGTTGGTGAAGTAGGTGACTGGAGGTGTGACTTTGGGACCTGTATCTGTCTCTGGTGCAAGCACCCCTCTCTCTTCTCTCTCTCTCTCTCTCTCTCTCTCTCTCTCTCTCTCTCTCTCTCTCTCTCTCTCTCTCTCCTTCCTTGCTACCACTAACTGAGAAGCCTTACTCTGTCATCCCCTTTTGCCATGATGTTCTACCTTTCCCCAGGACCAGAGTAATGGGGTCAGTCAACCACAGACTGAATCTCTGAAACTGTGAGCACAAAATAAAAGTTTCCTTTTCTAACTTGTTCTTGACAGATATTTTGGTCACTGCAACAAACAGAAAGTTGGCTAATACATAGAGGTAAGAAAATACAATCAGACACATATTACTAATATTGTACATGAAAGAAGGAATATCACTTCAGATCTCATAGACACTGTAAAGATAATAAAGGAAAATTAAGAACAATTCTCTGCACACCTAACCCGATGAAATGCACCAATTCCTTGAAAAAAAATTTTGCCAAAATATCAAACAAGAATCAATAAACACTGTTATTGTTTAGATATGAGGTGTGAGACAATGCAAAGATTTCCAGAAGTGAAATGCTTAGATTATGAGAGCCTTAATCTAATCACAGGATTAATTCACAGATAAGGATTAACCAAGTGTGAACTGTAGGAAGGTAGTAGACAGTCACTGGATGTGTTACTTTTGTGTTTATATTTTGTCCCTGGTGAGTAGATCTGTCTCTGCTTCCTTGTTGCCTTATCTTGAGCTAATTTCCTTTGCTGAATCCTTCCAACATTACTTTCTACCTTACCTTGGGTGGAGAGCTATGGAGTGGACCACCTATGAACTGAGATCTCTGAAAGCATGAGTCAAATAAACTTTTCCTCCCCTAATTGTTCTTGTCAGATATTGGTGTGTGTGTGTGTGTGTGTGTGTGTGTGTGTGTGTGTTTGTCACAGTGAAGAAAAAGCTGACTAAAACAGAGAAGTTGTATGACCCATTCATATTAAAGAAACTGAATCAATAATTAATAATGTGAAAGCACTAGGTTAGATGGGTTTATTGATAAATTATACCAATTTAAAGGACAAAATTTAGCCAGTTTTTCATGATATCTTTCAGATGAAGAAGCTTAGGTAATAATAACTCATTCTATGAAAACACCACAATAAAACATTATCAAATTAAATTAAACAATGTATAAAAGTAATTATACACTACAAACAAGTGAGGTGTATTCAGATGTGCAACCTGTTTCAACATTTGAAAATCAGTTTTCATCATACTGACAGACTAGAAAAAACACATGATTATATCAATATATTTACAGAAAGCATTTGAAAAGTCCAGCACTCATTCATAACAAAAATTCTCAGTAAACTAAAAATTGATGGGGATTTCCTCAAGTTAGTAAAAACAAAAACTTCAAAAAACCTATAGCCAACAGCATATTAAATTGTGAGGAACTGTGAGCTTTCTACTTACTAATGAAGTAAGTATGCCTAATCAAATCACTCCTTTTCAACATCTTATTGGATATATTAACTTTTGCAATAAGACAAGAAAAGGAAAAGTATCTAGAATGAGAAAGAAGAAATAAAGTTATCTGTGTTCAACAATGACATGATAATCCGAAGAAAATCTGAAATAATTGAAAAAATATCCTGGAAGTAATAAGGGACTATAGCAAGATTATAGGACACTGGTCAATATACAAGTAAATTGAATTCCTATATACAACAATGAATAAGTGAAATTTCAAATTAAAGAATACCATGTAAATTACATTAGCATCTGAGAAAATGAAATACATATAAATCTAACAATATGTACATGATCTGGGTATTGAATTTTATAAAACTCTGATTAATAAAACCAAAGAAGCAAACAACTGGAGAGAGATTTTATGTTCATTGACAGGCAGAGTCAATATTTTCAAGGTGTCATTTTTTTCCCAGATTGATCTACAGATTCAATGCAATTTCATTTAAAACCCCAGCAAATTATTTTGTGGGTAAAGAGAAACTGATTGTAATGTTTATATGGAGAGTCTCACAAGTCCCAGAATTGTTATATAATACCGAAGAAGAATAAAGTTAGAGGACTTACACTACTGAATTTCAAGACTTACTATAAAGATATAATCACCAAGACAGTGTAACATTGACAAAATAACAAATAAATAAATAAAAGGAATAAGACAAGAAGCTCAGAAATACACCTGCACGAATTTGTTCATCTGATCTTTGACGAGGAAGCAAAAACTGTATGATGGATCAAGGAAAATCTTTTTCAGCAAATAGTAAGGGATAATATGAAATCCCTATGCAAAAAAAAATGTAGCACAGAACTTTCACTTCACAAAAATGAACACAAAACAAGTCATATAACTATATTTAACATGTGAAACTACAAATTGAACATAAAGATAAGAATATTAATATTAAAATTTTAAAAAATATTGTGTTATACATAAGTCACTGTCAAGAGAATAAAGAAGATAAACCACAGGCTGGAAAAATGTATGTGCAAATGATGCATCTAATAAAGAAGTATTATCCAAAATATTAAAGAACTCTCATAATTCAACAGTAAGAAAGCAAACACCCTGGCTAAAATGAAACCTTATATGTTTGTCCATAGCTATAGAATCTCTAAGAGTGAAACCTAATATAAACTATGACTTTAGATGATTTTGATTTATCAATGTGATTTCCTTGAATTTAACAATAGAGCTACTCTGATAATGATGAGGGACAAAAGGAATATGGGAAATGTCTATGCTTTAATTTCCTTGCAGACCTAAAACTGTTCTAAAAAAAAAGTCTGGTATACTTCAGAGGTGGTTAGTAAAATACAGTAGTAGGTGCATCATTCTGTGAAGTGTAGGAATAGTCAGAGATTATAAAAGACTTTCATGTTGATTTTGAAGGCTTTTAATGTTCTTCATTGTTGACAGAGAAATGAGAATACAGTTTACGTTCAGAGTTTCAAGTATCTTGTGGATTTGGGATTGTTTTATGAGAAAGTGTAGTCATTATATTAAGGAATTCAATGGATCATACATTTTCAATCATCATTAATATTTAATTTTTATGATTTACTTACCTCTGAATACTCATTAATGGCTGAGAATTATGATTTATTTAAATTGATAATATCTCATTAGGCTTTAAATTTTAACATTAATCAATTTAAATCTATGGCATTAAATTCAGTATTATTGGTGAGCATCATGAACTGCTCAGGAAATGAGGAAGAGGTACATTCAGAATTTTTTTTAAATACAAAATAACATGGGCTGTGGTTGTTTAATTGCTTCATATAAGTCTACTTGGAAGTATCAGGTGTTAGAAAGCAGCACCACATTTCATGCTAAAATTTGTCTGCACTTGTCATGAAGGTATATTTGCAACTATCCTACAATTAAGCCAGTTCTTTGACTTGTAATTTTATTGATGACTGCTAAATTTCAGTAAAATTTCATGTGTGTGTGTGTGTGTGTGTTTGTGTGTGTGTGTTTGTGTGTGTGTGTGTTTTGGTACAGGGATTGCTAAGTTTCTGAGGCTGCCTTGAACTTGTCTTTTTTCTTCCTCAGCCTCTGGAATCACTCTGATTATGCCACCATGCCTGACTATTAAGATCCTGATATTTGTTATGTTGTATGTAGTTACTGAATTATTTCTATTTCTTTTTATACTGCATAATCACAGCTTGTTTATAGGGGAATTATTTTCTTCTCTAGGATAGAGAATGAGATACAAAGGATACAAGGGTATGGCTTCTTTTCCATCTTAACTATTATTTCCTACAAGTAGATATAGTGTTATCAACTTCAGTTTCTGGTTTTTAGTTATGATGATTTCTCTTCACATAATAAAGTATCATTTTTTTTTTGAATTCACCCCTTTTATTCTTTAGTCACTGACTTGGCTCCCAACACACAATTTCAGAGTATTTCTTAGACAGTACTTCCAGAAATGTCATCACAGCACTAGAGAACTGGCATTTTCTGTGCCAACATATGATTCCTAATAATACTGTGTCTGAGGAAGTGAAGCCAGGAAAAATATTGAGCAGGGGATGAAAGACGAGTTGCCACATCTGTAAATAATAGTGATTTGTGGGATGATGATCTCACCAACAGGGCTCATTTCCTCTCCTCCTCCACATTAGGATATTTGACAGGGCCGGGGTGAGCCTGTCAAGGACCCAAATGATGGAAAACTCCCTGTTCTGTTTTAGCTTTTAAAGTCATTTGTGAATTACTCTAGCTCTCTCCATTATGGAAGGTAGACAGTAGGTTGTTATACAGAGACAGATGAAATTCTTCTCATCTTTCCAGGCTGCTAGGTGCAATTCCTCTCACTGCCAATGTTCTGCTTACTCTGTAATTCAACCTAAAACTCTTTTCAGGGCATGGTTAGGTAATGCTGGTGAAAGCCTTCAGGTGGAAATTTAGTTACTTAATCTATGTTTGCTATTGCCAAACTCTGGGAAGAATTTCCTCAACCACTGAACCAGAGAAGATTTAGTGAGTTCATTTAGGTTTCCCCTAGGCAAAATTGTCAAAAGGATAGTGTCCATGCTGCTTTGAATCACATTGCATATAACCTGCAATAGCACTATACTTGTGATTGCATAGCATTTTCTGCAGAAATGGAACTGCATATGGAAGTATATTTTAAAAGAGATTCCACTATAAGCAAAGGAACTGCTTCAATGAAAGCAGCTTCTATTGAAGAAATCAAAATGTTTATAATTTCAGGGAGCTTAGTGGTTGATACAAAAATAGGCTCACTGCATAATCATTTCTATACTTTTGGTTAGAGAATATGTCATAGTTAATGCAAGTTGTTTGCCAAGATGAACGTGACCAATAAAAGGTAATTTCCTACATTGCCCTTTCACATTGGACAACTATATTTTTATCTCCTCCTTAGAAAAATATTGTCATTCCAAGCTTTCCACTTGAAACCAATGACTCTTCTTCCAAATTCTCTCTTCACTTCGTTTTTACTGGAAAAGATGAATAAATTAACAATATTTAATAATTTGCCTTTTGAACAGCAGATCAGGACTATAATCCAGTTCTGTTTGATGTCAAACTCATGCTTTTTTGTTGACATTGCTATATGGTCCCTCATCCTTTCTCAGTGGTAAGAACTAGAAAATCCAAGTTAAATGAACTTAAACAACAAGGTTACTCTGAAACTGAAAACTCCAGGCAGTGTGTTCAGCATTACTACCAATCAGCAATATCCAATTCCCTGTTACTGAAACCTAGAATGATCACAGACCCTACTCTCCTAGAATTCTTGCTGCAGCAGAATTCCATAATTGGATTAGCCTCAGTTAAATAATTCTCTATAATAATAATGTTCTTTTACTCACCCTTTTGTCCTTGTTCCCCCCACCTTTTTTGTTTGTTTGTTTGTTTATTTGTTTCCTCCAAGTAGGCAGGACTAAGTACTGGTCTAATGGCATACACCTTGTAGAAAGATGATGACAGTTCTCTGTCCAAATGTAATTCTACTAGTTCTTTGACATCTACTGTAAGACTGACTTCTTTTTTATTTTTTTAATTATTGGATCTTCTTATACATGACAGTAGAATCCATCATGATAAAATTACAGAAACAAAGGATATACATATCTTATTTTAATTAGCCAATCCTTCTGGATGGGCACGATGGTGGGATTCACTTAGGTAATTTCAGATGAGTATGTAGGAAAATTATGATATATTTATCCTACTGTCTTTCCTATTCCTATTCCCCTTCCCTTCTTCTTTAATAAAGTGTTCTGATTGTTCTTAGTTCTCTTTTATGAATTCCTATATACTTAGTGGGTTATAATATTAGAAACTAGTATCAAAATATCAGAAACTAGTAAAAAATAAAACAAGTACTTAGACCATATTAAAGAAAATAAATATAAAATGAGAATTTGGATAGTCCTGTATTACCAAACTCTTCTAAGACTGTGTAAAGGGAGATCATGATGGTGATGATGGTAACTCAAATTTATTTGCCATGCTTAAATTCTTTGCATTTATGAACATATTCAATCCACGTGAAAATCCAGTGATATATGTATTCACACTTTTGTTATTTCACAAGTGAAGAAATGGAGGCAATAAGAGTGTTAGCTACTCAAAAAGGCCACAGGGTTAGTAAATTCCATGTTTAACTCTTATACTGTACGTACTAGGCACAGGGTACAGTGCTTTAAAAAGTCTACAGTACAATGATTGATTATCCAATATTTAGAAATCAGGATTGGGAAAGCATTTAAAAGAACTTTAAAACCACTTCAGAATGAACTGGGTGAAGAAGAGTTAGGATAGACATGATAAGGAGAAAATATGTTATAGGCATATTTACTGTCTTCAAATAATATATAAGCTGTCAAATAAGAAAGGGATTAACTTATCTTAAATAGCCCCAACAACTAGAATTGGAATCATTTGGCACATATTTTCTCCAGAAATGTAAAAAAGCTATTTGTACCTGTCAGAGCTGTCAGAAAATAATTTCAAAAAAGCTTTTGTGAGAGAATAAATTTCCTCTATCTGGAAGTTTCCCCATGTCAGGTGATTTGACATCCTTTGGCAAGAGTTCTGTGGGTGGGATTCAAATATCAGAAAGTAGTTAAAACACATGTAAAACACATGTTTTTCAGAGCCTAAACATTGTTTGAATTCTCAATTGTTCTTTCTAACTGCTAGAGCTGGGAACCAGTGGATTGGTATGGGTACTTCATGGATGGAAAGGCAATAAGTAGGAAAATGGAAATAAAAATGGAGAAGGGATGGGTAGGTAATGCCCAGAAGATGAGCAAAAGGGTAAGCCATGTCCTCTAGACCTGTGCCTAGTGAGACCCGCTGTGCACAGTAGCTAAAGCAGAGAGTTTAGCCACCAGATGGCCTTTCTCTGACCTTCCAAATGTTCTCACATTTAACAGTGGTTTGGGGTTGGCTTAGCTTGGCTGTTATTTTTTCCTCTGAGACAGCTTTTTCCTCTTTAGTTAGGAAGGCAGAACTCTGCTTCTGTTGTGGAGAAAAACCTATTAAAAGAAAATTGTGGTGTATAAAATGGAGACAATTTTTTGATCATATTTCAAAGGATTTGAAGGGAAAGACAAGAAAATCAATAAATGCATGGATTCTTTTACACTTTAAAAAAGACAATTCTTTCCTTTCTAAAGTATGTTTCTGGGTGATCCTGCTGTGAAATCAGCCCAGAACACCAAGATTTAATGGAAATTTACTTGGTAAAAGAATAAAATAGTAAACAAACTAATGAAGAGTTCAGTTGCTTCTCTTCCTTTCTAACTTTTGACAAGTGATGGTACTAACAATGGGAACCATGTAATTTCAACCTGTTTATTTAGTTAGTTACAGCAAGCTTGGCACTCACTTTCAATTCTGAAGTGTAGAGTACAGTCCTTTTTGTTTATCTTCGTAATACTATCTTACAGATTTAAATCATTTGGGGCGTAGGAACTTCTTTCTCATTGCTACTTTGATTTATGCAACCATAAAGAAAATATTGTTACATCCAAAAACTTGGCAAAAAGAAAAAAATATAATAACAGTAAAATCTATGGAAATTTATGAGGCTAGGACTCCATTTTAGATTCTTGATTTATTCTAAAAAGGAAATCATCTTGAAAATGAAGTTATTCTTTGCTTTGAGGAGATTTTCTTCAAACAAAATGTTTCTTCAGTAAGTACAAAAAACAAGGATTCTACTTCCTATAAATACTTTACTAATTAGAAATTTTGCTTTGATTCATCTAAATCTTTTGATTTTCCCTGGGAGTATTATATCCTTTCTCTCTCTGTGTGTGTCTTTCTACCCGCCCTCTCCATATTTGTCTCTCACTCATGGCCATCTTTAATTACACTTTTTTAGTTAGGATACTGTAGGCTCACAGATCCACGGTGAAAGAGCAAGGGTAGTGACATTAAAAAAGTCAAGACCCAGAAGGTTCTCCTCATTGCAACATTCCCTGAGGTTGTCATTTTATAGCCATAACCATTTTTTTCCATTTCTTAAACTGTGGAAACCACTAATTAGTTCTCTATTTCTATAATTTTGTTACTTCAAAAACATACTCTGCTTGTGCTATCAACAAAATATCAGAGGCTGGGTGGCTTACAGAAAGAAATTTACCTTCTCACAGTTCTGGATCCTTCAAATTCTAAGTTCAAAGAGATGGCCAATTTTGTTCCTTGGTGAAGCATCTCCTCCTGGCTGGCAGACAACTGCCTTTTTGCTGTATCCTCACATGACCAAAAAAGCTAATAAGCAAGCTCTCAGGGGCTCTTACGAGGGCCCTAATTTCATCATTATGGCTCTACCTCATAATGTCATCTTCTAAACATTAATGTCCCATCTCCAAACACTAACAGTTTGAGGGTTGTGGTTTCAATGTGTGAATCTTGGGGTTGGGGGGGGCACAAACATTGAGTCCATAACCTATAATATGGTTAATTCTGAAATTTTTTTAAACTTATTATAACTCTGATTTTTCTAAGTTGTTGTATATATCAGTTGTTCATTCTTCTTTTATATCTAAGGAGTAATCTGTTATGTATATATAGTTTGTTTAACCACTCACTTATTCAAAGATATTTGGGCTGATTTCCATAGTTTTCACTATAATCCATAAGCTGCTATAAATATCTGGTACAATTTTGTGTTGTTTTTTTTTTGTGTGTATGCATATCTTTTTTTATGAGATAAATGAACAGGAGTATAATTTCTGGGTCATATTATAATGGCATGCTTGATATATGATGTCCATTTATTAAAATTTCCATGTGGGATTATATTTTTAGTACAAGGGCTGGGATTTTCTTCAATGTATTTTTCTTTTTTTAAATTTATTTTTTAGTTGTAGTTGGACAAAAGACCTTTATTTATTTTTATGTGGGGCTGAGGATCGAACCTAGGGCGCGCACATGCTAGGCGAGTGCTCTACCACTGAGCCACAACCTCAGCCCCTTCAATATATTTTTCTTAAAGCTTTATAGTTTCATGTTTTATATTTGGATCTGTGATCCATATTGAGTTCTGTTTAGGTACAATGAGTTTTATGTTGACTTATTTTTTTATTTTTATTTTATTTTTACTGTGGATATACAATTCAGGATTTTGTTGCAAAGGATCCTCCATTGAATTACATGAACTCAATTTATTTACATAAATCCCTGCCCAATGAATTCCAAGTGAAGCACAGAATCAAGCTACTCATTCAAAACTAAAGTATTTGTTTGTATTTGGTCACATTCCTCTCAGATCTCTCATGCCATTCTATGTCTTTGTACAAAGGCAAAAACACAACATAAAATTGTTGAGAATTTTCCATTCACCTAAACTCTCATTTTTCTTATTAGCAGAGAAATTACTAACTCTCCCATTTAAATTTGCATATATTTTTATATTGTCAAATAAGCAGAATAATTTGCAGTTTAAACAAGATTATTTTGACTGATCCAAACCATTTGGCATGTGATTGGTTTATTCCACTCATTACCTATTACTGCCAAACAGAAATACATGTGGAGACTGACCTGACAAATGAAGCCTGACCCATGCTGTACATTACTTTGTGTAGATTCACATCTTCTCAGAGGCTGTAGTGAGAGAGTGATCTCCTTCCTCAATGCCAGCTTAGCCAATGGAGTTCCATATTGGGAATCCTAAAGCTACGGACAACACCCAATTCCTTAATATACAGAGTAACTCTTTGTTCAGACTGAATCTGAGAATATAAAATCTTGTGGGTGACTGTGGCCTCTTATTTTCAGAAACACTTCCTCCTCTACTCACTGCACTTAGTCTTCTCTGAGTTCACTCAAGTAGTTGATAGATTATTAAATTCTGAAAACCCAAAGTCTTCTGAACCCCTTTTCTACATAATTGGACCACTTGCTCTCAACCCATACTTCCAAGGAAGGCTTCTCTCATTGATGATTTATTCCTGATATATATAGTGTAATAGAGTGTGATTGGTACTTTGCTCTCACTAAATAAAGAAAAATTTAATCTTTGGCAGATACATCAAATGAGAATTGTTTAATCTTTGAGACAGGGATGTAATATATAAGACTACCATCCATATCTGACCTTCAAGATAGTTTTTGCAATATCTCTTATAATGGTATATTGTGAATACTTGCATAATGTTTTATTTTCCTATGTCTAAACTTCAAGGAGAGAAAAGACATTTCTAAAGTAAAAAAGTGTGGAATTGAAAAAATGAAATTGACTCTTCCAAAATCATATTAAAAGTTATTTTTTCAGGTTCATTTACAATTTATTTTAAACTTCTACACAGAGACCAGAAAAATGCCCACTACACTGCAGGAACTATTATTCCAAGTGCAGGCTTTAAAGAGATTTATAAATTTATCTACTCTCAGATTTCATTTCATAAACTTTTTATTTGCAGAATGGTCAAAGAAAATATAAGTTGTGTACTTGTATATCAGAAGTATACAAACTTCAGCACCTAGGATTGGTCATCATTTGCAAGGTCCTTGTGAGTTATCCATGATTCCTTTTCTCAATTGCTGAAGTAAATTCTTTGCAGAAATTTAGTAATCTTGAGATTGAATAGGGCAATGTATTGTCCTAAGGATAGAAAGTTATAAGAAATAAATGCAACATTTTTTTTTTGGCAGACATCTGGGCTGCCCTTAGTTGGGAAAAGTATCTTTTGCTTCTTAGAATGGTGAGTTAATGTCATAATAGTATCACCATTTTTGTGAGTTACTCCTTTTTCAAAGTCATGTCTTCAAAAAAGAAATCTCAAGAAAGGGTAAAGCAAAACTACTTTAGGGGGTGAAAATATATTAATTTTCTAGTCTAAATTTCTGTCTGTTATCCCTATAATTACTGGTTTGACTTAACATCAGTATACAGGAAATTCTTTAAAATAGTTTTTTATGTTAAATTGTGACAGCTGCTTTGATTTTGACAGACATCCAGTGAAGTGTTTCCGATGCAGCGTGAGAGTGCCAGCCATGACGTTAATTGCATCTTTTGTTGGAAAATGCCAAATGTAACATTTCAAACAGAATCCAAACACCAGGATGACTATTCATTTATTTCACTTTGCAATAGAAATCTAAAATATTAGCCTTCATTTTGTCTTTCTCAGTTTCATAATTGACTATTTCAACTCTATGCAGTGATCATATTAGCTAGCACTATCAGTTAACTCGACAGACCAATTAAGTATATGTCTGTTATCAACAACATATTAAAACCAATCTACTTAAAGAGATGTTAGAGTTCTAAATTGGTTTTTAGTTTAAGTGTAAAAGTAATTTGAGAAACAGGCAAGTTAGTATCATTTTCCCTAGAAAGCCATAAAATCTGAAACCTAACTTGAGGTTTGATGACATTGATAGGAATGTGTATAAAATAAGGTAAATTAATTGCTTCAACTGGAACTAAAGCTTTTTGAATTTTCTGTTGTCTACTTTTTTGACAGGGATTTATTTTTAGCATTAGTTGCAATAGTGTTACTGATAAATTATTACATTATATGTGTTCATATATTTATCAACTTATATATCGATTTAATATTACAAAGTCTATTCAGTGTCAGGGAGGAAGGTGAACAGAACAAGACCTGGGGGATTGCATGATATCAACACATTCCTTTAAAATAATGCATGGTTACTATCATCAACAGATTCATGATTTCTTTCACCTGCAATCATCTTTAAAATTGTGCATGAAGTGATTCTTTATCTAGAATTACAATGCTCAAATTTGCCTTGGAATCATGTAACAGGTTTTTGTTTTGTTTTGTTTTAACCATAGTTTCATTTATCACTACCTCAAGATATGCTTCTTAACTACCAATGGCTTAAAAGACCTATAAAAACTCCATAACCATATTTATAAGACCAGGATCCCAAAGTTAAGAAATTAAAGTATTGCTGCCTATATTATTATGATAACGGTGATAACTTAAACTTGGCCATGAAAGGATAATTTACTATAGGAAATCTTCCACTGCCAATCATTGGCAGTGATGATCAGCTGCTATTTCATGATAGGGTTTTCTATATTGATACTCTCAGTGCATTTACCAGATTTGTGTTCACAGGGCTGCAGATCCAAACACCTTGTCACTAGTCACTCATAACATCTAATGTCATTGGAAACATTAGCTACAGTGTAAACATATACTCTTAATTATTGATGGGGCCAGTGGAGATAGAAAAATTAAAAATTGCTAAGAGAATATTGATTATCAGATATTATTAAGATAATGAAGAAACTAAATGTTTTAAATTTGCTGTTTAGAATCTTAGGACATTGAGTTATTGACACCAAATCAAATAATGCCTTATATACTTAATTACACAGAATGTTATCATAGAAAGTGTGAGTCAGCCTTTGGTTCCTATGACTAAAAATCCTCATCAGAACATCTTAGAGGAGGAAAAGTTTATTTTGGCTCATGGTTTCAGTGGTCAGCTGACTCCAGTGCTCTGGGCCCAAGTGAGACAGGACATCACGAAGGATATGTGTGGAGGAAAAAGACTGCTCCGGTCATGGGACCTGGGAAGCAGAGAGAGAGAGGCACAGGGACAAAATATAAATTCCAAAGGCATGCCCCCAGTGACCTACTTCCTCCAGCCACACCCTATCTGCTTACTGTTACCACCCACTTTGTCTGTTCAAAGTTGGGTAGAGTGAGTAGGTTGTAGCTCTCAATCTAATCATTTCAACTCTGTACATTACTCCATTTAGACAGGAGCTTTTGTGGGGAGATGGGCAACCTCATATCTAAACTAAACATAGCCTGTTCAGAAAGAACTAAATCATGCTTCAAAGCCTTCACCCATGACTTAAAATGTCATCTTCAAGCTTTTGTTACCTTCTGTGTTAGTCAGAATTTTGTTGATGGGACAAAATACCAGAAGAAAAAACAACTTAATGGAGGAAACATTTATTTTAGTTCACAGTTTTAGAGATTTCGGCTCTTGGATGGCTGACTTCATTGCTTTGAGCCTGAGGTGCAGCAGAACACCATGGCAGAAGGGTATGGCAAAAGAAAGCTGCTCACATCCTTGTAGCAGGGATGCAGAGAGAAAGTGAGGAAGGGGCTGAAGAAGAGATATACCTTTTCAGAGAATGCCCCCAGTTACCTACTTTTTCCAACGAGGCCCCACCTCTACATTTTCCACCACCTCCTAATAATGCCATCAAATTATTAACCCACCATTTATGATCCAATTACTTTCCAAGAGGTCCATCTCTGGACATTGCCACACTGGGAACTAAGCCTTCAGCACAGGAAACTTTGAAGGACATAAACCATAGCACCATCTGTCTTATGTTTTATCTTTAAAATCCCCTTTGATGAATTTGTCTAGTCTTACCATTTTAACTGTTATCATAGCTCTCAAGTCTAGATCTCTCTCCTAAACACAGATTTCAACAATTTTTCTAAATCTTTATACTGTTGTTATAACATCTTTAAGATTAAAGCAAGTCGATCTGTGAAATTCTGTTACATTTCCTTGTCCCAAAATTGTTTTTATCCTCTGTAAACTAGTTTAAAATATTGATAATGACTATCTCTATCCCTTCATCCCATCCTGTGCATCCAACTTACCAAAATATTTCACCTTTTCTCAGATTGATATTCTATTCTTTTTTTTCTTCCTACTAACATTTTTCTATTTCAAGCTATCTTGTATTATTTCCTTATAACTATGCAAAACATGTATATATATATATATATATATATATATATATATATATATATATATATATATATATATATATATATATATTTTCATATATATGTACTTTTTTTCCATGACATCAACTTCTTCCTCACTTCTTTTTCTGCTCCTACTTGTGCCTGTTTCCTAATCATTCTCCTTGTAAATTAGAAGGACATGTAAAGTTAAATCAGAGCATATCCCAACAAACTTGTAAAGCAGTTTTATAAGCTTCCCATTGTTCCTGAAATATAATCCAGCCTTTGGACTGTGCATGATCTGGCTCTGTCTATTCTCCTACCTTCCCAGATGTTTTTATCTATCTATCTCTTCCTTGCTATGTTCCAGAAACACACGATAATCAAAAGTATAGGGCTTAAAATGTGTTTTTTATGTAGTGATGGGGAAAAATGTGTCTGTTCAACTTAAAAAGGGAGAAGGAAATAATTATATGGAGAATAAATACTGTAATTCACTTACACTGCAATTAATAAAGAAAATGGGCATCTTTCTTACTATGAATTTTCATTAGTACACTATTTTATCATAAACTGAAAATTTTGAGTTATGATTTTTTTATATAATTTATAAGTTTTCAGAGCCTAGAGATATAAATGGACAAATTTACACATAGAAACATAGTCAAGCTGAAAACATTGGAATTATATAGACTGTTTCTATCTTCAGGATAAATTTACTTGTGTTTCTGGAAAAAAAAAAGAATTTTCACAATTTTAGCAGAAATTGTCCTCTTAACTTTTTACAATCTTACAGATTGATTTTACAATACATTTTTGGTATTTTTTCTTGGTTATTTCATCTACCTCACCATCAACTTCAGGACTCAAGGCTCACAGTATATTGGTAAGCATATGTGCACTATGTGTGAGACAGGAAGATGAGAAGGAAGGTTGAGTTGTTGCAACACAGAAGAGAACCCAAGAATACTAATAGCTGTCTTATCTCATAAATTCCTGTTGTCTCTGATCCAGTTCTTTGTTTCCTCCATCTTTTCCCCCAAAAGGAAAAATTCTTATGAGTTCTTCTAATGAGTTGAAATAGAGTCAGTGGACAATACATTCTGGGACTGTGTAAAGTAAATTTTAGAGGCCTAAAGAAAATCCTCATTCAGAATGTAGTTTAACACTTTATAATTTTTTTTTTTGTGTGTGTGTGTGTGTTTTATCTTTGCTTCCTTGTTTTATTTGCTGTCAGATGTTACAGGCCATCTGAGTGTCCTAGATTTATGTGAAACTAACCTCTGATATGTGGGGTAAGCACTGAAATTTAAGTCCTGGCCAATTATGACCTTATGAAGATCATACAAAGCAACACCCTGTTATCCACAGACCTACAAGTTGTCATAACAGTATAATGTTACCTTGAAATATTTAAACATTAATTGAGCATCTCTTTTTGGATTACATCAGTAGTCAATATTTACTGGATTTTTTCAGATCAATTGTTAGATGAGAGTTTGTATTACTCTTGGAAGTATTGTCAATTTTGTGCCAAAATTGAATTAGAAATTTGTTAGTGGAGAATTGTTTTTAATTTGAAATATTTTTTTTTACATAAATACATGTTTTTAAAAACTTTGAAGCAGGACAGTATGTAATCATTTCCTCAATTTTTCTAGGATCAACTACTCTAACTTTCAAAATTCTCTTCCTGTTTATTCATTTACATAAATGGAATACTGGAAAATTTCCCAGGAACCTGTCCATTTTTACACTCATGTGAGTTGTGTTTGTGCATGGGTTAGGAACAGAGGCTTAAAACTGCATGAAATCATCAAATTTCCCTAGATGTTACCATGAAATTAGTACTTTCCTCTGCAAATTTCCATGAAATTACAAAAATTATTGCATCTTTGTCTCTGGGTATCTTCCTTGAAAATATAAACAAGATTGAGTCATCTTTCTTATAACTCAGTTTCTTGTGTAGCTAATTATTTATAATCTATTAATTAAGCAGTAGGAGAATATATATATATATATATATATATATATATATATATATATATATTATCAGAAAATTTTAAGAAGATGAGTCTGATTAAACATTTGAATCCAATGTTTAAGGAACTCTAATTTTTGTGTATTTCCAAGGAGTAGCAACAGACTGTGGCACTGGGAAATTGTCTATTTTGGCCAGTTTCACAATTTTAATTTCTGTTACTAAGTATTCATGTAGTAATACATATATATTATCACCAAGATTGGCCTGACTGGTGAATTAATCATAAAGGAGTATACTTTTTAAAATTCTCTACAGAAACAACACACATACACATACACACATGACTCCTTTTGAAACATACTTCCAATAATTTTAAAGTTGGAAACGTTTTAAATAAAAATTTTCTCTCCTATGCATATATTCTTGTATTTTTAATGTCATATTTGGACATGTAAGTGGCAATATATCTTTTTATAAGGTGATGATTTCCTGCTGCATTTGACTTGACTTGCCTGGGCCAATTGAATATGAATAACGCTTCTCTGTTACTCCTAAGCACATGCATTAGGAGCAACTGTGTGATTCTGCCATGGTGTGTGTGTATGTGTGTGTGTATGTGTTTGTGAGTGTGAGTGTTTGTGTGTGTGTGTGTGTGTTTCTTCTGCTATAGAACTGGTAATTTTGTAGACAGGAACTGCTCTTTTATTCCAGACTGCTCAAGTCCTGAAATAAGACAAAAAAGCTGAGTTGCAGCCAATCCACAATGAACGTGTGGCATAACTTTATTATTTTAAGGTAAATCCAGTGAGAATGCACTTTTGTCAGTGAATAAACTTTACCCTAATGTCTCTGATTCAGTAAGCAAGTAATATTTCAAATTATTTCAACTTGTTAAAGTGGGGGGAAAAGCCACTTATTGATATTTTTTTTTCATTTTTGGCATACAAATAAACAACAAATGTCATGTTACTTTTACCTCACCTATTTATGATTATTTGATGATTGTTATTGACTTGAAATGTCAAAATATCATCAACTTAATCTGATCAGAATGTACTGTGGAATTGATCATAAAAATGTTCTTTTAGTACTTTGGTTTTTTAAAAATATTTGTATAAATTCCCAGTCTGAAACCTGAAGTAATAAGATCTCTGTTTAACTCTTATAAGGATACATCTCCTTGGTGCAGAGTGTTTTGTAATAGTTAAGACTTCTGTTTTAAAGACCCCTACATCTTAAATGATTTACTCTGTAAGTTATCCAACAAATATGAAATAGTTGCTTACTATAATGGTATATATATTAACATTTATTGATTGTTGACTTCTATTCTAGGACTTTTACCTACATTTTCTGGATATAATCCTAAAGTAGAGATATCATTATTATCTCTGTTTTATAATTGACTAACATAAGGCATGAATGGGTTTGGTAGCTTGCTGACAGTACATAGATGAATGAGTATGTGAGCCCAGTTTGTCTTGTCTTGGAGCCACACTGTTCTTAAACTCTTTCTAAGCTTCCGTTCATGTCGGTGGGCTTATTTTTTAGGTTCTAGGTGTACAGAAATAAACAAGCAGATAAAGAGCCTAAAGTACTGGAGCTCAAGGAAGGAATAAAATAAATTTTCTAATTTTAGTTAGTGACTTGTAGTCTAAAGAACAAGGAAGGGGAAGTGAGAGTGATGAAGGGGCAGTATGTGTGGATGATTACTGGAAATCAATCATAAAAGGTGTCCATGAGGAATAAAATGTAAAATATGGTGATGGCTATAGAATACAAATCTTCAATGAGGATAGGAAGGGTTGTTTCAATGGATTTGTATACAAAATTCACCATGGATAAAATTTGGATAGAAGCAGATTAAGGAAAGGTCTCTGTTTAGTTTGGGGACTTGATACTCTGAAAAAGCATTCCTTGAAAAGAACAAATATAGTGACAGAAACAGCAGCGTTCACTGAAGAATTCTAAATAAGGGAAATAACAAATATTAATGATTCAAAAACTCTTTCAAAAAATAGAAGCAGACAGATTTTATGTTACATGTGGAATTTATCTTCCCATGTTAGACATATAAGTGCTTTTATAAAAGTAAAATCAATAAAAGTTTGGTAATTTTTCAGGCCTTTATAACAGTACAGATATGACAATCTAAGTGATTTATAAGGTTATGATATTCAAAACCTCAATAACTGTGTCTGTAGTTGACTTTTGATTTTGGTAGGGGGAAACATTGAAAGAGAGCTGCCAGGGACCTTGAACATTAACTCATCCAATTTTCCTTCCACAGGGACTGGTAATGAGGGCCAACTTCACTTAACTCCCTAAATTCTATATGGCATGTTTATTTACATTTTTAGTAGTTTGTGTATCTCTTACAATTAAAATTGGTTTTATTTATTTGCTTTCTACTATAACAAAAACTCATTGAAGACATAACTGTGTTGTTAGAATTGAATCCCAAGTATATATGGAGAATTTTCTTAATCAACATCTATAATGATAAAAACAAATATTATTCATTGAAAACTCTTGCTATGTTTCAGGAAATCTGGGTTTATGTATTCTATATTATATACATGTATAAACACACACACTTGTGTGTGTGTGTATGTGTGTGTGTGTTTATGTATAGATAACCTCCTCATATAGACCCTGTAAATCTTGTGTGATATATGCTATTATTTATTGTCTAGATCTTCCAAAGAACTAAATTAAAATTCAGCAAAGTGAAATAATTTGCCCACGGACACAGAAAAGTTAGTTGTTGATTCAGGTTACAATGCAGCACATTAATTAGAGAGCCTACACTCTTAACTCTCATGTTCAACTGCCTATCATAGAGTAGATTTTCCATAGATAACACTGGAAGGATATTACCTAAATCTAATTGAGGAAATAGACATAGAAAGCATAATAACAATTCAATGCGCTATTAAATCAGCAAATATAAGGTTCTTGATAGTGTTTGTATCAGAGTAAAGTGATCAGAGTAAACTTATAGAGCAATATGACCTAAAATTTAAGCTATTTAAATAAATAAAATGTTCACATGAAATATCAAAAAATGCATTTTATCTCTGTCAGTGGAATACTCTCTTAAGTTATTCTTCTGCTTTCCTCAATTTATTTATCTAGGAATTAGTAAAATGCCTTATAAATCATTCCTAATAAACTTTTCACACAGATCCTGGCTATTTGCAATTCCCTGTATATCTCAGCCATATAGCATTGTTGTGAAATGAATAATGAACTCCTATGATTGCTGAGAGTGAAGTATCCTGGTCTTTGTATCATTTGTTTTCTGTTCTTGAATTGTCAGCATTGGCTTTAAATGGGATTTCAGAAAAGGGTATTCTTTTAGGCTGAAACTAAGGAGCCTGGCACCAAGTGCACTCATTTATACATTCAATTTTCAAGATTTAAAAGAATCTGATGAGATAATGGAATCTTGTATGTTTTTCTATGAGATAATTAAATTTAAAGTAAAGCTTTCCAAATGATTATCTTTTTGTAAAACTTAACATCTTCCTACTGCAGTTAAATTTACTGATTTTAATTTTAAAAAGACATTACCAAGTTTCCTTAATTCAATTTTTAATTTCTGTGATAGTCACTAATGTTCGTTCTGCCTTACTACTACTCCCCCTCCCCATGCTCTCCCTTAACTTGGAACTCAAGTACAGAGTAACATTTAAATATTTCGATTAAGGAAACAGTCAAATGCTAAAATGAGACAATATTTCAAAAATATTATTTTGGTGCAGATAGAGATTTTTGGAGTGTAAGTGCTTTGCTACAGATTGAAATTGGTTGTCATATTATTGAGTCATATGATTTAAATATTCCCTAAGGTTTTACTCTGCTCCCTACTCCCAATTTATTTGAAGATGATATCATTTGAGATATACAAAATAGCCTTTGCTGTTTTCCAATGGAAATTTCCAGCAAAAGCTAAATGTCCTATAGTCCTCACTGTAAATTCTGGTTGCTAATACCAGTCTCCAATAAATAGTCTCTTGCTGATATGACTGACTATAACAGGGTAGAAGGTTTATTAGTTGAGCATGAAACATCTTATAGTTTCAGAAGTCAGAGATCTTCTTTCACTAAAAACAAAAATAAAACCAGACCCCCAAACTAATCATAGGATTATGTCTAGAGGACCTAGGAATTAAGCAGAATGAGCTTTAAGTGGCCAAAGCTCTAATATGCCTTCAACAGAAACTTCCTGATGAATCTCCATACTTCACTGAACTGAATTTTACTGACTAGGATTTATGACCTTAGTTTTCCCTAATTCACACTCGTCCCCATTGTATCACCTATTACATCATATAGGAAGGGCTAACCTTTAATTACAGAGATATAAGTAAGTGTACTCTCTTCAGAAGCAATTCTCTTGGGGGTATATATGAGGTATATCACATGGGAGGCACAATAAAATTTTTCAATAAAAAGTCAAACAATATTGGTAACTTAGAATTACTTGCTATAATAGCATTCCAGCAACACAAGGCTTTAACCATATCTGTCTCTAAAAAATAGGCTCATCTTGGTATAAAGAAAATGGTACATTTATTTCTTCTACATATCATTTGCACAGCAGGAATAGGATTCACATAGGCATTATCTCAGGACTAGGAGGATTATTCAGAGAAATTGGGGCTAGTAAGCCCCGAGGCCATGGTTATGCTTCATGGCTTTACTTTTTGTTTCCAACCAAAATTTTTAATGTTTCTTGTTTAGATATTCTTATTTTTTCAAGTCAAAAATTTATAATCATCTAATGATTCATGCCTGCCCTCATCTCTTATCCTTTTACCAGTGTCTTGGAGAGCGTCTGTTCCAGGTGAGAACAATTTACCAACTTCTTTAAGTTAACATGGACAGTTTTTTCTGTTCTCTTCATTGACTGAATACTGAATCTCCCAGGGATTTCTCTTTCCCAGCAGATATCTTAACATCACTTTATGTACACATAGTATACATGTCAAAGATATAGAAGTGAAGTCATCTACATTTTTTTTTCTAAAATTAAAACTATTTTGAAAAACAATAAGTGAAAATCAAATGTCAGTATTGATGTGTTTCCCAGTTGTACAAACTCCTTACAGGTTTTCTTTCCATCCTTTCTTTCTTCCACTAAAATATATATATATATATATATTAAGCATTGTCTATGTGCAAGCCACTTGGTGGGTGTTTTGTAAATTTTTAAAACTGTGACCAAAAGACTCCACACAAACAATTTAAAGGAAGATCCACAATTTCAGAGGTTTCAGTCCAATTATAGATGGCTAACTCCAGTGCTCTGGGCCCAAGGTAAGATAGCAACTATGGTGGAAGGAAAGGATGTGGAACAGTAAACTTAGGATATGGCAGTCAGTTATCAGAGATCTGCTCACTAGAGATAAAATATATACCTTAAAGGCATGCCCCAGTGACTCATCTCTTCCAGCTATACCCTACCTTCCTGTACTGACCACCCAGTTAATGCATTCAAATAGATGCACTGATTAGGTTAAGAATCTCATAACCCAATCATTTCACCTCTAAACTTTCTTGTAGTGTCCAACACATAAGCTTTTGAAGACAGTTCACATCTAAATTGTAACAGTTATTCCTGCTGTAGGTGCAACAAATTCCCTAGGTTGATAAATGTTGTTGTATAATTAATTTATTTCTATACAACAATGTGCCCCCAAACCTTCAAATTTAATTCAACATGTATTTATTATGTCATAAGTTCTGTGGACTAGGGATATGGGCATGGTTTAACTGGATCCTTTGCCTCAGTCTCTCATGAAGATTTAATCAATATGTTATCAAGCTTTGCATTCTCATCTGAAGACTTGATTGGTGAAGGATCTACCTCTGTGCTCATTAAGTTGCTCTCAGGATTGAATTCCTGGTGATTGTTGGACTAAGGGCCTGATTTTCTTGCTGCTGATTGATCAGATGCCACCCTCAGTGGGTTCTTAGATTCATCAGGATTGGGAGCAGAACGATAAAGAGTTAGGGTAAGAAGTAACATTTCATCACTTTTCTGGAATCTACTTTTGAAAAATGAGTCAATGCATACAGATGCCACTAAAAATGAGGAAATTACAAAAGCCATGAGTGTCATGAAGTGGGCATGGGAAAGCTGCCTAGCACAAACTCCACAAAGGAATCTTATATTCTAAATTTTCCTTTGTCTACAGCATGCTTCACGACTGTAGGCCTCTTAGTGTATTTTTCCTGAGCTTGAAATGTGCTTTCCACAGCTGCTTCCTCATTTCCTTTTCAGCATCCTTCCTTATCTTCAAGATAGCTGTGATGGTTATTTTTGTATGTGTCAACTTGACTGTACCATGGAGTGCTCCAATTCAACATTATTTCTAAATGTGTCTGTAAAGGCTTTTCTGAATGAGTGAATCAATAAATGAATAAATCAGTGGGCTCAACCCAATTCACTGAAGCTAAGAACATGAACAAAACTAAAAGGTATATGAAGGAGAATTTGTCTCTTTTGCCTTCTGCCTACCTGCTTGAGCTGGAACATCATTCTTCTGCCTTTGGACTATGACCATAATTTCTTTTGGTTCTCAGGAATTCAGCCTTGAATTTGAATTTTACCACTGGCTTCTCAGGGTCTCCAATTTGTAGCTATTTGTGGAATTTCTGAAGCTCTATAATCATGTGAGACAATTCCTCATAACATAAGCATACATACATTCATGCCATTGGTTCTGTTTCTCTCAATGCTGAAACTCAGATATCAAAAATTGTATCTGGTTTCTTTCTATAGCCATCACAGAGGTAAATTTACTTTCCTTAGTGTTATAAACTAATACTGTTAAGAAGCTTACTTTCTTGATCCTGAGATCTTCTGTTCATCTCATTATTTCTCTAATGCTGATTAGTAAAATCACTACATGTCTGATTTGATTCATAGTCATATTTGTTTTCCCCATAAATAGTAGACACACCTCACAAATACTAATTATTATTTCAACTTGAAGTTACATGTCATTTTTCCATGGAAACAGGTCCATAAAGAAAGCCTTTTCTTCATCCATGATCCTTTATATCTTCCTAGCATTGAAAGAATCTAAAAATGGGACTATTGACTATTCTTCAGGTTTTGTATTATAAAAATATATTAAGTTTACAGAATTAGCCTTATATTATGAGAAACAAGTTGACAACCTGTATGAATAAATACTGTATTACAGAAAGGGGCCAGTTTCAAATAAGTGTGTGTTGATCTTATTTATGCAATATTAGTTAATATAAAGTAGTTTTAATGTCTCTAAGCTGCACATTGTTTTGGAGATTAAATGTAAACACACATTCACACAACATTGAGAAGGATATTTAGAAAATAATTGAAGAAAATAAAATGAGTGTCTTATTTAGTAACCTATTATTAACTGATACAGAAAAGGTCTCATTGAAGATGAGAGAGTTCAGAGCTACAGAGGATGAAAGTCCAAGTTACATATCTAGATTGTCCATAGGATTTTGATGTCGGCATCTACAAAGAAAATGGCAAGTGTTAGCTACTCTCCTTGATTTAGAATATTGAAATACAGGATTATAGCTGCCTGCACAATTGTAGGCTATTTACCAAAAGAATGGAGATTTTTTCATTTTAATTTGAACTTTGATTCCTAATTTCATCATACTTATTTCATCTAAACAGAAAAAAGGAAGTTTTTCATTTTTTTCTTCACTTGCCATATGGCCAATTACTATAACTTGAATATAATTGTCAATTATTTTAAATTGATCTTTGACTAATACAATCAGAATGATTTTGAACTTTCAATAATATGGAGAGAGTGATGTGTTAACTCTTAGTAATTAAGGTGGGTAGAGGGAATGTAAGTAACTCTATCACAGAGCATGAATGTCATAAAACTTAGCCATTGTCTATTGTGTCAGCTATTGCTGTGATTGTGTTTAATCTAGAAGGAAAGTATGAAATCAAATTATGATGAAATAGAGTCACAGTTCATGAGAGATGGTGGGTAATAATGAACCAAGACTTGTAGCCCATTGGAGCTTGCTGCCTGATTTGTCCTGATGGACTAGCTCTTACAGGCCTTTGGGGTTAGAATTAGCATTTAACAGCATCCTCATTAATCTACATTTTGCAGAGTGTTCAGGCCTGGAAACCAGTCCCTGTTCTTGTGCTTGTGAGTCAATAAGGAATTTCTACCATTTTAGGGAATGCTAAGGACAGTATTTGAAACATGTGCTCCTAAAAAACAGTCATATAAGAAGGCACAAATATCTCCACTTGAAAATAAATTTTTTTTTTGAAAAAAAAAAATAAAAAAGCACTGTTATGAAACTCAGCATGGGAGACAATCTGAACCAGGATCTTCATCAATCAGATTAACTACTTTCCAAGATGAAAACAGACGAGGCACAGTGTGAGGCTGAACAGATATTTATCAAAAGCCATATTAATAACCACTTTCAGCTTTTTCCTGACAGTTTCATCTGAGGTTCCATGTTTAACATTTGAGTATTATATGTTCTTGTCAGGGTGAGGCTGCTAAGAACATCAATTAATTAATTCCTTTGAAGTAAGGTTCAGAAAGGTAATAAAGTAACCATCCCTAAGGCCACAACCATCAATGGTAAGCAACATTATAGAGCTAGACAATTTGTTACTTCAAAGAGAAATTAAAAGAAAAAGTCTTCTTGAGCCCACTTGGGAACAAATTCCAATATGCTTTGCAAAGTGGCAATAAGGTTCATATACATTTATGTATGTATAGTCACAGATACATATGACCATAATTGCCTACCCAGCACAGATATTCCTCATTTACATGCTAGTGTACGGTCTTGCAGGAAAAAAATAAAAGAAAGAACTCTTTAATTTCCTTTATCTAAATAAGTTGTAAATAGGGAAAAATTAAACTTTGAAAAATAATGAGTAGAGTTTTATATTATTACAATTATCAACCATACTTTTCAGTGTTTGGGAAAATTAATTTGGTGAGTTAAAAAATTTTCAACACATTAAAATTAACACTTCAAGTATTGCAACTCAGAGTAGAGAAGAAATTTGTATCTTGTCACAGTCAGATATAGGCTACATATATTCAGGGACATAGTCTGTCATCTTCACTTTATGCAGGCCACATCACAGGCATGGCTAATGTGATTCTCATTTCAATGATATAATATCAGCAATTGGCAATCTACCAAACTTTTAGTTTAGTTTTTTTTTTTTTTTTTTTTTTTTTTTTTTAGTTTTTAAACATCAAGCTAAAGTGGGAATAAGGAGTAAGACAGGTGTGCTTGATCTGGGTTCATCTCACAGGGATTTTTTAGTCTGGGGGCATATTCCTTATGGATAATTTAGAATAAGCTATCTCTGTTATTTGAAGCTTCACATTTCACTTGTCTGTTTACTGTAATACAAGCTTATTATAAAATACTGATTTATAAATTTCTGGGTGAGATTGTATGCTTTGTAAGACATTTAAACAAACATAAGGACTAATGGGAAGTGGTAGGTCTTGGAGTGATAGCCTTGAAGGTACAAGGTCTGAAGTGGCAATGTCAATGTAAGGCATCTTCTACATCTGATGGACTGTGAATGGCAATTGTCAATTACCAGGCTCCTCCATCAGCGGCCTGGATCATTACTTTCTTGCTATTGTGATGTGAGTCTATGTATTTTGTTTCCCTTTTATTTTCTTCCATTGTCTGTTCTACTCCACATCAAGTTTTGCTTTTTATCTAATTGATTGAATAGAAAGCATAGAAGATAGTGATACTTATGTACATACAAGTATATATTTATATAAGCATTAGGGATTTTGTAGTCTTATTATTCTTTGTCAGCTAGGATTTCAGAGGTCCCTAAAGTTCCAATTTCTTTATGAAACCCTGTTGCTATGATCTGAATTCTTGTCCCCAAATTTATGTTTTGAAACTTAATCCTCAATGTGATAGTACTAAGAGATGGGGACCTAATGAGGAATTTTCATTCACAGATGGGGTTAATACCCTTATAAAAGAAGTCTGAGTGAGCACTCTTGTCTACCATGTGAGGATAAAGCATTTGTTCCTTCCACCATGTAACATAGATGGAAAATGCCCTCTATGAAAGATAGGCCCTCACTAGACATTGAATCTCTGCTAACTTGGTCATAGTCTTCTCATCCTCCAGTACTATATGCAATAAATTTCCATTGGTTACAAATTACTTCATCTAAGATATTTTGCTGTAGCCATTCCAAGTGACTAAGATAGCTTGCATTTCTGTTCCCCACATATGTGGAAGTAGTGTAATGATAACACACGGTTATGGAACAAATCATAATGTTAAACAACAGCAATAAATATTAGGAGTTTGAATCATTAAATATAAGAATTTCAAACTTCAATGATCAGCTATTTGTTTGAAGTCACTCCTTTAAAATAGATGTTTGTAATGCTAAAATATTCCTTTTTTTTGTATTTGTAAAAGTTTTACATTCACTGCATACAACTCCCCTCCATTTTCACAACAAAAAAGATAAGTCTTTTTTTTTTTTTTTTGCACACAGAGGTGTTTGTCATGGTAAAAGGTATGCTGGGGAGAGACTGGGCTGACTGAACCATCTCCAAGTGACTCAGTTGGCCCCATTTTAATTATAGAACCACCTCACCTGTTATGACAATGTGCACTGAACAGAACATGAGTCATAGGAAGAGTGAGAATGAAGATAAAGTGAGATTCTCTACATTCCTCAGCAGTATGACTTTCAAAGACATGGGACTATAACAAATAAAACTAATTTTCTAATTATATGGGTAATTGACTTGGACTGATGTTTCCTTTCTGCACCATCATCTTCCCCATCCCTCTTTATGGTATGGTTTACCAAACTAACATTTTTAGTTTCTGTTATAAATATTCAGCTTATATTTACTTGGAATTGTTACATGTCATTCTACTGCCTTGATTTATACTTGTTTTGAGTCCTTTCTCAATCCTGTCTTGTCATTTGCCTTATGCATTTATTTATTTTAATTTACTTGTTTTAATTTTATTGATTCTTATAGATTTTTGCTATTCTTTAACAACTAAATCATTAATATGTATTAAGTATATTACTTACCTTATTAAAGAAAGAACTATTTATTTAATACTTATTAATTCAGTACTCACTATCTGCTAGGCATTATGCATTAATAATTTATAAACTAGGTTCAATTTACAGCCTCTCTAGCCCACTCACACTGGTATGCTTATTATTCTGAGTGTGAGGTTGCCTATTGTTTCTGATAGTTTTCATCATTTGCACTACTTTACTGGATTTTCTGTTCATGTCTGGTGCCATTTTTTTTCATTGAAATTGTGTCATATTAATTTTAAAATCAAGTCTATAAATTGTGTATATTAGTATGTCTATAAAACTTCTGCTTTCTCAAACAACTATTACTGGTATAATGCTATGAGCTACTTATTTTACTAGCTTTTGGAAATATTATCCAATATAATTTTCTTGGTATTCCTACTACATAGTATTGTAATCCTCATTTTAGAAGATGAAGAAGGTGAAAAATAAAAACAGAAAATGCATGCGATTTGTTGAAGGCATACAGCTAGTAATGAGTAGGCTGATATTAAAACTGTCTCATTTCAAACCCAGGTACTTAGCTCCACTTTATGCAACTTCCCTATCTATGAAATAATTATTTCCCTCAGGCTTTTACTTTTAACTTTGTTAACAATTTCTTTCTCCATAAAAATTGTTTAATATTTATATAGTCAACTCCAGATATATTTTTCTTTAGGGTATGTCCTTTTGCTATTATACTCAGGGAATCTTTACCCATTTCAGTATTATATAAATATCACTTATATTTTCTTCTAATTTAGTATTAAAAACTTTAAAAAATTACAAATTCTTTCACAAATCTTAAACTGATACAGCTTTTCACTTAAAAACATGCATATATTCCCATACACAGAAAGTCTAGTCTTCAAGGACATACTGGATCTCTAAAACTTTATATTGAAATTAAAAGGATCATATTCAAGTTTTTATTTTTCATATTTTTCCTTAATTATTTTGAAATTTGTTTTATATGTATGTTCTGGTCTGAACTGTGTCCTCTGAAAACTCATAAGGTGAAGACCCCATTATCTCAGAATATGATGGCATTTGGCAATAAGGCCTTTAATAAGGTAATTAAGGTAAAATGAGGTCATTAGGGTTTGCCTTAATCAAATATGACTTATGCTTCTATAAGAGGAGATTAGGACTCAGACATCTATAAAGGCAAGACCGCGTGAAGAAGATATAGGGAAAAGACAAACACATATGAGGCAAAGAAATGGGTCTCACAAAAAAAAACAAAACAAAACAAAACAAAATCTCTCTTAATACCATCATCTTAGGTCTTTCTTAAGATCCCAGAATCTTAAGAAAATACATTTTTATTGCTTAACAAATTTATGGAACTTCACTATTTCAACTCTAGAAAACTAATACAGTGTGGTAAGGATCTAGATTTTGTTTTTTTCTGTGTGTGTAAACGTTTATCATTTCAGCATCCTTTACTTAATAACATGTTGAATTTTTATCTGAGAAGTCATTTAAATCATATTCTAAATTGATGCTGTTTGCTTCTGTAATATTATATATAATATATATATATATATATATATATATATATATCTGTGCATGTTTACATAAAGCATAAACTTATGAACTTCTCATACCATTTTTTTCCAAATGCTGAAGCTATATACCTTTACTCATTCTTATTTATTGTGTATAAGGAAGGACAGATCCTTCCACAATTGTTATACTTTTTTTGGTATCTTCATATGTCATAGGAACAATAAAATTACTTTTTACATATTCCCAAAACAAATCTTCTTGTTTTTGAGGATTTCATTAAAGTTGTAGTTTTATTTGAAGAAAATAGACATCTTTACCACACTTAGTTTTTAATTTAAGGTATATAAATACATGTGGTCTTCTAGTTGTGTGTCTTATTTTTCCCCCTCATATGGTTTTCTAGTATTTTTATGCTCTTGCATATTTTGTGTTTTATTTATTCCTACGTTTTATGTTTATTCACAATTATAAGTAAATTTTTTTCTTCATATTTTATTGCTTTCTAGATATTTGGCAGTTTCATTAGAGCTACTTGGGATAATGATGATGATGATGATGATTAATCATCTAGAAGTCCCAACTTTGCCATTTTCTCCCTTATTTTCTTTCCCTTAGAATCCTCCTCCTCCTCCTCCTCCTCCTCCTCCTCTTCCTCCTCTTCCTCCTCCTTCTTGTCTCTTTCCTTGGGACATTTATTTGAAATTTAAATATCTCATAGAATTATTAACAGATATGAGGATAGTTGGTCCAAAACAATTTTACACTTAGGGTCTTGCAAGAATACCAGTTCTGGAATTGTTGAGGATCTTTCTGAAGACCCCTTCCTATAAGTACCTTCCCATACAATATCTGATTTTGTCTGTGTTAAGAGCAAAAGTACTCTCTGATTTACACTTTCATAAATGGACTTCAAATACCCCCTGTTAAATCACAGAACTCAGTCTTTTCTTCTTTTAAAGCAAATTACTCAAAAGAAAGGAGATCAGCAATTCTCTTTTATTATTGTCTATCTGTATTATAGTTTGGATCTGAAATCTTCTCCAAAGGCTTATGTGTGGAAGGCTTGGGGACAGTGCAGCAATGTTCGGAGTTGGGAGCTCTTGGCTAGTAACTGGATTGTGAGGACTTTGATATCCTGAATGGATTGAGGTGGACTATTGGGAGTGCTGGAGACTGTAGGAGGTGGGCCTACTTGAAGGGAGTAGCTCACTAGGGTTATGACCTGGAAGGGTGTATCTTGTCCCTGGTTCCTTCTCTCCCTCTGTGTTTCTCAACCACCATGAGATGAGCAGTTCTGCTCTGCCATGTACTCCCCAACGTGATGTTCTATATCATCACAGGCCCAAAGTAATAGGGCCAAGTGAAACTCTGAGCCTAAAGAAGTCTTTTTTCTTTTAAGTTGATTTTCTCAGGTATTTTGTTACAGCAGGAAAAAGCTGACTAACAGATTCTGTAACACTATTATGAAAGACTCTAATGCATTGTCTTATTCATTGTTGAATACACTCTCTATTCTTTTCTTTGCTATTATAAACCTCCTCCCTCCTCTACCCTTACTGCATATATTTCACAAAGTGTTTTGCATTTTTGAAACCAAGCTTTTACTAAAAAATCTAGCTCATTTATACATGATTCCTACTCTATTTAATGAAAGAAGACCCTTGCCTTCTGTCTTCTGGACTCTTACTTGAGTTCAGATGACAGGCCTGGTTGGAAAGACTATGGGCAGGAGTGGGTAATTGGAAATACAAATTTGTAACTCAGAATAAAGGTTTTCTATTGAGAAATCATTCTCATTTTGTGTTTTTCCTCATTGTCCTAAATTCATATATAGTCATGAAATTTACCTTGAGAGTATTTCTCTAATATCTTTCTTAATTTCTACCTTATTACAATTGCCTTGCAATAAATTATTTTTAACATTGCAACAGTATTCAACTATTTTTCTCTTCTCCCTTTTACAGGTTTCTCTGCAGATTGCAGGCATAGTTGGATCAATATATTCCCTTGTCAAAAGACCTTGCTATAAATTGTTTGCAGAATAAAGCCTATGCTTTTTATCAGGAGATAAGAGGCCCTACACTGGTTAGTTGCCTTAATTCTTTCCTTTCTGTAGATGTTTACTAGGTTTATACAGTGTACCAGGCTATTCTATGTTTGAACTATGAATATGACAGTCTTTCCCCTCAAGTTGCTTACAGGATAATGGGGATGTCAGAAAGGTAAATAAGCCAACTTTTGCAGCTTGCTTTGAACCCCTGTATCAGCAGCCCTGAACACAAGTTCTTATTTTTCAAATGCTCTTTTTTGGCTGTGATGCCTTGCTTTTTTGCCAACTACAAAGTGTCACATTGTATTTGTAAAGTTTTATCCAATAAACATTATTAAAATGTATAACGGGCTTTCAACTGATCTCTTTTACAGGCCTTTAGTCCAGAAATCCAGGTTAAAAGATTTCTCCTCAGATCCTCCAAGACATGCTTATCTTTTGAAGCTGCAACCCATGCAAAGATTTATAATTTCCTAATGCAATCCAAAGTGAGTGTGACTTCTGATTATCTTTTTTTCCGGTGGGTTTAGGCAACTCCTATTTCCACACGGGTTTTGTTATAAATAAGAAAAGAGGTTTTATTTGGCCAGTAAAGCGCGTATAGAAATCTATTTGCAAGAAGAAAAAAATACATCAAACACAGACTTGACAATGCTAGATAATTTCAAAGGATTGCTGATGAGGTTAATTATGTCTTATTCATAAATAACAAACAATGGGTATGTATATTAATGTTATTATTTTATTTGCTTTTCACTTATATTTGTGGTTTTCTTTAATCTCAGAATTATTGTCACTATTTCCTGATTTCTACAAGTTCATTATTTTCTTAGGTTAGATTTTATTACTTTATCTCTCCATTGAATTTTTCTAGTTATAAGATAGCCAAAAATGCCATAATCCAAGACTTTTGAATATATTGATCATATTTAAATAAAATGAACAATACTAAAAATTATACCTGGTAGAAAACATAGACTTTACAGAGCACACGCAAAATAATACATATCGTGAGCAGGTAAATTTCATCAAAAATATACCTTTTAATTATTAGGATAATTATCTCTATTATCCTCTTTACTAAGTACATGTGTTCAACCTATGAATGAACATTTAAATAATACTTTGGCTCAAAGTATTAAACAAAGCCAATAAATGTTTTGATCTCAATACTTATTAGTATGTTTTCCCTTAAATTGTCTGCATGTCAATATATTTATGTCAAGGAAAAACTTTATCAATAGAATGCAATATACATAGAAATGATCAACTGTTGGACATAGTTACATTGCCTAATTGTCATGCTGGTATAGTTTTTATTGAGAGAAAAAGAGTCAGTATTCATGTTTTCTTGCCCACATCCTGTGCGGGCAACAAAATTTGGGGTTCCTCTGCATGTAACATACTGGCTGCAAAGGCTGACTATGAAATAAAGCTAAGAAAGAGAACTAACAGTGAAGAAACCACAGGACACAGGAAGTAATTTTAGAAAGTGGGAATGGGACTGCTCTTCCACCTTAGGGGTTGAGATTCCACTCTGGAAAAGAGAGAGTGAGAGTCTGCATTTATGTGTGGGAAACATCAAAGGTTTTCCATAGAATGTTCTTTTGCCAAATAAGGTAGTAGTTGGGCTGTCCAGTTTCCAAGGGATTATACCCCACTCTAGAGTTACTGGAGCTGTCTCCCTAGCCCAGGGAAGACAGAGGTAGCATGCATTGTGCAATCTATTGACTGGGAAGGGCCATGAGATAGTTTGCAGTGCCAAACCTAAATCTTCCTGGCTCAAGGCTTTGCAAAGACGCTTAGATAAATAAGCTCATAATTTACGGGTGGCATCTCACAGTGTTTTATTTTTGGGTTGTGATCAGTTGGACATTTTAGAAAGATACTTCTTATTATTTTTGTTTTTCATGAGAAAACAGTAACACAGGATTACTAGAGGCAATAAAGCAGTGTTTAACAAAATATATACTATGATGAAGGAATTGTAGAAAAGCAATCAGTTACACAAAATCACCCATGAATGTTGGCAGCTGTCTCTTTGGGTTGTTGCAATGTTCTGGCTAAGAAAGCTTTGGTTAGTTTCTTAGACATTTTTAATATTAAAAACAAATAGAAATCTTTATTAAAATGTTAAAGAGAATTTCAATAAAAGGATTAGAATGAAATAATACCAGCTAACACACAGTGCTTACCATATACCAGGCATTTTTCTCTGAAGCATGGAGAGCTTAACCCATTAAGTTCCGAGTTTCCAAGTCTGCAAATATTTTAACAATATTGACACAGGTACATTAAAATAGTTTGGAAATCATAATATAGGGCTTATATATTCTTTATTATCATAAAGAACAAAGATATACATTTTTTTCTTAGACATTTTTATGTGTAAATTTCTCATCTTGAAAATGGCCTTAGTACTAAGGTATGTGCATAGAATTGTTAGGAGGGAATGAGGAAATGCATGTAAAACATTTAAATCATAAAATTTTAAAAACTCTTTTGTTATTTTTTATTATAATAGGAATCATACTGACATATTTTTCCTCATCATCTTCCTTTCAACCATCCAATTTTAGGCAGGCAGTGAATTTTAGTACTGTGAGAAAGAACAGTGCAGTGTGATGTAAGAGGTGCTGATTTTGGATGAAGTTGTGTTGAAACTGCTTTGCACATAGAAATATACCACCATGGGCATGTTTCTTAATTGAGGTTCAGTTCTTTAATTATAAAATGGGGATAAAATAACTATCTTAAGGGTAAGAGATAAATTTGAAAAAATTACTCATCATATTGACAAACATATAAGTCTCAAAAATTAATGTAGTCATCACTTGGTATCAGTGGGGAATTGGTTCCGGGATATCCTAAGGACACTAAAATCTGTGGATGATAAACTCTTTTATATAAAATGGCATAGTATTTTTAAATAACCTACACATATTGTCCTGCATAGGATGATATTATCTTTAGATAATAGGACTAAATTATCTTTAGATTGCTTATAATAGTTAAGAAAATTTAAATGCTATGTAAATAAGTGTTATACTTTATTGTTTAGGTAATAATGACCAAAGAAGTCTGTACATGTTCATTATGGATACAATTTGTGTTTTAAATATGTTCTATGTGTTTTAGTTAGATTTTTTGTTGCTATGACCAAAAGATCTGACAAAAACAACTTAAAGGATGAAAAGTGTATTTACGTCCTTATGGTTTCAGAGGTTCATTTCATGGTTGGTGGACTCCATAGCTCTAGCTGGAGAACATCATGGTGGAAGGGCATGGCAAAGGGAAGTAGCTATGAAGAGGGCAATCAGGAAACAGAAAGAGCTCTGCTTGCTATGGACAAAAGTAGGAACTGTAAGGGCACAAGCCCAGTGATTTCTTCTCACCACATCCTGTCTGCTTACATTACCACTTAGTTAATTCATATCAGTGGATTTATCTACTGATTAGGTTTAATGTTGACATAATCTAATCATTAAATCTCTGAACATTCTTGTCTTGTTGCACACATGAACTTTTGGGGGACACATCCTATCTAAACCATAACCCCATCCATTGTTGCTTGAATCCAAAGATGCAGAACTTTGAGGATATGGAGAATTCACTGTACTTACTTTTCTTCAAATCACTGTGGCTCATTTAAGTGACTCACCTAAGCTTGATTCCTTATCCATACTGATATGAACTCATATCTTCATTCCAACTGATACTGTTCAGGTGTGAATGACTTTTAACCATTTATTAAGGAATTGATTGACCAACTCTTCAGCCACTGAATATCAGTTAGAAAGCCAACAGTGGCCAGTCAGACACCCTTGTAGTGAGCTGATAAGATTAGAAACACCAAGAATGACAAAGTCTGGACCATTATTCAACTGATACTTAACAAGAGAATTTGTCCTATGAACCATGTAAAATTTCTTTAGTGTGAGTAGAACAAACAAATACAGTAACAATTATTGAAGTAAGTAAATGGTCTATGATGATAGCCAGGGAATGAACATGGTTCTCTTGATACCATAGAACATATTTAAAATTCCATAGTGTAGGATCAAAGACCTTATTCTTTGAATGTTAAATGCCACTCCATTAAGGAAATAGAAATATTTAGAACTTTGAATGCTAATGGTGTCTGTTTTAACTGCCATCTTTATGTTCTCTCCCTATGTTTAGATTCTTGTATGTGTCAAAAAAATCTGGACATTGATTTTCTTGGAAAATTTCATAAAATGGAAGTCATTTCTCCTTGGGTTTCAACTTGAGTATATCAATAAAATATGATCTTATGTTAAAGTAGCACGTCTTCAACTATAAGGCAGGACATGAATCAGATTAAATAACTCATGGGATCTACTATAGGGCTTTGTAGACGTGTTAGGTATGAGAGCTGGTGTTTCAAAAAAAAAATGCTGGTTCATCTTTGTTCTGCTTTTGGCCAGAATTGAAAACTAACAAAACAATTTGGTTCCTTTTATGCAATATTTGGCATACAAGCTAAGAATATTTTTTGTTATTGTTTTTTATTGCAGATGTTGCTTTTTTATTATACCAATAATGGTAGTAATAACTAATATGTAATAGTAGCAGTAATATTTTTGATAGTTCTTAGGAAATTTGAATACTTTTATTAGGAGAAGTTCCAATTATTTCTGCAAAGAAACGCTGTAGATTGTATATACATAGGAAGAAAGCCACTTAAATAGGTTTAGACTTGCTTAGGTAGAAAGTATCTGGGAAGAAATGGGGTGGAATTCTTTGTCAGAACAGGAGTGGTCAGATGGCATGCCATTCTTTTTCTCTCCCTTCAAGGTGAAGGATATAACCTCAGAGCCTTGTGGCTCTGTGGGGCCTGAAGCAAGAGGGGCGTTGATTGATTATTTCAAGCTTCTCTGGTATTGATACCATCTAAACAGCAGAACACATTTTTTGCATTTTTGTGAGCATATAACATAATTAGATAATTTTATGTTTCTATTTATTATAATCTTGCTACATTTCATTACACTTCAGGGCATAGTAAAATTTTAAAATGACAATAATTAAGAGTTCTAAATCACTTAAAAACCAGCAAAAAAATTTTCTTTCTACTAGTGCACTATCAACAATTTCAATTTAGAATATTCTTGAAGTAGTGAATGAGGCTGGCCAAGTTTACAAGAAAACATAATTATGAAAATATGTGAAAGTATCATGCTTCTGACAGACTATTGAGCAAACAAGCTCAAATAGATTAGCCAACTAAAAGTATCATGAGTGGTATCCAAATTCAAAACTATGACAATTCAGTATTTATCATTTTATTCTGTTTCTTTCCCTCATTAGAGAATTTGAAGTGAGGTACTTATCTCCATCATTAAGTATTCTCTCTGCCAGTAATGAAAAGGAAAATTTGAGAGAAAAAATACATTGATTGAGTCTTGCTTACCCCAGTAGGTAATTTCACATATATGGAATGCCTAGAGTCTGCTATGCTTAGACTACATGAACTCTTTCAAATAATAGTTGATTCTCTATAGAAAAACTGAGATATTGCTTAAAAAAAAAAAACAAAAGAAATCAGGAAACAGGAAAACAATTACTGAGAAAAAAAAAAAAATTGTACAGGCCAATGGAAATCTTCCCCTCTGCTGATTGCCATGATTTAAAGTATATACTAATTACATAGAAATTCAAATCTTGGGTCCAGCTTAAAATTTATTACTAATCTAAATGAATTGTATTGCTTTGAACATTTCTAAAGTAGACTATTTCTATGAAATACAAAGAATACACGTTTTCAACATGGTTCCCAAGTCTGCTTAGCACATATCTTTCGGTTTGAGGTACCCTGATTTTTTGTCAAGCTAAATATAATCTCATTATCTGAATGTTGAAAGATAAATGGTGATCTTTAAATAGTGTGCCTCTTGAAATAAAAATGCCATTGGAATGGCTTAGCTTTGGAAAGATGATTTGAATATTCTTTCAAGAAATATTATGTGCTACATGGTAAAAATATAAAATATAAAATAGCAAAATCTAAGTCTCTCATACTTATTCCTAAGGCAAACAGATTTTATTCATGGATGCAACTAATGGTCTGACTTATTCATACAGTATACACACACACACACACACACACATATCTTTTTAAAACATAAGTATTATTGATTATGTACAATCATTTACTCTGCTTTTTACATGTAGTTGATCTCATGTTGTTTTAGACATAGGCCTAACAGGATCTCTGTAAGTGATACTTTGTATTAAAAGTTATAGAATATAGTTTAATAATAGCATGATTATAACTTTATGTATATTTCTAATATTTTTCTAGTACTAAAAATGCTTCAATGAATATAATTTCTCATAAGTATTTCTTACACATGAAAAAATGTCTTCAGGAAATATTTTTGGAAGTGGAATTGCTGTGTTAAAACATATGTGCATTTAAAAATTCATAACTATTATAGGAAAAAAACATAACAGAAAATACAGTACACCTGTCTACCATATGGGTTCAACCAGTTTTATCAGTACTCTAAAAATGTATATTCTTCCACGTTTTGTACTTTGTGTGTTAGCAAACTTTTTGAAAATTATAATTCTAATGAGTAAAAAATGGCATCTTGTAAGTTTAACATGGATGTCTCATATTATGATTGAGGTTGAGCATTTGTAAGTCTCTAAAAATAATTACGTATTTACAGAAATATATCTTTTGAAAAAATTAAAATGTGGAATGTAAGTTTTATTACTATTAGAACATCATAATATATATTAATTAAATTTACTCATTTTCTTTAATATAGATTTAATTTTCTATTCCAGTTTGAAAGATATTTACCATGGGCAGAAATGACTTTAAGTACTAAAGCGTGCTAGTTTTTAAAAAAAGAAATTTATTCATAGCACTTAAAAAACTATCTTCTACCTAGAGAATATGAAACAATTCTATTATATTTTCTTCTATTTGATATTTTATTTTCATAATTAAACATTATTCTATATGTTCATCATTTTTTCAGATACTCATCTGTTTCATTTAATAGTAATATATGTCCACTAGTTAAACGAATGAAGGTTTACCATGTATTATATGACAGAAATAATCTTTCCTTATGTCGTTACATTCTTGGTACTGTTCTCCTTATTCTCACCAATGTACTTTTTCCACATAAACTTTAGAATAAGCTCCTTTGACAAATTTAAAATCCTGCTTCTATTGTATTCTGTTGGGATCTCATGAAATTTATAGATTTTTTAAAAATTATATCTATGATATCTAACTTTTATATCACAGAAGGAGGTACATCTTTCTATTTATTCAACTTTTCATTGAAGTCACAAGTTGCATTTTAACTTATCAATGTTGAGTTTGCTTATGAGTAGGAAACGAGTGTTAAAAAGAGTGGGCAAATTTTTAAAAGAAAATATATAATTTTCAGAAAATATAAGAAATAATAAATTGAATTTTTTAAGGATAGTAAGTTGTTTAAAGGCAGATTATAGCCAAATGAAGTAAAAGATTTAAAATATTTACCCAGAATGGAGAGACAGGTGGGAAGAGGGAGGAGAGATAAGGCTACAGAATTGAAAAAGAGAAACACATAAATAGCGAAACATCAATATGCAAAAATTTAGTGGATGATAATTTTTTAAATTTCAAATCCCTGAGAATGTAAATTATACTACTTGACATACTATAATGAAGCTTAGAAGTAGCAAAGGCAAAAGAATATCTAAACAGCAGGGTTAATAAAAAGACAGGCTATTTATACCACCAAAGAGAACAGACTGACTGCAGAATCATCTATAGCTGAAACAGAAACCAGTGTTGAGAGTGGTGTGTTGAACTCTCATTCCCAGTATGATAGTATTTGGAGGTCAGGTTTTGGGAAGTACTTAAGTCATGGTACATGGGATTAATGCCCTTAAAGAAAAGGCCAAAGAGATCCCAAGCATCTTCTGCCATGTAAGGACAGGGCAAATAATTGGCAGTTCATGAATCTGAAAGCAGCTCCTCACTAGACTCTGAATCTGCAGGCAACTTTATCTTGAACTTCCCAGCTTCCAGAGCTCTGAGAAGAAAAATTCTCAGAGAAAATAAAATTAGAAGCTGTCCAATCTATTTAATCCATTATAACAGCTTAAACAAACTAAGACATATGCTAGCAACAAAAAGAGGAAATATGGAGACATTATCAAAAAATTGACCAAGAATCAAGCCTCCAAAAGAACTCAATGGTACTAGGGAAGATTGGAGAAGTATGGGAAGCCAAGAGCACTAATTAATAGCCGCGCTGAAGATTAAGCAGGAAACCCAAAAAGTTAACTACTGCTTTTAAAGGCAGAACATCCAAGGCCTTTGAAAACTCCTTTTTGGTGCTGCACTGATATGGAAGCCACACATGAAAGGATATGGAGATACTCTGCTTTTGTGTTCCCAGGCTCAGTGAATGGTGTTAAGTGCTCATTATCACCTCTGGTCATAGTCCTTGGCATTGTGCTCGATTATGCATCCCTTTTTCACTACCCTCCACAATCAGTCCTTCAATAATTTTTAGTTGATTTTAGTCACTAATATATCTTGAATCTGTCCACCCTTTTACTTTCTCATTCCCATCACAATTTTCCGTTTTTTAACTATATACCGAGTTTTTATTTTTATACAATGTGCATTTATTTTAATGGACACAGTAATCGTACATATTTATTGGGTGCATTATGACGTTTCAATATATGTATAATGTATAATGATGAAAATTGGAAAATTAGTATATCCATCAACCTCAAATACTCCATAACACTCTTTCTAATTCAGGTCAGCCAGTGTCTCTATACTTAATCATTGCAATAACATCATTCAATCTGTTCTTTGCTTAGCAGTTAAAGAGAGCTTTTGAAACAGATATCTGATCTCAGCACCATGCAGTTGAATAGACTTTCATATCATCCTAGTTCTCTAAAGAATAAAGGCCGAACTGTTTGATATGGCTCTCTTATCCCAGATGATTTGGGTCTTACATGTCATTCCAGCTTTATTTGTCATTTTTCTTCTCCAAACATTAAAATCCAGTCCCACTAGCTTCCTTTGAGTTTTCCAAATACACTTGTTTCTGTTACCCATTAGATTGAAATTTCTATTGAGCAGGAAGACCTATCATTTTTTACTGTTCCACCAATGCATTTTTTATTGCCACCCTCAAAACATAGAGTGTAGTAACATAGGATTTTCAATAAATGCTCCTGGAGAAAATGTACTTGGTGTGGTACATTTCTTCTCCCCTTGGCGTTTGTATCAGTGTCATAGAAGGATAATGTTAGAAGATATTCAAGGTCAGAAAGATCTCTCAAAGATTCTTTTATGAGCACAGAGAAGTCTTTTGGGGTAACACAAACGAACACACAAAAAAACTGCTGTTTGGTAAATATTTAAATTAGAGCTCTCTGTTGAGAAGTATGATTTGAATCAAGCATTATCTGGAGGTATTTACTCTCTCAAGGAGTTACACTAGGAAACCACTTAGTACCTCGTACTACCTTGAACTGCAGTGTTTATATTTAAATTTCCTTGTTAGTTCTGTTTATAATCTCTAGGTTAAACATTGGTCTCATCAACCTGCATAAAATTTGGTATTATCACGCTTTAAATGTACATTTTCACTGAAGGATTCTAAGTGCTTGTTAATATTTGTTTTTCTGGAAACTTTAATAGATATAGATTTCAAATCAATGCAATTTTATAGAACATTGATTGATTTCCCAGTTGTAAGTCTAATTTATTTTAACTACTTGATATTTGTCGCAAAAATTACTTTCTTATACAGGTTGTTCATCAGTGGCTTTCTTTACCATTCCAGCCTGTCCATGGATCCCTTTACTACTATCATAAAGCTCCACACCTCCTACAGCAACAATTGACACAAATCTGCAAGGCAGGGATGATTACATTTCCTTGTCTTGCCTAAATTCAGTGAAAAACACCCCCATTCTCTTGGTTGGATGAATCAGAATTCTCCCTTTTCTCCCTACCACATGTAATCCATCGGCTCCAAAGATCTGAGGAGCACAGTGATTGTGGACTCTTAGTGACACTACTGTCCTTTTTGCTTCTCCTGATCCAAGGATGACAAGTAGTTTTTTTGTTGTTGTTGTTATTAGTGTTAATGGCTGCATAATCTCTTATGTGCTTTTGTTTTCCAGTTTTTTCAAGACATTGATGTGATATAAAATCCCTGCTCTGAATGAGTATAAGATAAAGTGTGCTGGCAAATTGGTCTGTCTTATATCCTCTCCTCTGTATCTCAGGGAGTTAGAGGCAAGATTAAATAGACTGCCCTGACAGTAAGTTTCTGGTTAAAATCTTCAAACGGGAATCATCCTCAGGACATTGAAAATTGGAAATCACAGAAAAGCAGTTTTTACTTCTTACTGGTAAAATCTCGGCAACATCAGATAAGAAGTGGCAAGGTAGGCTCCTGGCCACCTCCTTGACGAGCATGATTTCAACACTGTGAAAGGTAGAGACATCCTTCACTCCAGCAGTGACTCAGTTCTCACAACCTCCTAACTCACAGCAGCAGTGGGTGCTCTCCGTGTCTTCTGCAGAATCAGAATGGTTACTTGTGGGTTTTGGCCTTTTCTGAATCCACCATGGTAGTGATTCCTATAGCAGTTAAATTATCATATAGGTCTTTGACTCCTGGTTGTATTATTATTCCTTTTATTTTACTATTTAAGATCTTGGATCACCTTCCTGCATTTACTATTCTCTGAGCATCCTCATCTTACTTTTAATTCTTTCTTAACCTTTTCAATAATTTGTACCTAATTCCCACTATTAAATCCCTTTCACGTGAACTACCTATAATTGTTTTATTTGGGTTAACTAGAATATTTTTATATATTTTAAGATCATCTCTTATATACTTTGTATCTAGCTTCCATTTTTATGTTTGTAAAACTTAGTCATGTTGATGAATATGTCACTGTATTATAAATTTTTGAAACTTCATATTTCCCCAGTGCCTCAACTTCCTCATAAGTAGACTAAATACTCCCAGGCAACCAGGTGCATCAATGTGATTGGTTGCCACAAATTCCCCTTCTTTTTCTCCCCTGACTACCACCTGAGAGCATTCAAAATTACCAAATACCTTCATGCCTTCCCTGGACTCGCACTTCCTCATAGGCCCATGCTGTATTGCTCACCACCTGTGTAGTTGAGCTTACTCATTGGCAGCTCTTCACTGTGAGATATGTACCTCCATCTTCTAGGATCTGTACATCTAATAAATCCTTTTACTTAAATACCTCTACAAATTAATTTCTGCTGTCATGGTGAAATAATCTTTAAAACCTGGCTTAAGGAGCTGAATGGACACTTTTCAGAAGAAGATATACATTCGATCAACAAATATGTGAAAAAATGTTCAACATCTCTTGTAATTAGAGAAATGCAAATTAAAACTATTGTAAGATTTCATCTCATGCCAGTTGGAATGGCAGCTATCAAGAATACAGACAACAATAAATGTTAAATGTTGGCAATGATGTGGGGGGAAAGGAATACTCATACATTGCTGGTGAGACTGCAAATTGGTGCAACCAATCTGGAAAGTAGTATGAGGATTCCTTGGAAAACTTGGAATGAAACCACTATTTGACCCAGTATACCACTCTGTACCCAAAGGACTTAAAATCAACATACTATAGTAATGCAGCAGCATCAATGTTCATAGCAGCTCAATTCAGAATAGCTAAACTGTGGAATAAAGAAACTGTAGTATGGGCTGGGGTTGTGGCTCATTGGAAGAGTGCTTGCCTAGCATGTGTGAGGCACTGGGTTTGATTCTCAGTACCACATACAAATGAAGGTCCATCAACAACTAAAAAATATTTTTTAAAAACTGTAGTATATATACACAATGGAATATTACTCAGCATTAAAAGATAATAAAATTATGGCATTTGCAGATAAATGGGTGAAGTTGGAGAATATCATGCTAAGCAAAGTAAGCCAATCCCAAAAAACCAAAGGCCAAATGTTCTCTCTGATAAATGGATGCTGATCCATAATCAAGAGAGGGGAGGCATGGGAAAAATGGAGGAACTTTGATTGGGCAAAGGTGAGGGAGGATAGGGAGGGTGAATTGGTGCAGGAAAGATGGTGGAATGAGATGGACATAGTTACAAAGGTACATGTATGATGACACACATGGTATGACACTATATTGTGTACAACTATAGAAATGTAAAGTTGTGCTGCATTTGGGTACAATGAATCAAAATGCATTCTACTATCATATATGTCTAATTTAAAATAAATAAATAAATTAAAAAAAACTTCTTAGGAGGACTTACTTTTCCATTTACAACAGAATCCTTAGTTCTTTGTTTTATATTACTATTTAATAATGTTACATTTATGGTGTCAATTATATTACATTGCATCCTATGAATAAACCTCACATTATTTATCCATTATAACATTTTAGATTATTTTCCTTTTATAGATAATATGAAAATTTTGCTATGCATACTCTTGTGTATGTCTTTCAATATCTCTATATATATGTGTGTATATGTATTTCATTTGAGTATACAATTAAATTGAACTTTTGATTCATATATTATATATTTATTAAACTTCAACATACATACTGAAATTTTTGAAAGTGTATGTCCTAATTTATATTTTTAGTAGAAATATATGAGAGTTTCAGTTCCTTTACATTCTTTTTTCAACATTTGGTATTTGATCTGACATAACTAGTTTAAGCAAAGTTATTGCAACACCTGGTCTAAATTCACTGAGTATTATCTGTATTATCTGGGTCAACTTGAAGGCTGATGACAGAAATCATGTGAATCTTCATTAAGTTATGTTTAAAGGAAGATGTTGACTATTGACACATATATGTGGCAGTGTAGCTTCATCATGGTGTGATGCCTGGTGAACACAAGCAAGCATAAACACACCACAGAAAGAGAGAGAGAGAGAGAGAAAGGGAGAGGGAAGATACACTCATTACCTGTAATAACCTAGGTTCAGGTATCATACAGTATCAATTTCACTCTGTATAAATTGTTAGAAGTAAATTACTAGATTCAGAGATTACAACATCCATCCTTATAAGTCCATTTAAAATACTTTTACTACTTGTCCAAAAATGCCAATATTTATTGTATTTAAAAGCGTGTTTTTAGTGAATATATATTCAAAATGATTTTTTTTTTTGTATTTTTAGTCATTTGAACCAGTCATTTCATTGTCCTTTGGCTTTTAATATTTTTACTGAAAAGTCAGGTGGCAGTCTTATTGTTGCTCTTTTGAAAATAATCTCTTTTATCGTTTCCTTTGATTGATCCTATTCTTTTTCTTGTTGTCTTTGTTTTATAACAGTTTTGCCAGAGTGTAAAATTGTGCCTGATCATAATTTTTAAAATATACTTATCACTCATACAGTTCAAATATTTTCTAATGTCTGCTATGGGTTATGTTTTATCAATTTTGGCAAATTATAATCAATAACTATTATTGAGTTTGTCTCATCTTTTCCCTCATCAGTCTATAAAGACATATTTTTATTATATAATAAATATATATATTAGTATACATGTATATGTATACTTACATATGTACATATTAATTGACTAGAGGCTTTCAAAATAATTCTTGTGATTTCATGGGCTTACCATAAGCTTTTTATTATGTCTCATTACTTAATTGCTTCAGAAATATCACATTATACATGTAGCTTTAAAACTTGCTTTTTATTATATATGGAGGCCATCTTTCTATATATATATGTAAATATGTAAATATCTGTACATATACATGTATAAGTATATATGTGCATATACAATCACATATGTACATATAAGTTCATAAGTATACATATGTATGTATACTTACATATGTACATATCAATTGACTTGAGTCTTTCAAAAGAATTCTTATGATTTCATGAGCTTACCATAATTAATTTAGTCAATTATTTTTGTGACTATTTTGTTGATTATATTTAGAAAAATATTTGATCAACATGCTCAAAGTGTTTCATAGAGGAAAGTTCTTTTGCATATTCACATTAAGTTCTAAAGGACAAATTCATATGCGTGTAAATCATAAGGCATTAATGTGTTTGAATATTCTGTTATGTACTGTGAATTTGATGTTCAGAAAATATTTACCTGTATTCCTATCAGAATCATTTGAGAGTGACAAGACTTTTCTAGTCTGGACAGTTTGCTTTTGGTAAACATGTCCATAATAGTGAACACATTTCCCTTATGGTGGTAGTAAAGTTGCTTCAAAGACAATTTGTTCTGTCTGCTTTCATCTGTAGTTGTTTTATCTTTTTTGTTTTTTTCAGCTAGAACATTTTGATAAAAGCTGCCCTTTAGCAATCTTATTGCTGTTTTGATCCTTACAGTACTTACTACTTGGTATGACAAGACATTCTGCTACTGGTTTACATATTTCTTATTCTCTTGTCACTTAATGCCACTTCAGTTTTCATTGGTTTATACAGCTCTGACACCTTCATGACTAGGAAAATATTTCTCAGAAAGGCTTGGCTAGAACCATGATGGCATTCTGATAAAGTTTCTGTAGATAGTGAACTTATTTTATTGATTTACAATTTCAGAATTAGTCTGTAAATTTTATATTTACAAACATTCAATAATACTCTAATATCTAAGGGTATGGTAGAGAGTTGTGATTATAAAAAATGGCAATTTCCCTAAATTACTAATAATATACTGGTACATTTATGTATACAATGTGTGACAATAAGCTGACAAATTATTGTTATTACTATTTAAGATGAACATTTAAAACACCATTTTCTTACTATATTTGTGAAGATTTGCAAAAAAAAAAAAAACTTAGCTTAAGCATTCAACTTTATATCTAAAGCACTACCTATGTTTAAGATAACATAAAAATGTGCTTAATCTATTAGATAATGACTTGTACACATTATTAAGCAGATAATTTCTAGGAAATGTATCCATTATTGGATTTTTTTGTTTGTGTGTTTGACATTTTAAAGTTAGTAATTTATTATTTTGTACCCAATTATTATAATGCCTTTTTACTAAAGAAGTACATTGACTTAATTAAAATAATTTATTGATTTACAAAACACTAAGATAATTTTTCAAAATGTGATTAAGTAATTATAAGAGCATGCAATGATTTCTTTGGGGAAGTCACTGGTAGTTGGCAATTAATGAAGATCTTTTAACCTTACAATCATTTTTTTCTTTAGCATGGCCTCATAGGCTACTGAAGGAAACAGTATGGAACACAGAAAGATTTAGGTCAAAACCTTATTTGCATCAGTATTAACATCTTAGCAATTTATTGAAGCTTTCAATAAATTATAACTGAAATTATGTCAGAATTAATTTATAACAGGATACAAATTAGCTCAATAAAGTATAGTTTAACAGTTTAAACTCTTTCATAATAACCATTGAAATATATTGGATATGCTAATCAAGACATTAGAAATTTTATATTAGAAGATTTAACATTCAAAATTTTAAGTATTCATGAGAAACCTTGGATGTCCATGAGCACATCTGTTGTATTCATCACTGTGTCTTCAGTGCCTAGCACAATACTTTACCTATAACTGGTATTAAATTAAACTTGAGTACAATGAAGAGGTATGTAAGCTGAATCAATTAGTTAGTCTAGTAGTTGCTCAGCATCTGTATTTAAAGAAGATCTCTTTTAACCCTTGTACTAATGCTTTAGTAGATGCTGTTATTTCCATCCTTCAAGGGAAAATATAGTAGTACTACTTACGTATTTTAATTTATCAAATTATCTCTTAAGAAAAGCAACAATTTAGTACAAATGCAATTATTTGAAAGAATAGTTAATACACATTGTACACTTAACTATGTGCTAAAAACTATTTTTATTTTTTATAATTGATCTTCAAGTCAACTCTAAAATAGAAACTATTGTTCTATTCTCCTCTGTGTACAGTCTTAGCAGTTAATATTTTGTATATTCCAAAGATATGTAATGATTTAGATTATACTTTTTAAAAGAATGGTAGATTTTCTGTCTTGTTAAACATATATTTAGCTGTTTTGAACAAGTCAAAAAAGTCTAAAAATGCAAAGGAGAAAGTTAAAAAAAAGCAAAAGAAAAAAAGTCCCACAAATATAATCATTTTTTAAAAAATTAGTTCAGTTTGTTTCAGACTTCTCTATAAAAATGTAAGAACAAAACCCAGATTTAAAGCATCAAATAAAATGTACTTTACGAAAGAAAAATAAGGTCAAATTTAAGGATGCTTAAATTTTAGATAATTTTTTTAAAGAAATGATATAGTTTCTAAAGAAAGTGATAAAGAAATATTATGAAGAACCTTAAGGTTATGATGTGTGTTTCTTTTAACAATGTATTTTAATTTTAAGCCATGGTGAATTCTTGACAAAATTAGCTCACTTGTATTGTTTCATTTTATACTGTAAAGATATATGCCAATTATTTGCATTTGAAATATTAATTCCTACCTTTATTGAGTATTAGTTTTGTAGTTACCTGAATTCAAAATACATTCACCTCAGCATAACCATTCTTGAATTCTTCATTTTGATCAATTTTTTAGTTTAATATTGTTTATCTTCATGTTAATTTTTTTTTCTGTTTTGTATTTCTAGCTGAAGCTTGCTAGAATGTCACTTTATTATTCTTTTCTTAAAAGATAAATTTCCTGCATGTAAATTTCTTAAGGTGCCATCTTTTCAGAATTTTTAAGATATTATTCCACTGTAATTTGAAGCCAAGTGTTTGGAAAGAGGCTAAATAATATATATATATATATATATATGATTTTTCTTATGTTTTTCTTTAAATTCTCACATTTAAATTCTTAGTTTCACAACTTCTCTTCAGTCGTAATTTCAATATATATTTTGGCCCATGTTTCTTTTACTTTATTTCCAAGGACCTCAAATATGTACTTTTTCATATAAAATACATTCTTTGTAATATATTCCCTCAACTTTATATGATATTGAATTGAATATGAAGGACACAGTTTGTAGGTTGACTAGAAAAACTGTTTGCCTAACTCAGTGCTCCTACCTGATTAGATTACTATTGATTGTGTCAACCTCTTTTGTTTATATAAGGGATAAAATATAGTATCTTAATGACATAAATCAAGCTGAGATCAAAGTTGTTTCTGCATTTATTTTGCTTTATGGTTTCTTCTTTTTTAATGCATTTCTAAAACATGCTGGTATAACTGTAGTTTAGCCCATTGTATCTATGAATTTTTCCAAAGCTTTATTTCTACCAACTATGATGTGGAAGTTAGAAGAAAATCAGAAAATTGAGCTATGTTTTGGATCCATATTTATTTTGGCAATACTTACATGGGACAAATCTCTTCTTCCATTTTCTGCTTCCAATGATCTAGTCAATAGATAATTTTTTCCAGCATTTCAAGTAAGGGGCATTTATTTTCTCATCCTTCTACCATAAAGTTTGCCATATCTTAATATCATCTCATAATTCCTTGCAAATTTAATTCTTAATAGAATTTCTACTATCTGTACAACTTCGTTTCTAAGAAACCAGATTCCTCAGAATTATCTTTATTCTTGTTCATTCTTAGAACCAAATTCTAGGTTCTTCAATTCTGTATATTTTCTGTAATCTCATACAAATATTTTCACTTTGGGAGTAGGTTTCTATTGCTCTAAAGCAAATAATCACTTGTTATAAATAGAATTAAAAGATAGTTCTTATCCTTAAAAACAAACAAACAAACAACCACCATGAAACTAAAATCCCTAAGCCTGGAAAAAAAAAATATCTAGATGTTTACAAAAGTTACACAGCATGTATATATCTTGAAATATTTTTGATCATTTTATAAGTGCTTCTATATAACCAAAACTTGGTCTTTACTATTAATCAGTCTGTTCTTGAAATAAAGTTTTTTTTTTTTTTTTTTTTTTTTTTACCCCATGAGGTGTCACACACCTGTCATCCCAGCAACTCAGGAGTAAGAGACAAGAAGATTTCAGGTTCAAGGTTGTGTTAGTAATACAGTAAGACCCTTTGCAACTTAGCAAGACCCTATTTCAAAAATAAAAATTAAAAGGACCAAGTTCACAGTTCAGTGGTAAAATGCACCTGGGTTCAATTCCTAGTACACAAATAAATAAATAAATATATGAAGTTTGTTTTTCCCATATTAAAATATTTTAGAAGTAGTTATTGTCAATAGTTTGTATAAGAATAAAATGAGGATTGAAAATTAAAGCAGATGATAAATATAACAAAATTGAAGCAGATATAAAAAAAGAAGTGCCATGGAAAATGCAAAGGAATTCCCTTCTTGTTTTTGAAAGAATGAAACCCAGATTTCCACCTGCACAAACCCATGGCGGATTGTCAGGAGGAAGCTTTAAGTGTCAGGCTGTACAAGTCCATGTATCAGGAAGAAGACTGGAGAAACAAATCCATATGAAACAGGCTTTGTGGCTTCACTTGATCAAGGCAATATAAATATTTCAAAGGATTTGTCTTATAACTGATGTCCAAATTATGCTTTCTCCAGTGGCATCAAAACCTGGAAAAGTTCTTCACTTTGTAGCACAATGGATTGAAAATATTTAACTTTTAGGGCTCCAAAATTATGAGAACTGAGTCAATTTATTATTCCATATATTAGTTTTACATTTCAAAAATTGACCTAATTTATTCAAAGTAAACTCTGTGGAGAAATACCAACTAAATATTTCTTTTGAGAAACCTGAATGTTCTACATTTATGTAAACCTAGCAATTACATTTATATAAATACACTTTTAATTCATCCTTTGCTTCAGAAGAAAGAGGAAATTACAGTGCTGTTTGGACCTACTAGTATGTTCCAATGAAAATGTTAAAGGAGACTAAGTTGCCCAATGTAAGTTTAGTCTCATGCTCTACCATTAAATTTCTCCCAAGTAAGAGACTTCAGGAAAAGTTGTAGTCATAGTGAAAAGGTCCAATAAACATAAAATATCTTATGTCACATGAAGAGCCAACCTATGAACCTTTAAGGATAATATTACAATGATGTATATACAACAAAATAAACAAGTAAACTTAGTCAATGTGTTCATAAAAGGAAATCAAGTTAATTGCAGTAGAATTGCAATATGAAGGAACTGGTGTATGCAAATAGATTATCGAAATGGTATGAATTGTGTGGGCCCCAAATTCATATGTTGAAGCTGCATCTATAATACCTTAGAAACCCTTATTTGCAGACAGAGTAACTGAGAGTAAGTGTGGTTATATGGGTAGGCTGTTATCCATGTAAATATATGTGGAAATAAAGCTTTCGAAAAATGAATCCCAGTAGCTCCACAGGCTGAGGCAGGACGATTGCAAGTTCCAAGTAAGCTTCAGCAACTGAGTGAGGCCCTAAACAACTTAGTGAGACCCTGTCTCAAAATTAAATTTTAAAAAAATGATTAAGTTAAAATGAGGCCATAGGGTGGGACTCTATAATCTATTCTGACTAATGTCCTTATAAAAAGAGAAGGACCTACCACAGATACCTGCATACAAAGAAGAAGAGAGGAAATTCCATGTGAGGACACAGAAACCTAAGGAAAGAGGCCCCAGGAGAAACCAAACTTTCCAACACTTGGATCTTGGGCCCTAGCCTTCGAAACTCTGAGAAATTAAATTTCTGTTGTTTAATCCACCCAGTCTATAGAATTTCATTAAGATACTCTTCATAAATTAATGGAATTCTAGTCTTCCCAAAGCTTTTTCCTTCATAATAGTGCTTTTTAAATTTCATTTGTATGCGTTACATTATTTCTCTGCATGTGTGTGCCACAGTATACTCAAACCACTATTTATGGTAGAGTTAATTTTCTCATGTTTCCAAGTGTCCAATGTAGAGCAGGGATCACACATACTAGATTTATGCAGTGGCCTAATGATTTCTGAATTCTTTAGCAATCCAGCCTTCAACTTTTTGTGCCATGGGGTCTAATGATTTGATTCTTATAGCGTGCCAAAAATTCAAGTTCATTTTGTTGAAACTCTCAGTAGCAGAGAATAAATCTAGCAAAAGAAAAAGTTTTGATGAATTAAATTCATAGTTTTTGCATAGCTGAAGAACACATTCCCAAATATCTCAACAATATTTCATGGACTTAGTAGACTACAAAGTTTCCCATTATGAACCTTTAGCTGAACCATTATTCTAATGCAAATATTGATCAAAAATATTGGTTTAATACTGTGCCTTGTTACCTCAGTTAAGTGTAATGTACATGCAGGAAATTAAAAAAAAAATGACTGTATGCCCTCTTGGAGTATTTATTTTCAGTAATTTATTTTACCTAATGTTGGTCTGAGGCTATTCATGATCACTGAAAAATTGCAGGTATTTTTTTACTTTCAAAATCTGATATTGCCCATTGACAAATAATTGATCATTATTTTCATACATTAAAAAACCCTGTTCAAGACATAAGCATTGATAATTTTTCATCTTTGCAATAAAAGCTTTAAAATTCAGATTTCTTATTGCTGCAGTCCGGCTGCAGCAAAATAGCCGGGGGATGATGAACAACTTGTGTACATTGATACAGCAGGAGTGGGAGCCTTTTATTGTAGGACAAGAGGGGTATATATACATTACACACAGCTTATCTTCATTAACATAAACTAGATACAGCAGTCAACCAATAAGGAATCTCCACACTTAATGGCTTGCTGGCATTACCTCACAAACCACTCCCCCTGGCAAAATGCCAGGCGCCATCTTGACTTGTTTGCAGACCCTAACACTTATGATATTCTTTAGCCTGAATTCCAGACATATTTGAGTACACAAAGCCAGGAATAATCCAAATCTTGATTGCCAACCATCCTTTGTGGCAGTTCTGCCCATTATTGAGCTGATATACTTTGGGGTATATATATTAATTCGGATTTAATAAGGCTAAAATATTATAAATTTTACTGTTTTTAAGAATGTATACAAGAAGTCAGCTGCATGGCATATGTAAAGGATGAAAGAAATCAGTAATAGTGTGTATCTAACATCTGTCAGGTACTAAATGTGAAACTTTCCTACAGCACTATATTTATCCCTTCCAGGAACCTTCTAAGGAAAATATTTTCATCTTCAATTTAAAGAAATAACTGCTCCTTAAATTAGGCTGATGTATTCATTAAATTGCTATTAATCGCTATCTCAAATCAGTTCTTCAAAAGACCATCTTAGTCTGTCTTTTGTTAATCCTTGGAAACCCATTATGTTTACATTGTTCCTTGTGGTGTTTGAGGTCAATGTGATCACTGACATACAGAAGTTTCAACAGTGAGTAGCCACTCCAAAGAAGAAATTCTTATATAATGAAGCATTTGGCCAGAAAAACAGTGTCAGATGGACCATGAGTCAGCATAGTTTTTTCCTTTTCTCCCCACATGCAATCTTAATATTCTCAATTGAATTTCTTTGTCAAAATTGTTTATACCCTGACATTACTAAACAATTTCCAAATAAAAATAGTTACATTTTGAATTATGCAATGCATTATCTTCTTAAGAATTTAACTGAATTTTCGAATTCTGACTTAATAATTGGGGAGATGATTATATTATGATTTAGACTTATGAAAACTATTAACAATAACATTTAGAACCCTTATGCTAGGCAGTAGGCTAAGTGACTCTACACTTGTTAGGGTAGAATGGCAGAAGAGTTTAAGTTGTTTGTTTGAGAAACAAATTCTGTATATGAGTAGAAAATCATTAATATGTAAATTCACTATCTTATTGCTTTACTGGCACATTCTTTTCTTATTCATCCCTTTCAGAAACTCAAAGGAGAATCATTCAAGACTTAGTTGCTTGTCATTCCTTTTTGACTAGACAAAAAGCAAAGAAAGAAAGAAAGGAAGGCATTGCTGAAGCTAAGAAAGCCTCCTTCAGGAAAGCTGAAAGGAGTGTAATTAGTTCTAAAATACCATCTTAAATCCACTGTGCATATATTTTTCACACACACAAAAAATGAACATTGAGACCAAAGGGCCTGGAATGTAAAATGATGCAGCTAAACTCCATTTAGAAATAGTTGTAATGCAATTCCCAGTTGCTGGATTGATTTGATCTTCCCATCTTGGGAAGAAATTAAACCCTGTAATAGCACCAATATTCTCTAACTTCTCTCTTATTATTGCTGCAAACTGACAGTGATTGATTTTGAATTATTAGCTTGAAAAATGAATTAGATTAAGAAATAATCTTCCAGATTATATAAGAATCTAGTCCCTCTTTGTAATTAGTTCCTTTACAGAAAGTATGATGCTATCATAGGAGAGTAGCACAATGGATTTCTTACATACTAACTACTTGATTTGCTTTGAAAGAAACTAAATATATTAGTCCTGTGATTTTTAATTTTTTAAAATTGTATAGGGACACAATACCTCTATTTTGTTTATTTATTTTTATGTGATTCTAAGGATCCAACCCAGTGCCTCACACATGCCAGGCAAGTGCTATATCACTGAGCCACAACCCAGCACTATGCCTGTGATTTTTAATCTGGATTGTCATCTTGATTGGATTAAGAGATGCCTAGAATTCAGAGACAACTGAATCTGTTGACCAGGTTTTTCCAGGGGTGACTGACATGTGGGACTGCAAATGGAGAGGGGGAAGACCTGCCCTGAAGGTGGGCAACACTATATAGTACCCTGGGAGCCAACTGGCACAACAGACAGGAGAGCTCCTTGTGGGTATAAGCTGAGTTTTTCTTAGGTGGGTGTCTCCATTGCTGCTGCCCTCACCATTGGATGTCAGATTTCAACTCCTTCATGCTTCCAACATCAATCCTTACCAACAATTCTCCAGGGAGTTTCCAGGCCTTCAGTTTTAGACTGGGACAGCATCATTGGTTCCTCTTGTTCTGAAGCTTCAGCTTCTTGGATTGTGAAGCTACTGGTTCTGCTGGTTTTTCAGCATGCAAGTTTATCATTTTGAGACAATAGAGCCCCTACCTTGTCATCCAATCTAATAATACTCATACATATGCATATCCTGTTATTTCTGTTCCTTTATAGAGCTCTAACTAATATGAGAGCAATTTTTTAGTAAAATTCCAATTGTGGGTTAAATTATGGGAAGAAGTGTATAGTTAAAGTAGCAAGAATATCAAAAGCAGGGGACTTGAAGTATATCATTGGCAAAGCCATTGGGTACCTATGTGAGTTTAGGTGATCTCTCTGGGCTTGATTCTTTGTAACCATAAATGAAGTTCAACAAGAAGATGCTCCCTAAGGCACTTTACTCTTCTAACATTCTGTTTGTATGTATTACATAATCCATTTTACTTAAACTAACAATCCATTTTCCACAAAATCTCCAAAGTAGCAGGAGAATGATTAGGGGAGAGTGTAAGGAAAGACTAGCTAATAGGTGAGATGATATTTCGTTCATGTTTATAGAATATGTTTTCAACAGTAGTGCTTGTTAAACTTGCATTTAAATTTCCAAGGTGTTTTACTTAAATGCTCACTCTCATTCAGTAGATTGGGTTAAAGGCCTGAGGATATGTATTGGTAACATACTCCATGAGAATGACCTTGTTGTTGGTTCTGGAGTAATTTGGTTTTGGTTGTGAAACTAAAAGATATATAAGAATCTGGGGAATTGTTAAAACTTCAGATTCTAGGCTTAGCTCCAGAGATTCAGAGATCAGAGCAGGCCCACAAATTCAAATTTCCTAGAAAGTAATCTCTTATATTCATGCCAGAGGTCCAGGCACTAAACTCCATATTTTTGAGAATGATTATCGTAGGTTCATGAAAGAGATCTCTTTACTAGCTCATCTCCAGTTTGTTCAGGTTCTCTTTCCAAACCCAGTCATGGACAAATGTATTATTGCATTTGTTTTTAAATTAAGTTTGAGAAACTGGTTCTGGGGTTGGCTTGTGGTAGCCTTTTCATGTCATGGATTCTGTTGTCTGGTTAGAATAACAATTGAGTGTGTGTAGGGCTTTGGTTTTTGTTCTTTAAACTTGAGTCCTAATTCTTTTTATATCTTTAATTATTTAAAGATGGTGCTTAAAAGAATGTATGCTGAAATGGAACAAAATCTACTCTTTGAGTAAAAAAGTCTTAAGTTCTGATTCTAGCTCTATGAACCATTCATTCATTCTGTGCTTTACTCATACCTGGGGATCTGTGTGTTAGAAGTTAAATTAGACCTAGTCAACAGCATGAGGGCTGGGAAAATTGCCAACAATGAGAATTAATCATTAGGTTTTATAGAAATAGGACTAAGTTCTCTGATCCTAAGGAAAATGAGTAAATTAGTTGACCTGCCTATTTCATTTGTGGGCATCATATAAAAAAATACAGACTGCCCACACCAGCCCATGTGGGACCCAGGCTCACAGTAGGCCCGAGTTCACCCCTCTACCCACAGAGGAGACACCTGCCAGAGCTTAGGCACAGGACAGCCTCTTCTGACCAGCAGACTACCACAGGAGTCCAGACCCAGCCCAGATCCCTCCACACCAACTTGCTCAGGACCCAGGTCCAGGGTAGGTCCAAGTTTGACCCTCCCCCACCTGGGAGCCTAAGCCTAATCCACTTCCATCTTGGGACACTGCAGTCATCTCCATAGCCTTCCCCACGCAGTATCCCCTAACTTTTTGACAACAAACAGGGCCAAGAAGCAGCTGCATCTCAGAACAGGCATTCCAAAGGGAGTGTGAGGCCCACCCTTTCAGCCCCATCTCTGTAATACATTGCTTCCATCTTGGGGTACCTTAACTGTTATCTCCCGTTACCTCTGCTATTGCAGCCACCAAATTTAGATGTAGTAGCATACATTGAGAGATACCAGCAGGGTCTGGAAGCCCAACATCAAGGTCAGGTACAGACAGTCTGTGCAGATAGGCCAAGAATATAGGGAAGACACTGAAATAGCTCACATTCGAACTGCAAGAAAAGAAGACATATAGACAACATGAAAAAACAAGGGAGAAAAGTGCCCCAAACAAACCAGGACACTATAATAACAGAACCCAAGGACAGAGAAGTTGATGAAATATCAGAGAAGGAGTTCAGAAGGTTCATAATTAAAATGCTCTGTGAATTAAAGAATTACCTATATGAGCAAATAAAGGCAAAAATAGATCACTCCAACAAAGAGATAAGAGAGAAAATATAGGTAGCAAAAGATTACTTCAACAGAGAGATGAAGACTCTGAAAAAAAAATAGTCAGAAATCCTTGAAATGAAGGATGCAATAAATCAAATAAAAACTGACTAGAAAGCATAACCAAGAGGCTAGAACACTTGGAAGAAAGAACATCAGATAATGAAGACAAAGTGTACAATCTGGAAAATAAAGTTGATCACATAGTGAAGATAGTAAGAGACCATGAACAGAACATCCAAGGATTATGGGACAGCATCAAAAGACCAAATCTAAGATTTACTAGGCTACAGGAAGGCACAGAGTTCAAACCAAAGGAGTGCACAATCTCTTCAATGAGAAAAATATCAGAAAATTTTCCAAGCATTAAGAACTAATTGGAAAACCACATACAAGAGGCTTATAGGACACCAAATGTGCAAAATTACAACAGATCTACACCAAGGCACATTATAATGAAAATGCCTATGATACAGAATAAGTATAGAATCTTAAAAACCTCAAGAGACAGAAATCAGATCACATATGGGGGAGACCAATTTGTATCTCAGCAGATTTTTCAACTGAGAGCCGCAAAGCCAGGAAATCATGGAACAACAACATTTTCTGAAAGAAAATGGATGCTAACCAAGCATCTGATATCCAGCAAAACTAAGCTTTTGATTTGATGATGAAATAAAAATCTTCCATGATAAACAAAAGTTAAAAGAATTTATAACAAGAAAGCCTGCACTATAGAATATCCTCAGCAAAATATTCCAAGAAGAGGAAATGAAAAAGAATGATGAAAATCAGCAGAGGGAAGGATTATGCTAAAGGAAAATATAATCAGAGGAGAAACCAACTCACATTAAATACCAAAAATAAACAAAAATGGCTGGGAATACAAATCATGTCTCAAGTGATGAAATAGAAGACCCATCAAATGTCTACCAACCAAGAAAAACCAAAGACCAGATGGATATACAGGTGAGTTCTTCAAAACCTTTAAAGAAGAACTAATACCAATACTCTTCAATTTATTTCAAGGAATAGAAAAAGAAGGAACACTTCCATACTCATTCTATGAGGACAATATCACCCTGACTCCAAAACCAGGCAAAGACACATCAAAAAAAGAAAACTTCAGACCAATATCTCTAATGAACATAGATGCAAAAATTCTCAATAAAATCAATAAAATTCTGGAAAATTGCCTACAAAAACATATCAAAAAGATTGTACATCACCATCAAGTTGGATTCATCCCAGGGATGTAAGGTTGGTTCAACATACGGAAATCAATAAATGTAATTCATCACATCAATAGACTTAAATATAAGAATCATATGATCATCTCAGTAGACACAGAAAAAGCATTTGACAAAATACAGCACCCCCTTATGTTCAAAATGTTAGAAAAACTAGGTATAACAGGAACATATCTAAAGGCTATCTATAACATCATAAAGGCTATCTATGCTATTCCCTAAGCCAAAATCATTCTAAATGGAGAAAAATTGATGGCATTCCCTCTAAAAACTGGAAAAAGACAGGGATGCCCTCTTTCACCACTTTCATTTAACATAGTTCTCCAAACACTGGCCAGAGCAATTAGACAGATGAAAGAAATTAAAAGGATACACATAGGAAAAGAAGAACTCAAATTTGCACTATTTGCTGATGATATGATTCTATACTGAGAAGACTCAAAAAGTTTCACCAGAAAACTTCTAGAACTAGTAAGTGAATTCAGCAAAGTAACAGAATATAAAATCAATACCATAAATCAAAGGCATTTTTGTCTATCAGTGGCAAATCCTCAGAAAGGGAAACGAGGAAAAACTACCCCATTTACAATAGCCTCAAAAAAAAAAAAACCCAAAACTTGGAAATCAACTTAAGGAAATAAGTGAAAGATCTATATAATGAAAATCACAGAACCTTAAAGAAAGAAATCAAAGAAGACCATCTACCTTGCTCTTGGATAAGCAGATAATATTTTAATATTATCAAAATACCATACTTCTAAAAGCACTATATAGATTTATTGCAATTCTGATCAAAATCCCAGTGATGTTCCTCATAGAAATATAAAAAGCAATCATAAAATTCATCTGAAAAAAGAAGAGACCCTGAATAGCTAAAGCAATCCTTAGCAGGAAGAGTGAAGCAGGTGGCATCACTATACCAGACTTTAAACTATACTACAGAGCAATAGTAACAAAAACAGCATGGTATTGACACCAAAACAGACTGGTACACCAATGGTACAGAATAGAGGACACAGAGACTAACCCACAAAATTACAATCATCTTATATTAGACAAAGATGCCAAGAACATCATTGGAGAAAATATAGCTTCTTCAACAAATGGTGCTAGGAAAACTGGAAGTCCATATGCAACAAAATGAAATTACACCTCTGTCTCTCACCAGACACAAAACTCAAAATGGATCAAAGACTTGGGAATAAAAGCAGAGACCCTGTGTCTAATAGAAGAAAAAGTAGGCCCTAATCTCCATCATGTGGGATTAGGCCCCAAGTTCCTTAATAAGACTCCTGTGGCACAAGAATTAAAATAAAAAAATCGATAAATGGAATGGACTCAAACTAAAAAGTTTCTTCTCAGCAAAAGAAACAAACTGTGAGGTGAATAGAGAGCCTATATCTTGGGAGCAAATCTTTACCCCTCACACATCAGATACGGCACTAATCTCTAGGGTATATAAAGAACTCAAAAAGCTAAAGACCAAAAAAACCAAATAATCCAATCAATAAATGGGCCAAGGACCTGAACAGACACTTCTCAGAATATGATGTACAATCAATCAATAAATACATGAAAAAAATTTTCATCATCACTAGCAATTAGATAAATGCAAATCAAAACCACTCTAATATTTCATCTCACTCCAGTCAGAATGGCAGCTAGTATGCATACAAACAACAATAATTGTTGGTGAGAATGTGGGGGGAAAGGTACACTCATACACTGATGGTGGGACTGCAAATTGGTGGAAAGCAGTATGGAGATTTCTTGGAAAGTTGAGAATGGAACCACCATTTGACCCAGCTCTCTCTCTTCGGCCTATACCCAAAGGACTTAAAAACAGCATACTATAGGGATACAGCCACATCAATGTTTATAGCAGCACAATTCACAATAGCTAAACTGGGGAACCAAACTAGATGCCCTTCAGAAGATGAATAGATTAAAAAATGTGGCATATATACACAATGGAATATGTCTCAGCAATAAAAGAGAATAAAATCATGGCATTTTCAGGTAAATGGATAGAGTTAGAGAACATAGTGCTAAGTGAAGTTAGCTAATCCCCAAAAAACAAATGCCGAATGTTTACTCTGATATAAGGAAGCTGATTCATAGTGGGATAGGGAGAGGGAGAATGGGAGGAATAAATGGACTCTAGATAGGAAAGAGGGGTTGGAGGGGAAGGGAGGGGGCATGAAGTTATAAATGATGGTGGGATGTAATGATCATTATTATCCGAAGTATGTGTATAAAGATACACATCGGTGTGACTATACTTTGTGTACAACCAGAGATATGAAGAATTGTGCTCTATATGTGTAATTCATTCTGCTGTCATATATAAGTAAAAAAATAAATTAAAAAAAGAAAATACAAAATCATCTGGGCATGTGCCTGTGGTTCTGTTGGATAACATGGAAAGCATTTTAAATAAAGTCATTTAATTTTGAATACAAGGGGAAAATAATGTCAAAATTTCATGTAACTAATTTTTTACAGATAAAATCTGCTAATTTATATTAAACACATTATTGAAATTCTTAGTTTTTATGTATCTATGCCAAAGACCATCTCTCACCCTTCTCATGTTTATCTATGATACTTTAATTAGCCAAATATTTATTAATCCCCAATAACATACCACCAACTTATTTGAACTCTGGAGTGAAATAAGGAAACATTAAATTAAAATTGTTCTGAAGTATATTCTAATATCCTAATTTGGTATATTTTAAGGAGGGGGCAAACAAATTTAGAAGATAACCTTTTAGCATGTTGACAGATGTGATGAAATTTTCCATGGAGAAAAATAAAGCAGGAAAGAGGATAAAGTATATCGAGAAGACATTGACTGTAGTTTCTCAGGGAGGAAAGCCTTCACTGAAAATGTGACATTTGATCAGGGAACCAAGGAAGATGGAGACATAGCTCTATAGTAAATGTATCCTATCAAGTTTTCTGCATAGATAAGACAAATGCCCTCTTGTTTGTAGCAAAAACCAACCAGCAAAGCAAAACCCAATAATAAAACAACAACAACAAAACAATGACAAAGAAATCATTGTGGCTGGACCAGAGGGAGCAAAAAGTGTGGAAAATATTATTTTGAAGCTCTGTATTACATAGTAAAGATTTTGGGTTTTACTGTGTTTGAAATGGGGTGCCCAAGAAGTTTTGAATAGAGATATTATGTGATATGAATTTCATTTCAAAAGGACCACTGTGGTTCACGTGTTGAGAATGTATAGTTGAAAAGGAAGAAAGGAATCAGGAAGACAAACTAGTAGGTGTTGGAAAACTGCCATTTAAAGATCAAATTTAGAGAACTATTTGCTCTGTAAATGAAATTTTATTGGAACAATGACATGATCACTCAATTGCACAGTGTTGTCTGTTTTCACACACATGAGAGTTAAGTTGTTCAAGCAAGGACCTATGGCCTACACACATTACCTCCAAAACTTACTATCTAACCCTTTACAGAAAAATGTTTGTACATCCCTGAACTTAGAAGTTCATTGCAAAAATTTACCTGAGACACAATGATGGCTTGAATCAGGGTAGGAATAGTGGAGATGTTGAGACATATTCAGATACTGCATATGTTTTGATAACAGAGTCAAAAGAATGTATTGACAGAAGAAAGTACAAAAAAAAGGTAATAATTATGAATGATTTTATTTTTCTTCTTAAGCTTGAGCAATAGGAACAGCAAATTTGTCATTTACTTATTTGAGAGCATTTGTAGAAAAGTATATTTGGAGATTTGGAAATACAGTTTGTAAATTCAGTCTTTGAGATTCCTTAAAAAAGGCCAACAGCTATATCTAATAGGTAGAAACACATGTGATCTTGGATTTCAGCAGAGAAGTATAGATTATTGATATAAATTTGGACACTTGGGACATGTAGATGTATTTAAAACCATGGATGAGAACACAAGGGTGGGATGTTATAGAAGGAAAGAGGTTCTAAGTAGTTCGGAACTCTTGCTTGGGTTTTCCAGGTATTGAAGGTCATGTATATGTGGTAAAAGTAAAACTAGCAAAATAATAATAATAATAATAATAATAATAATAATAATAATAATAATAATAATAAATGAGAAGAAGCAACTAGTAAAATAGGTAGGGAAGTAAGAGCATATAAAATCCTTGATGTCTCAAAAAAGAAAGTCATCAACAGTCAAGTAAGTTAACTGCTGCATATACAGGTAAGATTATAATAGAGAATTCATCACTAACTTTGAGCACAGTGGAAATCATTGCTAAACTTGATGGATATTTTGATAGTATCTGAAGTGAAATCCTAATTGGAATGGATTCAAAAGAGAATGGAAAAAAAGAACTGCAAAAAAATCATAAAGAAAAAAAAATGGGAAGTTTTCCTCCCAAGGAGACAGAGGAAGTAGGTGAAGGACGTGACACTAAGTATTTTCCCCACTTTTGTTAAAGATGGGAGAAATAGGATACTTACATGCTATTGGGATAATTTAGTCAAAAAGGGAAAATATTAATAAGCATGGCTTGAATATGTCCCCCCAAAGTTCATGTGTTGGAAATGTAATCCCAATTCACATGTTAATGCTCTTGGAGGTAGGGACTCAGGGAAGTGGTCAGGATTAATTGAGAACTTGAGGCTGGATCCCCCAGGGAGACATTAGTGGCTTTATGAAAGAGGAAAACAAAGCAAAACAAAACAAAACCTCAACTAGCACTGTTCCTGTGCCTTGCCATGCAATGCCCTCCATCATGTGAAGTGTGGTATGAAATCCCTCACCAAATGTTGAGCACCATGCTCTTGAACTTTACAGCCTCCAGAAACATAAGCCCCAAACTTCTGTTACTTATAAATTACCTGGCCTCAGACATTTTGTTATAGAAACAGAAAATGAATGAAAACACCATGAGAAAAAAAACAAAAAACAAAAAACAACTGTCTAAAGCAAAGTTGCTCAAGTAGAAAGGATGTCTTTCAATGGGAACACAGACTGTTCAATCAAAATATATGAACCAGTGAATAGATAGGAGTTTAGCAGCTGGGGACATTCTCATCTAATTGCTTCTTTTAAAATTTGTTTCTTTTCTTTTTTCTTCTTCTATTTTTTAGAAGAAGCAATGGCAGAATGAGGGGAAAAAGATCCTGTCCTGTAGGTAAATGGATAGAGTCGACAGAGTTAAAGGAGTAGAGAGTAAACACACATCCATAAGAGTATGGAAAGTAGACTAGGGGAATGCAGTAGAAATTCTGTGCAATTATCTTGGGTTAACATTCACAACCAACCATGTAATAGCAATACTATAAATGAGAATATTCTAAATATTCAACAAGAGGATAATAGTGAGGTAAATAATTGCTCTGAACTTTCAGCAAATGGACCATTGGACAATCATTAAAATAATTTTCTATGATGTTTAATAATAAGAGAATCTTAGTGTACAAAAAGAAATATTTATGATATAAAAATATAAGAAATGTTCTATATTATTTTATTATATAATTTGACAAATGGCATAGATAGACATTAAGATTCTATATTCACATTCCTGATAGTGATCATATAACACTAAAAATCCAATTTCAAAAAGATTATCACATGTCTAAAATTTACATTTTAAGTATCTATATTACACTGTTAATTGAACTTTAGTTTTATTTTTAAATTTTTCATTTTTTAAAAGTAAAAATTACATATATAAGTATCTTACATCTTCTACTTGAACAAATTGGTTCAACAATATTGTATAAATTTATTTATACTAGTTTCATTTCTTTTAACATTCCAGGCTAATCACTCTAAGATCTACTGAGTTCTGATGGAAGCTATTTCTGTAATTCAATATTTTAGCCATACTTTTGCAGAAACATTACCCAGCTTTTTGTCATTTTTAAATTCAGTGTGTCAGAGAAATTTTCATGCAAATCATTCAAATAATTAACATTTTAATTCATTCTTTCAAAATATCAAACAATGATAGATATAAAGGGACTTTGAAGAATGATGAAGTTTTTGTAAACTAAATGGAATGAATTTCAGTTAATTAAAAACATCTAAATTTAGTGCAGCTCACTCCTCTGTAATGATTTCTTTAGCAAAAAAGGTTTCAACTTTTAGGTTTTAGCTTCAAAAGACTTTTTAGGTTCTGTCCACACAGGTGGTTTACCTCTGTTCTTTCAAGTTTTCAGATGGTCTTCCATAATATCATGACCATATTTTCAGTTTAGGTATCTCTAAGCTCTATTCACATACATTTAATTATTTTCGTTTGTTCCTTATAGTAATTCAAGAATAACATGTTCAAAACATCATCTGAACTTTTTGCCACATCTACTATGAGAATGAAGATCATTCACAGCAATCAAATTGTTAACATTCCCAAAAATGTTGACATCACACTGAAGGAATTCAAAGATTTTGAAGAAATTCAATGATTCATGAGAAACTCTGGAGAAACTTCAATCACATCAATATAGAGGTTGGTCTCCTTGGGAAAAAAAAAAAAAAAAGATCTGGGTTGAAAAACAGTGGGGAAATATCTAAGAACTGGCGACTGTTTGCCACATTTGTGGTCATGGACAGAATGGTCCAGGATGTTACAATGGTCTTTCATTAGAGGATGAGATCTGTATGTGCTTCCTTCCTCACCAACATCATTATTGAGCAGATGGGTCTTTTGTAATTCTCACTAAGAAATTTCTTAGTGAAATGGGTTCAGATAAGAACATACATTGCTTATTCAGTATCTTAAGTCTTGAAAAATAAGTTAGTTCTTGAAAATTACATTCAACTTGTATCACATCCAGCTGCTTTTATTCATTATATCACAGAAGTTAAAAACAAGGATATCAGAAAAAAATTGATCTCTGACATTTTGTGTGTCTGGAAAAGGAAGAGTTCAGAGTTCGGTGGTAAGAACTAAGAGTTGTTCAAATACAGAAACCACAAGATACTCATGATTTCTAGAACTCATTTGTGATGCTTCAAAGATGAAATTACAATCCTGAATTGGAGGGAAGGAAGAAAGGAAGGAAGGAAGGAAGGAAGGAAGGAAGGAAGGAAGGAGGGAGGGAGGGAGGGAGGAAGGACAACCCCAAGCAAGCAGACCATCTGATTTACGTCTCTACTCTTAAGCTGTTAACCATTTTTACAATGGAACCATCACTTTCTCAAGCAAAACATCACCCTTAATTCCTCTCTTTCTCTCAAAACTATATTTACTCAGTTAAAAAATTCTGTACAGGTCTACCTCTAAAATGCATATTATTCTGGATATGATATTGGACTTAGATCAATATCTTTGTTCTTTAACAAAGAAAATCATTTTCTGTCACTTTTTAAGTTCTAATCATTTCTAACCTGTCTGATCATCACAAGAGCCTTCTAAATAGTGTGAATATATTCCCAGTCCTTCTTACTAATTTTTCTACAATATTGATTATTTTGAAAGACCATTCAGTTCATATCAGCTTCTTTTTTAAAACCTCTCAATCACTTTTGGACATGCTAGAGTAAAATTGAAACTTCTTATGGTCTACAAGACACTATGTGATTTGATTAGGCTCTTCATTTCCACTGATCATCTTCCCACAGGCTTTTTCTTCAGTTGCACTGTTCTTTCTTAGAGACAATGAATTGCTCAAGGTATAGATCCTTTGTATCTATGCTCACATTTGCCTGGACCACTTTCCCACAGAACTTCTCATTCTTCAGATCTCCAATGTCACACCCTGAGAGAGATGTTCCATGACCATCCTATCTGGAGTAGATTTCCTATCTTTGAATATGTGTTTTCTCTATCTAAACATCTGCTAATAATACCTCCTGGAGAAACTTTCATAATATTTTAGTATTTTGTTTATTCATGTGTTTCATTCTTATTTTGAATTTCACCAGTTTGTCAGTTTCTCACAGAAACTCCAATGCCTGTCATATAACACATTCTGTAATTTTTTTTTGAATGAATGAATGGATTAACTAATTAATATATCATTTCACTCCTTGTAGATGCTATAGTTCAAGTCATAGTTTATAAATCTGTTAGTTTCCCCAAGCAGTCATTTAATATTTAATTACTGGTGATAAATGCCTCTTAACTTTTGGAATGAAAGAATTCTATTTTGAACAATATTTAGAATTCTTTGGTATGTCAAACTTCTAATTGTTTTTTGCCTTATTTCTTTCTTATTCCAATGAATACCTACAGAGGAAATAAGTGAATATCCCCAACTGTTTCATTTTCACTCAAGGCCTTACCTCTTGAAGGCTTAACCTATTTTAAACAATCTCTGAACAATTTTAATATCATAGAAATCAAAATGCAAATTTACATAGCAAAAGAGGTTTCTTTATCTTCTTCCCACCATTTGCACTGACTGTTAGACATAAATTTGTAGAAACTAGTAAAGATAAGTAAAAACTGAGCTTGAATCAGGGGAAAAGGGTTTAATCCAAAAAGCTCATCTCAAGTGGCTGGAAACTCAGTACGAGTTAGAGCATTTATTAAGAGGCCCTACAGTCAGCTGAAATAAATCATATTTTTATATCACCAACCATGCCTTTGGCAAATAAACATGACCACAGACACTCAATTTTCATTTTAGAGAATGACATTTCCAAACTTCCAGTGAACTTTAACACAACTTTCAGAATCCCACAGAAACACCTAATCAGAAATCATATCACATCATACCTCAAACTTCTGCCTTTGAAGTCATTAATATTAAGTTATATTTGGGAATTTTCTAAATTTATCCAAAAATATCTGCTCAGTTATCCTTTTATGTCACAGAGAGCATTAGCCACATTCTCTTTCAGATTTTGCTCTATAGTCTGATGAACCAAGTGACAGAGTTGGATTCCACTGTTGGGGTCACCATTTTGGGCCCTATTGACCCCTGTAATCATTCAAAGAGGAAAAACACATTTGCTCTATTATTTCATTTAATTATTTTTTATCCATGGACAGGTACTGAAGAACTATTGAGGAGACAAAGGGTGGTAAATCAGACACAGAAACTTTCTCACTGAGCTACACTTTGCAGAAGCTAACAGATGAAAAACTAGGAAGAGAGTCCTACAAAAGCACCAAGTACACAGTAGCCTCCCATCTACCCATTGGTTCAGGACAACTCAAGAGTGTGGTATTCAGGGCAAGGATAACCTGAGCTCTGTGACAACACAATACTTCTGAGTAAACAAGAGAGGGAAGGCCTGCTTATAATTCGAATGTGAGAGAAATAGGGCTGAAGCGAGAGAAGGAAAGATGGGAGTCTGACCAGGTAGTCTGTCCTTAGAAAAGTGAAAGTGAGTGTCATAGGATGATAATTTTTTTGAAACTTTTCATAATAATAATAATAATGATAACGATTTGTTTTCTTTTTATTATTTTGGTTTCAAAGAGCTTAAAAATCTTTACACTAAAAAATCTAATAACCCAACTAATAAATGGGCCAATGAACTAAACAAGCACTTCTCAAAAAAAGAAATATAAATGGCCAACATATACATGAAAAATTGTTCAACATTATTAGCAATCAGGGAAATGCAAATCAAACTACACTGAGATTTCATCTCATACCAGTCATAATGGCAATCATCAAGAATACAAATAATAATAAATGAGAGGATATGGAGAAAAAGGGACACTTTTACACTGTTAGTGGAACTGTAAATTAGTTCAACTGCTGTAGAAATCAGTATGGAGGCTTCTCAAAAGACTAGGCAAGCAACCATCATATGATCCAATTATAATGCTTCTTGGTATTTCCCCTAAAGAATTAAGATCATCTTACTACAGTGATATGTGCATACCCATGTTTCTGGCAGCACAATTCACAATAGCTAAACCATGGAACCAGCCTAGGTGTCCATCAATGGATGAATGGATAAGAAAATGTGGTGTATATGCACAATGGAATTTTATTTAGCCACAAAGGAAAATAAAATTATGGTTTTAGCAGGGAAATTGATGGAATTAGAGACCATTTTGTTAAGCTAAATTAAACAAACTCAGAAGGTTAAAGGTCTGATATTTTCTCTAATATTCAAAGACTACAGAGAAAAAAGGAACATAAATGAGGGGTGAAGCTCCTAAAATCAAAGGGAGATCAGTAAAGAAAGGGATTAAAGAGTGGGAGGTAGGGACTGAGCAGGGAAATGCTGAGGAATGATATTGGCCAAATTATATAGTTATATTGTGTGCATGTAAGAATAGGTAACAACAAAACCCATCAATACGCAGAAGCATAGTGCACCAGTGAAAAAAGTGGGGAAAAAAATGGAAGAGCATATTTTCAGATTTGAAGCTGAGGAGAGTGAGAATGCCAGAGGAGAGTTGGCTAGGCAAAAATGAGGGAAAAAATTCCTCTTAGTCTTTTCTTTCCTGCTCAATTGTGTTATGGTTTAGATGTGAATTGTCCCCCAAAAGCTGATATTTGAAACAAGGCAAGAAGGTTTAGAGGTAAAATGAGAGCCATAAACCAATATGAGAATTAATCCCTAATAGGGATTAACTGAGTGGTGACTATAGGATAGTAGGGTATGGCTGGAGGAGGTAATTAGGGATATGCCTTTGGGGGAATTTGTCCTTGTTGAGCAGAGCCTTCTCCTCTCCTCTCTCTTTTGCCTGGTAATGTCCTGAGATACCTTCTTCTACCACACTTGTCTGCCATGATATTCTGCCTCACTTTGAGCCCTAAGGAATAGAACTGGCCTTCTCTGGACTGAGGCCTCTGAAACTGTGAGCCCCCAAATAAACTTTTCTTCCTCTAATTGTTCTTGTCAGTTTTTTTGGTCACAGTAGTGTAAAAGCTGACTAAAATAACAACATTGTAGTTCTTCCAGTGTATTTAATATCTTCATTCAGACACTACTGGATGCTTGGACTGTTTAAACAATTCCAACATTTCATCTCATTGCATTGAATTCACAGACTTCTAAGCTCTTTGGAGTCCCTGAGTGACAAATATGCAAGACTTTTATGATCTAGAATGTGAATGAATAATGATTGTTGCTCCTGTTGCTCTTTATGAATTTCTGAAAGTTGTTTGATTCAAGTACAAAGGTAAACTTTTTTTTTGCTTTCTCAACCCTATGGGATAGGAAAACAATGGAGGAAGAATGTGAAAGCTCATTCAGGTTAGAGGGAAGTGAATGGCTTTTCCAGTTCTTGGTTCTGGGTCAACTGAGAAGCAAGGATCTCTTCCTTTTTCACAAGTTTGGATGAAGTTACAGTGTGATCTTTGAAAAATGTAAGACAACTGGAGGGAGAAGGCCATTGACATCATTGACATCAATTTTAATGAAAATATCCAATAGCAGATAACTTTAGTGAGATTTGGCTCTGTGTCAGATACACCAGCGTTAGAATACTTAAACTCCTTGTTGAATCTTTACAATTTTCTCAGGTAGAACATATGTTATTCATATTATGAATAAGGACTGATTTCAAACTCTCACTGTACCACTTTCAGGCAATAAGAATTTTGGCAAGTTATTTAAATCCTGTGCCTCAATATCCTTATCCATGAAATTTGAATGAGAGTGATAATAATAATAATAATTCCTTATTAGGGTTGTAATGTGGAGCAAGTAGTTAACATTTGAAAAGTGTTCAGAACCTCACAGTAAATAATATCTAATATCTAATAAAACAAAACAATCATCTGATTTTAAAGCACATATTCTTTCTACTCTACCAGCCTAGAACTACCATTAATTTCCTTAATACCCTCTGGGAATTGGTAATGTATTTTCCCAGAGAAATGTAAGCAATTATAATTATTTTAATGGTATAATTCAAATAAATTACAGATTAAATAGAATTTTGGGACTACCTTAAGGAACTAATAATGATCATATATCACAGTAGAACCTGGAATATATGCTTTTATTAGAAGCAAAAACAAGAATATTATCAAAGAAATATTCCTTGGTATGGAGAGTGGTTTTTGATTAAGTGTACAAAATAGGAAGAAACTGAATTCTTTCCAGTGAGTTATCAGTCAGTGAGGTTAGTTTAATTGGAGCTTAATACACCTGGAAATGCCCTAGAAAATACAGGCAATGAAAATTGCCCTTCTTTCTAATAAAATGTTTATACTCTTCTACATTGAGTCTTAGGAAAAAGAGGTGGTTTCTGAGTAACTTAATTCATTTGAACTTGTATTGGACTAACAAAACTTTTCTGTTTTTGACTTCTAACCACATCTATTTTCACAAAATCCAGAGACCTCCCTGCCTCAACCAAACAAGTGAATTTTATCAATTGAGTTCTTATATGTAAAGAAATTTATAATATTGTTGCTATTTTCTATGATTGAATATTGTCCTGGGCCAACAGTGTTCTGAGTTTACTCTGAATTATATTCTATAAGTAGAAATAAACCTGATAAATTACCCAACCTTGAGAAATGGGATGGTTTGCCTGCATTTAAAATATCTATTTTGACTGATGGTAACATGAAGATCAAGATAATAGAAAAGAAGATGATAGAGAAGACTAGTAAAACTTTGAATGAATAAAATATGTTTTTATCTTTGGAAAGTCTCTCAGAGGCCCAATACATATTCAATAATTCTTAATGGTAATTCCTAAATGTCGGATTTCATAGTATAGGTATGAGTAAACATACATCATTTTGTAAAATATTTATTTTTGAGGTGTAGATGGACACAATACAATGCCTTTATTTTTATGTGGTGCTGAGGATTGAACCCGGGTCCTGCTTGTGTTAGGTGAAGCACTCTACCGCTGAGCCACAATCCCAGCCTAACATACATCATTTTTAACCGACACATTGAATAGGATAATTTCATTAAAAATAAATCTCCTAATATATAAACTTATGCATCATTACCCAAGTATAAATACATATTAAAAATTGTAATGGCTTAGTCTAATTCATGAGGCATACCAGAAAAATGTGTATTTCAAATATCTGCATGTAGATGTTCTCTGTAATCTAGATACAGTAAATTCTTAACAATTTAGTGTATACGTGAGTACACTGGGGTGAATTAAGACAATGCATTTTTAGTTTCTGCTTATACTTCCAATTTCCTCTTTCCCTGACTTGTCTCCAAGATTGTAACCCACATGAGGCACAATCAAGCAGTTCTTGGCTCCCAGCTTCTGGTTGGATATGGTCATCAGGCAGCACTAAACGGAGATGGGAGAGAGAAAGGGAAATTTATTGTCCTGGTTCACTTTGTCCAAATTGTAGTGGGCTGGTCATATTCCTTTAGAAAACGGTTATAACTTCCCTATGGTGAGTTATCCTTGCCAAGTGCCATTGAGTCTTGTGGGAAGAAATATTAGAGGAAGTTACTGATGGAGGTCAAAGAAATAAGGGAAGGGCAAAGTCAGGATGTTAGGGCCCTGAATTTGACCACTTTTGATCTCTAGATACCTTATCTTTTCAGACCCAGGTGTAGAGCTTTTTCCCAGTTTTTACTAGCCTCAATATATTATACCACCTATTGATCATGTCTCAGACCTTAGACTACTCTTCAAAACAATCCCTTTTATAAAATATTCTCATTCCATTTGTATTCTTTTTCCTTCCTTCCTACTTTTCTTCATTTGTGGTAGGAATCAAACCCAAGTACTTCACACATATAGCAGGTACTCTGTTATTGAATTACATTCCCAGGCCTAAAACTGCCCCATGTTAAAGAGTGGAGAACATGTTAAAGAGTGGAGAATAAGTTCTTCAGTGTATTAAGTTTTGGGATAATAACTTTCAGCATCACCTCTTGCTTGCTGTGTTGCACCAGTTCTTGTTTCTCCTTCTCTTCTTGTGCTATACAAGTGGACCTTCATCATGACAAACACAATAATCTTGCTAAAAAGGAAGAAAGATCTGCTCAGAGACTTATGAGGACTTCAAATCTAAGTGTCCAAGAGATCTCCATGGCCTCAGGGCCCTAACATCCCGACTGTGTCCTTCCCTTTCTTCTTTGACCTCTGTTAGTAACCTCCTCTCATGTTCCACTGCTCTGAACCTTATGCTGTTTCTTGAACAGACAGAACTAAATGTTCTCTGCCTCAAGGATCTTGACACTTTGTTTTCCTGCTGCCTGGGCTGTTCTTCCTTTTGGCTTCTTCATTCACTGACTTTGACACTTTGTTTTCCTGCTGCCAGGGCTGTTCTTCCTTGTGGCTTCTTCATTCACTGACTTCAGATCTTTGCTGAAATTTTGGCTTCCAAATTAGGCTTTTTCTGATTACTATTGAAATGAAAACCTATCTTGTCCTGAGCTCTTACAAAATGATCTGTTTTTTTTTTTTCCCCTGTGAAGTACCTACCAGTAACTAGCATAATTATTTTGTGTCATGGTGTTTTAAAAAATGTAAATTGCATGAAATCCTTTGTTTTTGTTTTTGTTTTTCTGTGTACCCTGAATCCATACAATAGCTCCTAGAACTTAGAAGGAGCTTAATAGCTACTGATTGCAGGAATGAAGGAAAAGGAACAGATTTCTCAATAGAGTTTAGTTACAATTATTCAGGTCACAATTAATGTAGTTTTAGAATAGTAATTATTAACTAATTAAGTCAATCATTTAATAAATAGTATTGACATTAACAGTCCCATGCTGAAAGTTTCATTGCCCTGATGCAACTTTAAACACAAATAGACAAATTATAAATTTTAATTTACCTTTCAATCAATAGTTGAAAACAAAGTAAAGGGAGACAGTGAATCTGGATTGTTGAATTAGCACTAACTAGCAATTTACACTATGTAACCTAAGGCAAAGTTACTTTATTTTTTCCTGTGCTCTAGTTTCCTTAGCTATAAGATTAGGGATAGGATTAGATGCTTCCTAAGCTTTGTTTTTATTCTGAGAGGTGGTTGTTATATAAAATGTCTTTTCAACATGTTTATATATTTTAAAATGTCATCTAAAATTATAGTGTAATCAATGCTAAGTATCACCAGTAAGTGACATCTGCAGGAAGCACATAGCCATTATTATCATTTGTCTTTTCATCTTTGCTAATAATATATCACTGTCTCTTTCTGGAGTATAAGAAGAGATAAAATAATTGAGAGTCTAGTGATCACAGATAAAACATTGATTGGGACTAAAGCATGATTTTTAGTTGACTGTTTTGTATCAGTGTATTATGAAACAGATGAAATACGTCAGAATTTCAGACTACATTGCAATATTTTTTGACTTTTATATTTCTAGAAATTTATTGAGTACCATCTCACAGATTTCCAAATCCAAGCAAAGGCGACATTGGTCTCAAATGAGTGCTTTCAATTGAAGATGAACCTTTTATATTTGACATATTTTTTTCACCTGTAGGATTTAAACATGACTCCTGAAAAATTCATGTAAAATTTATAGGAATCTCTAGATGGTTCTCTTTATCTATTTATGGATCTGAAAATACAAAGCCACAAATATCTAAATTTTTCTCAGCACCTGTATTGTGCCAACACTGCAAAAATCAGGAGCTATTTATCACTTCTGAAATTTCACTGCCAGAAATGTCATTAATTTTAATGATAAAATCCTGTTATATCTTGCATGCAGTTTGGCCTTTTGAGCCCTCAGAAAAAAATGTACCATATAACCATAAGGTGTTATTATTGTTATTTGGAAATGAAGTAGAATTTCTTGTTTTTTATTATAATTTGATCATCAAAAATGTTTGTGTCTTCTGTAATTTGTTTTATTTCTGAAATTTATTAAGCATGTCTTTATTTTGAGAATAAATGTTTCCTATGCATTTATATGAATGTTTTGTTTAAAATAAGTGAAGAGTAAAAAAAAAACAAATAAGTATACAATTATTTACATATCTCTAAAAGGCAGCTGGAAAGTAAGCTTTTACCATATTTATTGCTTTATCTGCCTGACTTTCAAAAATCTGAACTAAAATCACTAATGATTAACTTACTTAACTCACAAGTTTCTTTTATGCTCCTATAAAATAATTTTCTGTTCTTCATCAGTTCATCTCATCTGTGAAACTGAAACAAATTCTAAACTGAGTAAAAGACGTGGTGTCAGTCAGACATTTGGAGAGTGGAAAATGCTTTTGTTTGGAAAACAAAAGAACTGACCATTTCTACCCTCTTATTGCTGGATGATATTTGTTTCCATCTTGCCTTTTTACTTATTGTACAAGACATAGGAGAATGATTTCTACTGGCTTCAAACGCAGCTTATAACAGGCATCATTCAAAGGAAAGGCTCTCTACATGCATCACAATTTCTTCCTCGCTGCTGCCGTTTCTTACACACTTAGGTGATACATCCATCCTCATTAGGAACCACTCTTCCTTATGGACAGACTATTCCCCAAAATCAACCAAGCTAGTTCTTCTCTTGGATTTAAAAATATCCCGACAACATTCACTGTCACTGTTTTTCTTCTTATGGGTCCCAATTAATACAACTTTTTTTTTAAAAAAAATATTTTTAAAGAGAGAGTGAGAGAGAGAGGGAGAGAGAGAGAGAGAATTTTTTAATATTTATTTTTTAGTTTTCAGCCGATGGACACGACATCTTTGTTTGTATGTGGTGCTGAGGATTGAACCCGGGCCGCAAGCATGCCAGGCGAGCATGCTACCCCTTGAGCCATATCCCAGCCCATTAATACAACTTTTTTAAAAAGAATATCATCTCCTGCACTTATTTATGCCAGAATAATGTAACAGATTTTCTGGTTAGAAGATGTTAATCGCAGAAAAACAAAACAAAACAAACAAACAAACAAACAACAACAACAAAAAAACATTAAGAGAAGACACTGCCAAGTCCTGGATTAAAAAAAAAAAAAAAATAGAACCACAAAAGACCAGATCTTAAAAAGTATGGTTAATCATTGCTATAAGCTTAAAGCATAACTATTTTATATGTCTAGTCTCCTACCATTTAATATTTATAAAGCACATTTCTGCTTTTCATGAAGCTTAAATATTTTATGATTATTATTTCTATAATTTCACAAGAGTCCGCTCAGACAAAGCATTTTGCAAGTTAAAAAAATTATTTGATGTGGCAGGGAGAACACATGTATATAAGAGTGTGATATAATAGAGTTAGGGTAATTAAGTGGGAAACAGGAGAAAAAGGTTGCATTTTGGTTTCTGCTACTTGCTACATTTGTCACTGAGGAAGTTCATATGATTCCTATGGTCTTTAGTTTTTATATCTGTCCTGTTCTATCTTCTGTATTATCTGAGAAATTATTGATAATATGTGGGAACACATTATTTTTAAACATCATAAACTCTGTATTCCTCTATACAAACCATTGCAGAATCAACCTGACCTATGAAATTAGATCTAATTTGCCCTGCTCCACCTTATGGCAACTATCCAGGTACTATTCTGTTGAAATTAACTTTTTAAAAATTAGTCTTTCTTTCTCTGATTTGGTCATTTATTTTTAAAAATATTTTTTAGTTGTAGATGGTCACAATATCTTTATTTACTTATTTTTATGTGGTGCTGAGATTCAAACCCAGTGCCTCACGCATGCAAGGCAAGTGATCTACCACTGAGCTACAACCCCAGTACCAAGATTTGGTCATTTATAATGTAAGATTCTAAATGTAATTCTCTCAATTTTGCTGTATTCAAGGTATTTTGTTGTAGATGGTTTCTTATTCATCATCTGAAACTGAGGTAAACAATGATGGTATTTTTTGACTCTAACTCCTGGCAGGCATACTATATTTGCTGTTATGAGCATTTAACATAGCACTGTGCTCACCATCTTTACCCTGCATAGTTTAAATGTGGAATCTGAAATTCTATGTCTGTCTATATATTCAAAGCAGCTGAAATTAATATCTCAAAGAGATGACTACACACACAAGCTCATTGCAATTTTATTCATAATAGTCAAAATATCCAAATGGTGTATCTACTGATAGATGAATGGTTAAAAAATAGTATGTGTACAATGGAATATAGTCCAGCCATAAGAAAGAAATCATGACAAATTGGTATCAATTTGGAGGGTCATGTGTTAAGTGAAGTAATCCAGAAACAGAAAGACAAATACATTATAATTTACATAGATGTGAAATCTAAAACAATATACTGCATTAAAGCAGAGAGTAGGGCTAGAAATTTGGCTCAATGATATAGCAATTGGCTAGCATGCACAAGGTTCTGGGTTCATTCCCCAGGACCACACACACACAAAAAAATGTTTTAAACAGAGAGTTGAATAGTGGTTGTTGCCAGGAGTGTGTGTGTGTGTGTGTGTGTGTGTGTGTGTGTGGAAGGGGGCATATAGGCAAAATGGGAGACATTGGTTATAAGATAAATAAATTTGGTTATCTTTTGTGCCAATTGTTATATGTTTCTTTTTAAAATCCTTAAATGATAGTACCACCAATAAATAAAAATACTGCACATACTGGTTGTCAATGTTAAGATGTTAGCAACCTTTTTTTGGATAAAATGAGACAATAAGAAAGTGTACATCCATAGGTTCCTTGAAGGAAAAAGCCATATGGTATCTTTTTATATTTGTATAGTCTGCAAAATATGTAACATTAAAACAGTTTTCTGCTCACCTATATAATATTAATATTTTGGCACACTAAGGGTCGGAAAGCTAATAAATTTGCAAATGTTCCTAAAGCATATATATATATATATATATATATATATATATTCACACACACACAAAGAACACACATACATATATAATATCTATGCATACTTTATATTCATTTTTTACCATTAGTAAATAGGTATTAATAGTCTCAAAAGAACTCTGAGTGGTAGACTTTACTATCCTCATTACACAGATGAAGAAGCTGTGGCTTCAAGAAGTTACAACATCACTGAAACTGCTCAGCTAGATAGTTCAGAATAAGATTGTAGCCATAAGTTCTTTTCTCATAAGTAAGTGATGCTTACCCCAGTTCATCTAATTACCAATTAAAGAACATGGAAATGTGATTTAGGGGAAGCTCCTGCCTCTGTATTCTCTCTTATGCCCATGCCTAAGAAGATTCCTTCAACTCTCTCTACTGGGTGAGACATGATATCATATCCATAGTTTGGAAACTTGAACAGAGCATGGATACTTCCATTTTTCTCTCTGACAACATCAGTGTCTTTTCCTACACTAAATCTACTGATCAAATAAATGTGTTTGAAAACTCCTAATCCAACCCAAGTATTACTAGGATTCAGCATGAAAATTCTTTATTCGTGAATTAATTTTTTTTAAAAAAGTCTTTTGAGAACACAAAAAATCCCTTTCTTTCATTTATAGATATGTTTTAGTAAATTCTATTGTTTTATTGTATTCCACCATAAGATGGGCACTAGTTTCAAACATAGAGTCACATGATCACAAATTAATTGAAAGATTTGATGAGCTAGTTGATTTCTCCATTCAATAACAAGCTCAGTGATTTTGAAATGAGTGTGTTTATCTAGATTATCCATGAATTATTGCGTCACTGTATTAAACAGAGTCACATTTTCTTAGTTATACTTTATAATGTATTTTAGGTAGCACATTTTTTGCATTCCAGGGTGCCTATTTCCTTAAACTTAATAGTTATTCACCTTAATCCTGTAAATTCAACATTCTGTAAAGTGAATTTACTTCAAATGAAGAATTCTTTCTATAAACATCCCTGTGCATCATTTCCATCCTCTGTTGAGTATGGCTTTATTGCTCTAAGCAAATATTCCTTGATTCCATTTGTAAAATATTTCTGAAGAAACAAAGATGTCTTTGAACAACTTTTCATTTTCCCCCTTTTACTGAGATTATGATTCCTTTGAACAGTCCTGGGATGAATTTCACCTTTCCTTTTTGTGTATTTCAAAGAAAAGGAGCCTTTGAAGAGTAATTTTTCTTCTTTTTTAAATATATCTAAAGCTTCTCTTACACATGAATGAAATATCCATTTAATACCTTGGGTTTTCACTGAGAATGGGTAATTCTCTATGGAGAAGGAGAAAAAAAAACAAAACACTCCTATTTGTAACTATTTCTAGCTCAATGGGGGTCTCTCATCATTACTGCTACTCTGCCCACAATATGGACACAGCAGATTTCTCATGCAAACATACTTTCCCCTGGATAAGGAGACTCTCAATGTGTGCAAATTTAGTGAAATTTGCCTTTCCTTCTCATAAGTCATGGATTCATGAAAGATTATAGAGGACACAAGAAGCCAAGTTCTATCTCACCTCTATTCTGGCTCTTCCAAACAGGCAGGGACATGGAGAGAATGCCTCTACTTTCCCACTGTGGTGGCTGTCAGAAGCATCCAATGCACTTCTTCCCTCTTAATTTTATCAGAAGAAACTGAGAATATAGGCATTATTTCTGTGGGACATAATATTCATATGACAGCAGCCATATCATTTCTGGAAATAGCTTTGTGTGTTTCCTCCAGTTAAAAATAATAAAGTTATTCAAGGTATATATAAGAATATGAAATCTTTCTCAGTGGCAATTTTACTCAGCGTGCATCTGTGCCAGTAAGGAATAAAAACAATGGTTTGAACTTAGAAATTAAAGTATGATAGGCTATTGATTTTTATTATAAAATCATTGTATAGGAAGTAACTTTATAAAGAGGACTCTTAGAACTAAATTGTAGGACACTTACTAATTAACTTTAAAATTCAGTTGGAGAATGACAGTACTTCCACACAAAGACATGACAACATAAAAGTACAAGCTTTTCATTGTTGTCCTTTTCAATATTTAGAGAAATCAAACTTTGTTTTGATAGAATTAAAGTAGCAGAAAGTAGAGGGTGCAGCTCTCCGATACTAGCTAGAGATAGGAGACAAAGTAAGACTAGATAACATTTTAATGTCATACCGAGCAGTGGCATCTTCCTGCTCGGGTATGACAAGAAGAATATCCATTCTTCTTGCTTCCTGTTATGGAATAAATAAATAAATAAATAAATATTATCTTCCTGCCAACAAATTTTATTTCTGAATTTATATTAATTTATATTGTAAAGTAACAATTCCAAAACTTTCTTTAGCATTTGAAGTTCTACCTAATGTATTATGATACAAGTTTTTATTAATTTTGAGTTACTCTACTGCAAAACTTCTAGTATCAAATAATCCTATTAATTATTCCCTATATTTCCCCATAAGTTTGGCTTTGTTTTTCTCAGAAATGACTACCTTACTGCATACTCTTTTCTTGCATTAAGTACCTTTATACCATATTTTCAATCAAAGTCCTTCATATACATTAAAATTCAGTCTCACACAGAAAGCTTCTTTGATTTACTTTCCTGGTTCACTCTTCTAAGTTCTTGCTTTATATCATTTTTTGGCATGTACTCTGTGCTAGTTAATATCTTTCAGTTTCCATATTTACTAAAGTGCTATTATGGTTTTGGATGTTGAATGTCCTCCAAATTATCATTTATTCAAAGCTTGGTCCTCAATGCAGCAATATTCGGAGCTGTAGGGCATTTAGGAATGATTGGGTCATGAGGGCACCAAATTCATCAGTGTATTAATCTATTGATACATTCATAATTTGAATGGAAACTAGAGGAGAGGAGACCTAGTCAAATATAATGGGTTCTTGTATGTCTTTGGGGACTATACCTTATCTACTGCCTATTCCCCTCCTCGCCCTGCTGTTTCTCCATCTGCTTCCTAGCTGCCATAAGGTGAACACCTTTTCTCCACCACACCTTTCTGCCATGATGTTCTGTCTCACCTCTGGCCAAAAGCTGTGGAGCTGACTGACTATAATAGCCTGAAATCTCTACAACTTAGCTAAAATAAATCTATCCTTGTTATTTTTCTTAGGTATTTTTAATAGTGATGTAAAGCTAACTGATACAAATATACTATTAATTCCAGGAAAAGGAACTCAAGATTTTAATCTCTTGGAATTTCTCTAGTGTTTATGATAATGCTGTATAGAAAAGATGTGAATGAAGGAATTGGATGTACCTCAGTAATAAAGCGCTTGCTTGGCATGTGAGGCTCTGGGTTCAATCCCCACTATACATAAATTTACATATATATATATATATATATATATATATATATATATATATATAATGTTCAAGAGAGAATCAATTTCTCTAAGTGTCTCTGAATGCTTTGATTCAATAGTTATAAATGAAGGTTTCATTTTATAGTTATAATTTTTATGTCCTTGACTAATATCAAAATCTATTTATAGATCTACTTTCAAAAAGTAGCTAGAGTTTAATTCTGTTGTGTTCCTTCTCTTACTTCTTAGTCTGCATTTCTATTCAAACTTCATACCACATTTAACTAATTTTAATAACTCTTTATTACCTCACTTGTTTTCTCTGCTATGGAGTCTGAATAAGTATTATCTACTTGGAACAGGAACTTTTATCCTACTGAATTTTTAGATATTTCTTTGATTTTGTTTTATCAAGTGTTATTACACATGTTTGTAGAATTGAGTTAACCAAATTAAGCCCAGGTTTACATTTGCCACTTCATTCCAGGTGATCTGAAATATTTTGTTCGGTAAGAATGGGTATAGAATGTTGGATTATGATGTATTGATCTATAGTTCACCAAATTTGGGCATTCAGAAGAAATTGGTGCTTATTTCAGATTTATCTCATGATATAATTGCAAAACATAAGCTTCCTTAATAAATCAAGCTTCATATGGTTCTATGCTACCTGGTGTAGTCTGAAAGTTAGAAAATGTGGAGAGAAGGTAGAAGCTTCCCTGACAAAGATATGATGCTTACCTGCAATGAAAAGCAAAGATCTTCAAATAGAGAAAGGGGAGCCTGAGAGATATTCCTCGTGTTTCAGTTGAAGGTAATTTAGTCTCTCACCAAAATTGTGGAGCAAGAGATCAGAGAAGCAAAGATCAATTCTTTTTTTATATCCTGTTAGTTTTTAGTCTTAAGAAGTTCTGTAAATACTTTCATTTTGATAGTTATGTTTTATTTAAATAGGAATGTGTTTAAAGTACTGCAGTACCCTAATCTAAATGTAAATTACCAAAGCAGAGAGGTATTAGCAAGTGGTGATTTAAGAGCATAGGCTCTGTGAAATTAGCAGACTTGAATTTGAATTCTCGATTAGCCACATGCTGCTGGATGACTATTGGCAGTTTACTTAACCTCTCTGAGCCTCATTTTCCAATCTAATAAAGGGAAGAATCTACTTTACTGTGAAAATGAAAGGAGATTAAAATCTACTCATAAAAACATTGAACACTGCCTAACCTTTGATACCTTCAACAAATATTAGCTAAGAAATGCAACCTTTATTTATGTACAATTCAAAAACATTCTAGTCCTCTTAGATCCCTGATTTCTAATGAAAAAGCCTAAGAGCAGTTGTCTTGATTTTACTTGCCCATAAAAGTAATCAGAAATACCTTGTTGTCACTCAGAGCATTCTAAGCAATGGTAAATCTGTTAAGGGTCAAGAGGAATGTTAATATTCCACTATTTAATTAAGATTGTTATCAGAATTGAAATTTGTAGGTTATGACACCTTCTGAATTAAACTCAGTAGAACTTACATTTCTTTGTTCTCCTATGGCAATGAAATATGGCAAGCATTTTATCAAGATGATACCTAAAACAAAATAAATACAATCCTAAAACCTTCCTCCATTTCAACATTTTGTGTGACTCACTGTTGCGAGGGGGCAAAATTGCCATGTATGCAATCAAGTGGAGAAATAAAGAATGTCCACACACTTCTGCCCCTTTCAATGCTTTACTCACTCAAATAACTCAATACAATTTCACTCTATAGGTTCTTAATCAAGAAAACGACAGTCCTTAATGCTAGGCACTGCAATGGACATAATCAATTCACAGCAAACAATTCTAGATTCATTAATTTACAGCAAACAATTCTAGATTAATTCTAAGCACTGCAAAACACACTTAATCATGATAGGATAATGAGAGACATTTCCTCTGCATGCTAAGTTAAAAAGTCTTAAGCCTTAGGCTTTAAGTCCAGCAGATGCACATTCACTCAGACCGCGGTGACCAGGTCTGGAACCAAGGCAGGCTTTTCCTGGCATGGATTGGATGACCGTTGAGGAGAGGGTCTTAGGGAGAAGTTTTGGCTCTCACCAAGGTCCAGGCGAGGTGGGAGAGTTTGAGGGCAGTGGGATCAGGAAATGATGACAAGTGTTGGGATGTCAGGTCCTCATCAGGCTCTCCAACTCGAGTGGATCCTTGTTTCGGCTGGCCGAATCCCTGTTCATTTGCTGTATCATTTATACTAGATTTGGGGGCTTTTGACCTCCCTTTCAATCCTTATCAGCTACCACTGGATTTCTCAGTGACATCATTTACCCTGGGGTCAGAAACATCTGGTCTGGTGGTCTCCATCCTGAATTTCTCACCTTTCCCTCTTATTAGGTGAGGACAGCCTGCCAGGGGCTTCACTCTGTTTATCAGGGTTAGGGGAAGTAACTTGTTTGAAGTTATACTGGAGGGATCTGTGGGTGTTGCCTGGTGAAACCGCAGGTTTCAGACTGGAGTTTTTAAAATGGAGTTGCTTAGGCTCAGGCCTAAGGCCATCCTAATACTCTTGATGGGTTCAAGGCCATGGTTCTAAGTTATACTCCAACCAAAACACTCTTTTGGAGATGGTATCTAGAGCCAATTGCAAGTGTTCTTTGCGCCCTGTACTATAACTCTGTGAAAAGAGCATAACAAGTACATGGCTGCCAAATTGTGGGGGTACTAATTGGGTATTTATAAAAGTCTTTAAAGGTACAAAATCCTGTAAAGGCTAAGTAATTCTTTACTTATTGAATTAATCATAAAATGTGCAGATTTTCTATGAAAATTATTTAAAATATGATAATATCTCTGCTCAATTTCAGGATATAATTAAAATATGTAGCATTTTCATGATGTAATTTCTCGATAAGAATCATGGCGCTTTTAATTAGAGGATTTGGGAAGGGTCAAAAGAAGTTTGTGTTGATCCTGGATCACGTAGCAGAGATATTTCTTGATGAAAATTATTATAAATGAGAAATGAAGAAACCATGAGTCTATGAACATTAAATTCCTTTTATCCTTATCAAAAGAGCTTTGAATGTCTGAAAGACCTGGCCCCTTTTTCCTCATTTATAACCTGCAATACCCTATTTCCAATTTTGCTATCTTTGGAACATCATGATTTCTTGCTTAATACAAAATTCTTAACAAGTTTGATTATTTGTTTTCCAAGTCCTTATGGAAGCTCTTAGAGCTAATAACAGAAGAACAGGAGAAAGGTGAGTTGATAGTACAAGAGGGACAAGACAGAAATCCTATGGATCTCAGTATAGTAGATGGTGGTTGTGCTGCTACATCCAGTGACTTTCCTAAGGAAACAGAAATGGTAGTAACATTTTTAAGTGGCTTAAATTCTTAATTCTACCAATTGAGAATAAAATAGGTAAAAGCTGAAGTAATTTTAAGGATTTTGTTTCAGACTCTGGGACACTTTGAATATGGAATACATTTTTTGCTTTATGATACTATATACCATCAGAATTGATTTGCACTTAAAATATACTGAAATTTCACTCTATAAGGACAGAAATGACAAAGTAGTTTTAATCCCTTCCTAGGAAAGCCTAAATCTAAGTTTAGTCACTATTTATGAATTGTGAATTTAGTCACTATTATTAATTTATTCACCCAAATAACAATACAATTTCACTCTTAATCAAGAAAACGACAATCCTTAATGCTAGGCACTGCAATGGACATTATCAATTCACAGCAAACATCTTCAGTTCTAGGGAGCCAAATATTCAGTAGTTAGCCAGACTCTGCATTCTGACAAGGAGAGAGAGCGAGAAAAAGAGAGAAAGAGAGGGGGGGGGACATGTATGTGGTGAATACAGTTAGGTTGTTGGGCAGTTGTTGTGAGGTAGCAGTGGAGGATGATCTTGGGTCAGTGAAAAGGCAGTATTGCATATGTATATAAGACCTTTGGAGTTGGGTGTGGTGGCACATACCTGTAATCCCAGAAGAATGCCAAGTTCAAAGCCAGCAACAATGAGGCACTAAGCAACTCAGTGAGACCTTGTCTATAAATAAAATACAAAACAGGTCTGGGAATGTGGCTCAGTGGTTGAGGGAATCTGAGTTCAGTCCCTGGTACCCCCCCAAAACAAAACAAAACAAAACAAAACAAAAAACAAGAGCTTTGGGTTTGCATTCAGGTTCACATTGCATTAAATACCAAATCCACCAAAGTTAATTGACCAATGACAAATAACTCTGTAAAAAATTATTCTGTAGAAGGGGTTGGGAGAAATGATAAAGGGAGTACATAATATGTATATTAGTTGTTAGGAAGCCTTATGTGAACTTACATATAGTAGCATAGAGTAAACCAGTTGATGTTATTACTAGATCTCATTGTTAGCATAACATTTCTATCAACAGTTTTGTAAACAATAAGTGACTTATATTTGAGTGACATAGAACCAAATCTACTTTCTATCTGCCCTTACCATTCTGATCACACCAATTTATAGCTGGCTAAACCAGTTATTCTTCACTATATTCCAAGACTAATGTACCAGTGATATACAACACACTCATTGGTAACTGTATTCACCAGCTAGTACCAATGGGAGAGGTACTTAGATATGGATAGGAAGAAAGGGATTAGATTATAGAGACCAGGGTAATATTCAGGAGGCTCTTAGTATTTCTTTTACACATGTATTCCTCTTTAAAAATCTCTATAATACAAAGTGAAGATTTGGGAAGAGTAAGAAAAAATAACAGCACTATACATGAGGACATTTTTTAATGCTTTGATTATTAAAAAAATGTTTTGGACATTTTTCAATTCAGGCATTTCTATGTCACCATTTTTCATGTTGCACACACAGTAAGTGTGCAAAAGTAAGTATATGAAAGATAATCATCCTGGGGCAATTGAGAAGAATTCTACATTCAAGATTCACTGCAATTTCAGAGGTTGTGTAATAGCAAACCATATGCATACTTCCTACTAAGAGCCCAAGTTATGAAGGCTGGACCTCAAGTCAGACATCCCCTTTAAAACCAGCCTCTGTCCCTTGTTGGATTGACTCCTTTAGGAATCAATTTTTCTGTGCTTTAATTTACCCTTTATAAAACAAAGAATAACTAACCTCTAACTTATAGTGGTTAATCTTTTGTAAAGATTAAACAAGTTAAAAGATATAAAGAACATAGAAAGGATTGAGGCTCATAGTAACTCTTCAGAAATTATAATAAGTTATATTATTATAAGTTATATTATAATAAGTTATAATAAGTTATATTATTATTATGTTATGGAAAGAGTATACTCAAATACTGATTTTAATGATTAATTGATCTTTAACAATTGAATTAAGTCATTATACATATTTTGGAATGATCTTTCATTTTCTTATATTGGGTATCCTCATGGATAGAGGAAAAACCAAACGAAGTTATTGGTTGTGCAGTTATGCTTAGTATATATATTAGTAACTTCAGCTAATATAATACCTCACATTTCTCTAGGACATTATAGATCACTAATTTCTATGTATTATACTTGGCAATTTGCAAAGTGTTTCCCAATTGTGTCATTAAACCCATAAATAATCAGACAACTCTTGTTGCTATTTTCATTTCAAAACAGATAGCTCTAAAACAATTAAGTTATGTAATTCTAGTCAATAATTAGTGTTAGTTAGTACAAGTCTAATAAATTAAAGAAAATTGGTAGAAAACCATGCAGTATGCTGCTATTTCCCCTTACCTGTCTCCTTCCTCCCTCATTCTTTCCCTTCCTTCTTTCCTTTTTTTCTTTTTTTCCTTCCTTTCTTTTGAATGATACACTAAACATGATCATGTGTCATGAACTGTGGCAAGTCTTGGTCATGGACAGCTGAAATGTCCTCTTTGGAGATTACATTCTGGTATCAGTCATAAGCCTATAAGCAAGGAAACACATCTGTGAACTTAATGATTGTAGATTGTGATACTACAAATGTGGCAATGTGATAAAAAGAAAATGAATTGAGAGTAGAGGCTACTTTGGACAGGATAATCATCTTACCCTTATCTGAGGAAGTGACATTCCTTGGAGCTGAGAGAGAAGAGCCTGTCAAGTGAGGATCCAGAGAGGGACATGGCTGTATCACGGTTAGACTGGCAAAAATTGTTCCAGGTCCCTGATGTCTTGCATATGGAAATTCTCAGATTTAGTCTGGAGTGCAAATAATTGAAGGAACTGAGAAAATCCAGATTATGCTCATCAGTCTTACTCAGAATCCCTGTTTGGACTTCACTGCATAGTTCTACAAAGGCTTTCTGTTCTGAAGGCAGCAAAGCTCTAATAGGTAGGACCTATCCTGGATTAGTGTGTCCAGCTCCAAATGCACTTCCAAAGGCTCTTTGTGTAAATGCTATATTCAACGAGCATTCAATTTTTTTTTCCTCAAAGTTTTTTTATAAGAAAATTATTTTGCATTTTATTTTTGCTGCTTTATTCTTGATAGCTCTCGGCTGGATCATCAGTGAGATTCTAATCTGCATTTTCAACACGGAAACTTGGAATTCTCATTCTAGTCTGATATAGAAGATAAAAATCTTTTTAAAAATAATACTGATCTAGACAGGATTAAAAAAAAAAAAACAAAAACCTTATTCCCAAAAGGATATCATGTAAATAGAGCAGCACATGGCCAGCTGTCAAAGGAAATCTCTTTGGCTTTATTTTCCTCCCAAGAGTGCAGTGAGCAGATTCTTTCAGTATATCTACCAGGATACTAATCAGATGGTAAATGAAAACACCTTTAAGATATCTGTTTCTGCCAATAAATCCTCAGGCTTGTAAATCCAGTGGATGTGACAAGCTATTATAATGCAACTTATACCAAGTATTTGTTTTGCATTGCCTCAAACAAGCTCTTTAGCATCAGGCACAGAATACCAAAATATGCTACTTTATTGCATCTAAGTTTTCCTGCAGCCTCTTCGGTATTTCCCAAGGGACATCATCATGTACGTAGCTTTGAATGCAGAGTGATGTAATAAAGCAGAATAAATTATGGCTGTGGAGTACAATGATGGCACTACAGCAGCCCTCTTTAGTTTTTTTCACATTGAAAATTCAGCAGGACTATTAAAGTGTAATGGCACAGAACATCTTGTTAAAAAAAAAAAGCCACAGCCCTGAATGGTATACTTGTTTATGGATGATATTTATTGCTTTTGTATTCTTATTGTGTGCTTCGAAATCAATTGAAATGCAAGTGCTAATGAAACCTCCACCATAACACATTTATTCTTCCTCACCCCAAATGAGTCTACAAGATGTAAATGACTTACATATATCAACTGCTCAGGTTTTATTGTTTTGGGTTAATTTATTCACTGTAATATTCTTAATAAAAGTAATGACTCTTACACTAGTTTGTATATTCACATACTACAGTTTTATTAAATCATGCTGAGAAAGTTTGCAATGAAGGTCCTAAAATAAAAGTTTCATGTTTCATGAAACATGTGAATGTAATTCACTAACCAAGCATCAACACTATGTATTTGATAACCATTGTTAATTTAGTTCATCAACATTTTCAGGTCAGGGCAGTTCAGGATTTAACATATTAGTCATATATTCCATAGTTTTTAAAATGAATGTGTGTCACCATTTATCAACATTTTTTAAGTATCTGATGTTCACTGCACATTTTATTGTTCATGACGACCTAAAGCAACCACTTCAAACTTTTATCCTCACTGTTTACATTTCTGTGAACACTTTGAACAAAGATAACATTATTTGAGAATATTCCTGAGTAAAACCAGAAGTTTTCAATGTATAATTCATCCTAAAATTACATTCTAGAAAAACAAAACAATTGATAAATGGGATTAGTGTGCACTATAGTTTGAGAAAGGAAAATAACATGTTTTCTGTATGTCCATCTCTTTTCAAATACCTGACGCCTGATTCTGTGATAACACCTAAAAGCTCTCCTCAAATTTTGATGAATGAGTGAATACCCTACTAACACCTGATTTATTATTGCCATCTTTCTCAGTCTGTCCAAAAGCTGGTCCTGTTATTTCAACTTCACTAGTCATTTATTAGAAGCTAATAATTACCTCTTTCAGGAACCTAGTATTATAATTTTGGAATAGTCCTAAAGTCAAAAACTGTGAGGGACCTATTTCTTTCAGTTACATCCTCAAAATGTATTTTAAATGCCTTCTGTCTTCTCCATCTATGTTGAATATTTCAGCCCTTCCCTGTCATGTTACCTGTGGTTAATATGTTTCAAATTGACCTTGTTCATATATTCCACCTCTAACTGATCCTAATATGGTGTCTATCTTCATAACCTATAGCTCTGATCATGCAACATCACTGTCCACAATTGTAGACTTTATAATCCAGATTCCTTATCACAGCTTGTAAATCTAATACTAACCTACTGTTTTAGGTATTTCCAATCCCTTGTCCTTATTTATTCTATGCTACAACTAGTTTTGGGGTTTCAGCATCCCTACAGTACATTGCTTTTGATTATTCTCCCAACTTAGATTGACCTCTTGACCTTTGATGTTCACCTATATAGACTCCATTCACCCTTCTCTAACAAAATCAGTGACAAGTATTTGTCCATTATAGTCAGTCTCCCTCCAGTTATCTGTCTAAATCTCCTTCAGATCTATTGAAGATGGATATCTAACAAACTGTGAATGATTTGAATACTTTCAAATATTTGTATTCTATATTAAAGTCCCTTGAAGGTCAATTTCTTATTTGTTTCTTTTTCAAGTTTCTTTAAGATGCTTTGTGCAAAGCTGTGTACATGTATGGTGTTCAACAAACATTTGTTGAATTAAGTTGAATCAACTATGACATACTTTACATATTTAACATCTTCAATTCTTTATCTCAATTCTGCCAAACAACCCCTAGCTTCTTTAATCTTGTTTCAAAACCTTATTTTCTAACTTAGGAGTTATTTTAATTGGCCTTCCTTGAAGCTGAAGAATAAAGGAAGTGGGAAGATGAGGGAGTGAAATGCAGGATGTAGGTGCTGTGAAGATACCCAGAAAAGTTAAATCATGCATGTGATCTAAAGAAAAAAAATATCTGAGAGCTACAGATCTCAGAGAGCTTGGGCATGCTTCCTGAAGCAGCAAAGGGTTTTATCCATTATATGAAAAGCATTTATCACATGGTCAGCCTTTCCATTTTAAAGAAAATATGTTTTCTGAGTTTATAAAAGGACTTTCTTCCTGACGCTGATTTTCCATCCATGTGGCAGCAATTTTAAGTTTGTCTGAGTGACAGCTAATGTTGCATCAGTGAGAACTGGTGAATGATAGCTTCCAAAGAAATAGCCAAGAAACCCTTCAAGGTATCAAAAAGCTTTTGGTGAATAATCTGTTTTTGATTTAGAAGCCTGTAAGAAAAGGGCTTTTCAAAGATGTCAGGAATCTCACTGTCCTTTTCCTTCTGTGTCTCCCCATTCAGCCTTGGGTATTTATAGCACAGTAATAGTTATATTCTTTGTGCTCAGGGCAGAAGAATTTCATTTTCATTTCTTTTTAAAATTAATCATTCATATGGTAGAAAGAACTTTTTAAAGGCAGCCTTCACATTTTGATCTTCAATTTAGTTTGATGTGGACACTTTTAGTTTGTTTTTATTTTCTAGATAGCAGCACTAATATTTGATGGAGACTTTTTTGAAAATGTCCAAAAGAATCTTGAATGACTGCCAATTACACAAATTGGTATGAAGATATGCTCATCATTTTAGTAAACTGAAGTGTTTAATTAATCACATGGTCAGAAATTTCTTCCTTCTACTCAATTGAATTTTTTTCAATGTTACATGAGCCTAATTTTAACTGGTATTGTATGGAGTTAAAGTTAGATCTTTTCTCATAACAATGATCATTTATTGAATGTTTATATACCCTGTGGTAAATAGCTTACCTACACTTCTGATGAATGTGCATTGGTATTCTGAATATACAGATGAAAACATTTAGATTAAGTATTTTGCCCAATGTTACCTGGCCAGAACATGAAGGTGTATCAAGTTCCACATGACGTCTGTTATGGTTTGAATATGAGGTATCCCCTCAAAACTTCTGTGTTAATTCAGGAATACCAGGAGGTGGAATGATTAGATTAGGAGGACTGTGACCTCATAGGTTCATCCTAGTTTCAATACACTGAATGGGTGGTAACTGTAGGCAGGGGGAGTGTGGCTGGAGGAGGTGGTCCCTGGGGCACACCCTGGAGGGGCGTATCTTCCTTGTGGCATCTTCCGCCTTGAGCTCTTTGCTTCTGGACCCTGCCTTGAGCTGAACAGCTTTCCTATGCTGCCCTTCCACATGATATCCTGTCTTACTTTGTGCCCAGAACAGTAGAGTTGCCCTGCCATGGACTAAGACCTCTGAAACCATGAGCCTTGGATAAGCTCTCCCTCATCTAAGTTGTTTTTGTCAGATATTTTGGTCACAGTAAGGCCAAACCTGACTAAAACAACTCTGAAACCTATGATTTAACTAGTGTATCCTGCTGACTCCTGACAATAACTTTTCAACTATTTAAAGTATGAAGATGTAAACAATATTATGTCTCATTCTTTTTGTTTCTTCTTCGGAACATTGGCTGTGATTTATTTATGTTGTACAGCAGTACTTTTCTCCAAGTGGTAATACCAACCGCTGTCTTTTGGAATCTTCCCTAATGATGCTGACAGTTAATTGGACCTACAGCATACATTATAATCATATCCATCTGACTACCATAATAATCCTTTAAGTCTGTCGAATTTTGATTTTGTTTTGTGTTGTTTTGTTTTCCCAGACTCCCTTCCAATTTTGAATTCGAGTTTCAAGGTTTGGTTTCTATTGTTAAGATTCTCTTTTTACTTAGACTTCATTCTGAGAGCAGAGTTGGATTGTCCACCTTTAATGATGTACTCTGGAATTTGAAAACTGAGAGCTAAATGGAGATTCTATGTGACAGCGTGTCTGTGTTTCAAAATGCTTGAATTTGACATTATCATGCTTTTTCTTAGCTAATTAGCTTTATTATCTTGATTACACTACCTAGTTGGTTAAAAGAGGGTTTGTTTTTGTTTCTGTTTTTCTGTTTTTTTTTTCTTTTTTACTTTCCTAGTCTAATTTTTATTTTCAGGGAAATCTTCCTGACTTCCACTTTGGCGACATAATTATAAATCATGTTAAGGAAGATGTAAACTCACTGAATTCTTTTTTGAAATCAATATTTACGTGTTATGTACTATGGGCAATTAGTGGCTACTAAAACATGGCCTTAGCTTACATTCTAGAATAGTATATAAAATTTTACATGTATATTATATGAACTGAATCTAAAAAGGGTCATAAGAGAGCTCCAGAAATGAGTTTGGCATTTTCAGAAAAAAGAAGAGATTAATTCTGCCCAATGATTTCTGGAGAATTCCTTGGAAAAGGGGGCATTTTTTTTTTCACTTTCCAAAGAAAATACACTAATTTTATCATTATAAATTCTACTTTCTATAACAGAGCAGGTAGGATTTGAACAAGTAGGTGGAAGACACCAAGGCGGTAAATATCTATCCATTCTAAATACAAACCATAAATTTTACCTTAAAAAAATACGACACCTGAGTTTTTCTACTGAGATCTCTAATTTCATTGCAATTTAAATGGAAGAAGGAGAAGGTAAGAAAGAACAGAAGGAAGATGGGGAAAAGTTGTTGGGAGGGAAGAAGCAACGTCAAATACTTTGGCTAACTTTAACCACAACTGGAGTAAGGAACATCTAGAGCATTCACATAATTTCATAGTGTTTTCTCCTCTACTTTTAGTTGGTGTCTACATATAGAATTCAAATGTGTATTTGCAAGCTTTTCATAGTTGATAATTCTTGCAAGTATGTGCACCCAGTCCTGCCATTCAATAATGCCGAGCAAGTCAGATTTCTCTTTTCAAGTAGTTCTTGGTCATTTAACTCTTAATGTACTCCATTCCGGAGAACAATCTCATCCCTATTGCAGACAACATTAGTTTGCACTCAGGTGGCTAACAATTTTCTAAGAACCAATTTTATCATGTCAGAGTACTGTTTTGTGCAAATGATAGTTAGCTGGTAAATGACAGGCAGTAACATTATAGTGTTTTTAATGCTATTCAGATTGTGAACAGGCAGTAACATCATAGAGCTAGTCTGCTATTGAAATAGTAAAATAAATATTTTTATTGAAATGCTTTAAATGGTTGGGGAGTCATACATTGAAATAAAATAGAAAAGAGACACTCAGAGATAAATTTGACAGGGGATCTCAGAGCTACTTCCTACATAATCATAGTGCAGGGAATGAGGGATATTGTGATGGAATTTACAGCAATGGTTTAACCTTGAATGACTATAATAAAGAAAGTATGAAGGCTGAACATTTTATCACTTAAAAAAGGATACTTGAGGCTGCTTGAACTGCTTGAATGTAATTCAGCCTCTTCAGTACAAATATGACCCCACCAAATCCCAGGGACTTTAAGCAGTGAGAAGTAGTTCCCCTTTTAATATGCTGACCCAGAGTGTAGGTGTGCAAAGATAAGCACACATTTACTTCACCACATTTGTGTTGAAGACTGTGATTGTAGCTGTTACTGCATTCATTTCTAACTTAAGTGGGGTAAAAAGAAATAGAAAAGGGCCAAAATATAAAAAGAGGTCTATACATATTTGTAGATGTCCTGTTGATGGAGGATAGTATTTGTCTTTCAATCAAGAAGCCCAGTTCAAATCTGTAATATTCTTTTGATTAAAAACAATGTTATGTGGTTAATAATATATATTATCATGCAAACAATGCATGATTATCAACAACAACAACAATATAATAATATAAGTATTGGCTTCTGAGTTATTCCTAGTGTGGATCAAGAATAACAAAAATGAAAGTTTGTTAACCAGTTAGTTTGTCCATAAGTAGAGAGTGGGAAAAGATCCTAATGGATGCTAGTGAAATCATGGCAAGAATGAAGGTGATTTCCAGTTTCTCCAAAAGAGAAACAGTTATATTTATTTGGAGACTTCTTGAAAGTTTCAAACAAAAATGTGAAACTTTAATCTAACAATACAATTATATAAGTAAAACAGTGGTATTGTTACCTCATGGAGTTTAAAAAATCCTAATAATTAGAAGATCTAATTTTTTTGAGAAGACTCTCAAGGTTCCAAAGGTTCTTAAACTACTCAGGAAAAATATTTGACTTTAACTAAATTCAATCAGAATTTAATAGATTAAAAAATTTTTTTGACTTCAATTTCACATTTTCAGAAAAAAAAGAAAAAAAAATTCTTAAACTGCTTAAAATTTGGCAAAACATTTCCTAACTGATCATGGTAGTTCCATTCCAAGTATTCTGAGAAATCTCAATATAGCTTTCCAGAGTGGTTGTACCAATTTTCAGTTCTATCACAATGTATGAGTGTACTCTTTTTCCCACATCAACACCAACATTTATTGTTACTTGTATTCTTGATAATTGCCTTCTGACTGGAATGAGATGAACTCACTATAATTTCAATTTGCATGTGTCTAATTGCTAGAGATGTTGAACATTTTTTCACATATTTGTCAACCATTCATATTTCTTCTTCTGTGAAGAGTCTGTTCAGTTCCTTTGATCTTTTATTAATTGGATTATTTCTTTTTTCAGCATTAAGTTTTTAAGTGCAATTTTCAGGTCTGAGATGCAGGTGGACCCATTGTGTAGGTTCTCTCTCATGCCCTTCATTTGCTGTGAAGGAGCTTTTTAATTTGGTACCATGCAATTTATTGATTCTTAATTTTACCTTTAGGAGTCTTGTTGAGGAAGTAAGTGCCTAAGCTGGCATGATGGAGAGTTGGGACTACATATTTTTCTTCTTGTAGATGTAGGGTTTATGGTCTAATGTCTAGGACTTTGACCAATTTGAATTGAGTTTTGTGCTGGGTGAGATATAGGGGTTAAATTTTGTTATGTTACATATGGATTTCCAGTTTGTCCAGCACCATTTGTTGAAGAGGCTGTCTTTTTTCCAATGTATGTTTATGGTGGCTTTGTCCAGTATGATAAAACTGTACTTATATGGGTTTTTCTCTGTGTCTTTATTCTGTTGCATTGTTTTTCATGTCTGTTTTAGTGCCAATACCATTCCATTTTTGTTTTTATATCTCTGTTGCATAATTGAAGGTCAGGTATGGTGATGCTTTCTGCTTTACTTTCCTCAGTAAGGATTGCTTAGGCTATTCTGGGCCTTTTATTTTTCCAAATGAATTTCATGATTGATTTTTCTATTTCTATAAATAATGACATTGGAATTTTAATAGGAATTGCTTTAATCTAGATAGCACTTTTGGTAGTATGGCCATTTGGATAATATTAATTCTGCCTATCCAAGAACATGGGAGATCTTTACATATTCTAAGGCCTTCCTCAATTTCTTTTTTAGTGTTCTGTGGTTGTCATTGTAGTTGTCCTTTACCTCTTTTGTTAGATTGATTCCAAGGTCTTTAATTAATTTATTTATTTTGAAGCTATAGTGAATTGGATAGCTTTCATAATTTCTCTTTCCACTGATTTGCCAGTGTGTAGAAACACAATTGATTTTTGGTTGTTAATTTTATTTCCTGCTACTTTTCTGAATTTATTTATGAGTTCTTGTAGTTTACTAGTGGAGTTTTTTGGGGTTTCCAAAATATAGGATCATGTTATCAGCAAATAGGGATTGTTTGAACTCTTATCTTCTGAGTTGTATCCTTTTTTTAATTGACAGTTTAATTTATTTTAAAAAAATAAATTACAATTCTTATTACACATATACAGGACAACTTTTCATATCTATGGTTGTATCAATTCGTGTCTTCATACATGTACTTTGCATAATGATGTCCATCACATTCTACCATCCTTGCTAATCACCTGCCCTGTCCTTTTCCCTCCCACCTCTCTGCCCTATCTAGAATTCATCTGTTCCTCCCATGCCCACCATGAGTCAGCCTCCTTATATCAGAGTAAACATTCGGCATTTGTTTTTTGGGCGTTGGTTAACTTCAGTTAGCATTATCTTCTCCAACACCATCCATTTACCTGCAAATGCCATTAATTTACCCTCTTTTATTGCTGAATAAAATTCTATTGTGTATATATGCAACATTTTTTTTTATCCACTCATCCACTGAAGGACATCTAGGTTGGCTCCACAGTTTAGCTATTGTGAACATTGATGTGGCTGTGTCCCTGTAGTATACTGTTTTTAAGTCTTTTGGATATAGACTGAAGAGAAGGGTAGCTGAGTCAAATGGTAGCTCCATTCCCAGATTTCTAAGGAATCTCCACACTGCTTTCCATATTGGCTGCACCAATTTGCAGTCCTACCAGCAGTGTATATGAGTGTACTTTTTTCCCCACTTCCTTACCAACACTTATTGTTTGTCTTCACAATAGCTGCCCTTCTGACTGGAGCGAGATGATCTTAGAGTAGTTTGATTTGCATTTCTCTAATAGCTAAGAGATGATGAACATATGACTCTTATCTTTGAGTCTATTGATGTGATGAGTTACATTTATTGATTTCCATGTGGTGACCAACCTTGCATCCCTGGGATGAATTTCACTTGATTATGGTGCACAATCTTTTTGATATGTTTTTGTATTCTATTTGCCAGAATTTTATTGAGGATTTTTGCATATATGTTCATTAGAGATATTGGTCTGAAGTTTTCTTTCTTTGATATGTCTTTGCCTGGTTTGGGGATCAGGGTGATATTGGCCTCATAGAATAAGTTTGGAATTACTGCCTCTTTTTTCTATTTCCTGAAATAAATTGTAGAGTATTGGTATTAGTTATTCTTTAAAGGTCTTGTAGAACTCCTACGTCTCATTCCTATGGCTAGATTTTCAAGGAATATGTTGAATGGAAGTGGTTAAAGAGGGAATCCCTGTCTTCTTGCATTTTTTAGAGGGAATGCTTTGAGTTTTTCTCCATTTATAATGATGTTGGCCTGGGTTTAGTTTATGTACCTTTTACAATGTTGAGGTATCTTCCTACTATTCCTAGTTTTTCTAGTGTTTTGAGCATGAATAGATACTGTATTTTCTCAATATTTTCAGTATCTATTGAGCTAATCATGTGATTCTTTTCCTTAAGTCTACTGATGTGGTAAATTATATTTATTGATTTCTGTTTGTTGAACCAACCTTGCATGCCTGGAATGAAACCATTTTGTCATGGTGCACTGTCTTTTCAATTTTTTTGGTATGTAATTTTCCAATAGGATTTAACAAGTTTTTGCATCTATGTTCATCATGGGTATTGGCCAGAAGTTTTCTCTTCTTGATGTGTCTTTGTCTGATTTGGGAATCAGGTTGATTCTAGCTTCAAAGAATAAGTTTGAAAAGGCTCCCTCCTTTTCTATTTCATGGACTAGTTCTTTTAAGACCTGGTAGAACTTGGCTGAAAACATATATGGTCCTGGGTGTTTCTTTGTTGCAGGCTGTTAATGGCATCTTCGATTTTATTGCCTGAAATTGTTCTGTTTAATTTTTCTATGTTCAATTGTTTAATTTTGGTAGGTCATATTTCTCTAAAAATTTGTTGATGTCTTCAAGATTTTCTATTTTATTAGAGTATGTTTTCAATAAAGTTTCTGATTTTCCTCTGTATTTCAGTGATTTTTGTGGTGATATTTCCTTTTTCATCATAAATTTTATAAATTTGAGTTTTTCTTTCGTTCCCTTGGTTAGCATCACTAAGGGTTTATCAATTTTATTGATTTTTTCCCTCAATGATCAACTTTTTGTTTTGTTTTGTTGACTTTTTGAATAGTCTTTTTGTTGTTGTTGTTGTTGTTTCAATATCATTGATTTGGGCTCTGATTTTAATTGTTTCCTGTCTTCTCCTTTAGAGTTGATTTGTTTTTTTTTTTTTTTCTTTTCCAGGGTCTTGAAATATAATATTAAGTAATTTATTTGGTGGCTTTATATTCTTTTAATGAATGGGGTCAGTGCTTTGAACTTTTGTCTTAGAATCACCTTCATAGTTTCCCAGAGATTTTGATATGTTTTATTGCTGTTCGCACTTCCTTATAAGCATTTTCTTATTTCATCCCTGATGTCTTGTACTATCCATTGATCATTCAGTATCATATTATTTACTCTCCAGATGTTAGAGTAAATTCTATTTTATATTATATCACTGATTTCTAATTCCATTCCCTTATGATCTCATAGAATGCAAGATCTTATTTCTATTGTTTTTTTGTATTTGCTAAGTGTAGCTTTGTGGCCTAAGTTGTGTCTATTTTAGAAAATGTTTGATGTGCCACTGAGAAGAAAGTATGGTCAGTCACTGATAGATGAAATATTCTACATATGTCTGTTAAGTCTTATTAATTCTTAGTTCTGTAGCTCCTTTGTTTAGTTTTTGTTTGAAGAATGTATCCAGTGATGAGAAAGGTATGTTGAAGTCATCCAGTATTATTGTGTTGTAGTCTTTTTGGTTCTTGAAATTGAGAAGAGTTTGTTTTATATATATATACACATATATATATATATATATATATATATATATATATATATATATATTGTTTGGGGCATAAATATTGACAATTGTTATGTCTAGTTGATATAAAATTCCCTTAAGCATATGAAATGTCCTTCTTTGGCCCTTCTGATTAACTTAGCTTGAAGTCCATTTTATCTGATATGAGGATAGAAATCCTTGCTTGTTTACAAGATCTATATGAATGATCATGATTTTTCCCCAACCTTTTGTCTTCAGTCTGTGAATGTCTTTGCCTATGAGGTGAGTCTCTTTGAGATAGCATATTGTTGGGTCTTGTTTTTTTTTAATTCAGTCTGCTGATCTGTGTTTTTTGATTAATGAGTTTAGGCCATTCAATGTTATTATTTTTATTCCTTGTCATTTTGATTTATTTCTGGTTTTTAATTTTTATTAGTTTCCCTTTGATTGACGGTTCTTCTATTGTAGTTCCTCCATTGCTGGTTTTCAGTTTTATTTTTTATTTCTTCTTTATGAAATATTTTGTTGAGCATGTGTTTTATTGCAGGTTTTCTAGTTTCAAATTATTTTAATTTTTGTTTATTGTGGATAGTTTTTATTTCATCATAATATGTGAAGCTTAATTTTGCTGTGTATAGCATTCCTGTTTGGCATCCATTTTCGTTCAAGGCTCAGAATATATTCCAAGACCTCCTAGCTTTTAGGAAATCATCTGAGGTCCAGATTGGTTTCCATTTATATATGACCTGTCATTTAAAAAAATTATTATTATTCTGTATGTTGGTCATTTCCAAAACAATGTGCCTTGATGTAGGTCTGTTTTAATTTTGTATATTTGGAGTCCTGTAAGTTTCCTATATTTGATTTTCCATTTCATTCATAAGGGTTGGAAAATTTTCTGAACTTATTACATTGAAAATATGGTACAGTCCTTTGGTTTGTATCTCTGAACCTTATTCTATTTGAATAAATCTTAGATTTGGTCTTTTCATGTTATCCATATTTCTTGAAAGTTCTTTTCATGTTCTCTTGACATCTTTTCTTCATGGTGAACTTTATGTTCCAGATTATATATTTGTCTTCATTGCCTGAAACTGTTTACTTTGCTGGTGATGCTTTCCATTGAGTTTTAAATTTGGTTTATTGATTCCTTCATTTTGAGAATTTCCAATTGATTCTTCTTCAGGATTTCTATCTCCGTATTGAAATGATCTTTTACTTCTTGAATTTTTTCTCTTATTTCTTGTCTTACATCATCTTTTACCCATGTTAATAAAGTATTTTGATTTGTTTGGTATTGTTTGTTCCCTTGCTTTTTTATTTTGTTTGTATATCTACCGACTTATCAGTAAGAATCTGAGGTGGCAGATCTTCTTCCTGAAGATTTCTAGTATTTGTACCTTATATATTCCTGAGGATTTTTAGAATTTCATGTTTTAGTGGGAGACAGATAATAACAATAATGAATGCAATCAATATTTAGCATTAAAATAAATACTTAACTCCTAAGTTGGCATGTACAATGTTAATCGGCCCTATAAACAGAAGTTATATGGTAGGAAATTGCCAACAGTAGAGATATCATGTTTGCAAAAGAGTTTGATGTTTCAGAATAGATGTGATTCTACAACATGTACAACCAAAAGAATGAGATGCCATACTCCATTTAACTATGATATGTCAAAATGCATTCTATTGTCATGTATAACTAATTAAAACAAAGAATAATAAAAAGATGAAGTGGGAGAATTCAGAGGAGATGTAAGATGTAATAATTGAAATGGATGATGAGAGACAATTATAGTAAAGAATTAAGGGATGACTGAAATTGAGAAGAGAAGAATTTGGCTGCAAGCAAAATAAAAGAGAGAAAGAGAATCAAGGGAAATAGGAGGAAAAAATATAAAAAATGCAAAACAAAATCAATGTATACTAATCAAAAACCCTAGTCTGCCAAATACAGAGTCCAAAAAAATAAGTACTTTCAAGAAATGCTAGAAGTAAGAAGAGGGGAAGAAATACATATATGTTCAAATGCCCATGGACCAATCAACATGCAAAAAAAAAAAAAAAGGTTCTTGATGGAAGATTAAGGGATTGTTTTCATTGCAATTGTTGAAAAATTGTCCATAACATTATATTTTGCTTGTCAGTTCCCAGTAGTCTTTCTCTCCTTTTTATTTTTTCATGGAGGATTGTTTTGCACACAGGAGTAGTAGTCAAGGGCTGTGAGTTCCTATTTTTCGGTGGAACTTTTCTTTGTTGCCCATACTCAGCTTCCCTTCTTAGGAATATGAGTTGGGCAGATTGGAGGGTGTTGTCTACTCCACTTAGAGTAAGGGGCTGCTGTAGAGTTCTGTGAAAGGGTTCCTGGAGCTGAAGCTCCTAGGGGTGGGGTTTGTATCTAGATAGACCCCTGGTGCTTTGTTGAAGGTTTTAAATCAGCACACCTCCAAATCCTGGCTACTATCAGTCTGCACTGAGCATCTGTACTGCTTGAATTTCCATTGAGTTCTGCTAGATAGATGGAAGAGCCAGTCCTGCCACCTCCCCCCACCACACCAGCCTTCCATAGCTCCCATATCGTGGCCACCTGAGTTCAGTCCTAAAGCCTACATTCACTACCTCACCCACCTGATCAAGTCCCTGGTTATGCCCCACTGGTCCAGCAAGCAGTGAGACTCAAAATGTGAGATACACCCAAGTTCTCTCAGGCCTGTGTGACTCAAATTCCACTGGGTACAACTCTCTCAACCCAGAATTTCACCTGGTTTTCTAGTCACATTTGCCAGGTCAGGTTTTCAGACCTACCTGGAATTACAGAGCTCTGGGTACCTGAGTTTGAACCCACACCCACCAGCCTCAGTAGCACAGTCAAAAAACATGGTGGGCTGACCTTACTCTCCACAGGTCCCTGGGAGATGTGTGGCATCCTTCTCACATGTAAAATGCCACTCACCCACTGGATCAGCTACACAATGTCCCTGATCACAGTGCTCTCTGCTTCAGGACATGCCCCAGTACCATCTGATGCTACCTGAAATGTGGGTATATTAGTCTCTCAGAGTTGCATCAGCAGCCATCAATGACAGAGATTTATTTGGTTTTTTTTTGTTTGTTTCTTTTATTCTATTGAAATTTCTGTGTCTCTAGGCCATTCCGAGAATCTAGTATTAAATCCCAGTAGGATTTCTTTTGTTTCTTTTCTTTAAACTGACCTCAAAATGAAGTTCTTTTCCCTCTTTCCTGGTCCTGCACCATGGAGCATTTGGAAAGTAACCTTCTTTACTCCATCATCTTGACCTGACTCCAGATTATGCTTATTTTGGTATTTGGTGAAATAAGTTGTGAGATATGTGAGACAATGGAGAAAATAATTCAGCTATCATATCTAATGCTTATGAAATATCTCCTGCCCCGTAATGTACTTTGCTGTTCTGATTATCTTCACTTTCAGTGAATGTTTTCTAGGGAATAACCTTAGCAATCTGGGCTCAAGGCTTTGGAGTTGAAGAGTTTCCCATGTTTTTGTTTGATTGCTTCTTAATCTCTCAAAACCACAAAATAATTATAATTTTATAGAAATAAGAATATTTTTTAAGAATCATAACTTTATTTTCACTTCCAGGCTTCCCAAATTACTGAGAAGTATTTGAGGACTTTGTTATCCAATATAAAATAATTCTATTATGTTATTTTAGCACAATAACAATAAATACTACTAATGTGGCCTCCTTAGGATTAGAAAGAAGAAAAGATCAGGATTTAAGAACAAATATCTGACTTTCTTTATCCAAGTATTTTCCTGATTAAAAGAAATGAAAGCTTCAAACAGAAGCCAAATGAAGTCATTGGAATTTTAAAATAAATTACAAATACATTATTTTTCCTTTTTCTTCTCATTTTATTTTCAGTTAATAGAGCACATTACCTATTTGTACCTGCTTTTGCCTTAGGAGTTAGAGAAAGATGAAAATATTTTACTATCTGTTCTCAAATTATAAGCCATTGTTTCCAAAGAAAGTCAAAACTCATGTATATTATCACATTATTGTTCTCAGGGGATTGCAGTCACCATAGTGATTGTAATTACATGGCTTCATTAACTTTATACATTCTACCTGTTATGGGGGGCTCACATTAACAAAATTTGCATATGCAGGAAATGAATGTCATTTGCAGGGAGCTAATGTCATTAAACATTTAGGCAGTCCCTATCAGGCAAGGGGGTTTCCACTGGGATATGCTTTTCAGCATGCCCTTTATAGTTATTGTGAGCACAGGAACATATTTCCAAAGCATGAAAAGAAAAACCTTTAGAGGAAAATATTAGAAAGCAACAAATGTTTTAACAAAACTTATTTATGCTGAAATTTCAAATTACTGATACCAAGAACATATCATCAGATATAATATGGTTCTAAAAAATGTAAATGTCTGAATATTTGTGGAGCTTTTGCACATTATAAATATTTGTGTGGGTGCACATGTGTGTGTATGTTTTCCTAGAACAACTTGATAGATTATTTGAAAATGTGTATTGTTATGCATGTTCTACAGGTATTTTTCTATTTTTATTGACCAATTTAATCTATCAACAATCATGATAATTAAAAAGTGCTTGTGTAATTTCAAGGGAAGAAAGCACTTTAAACAAGTGGCAGACAAAAGCATAATTTAAAAAAATGTAAAGGAAATAAACATTCTAGGTAGTGTATCCAGACTTAATGCCCTAAGATGAATGCATTTCTAACATTTTGATGGGCAGGATAATAAGAAAGACTCCATATACCTTTTGTGTTTGGAGTACATGTTTTGACCTTTTGGAAACAAGGGAGTTCTGAGTATTGGAGAGAGTAAATCTTCAAGGTGAAAGTGGGTGGGGACTTACCCCTGGAATGAGTGCCTTTACACACTTGGCCCAGCACCCTTCAAGGAAACTCAAGTCCTGCCTCCCTAATTCCTATTTGCCATACTAGGATCAATATCAACTATTGGGAATAAAATCATTGACAACAATAAAGTGCTTGTGTACAGAGGGAGAAGGGGTGATATTTGCCATATGGCAGCAACTGTAGTAATTCCTAAGAAGCTGTCTTGAAAATCAGATTCAAAACAACTCATAATTTCTTTTTAGCTTTTAAAATTCATAGTAGTTCGCAGTAATAGGGAAATTACCCATTTTTCTGGTACAAAATTACATCCTAGGGAATTACATTACACATGTAAATTATGGTGGACTCTTTTCAATCTGTACCTTTTGGGGTTAATTAATTCTTCAAGAGAGGTGATGTATGTCAGTATTGGATGAAAAAAAACCACTTTATACAAGCAATTCACATTCAATTACATTTGAAAGCAACAGAGTTAACAATGACAGAGTTCAGCAATAGCTGGAAAAATCATTTTTTAATCAAATTATTCCTACATTTTCTGAAATTTGCTCTATCTGATTAAGAAATGGACAAAATTAATGTTAAATAATTTAGAAGAATGAATACATTGAACTTATAAACCAAAATATGCTTTTCCTTGTCTTACATGAAAAAAAATTGAGTTCCTTTTGACTGGCATATATAGAATGAAATTTCCTGGGGTAAAAATAGTCAGCTTTGGGGTCAAAATTACAACCTTATTTGTTGGAACAACATCTTGTAAATTAATTTATGTCTGCCTCTAAATGAAAATGACCCCAAATCAATTGTTCTGATTTTCAATGGTTTGTGTACTTGCTGTCAACTTTGGACATTTTAATCAATGCCTGTTTGGATATGTTGAGAAAACACACACACACACACACACACACACATTAAAAAATAAAACAAACCAAAAACCTTTCTCTAGTTTGATAT